>NC_053389.1:342280620-343512807 GCF_905171765.1 Bufo bufo
TGCTGAACAGATCTGTGCTAAAGGCATAGATCTGTTCAGACAAAGTGTAAGTAAAATACAGTGCAGTACCCTATATAGTGTACTGTACTGTATTATACAGATATCAGACCCACTGGATCTTCAAGAACCAAGTGGGTCTGGGTCAAAAAAAAGTTTAAAAAAAGTGAAACGTGTTTGTGTGTTTAAGGCCCAGTGCAGTGCATAGAGACACTTCAGCGCCATTTATATCTGGTGTCACATTCGATTCCATTTAAAGAATAAAAAACAATTTTGGCTGAATAAATAGCAGTCAGTTACACACATGTTTGTGTGTTTAAGGCCCAGTGCAGTGCATAGTGTCACTTCAGCGCCATTCATATCTGGTGTCACATTCGATTCCATTTAAATAAAAAAAACTATTTTGACTGAATAAATAGCAGTCAGTTACACACGTGTTTGTGTGTTTAAGGCCCAGTGCAGTGCATAGTGTCACTTCAGCGCCATTCATATCTGGGGTCACATTTGATTCCATTTAAAGAATAAAAAACCATTTTGACTGAATAAATAACAGTCAGTTACACACGTGTTTGTGTATTTAAGGCCCAGTGCAGTGTATAGTGTCACTTCAGCGCCATTCAATTCTGGTGTCACATTCGATTCCATTTAAATAAAAAAAACTATTTTGACTGAATAAATAGCAGTCAGTTACACACGTGTTTGTGTGTTTAAGGCCCAGTGCAGTGCATAGTGTCACTTCAGCGCCATTCATATCTGGTGTCACATTCGATTCCATTTAAAGAATAAAAAACCATCAGTTAGTTACACACGTGTTTGTGTGTTTAACCCCTTAAGGACACATGACGTATCGGTACGGCATGTTTCCCGAGTCCTTAAGGACACATGACGTACCGGTACGTCATGTGTTGTTCCGATCACTGCCGCCCGGCCGGCTGTGATCGGAACAAGGTGCCTGCTCAAATCATTGAGCAGGCACCTCGGCTAAATGCGCGGGGGGGTCCCGTGACCCCCCCATGTCCGCGATCGCAACAAGCCGCAGGTCAATTCAGACCTGCGGTTTGTTGCGCTTTCTGCAGTTTCTGATCGCTGCGGTCCCTGACCACGGCGATCAGAAACTTTAGTGTGGCGAAAAGATATATTTATCACCCCCCCTGCACCCCTGAATGATTTTAGCCCGGTGGGAGGTGCAGGGGGGGTGTTGCGGGCGGTGGGGGCGGTGCGGGAGGCGGGCGGTGCGGCAGGCGGGATCGCGATCCCCCGCCCGCCTCCCCTGGTATAATCGTTGGCTTCTAGTGGGTATACCAGGGTGCCAGCACATTGCTGGCACCCTGGTATAAACGGCTGACATCTGCGATGCGATGTCAGCCGTTTAACCCTTTCCATACAGCGGTCCGTACGGACCGCTGTATGGAAAAGATTAACAGTAAGAGGGAGCTCCCTCCCTCTCCGATCGGGGGGCTTCTGTGCCTTTGCAGCCCCCCGATGGAGAGGGAGAGAGCCCCCCGACAGCCCCCCGAGAGATCCCCTCCTTACCCTTCCCCGTCTGCGAAGTTCTGAGCAGACGGGGAAGGTTCCCATGGCAACAGGACGCCGTCTCAGGCATCCTGCTGTCCATGGTGCTGAACAGATCTATGCTAAAAGGCATAGATCTGTTCAGTGTAAGTAAAATACAGTACAGAGCCCTATATAGGGTTCTGTACTGTATTATACAGACATCAGACCCACTGGATCTTCAAGAACCAAGTGGGTCTGGGTAAAAAAAAAAGTAAAAAAAAGTGAAAAAAAAATAAAAATCAAAAAACACATTTATCACTGATTAAAAATTAAAAAAATAACATTCCCTACACATGTTTGGTATCGCCGCATAAGGGGGCTTCAAATGGGACATGGTGTCAAAAAAAACAGTCCAGCAAAATCAGCCCTCCAAAAACCAAACGGCGCACCTTTCACTCTACGCCCCGCTGTGTGGCCGTACAGTAGTTTACGGCCACATATGGGGTGTTTCTGTAAACATCAGAGTCAGGGCAATAAAGATACAGCCTTGTTTGGCTGTTAACCCTTGCTTTGTTAGTGGAAAAAATGGGTTAAAATTGAAAATTAGGCAAAAAAATGAAATTCTCAAATTTCATCTCCATTTGCCAATAACTCTTGTGCAACACCTAAAGGGTTAACGACGTATGTAAAATCAGTTTTGAATACCTTGAGGGGTGTAGTTTCTTAGATGGGGTCACTTTTAGGGAGTTTCTACTCTAGGGGTGCATCAGGGGGCTTCAAATGGGACATGGTGTAAATAAACCAGTCCATAAAAATCAGCCTTCCAAAAACCAAACGGCGCACCTTTCACTCTACGCCCCGCTGTGTGGCCGTACAGCAGTTTATGGCCACATATTGGGTGTTTCTGTAAACGGCAGAGTCAGGGCAATAAAGATACAGTCTTGTTTGGCTGTTAACCCTTGCTTTGTTAGTGGAAAAAATGGGTTAAAATGGGAAATTAGACAAAAAAATCTAATTCTCAAATTTCCTCCCCATTTGCCAATAACTCTTGTGCAACACCTAAAGGGTTAACAATGTATGCAAAATCAGTTTTGAATACCTTGAGGGGTGTAGTTTCTTAGATGGGGTCATTTTTGGGTGGTTTCTATTATGTAAGCCTCGCAAAGTGACTTCAAACCTGAACTGGTCCCTAAAAATTGAGTTTTTGTAAATTTCGGAAAAATTTCAAGATTTGCTTCTAAACTTCTAAGCCTTATAACATCCCCAAAAAATAAAATATCATTCCCAAAACAATTCAAGCATGAAGTAGACATATGGGGAATGTAAAGTCATCACAATTTTTTGGGGTATTACTATGTATTACAGAAGTAGAGAAACTGAAACTTTGAAATTTGCAAATTTTTCCAAATTTTTGGTAAATTAGGTATTTTTTTGTGCAAAAAAAATAATTTTTTTGACTTCATTTTACCAGTGTCATGAAGTACAATATGTGACGAAAAAACTATCTCAGAATGGCTGGATAAGTCAAAGCGTTTTAAAGTTATTAGCACTTAAAGTGACACTGGTCAGATTTCCAAAAAATGGCCTGGTCCTTAAGGTGAAAATGAGCCCGGTCCTTAAGGGGTTAAGGCCCAGTGCAGTGCATAGTGTCACTTCAGCGCAACTCATATCTTGTGTCACAGTAGCTTGCACGCATAGTACAACTTAACTAATTTTAAAAAAATGACAGGCAGAGGCAGGCCACCCCGCAGGGGCCGTCGTGGTCGTGGTGCTGTGATTCCCTTTGGCCCTAGACTTTCAGAAGAAAAGTCTCGAAAAGTTCTGAGGACATAGTTGACTGGCTAACACAGGACACCCAATCTTCTACAGCTTCCGCTCGGAACCTTGACGCACCATTCTCCTGCAGCTAAGCTTTGGGCACCTCTCAAGTTACCACTCGCCCGCCTGCCGGTGCATAGTTTCACTTTAGCGCCATTCATATCTGGTGTCACATTTGATTCCATTTAAATAAAAAAAACTATTTTGACTGAATAAATGGCAGACAGTTACACACGTGTTTGTGTGTTTAAGGCCCAGTGCAGTGCATAGTGTCACTTCAGCGCCATTCATATCTGGTGTCACATTTGATTTCATTTAAAGAAAAACAACAATTTTGGCTGAATAAATAGCAGTCAGTTACACACGTGTTTGTGTGTTTAAGGCCCAGTGCAGTGCATAGTGTCACTTCAGCGCCATTCATATCTGGTGTCACATTCGATTCCATTTAACCTCTTAAGGACACATGACGTACCGGTACGTAATGATGTCCTGGTACTTAAGGACACATGATGTAACGGTACGTCATGTGTTGTTCCGATCACTGCCGCCCGGCCGGCAGTGATCGGAACAAGGTGCCTGCTCAAATCATTGAGCAGGCACCTAGGCTAAATGCGCAGGGGGGTCCCGTGACCCCCCCATGTCGGCGATCGCAGCAAACCGCAGGTCAATTCAGACCTGCGGTTTGCTGCACTTTCTGCAGTTTCAGAAACTTTAGTATTCCTAAAATATATATTTATCTGATTTTATCCCGGTGGGAGGTGCAGGGGGGGTTGCGGGCGGTGCAGGCGGTGCAGGCGGTGCAGGCGGTGCGCGATCCCCCGCCCGCCTCCTCTTGAATAATCGTTGGTGGCCAGTAGTTATACCAGAGTGTCAGCACATTGCTGACAATCTGGTATAAACGGCTGACATCTGTGATGCGATGTCAGGCGTTTAAACCTTTCGATACCGCGGTCCGTACGGACCGCTGTATGGAAAAGGTTAACAGCTCAGGGAGCTCCCTCCCTCTCCGATCGGGGGCTGCTGTGCCTTTGCAGCCCCCCGATGGGAGAGGGAGAGAGCCCCCAGACAGCCCCCAGACAGCCCCCCTACTTACCCTTTCCCGTCTGCGAAGTTGTGGCTACAACCGAGCAGATGGGGAAGGTTCCCATGGCAACAGGACGCCTTCTCAGGCATCCTGCTGTCCATGGTGCTGAACAGATCTGTGCTAAAGGCATAGATCTGTTCAGACGAAGTGTAAGTAAAATACAGTGCAGTACCCTATATAGTGTACTGTACTGTATTATACAGATATCAGACCCACTAGATCTTCAAGAACCAAGTGGGTCTGGGTCAAAAAAAAGTTTAAAAAAAGTGAAAAGTGTTTGTGTGTTTAAGGCCCAGTGCAGTGGATAGAGACACTTCAGCGCCATTTATATCTGGTGTCACATTCGATTCCATTTAAAGAATAAAAAACAATTTTGGCTGAATAAATAGCAGTCAGTTACACACATGTTTGTGTGTTTAAGGCCCAGTGCAGTGCATAGTGTCACTTCAGCGCCATTCATATCTGGTGTCACATTCGATTCCATTTAAATAAAAAAAACTATTTTGACTGAATAAATAGCAGTCAGTTACACACGTGTTTGTGTGTTTAAGGCCCAGTGCAGTGCATAGTGTCACTTCAGCGCCATTCATATCTGGTGTCACATTCAATTCCATTTAACCTCTTAAGGACACATGACGTACCGGTACGTAATGATGTCCTGGTACTTAAGGACACATGACGTAACGGTACGTCATGTGTTGTTCCGGCCGGTGGTGATCGGAACAAGGTGCCTGCTCAAATCATTGAGCAGGCACCTAGGCTAAATGCGCAGGGGGGTCCCGTGACCCCCCCATGTCGGCGATCGCAGCAAACCGCAGGTCAATTCAGACCTGCGGTTTGCTGCACTTTCTGCAGTTTCAGAAACTTTAGTATTCCTAAAATATATATTTATCTCCCACCCCTGCACCCCTGAATGATTTTATCCCGGTGGGAGGTGCAGGGGGGGTTGTGGGCGGTGCAGGCGGTGCAGGCGGTGCGCGATCCCCCGCCCGCCTCCTCTTGAATAATCGTTGGTGGCCAGTAGTTATACCAGAGTGTCAGCACATTGCTGACAATCTGGTATAAACGGCTGACATCTGTGATGCGATGTCAGACGTTTAAACCTTTCGATACCGCGGTCCGTACGGACCGCTGTATGGAAAAGGTTAACAGCTCAGGGAGCTCCCTCCCTCTCCCATCGGGGGCTGCTGTGCCTTTGCAGCCCCCCGATGGGAGAGGGAGAGAGCCCCCAGACAGCCCCCAGACAGCCCCCCTACTTACCCTTTACCGTCTGCGAAGTTGTGGCTACAACCGAGCAGATGGGGAAGGTTCCCATGGCAACAGGACGCCTTCTCAGGCATCCTGCTGTCCATGGTGCTGAACAGATCTGTG
This sequence comes from Bufo bufo, assembly GCF_905171765.1. Classification (NCBI taxonomy): domain Eukaryota; kingdom Metazoa; phylum Chordata; class Amphibia; order Anura; family Bufonidae; genus Bufo; species Bufo bufo. The sequence continues at coordinate 342,286,385 of NC_053389.1, forward strand.
CTAAAGGCATAGATCTGTTCAGACAAAGTGTAAGTAAAATACAGTGCAGTACCCTATATAGTGTACTGTACTGTATTATACAGATATCAGACCCACTAGATCTTCAAGAACCAAGTGGGTCTGGGTCAAAAAAAAGTTTAAAAAAAGTGAAAAGTGTTTGTGTGTTTAAGGCCCAGTGCAGTGGATAGAGACACTTCAGCGCCATTTATATCTGGTGTCACATTCGATTCCATTTAAAGAATAAAAAACAATTTTGGCTGAATAAATAGTAGTCAGTTACACACATGTTTGTGTGTTTAAGGCCCAGTGCAGTGCATAGTGTCACTTCAGCGCCATTCATATCTGGTGTCACATTCGATTCCATTTAAATAAAAAAAACTATTTTGACTGAATAAATAGCAGTCAGTTACACACGTGTTTGTGTGTTTAAGGCCCAGTGCAGTGCATAGTGTCACTTCAGCGCCATTCATATCTGGGGTCACATTTGATTCCATTTAAAGAATAAAAAAACATTTTGACTGAATAAATAACAGTCAGTTACACACGTGTTTGTGTATTTAAGGCCCAGTGCAGTGTATAGTGTCACTTCAGCGCCATTCAATTCTGGTGTCACATTCGATTCCATTTAAATAAAAAAAACTATTTTGACTGAATAAATAGCAGTCAGTTACACACGTGTTTGTGTGTTTAAGGCCCAGTGCAGTGCATAGTGTCACTTCAGCGCCATTCATATCTGGTGTCACATTCGATTCCATTTAAAGAATAAAAAACCATCAGTTAGTTACACACGTGTTTGTGTGTTTAAGGCCCAGTGCAGTGCATAGTGTCACTTCAGCGCAACTCATATCTTGTGTCACAGTAGCTTGCACGCATAGTACAACTTAACTAATTTTAAAAAAAATGACAGGCAGAGGCAGGCCACCTCGCAGGGGCCGTCGTGGTCGTGGTGCTGTGATTCCCTTTGGCCCTAGACTTTCAGAGGAAAAGTCTCGAAAAGTTCTGAGGACATAGTTGACTGGCTAACACAGGACACCCAATCTTCTACAGCTTCCGCTCAGAACCCTGACGCACCATTCTCCTGCAGCTAAGCTTTGGGCACCTCTCAAGTTACCACTCGCCCGCCTGCCGCCACCACCAACACTAGCACCACAGTCGCTTCACTTGATCTGTCAGAGGAGTTATTTACACATCGGTTAGAAGAAATGAGTGATGCGCAACCATTATTGTCAGAGGATGTAGATAACAGGGATATGTCTCAGTCAGGCAGCATTACACACATGGATGTACGGTGTGATGATGATGATGTTGTACCCACTGCTGATTCCTTTGCTGAGTTGTCAGATACAAGTGAAGCGGTTGATGATGACGATGTGTCCGTGGATGTCACGTGGGTGCCTGCTGGAAGAGAAGAAGAACAGGGGGAAAGTTCTGATGGGGAGACAGAGAGGAGGAGGAGACAAGTTGGAAGCAGGGGGAGGTCGTCGCAAGGAGCTAGTGGCACAGTCAGACAGCATGCATCGGCACCCGGGGTCAGCCAGACAGCACGCCAATCAACGCATGCTGTTGCCACCACCAGAATGCCGTCATTGCAGAGCTCAGCAGTGTGGCTTTTTTTTGTGTGTCTGCCTCTGACAACAGCGATGCCATTTGCAACCTGTGCCAAAAGAAACTGAGTCGTAGGAAGTCCAACACCCACCTAGGTACAACTGCTTTGCGAAGGCACATGATCGCACATCACAAACACCTATGGGATCAACACATGATGACGAGTACAAGCAGCACACAAACTCAAAGCCGCCATCCTCCTCCTGGTCCAGCATCTTCAGCCACGTCAACGACTGCTGTCCTCCTTGCCCCCTCTCAACCATCCGCCACTCCGCCTCTCACCTTCAGCAGTTCCTGCTCATCTGCCCACAGTCAGGTGTCTGTCAAGGACATGTTTGAGCGTAAGAAGCCAATGTCACAAAGTCACCCGCTTGCCCGGCGTCTGACAGCTGGCTTGTCTGAACTCTTAGCCCGCCAGCTTTTACCATGCAAGCTGGTGGAGTCTGAGGCCTTCAAAAAATTTGTAGCTATTGGGACACCGCAGTGGAAGGTACCCGGCCAAAATTTCTTTGCACAAAAGGCAATCTCCAACCTGTACTCGATTGTGTAAAAGGAAGTAATGGCATGTCTGGCACACGGTGTTGGGGCAAGGGTCCATCTGACAACTGATACCTGGTCTGAAAAGCATGGTCAGGGCAGGTATATCACCTACACTGCGCATTGGGTAAACCTGCTAACGGCTGCCAAGCATGGAATGCATGGCTCGGCAGAGGAGTTGGTGACACCGTCACGACTTGCAGGCAGGCCTGCTGCCACCTCCTCTACTCCTCCTACTCCATCCTCTTCCATAACCTCCTCAGCTGAACCCTCTTCTGCTGCTGCGTCTTGCTCCACATCAACGGCACCCCCCAGCTCCCCAGGGGCTATTCCACATCCTGGATACGGCAGTGTCACGCCATCTTGGGGTTGACTTGCCTGAAAGCAGAGAGTCACACCGGACCAGCACTCCTGTCCGCCCTGAACGCACAGGTGGATCAGTGGCTGACTCCGCACCAACTAGAGATCGGCAAAGTGGTGTGTGACAACGGAAGCAATTTGTTGGCGGCATTGAATTTGGACAAGTTGACACATGTGCCGTGCATGGCACATGTGTGTAATCTGATCGTACAGCGCTTTGTGCATAAATACCCAGGCTTACAGGACGTCCTGAAGCAGGCCAGGAAGGTGTGTGGCCATTTCAGGCATTCCTACACGGCCATGGCGCACTTTTCAGATATCCAGCGGCGAAACAACATGCCAGTGAGGCGCTTGATTTGCGACAGCCCGACACGTTGGAATTCAACACTCCTAATGTTCGACCGCCTGCTCCAACAAGAAAAAGCTGTCAACGAGTATTTGTATGACCGGGGTGCTAGGACAGCCTCTGCAGAGCTGGGAATTTTTTTGCCACGTTACTGGACGCTCATGCGCAATGCCTGTAGGCTCATGCGTCCTTTTGAGGAGGTGACAAACCTAGTCAGTCGCACCGAAGGCACCATCAGCGACATCATCCCATTTGTTTTCTTCCTGGAGTGTGCCCTGCGAAGAGTGCTGGATCAGGCCGTAGATGAGCGTGAAGAGGAAGAGTTGTGGTCACCATCATCACCACCAGAAACAGCCTTATCAGCATCGCTTGCTGGACCTGCGGCAACGCTGGAAGAGGAGTCTGAGGAAGAGGAGTCAGATTTGGCTTTGAGGAGGAGGAAGACCAACCACAGCAGTCATCCCAGGGTGCTCGTTGTCACCTATCTGGTACCCATGGTGTTGTACGTGGCTGGAGGGAAGAACAGATCTTTAGTGAGATCAGTGAGGACGAGGAAAGGGACATGAGGAGCTCGGCATCCAACCTTGTGCAAATGGGGTCTTTCATGCTGTCGTGCCTGTTGAGGGACCCTCGTATAAAAAGGCTGAAGGAGAATGACCTGTACTAGACCCCCGGTATAAGCAGAAAGTGCCTGACATGTTACCGAATTACTGGAAGTCAGAAATGATGCAGCAGTTCCAAAATAAATTAAAAAGTATGCTTTACACAGCGTTTAAGGGTGATGTCACAGCACAACGGGAATCTAACAGGGGAAGAGGTGAAAGTAATCCTCCTCCTACCATGACCACACCGGCAAGGACAGGACGCTTTACAGACGTGTTGTTGATGGAGGACATGCAGAGCTTTTTAAGTCCTAAGCATCGCCACAGCCCTTCGGGGTCCACCCTCAGAGAATGACTCGACCGACAGGTAGCAGACTACCTCGCCTTAACTGCAGATATTGACACTCTGAGGAGCGATGAACCCCTTGACTACTGGGTGTGCAGGCTTGACCTGTGGCCTGAGCTATCCCAATTTGCGATAGAACTTCTGGCCTGCCCCGCTTCAAGTGTCCTGTCAGAAAGGACCTTCAGTGCAGCAGGAGGTATTGTCACTGAGAAGAGAAGTCGCCTAGGTCAAAAAAGTCTAGATTACCTCACCTTTATTAAGATGAATGAGGGATGGATCCCGAAGGGACTGACAGTGGGCGATACATTCAACTAAAAAAGGCCTGGTGATGAGATGATCTGCCTTGGGCTAAAAATGGTCCACACGCTGCTGTATTTTACCTCAGAATGCCGGATGACTTGCGTGACTTATCCGCCACCAACTAGGGTTCAAACCGCAATGTTTTAGGGCACTTTCTGCCTGGGAAACAAACATAAATTTTTCTGGCCGCTGCTACAGCAGCGGCTCCAACAATACCTAATTTTTCAGGCATGTGTACATGCCTAATTTTTCTGGCCTCTGGTGCTGCACTGTGGCTTCAAAAAACCCCAAAAAAAAGGCACATACATGTGTCAATTCCCCTTCGTGATCGTTACCTTGTCGTGGTGAAGGGGCTTGCGTATCACAATGAAGCGACCACCTCTATAAGTGTGTTGGCAATGGCAATGTTCGCACACCCCTGATGATAAGGTCGTTGCTTCATTGTGAACAGACCAAAAGCAATCGGCTGGATAATTTTGCATAGAAAAAACATTAATTTCCTTTGTGATCATCTAAGGTGATCATTAAAGCCTACTAGGCCAACAATGGGCCCACACTGCAAAATCATTGTTTTCTGGGTCACTTAACTTTTCCATAGGCTTTGTAAAACCCCCATCGCCTGCAATCTCCCAAACGTGTGCACGAACACAGTCATAACTACACCAAGATTAACGCATAGTGGTATAAAATTGTCAACTATTGACAACTCTTTGCGGTTGTCTAAAATCTATTCCATACACTTCCCCTGATAGGGGACGTAACAGGGATTAAACTGATAAGAATAGAACAACATAACACACCACAACTATCTGGTGGCACATTAGATTGCACGCGCAGTGCCCCAAATTTGAAGTAGGAGGACCGACCAAGCATTTTTTTCCATCTCCCCGTTCCTAAAATCAATGCCATATACACGTGCCCTGATAGGGGACGTAACAGGGATTAAACTGATAAGAATAGAACAACATAACACACCACAACTATCTGGTGGCACATTAGATTGCACGCGCAGTGCCCCAAATTTGAAGTAGGAGGACCGACCAAGCATTTTTTTCCATCTCCCCATTCCTAAAATCAATGCCATATACACGTCCCCTGAAAGGGGACGTAACAGGGATTAAACTGATAAGAATAGAACAACATAACACACCACAACTATCTGGTGGCACATTAGATTGCACGCGCAGTGCCCCAAATTTGAAGTAGGAGGACCGACCAAGCATCTTTTTCCATCTCCCCGTTCCTAAAATCTATGCCATATACACATCCCCTGATAGGGGACGTAACAGGGATTAAACTGATAGGAATAGTACTACTTAACACACCTTATAATAACGCAGAGAGAGGCAACGCAGAGAGAGGAGTCTGAAGAAGAGGAGTCAGAGGAGGAAGGTGGCTTTGAGGAGGTGGAAGACCAACCACAGCAGGCGTCCCAGGGGGCTTGTTGTCACCTTTCGGGGACCCTTGGTGTTGTACGTGGCTGGGTGGAGGAAGAGACCTTCAATGACATCAGTGAGGACAAGGAACGGGACATGGCTAGCTTGGTATCCAACCTTGTGCAAATGGGGAGTTTGCAGTTGTGCAAATGGACTGTTTGCGGTGCGTTAAACGGGGAGTTTGGTCTGTCACTGTGAAGCAGGCGTAACCCTTACACTACCTGATCGATACCATATCATACATGATGTTTTAAAGCACGTTATTCTAAACAATTTAGGAATGTTAGGCTATTTATGCCCTTTATGGATTAAAACCCGACTCTGCGTCAACTACGTAATTTTCCATGGAAGTTTTGCCATGGATCCCCCTCCGGCATGCCACAGTCCAGGTGTTAGTCCCATTGAAACAACTTTTCCATCACTATTGTGGCCAGAAAGAGTCCCTGTGGGTTTTAAAATTTGCCTGCCCATTAAAGTCAATGGCGGTTCGCCCGGTTCGCCCGTTCGCGAACATTTGCGAAAAATTCGCGTTCACCGTTCGCGAACGAAAAATTTTATGTTCGCGACATCTCTACTAGCAAGGTGATGTGTTTGTTCTATGGACGTTTCATTGTGTGAATTAACACCAAGACTGAAATGAGTTGTTTTTTCTTTTGCCCTTTGTGTGAATAAACACTGACATTTTGATTTACAAACTTGTTTTGCCTCTACTGCTTTGTATAAATCAAGAAAAATTGATATTCATATGTAATCACTCGCATAAATCATAGAAATTGTTAATAAGTGATCTGGATTGTTTAATACTTAACTTTTACTTTTTAATATAAAATAGATGGGATGTATCCCTCAAAATAACACGAGCTAAATACATAATACCGTTTCCAAAAACCCCACAGTCAAGGGGTCCTACAAAATCGGTTCCTCGATAGGGGATACCCTAATGAGGTCCTTAAACCGGCATATCGAACCGCACTGACAGCAAGGCGGTCCGACATCCTGGTACCTAAAGCCAAAAAGGAGGAGACGGAGAAAAAGATCCGGCTTATCGCGACTTTTGACGATGCGTCAGGACAGATTAGGGATATTCTTCGTAAACATTGGCCCGTCTTAATGATGGACCCTGAAATTAATAAGACCATTTTCAGTTACCCACAGATCACCTTTAGGAGAGGGAGTAGCCTCAAAGATATGTTGGTACACAGCCACTACACCCCGGCCACCCAAACAGCGACATGGTTGGATCGTAAGATCAATGGCTGTTATAGGTGCAGTGGCTGTGTGGCCTGTAAGATTCTACAGGGCAGCAAAACCTTTTTTAGTTCAAATCTACAGAAGTCCTTTACCATCAAGGATTTCATCAATTGGCGCACACGTGGTGTTATCTATAAGATCACATGCGTGTGTGGACTTGAATACGTCGGAAAGACCAAAAGAGAGCTGCGTAGGCGTCTGGGGGCACATCTGGGCGATATCACGAATGAACGTGACACACCAGTGGCCCGACACGTAAATGACAACCATGGTGGTGACTCGAACTGTATTAGAGCTAAAGGCATTGACAAAATCCCACCACCGGTATGTGGTGGCGAATGGGACCGTCTCCTATTGCAGCGGGAAGCACGCTGGACTTTCCAACTTGATACGGTATCCCCAAGAGGCCTGAATAAACATCTCCACTTTGGCTGCTTTCTATAATGCCGTCTCAAATGAAGTTTTTGCCTTCCCCAAAAACATAATAAAACAAACCACCTACATATCCCCTTTCTGCACTTTACAATATGGCGGAATGGGTTATACCTTATGTAGTGCCTATTACCTGTCTTGGGCCATTTTGTTACCCATTGTCAGGAAATTGAAATATCAAAACCGCAAGAAATATCATTAACTAACTAATATATACCCATATCGGGGGTTGTCTGGATGTGCATCTTCTGGCTATATGTCCCGTTGCCCATAGATGCACTCCCATACGGTGCCTATCCATCAATATGCCTGTATATACGGATAGACTGTGCATCTACATAATGTCCGCTTTATGTTCTATATATGTCCACAGTGTACATCTGGCGTAAAACGCATACATCCATATGGTTTATACTGTGGGACTTTCTCCCTTCCCCCCTCTTTTTTTCTTTTTGTTACCGATGGCAACATAAAAACGATCATGCTTAGCTAAGTAGCAGCGCATCCTAGGTTACAGCATAGCTAGTGAGGGAGAGGCGCCTGCGCAGCGTTTCATTTCAGTCACGACGCAGGCACTAGCACCGCCCCACACAAGCTGGACCTCGGATCCTGGTAGTTACTTCACGCATGCGCCGCCTAGACGTCCTGCTTCCACTCGCATGGTAATACCACGTCATCACATCGCGCAATGCGCCCAGTGCGCTTGCGCCATGTTTGTATGGCGTGAGGGCACTCATGTGAGGGCAGACGTCATCAGTGGCCGCCGCCATATCGGGCGACGGCTGACGTCACCATATATGCCGACGCAGCGCTTTAAAAGAAAGGCGGGCTCCTGCAAAAACCAGGTAACATTCATGCCTGCGGCCTCAACCTGCGTCGCAAGAAGGGAGGGGGCTTTTTTCATCTGTTCCCCTTTCCTTCTTTCCCCTGTATGCTGTGCACCTATCTGTGCACCGCATCTCACCTGTGAGCTACTGCTCCTGGTGGCTTCTGTATTTGCTGGTGATAATATCATCCCTAGCAAACAATCCATACCTTCTGGCCCACTCCATATTTATTCCCCTGATGAGAGGATTGTTTTTTTCTTTGCCTCAGAAACGTGCATTTAGGGATCTTCTCAGGGCCAAACAGGGACCACAATTCCAGGGTTAGGTTCCAGACGGGGACCCAACTAGTGGGACACCCCGTGGTTAGACTAAAGGGTTATTGTAGGGTCCGAGGGTCAACTAGGGATAGCAAGGAATACTGTTCTATGATCCCTTTTACAGTGTGCTGACTCTCCAACCACCCAAGTGGACCACCCTGACCAGAAACATCAATGGAGGTGTCCGGAATATCCATCATCTGTAGGGTAGGACACCTGGTTATTTAACGGTGCCGCCGTGCACCATTTGGGTTTGGGTGTAACTGTGTATACTGCGTTGCACGGTTCGCTTTTGCACCCATATCATTATATGTTTTCTGTTGGTTTGTTGTGTGTCGTTGTGCATTTTTGTTTATGCTGTGTAATACTTGTCCGCATTATATCTTTGCCATCAGTGTCTAGAGTGTCGACATATACCCTTGCCGATACCTCAGCCTTTGTGCGGTTTAGGTATCAATACACACTTGTCTTTGCCATCTACAGTGTCCCACACTCCACCAAAAGTGAGGACACAACTGTTGCCGTTCTCTCACGTCCCCTTTTTATCTTGGGGAAGTGGAAAACGGTATTGTGTATTCAGCCTTTTTTACGCACATGTGGAACTATTGTGCGGCTTAGGTACCAGCACACATCTGTTCTTGTTGCCTACAGTGTCCCACATCTGATGAACAAGTAAGGACACAGCTGTTGCTGTTGCCGTTCTTTCCCAGCCCCTCTTTTTCTTGGGGAAAGCGATATTGTGCATTCAGCCCCCCTTTTTTTTCGCACATGTGGTGCCGGCATTTATCAATTATTGCCGCCCCGTTGATTGGGTATTAGTGCATACCAGCACTCTTTACCCTTCGTGTCCGACACTACCTGAACAGGTGTGGACACAGTTGCTGCCGTTTCCATCAAGCACCCCTTCTTGACTGTGGGGTTTTTGGAAACGGTATTGTGTATTTAGCTCGTGTTATTTTGAGGGATACATCCCATCTATTTTATATTAAAAAGTAAAAGTTAAGTATTAAACAATCCAGATCACTTATTAACAATCTCTACTGCGTTTGCTTACTCTGCCTACCAGAGCAAATCCTCACATAGCACAAAAAGAAAAAATAAATTTGCCGCTTAGCGGTGCAGTAATCTGTAGTAAAGGCTTTTGTAGGTTTAGCAGAAAAAGAAAAGATACATTTGCCAATCATCGGTGAAGTTACTTGTTGTTAATTCTTTTGTGAAGTGTATTAGCGCAAAAAGAAAAAATAAATTTGCCGCTTAGCGGTGCAGTGATTTCTTGTAAAGCCTTTTGTGACATGTATTAGCACAAAAAGAAAACATAAATCTGTCGCCTAGCGGTGCAGAAATTTGTAGTAAAGGATTTTGTGGGGTGTTTTAGCAGAAAAAGAAAAAACTATATTTGCCGATCAGAGCTGAATTTCCTTGTTAATCCTTTAGTGACGTGAATTAGCGCAAAATATCTTGGTAGTAATAATGTCTGTGCTTATCTCCTAGGTGATGTAGCACTGGGAGAGTCACTTATAGAGTAGGATTTGGGTGTCCTTGTGGATGTTAGATTAAATTACAGCATACAATGTCAATCAATTGCTTCTTAGGCCACCAGGATATTGTCATGCATTAAACGAGGCATAGAATCGTGAGGCAGGCACGTAATACTACCACTTTAAAAAGAGTTGGTGAGGCCTCATCTGGAATATGCAGCTCAGTTCTGGGCACCAGTACATAGAAAGGGCGCACTGCAGCTGGAAAAAGTACAGAGGAGAGCGACTAAACTGATAAGGGGAATGGAGGGTCTTAGTTATTAGTGATGAGCGGCAGGTGCCATATTCGATTTCAACTAAATTAGTTTAATATTCGCTGAAATCGAATATTCGTCATTATTCTAGTTATCGCGATTATTATGTGATTTAACTAATCGCGATTGCGATTTTAACTTAAGGCTACTTTCCTATTGGTTTGATATCTAGAATTAGCGAAGATGACGAATATGACGAATGTATTCGTCATATTCCTCAAAACGAAGATAACAAAGTATTCTACATCTTCGTTTTAGCTCCTTATTCGTCAACTTCGCTAATTCTAGCAATCAAATAGGAAGGTTGACTATAGAGACAGCTAAGTTTAATTCTCTATGCGATTATATTACTTTGCTTTTATTTATTTTTTTATAAATAGAATCATTATAATAATCAAGTATTTAACTATTAAATTTAAAAAAAAAAAAGCAAAGTAATATAATCGCATAGCGAATTAAACACAGCTGTCTCTATAGTCAACCTTCCTATTTGATTGCTACAATTAACGAAGTTGACGAATAGGTAGCTAAAACGAAGATGTAGAATACTTTGTTATCTTCGTTTTGAGGAATATGACGAATATATTCGTCATATTCGCTAATTCTACCAAGCCAACCATAGTAAACCAGGTCCAAGTTGAAATAGCAATTTGATTATTTCAAGTTATAATAATCGAATTTTGATTTTAACTTAGCACTGCTATATTCCTTATTCGTTAATTCTAGCCTAATATGGACTATATGAACAGTTTGACTAATAAGATAATAACCTATATGCTATAACAACCTTTATGACAGTATATATGTATGGCATGGACAAACATATAATAATTTGTGTGCCATATATATGGGAATAAAATCAGTCAGTTGTTTGTGATTGTAAGGAAATAATGTCTGTATCCACACACGTTCACATATATATATATATTAATTCAGATTCTATGCTTGTATTAAATATGCAGAGTTCTTCTTTAAAGGTAATATTTTATACTCTTATGACAACAAGGTCTAGTAACACAAGCTGAACAGGAAATGGCTGTCTGAAGCTCAAAACCGCATGGCTAAAAAGAGATATGCATGCTTTAGCAAAAGAAAGCCACATTTGTAATAGAGGTACCTGAAGAGAGAATTGCCAAATGCATGGCATCATAGCTGCAGAAACATATATATGCACATATATACCTGTTACACATATATCTAACATGTGCATTAGACATATATTTTACATTTACTGCAATACGAGATATCTATATATAAGCATTTTTTGTATATTGACGTTCACCTGTGGTTTAGATAAGTAAAAAACGTTTGCTCAGGTAAATGTTGGTACAAGATGGTACAAGATAAACAAAGATAATTCCGAGAAATATTTGAACAAAGCTGAAATCAACAAAGATTGTGGTTAGATATCTGAATACTAAGAATTATAGATGCGTCACATATGTACCTTGTTTCTTGGAAATTGTCATGACTTTTTTTACTTTGGTTGTATAAGCTTAGGGGAGGTATATGGTAATCTTGTGGTTTGTATCTATAAATTGTCTACGATGTCAAAATAAAGACACAACCATTTTAAACCTATCAACGTGTATTGGTCTTCAGTGGTTGCCCGGCCGGAGGTTCACCCACAGACAAACCAGGGGCCCTTTCAATTGGTAGCAGAGGATGGTTACTGACTATCCAGGTGAGTAAATAATTTCTGCCACTACTTATGTTGGTTGGAATGTTTCTCTCCTGGATACGGTGAATATCTGATGTATACTGGATGGCAGGTTAGTTGATGGCAGGTTAGTTTAGTGTTCATAGGACTGTGGGACAGACACGAGGCAGCACTCAGTGTTCTGCGTATCCTGATAGGAGCGGCGTCTCCTATAGGCACAGTGGTTGGCAGGGGATGTTGTTCCAGGAACATACATCATATTGATGGCAGGGAATTTTTCGAATGTAGAACTAGTCTCTTCGAACGTTGGCAGGGATTTTTCAAGTGAGAATTAGTCTCTCATTTGACGGTTTATTGAGTTAAAGGATAACTCTGGATTTATGTGATTGAGTTAAAGGATAACTCTGGATTTATGTGAAACAAGGAAACATGGTACCCGGAATATATGTATAAGGAAAAGGAATACATATGAAAAAAGGAAAAAAACAGTGAGGGAAACGCATACATCTGAATGCAGATGTTGGTTTCTAACTCACTAGGATTGTCTGTGGAGTGAATTGTTAATTGAACATAACTGTACAGTTAAAACTTGGAAAGTGACATTGATTACTGTAGTCTATTAAGTTCGTAAATGGTGTTGCCCATATTAGATATTTTACACGTGTTATAAGAATATTGTGCTAGTGGAAAATCTGATTGTGCTGGCTTAATTGATTCTCAACATAACAGTACTAACACAATTACTTCCTGCTATTTAATTGCTGCTATTTCAACCTCATTGTTTGCTGCTTGAATATATATGTATAGAGTTCATTGTCGATTTCATTAAACATTATGGGTAATGGCGTTGGACAGGATCTGGATGGTGAGCCAGAGACCAGACCCACACCGTTACATTTTGTATCAGGCACCTGTGGGATTAGTGTAACTGATCCATTTTGGGTAAATATCTGTGACCGCAGTCAGCAACTGTGTATTACGCAGATCAGCGATGCAGGTCCTCGCAATGAAGGATACTGGGAGGAGGTTAAAAAAATGGTGGGGCTTCACCCAAAATTTAACTATCCCGTTGGTGCCTGGGATGAAGATTATATGAAAACATGTTTTAAGAAATGGGAGAAGGCATTAAAAGAGTACAGAAAGAGATTTCCACCAACCCATCACATATACTTAAAACAGGATAGGGGGACAATGAGAAAAAAGGAAGAAGTTCCATGGTCAGAAATTCTGCCCTCCTTGCCAGAAAAGCCACCGGCATATGACGTGACGGTATCAGAACCACAAAAGGCAATACTCCCAGCTGTCTCTACAGAGGACATGCTGCAAGACCCTTATGATAAGGTCCCCTGTCCAAAACAAGCAACCGCACCAGAATTATTATTATTTTCTGGTGAGAATCAAAAGAGAACCGGACTGTACCCGGATTTGGGGGATAGAGATTCCCTTTTGAGTACTGCAGTTATAGTGGCAGCAGCACTTATGGAACAAGCAGATGTGACTCCACAAGTCAAACAGGCTAAGGAAAAAAGAAAAGAATATAGAGAGAGCATGGGCAGTTATGTACATGAGCTGATTCAACTGAGGGATAAACTAAGGACAGACATAGTCTACATAAAACAACTTCCCCTTCAGGATGTCTTTCCCGTCATATATAATCACGAGGACCTAGATGATACTGACCTTCCTAGTGAGCAACAGATAGATGAATTAAAGGGCATTCTGGGAGGAGAGTGTGGCAGAACCAGAGCTGTAACTAACAAAAAAAAACAGCTGCTGACCGAGATAGAAAAACTAAGACAGGAGTACTGGAGGGTGAAGAAGGACTGGGAAACCAGGGCTCAGGAAGAACACGGTAGGACAACAGGGATTGAAACACAGATAGAGGCGGACACTTTAGAACATGGAATTCCCCTGGCAACCTCCAGCCCTAGAATACCTGGAGTAGTCCAACCCCTGACAGATGAATTTTCCAAACTCACTCTAACACCTGAGGAAGGGGATAGGGAAGGCACACAAGTGCGGCTTCCCATGATTACTGTGGGTAGCACTGAAGTCCATATCCCTCTTCCTTTAGGATTAATGAAGGAACTGAAAGATATGTGCCCCAATCCAAAAAAGGACCCTAGAGCAGCAGCTATGTTTCTGCAGAAGTATACCGCAGGGAGCCATTTAACTTTGGAGGATATTCAGATAATACTATCAGCCATAGACCCAGACACTGGCTCCCAAATCGATCCAGAAAAGATAATGAAGGCATCAGAAAAAGAAGTTAGGGATGGAGGAGAGAGAGATGGCCCCAAGATTTGGAAAAAGTTTTGGGATAAGATAGGAGTAGAATGGATGAAAAGATACAAAGGGGATTCAGGCTTACACACAATGCTAAATACAAAACAAGAGCCGAAAGAGGATTTTTATAGTTTCTGTAAGAGACTGTTGGACCTCTACAGCAGTACAGGAATGAATTCACCTGAATTGTTCAAGACTACATGTATGACAAATGGGGACCCTAAGACAACGCAGCTAATAAAATTAGTGAATAACGAATGGCTTACTCAATCAGTGACAGAATTTATGGATGACATAGCAAAACGCTCGGCCTCTGGTGTTTTCAATCAAAAGGGAGGAGTATTTCCATTGTTAATGCAACAGGACATACAACAGGAGTCTATATTGTCAGGTGGGGAAAGCAATTACATGATGATGTCAGGTTTCTCCCGGGGAAGGAATAATAGACGAGGTCCGAGAAGTAGGGGCCAGGCAGATTACTTGGGAAGAGTAGAAATAAATCAGAGACAGGGCTGCTTCATTTGTGGGAGTCTAGGTCACTGGAGGCGGGAATGTCCAAAGGTGAGAGATGAAGATAGGAGAGAATACAGAGGGAGAGGCGCCTCTGACTACCGAGGGGGGCCCAGACAACAGGAAAGACAGCAAGATATGACAAGAAGACAACCCCAGGGAGATAGTATTAACATACACTGGCCAGCACAGGATGGGGGGGGGTAGACAACCCAATTTGCAATCAGACTTACAGAGGTGGTCTGAGCATGAACAGTACCCGTCCCCACGAGGGAACAATTACTATTAGGGGTGCCCAGAACGAGTCCCATCCTTCATTATGCATTTTGTTCCAACTGATTGGCAAGTCTTACCACAAGTAATACTGCAAATTGATGGTATAAAAGTTAATTTGCTGCTTGACACCGGAGCAACGACTTCAAGTGTAAACAAAATAGACTTCATTAATGATAAATGCACCGAAGGAAGTTCTATGGGTATAAATGGGACGACAGTGATACATAAGGTGACAGCACCGCTCCCGGTTTGTACTCTTACGGGGGAACTAGTGACGCACATGTCTTTTGCAGTCCTACTAGAATGCCCCGTTTGCCTATTAGGAAGGGATTTAATGGCAGCATTACAGATTTCATTAGTCTTTGACAAAAAAGGAAGACTGACAGCAACCTCAATGAAATGTGACCTGACAAACCCAAAGAGACGTGACATGAATGGGTTATTTTTAAGCATACCAATGTCCCTGGAAAATCATCCAATCTGGGCAAAATGTAAAGACTCAGTAGGAAGGATTAACTGTGAGCCCTACCGGCCCTGTTTGAAGGAGGGGGTTATGCCAACCTTTCAAAAACAATACCCATTGAGTGAGGAAAAGTTAGAGGGTATAAAGCCACAAATTGAGAAATACTTGCAGATGGGAATTCTTAGGAAAATTGTCAGTCCCTGGAATACCCCGATAAATCCTGTAAAAAAGGCTAATGGCACATGGAGGCTGGTACAGGATCTGAGGAAGGTAAATAAGGCAATTATCCCACTTCCCCCCTTGGTGGCAGATCTTACAGCTGTGTTTGGGGCCATTCCTGCGGGATCCAGATACTACACTGTAGTTGACCTCAGTAATGCGTTCTTTTCCATACCAGTGGCTTGGGATGCACAAAATCTTTTTGCTTTTCAGTGGGCTGATGATGGTCAGGTGACTTGGACCCGTCTCCCACAAGGTCTTGGGGATAGCCCAGCAGCCTTTTCTATTGTATTAAAGGCTACATTGGAAGATTGGGAACCAAAGAGGGGATCCACCTTAATACAGTACACAGACGACCTTTTACTCTCCAATTCGGAGTTAGAAGCCTGCGAAATAGATTCACAGAGTTTATTAGACCACTTGGCAAGCAAAGGACACTTGGCCTCGAAGAAGAAAATCCAATATGCAAGTACCCAGGTAGAGTATCTGGGGTGCATAATAGAGGCAGGAGAGACAAAGATCTCACCCGCTAGAGTCAAGGCAGTGACCTCCCTAAGCAGGCCGAGGGACAAAGCTACAATGCTGTCCTTTCTAGGGTCAATAGTGTATTGTAGGCAGTGGATTCCCGATTGCTCCCATTGGGATTCGATCCTAAGAAAAACTACACTCACAGAAGCACCAAAGGTAGTGGAGTGGACAGAGGACAGAGTAGAAGCCTTTGAGAGATTGATTCGGTCCCTGACCCAAGCCCCAGCCTTGGCCCTGGCAGATTATGGAAAGCCATTCCAATTATACTGTGTGGTATCGGGAGAAACCTATGCAGCGGTTCTGACACAGACACATGGGGGGAGAAACAGGCCAGTTTCATACCTATCGAGAAAATTACCTCCTGTAGTTCTTGGAATGCCTCACTGTCTCCAAGCACTAGCAGCCGCGGCTATGTCAGTAAAGGATGCTACTAAGATAGTCCATGGAAATATAATGGAACTTTTCACCACTCATACAGTCTTGTCCCTCCTTCAAAACAGGACCACACAACACATGACAGCTCAGAGACTGTCCGGATATGAGACCATATTACTCAGTACGGCAAACCTGTTGATAAAGACATGTCCAGACACCTCACCAGTGATAAGATTTTTGCATACACTTTTGAGACTTAAGCGTGAAGGTTCTGACGAACAAGTAGACCCAATACCTGAACACAGATGTGATGAAATAATCTTGTCATGCACAACACCTAGGGAAGATTTAAAGGACACACCACAGACTGGCAGTATAGATGTTTTTGTGGATGGATCATGCACAAGACCAGATGACAGGACATACCAAACAGGTTACGCAGTGGTCATGCTCCCAAATCAAGTGATAGAAGCTGAACCAATTGTCACAACTTCGGCACAACAAGCTGAGTTGGTAGCGCTCACAAGAGCCTGTGAAATATTCGCAGGACACAAAGTGAATATTTATACTGATAGTAGCTATGCATTTGGAACAGTGCATGATTATGCATTAATATGGAAAAATAGGGGGTATATCTCAGCAGACGGGAAGAAGGTAGCGAATCAGAAATACATAGATCACTTGCTACATGCAATTCAATTACCAGAAGCCATAAGTGTGATAAAAGTAAAAGGACACTCTGCAAAAGGAGATTATCAAGCTATGGGAAACAACCTAGCAGACAGAGCAGCAAAAATGGCAGCCAAGAGAGACACGAGAAGGCAAAATAAGTTATTATTCATGACAGACTTTGAAAGTAAAAACTGGGAGTCAGTAGTACAGGGAGTGCAGAATTATTAGGCAAGTTGTATTTTTGAGGATTAATTTTATTATTGAACAACAACCATGTTCTCAATGAACCCAAAAAACTCATTAATATCAAAGCTGAATATTTTTAGAAGTAGTTTTTAGTTTGTTTTTAGTTTTAGCTATTTTAGGGGGATATCTGTGTGTGCAGGTGACTATTACTGTGCATAATTATTAGGCAACTTAACAAAAAACAAATATATACCCATTTCAATTATTTATTTTTACCAGTGAAACCAATATAACATCTCAACATTCACAAATATACATTTCTGACATTTAAAAACAAAACAAAAACAAATCAGTGACCAATATAGCCACCTTTCTTTGCAAGGACACTCAAAAGCCTGCCATCCATGGATTCTGTCAGTGTTTTGATATGTTCACCATCAACATTGCGTGCAGCAGCAACCACAGCCTCCCAGACACTGTTCAGAGAGGTGTACTGTTTTCCCTCCTTGTAAATCTCACATTTGATGATGGACCACAGGTTCTCAATGGGGTTCAGATCAGGTGAACAAGGAGGCCATGTCATTAGATTTTCTTCTTTTATACCCTTTCTTGCCAGCCACGCTGTGGAGTACTTGGACGCGTGTGATGGAGCATTGTCCTGCATGAAAATCATGTTTTTCTTGAAGGATGCAGACTTCTTCCTGTACCACTGCTTGAAGAAGGTGTCTTCCAGAAACTGGCAGTAGGACTGGGAGTTGAGCTTGACTCCATCCTCAACCCGAAAAGGCCCCACAAGCTCATCTTTGATGATACCAGCCCAAACCAGTACTCCACCTCCACCTTGCTGGCGTCTGAGTCGGACTGGAGCTCTCTGCCCTTTACCAATCCAGCCACGGGCCCATCCATCTGGCCCATCAAGACTCACTCTCATTTCATCAGTCCATAAAACCTTAGAAAAATCAGTTTTGAGATATTTCTTGGCCCAGTCTTGACGTTTCAGCTTGTGTGTCTTGTTCAGTGGTGGTCGTCTTTCAGCCTTTCTTACATTGGCCATGTCTCTGAGTATTGCACACCTTGTGCTTTTGGGCACTCCAGTGATGTTGCAGCTCTGAAATATGGCCAAACTGGTGGCAAGTGGCATCTTGGCAGCTGCACGCTTGACTTTTCTCAGTTCATGGGCAGTTATTTTGCGCCTTTGTTTTTCCACACGCTTCTTGCGACCCTGTTGACTATTTTGAATGAAACGCTTGATTGTTCGATGATCACGCTTCAGAAGCTTTGCAATTTTAAGAGTGCTGCATCCCTCTGCAAGATATCTCACTATTTTTGACTTTTCTGAGCCTGTCAAGTCCTTCTTTTGACCCATTTTGCCAAAGGAAAGGAAGTTGCCTAATAATTATGCACACCTAATATAGGGTGTTGATGTCATTAGACCACACCCCTTCTCATTACAGAGATGCACATCACCTAATATGCTTAATTGGTAGTAGGCTTTCGAGCCTATACAGCTTGGAGTAAGACAACATGCATAAAGAGGATGATGTGGTCAAAATACTCATTTGCCTAATAATTCTGCACGCAGTGTATATCAACTTCAGAAACAGTCTACCAGTGAGGACATCAAGTACTGGAAATCTCAGGGACTGCAGACGACAGGTACAGGTATGTGGACAAAAGATCGGATATTGGGGGTTCCTGCTGCATCAGCACCGCTCCTAATATCTTATCTTCATGGTCCTGGACATTTAGGAAAACAGTACATATCAGAACATTACAAGTCACTGTTCTGTACACACCAATTGCAGAGATTGATAGACGATCTGGTCGACTCATGCATGACTTGTGCACAGAATAATGTTCAAGGAAAAGCACACGGGAGACATGGGAATCTACCACCCCCTACAGGCCCTCTTCAAGATTTGCAGATGGATTATACACACATGCCAAAGCAACCCGGGAATATAAGATATCTGCTTGTAATAGTCTGTAGGTTCTCCGGATGGTGTGTAGCCATACCTACTTCAGGAGAAACAGCTGGTGTGACAGCTAGGGCATTGATAAATCAATGGATTTCACTGTATGGACTCCCTCGGGTAATTCATTCAGATCAGGGACCTGCTTTCCAGTCCAAACTAATACAAGAACTGACAAAGATTTTGGGTTTCCAGTGGAAACTCAATATAGCTTACCACCCCCAAAGCGCAGGAGTAGTGGAAAGAATGAACAGAACCATTAAGGATAGGTTAAAAAAGGCTACTTCAGGAACATTGAAAGATTGGCTGAAATTTCTACCCGCCATTCTCTACCAAATAAGAACGACACCAAATAAACAAACAGGGTTGTCACCTTATGAAGTGTTATTCGGTCGACCCCCTAATACCCGTGAGGAACCGGATACTGACAGTAACATTTTTGCCTTTCAGGAACAGTACGTGAAACACTTGGTAGGTATACTCTCAGAAAATTATGATAAGGTTGCTGTCACCTTTCCTCCTCTTTCCACAGATCCAACTCATCCATTCTTGCCCGGAGACAAAGTTCTGGTGAAACAACTAGCTGCCCGCCACAAGACTGGTCCAATATACCAAGGTCCATTTGAGGTTCTAAGAGTTGCTCGAACGGCTGTCCTTACTGACCAGAGTCCACAGTGGATACACGCCAGCCGGCTCAAGAAGACACCAGAAGGAGTCCTCAGGGAATTCCCCGGACAAACATGAGTCCTTCGGACAAGATGCCTTCAAAGGAAATGACTTTGATCATACCCCCAAGCCTGCAAAGTAGATATGAGCGATGGCTAAGAGGCTATCCAAAACCACTTTGTCCAGAGGATCCAAAGACTATGCAGGACTTGTATGAGGAAGAATTTATGTTCAGGGAGTATACCAATGAACTAGAGACTGAGGACTTGAAAGATCAAAACTTTCCTGAACCGTTTAGTAGGCAGATGATTCAGAGAATGAAACTGTAAGATGGTGGGAGACAATGGATAAACCCTTTCTTCTTCCGAAGGGTACTGACATGGGGTGACAGGAGCAGGGTTGTCAAGGAAAAAACCCCAAAAAGAAAACTCCCTAGGCCACCACAGTCTCCTTGTTCTACAACATCTTTTTCTGAAGAAACAGAGGAAAAAGAAACTCATACTGTTGATATGGACACTGAAGCAAAAACAAGTTGCAGGATCGGGACTACTAAGTGTCCATTATCCCTGTTGTACTGTTTGGCAATTATATGTACCCTCGCAATTCTCTATAGTATAGTAGTGACAACTGTGAAAGCAGTTATGGCACACACACCGATACAAGTGAATGAAACCTTACATGAGAGAACAAAAAGATCTGTATCTATATTTGATAGGCCCAATTACAAAGAAGAGAAAATCACCTGTTGTACTAAAGGAAGAAATAAATTGTCACAATCAATGTTAGATAGAATTATAGGTTGGCATGAGCAAAAGAAGGAAGGGGTATGTAAACTAGACGCTATAATCCTAATTATCAGGGCGTCCCCAAAGAATACCTCCCTATGTCTATCACCCAATCCAATTGATAAAGCCACTAGAAGGAAAATACAGGAATTAAAGGGACAAGGAACTCAGAAGAGAAGTCTCCTCTCTGAGACAACCTTCAAAAAGGATATAATAGACACACCATCTTTCCCAAAAGATAACGTAGAACCATTAAACTGGCCAGACCCAAATAATGTGCCACATCATTTCCTGCTAATGCATGAATTTGGTAAACAACAGTCAGAGGGAAAAGGAGACTGTTGGGTTTGTTCACACATGCATTCAGGGGAGCACGTTTATCCAATGCTAGCAAAACCTATGCGCCTTCCCTCCCTGATCGACCTAACAGATCTAGAGACAGTACAAATCACAACAACTAACAAACCATTCTTGATACAATGGTATTCCGAGTCTCCAAACTTTTGTTTTTTAAATGGTCATTATTATTCTAGGGATATGAAATATTTTGCTAATGCTAGATTCTGTGCAAATACAGACGTTAACTTCACACTGTTGGACATAGAAAGCTATATTACAAATCAAACAGTAGACATAAAAGGGCTCAATACAGTTGCCATTGCCGATGCTGATGAAAGAATAGAAAGAATGTTTCAGTACAATCTTACAGAATGTCCATCTTATAAGCCCCAGGTCAATCAAGGCCCATTAACTTCTTGGTTGAAGCAAGTAAACAAAACGGACATTAAGTATGGAAGTACTGACCCTATTAACATAGTTCAATGGATGTGTTTAATGGGGCTAAGAAGTGGGCAAAATACCTTCAGTGATATTCCAGCACCTCGTCTACCAAAGGGCTGGATAGTGTGTTGTGGGTTATGGTGCCATACTACAATCCCTTTTCCTAAAGATACTAGTTCAAAAGGTTGGTGCACTATGGTCCAACTCTTCCCATACATGAGTGCACAATCAGGAAAAGAAGTACGGATGGGACCAGCCCATGGGGTGCTCATGTTCCATAACACACACAGGAAAAAGAGGGCACTGACGAGCACATGGGAAAAGTTTTACATGAGCATCTTAGGTCCGACGGGAACTGCAATGGCCCTAGTAAGAGTAGATGCCTTCCAGGAATTAGTCGAGAGATGGGTTAATATCACCACAAAGGACCTGGGGATGATAAATGAAGAAATGAGAAAGATAAGGATGGAACAGGAAGTGATTAGGCAGAGACAGGAGAGACTGATGATGGCAGTCACTGGACTGTGTGATCAAACAGAAAACAAACAAATCTGTTGCATTTATTTCTCTAACTTCACCAAAGACACAAAGGACATTGAGGTACCAGATTACCATGATATAATCAACAGTCATCAAGAGGAAAGGGAGAGATTACAAGGGGAATTACATAATATGCCTGGGTCATGGAACCCTTTTGACTTGATAGGAGATTGGACAGGAGGAATCTTTTCCGGAATTTTCAACTTCTTCAGAAAGGCAGGCATTGTTATTTTGATGACTTTGGTATTTCTACTCCTTATATATTGTCTAATAAAGTTCACAATATGGGGAGTAGGAAAAACCTCTCAATTGATAAAGCGTAAGAAACCCCCAGAAGATTCAGGTGAATATGTCACCCTTAAAAAGGGAAGTACCCTGAGAAAGATACCGAGAATTGGTGTGTGGTATAAGGAATGATCACATGGAATGGGAATTCCATATGATCAAAGAGGGGATTGTAAGGAAATAATGTCTGTATCCACACGTTCACATATATATATTAATTCAGCTTCTATGCTTGTATTAAATATGCAGAGTTCTTCTTTAAAGGTAATATTTTATACTCTTATGACAACAAGGTCTAGTAACACAAGCTGAACAGGAAATGGCTGTCTGAAGCTCAAAACCGCATGGCTAAAAAGAGATATGCATGCTTTAGCAAAAGAAAGCCACATTTGTAATAGAGGTACCTGAAGAGAGAATTGCCAAATGCATGGCATCATAGCTGCAGAAACATATATATGCACATATATACCTGTTACACATATATCTAACATGTGCATTAGACATATATTTTACATTTACTGCAATACGAGATATCTATATATAAGCATTTTTTGTATATTGACGTTCACCTGTGGTTTAGATAAGTAAAAAACGTTTGCTCAGGTAAATGTTGGTACAAGATGGTACAAGATAAACAAAGATAATTCCGAGAAATATTTGAACAAAGCTGAAATCAACAAAGATTGTGGTTAGATATCTGAATACTAAGAATTATAGATGCGTCACATATGTACCTTGAGGTATATGGTAATCTTGTGGTTTGTATCTATAAATTGTCTATGATGTCAAAATAAAGACACAACCATTTTAAACCTATCAACGTGTATTGGTCTTTAGTGGTTGCCCGGCCGGAGGTTCACCTACAGACAAACCAGGGGCCCTTTCAGTGATCATGAATTCACCCTGGATCAATTTTATTGCCGCACTAAGAAGATCTAAACAGAAATAGATATAGACCCTGATTTTGGGAATATTCTGTGTGCAGAGCCTAATTCTATTCTTAAAGAGACAGGGTGAATAACAATCACTGACTCCTACTCATGATATGCTTACCAGATAGTTGTCTTTATATGTATGGTACATTGTGGCTATGTTATATAATCAACTATTGAATGCAGTTTGTCTGATGGGTTTTTTCTAGCATAGAGTTTAGTCCCAGTTCATACCATGCGATTTCCAAGTGTGATGGAGATATGCAATTATTCCACACTGACACACCAGATGGATAATGAAATCAACAAATGGACATACGGAGTTATAAGAAAATATGATACAAACAAGAAAATAAGGAATATAATACTATGAAATTTGCTCCGCTTCTTTGAACTTTATTAGTTTTTTCGTCCATCACTATTTCCGTCATCATACTTACTGCTATATAATTTGTATGAAACAGGAGCGTTGCCTTGGATATGTGTGGGGAGATGAATTACAGAGGATTTTATGTTAGTTATATATGTACATTGTAAGATGTTTGTATATGTATACTTTTTCTATGTATTTTACAAAGTTTGTACGGAGCACTATTGGGATTTAAACTATGTAGCATGTGATTGGGCTTACACAGGTGTTTCGCATGGACCCAGCTGATTTTGCTGCCCGCCCTGTTCCACCATACTCCTCCCTTACTAGGCGGTGATGGTGGCAGGTATCTACATTATTACATGCACATTATGTGATCTAATATATGTTGGCTGTACAAGCAGAAAATTCAAGGACAGACTGCGAGAACACCTGAACTATATTTGTAATCCATTAGCAACAGGTGTATCGAATGCAGCCAACCACTTCATAAATGTGCATGGACGTAATGTGGATACCTTTAGTACATTTGCCTTTGAGCGTGTCACATTGCCAAAAAGGGGTGGAAATTTAAAACAAAAAATTCTTCTCAGAGAAGCGTTCTGGATCTGGAGATTGAGCACCAGATACCCTTTGGGGCTAAATCTTAAAAAGGAACTGATGTATTTGTATTAAAACTGACCTGCAGCATTTGTCTGGTTTTGCTATATGTTTTTATATTTAACATATATACTTATATGCTTATTTTAATCTCTAGTTTTTCTTTCCTCCTCTCTTGTCCGTCTTTCTCTCCCCACTGACATGATCTCATGAAACAGGAGATACCAAAGTCGGAGTCAAAAACGCATGTGCGATGTATGATGTTCACACTCACTAATTATACAGTGGGTAGGACATAGATTTTGTACACCCTCGTGTATTAGAACACAGAGATGATGACTGTGGAACACCTGTATGCCGCAGGCTGATCCCTGCGATGTGTAAGTGTTATATAGCACAGTATAAACGCATATGCACTTTTAGGCATTTACATTTGCCGCTCAGTCTTTAGGTATCATAAATAATCTTTGTCTATTTTTAGTAGTGACATGATGGGATGATGAATAATATATATATTGCACTTTATATACGGATCTCCAATGTATATGAACAGTTTGACTAATAAGATAATAACCTATATGCTATAACAACCTTTATGACAGTATATATGTATGGCATGGACAAACATATAATAATTTGTGTGCCATATATATGGGAATAAAATCAGTCAGTTGTTTGTGATCATGAATTCACCCTGGATCAATTTTATTGCCGCACTAAGAAGATCTAAACAGAAATAGATATAGACCCTGATTTTGGGAATATTCTGTGTGCAGAGCCTAATTCTATTCTTAAAGAGACAGGGTGAATAACAATCACTGACTCCTACTCATGATATGCTTACCAGATAGTTGTCTTTATATGTATGGTACATTGTGGCTATGTTATATAATCAACTATTGAAAGCATTTTGTCTGATGGGTTTTTCTAGCATAGAGTTTAGTCCCAGTTCATACCATGCGATTTCCAAGTGTGATGGAGATATGCAATTATTCCACACTGACACACCAGATGGATAATGAAATCAACAAATGGACATACGGAGTTATAAGAAAATATGATACAAACAAGAAAATAAGGAATATAATACTATGAAATTTGCTCCGCTTCTTTGAACTTTATTAGTTTTTTCGTCCATCACTATTTCCGTCATCATACTTACTGCTATATAATTTGTATGAAACAGGAGCGTTGCCTTGGATATGTGTGGGGAGATGAATTACAGAGGATTTTATGTTAGTTATATATGTACATTGTAAGATGTTTGTATATGTATACTTTTTCTATGTATTTTACAAAGTTTGTACGGAGCACTATTGGGATTTAAACTATGTAACATGTGATTGGGCTTACACAGGTGTTTCGCATGGACCCAGCTGATTTTGCTGCCCGCCCTGTTCCACCATACTCCTCCCTTACTAGGCGGTGATGGTGGCGGGTGGATAGTATTTTAGCTTGGAACATGTGAGACACTTAGGATCATGACTAAGAACACGACAGTTCGAAACGCGTAGATCTTGGGAACCGGGGGACCACCAGTGTTGTTTGATTGCTGTATTCACCTGGATTCTTGGTGACAATAAAGACCGGGACTTTCATAATATCCATCGTGGTGCTGGAGCATTCTTTTCATTTTCTTCTAATATGGACTATAGCAGTGCTAAGCTTAAATCAAAATTCGATTATTATAACTTGAATTAATCGCATTGCTATTTCTACTTGCACCTGGTTTACTATGGCGAAATATTCTACATCTTCCTCAATTTAAGTTACAATCGCTTTACGCGATAATGACAACTACGTAATTATCGAGTAAGGCGATTTATCTTTGTATGTTTAATGCTCCCCAAAAGTTAGCTTAATAACACCATATTAAAGTTACAATCGCATTACGCGATAATGACAACTACATAATTATCGAGTAAGGCGATTTATCTTTGTATGTTTAATGCTACCCAAAAGTTAGCTTAACACAATCTTAAAGTTACAATCGCATTACGCGATAATGACAACTACGTAATTATCGAGTAAGGCGATTTTGTCTTCCCATATCGAGTATAGCGTGTTGAATCTTTCAATCCTAAAATTCGCTTCACATACAATTTATTAAACAGTGTTGGATATAGTTGGTAGACTAGACATAATATTAAATAAGCTAAAATGTCTATAGAAAAATAAATGGCGGGACATTTACCTCAGCAGTGGCCATGAAAAACAAAATGCGATTTTAAATAAACGCGTTAAAAACGATAAAATCATAATTTTTTTTTTCCCCAAATGACAGAGCAGAATCGTGAACCCTCCCTTCTCCTAGCTTAAATAGCCAATGGGAATGGCCTGTCACACCTTAGCAACATCCATAGCAACCAATCGGTTAGTAGCCTGCCCTTTCACTATATAAATAAAGACACCGCCCGGTTGTCATTTTGTGGGTTTAGTTGTTGGAGTGAGAGGAGCAAGAGCGTTTGTCAGTCTGTGAATTGTGCATTAATCGAAATTACAGTTTATTAGATAGATAGGGATTAGGGAAGTGAATAATTATATAGTTTGTAGGGTGCAGGGTAGGTCATAAAGTTAGTTTAGGCAGTGTTAGGGCTCAGTTTATTATATAAAGTTCAGTGTAGAGTAGGGACTAGTTAGTTTGAATTGATTAAATATAGATAGGGAATTAGTACTTTCAGGATCAATTAGCTTAGTTCTTAGGGTTTAGTGTAGGATCAACTTTATTATTTACAGTTATAGTTAGGGTTTAGTGTAGGATCAACTTTATTATTTACAGTTATAGTTAGGGTTTAGGTTAACTTTGGATATAATAGCTTAGTGTAGGGTTTTAGTTTAGTGTCCTTCTGTGTAAATTTGTAGTCTTTCATTATCTGTTCCGAGTTTGTTCATTTTGTCCTAGTCCGTCCGTCTTTGTCTTTGTGCCGTTGTAGTTAGGTCAAAAAAAATCTAAAAAGCAAAAAAAAAGTTTTAGTGTTACTTGTCTTCATTTTGTCTTAGTCCGTGTCTTTGTAGTTAGGTCAAAAAAAAAAAGCAAAAAAAAGTTTTAGTGTTACTTGTCTTTGTTTTGTCTTAGTCCTTGTCTTTGTAGTTAGTTTAAAAAAAAACAAAAAAGCAAAAAATAAGTTTTAGTGTTACTTGTCTTCGTTTTGTCTTAGTCCTTGTCTTTGTAGTTAGGTAAAAAAAATAAGCAAAAAAAAAGTTTTAGTGTTACTTGTCTTCATTTTGCCTTAGTCCGTGTCTTTGTAGTTAGGTTAAAAAAAAAAAAAAAGCAAAAAAAAGTTTTAGTGTTACTTGTCTTCGTTTTGTCTTAGTCCGTGTCTTTGTAGTCAGGTAAAAAAAAAAAATAAAAGCAAAAAAAAGTTTTAGTGTTACTTGTCTTCATTTTGTCTTAGTCCGTGTCTTTGTAGTTAGGTAAAAAAAAAAAAAAAAGCAAAAAAAAAGTTTTAGTGTTACTTGTCTTCGTTTTGTCTTAGTCCATGTCTTTGTAGTTAGTTTAAAAAAAAAAAAAAAAAGCAAAAAAAAAGTTTTAGTGTTACTTGTCTTCGTTTTGTCTTAGTCTGTGTCTTTGTAGTTAGGTAAAAAAAAAAAAAAATAAGTTTTAGTGTTACTTGTCTTCGTTTTGTCTTAGTCCGTGTCTTTGTAGTTAGTTTAATTTTAGTTACTAGTCCAAAATAATTTAAAAAATATATATATATATTAATAATTAATTAGTCTTTAATTTCTTTTTGGTTTCTATAACTTTTAATTAATTATTTTTGTTATTTAATATCACTTGTTTTTTTTGTCACCGCCCCAATAAAGTTTATTCCGTATATTTATATATATTTTATTTTTTGTTGGTTCTTCAAAAAATGAGCCACAAAGGCGAGGCACGCAGCCAGAGCAGTAGGGGCAGGAGAAGGAACGCTGCTGGACAGCAGCCAGCAGTCAGTGGAGCACGCCTGATCCCAGATTTTTTTGGGCGTGGCAGCCGCCCAATTGGTTCTGATGAGGCGGATGCAATTGTGGCATATGTGGCACAATCCAGCGCCACCGAATTATCCGCCTAGGCTCGCAGCAGGAGCAGCAGCATCAGCAGCGGTGGGGCAACTCCTCCTCCTGCTTCACCACCACCCAGTCCCCAAGATGCTACCCTGCTCCTGTTTAGCGACAGTGAGAGGGACATCTTGGGGGACTTAATGCAGGAGGGTAAACCTGAATTTAGTCCACCCGATTGTCAGGACCTTATGGAAGGGATAGAGGAGGAGGAGGGGGTACCTCCTGTGAGTACCCCAGTGACATCCCTTCCAACGGGTGCGGGTGGGGTAAGTCACACTACTCCCGCACCTAGTCAGACTCAGGTGTTAGTGAGGGGACAGCAGAGCCATGGCAGGGGCTCCACGTTAGCTGGTCCTCTCGGTCCATCACATGGGGGCCTTGAGTCTGAGGAGGAGGGTGACACAGAGTGTGTGCCACCTCCTTCGTCACGTGACAGCAGCACTGACGAAGGTAGGCAGGCGAGGCAAATGGTGCGCCAGGTACTTGTCTTCATTTTGTCTTAGTCCATGTCTTTGTAGTTAGTTTAAAAAAAAAAAAAAAAAGCAAAAAAAAAGTTTTAGTGTTACTTGTCTTCGTTTTGTCTTAGTCTGTGTCTTTGTAGTTAGGTAAAATAAATAAATAAATAAGTTTTAGTGTTACTTGTCTTCGTTTTGTCTTAGTCCGTGTCTTTGTAGTTAGTTTAATTTTAGTTACTAGTCCAAAATAATTTAAAAAATATATATATATATTAATAATTAATTAGTCTTTAATTTCTTTTTGGTTTCTATAACTTTTAATTAATTATTTTTGTTATTTAATATCACTTGTTTTTTTTGTCACCGCCCCAATAAAGTTTATTCCGTATATTTATATATATTTTATTTTTTGTTGGTTCTTCAAAAAATGAGCCACAAAGGCGAGGCACGCAGCCAGAGCAGTAGGGGCAGGAGAAGGAACGCTGCTGGACAGCAGCCAGCAGTCAGTGGAGCACGCCTGATCCCAGATTTTTTTGGGCGTGGCAGCCGCCCAATTGGTTCTGATGAGGCGGATGCAATTGTGGCATATGTGGCACAATCCAGCGCCACCGAATTATCCGCCTAGGCTCGCAGCAGGAGCAGCAGCATCAGCAGCGGTGGGGCAACTCCTCCTCCTGCTTCACCACCCCCCAGTCCCCAAGATGCTACCCTGCTCCTGTTTAGCGACAGTGAGAGGGACATCTTGGGGGACTTAATGCAGGAGGGTAAACCTGAATTTAGTCCACCCGATTGTCAGGACCTTATGGAAGGGATAGAGGAGGAGGAGGGGGTACCTCCTGTGAGTACCCCAGTGACATCCCTTCCAACGGGTGCGGGTGGGGTAAGTCACACTACTCCCGCACCTAGTCAGACTCAGGTGTTAGTGAGGGGACAGCAGAGCCATGGCAGGGGCTCCACGTTAGCTGGTCCTCTCGGTCCATCACATGGGGGCCTTGAGTCTGAGGAGGAGGGTGACACAGAGTGTGTGCCACCTCCTTCGTCACGTGACAGCAGCACTGACGAAGGTAGGCAGGCGAGGCAAATGGTGCGCCAGGTACTTGTCTTCATTTTGTCTTAGTCCATGTCTTTGTAGTTAGTTTAAAAAATAAAAAAAAAAGCAAAAAAAAAGTTTTAGTGTTACTTGTCTTCGTTTTGTCTTAGTCTGTGTCTTTGTAGTTAGGTAAAAAAAAAAAAAAATAAGTTTTAGTGTTACTTGTCTTCGTTTTGTCTTAGTCCGTGTCTTTGTAGTTAGTTTAATTTTAGTTACTAGTCCAAAATAATTTAAAAAATATATATATATATTAATAATTAATTAGTCTTTAATTTCTTTTTGGTTTCTATAACTTTTAATTAATTATTTTTGTTATTTAATATCACTTGTTTTTTTTGTCACCGCCCCAATAAAGTTTATTCCGTATATTTATATATATTTTATTTTTTGTTGGTTCTTCAAAAAATGAGCCACAAAGGCGAGGCACGCAGCCAGAGCAGTAGGGGCAGGAGAAGGAACGCTGCTGGACAGCAGCCAGCAGTCAGTGGAGCACGCCTGATCCCAGATTTTTTTGGGCGTGGCAGCCGCCCAATTGGTTCTGATGAGGCGGATGCAATTGTGGCATATGTGGCACAATCCAGCGCCACCGAATTATCCGCCTAGGCTCGCAGCAGGAGCAGCAGCATCAGCAGCGGTGGGGCAACTCCTCCTCCTGCTTCACCACCCCCCAGTCCCCAAGATGCTACCCTGCTCCTGTTTAGCGACAGTGAGAGGGACATCTTGGGGGACTTAATGCAGGAGGGTAAACCTGAATTTAGTCCACCCGATTGTCAGGACCTTATGGAAGGGATAGAGGAGGAGGAGGGGGTACCTCCTGTGAGTACCCCAGTGACATCCCTTCCAACGGGTGCGGGTGGGGTAAGTCACACTACTCCCGCACCTAGTCAGACTCAGGTGTTAGTGAGGGGACAGCAGAGCCATGGCAGGGGCTCCACGTTAGCTGGTCCTCTCGGTCCATCACATGGGGGCCTTGAGTCTGAGGAGGAGGGTGACACAGAGTGTGTGCCACCTCCTTCGTCACGTGACAGCAGCACTGACGAAGGTAGGCAGGCGAGGCAAATGGTGCGCCAGGTACTTGTCTTCATTTTGTCTTAGTCCGTGTCTTTGTAGTTAGGTAAAAAAAAAAAAAAAAGCAAAAAAAAAGTTTTAGTGTTACTTGTCTTCGTTTTGTCTTAATCCGTGTATTTGTAGTTAGGTCAAAAAAAAACAAAAAAGCAAAAAAAAAGTTTTAGTGTTACTTGTCTTCGTTTTGTCTTAGTCCGTGTCTTTGTAGTTAGGTGAAAAAAAAAAAAGCAAAAAAAAAGTTTTAGTGTTACTTGTCTTCGTTTTGTCTTAGTCTGTGTCTTTGTAGTTAGTTTAATTTTAGTTACTAGTCCAAAATAAGCAGCGGTGGGGCAACTCCTCCTCCTGCTTCACCACCCCCCAGTCCCCAAGATGCTACCCTGCTCCTGTTTAGCGACAGTGAGAGGGACATCTTGGGGGACTTAATGCAGGAGGGTGAACTTGAATTTAGTCCACCCGATTGTCAGGACCTTATGGAAGGGATAGAGGAGGAGGAGGGGGTACCTCCTGTGAGTACCCCAGTGACATCCCTTCCAACGGGTGCGGGTGGGGTAAGCCACACTACTCCCGCACCTAGTCAGACTCAGGTGTTAGTGAGGGGACAGCAGAGCCATGGCAGGGGCTCCACGTTAGCTAGTCCTCTCGGTCCATCACATGGGGGCCTTGAGTCTGAGGAGGAGGGTGACACAGAGTGTGTGCCACCTCCTTCGTCACGTGACAGCAGCACTGACGAAGGTAGGCAGGCGAGGCAAATGGTGCGCCAGGTCACCAGGGAGCCCAGTGTCAGGGGCTCCACTGGTAAGAGCGGCAGGCAGCAGCCAGCTCCTACTGTGCGCACCGAGCCTGAACAGGCGCGGGTATCCTCCGCCCCATCTGACCAGAGGTTTGGGCGGAAGTCGCCTGTTTGGGCCTATTTCACCCTTGGCATCTGTCAGCTATGCCATGCCAGGGTGAGGAGAGTGAAGTGTTTGGCTCGGCTGGGTACCACTGCCCTAACCCAGCACCTTAGAGTCAATCACTGGCGGGAGTGGGAAGAGATGCGTGGTGGTCGTAGCAGCAGCGCCACCACCAGTGTGCAGGGGACAGCACCTCCTGCCACTGTTCAGCATCAGCAGCAACCGCAGACTCAAATTCAGTCCCACTCCACCACTCCCTCTCCTAGAGGTACTGGTACCGGCAGCCATACCTCTGCCTCCACTGCACCCTCCTCCAGGTCCTCCTCCTCTGCCGTCCGGCGCCAGCCCTCAATTGCTGAGGCTTTGGAACGCACCGCGCCCTACACCCCCGGGGACAGACGCGTGCGTTCTCTCAATGGGCTCCTGTCAAGGGTTATTGCCCAACATCTGCTGCCCTTCAACCTTGTGGATAGCAATCCATTCAGGCAGATGTTGGAGCAGGCCCAACCTAGATGGCGTGTCCCCAGCCGCCATTTCTTCGCCAGGACCGGCGTTCCATGCCCTCCACCAGCATGTGGTGCAGAATGTATCCCTGTCGCTGGATCACGCTGTCAGCGACAGGGTGCATCTGACCATGGATGCCTGGACCAACAGGCATGGGCAGGAGCGCTACATTAGTTTTACCGCCCATTGGGTGTCCCTCCGAGGCGCCGGGGAGGGAACAGCGGCATCAGAGTTTGTGGTGCCGCCACGGGGTGTCCAGGGTGGAAACACTAGCCTCCCTCAAGCCACTGTCTCCACAGCTGCTGAGCCCCCCAGCAAGTGTCCCCGTAGCTAAGCAAGTGTGGGGCACGTCCGCTGCCAGGCCGTGCTCCAGCTTGTTAGCTTAGGGCAGTGCTTCTCAATTATTTTCTGTCATGCCCCCCCTAGGAAGAAGAAAACATTTCGTGCCCCCCGCGCATCTGTAAATAGTATCATTTGTCTATAAAATTGTTATAAGTACACCTCTGCATAACACTGTATCCCTATTAACGTATAAGAGAATAAAAAAAGAAAGAAATGTGGATCGGACACACACTTATGGGGGGGATCTGTGGATGACGGACACTTATGGGGGGATCTGTGGATAACGGACACTTATGGGGGGATCTGTGGATGACGGACACTTATGGGGGGATCTGTGGATGACGGACACTTATGGGGGGATCTGTGGATGACGGACACTTATGGGGGGATCTGTGGATGACGGACACTTATGGGGGGATCTGTGGATGACGGACACTTATGGGGGGATCTGTGGATGACGGACACTTATGGGGGATCTGTGGATGACGGACACTTATGGGGGGATCTGTGGATGACAGACACTTATGGGGGGATCTGTGGATGACGGACACTTATGGGGGGGATCTGTGGCTGGCACTGTTACAGGGGGATCTGTGGCTGGCACTGTTATATATGTGCCATCCACAGACCCCCCACCCCATAACAGTGCCATCCACACTGCCCCCCCCAGCCGATAACAGTGCCATCCACAGACCCCCACCCCTTAACTGTGCCATCCACAGATTCCGTGTGCCCGCCGCCGCCGTTTAAAGTTATTAAACATGCCCCCCTCACTCCTAATAGTACCGTATATCCGAATTTCTTCTGTATAATGCCGGCAGGCGGGCCGGGCGTCCGACGCGTCCCTCAGTGACGTCACTTGTCTGCGCCGCCTGCTTCATTCATAAAGCAGGCGGCGCAGACATGTGACATCACTGAGGGACGCGCCGGCCGCCCGGCCTGCCTTCCGGCATTATACAGAAGAAATTCGCACACCCCAAAGGCCTGGGGGGCGCGCCCCACTATTTGAGAAGCACTGGCTTAGGGGAACGGAGACACACTGGACCTGATGTTCTATCAGCACTACAGGATCAGGTCCAGAAGTGGCTGACACCCCGAAGGCTCCAGGCAGGTATGGTTGTATGTGACAACGGCAGCAACCTCCTCGCCGCCCTCCATGCTGGCAGTCTGACACACGTCCCCTGCATGACACATGTCCTCCACTTGGTTGTCCAGAAATACCTACGTACATTTCCAGGGTTGAGTGACATTGTGCAACGTGTCCGTCGGATTGCCAGCCACTTCCGACGCTCACTAACTGCCTCCGCGTCCCTGTCCAGACTGCAGCGGGACAACAGCCTGCTCCCTCACAGGCTGATTGACGACAGCGTGACGCGGTGGAACTCCACCCTCCACATGCTGGAGAGGTTGTGGGAGCAGAGAAGGGCGGTGAGGGAATACCTGCTTGACCTAGGCACTCCAGGGCCAACCAACCCACTCCCATACATCATTAATGCGGAGTGGGGGCAGATACAGCAGGTCTGCCACGTGTTGGCCCCATTTGAGCAGGCGACCAAGATGGTCAGCGGCGAGCATGTCGGCCTCAATGACGTGCTCCCCTTAGTGTTCCTGCTAGACAGGACACTAGATCGCCTGCTCGAGGCTGGGGAGAGTGCCTTGGTGGAGCAAGATGAGGCGGCCTTGCTCCACCAGGACCAGGCCCAGGACGACGTGGAGGAGGAGGAAGAAATTCACAACGTCCAGGAGTCTGCGCCTGGTCAGGAGGGAGAGACGGTGTTGGGGGCACCATTAGTTCGGGGGTGGGGCAGCAGCAACAGGGACCATCATGAACAGCAGCTTGAGGACCAGGATGTCATGGTCCCTGGCAGCCATGAGGAGTCACAGCGGGCTGTCCTCTTTCCTATGGCTGCCCACATGCTGCGCTGCCTTAGGAGGGACCCCCGGATCAGGAAACTGAAGGAGAGTGACGATTTCTGGTTGGCCACCCTTTTAGACCATAGATGCAAGGGGAAGCTGGAGCAGTTCATCCAAGCCAGCCGGAGACAGGCCCGGATGGAAAAACTGCGGGCCTGTCTCATCAAACGGCTGGAGGAGGCTAACCCGCGGCCTCAGGCTCCAGTTCTCCCCGCCCATCTCACCCAGACGACGGCTGGTCCCAGCAGCACCAGCCAGTTGGTGACCTTATGGGTGAGATGAGGCAGTTCTACCAGTCTGCGCGACCCAGTAGCAGCAGCAGCAGCAGTCACCACCAGCGGCTGGCCCGCATGGTGGCTGACTACATGGGGTCAGTCGGTGCTTCCGACAGCATGAGCACCAACGACCCCATGGAGTACTGGGTTGCCAGGCTGGACACCTGCCACGAGCTTGCTCAGTATGCACTGGAGCTACTGTCTTGCCCCCCCTCCAGCGTACTGTCTGAGCAGACTTTCAGCGTGGCAGGTGGGGTGGTCACGGACAAGAGGACCCGTCTGTCCACTGACTCCGTGGACAGACTCACCTTCGTCAAGATGAACGAGTCCTGGATCGGCAGTGACTTCTTGGCCCCCGCTGTCGGTTCAGGACGTTGAGAGGTCCCTTGTCCATCACTCTCCTTTTCTCTCCCTCCCAAAATCCATTGTTTTTTAATCTTTTTAACTTACTTATTGATATTTTTAATTATTTATTAAATTATTTATTTATATTTATATATGAATTTATTATTATTTATTAATTAATAGTTATGAATTTATTGATGAATTATGGATTGATTTTTTCTATTTATTATATATTTATTTATGATTTTGCATTATATTTTATCTATTTATTAATTTATTAATCATGGATTTTAAAATTTATATATATATATATATATATGTATTTTTTTGTTTTTATAAATTTAATATAATCATGTATGTTTGAATTCAGTAATAGTGTGTATGAATTATTATTTTTATTATTTATATATTGATTAACGATTTTATTTCTTGTAATGTATTGATTATGTTTTAATAAATATTAGTATTGATTGTGCTAATTTTTTATATATTGATAGTTATATTTACATGTATATTATATTTTTTAACGTATTTAATGTATAATATGTTGATTATTCAAATTATGAAATGTTCAGTTGGGTTTTATTTATATTTATGTATTGATTAATGTCAGTATTGATCGATTTTTAAATAATCAGACATTATTTATTTTCTTAATATTTCTTTTTAGGTAATTAGTGTGCATGGCCACACAGCACACAATCAGACCTAACTAGTCTGCTCCAGGTTTCCTGATCAGGCACATGGAAGATGCAGCAGAACACTGTGTTTTTGCTTACAACGACATCATGTGTTTTCTCGAAGCCAGAGGGCTGTGGAAGTGTCGGTGTTTAGCAGAGGCTCTTTCGTTCCTCCTCATGTCTGTGAGGAGGAATGTGTCCCGACGCTCCACCCACCCATACACGATCAGTATCGCACACACGCTAGTCTTCATCCAACTGCTACACCCATCCCTCATGTGCCTTTGTGAGCACCAAAGGCAGTGATGAGCCAAGTTTCATCGGCCGGAGTCTGGAAGCGTTCCGCCATGATCTGACGTGGGAAACGCAAACTCCCTTAGGCGATGAAGCAGCGTTGTTCCAAAGCTGATGAAAGGGTCCACATTGGGGCTTCCACCAGTGAGCAACCTGCATGATCTCTTGACGGTCATAGGGTATAATGATCCATTTAAAGTGGCTATTTTGAACAACGGGGGTATTGATGTCAGGCGCAAAGGGTGCATACTTGAGCATGGCACAGCGGATCGCCAACACTGTCATCCAGCACAGTGCATTTTTCAAGCTGTTTAGAGGGAAACATGTGTTCTTCAGTTACATAGAACTGACTGCATAACGATTAGCAGTTTGGCTCCTTTTACACGGGCATCGCAGATATGGTCCGAATGCGTCGCGTGAGCTTTCATGTAAAATCATGTGATCTTCCAAGCAAAGTTAATGACTTTTATCTGCGATTGTGCTAAGTTATTCATTTTTTTTTCCACGGTGGTTCAATGCGTTTTGATGCGCTTTTCACGCCTCAGTTAAAAAAATTAAGATTTATTTACAACATATCTTAACAACCATCATTGAAAAACGCAACGTGCCCACACCTGCTTGAGGATGCGATGCATTTTTCACCCAACCCCATTAACTTTGATTGGCCCTGTGTTGCTTTAAAAATGCAGGATAAAAACTAAGCTGCATTTTTGAAGCAACGCACAACTGATGCGTGAAAAAAAAAAGCTCATGTACACAGACCCATAAAAATGTATGAATATCCAGCTGAATTGATAAATAATTTATGAAGGGGTCATGAAGTACAGAAAGTTCCAGCAGAGTTGACCCTTTAAAACGTAACTTTTACTGATTTAATCAAATAAAATAAAACCACCTTTGTGATTCACCAGTGAAAAAAATTGTGAAACAAACGATATACAGATATAAATACTGTTTACACGGGATAGCCAACCAGCAATCTGGTTATGGAGGTATGGTGTACAGAAGGCAGTATACAGGGGAGTATAAAGATGTCAAACCTGTCCCTATTCTCACCCTGAATCACTGCTCAGCCCAGGGACGTCCCCTGATGGTGGAGACTCCCCGTCCTCGTTCCTGGACTGACTGCCCTACGTATACCCTCCTCTCAATAAGCGATATCTGTCTGTCCCGTATAAATAACGGACATTAACTGTGTCACAGCCAAACGATGCCTGTGTAGATCACAGCCCACATAGATGAAACACTGATATAGAAGTGCAGAGGAAAAGATAAATCCTACAGCACCATTATGAGAAGCCTGAAGGGAATATTTTGATGACACTATGTTCCCAGGCTATTTCTCAACAATACCCCGACGCGTTTCCCCTCTTATTAGGTTCATAAGGGGGTCAGAAGACAGTCATGGGTAAACCGTTACATAAGTAGATAGTCAAAAGATATACTCATGATACATGTGGAGGACATAGGATCGGATACGCAGATGCTGATGTATATGTGGGACCAAACGGACCATTAGATAAATCCCACCTGTAAATACCCCCTCCTCAGCTGATTTGAATCTGGTGCTTTCAGAACACCAACCACGTCACTTCCGGTTTCCTAAGGTCCCTGTTTGCATCACTTCCGGTCTATGGACCGCACTTCCGCCCAATGGAACGCAGCCGGACGTCATATCCGGTTCCACGATACTGCCGGCTGATAGTCTATTCTGGCCAGCAATAAGCCGCGCCTCCACCAGCAATTGGATCGCAAACAACAATGGTATCCGATCCTGTGGAACGCATCACCCTAAACAATCAGGTACAAAGTTCAAAAGACATTCCATCTATGATATCAATTGATGGAGGATTATCCGGTGATGAGATTAATATGATATATATCAATACTCCATATAATAAGTGTGTTGCAGTCTAATATATCCACAGAGCGACATTGTTATTAGGGAGTAACCTATAGAAACGAGTGACTCATATTCAGCTGGATCAGCGCAGATGGCATTAAATTGATTATATATTGAGGATAATGGAGCATATAGGGGGGGGGGGGGAGGTCGGTAAGAGCCATAACTTGATAGAAAAAAAAAGGGATGTTACACAATATTTCACTTGCGGTGCATGCCCAAGATAAAAGGCACCGCTAAGCGTATATTTGATGAATAACGCTTAAAATTTAATATTAGGATACTAAAGGTATCCTAGTCTCTTTATCCTGATTTATATCTTCACCGAGTAGGCTTATCCGTGTTCAGGGAGAGCACGCTGAGCACATATTCCATCTAACCTGTTCATAAAAAGCATGAGAAGGTGAGCCTTTCATTAATGCCAAGGGGTGCCTGGCATTTAAAACGGTGAATCCAGACACACTCTTTTTGGAGAATTTTGCGATCCCAATCACCACCCCTTGGGGAGGGGGGGATAGCCTCCAAAATAGAGAAACTGAGGCAATTGGGGTCGCCGCCATGGATATCATTGATGTGTGTTGCGACCGGGGTGATTTTTTTCTCTCTGTGTTGCTTTAAAAATGCAGGATAAAAACCAAGCTGCATTTTTGAAGCAACGCACAACTGATGCGTGAAAAATAAAAGCTCATGTACACAGACCCATAAAAATGTATGGCTCAGTATTCAGTGCGTGTGCTTTGCGTTGACATCTCGCATTCCTACCGCGTGTTTAAATCGCCCGTAAGAAAGAAGTTAAATTTTTTTTTAGTTTTATTAAATAGTATTCTTTGAGGATTTCTATAAATTTACAGTAATACGGTCCTCTAAAATGCGGTTGTATGGAGGAGGAAAAAAATCAGCACTTAAATAGATCAGATGTGGTAGGTAAATATATAGATGTTGTCTATAATGCAATATTAATATATCTATCTCACCCATTTCAGCCAGGAAGCAATCAAATTTGCTAATAATGCTGATATCAGCATATTGGACCGTATTACTGCACATAGATATACAGCGTAAATTAAAAATTATTCTTAATTATATAAAATACATAATAAAACCATAACCGTGATTAATAAAGCACAAACAGTTTACTGTCAGTTCTATGTAACTGAAGAACACGTTTCCCTCTAAACAGCTTGAAATATGCACTGTGCTGGATGACAGTGTTGGCGATCTGCTGTGCCATGCTCAAGTATGCACCCTTTGCGCCTGACATCAATACCCCGGTTGTTCAAAATAGCCACTTAAAATGGATCATTATGCCCTATGACCATCAAGAGATCATGCAGGTTGTTCACTGGTGGAAGCCCAAATGTGGACCCTTTCATCAGCTTTGGAACAACGCTGCTTCATCGCCTAAGGGAGCTTGCTTTTCCCCCGTTGGATCATGACGGAACGCTTCCAGACTCCGGCCGATGAAAGTTGGCTCATCACTGCCTTTGGTGCTCACAAAGGCACATGAGGGATGGGTGTAGCAGTTGGATGTAGACTAGCGTGTGTGCGATACTGATCGTGTATGGGTGGGTTGAGCGTCGGGACACATTCCTCCTCACAGACATGAGGAGGAACGAAAGAGCCGCTGCTAAACACCGACACTTCCACAGCCCTCTGGCTTCGATAAAACACATGATGTCGTTGTAAGCGAAAACACAGTGTTCTGCTGCATCTTCCATGTGCCTGATCTGTAAATTGAGAGATCTTCTTCTATATGTACATGTTAATTCCTTTATACACTCACCTAAAGAATTATTAGGAACACCTGTTCTATTTCTCATTAATGCAATTCTCTAGTCAACCAATCACATGGCAGTTGCTTCAATGCATTTAGGGGGGTGGTCCTGGTCAAGACAATCTCCTGAACTCCAAACTGAATGTCAGAATGGGAAAGAAAGGTGATTTAAGAAATTTGAGCGTCGCATGGTTGTTGGTGCCAGACGGGCCGGTCTGAGTATTTCACAATCTGCTCAGTTACTGGGATTTTCACTCACAACCATTTCTAGGGTTTACAAAGAATGGTGTGAAAAGGGAAAAACATCCAGTATGCGGCAGTCCTGTGGGCAAAAATGCCTTGTGGATGCTAGAGGTCAAAGGAGAATGGGCCGACTGATTCAAGCTGATAGAAGAGCAACGTTGACTGAAATAACCACTCGTTACAACCGAGGTATGCATCAAAGCATTTGTGAAGCCACAACACGCACAACCTTGAGGTGGATGGGCTACAACAGCAGAAGACCCCACCGGGTACCACTCATCTCCACTACAAATAGGAAAAAGAGGCTACAATTTGCACGAGATCACCAAAATTGGACTGTTGAAGACTGAAAAAATGTTGCCTGGTCTGATGAGTCTCGATTTCTGTTGAGACATTCAAATGGTAGAGTCCGAATTTGGCGTAAACAGAATGAGAACATGTATCCATCATGCCTTGTTACCACTGTGCAGGCTGGTGGTGGTGGTGTAATGGTGTGGGGGATGTTTTCTGGGCACACTTTAGGCCCCTTAGTGCCAATTGGGCATCGTTTAAATGCCACGGGCTACCTGAGCATTGTTTCTGACCATGTCCATCCCTTCATGACCACCATGTACCCATCCTCTGATGGCTACTTCCAGCAGGATAATGCACCATGTCACAAAGCTCGAATCATTTCAAATTGGTTTCTTGAACATGACAATGTACTAAAATGGCCTCCACAGTCACCAGATCTCAACCCAATAGAGCATCTTTGGGATGTGGTGGAACGGGAGCTTCGTGCCCTGGATGTGCATCCCTCAAATCTCCATCAACTGCAAGATGCTATCCTATCAATATGGGCCAACTTTTCTAAAGAATGCTATCAGCACTTTGTTGAATCAATGCCACGTAGAATTAAGGCAATTGTGAAGGCAAAAGGGGGTCCAACACTATATTAGTATGGTGTTCCTAATAATTCTTTAGGTGAGTGTATATTTACATACATTTTATAGATATCTATAATGTATATAATTAATCTCAATATGTCTCAGTTGATGTATGGTGTTGCCCGGGTCTGGTGGGGGCCAATTCCCGGGAACACACTGCTGCCAACATGTCACCTGCTGTTGCTGCTGCTGCTGTCGGAGACGTCTCAGTTGATGTATGGTGTTGCCCGGGTCTGGTGGGGGCCCATTCCTGGGAACACACTGCTGCTGCCCACATGTCACCTGCTGTTGCTGCTGCTGCTGTCGGAGATGTCTCAGTTGATGTATGGTGTTGCCTGGGTCTGGTGGGGGCCCATTCCCGGGAACACACTGCTGCTCCCCACATGTCACCTGCTGTTGCTGCTGCTGCTGTCAGAGATGTCTCAGTTGATGTATGGTGTTGCCCGGGGCTGGTGGGGGCCCATTCCCGAAAAAACACACCGCTGCTGCCCACACATTGGCTGCTGCAGCCTGTCCTGCGGAGTTAGGCCGAGATATTTATAGGCCTTATACTGCAATGTAAATTCTACCTGCTGATGCTGCTGATGCTGCTGTTTGTCATCAACCTCACGTTGAGTTGTCTGTATGACTTTTAAAACAACGTTGGCTGCTGATGCCTGTCCTGCAGAGTTAGGCCGAGATATACACTGCTCAAAAAAAATAAAGGAAACACAAAAATAACACATCCTAGATCTGAGTTAATTAAATATTCTTCTGAAATACTTTGTTCTTTACATAGTTGAATGTGCTGACAACAAAATCACACAAAAATAAAAAAAATGGAAATCTAATTTTTCAACCCATGGAGGTCTGGATTTGGAGTCACACTCAAAATTAAAGTGGAAAAACACACTACAGGCTGATCCAACTTTGATGTAATGTCCTTAAAACAAGTCAAAATGAGGCTCAGTAGTGTGTGTGGCCGCCACGTGCCTGTATGACCTCCCTACAACGCCTGTGCATGCTCCTGATGAGGTGGCGGACGGTCTCCTGAGGGATATCCTCCCAGACCTGGACTAAAGCATCTGCCAACTCCTGGACAGTCTGTGGTGCAACGTGACGTTGGTGGATAGAGCGAGACATGATGTCTCAGATGTGCTCAATTGGATTCAGGTCTGGGGAATGGGCGGGCCAGTCTATAGCATCAATGCCTTCGTCTTGCAGGAACTGCTGACACACTCCAGCCACATGAGGTCTAGCATTGTCTTGCATTAGGAGGAACCCAGGGCCAACCGCACCAGCATATGGTCTCACAAGGGGTCTGAGGATCTCATCTCGGTACCTAATGGCAGTCAGGCTACCTCTGGCGAGCACATGGAGGGCTGTGCGGCCCTCCAAAGAAATGCCACCCCACATCATTACTGACCCAATGCCAAACCGGTCATGCTGGAGGATGTTGCAGGCAGCAGAACGTTCTCCACGGCGTCTCCAGACTCTGTCACGTCTGTCACATGTGCTCAGTGTGAACCTGCTTTCATCTGTGAAGAGCACAGGGCGCCAGTGGCGAATTTGCCAATCTTGGTGTTCTCTGGCAAATGCCAAACGTCCTGCACGGTGTTGGGCTGTAAGCACAACCCCCACCTGTGGACGTCGGGCCCTCATATCACCCTCATGGAGTCTGTTTCTGACCGTCTGAGCAGACACATGCACATTTGTGGCCTGCTGGAGGTCATTTTGCAGGGCTCTGGCAGTGCTCCTCCTGTTCCTCCTTGCACAAACCGGAGGTAGCGGTCCTGCTGCTGGGTTGTTGCCCTCCTACGGCCTCCTCCACGTCTCCTGATGTACTGGCCAGTCTCCTGGTAGCGCCTCCATACTCTGGACACTACGCTGACAGACACAGCAAACCTTCTTGCCACAGCTCGCATTGATGTGCCATCCTGGATAAGCTGCACTACCTGAGCCACTTGTGTGGGTTGTAGACTCCGTCTCATGCTACCACTAGAGTGAAAGCACCGGCAGCATTCAAAAGTGACCAAAACATCAACCAGGAACCATAGGAACTGAGAAGTGGTCTGTGGTGACCACCTGAAGAACCACTCCTTTATTGGGGGTGTCTTGCTAATTGCCTATAATTTCCACCTGTTGTCTATCCCATTTGCACAATAGCATGTGAAATTGATTGTCACTCAGTGTTGCTTCCTAAATGGACAGTTTGATTTCACAGAAGTGTGATTGACTTGGAGTTACATTGTGTTGTTTAAATGTTCCCTTTATTTTTTTGAGCAGTATATATAGGCCTTATACTGCAATGTAAATTCTACCTGCTGATGCTGCTGATGCTGCTGGTCAACTAC
This sequence comes from Bufo bufo, assembly GCF_905171765.1. NCBI lineage: Eukaryota > Metazoa > Chordata > Amphibia > Anura > Bufonidae > Bufo > Bufo bufo. Next base: position 342,329,719 of record NC_053389.1, read on the forward strand.
CTCAGGTTGACTTGTCTGTATGACTTTTAAAACAACGTTGGCTGCTGTTGCCTGTCCTGCTGAGTTAGGCCGAGATATATATAGGCCTTATACTGCAATGTAAATTCTACCTGCTGATGCTGATGATGCTGCTGGTCATCTACCTCACGTTGACTTGTCTGTATGACTTTTAAAACAACGTTGGCTGCTGATGCCTGTCCTGCTGAGTTAGGCCGAGATATATATAGGCCTTATACTGCAATGTAAATTCTACCTGCTGATGCTGCTGATGCTGCTGGTCATCTACCTCACGTTGACTTGTCTGTATGACTTTTAAAACAACGTTGGCTGCTGATGCCTGTCCTGCTGAGTTAGGCCGAGATATATATAGGCCTTATACTGCAATGTAAATTCTACCTGCTGATGCTGCTGATGCTGCTGGTCATCTACCTCACGTTGACTTGTCTGTATGACTTTTAAAACAACGTTGGCTGCTGATGCCTGTCCTGCTGAGTTAGGCCGAGATATATTTATAGGCCTTATACTGCAATGTAAATTCTACCTGCTGATGCTGCTGATGCTGCTGGTCATCTACCTCACGTTGACTTGTCTGTATGACTTTTAAAAAAACGTTGGCTGCTGATGCCTGTCCTGCTGAGTTAGGCTGAGATATATATAGGCCTTATACTGCAATGTAAATTCTACCTGCTGATGCTGCTGGTCATCGACCTCACGTTGACTTGTCTGTATGACTTTTAAAACAACGTTGGCTGCTGATGCCTGTCCTGCTGAGTTAGGCCGAGATATATGTAGGCCTTATACTGCAATGTAAATTCTACCTGCTGATGCTGCTGGTCATCTACCTCACGTTGACTTGTCTGTATGACTTTTAAAACAACGTTGGCTGCTGATGCCTGTCCTGCTGAGTTAGGCCGAAATATATATAGGCCTTATACTGCAATGTAAATTCTACCTGGTTGATGCTGCTGATGCTGCTGGTCATCTACCTCACGTTGACTTGTCTGTATGACTTTTAAAACAACGTTGGCTGCTGATGCCTGTCCTGCTGAGTTAGGCCGAGATATATTTATAGGCCTTATACTGCAATGTAAATTCTACCTGCTGATGCTGCTGATGCTGCTGGTCATCTACCTCACGTTGACTTGTCTGTATGACTTTTAAAACAACGTTGGCTGCTGATGCCTGTCCTGCTGAGTTAGGCTGAGATATATATAGGCCTTATACTGCAATGTAAATTCTACCTGCTGATGCTGCTGGTCATCGACCTCACGTTGACTTGTCTGTATGACTTTTAAAACAACGTTGGCTGCTGATGCCTGTCCTGCTGAGTTAGGCCGAGATATATTTATAGGCCTTATACTGCAATGTAAATTCTACCTGCTGATGCTGCTGATGCTGCTGGTCATCTACCTCACGTTGACTTGTCTGTATGACTTTTAAAACAACGTTGGCTGCTGATGCCTGTCCTGCTGAGTTAGGCTGAGATATATATAGGCCTTATACTGCAATGTAAATTCTACCTGCTGATGCTGCTGGTCATCGACCTCACGTTGACTTGTCTGTATGACTTTTAAAACAACGTTGGCTGCTGATGCCTGTCCTGCTGAGTTAGGCCGAGATATATGTAGGCCTTATACTGCAATGTAAATTCTACCTGCTGATGTTGCTGGTCATCTACCTCACGTTGACTTGTCTGTATGACTTTTAAAACAACATTGGCTGCTGATGCCTGTCCTGCTGAGTTAGGCCGAGATATATATAGGCCTTATACTGCAATGTAAATTCTACCTGCTGATGCTGCTGATGCTGCTGGTCATCTACCTCACGTTGACTTGTCTGTATGACTTTTAAAACAACGTTGGCTGCTGATGCCTGTCCTGCTGAGTTAGGCCGAGATATATTTATAGGCCTTATACTGCAATGTAAATTCTACCTGCTGATGCTGCTGATGCTGCTGGTCATCTACCTCACGTTGACTTGTCTGTATGACTTTTAAAACAACGTTGGCTGCTGATGCCTGTCCTGCTGAGTTAGGCTGAGATATATATAGGCCTTATACTGCAATGTAAATTCTACCTGCTGATGCTGCTGGTCATCGACCTCACGTTGACTTGTCTGTATGACTTTTAAAACAACGTTGGCTGCTGATGCCTGTCCTGCTGAGTTAGGCTGAGATATATATAGGCCTTATACTGCAATGTAAATTCTACCTGCTGATGCTGCTGGTCATCGACCTCACGTTGACTTGTCTGTATGACTTTTAAAACAACGTTGGCTGCTGATGCCTGTCCTGCTGAGTTAGGCCGAGATTTATGTAGGCCTTATACTGCAATGTAAATTCTACCTGCTGATGCTGCTGGTCATCTACCTCACGTTGACTTGTCTGTATGACTTTTAAAACAACGTTGGCTGCTGTTGCCTGTCCTGCAGAGTTAGGCCGAGATATATATAGGCCTTATACTGCAATGTAAATTCTACCTGCTGATGCTGCTGATGCTGCTGGTCATCTACCTCACGTTGACTTGTCTGTATGACTTTTAAAACAACGTTGGCTGCTGATGCCTGTCCTGCTGAGTTAGGCCGAGATATATATAGGCCTTATACTGCAATGTAAATTCTACCTGCTGATGCTGCTGATGCTGCTGGTCATCTACCTCACGTTGACTTGTCTGTATGACTTTTAAAACAACGTTGGCTGCTGATGCCTGTCCTGCTGAGTTAGGCGGAGATATATTTATAGGCCTTATACTGCAATGTAAATTCTACCTGCTGATGCTGCTGATGCTGCTGGTCATCTACCTCACGTTGACTTGTCTGTATGACTTTTAAAACAACGTTGGCTGCTGATGCCTGTCCTGCTGAGTTAGGCCGAGATATATATAGGCCTTATACTGCAATGTAAATTCTACCTGCTGATGCTGCTGATGCTGCTGGTCATCTACCTCACGTTGACTTGTCTGTATGACTTTTAAAACAACGTTGGCTGCTGATGCCTGTCCTGCTGAGTTAGGCGGAGATATATTTATAGGCCTTATACTGCAATGTAAATTCTACCTGCTGATGCTGCTGATGCTGCTGGTCATCTACCTCACGTTGACTTGTCTGTATGACTTTTAAAACAACGTTGGCTGCTGATGCCTGTCCTGCTGAGTTAGGCTGAGATATATATAGGCCTTATACTGCAATGTAAATTCTACATGCTGCTGCTGCTGGTCATCGACCTCACGTTGACTTGTCTGTATGACTTTTAAAACAACGTTGGCTGCTGATGCCTGTCCTGCTGAGTTAGGCCGAGATATATATAGGCCTTATACTGCAATGTAAATTCTACCTGCTGATGCTGCTGGTCATCTACCTCATGTTGACTTGTCTGTATGACTTTTGAAACAACGTTGGCTGCTGATGCCTGTCCTGCTGAGTTAGGCCGAAATATATATAGGCCTTATACTGCAATGTAAATTCTACCTGCTGATGCTGCTGTTTGTCATCAACCTCACGTTGAGTTGTCTGTATGACTTTTAAAAACCGTTGGCTGCTGATGTCTGTCCTGCAGAGTTAGACCGAGATATATATAGGCCTTATACTGCAATGTAAATTCTACCTGCTGATGCTGCTGTGTGTCTTGGTGCTGTTGACTTAGTTGTAGAACTTTGACCATTAAAGTTAATCTTATAGTGCCATTGCTTGTATTTAATCTGAATATTTAGTCCTAGGTATGTGTAGAACTTACACTACAGGGAGTGCAGAATTATTAGGCAAGTTGTATTTTTGAGGATTAATTTTATTATTGAACAACAACCATGTTCTCAATGAACCCAAAAAACTCATTAATATCAAAGCTGAATATTTTTGGAAGTAGTTTTTAGTTTTAGCTATTTTAGGGGGATATCTGTGTGTGCAGGTGACTATTACTGTGCATAATTATTAGGCAACTTAACAAAAAACAAATATATACCCATTTCAATTATTTATTTTTACCAGTGAAACCAATATAACATCTCAACATTCACAAATATACATTTCTGACATTCAAAAACAAAACAAAAACAAATCAGTGACCAATATAGCCACCTTTCTTTGCAAGGACACTCAAAAGCCTGCCATCCATGGATTCTGTCAGTGTTTTGATCTGTTCACCATCAACATTGCGTGCAGCAGCAACCACAGCCTCCCAGACACTGTTCAGAGAGGTGTACTGTTTTCCCTCCTTGTAAATCTCACATTTGATGATGGACCACAGGTTCTCAATGGGGTTCAGATCAGGTGAACAAGGAGGCCATGTCATTAGATTTTCTTCTTTTATACCCTTTCTTGCCAGCCACGCTGTGGAGTACTTGGACGCGTGTGATGGAGCATTGTCCTGCATGAAAATCATGTTTTTCTTGAAGGATGCAGACTTCTTCCTGTACCACTGCTTGAAGAAGGTGTCTTCCAGAAACTGGCAGTAGGACTGGGAGTTGAGCTTGACTCCATCCTCAACCCGAAAAGGCCCCACAAGTTCATCTTTGATGATACCAGCCCAAACCAGTACTCCACCTCCACCTTGCTGGCGTCTGAGTCGGACTGGAGCTCTCTGCCCTTTACCAATCCAGCCACGGGCCCATCCATCTGGCACATCAAGACTCACTCTCATTTCATCAGTCCATAAAACCTTAGAAAAATCAGTCTTGAGATATTTCTTGGCCCAGTCTTGACGTTTCAGCTTGTGTGTCTTGTTCAGTGGTGGTCGTCTTTCAGCCTTTCTTACCTTGGCCATGTCTCTGAGTATTGCACACCTTGTGCTTTTGGGCACTCCAGTGATGTTGCAGCTCTGAAATATGGCCAAACTGGTGGCAAGTGGCATCTTGGCAGCTGCACGCTTGACTTTTCTCAGTTCATGGGCAGTTATTTTGCGCCTTTGTTTTTCCACACGCTTCTTGCGACCCTGTTGACTATTTTGAATGAAACGCTTGATTGTTCGATGATCACGCTTCAGAAGCTTTGCAATTTTAAGAGTGCTGCATCCCTCTGCAAGATATCTCACTATTTTTGACTTTTCTGAGCCTGTCAAGTCCTTCTTTTGACCCATTTTGCCAAAGGAAAGGAAGTTGCCTAATAATTATGCACACCTGATATAGGGTGTTGATGTCATTAGACCACACCGCTTCTCATTACAGAGATGCACATCACCTAATATGCTTAATTGGTAGTAGGCTTTCAAGCCTATACAGCTTGGAGTAAGACAACATGCATAAAGAGGATGATGTGGTCAAAATACTCATTTGCCTAATAATTCTGCACTCCCTGTATAGCGTTGACATTAATAAGATTGGGTGTTTATTGATCATGCCTGCGTAGTTGTGTAAAAAATTTGGTAGTACTTTTAGTGAAGAGTTATCATTTATAAGCTGATGCCTGTCATGACAGTGCTGGGTTACGCAGATCGATGGGTAGCCCTTGTTCTGTAGCTTTAGTATTTGAATTCTACTGTCTGCCATTATTCTGCTAAATTTTGATTGATCCATGTATTACATTACAACACCAAACTTGTTTAAGCAAGATGTCAAGATTGTTTGGAGACAACCGGCATGGACCACTTATTTTCAATAGTAGTTACTCTAGTATATAGTATTTGAATTCTCAGAAATTAGTGTTCATGTTTGCTATTCTGACATTTGATATGCTCAGAGTCATTATGTATAATCAGTGATTAAGAGAATATTATAAAAAAAAAAAATCTTTATTTTAAGTGTTAATAATCAACATTCACAATTTTTTTTAATTTGATTTAATTTTTTATTTTAGTTTGTTATTTTGAAAAAATTGTGTTTGGGTGAGCCTTGTTGTGGTTGTCACTGTTAAAGGTGGGGACTGCACCTGGCCTTCCATTGTCAGCAGTTGTTGTGCAGTTAAAACTGTACAGGACTGATTGATAAACACAAAAAAGTTTATTATTTTATTATTTATATTTTTTTTATATAAGGATCGAGGTTCGAACATGGTGTCGTCAGTCATCCTGGGAGGGATGTGTGACTTCCGTGTTGGCCTCTCTCTAAATGGTTTTGTGTGACTGGCGTCATACGCAGCCGTGTGGTAATCCGGTTTTGTGAATGTAGAATTATTGGCACATTTTGATGTAGCTATATACATTATTCATTTAGTTAAAGAATATATGTAATGAAAATTATCACCTGATTATTATAGAAATCATGTCACCATTTTTTGAGAGATTCCACTAAATTCATCCCGGTTTTCTTTTGTAAATGAGGATGAAATGCTCCAACAATTAAATTTGTGTAATCACTAAAATTATTTATAATCCATGCTGGTTTTTTCTTCTAACAATCATTTATTTTTATTTAATTGAAACTTCAAATTTTTGTAGTAGATAAATGTAATTTTTAAATGAAATGAAAAAAATAAATGCACATACAGTTTTATAGTTATTAATCTCTACACTGTATGTATTGAATTTTCAAATACTAATTTTAATATTATACTTTTGGATACATTGATAAATTAATAATTTAGCGGAATTTTGTTCACACACGTAGTAATATATATTTTTTTATTGGCAAATATTAATATTTTCCAAATTTAATTTGTACTTGGCACTATTACTTTTTTACACTACTTGACTGCTGTGTCATAGTTTTGAAAAAAAATTGCTTACAGTTCATTAAAGAAACAAATTTAAAAGTAAATTTTCTTTTTTGGTTTATACAAGATAACTTTGGCCTAAAAAGGTATAGATAAAAAAATATATATATATCCCAGCTGCGCTTAGGAAATGTGGTCATGAAATAGAAAAGCTAAAGGGGCTGTCAGTTCAAACTTGCTATCTGGAGAACAATTAAGAGTGGATAGATACTACTGTATAGTTACCCTGCTTGGAGTGAATTCAAAAACTCCTAAATAAAATTAACAAACATGTGTAGCATAACAGAGAAATCAAAGTTAGTAATGCAACTGGTTTATTAGTCTTGGTTTGAGGAAAATCTGCCTGTGGTGAAGAATAAACTGACACCTGTGTGTGGATAGTGAATAATTTAAGAAATCCACTGCAAATATTTTGACTCCAGGATGGTGGTGTTAAAAACATCGTCGTCATCCTACTCCTCGACTTCCTCCAGTGACTATGAGGGTAATGAAGGTGGTTGGTGAGAGGGTACAGCTTCACCTCTTACCCACATCTGGTGGGCTAGAGTCTGAAATATGGCCCAATGGTATCGCCTGCTCTTGTTCCTCCACAGATAAATTATCCTCCAACACCTTCTTTAATGGATTTCAGAGGAGGAACTTATAAAGACTAAATTAATACAAAATAACCGCAAAAAATTTTTTTTGGAAATGTTAAATCATAGCAAATTTTTATGGCAGAAAATTATTATATGATGGGTTCTGGATAGAATAATTATTATATCAATGTTTTATTGTGCTTGTTTAGGATTAAAAACAAATTACAAAACAAGGGTTAAAGATGGTTTAAAATTGACTAACTTAATATCTCAAGTAAGTTAATAATTTTTTTTTTTTGGGAAGGTACTATTGCTGTTACTGGCTGGATGATTTAAATTTAGAAATAAAAAAATTAAAATATTATTTAAAAATATGTTAAATCATATATCTTTAACAATGTGAGTGTATATATAAAAATTAATAAATAAATATATATATATATATATATATATATATATATAGGTATATATAGATATATCTATATATCAATATTTACTCTAGAAGAAGGACCATGATTGGCGCGGGTATATTTCATGTGTTTTTATTTTTCATGTTTCAATGGGTCATGAAATGAAATCAACAGTATCCTATTAACCCCTTAGGGACCAGGCTCATTTTCACCTTAAGGACCAGGCCATTTTTTGCAAATCTGACCAGTGTCACTTTAAGTGCTCATAACTTTAAAACGCTTTGACTTACCCAGGCCGTTTTGAGATATTTTTTTCGTCACATATTGTACTTCATGACACTGCTAAAAATGGGTCAAAAAAGTAAATTTTTTTGCATAAAAAAATACAATTTTTACCAAAAATTTAGAAAAATTAGCAAATTTCAAAGTTTCAGTTTCTCTACTTCTGTAATACATAGTAATACCCCCAAAAATTGTGATGACTTTACATTCCCCATATGTCTACTTCATGTTTGTAGCATTTTGGGAATGATATTTTATTTTTTGGGGATGTTACAAGGCTTAGAAGTTTAGAAGCAAATTTTGAAATTTTTCAGAAATCTTCAAAATCCTTTTTATGGACCAGTTCAGGTTTGAAGTCATATTGTGAGGCTTAGATAATAGAAACCTCCCAAAAATGACCCCATTCTAGAAACTACACCCCTCAAGGTATTCAAAACTGGGTTCACAAACTTTATTAACCCTTTAGGTCTTCCACAAGAGTTAATGGCAGATGGAGAAACAATTTAGAAATTTCTATTTTTTTGAAAATTTTCCAATATAATAAATTTTTTCCAGGAGTAAAACAAGGGTTAACTGCCAAATAACACTCAAAATGGGTTGCCCTGATTCTGTAGTTTGCAGAAACACCCCATATGTGGTCGTAAACTACTGTTTGGCCGAACGGTAGCACATAGAAGGAGGGGACCACCATATGGGTTTTGGAAGGCAGATTTTGTAGGACTGGTTTTATTTATACCATGTCCCATTTGAAGCCCCCTGTTGCACCCCTAGAATAGAAATTTCAAAAAAGTGACTCCATCTAAGAAAGTACACCCCTCAAGGTATTCAAAACTGGGTGTACAAACTTTGTTAACCCTTTAGGTGTTCCACAAGAGTTAATGGCAGATGGAGAAACAATTTAGAAATTTCTATTTTTTTGAAAATTTTCCAATATAATCAATTTTTTCCAGGAGTAAAACAAGGGTTAACTGCCAAACAACACTCAAAATGGGTTGCCCTGATTCTGTAGTTTGCAAAAACACCCCATATGTTGTCGTAAACTACTGTTTGGCCGAACGGTAGCACATAGAAGGAGGGGAACACCATATGGGTTTTGGAAGGCAGATTTTGCAGGACTGGTTTTGTTTATACCATGTCCCATTTGAAGCCCCCTGTTGCACCCTTAGAATAGAAATTTCAAAAAAGTGACTCCATCTAAGAAAGTACACCCCTCAAGGTATTCAAAACTGGGTTTACAAACTTTGTTAACCCTTTAGGTGTTCCACAAGAGTTATTGGCAGATGAAGAAACAATTTTGAAATGTCTATTTAAAAAAAAAAATTCCAATATAATCAATTTTTTCCAGGAGTAAAACAAGGGTTAACTGCCAAACAACACTCAAAATGGGTTGCCCTGATTCTGTAGTTTGCAAAAACACCCCATATGTCGTCGTAAACTACTGTTTGGCTGAACGGTAGCACATAAAAGGAGGGGAACACCATATGGGTTTTGGAAGGCAGATTTTGCAAGACTGGTTTTGTTTATACCCTGTCCCATTTGAAGCCCCCTGTTGCACCCCTAGAATAGAAATTTCTAAAAAGGGACTCCATCTAAGAAAGTACACCCCTCAAGGTATTCAAAACTGGGTTTACAAACTTTGTTAACCCTTTAGGTGTTCCACAAGAGTTAATGGCAGATGGAGAAACAATTTTCAAATTTCTATTTTTTGGAAAATTTTCCATTTTAACCCTTACTTTATTACTGGAAAAAATGGGTTAACAGTAGAGTTGAGCGAACACCTGGATGTTCGGGTTCGAGAAGTTCGGCCGAACTTCCCGGAAATGTTCGGGTTCGGGATCCGAACCCGATCCGAACTTCGTCCCGAACCCGAACCCCATTGAAGTCAATGGGGACCCGAACTTTTGGGCACTAAAAAGGCTATTAGACAGCCCAGGAAAGAGCTAGAGGGCTGCAAAAGGCAGCAACATGTAGGTAAATCCCCTGCAAACAAATGTGGATAGGGAAATGAATTAAAATAAAAATTAAGAAAATAAAAATGAACCAATATCAATTGGACAGAGGTCCCATAGCAGAGAATCTGGCTTCACGTCAGCAGAGAATCAGTCTCTTCATGCCATAGCAAAGAATCTGGCTTCATGTCAGCAGAGAATCAGTCTCTTCATGCCATAGCAGAGAATCTGGCTTCATGTCAGTGCAGAATCAGTCTTCATGTCATAGCAGAGAATCAGGCTTCACGTCACCCACCACTGGAACAGGCCACTGTCACACATTTAGGCCCCGGCACCCAGGCAGAGGAGAGAGGTCCCGTAACAGAGAATCTGGCCTGATGTCAGTACAGAATCTGTCTTCATGTCATAGCAGAGAATCAGGCTTCACGTCACAAACCACTGGAACAGGCCACTGTCACACATTTAGGCCCAGGCACCCAGACAGAGGAGAGCGGTCCCGTAACAGAGAATCTGGCCTTATGTCAGCGCAGAATCTGTCTTCATGTCATAGCAGAGAATCAGGCTTCACGTCACCCACCACTGGAACAGGCCACTGTCACACATTTAGGCCCAGGCACCCAGGCAGAGGAGAGAGGTCCCGTAACAGAGAATCTGGCCTTATGTCAGCGCAGAATCTGTATTCATGTCATAGCAGAGAATCAGGCTTCACGTCACCCACCACTGGAACAGGCCACTGTCACACATTTAGGCCCAGGCACCCAGGCAGAGGAGAGAGGTCCCGTAACAGAGAATCTGGCCTTATGTCAGCGCAGAATCTGTATTCATGTCATAGCAGAGAATCAGGCTTCACGTCACCCACCACTGGAACAGGCCACTGTCACACATTTAGGCCCAGGCACCCAGGCAGAGGAGAGAGGTCCCGTAACAGAGAATCTGGCCTTATGTCAGCGCAGAATCTGTCTTCATGTCATAGCAGAGAATCAGGCTTCACGTCACCCACCACTGGAACAGGCCACTGTCACACATTTAGGCCCAGGCACCCAGGCAGAGGAGAGAGGTCCCGTAACAGAGAATCTGGCCTTATGTCAGCGCAGAATCTGTATTCATGTCATAGCAGAGAATCAGGCTTCACGTCACCCACCACTGGAACAGGCCACTGTCACACATTTAGGCCCCGGCACCCATACAGAGGAGAGCGGTCCCGTAACAGAGAATCTGGCCTTATGTCAGTGCAGAATCTGTCTTCATGTCATAGCAGAGAATCAGGCTTCACGTCACACACCACTGGAACAGGCCACTGTCACACATTTAGGCCCAGGCACCCAGGCAGAGGAGAGAGGTCCCGTAACAGAGAATCTGGCCTTATGTCAGCGCAGAATCTGTATTCATGTCATAGCAGAGAATCAGGCTTCACGTCACCCACCACTGGAACAGGCCACTGTCACACATTTAGGCCCCGGCACCCAGACAGAGGAGAGCGGTCCTGTAACAGAGAATCTGGCCTTATGTCAGCGCAGAATCTGTCTTCATGTCATAGCAGAGAATCAGGCTTCACGTCACCCACCACTGGAACAGGCCACTGTCACACATTTAGGCCCAGGCACCCAGGCAGAGGAGAGGTCCCGTAACAGAGAATCTGGCCTTATGTCAGCGCAGAATCTGTATTCATGTCATAGCAGAGAATCAGGCTTCACGTCACCCACCACTGGAACAGGCCACTGTCACACATTTAGGCCCAGGCACCCAGGCAGAGGAGAGAGGTCCCGTAACAGAGAATCTGGCCTTATGTCAGCGCAGAATCTGTATTCATGTCATAGCAGAGAATCAGGCTTCACGTCACCCACCACTGGAACAGGCCACTGTCAAACATTTAGGCCCAGGCACCCAGGCAGAGGAGAGAGGTCCCGTAACAGAGAATCTGGCCTTATGTCAGCGCAGAATCTGTATTCATGTCATAGCAGAGAATCAGGCTTCACGTCACCCACCACTGGAACAGGCCACTGTCACACATTTAGGCCCAGGCACCCAGGCAGAGGAGAGAGGTCCCGTAACAGAGAATCTGGCCTTATGTCAGCGCAGAATCTGTATTCATGTCATAGCAGAGAATCAGGCATCACGTCACCCACCACTGGAACAGGCCACTGTCACATATTTAGGCCCAGGCACCCAGGCAGAGGAGAGAGGTCGCGTAACAGAGAATCTGGCCTTATGTCAGCGCAGAATCTGTATTCATGTCATAGCAGAGAATCAGGCTTCACGTCACCCACCACTGGAACAGGCCACTGTCACACATTTAGGCCCTGGCACCCATACAGAGGAGAGCGGTCCCATAACAGAGAATCTGGCCTTATGTCAGTGCAGAATCTGTCTTCATGTCATAGCAGAGAATCAGGCTTCACGTCACCCACCACTGGAACAGGCCACTGTCACACATTTAGGCCCAGGCACCCAGGCAGAGGAGAGAGGTCCCGTAACAGAGAATCTGGCCTTATGTCAGCGCAGAATCTGTATTCATGTCATAGCAGAGAATCAGGCTTCACGTCACCCACCACTGGAACAGGCCACTGTCACACATTTAGGCCCCGGCACCCAGACAGAGGAGAGCGGTCCTGTAACAGAGAATCTGGCCTTATGTCAGCGCAGAATCTGTCTTCATGTCATAGCAGAGAATCAGGCTTCACGTCACCCACCACTGGAACAGGCCACTGTCACACATTTAGGCCCAGGCACCCAGGCAGAGGAGAGAGGTCCCGTAACAGAGAATCTGGCCTTATGTCAGCACAGAATCTGTATTCATGTCATAGCAGAGAATCAGGCTTCACGTCACCCACCACTGGAACAGGCCACTGTCACACATTTAGGCCCAGGCACCCAGGCAGAGGAGAGAGGTCCCGTAACAGAGAATCTGGCCTTATGTCAGCGCAGAATCTGTATTCATGTCATAGCAGAGAATCAGGCTTCACGTCACCCACCACTGGAACAGGCCACTGTCACACATTTAGGCCCAGGCACCCAGGCAGAGGAGAGAGGTCCCGTAACAGAGAATCTGGCCTTATGTCAGCGCAGAATCTGTATTCATGTCATAGCAGAGAATCAGGCATCACGTCACCCACCACTGGAACAGGCCACTGTCACATATTTAGGCCCAGGCACCCAGGCAGAGGAGAGAGGTCGCGTAACAGAGAATCTGGCCTTATGTCAGCGCAGAATCTGTATTCATGTCATAGCAGAGAATCAGGCTTCACGTCACCCACCACTGGAACAGGCCACTGTCACATATTTAGGCCCAGGCACCCAGGCAGAGGAGAGAGGTCGCGTAACAGAGAATCTGGCTTCATGTTAGCACAGAATAAGTCTTCATGTCATAGCAGAGAATCAGGCTTCACGTCACCCACCACTGGAACAGGCCACTGTCACACATTTAGGCCCAGGCACCCAGACAGAGGAGAGGTTCATTCAACTTTGGGTTGCCCCGCAATATAATGGTAAAATGAAATTAAAAATAGTATTGAATGAGGAAGTGCCCTGGAGTAGAATAATATATTGTTAAGGGGAGGTAGTTAATATCTAATCTGCACAAGGGATGGACAGGTCCTGTGGGATCCATGCCTGGTTCATTTTTATGAACGTCAGCTTGTCCACATTGGCTGTAGACAGGCGGCTGCGTTTGTCTGTAATGACGCCCCCTGCCGTGCTGAATACACGTTCAGACAAAACGCTGGCCGCCGGGCAGGCCAGCACCTCCAAGGCATAAAAGGCTAGCTCTGGCCACGTGGACAATTTGGAGACCCAGAAGTTGAATGGGGTCGAACCATCAGTCAGTACGTGGAGGGGTGTGCACAGGTACTGTTCCACCATGTTAGTGAAATGTTGCCTCCTGCTAACACGTTCCGTATCAGGTGGTGGTGCAGTTAGCTGTGGCGTGGTGACAAAACTTTTCCACATCTCTGCCATGCTAACCCTGCCCTCAGAGGAGCTGGCCGTGACACAGCTGCGTTGGCGACCTCTTGCTCCTCCTCTGCCTTCGCCTTGGGCTTCCACTGGTTCCCCTGTGACATTTGGGAATGCTCTCAGTAGCGCGTCTACCAACGTGCGCTTGTACTCGCGCATCTTCCTATCACGCTCCAGTGTAGGAAGTAAGGTGGGCACATTGTCTTTGTACCGGGGATCCAGCAGGGTGGCAACCCAGTATTCCGCACACGTTAAAATGTGGGCAACTCTGCTGTCGTTGCGCAGGCACTGCAGCATGTAGTCGCTCATGTGTGCCAGGCTGCCCAGAGGTAAGGACAAGCTGTCCTCTGTGGGAGGCGTATCGTCATCGTCCTGTGTTTCCCCCCAGCCACGCACCAGGGTGCCACCCCGCTGTGAACATGCTTCATCCTCATCCTCCTCATCCTCGTCCTCCTCGTCCTCCAGTAGTGGGCCCTGTCTGGTCACATTTGTACCTGGCCTCTGGTGTTACAAAAAACCTCCCTCTGAGTCACTTTGAAGAGACTGGCCTGAAAGTGCTAAAAATTACCCCTCTTCCTCCTCTTCCTCCTGGGCCACCTCCTCTTCCATCATCGCCCTAAGTGTTTTCTCAAGGAGACATAGAAGTGGTATTGTAACGCTGATAACGGCGTCATCGCCACTGGCCATGTTGGTGGAGTACTCGAAACAGCGCAACAGGGCACACAGGTCTCACATGGAGGCCCAGTCATTGGTGGTGAAGTGTGTCTGATCCGCAGTGCGACTGACCCGTGCGTGCTGCAGCTGAAACTCCACTATGGCCTGCTGCTGCTCGCACAGTGTGTCCAGCATATGCAAGGTGGAGTTCCACCTGGTGGGTACGTCGCATATGAGGCGGTGAGCGGGAAGGCTGAAGTTACGGTGTAGCGCAGACAGGCGAGCAGCGGCAGGGTGTGAACGCCGGAAGCGCGAACAGACGGCCCGCACTTTATGCAGCAGCTCTGACATGTCGGGGTAGTTGCGAAAGAACTTCTGCACCACCAAATTCAGCACATGCGCCAGGCAAGGGATGTGCGTCAAACCGGCTAGTCCCAGAGCTGCAACGAGATTTCGCCCATTATCGCACACCACCAGGCCGGGCTTGAGGCTCACCGGCAGCAACCACTCATCGGTCTGTTGTTCTATACCCCGCCACAACTCCTGTGCGGTGTGGGGCCTGTCCCCCAAACATATGAGTTTCAGAATG
Organism: Bufo bufo; assembly: GCF_905171765.1. Classification (NCBI taxonomy): domain Eukaryota; kingdom Metazoa; phylum Chordata; class Amphibia; order Anura; family Bufonidae; genus Bufo; species Bufo bufo. The sequence continues at coordinate 342,344,771 of NC_053389.1, forward strand.
GCCTGCTGACGTTTACCCCGGGCTGTGCTGAAGTTGGTGGTGAAGGTGTGTGGCTGACTGGATGAGCAGGTGGAAGAAGAGGAGGAGGAAGCTGAGTAGGAGGAGGAGGAACAGGAGGCAAAGAATGTTGCCCTGCGATCCTTGGCGGCGGAAGGACGTGCGCCAAACAGCTCTCCGCCTGGGGCCCAGCCGCCACTACGATTACCCAGTGTGCAGTTAGGGAGATATAGCGTCCCTGGCCGTGCTTACTGGTCCACGTATCTGTGGTTAGGTGGACCTTGCCACAGATGGCGTTGCGCAGTGCACACTTGATTTTATCGGACACTTGTTTGTGCAGGGAAGGCACGGCTCTCTTGGAGAAGTAGTGCCGGCTGGGAACAACATACTGTGGGACAGCAAGTGACATGAGCTGTTTGAAGCTGTGTGTGTCCACCAGCCTAAATGACAGCATTTCATAGGCCAGTAGTTTAGAAATGCTGGCATTCAGGGCCAGGGATCGAGGGTGGCTAGGTGGGAATTTACGCTTTCTCTCAAAAGTTTGTGAGATGGAGAGCTGAACGCTGCCGTGTAACATGGTTGAGATGCTTGGTGACGCAGGTGGTGGTGTTGGTGGTACATCCCATGTTTGCTGGGCGGCAGGTGCCAACGTTCCTCCAGAGGCGGAGGAAGAGGCCGAGGCGGCGGCAGCAGCAGAAGAGGCCGAGGCAGCAGCAGCAGATAAGGTAGCAGGGGGAGCCTGAGTGACTTCTTTGTTTTTAAGGTGTTTACTCCACTGCAGTTCATGCTTTGCATGCAGGTGCCTGGTCATGCAGGTTGTGCTAAGGTTCAGAACGTTAATGCCTCGCTTCAGGCTCTGATGGCACAGCGTGCAAACCACTCGGGTCTTGTCGTCAGCACATTGTTTGAAGAAGTGCCATGCCAGGGAACTCCTTGAAGCTGCCTTTGGGGTGCTCGGTCCCAGATGGCGGCGGTCAGTAGCAGGCGGAGTCTCTTGGCGGCGGGTGTTCTGATTTTGCCCACTGCTCCCTCTTTTGCTACGCTGTTGGCTCGGTCTCACCACTGCCTCTTCCTCCGAACTGTGAAAGTCAGTGGCACGACCTTCATTCCATGTGGGGTCTAGGACCTCATCGTCCTCTGCATCGTCTTCCACCCAGTCTTGATCCCTGACCTCCTGTTCAGTCTGCACACTGCAGAAAGACGCAGCAGTTGGCACCTGTGTTTCGTCATCATCAGAGACGTGCTGAGGTGGTATTCCCATGTCCTCATCATCAGGAAAAATAAGTGGTTGTGCGTTAATGCATTCTATCTCTTCCACCCCTGGGGAAGGGCTAGGTGGATGCCCTTGGGAAACCCTGGCAGCAGAGTCTTCAAACAGCATAAGAGACTGCTGCATAACTTAAAGGCTCAGACAGTTTCCCTGATATGCATGGGGGTGATGTGACAGACCGATGGGCTTGGTTTTCATGCGCCATCTGTGCGCTTTCTGCAGAAGACTGGGTGGGAGATAATGTGAACGTGCTGGATCCACTGTCGGCCACCCAATTGACTAATGCCTGCACCTGCTCAGGCCTTACCATCCTTAGAACGGCATTGGGCCCCACCAAATATCGCTGTAAATTCTGCTGGCTACTGGGACATGAGGTAGTTGGTTCACTAGGACGTGTGGCTGTGGCAGAACGGCCACGTCCTCTCCCAGCACCAGAGGGTCCACTAACACCACCACGACCATGTCCACGTCCGCGTCCCTTATTAGATGTTTTCCTCATTGTTCCCGTTCACCACAATTTTTAGAATGGCAAATTTGGGAATGGTTTTTCAACCCAGAAAAAAAAGTGTGCTTTTACGGTCACTACAAATAACTTGCAACTTGAGGAGAGGAAAGGAAATAAGGTTGCGGCACTCACCGAAATGTATCAAAGGTGTCTTTTATTGTGGCTTCCTCAGCAGGTAGCAGAAAGGATCCGGGGCGGACACATAGTTGCAAGCAGCGACGGTCGTTTTGCGCGCTAAGACGCGCTTCCTCAGGCCTGAGGAAGCGCGTCTTAGCGCGCGAAACGGCCGTCGCTGCTTGCAACTATGTGTCCGCCCCGGATCCTTTCTGCTACCTGCTGAGGAAGCCACAATAAAAGACACCTTTGATACATTTCGGTGAGTGCCGCAACCTTATTTCCTTTCCTCTCCTCAAGTTGCCATTTGTCTACTACATATCATTTTCTGCTGAGCACCACGTTGAGAAGTGTTTTTCTACTGCATCTGGTTCGGTCTAAACACGGCATGATCAGTGTATGCAGTGCCGCCTGACTATTATCCACGTCTCCCTCTATTCAATATTTAACTACAAATAACTTGACCAGCTAAAACAGTACAGATTTGGTTAAATAGAGATGTGAGGCCTGTTTTTTTTTTGCGCTGTGTGACAGGTATAGGTTTAATCACAGAATCAGACTTCTATCAGCACGCTAGCGTGTGTCTTAGGTTTTTCTGAATGACACTATCACTAGCTTCAATGTAAGATATTCTTTTTGGGATAGATTTCAAGTAGGCCTCAAATACCAGAAACTTATTTTGAAAATGGCAAATTTGGGAATGGTTTTTCAACCCAGAAAAAAAAAGTGTGCTTTTACGGTCACTACAAATAACTTGACCAGCTAAAACAGTACAGATTTGGTTAAATAGAGATGTGAGGCCTGTTTTTTTTTGCGCTGTGTGACAGGTATAGGTTTAATCACAGAATCTGATTTCTATCAGCATGCTAGCGTGTGTCTTAGGTTTTTCTGAATGACACTATCAGTACCTTCAATGTAAGATATTCTTTTTGGGATAGATTTCAAGTAGGCCTCAAATACCAGAAACTAGTTATTTTGAGAATGGCAAATTTGGGAATGGTTTTTCAACCCAGAAAAAAAAGTGTGCTTTTACGGTCACTACAAATAACTTGACCAGCTAAAACAATACAGATTTGGTTAAATAGAGATGTGATGCCTGTTTTTTTTTGCGCTGTGTGACAGGTATAGGTTTAATCACAGAATCAGACTTCTATCTGCACGCTAGCGTGTGTCTTAGGTTTTTCTGAATGACACTATCACTAGCTTCAATGTAAGATATTCTTTTTGGGATAGATTTCAAGTAGGCCTCAAATACCAGAAACTAGTTATTTTGAGAATGGCAAATTTGGGAATGGTTTTTCAACCCAGAAAAAAAGGTGTGCTTTTACGGTCACTACAAATAACTTGACCAGCTAAAACAGTACAGATTTGGTTAAATAGAGATGTGAGGCCTGTTTTTTTTTGCGCTGTGTGACAGGTATAGGTTTAATCACAGAATCAGATTTCTATCAGCACGCTAGCGTGTGTCTTAGGTTTTTCTGAATGACACTATCACTAGCTTCAATGTAAGATATTATTTTTGGGATAGATTTCAAGTAGGCCTCAAATACCAGAAACTAGTTATTTTGAGAATGGCAAATTTGGGAATGGTTTTTCAACCCAGAAAAAAAAGTGTGCTTTTACGGTCACTACAAATAACTTGACCAGCTAAAACAGTACAGATTTGGTTAAATAGAGATGTGAGGCCTGTTTTTTTTTGCGCTGTGTGACAGGTATAGGTTAAACCACAGAATCAGACTTCTATCAGCACGCTAGCGTGTGTCTTAGGTTTTTCTGAATGACACTATCACTAGCTTCAATGTAAGATATTCTTTTTGGGATAGATTTCAAGTAGGCCTCAAATACCAGAAACTAGTTATTTTGAGAATGGCAAATTTAGGAATGGTTTTTCAACCCAGAAAAAAAAAGTGTGCTTTTACGGTCACTACAAATAACTTGACCAGCTAAAACAGTACAGATTTGGTTAAATAGAGATGTGAGGCCTGTTTTTTTTTTGCGCTGTGTGACAGGTATAGGTTTAATCACAGAATCTGATTTCTATCAGCATGCTAGCGTGTGTCTTAGGTTTTTCTGAATGACACTATCACTAGCTTCAATGTAAGATATTCTTTTTGGGATAGATTTCAAGTAGGCCTCAAATACCAGAAACTAGTTATTTTGAGAATGGCAAATTTGGGAATGGTTTTTCAACCCAGAAAAAAAAGTGTGCTTTTACGGTCACTACAAATAACTTGACCAGCTAAAACAGTACAGATTTGGTTAAATAGAGATGTGAGGCCTGTTTTTTTTTGCGCTGTGTGACAGGTATAGGTTTAATCACAGAATCAGATTTCTATCAGCACGCTAGCGTGTGTCTTAGGTTTTTCTGAATGACACTATCAGTACCTTCAATGTAAGATATTCTTTTTGGGATAGATTTCAAGTAGGCCTCAAATACCAGAAACTAGTTATTTTGAGAATGGCAAATTTGGGAATGATTTTTCAACCCAGAAAAAAAAGTGTGCTTTTACGGTCACTACAAATAACTTGACCAGCAAAAACAGTACAGATTTGGTTAAATAGAGATGTGAGGCCTGTTTTTTTTTGCGCTGTGTGACAGGTATAGGTTTAATCACAGAATCAGACTTCTATCTGCACGCTAGCGTGTGTCTTAGGTTTTTCTGAATGACACTATCACTAGCTTCAATGTAAGATATTCTTTTTGGGATAGATTTCAAGTAGGCCTCAAATACCAGAAACTAGTTATTTTGAGAATGGCAAATTTGGGAATGGTTTTTCAACCCAGAAAAAAAAGTGTGCTTTTACGGTCACTACAAATAACTTGACCAGCTAAAACAGTACAGATTTGGTTGAATAGAAATATCAGGTCTATTTTTTAGGCGCTGGGTGACAGGCTCAACTTGCCCCTGATGTAATATATGGCCAAAAAATAACCACACTGTTGATGGTTAAATGCACTTGGGTGACACAGGCTCAGCCTGCACCAGATGTAGTATATGGCCAAAAAATAATCAGACTGTCGATGGTTAAATGCACTTCGGTGAGACAGGCTCAGCCTGTAGCTGATGTAGTATATGGCCAAATAATAACCAGACTGTTAATGGTTAAATGCACTTCGGTGACACAGACTCAGCCTGCAGCTGATGTAGGATATAGCACAAAATAACCACACTATCGATGGTTAAATACACTTGGTGATAGCTTGTGCTGGCGCACCACAAGTCACAAAATGGCCGCCGATCACCCCAGAAAAAAAGTGATCTAAAAACGCTCTGGGCAGCCTCAAAAAAGTGAGCAAGTCAATAATAGCACTTCAATGATCCGAAGCTGCAGATCGATCACAGAATGAAGTCTTTTGGAGGAGTTAATCTGCCTAATCTCGCCCTAACGTCGCAGCTGCAACCTCTCCCTATACTGATCATAGCAGAGTGACGTGCGGCGCTACGTGACTCCAGCTTAAATAGAGGCTGGGTCACATGCTGCACTGGCCAATCACAGCCATGTGGGCAAGTAGTATGACGCTTGTTGATTGGCTGCTTTGCAGCCTTTCAAAAAGCGCCAAGAAAGCGCCGAACACCGAACCCGAAAGCGGACTTTTACGAAAATGTATACAGTTCGGGTTAGCTCATCCCTAGTTAACAGCCAAACAAAACTCAAAATGGGTTGCCCTGATTCTGTAGTTTGCAGGAACACCCCATATGTGGTCGTAAACTACTATTTGGCTAAACGGCAGGACATAGAAGGGGAACACCATATGGTTTTTGAAAGGCAGATTTTGCTGGACTGGTTTATTTACACCATGTACCCTTTCAAGCCCCCTGATGCACCCCTAGAGTAGAAACTCCATAAAAGTGACCCCATCTAGGAAACTACGGGATAAGGTGGTTGTTGTTTTGGGACTATTTTTGGGGTAAATTAGATTTTTGGTTGCTCTATATTACTCTTTTTTGAGGCAATGTAACAAAAAAATTTAATTTTAAAATTGTTTCTGCATTCGCTATTTAGTTTTGTGGAACACCTAAAGGGTTAACATAGTTTGTAAAGTAACTTTTGAATACCTTGAGGGGTGTAGTTTCTTAGATGGGGTCACTTTTTTGGAGTTTCTAGTCTAGGCTACATCAGGGGGGGCTTCTAATGGGACATGGTGTCAAAAAAAAAACTGTCCATCAAAATCTGCCTTCCAGAAACCGTATGGAGTTCCCTTCATTCTATGCCCTGCCGTGCGGCTATATAGCCATTTACGACCACATATGGGGTGTTTCTGCAAACTACAGAATCGGGGCAATAAATATTTAGTTTTGTTTGGCTGTTAACCCTTGCTTTATTATCGTCAAAATGGATTAAAATCTAAAGTTTTTATTTTATATTTTTAACACCGTTCATCCGAGGCGTTTGGTCAAAAGTTATTTTTATAGCGACGACTTTTACGCACGCGACGATGCCCAATATGTATGGCTCTCAGACTTTGGAGACACTAAGCAGGCATCTTAAAACTGCGGCCCTCCAGATGTTGTAAAACTACAATTCCCACCATGCCCTGCTGATGGCTGTAGGTTGTCTGGGCATGCTGGGAGTTATAGTTTTACAACATCTAGAGGTCCGCAGTTTGAGGATGCCTGCACTAAAACTAATATTTTTTGGGGAAAGAAAAATTGTTTCCGTGTCTCCAAAGTCTGAGAGCCATAGTGTTTTATGTTCTCTAGTGGACTGTTGGGGATTATAAAAATTTAGTACTCCATGGAAGTGTGATACTCCCTGAAGCAATCGATAACGCAGAGGCCCGGATGATCGGGGCACGTGTTACATTGAGTAGTGGTGTCCTTCCGTATCCCCCTCTTGTGACACACTCTGCACTTTTTTTGGGTTCGTCCCTTCTTTCCAGTATGGGGGACCACACCTGGAAAGTGTTGGCCAGGGACGATCTGGGCACCTCCAGTTTCTCTGCCTTGCGCCCTGGCTCCCTCCCTCTGAGATCTCGCCTGCCCTGTGCCCGAGTGCCGAGTCCTCTCACTCTTCAGACAGTGCCCGTACGTACTACCGAGTCCAGTCACTCAGCTCCGGTACGTGCGGGCGGCACTTACTGACATCACACGCCTGCTCCTCCCACTAGGCGTGTGAAGTCATACAATGAGTGAGTGAGCGCCGCACTGCCTGCCTGTTACCGCCCGCCCTGAGCCCCTGAGCAGTGCTGATGCTGAAAAGAAGCCTGCTGTGAGGCGAGTGATGGTCTGTGGGGGGGAGCATTAATTACAATGGGGGCGGGGGCCACTGTGGGATACATGAAAATGGGGGCCACTGTCACTGTGTTAAGTTTAATAAGGATCACTATGGATATTATTTAGAATGGAGGCTGCTGTGGGTGTCATTACTCATTATAACTGTATAATGTCTGATAGGCCTAGTCCTGAGCTGAGTTATATTATCCTGCCCATGCCCTGTATAATAATGTACCCATCCCTGATCCCCAGCGGGGTAATATAATTAAGGGGTATCAGGGTACATTATTATACAGGGCAGGGTAATATAACTCAGGACTAGGCCTATCAGACATTATACAGTTATAATGACACCCACAGCGGCCTCCATTCTAAATAATGTCCATAGTGATCCTTATTAAAAATAATGTCCCCCCACAGGCAGGCTCTCACTCACTGACGTACAATGAGTGAGGTGAGCACCGCCGCCCGCAGAGCCTGCCTGTTACCGCCCACCCGGAGCAGTGCTGAGAAAGAAGCCTGCTGTGAGTGAGAGCCTGAGTCTGTGGGACAGTGGGTCACTGGGTGCGTCACTGTGACCGTCCGTGCAATGTGGTGACACATTTTTTACAATGGGGAGACACTTATTTCATCGAGCAGTTTTGAGGGGGGGGGGAGGTTTTTATTGACCCTCGCTCTGAGAGAAATTTTACCTAGAAACTGCACTGGTGTACCCTGAGGTACTCTCACAAATTTTGTATAGCTTCACGCCATACCTCGCCCGCTTTGTGGGAATATATTGGCGGAAACTGAGTCTCCCCTTGAACGCAACGAGAGACTCATCAACCGCGACCTCCCTTCCAGGTACGTAGGCCTCCATGAATTTGGCCCCAAAGTGATCGATGACCGGCCGTATCTTATACAGCCGATCATAGGCAGGATCACCTCAGGGTGGACATGCTGCATTATCGGAATAATGCAGACATTTCCGGATGGCCTCAAACCGGTGACGTGTCATGACCATACCGTACAGTGGGGTATGGTATAGGACGTCCCCACTCCAGTATTGCCTGACACTGGGTTTTTGGACTAGACCCATATGCAGCACGAGGCCCCAAAATGTCCTCATTTCGCCTGCACTGACCGGCGTCCAGCCACCGGGTCTAGCCAAAACTGAGCCTGGGTTTTGAGCGACGAACTGTTGGGCATACAGATTCGTCTGCTCCACCATCAAATTCACCAGTGGGTTACTGAAAAAAAAACTAAAATAGTCTATTTCAGTAAACCCCACTGTGGGAATCTGGATTCCAGGATTGCCAGCAAAATCCGGAATCTCAGGCTCAAAGTCCACTGGGGGACACCAACTAAGTTCATCGGCAGGGGGCTCCGGTGGACTTATTTGGTGGGCCGGGAAACCAGTACGAACCCCAGGGCGGCTCGTACTAGGGTGGGCCACAGGATCCCTAGCATGTGGGGCCCCTGGCTCCGCCTGGCGGCGTCTCCGCCGCCTTGGTGGCTCATCGTCATCCGATGATGAGGAGGAGGATGCGGATGATAAAAGGAATGTGGGGTCATCCTCATCCTCACTGGGGCTCTCAGAGTCGGAGGCAATCTGGGCGTATGCCTCCTCGGCCGAGAACATCCAGCGGGCCATGGGTGTGTGTGCGTGTAGGTGTGCGTGTGTGGAAAACTTTATTATATGTGCGTGTGTGTGGGGGCAACGGGTGTTCACATACTAAAAAAGGCAAAAAAAAAAAGGGCAAGTGTTAGGAAAAAGAAAAGTTTAAACTTGAGCTAACAGTGGACGGACGCTAAAAAGTGCCGGCCAGTCAGCGCACGCAGAAGAAAAAAAATAATGGTGGTGAGGGGGGGAGGCTGGTGGGGGTTGGGGGGCAAGTGGCAGGGGGGGTCTGGGTTAGGGTTAGATGGATAGATGGAAGTTTGGAATAAAAGTACTTTTTCTTTTTTTTTTCCTAACTTACTTTTCCCTTCTTTCCCTGCCTAACGGTGCCTCTCCCTCACTGACCCTAACCTACCTGGATGGCGATGGGTGCAGGAGGGTGAAGCACCAGGGCCAGCACCGCCTCTCCAAATCTTCGGACTGCGATTGGTGGTGTATAATTACGCCACCGATCGCAGTCTTTTTCCGGTTCATCGGGTCACAGGACACCCGAATGGACCAGAAACGCAGAAAACCTCAGGTCTGAATTGACCTGCGGTTTTCTGCGATCGCCGATACGGGGGGGGGTCAAATGACCCCCCCCTGCGTTGTTACGGGATGCCGGCTGAATGATTTCAGCCGGCGCCCCGTTCCGATTAACCCCCGCGGCGCCGAAATTCCGATTTTAAGTCAGGACGTACCGGTACGTCCTGGGTCCTTAAGGACTCGGGAAATAGGGCGTACCGGTACGTCCTATGTCCTTAAGGGGTTAATAGTGAATGGAGAACAGGCTAATTTTCTATAATTTGACAAAGATGGGCCATATCTTTAAATGTCCAATAGTTATGGAAAATCCTGCGCTTGTGCTGGGTCCCCCATGAATTTATGAACAATTAAACGCCACCCCTCTGCCTTACAGGAGACCGTCACCACATTTCTCGTGCGAGTGAGGCCCCAGCATTTTCATGTCTAGGTTCTACCTTCTATCCTCGATACAGGCTTCATTTTGGGGTGGGTCTCATACCGGTACCATAATAACATCCTGAGTTCTTGAAAAATTTATTTTCCTGGGTGGCTAAGAGACTGGCCTTACATGTCTCATTATGCTAATCCTCCCTACCAGCTCTCTGCATTTCTGAGGTGTAAATTAACCAGGCATAAAGGTAGGGGCAATTAGCATGTGTTTAGCTTGGGTGCCTAACAATAGCACCAGGAGACCTACGGTCTGAGGTTTCCTTATGAAGCTGCATGAGGTGTGAGGTGATCTCAGCAGATGGTTATTAGGGTATATATACAAATTAAGGAGGGGCACTCTCTGCAGACGGGAACACACATGAATCGTGGAATGAATAATCAATTACTTTAATTGGACATCTACACTGCAAAATGAAATAAAATGGACAATCCTTAAAATGTTAAAATAGTACACACTGTAAAATCACATAAATCAATGTAAAATACAATCCTAAAAATCAATACATGTGAAAGAGGTAGGTAATTGGTCCACCATATCTATGTCTCTATGTCAGGGATGATAGGTCCTTAGTACTGATGCAATATATTTGTAGTATCTTCAAAGGAGAGCTTAAGGTGCACTCGTGCCGTTCCTTAATGACAATATGCAGTTAGAGCAGTTCAAAATTGTACCGTTATCCTAATACTGTAGGTCAGATCGACCTCAATAGTCCCTGGATCCGTGACTCTGGTGCGCTGTATATATCTGCCAGCCGGCTATAAGGTGCGCTGATAGTGTCCAGAGGTAAACATGAGTTAGCTTACCGGATTCTAATGTGTCCTCCTCGCCCATTCTCGGCGTCTCTTACCGGCCTCCCGCTCCATGGCGTCCCCCGCTGCCCTGCTTCTCACACTTCACGTAGCGTCCCACGTGGTGACGAAGCTGGCGTCGGTACGGCGTATCACGTGACGGAGCTCCCCCTGCTGGTCAGCTGGGTATACTTGCCGGAGGTTTTTTTTAGATCGGGCTTGCTTTGCTTCTTTAGACAGGCCTGTCGTATTAGTCGGATTTCCTTAGGTATTAGCGCTCACTTCCTGGGACCATACGCGTTTCGGGGACAACCCCTTCCTCAGTAATTGATTATTCATTCCACGATTCATGTGTGTTCCCGTCTGCAGAGAGTGCCCCTCCTAAATTTGTATATATATTTTGTCTATCTAGGCTTGAGGTGAGGCCTTTTGGAGGAGAGCACCTCATATCCAACACTGATCTGTGGGTGTAGCCGCTGTTCCCCATTATCTATATTGGTTATTAGGGTATGTTGTCTTCAGAGGCTACAGGTGCGGCCATATGACATCCTGCTTCCTGGCTTAATATTCTTAACCACTTCAGCCCCCAGTGCTTAAACACCCTGAAAGACCAGGCCACTTTTTACACTTCTGACCTACACTATTTTCACCGTTGGGTGAGATAAATATCTTGGTCAAATGCCAACTTTGTATAAAAAAATGGGAAAAGTTGTCTTTTGCCAAGATATTTCTCTCACCCAGCATGGGTATATGTAAAATGACACCCCAAAACACATTCCCCAACTTCTCCTGAATACGGAGATACCAGATGTGTGACACTTTTTTGCAGCCAATGTGGGCAAAGGGGCCCACATTCCAAAGAGCACCTTTCGGATTTCACTGGTCATTTTTTACAGAATTTGATTTCAAACTCCTTACCACACATTTGGGTCCCTAGAATGCCAGGGCAGTATAACTACCCCACAAGTGACCCCATTTTGGAAAGAAGACACCCCAAGGTATTCGCTGATGGGCATAGTGAGTTCATGGAAGTTTTTATTTTTTGTCACAAGTTAGTAGAATATGAGACTTTGCAAGGAAAAAAAAAAAAAAAATCATCATTTTCCACTAACTTGTGACAAAAAATAAAAAATTCTAGGAACTTGCCATGCCCCTCACGGAATACCTTGGGGTGTCTTCTTTCCAAAATGGGGTCACTTGTGGGGTAGTTATACTGCCCTGGCATTTTCCAGGGGCCCTAATGTGTTGTAAGTAGGTAAATGACCTGTGAAATCCGAAAGGTGCTCTTTGGAATGTGGGCCCCTTTGCCCACCTAGGCTGCAAAAAAGTGTCACACATGTGGTATCGCCGTATTCAGGAGAAGTTGGGGAATGTGTTTTGGGGTGTCATTTTACATATACCCATGCTGGGTGAGATAAATATCTTGGTCAAATGCCAACTTTGTATAAAAAAATGGGAAAAGTTGTCTTTTGCCAAGATATTTCTCTCACCCAGCATGGGTATATGTAAAATGACACCCCAAAACACATTCCCCAACTTCTCCTGAGTACGGAGATACCAGATGTGTGACACTTTTTTGCAGCCTAGATGCGCAAAGGGGCCCACATTCCTTTTATGAGGGCATTTTTAGACATTTGGATCCCAGACTTCTTCTCACGCTTTAGGGCCCCTAGAATGCCAGGGCAGTATAAATACCCCACATGTGACCCCATTTTGGAAAGAAGACACCCCAAGGTATTCAATGAGGGGCATGGCGAGTTCATCTAAATTTTTTTTTTTTGGCACAGTTAGCGGAAATTGATTTTATTTATTTTCTTCTCACAAAGTCTCCCTTTCCACTAACTTGGGACAAAAATTTCAATCTTTCATGGACTCAATATGCCCCTCACGGAATACCTGGGGGTGTCTTCTTTCCGAAATGGGGTCACATGTGGGGTATTTATACTGCCCTGGCATTCTAGGGGCCCTAAAGCGTGAGAAGAAGTCTGGAATATAAATGTCAAAAAATTTTACGCATTTGGATTCCGTGAGGGGTATGGTGAGTTCATGTGAGATTTAATTTTTTGACACTAGTTAGTGGAATATGAGACTTTGTAAGAAAACAAAAATAATTTCCGCTAACTTGGGCCAAAAAAATGTCTGAATGGAGCCTTACAGAGGGGTGATCAATGACAGGGGGGTGATCAATGACAGGGGGGTGATCAATGACAGGGGGGTGATCAGGGAGTCTATATGGGGTGATCACCCCCCTGTCATTGATCACCCCCCTATAAGGCTCCATTCAGATGTCCGTATGTGTTTTGCGGATCCGATCCATGTATCCGTGGATCCGTAAAAATCATACGGACATCTGAATGCAGCCTGACAGGGGGGGTGATCAATGACAGGGGGGGTGATCAATGACAGGGGGGTGATCAGGGAGTCTATATGGGGTGATCACCACAGTCATTGATCACGCCCCTGTAAGGCTCCATTCAGACGTCCGTATGCGTTTTGCGGATCCGATCCATCTATCAGTGGATCCGTAAAAATCATGCGGACATCTGAATGGAGCTTTACAGGGGGGTGATCAATGACAGGGGGGTAATCAATGACAGGGGGGTGATCAGGGAGTCTATATGGGGTGATCACCACAGTCATTGATCACGCCCCTGTAAGGCTCCATTCAGATGTCCGTATGCGTTTTGCGGATCCGATCTATCTATCAGTGGATCCGTAAAAATCATGCAGACATCTGAATGGATCTTACAGGGGGGTAATCAATGACAGGGGGGTGACCAGGGAGTCTATATGGGGTGATCACCACAGTCATTGATCACGCCCCTGTAAGGCTCCATTCAGATGTCCGTATGCATTTTGTGGATCCGATCCATCTATCAGTGGATCCGGAAAAATCATGCGGACATCTGAATGGAGCTTTACAGGGGGGTGATCAATGAGAGGGGGGTAATCAATGACAGGGGGGTGATCAGGGAGTCTATATGGGGTGATCATCACAGTCATTGATCACGCCCCTGTAAGGCTTTATTCAGACGTCCGTATGCGTTTTGCGGATCCGATCCATCTATCAGTGGATCCGTAAAAATCATGCGGACATCTGAATGGAGCTTTACAGGGGGGTGATCAATGACAGGGGGGTAATCAATGACAGGGGGGTGATCAGGGAGTCTATATGGGGTGATCAGGGGTGATCAAGGGTGATCAAGGGTGAATAAGGGGTTAATAAGTGACAGGGGGGGGTGTAGTGTAGTGGTGCTTGGTGCAACATATTACTGAGCTGCCTGTGTCCTCTGGTGGTCGATCCAAACAAAGGGGACCACCAGAGGACCAGGTAGCAGGTATATTAGACGCTGTTCTAAAACAGCGTCTAATATACCTGTTAGGGGTTAAAAAAAACACATCTCCAGCCTGCCAGCGAACGATCGCCGCTGGCAGGCTGGAGATCCACTCTCTTACCTTCCGTTCCTGTGAGCGCGCGCGCCTGTGTGCGCGCGTTCACAGGAAATCCCGGCTCACGCGAGATGACGCGTATATGCGTCGCTGAGCGCAGGGCTCACGCGAGATGACGCGAATCTGCGTTAGGCGGTCCGGAGGTGGTTAATATTCTTATTTTACATTACCAGTTAGCCTGATTATACTCCTCAAAAATTTTATGAATAAGATCCGGATAGGGATATGACATTGCGTAAGACCGAACTCATAGCATACCGCTGTGTGGTTGTGCCATCATCCGTCATATGACTGAATATTTCAGGAGCTGAAAAGTGGTCAAAACTTGTGATCAGTGCTTCTTGCAACCGGGGATAGGACCTGCGAGCTTGTATTAACTGATAAGACAACATGTGTATGGCTATTAGGCTTGTATTGGCTATCATAATGTTATTTATTTGGGTATGTATCTGGATAGTAAGTCCAAGAGAGCATAGAACACAGCAATAATTATTTCCTGTTAGCAATGGATCTGTGTTAAAAGTTTCATTGAAATCAATGGTTGTTATTTTGGAGTTTTTGAGGGACATACATACATATGGTACATTTGATATATATATATAAATATATATATATATATATATGTGTGTGTGTAAGGAATGATTTGCTATGTTTCTAACCATGTACAAAGTAAACAATTTGAGATGAATATAAACAATGACTTTCATAAGAGAACATGTACATTACTGAGTGTTGGCGATGTTATGTCAGCATTGTACCGGGACATTATTTTGTCTCGGATCTACGTGATCCATTGAAATGGTCCAGCATATGGTTGGACCAATTCTTCACTATGACTATTTTATTGTGCCGGTGGTCATGTGTGTGCCACAATTCAAACCGAATACTGTGGACTGTGGCGCTCATGGCAGCACGCGTGACGGGACCAGGTCCAATCATAGACATTGTACAACATGTATGCATGTAATGCAAAAAAAATGAAATACAAGTATTAGTAATTAATGTGATCATGTCACCAAAATAAGCGAAAAATTATTTATATTAATGTAAAATTTATGATTTGAGGTTACCGTTAGAATATTTCATTGAATTTAAATTGTATGTTTGTGGTGTATGAGGAATGGTGTATTAGCCATCTGAGGAGAGGTTTTCCTGTCTAGTGAATTGACGGTACGGTATGGGGTGTACAGCTGGTTCGCCTCCACGTGGTGCACCCTGGGCAACGCAAAATGAACCAGCAAATACTGAAATACTGGAGGTTGATCATTACTTCTCCTAAACTGTGTATGTGTGTGTGTGAGTGAGGAGTGGGGGGGGGGGATTAATTGAAGGAGGGGGGTTTAAGGTGGTGAAGTGTTTAAGGGGGAAGGTGGGGTTGGATGTGGGTTTTATAGCGTGGGATATACAGTGTGTAGCACGTAAATAGAGGTGCTATGTGCATATGAGAGATATTTGTCTGCTATCCAAACATACATGTTACAGACATTGTAGTGTGATGTAACCACTTTAATTTGTGCCATAATCATTTACCGCTTCACACCCAATGACGTAGCTATACTTCTGCGTCTGATGTCTGTGACCGTCAGTAATACTGATGGTGGACATTTAACCCATAAGATGCAGTGGTAACTTGTTAACTGTAACAATACAAACAATAGGGAACTTTAAACAATACTAAATTCTATCATTGCCATTCCAGCTTTGGCAAATTTGTTATAGGGGGTATTGGTAGACTTAACCTCTTCAGGACACATGACATACCAGGAACGGCATGTTGTCCTGTTACTTAAGTTTACGGCTTTACCTGCGGTTTGCGGCGGCAATCAGCAGTTCCATCGGGTCCCCATGCGGCTGTGGGGGGGACCAGATGGCATGGAAGGCAATGGCAGCACGATGCCTAAGGAAGGCATTGCACTGCCTTCCGGTTATGAGCCTGTGAGATCCAGCCCCCTGGATCTCACAGGCCCCGGGAGCTTTATGAGTAACACACACAGTATTACTCATACAGCCAATGCATTCCAATACTGAAGTATTGGAATGCATTGTAAAGGAGATTAGACCCCAAAAAGTTGAATTTCCAAAGTGGTAAAAAAAAAAGTTAAAAATAAACTTGAAAAACAATATTTTTCCCCCCCAAAAAAAATTTCATGTAAAAATCAAGTATTTTTCACCAAATAAATTTAAACAAAAAAGCTAAAAAGTACTGTGAAAAAAATAAAATAAATATTATGTATAAAGCCAATTCAAGTGCCAATAAAACCGTCATCTCATCCCGCAAAAATCATACCCTACCCAAGGTAATCGCCCCAAAAATTTACAAATTATGGCTCTCAGACTATGTAAACACTAAAACATGATTTTTTGGTTTCTAAAAATAAATCATTGTGTAAAACATACAGAAATTAAAAAGTATACCTATTAGGTATCCGTGACAACCTAGTCTATAAAAATATCACATGATCTAACCTGTCAGATGAATGTTATAAATAACAAAAAATATAAAGGGTGCTAAAACAGGTATTTTTTGTTAACTTGCCTCACAAAAAGTTTAATATAGAGCAACAAAAAATCATATTTACCCTAAACTATTGCCAACAATACTGCCATCCTATCCCGTAGTTTGTAAAATGGGGCTATTTTTTCCAGTTTCTACTCTAGGGGTGCATCAGGGGGGGCTTCAAATGGGACATGGTGTCAAAAAAAAACAGTCCAGCCAAATGTGCCTTCCAAAAACCATATGCAATTCCTTTCATTCTGCGCCCTGCCGTGTGCACGTACAGCAGTTTAAGACCGCATATGGGGTGTTTCTGTTAACTACAGAATCAGGGCCATAAATACTGAGGTTGGTTTGACTGTTAACCATTGCTTTGTAACTGGAAATAAATTAATAAAATGGTAAATCTGAGAAAAAAGTGAAATTTAAATATTGTATCTCTATTTTCCATTAATTCTTGTGGGACACCAAAAGGGTTAACAATATTTGTATAATCAGTTTCAAATACCTTGAGGGGTGTAGTTTCTAAAATGGGCTCATTTTTGCATGGTTTCTATTATGTAAGCCTCACAAAGTGACTTCAGAACTGAATTGGTACCTAAAAATTTGTTTTGTGAAAATGTATGAAAAATTTCAAGATTTGCTTCTAAACTTCTAAGCCTTGTAACAACGCTAAAAAATTATATATCATTCACAAAATAATCCAAAAATTAAGTAGACATATTGGGTATGTAAAGTAATAACAAATGTATTGAGGCATTAATATGTATTATAGAAGTAGAGAAATTGAAACTTGTAAAATTTGTAATTTTTAAAAAAAAATTGTTAAATTTGGTATTATTTTATAAATAAAAATTAATTATTTATACTTCATTTTAACAGTGTCATGAAGTACAATATGTGACGGAAAAAACTAAATCAGAATGGCCTGGATAAATCCAAGCGTTTTAAAGTTATCTCCACTTAAAGTGACACTGGTCAGATTTGACAAAAATGGCCTGGTCCTTATGGTGAAAATCAGCCCGGTCCCTAAGGGGTTAACGAATCAAACGGATATATGACTATATTGTATATAGGAATAGGGCATTATAGCATTTGGATTAGAAATGCGAATAATGCTAGTAACTATTATCTCATTGAGATTAAAACTTTCAATTCACCCTATAGGTTGAATTGATATCTGCGTTAATCCTGGCAATTGCAAGCTGTTTTTGCAATTCGATTAGTTGAACTTAAAGGGGTTGTCCCACTTTGCTTTTTCAGTCTTACGAGCAGTAGATGTCCTGATAACTTCCTGGTTTGGCTCAGGCAGTTGAGTGAAGGCCGGCCACGCCTCCTCATGACTCACCCTGAGAGCTCAGTCCTTGCGTGCTCGTTCATGTGGATGAGTCATCCTTCTGGAGCCTGCAGAGTATGTAAAGCCCATCCCCCTGCTGGGGAATCACTCAGTGACCACTGACCAATGCTAGGGAACTAATGTAGTAACTTGTGGCTGTCCTGCAGTCTAATACACTTTTACACATAAAACCTGTGTTACAAACCCATTCTGTGCAGCAAAAACAATAAATCACTACAGCCCAAATGCATGTTAGATAGTAGCCATATGATCTGTGCTAGATATAGATAGATATATTCACTGACTTATTACCCAGCTTTCCCGGTGTCTGATATTATCACTGACTTATTACCCAGCTTTCCGGGTGTACAATATTATTACAGACTTATTACCCAGCTTTCCCGGTGTCTGATATTATCGCTGACTTATTACCCAGCTTTCCCGGTGAACAATATTATTACAGACTTATTACCCAGCTTTCCCGGTGTCTGATATTATCGCTGACTTATTACCCAGCTTTCCCGGTATCAGATATTATCACTGACTTATTACCCAGCTTTCCCGGTGAACAATATTATTACAGACTTATTACCCAGCTTTCCCGGTGTACAATAATATTGTACACCGGGAAAGCTGGGTAATAAGTCAGTGATAATATCTGACACCGGGAAAGCTGGGTAATAAGTCAGTGATAATATCTGATACCGGGAAAGCTGGGTAATAAGTCAGCGATAATATCAGACACCGGGAAAGCTGGTTAATAAGTCTGTAATATTATTGTACACCGGGAAAGCTGGGTAATAAGTATCTGATAATATCTGATACCGGGAAAGCTGGGTAATAAGTCTTATAGACTTATTACCCAGCTTTCCCGGTGTCTGATATTATCACTGACCTATTACCCAGCTTATGGGGGGGGGGGGCATCTGTGGATGGCACTTATGGGGTGGGGGGCATCTGTGGATTGCCGCCTGGACTCCTTCTGGGCACCAGAGAGCACGGCGTCCTCTGTTGCTATGACGCCGTGCGCTCCCTCCTGCCGCTGGAATACAGTGATACTCTCTTATAGATCATAGCAGTATATCACTGCATTCCGGCTGCAGTAATGTCTCTATATAACGCCCACAGTAATGACCCCCAACTGCCCCCGGTAATGTTCATGCCCCCAGTAATGTCCCTATAGTGTCAACAGTAATTTCCCTCCACTGCCCCCAGTAATGTCCCCATAGTGCCCACAGTAAAGTGCACCTAGTAATCTCCCTATAGTGCCCATAGTAACTTCCTCCACTGCCCCCAGTAATCTCCCTTCAATGCACCCAGTAATCTCCCTATAGTGCCCATAGTAACTTTCCAAACTGCCCCCAGTAATGTCCTTACACTGCACCCACAGGCTGTCATCAGAAGATTACTAGCACTGGCGGCGGGCCAAGTCACTTACATGAAGCCCGCCCCGCCGGTCACCAGCAGCCTCTTGCTGAAGCTCCCAGGCGGCTCGCCGACAGCACTCATGGTTATGAGGTAAGAACTACCACAGGACCGGAGTAGAAGGACATGCTGCGTCCCGTCCAATGGCCGCCAGCTGATTGGACGCTCAGCATGACGTCACAGCCCGTCCCGTTGCCTCTGCAGATGCGGCGGCTGGAGCTGCGAATGTCGCCGGGCAAGGTATAGGAGGAGATGCTGGGGCTCCTGCTGACTTTGTCGCGAGGTTTGGGGCAGTGGTAGTTTGATTCGGGACCCTGGCCCCGGATAAAAAGCATATAGATCATAGCAGTATATCACTGTATTCCGGCGGCAGGAGGGAGCGCACGGCGTCCTCGGTTGCTATGACGCCGTGCGCTCCCTCCTACTGCCGGAATACAGTGATACTCTCTTATAGATCATAGCAGTATATCACTGTATTCCGGCGGCAGGAGGGAGCGCACGGCGTCCTCGGTTGCTATGACGCTGTGCGCTCCCTCCTGCTGCCAGAAAACAATAATACATTGCTATGATTGGGCGCCCGCGCAAAACTATGGGACGTGCGCGCTCACAGTGTGAGGGAGAGGCTGGCTGTAGGATCGCAATAGTTACCAGTGCGCAGGTGCAGCATGGATGCGGCCGGCAAGATGTGGCCGTATCCATGGGATACCAGCACAAACAAAGGAGAGAGAAAGGAGCGTTTTTAGGCTGAATGCTAAGTTTTTTTTAATTACATGTATTGGAAGAAATGTTCAGTGGGGGGCAATGATTTAATGTAACCATATTTAATGAAGTGGGACAACCCCTTTAAATTAATCGCATTGCTATTTTAATTTACAGCTATCCAGATTGAATAAGTTTTAATCGCGTTCGAATGGAACATTAGAGCTATTAGTCTGATTTACTATTGTTTGTCTCAATAGAATTAAGTTTCATTCGTACGCGAATATAACTTAGAGCAAGGTACCAATATGAAATGTGCCTGCCTATACAGTCTAAGTTTCATTCGTACGCGAATATAACTTAGAGCAAGGTACCAATATGAAATTTGCCTGCCTATACAGTCTACTATGTTTGGTTTGTTATCGCGATAATACGTAATTTAAATATTCGTGAGCGTGCGTCTGTGCGTGCGTGCGTGCGTCTATACGTGCGTGCCTGGGATCGCAAGGAGAGTGGAGAGAGGCCGATTCTACTGACGAAAATGGCAAGAAGCAATTTCGATGCAGAAGAGCTGGAATATTTGATCACTGTAAGTAATTCTACCTGGAAAAAGTATGTCACTGTGCTGTTGTCCAAGTCCAAGGTGCGGTCACTGTTCAAAGTCACTCTTAAAGGTGCGGCCCCTGTTTTAGTCACTGTGCTGTTGTCCAAGTCCAAGGTGCGGTCAATGTTCAAAGTCACTCTTAAAGGGGCGGCCCCTGTTTTAGTCACTGTGCTGTTGTCCAAGTCCAAGGTGCAGTCACTGTTCAAAGTCACTCTTAAAGGGGCAGCCCCTGTTTTAGTCACTGTGCTGTTGTCCAAGTCCAAGGTGCGGTCACTGTTTAAAGTCACTCTTAAAGGGGCGGCCCCTGTTCTAGTCACTGTGCTGTTTTCCAAGTCCAAGGTGCGGTCACTGTTCAAAGTCACTCTTAAAGGGGCGGCCCCTGTTCTAGTCACTGTGCTGTTGTCCAAGTCCAAGGTGCGGTCACTGTTCAAAGTCACTCTTAAAGGGGCGGCCCCTGTTTTAGTCACTGTGCTGTTGTCCAAGTCCAAGGTGCGGTCACTGTTCAAAGTCACTCTTAAAGGGGCGGCCCCTGTTTTAGTCACTGTGCCGTTGTCCAAGTCCAAGGTGCGGTCACTGTTCAAAGTCACTCTTAAAGGGGTGGCCCCTGTTTTAGTCACTGTGCTGTTGTCCAAGTCCAAGGTGCGGTCACTGTTCAAAGTCACTCTTAAAGGGGCGGCCCCTGTTCTAGTCACTGTGCTGTTGTCCAAGTCCAAGGTGCGGTCACTGTTCAAAGTCACTCTTAAAGGGGCGGTCCCTGTTCTAGTCACTGTGCTGTTGTCCAAGTCCAAGGTGCGGTCACTGTTCAAAGTCACTCTTAAAAGGCCGGCCCCTGTTTTAGTCACTGTGCTGTTGTCCAAGTCCAAGGTGCGGTCACTGTTCAAAGTCACTCTTAAAGGGGCGGCCCCTGTTCTAGTCACTGTGCTGTTGTTCAAGTCCAAGGTGCGGTCACTGTTCAAAGTCACTCTTAAAGGGGTGGCCCCTGTTCTAGTCACTGTGCTGTTGTCCAAGTCCAAGGTACGGTCACTGTTCAAAGTCACTCTTAAAGGGGCGGCCCCTGTTCTAGTCACTGTGTTGTTGTCCAAGTCCAAGGTGCGGTCAAAATGTGCAGCGGGAGCAATGTGAAAGGATGAAAAAGTTGAGGGTGCTGCACATGAGAAGGATGAGGGAGCAGAAGCTCCAATACTCCCATGAGTTGACCCTAGCAGAGGAGGTCAACCAAAAGGCCATGGATGGACTGCTTAAAAAGCTCCAAAAAAAAAAAAAATACCTTAATTTTTTTTTTCATTTGTTTTTTGGGCCTTCCTTCGGTTATTTATGTTAATATTTTTCTTTATTTAAAGATTGTTTTATAAAAGTTTATTATTCTATAAAATTTTTTTTTTTTTTTTATTGTAACCAATGGGGTTACAGTACGGAAAATTTTGTCTGGGCCAAAGTAATAATTCATTATCATTACATAAAGCAGCCGCCGTTACATGGAAACAGGGTAATAGACATGGTGCCGCTTATGGTCGCACCACTTATTCACTATGACTATTTTCTTGTGCCGGTGGTCATGTGTGTGCCACAATTCAAACCGAATACTGCGGACTGTGGCGCTTTTAGCAGCACGCGTGACGGGACCAGGTCCAATCATAGACCTTGTACAACAGGCACACATGTAATCCAAAACTTTGAAAATAGAAGTATTAGTACTACAAGTATTAGTACTTAATGTGATCATGTCATGAAAATTTCAAAAAAATTATGGCTATAAATGGAAAAAATTTGATTTTAGGTTACCGTTATAATATTACATTGTATTTAAATTGCATGTGTGTGGGGTATGAGCAATGGGGTATTGGCCAATGGCCATCTGAGGAGAGGTGTACCTGTGTAGTGAAGTGACGGTACGGTGGGGTGTACAGCTGGTTTGCCTCCGTGTGGTGCACCCTGGGTTATGGTAAATGAACCAGCGAATACTGAAATACTGGAGGTCAAACATTACTTCTCATAAACTGTGTGTGAGTGAGGAGGTGGGGGGGAGTTGATGGAGGGGGGTTTAAGGTGGTAGAGGGTTTAAGGGGGGAGGGGATGTTGGTGTGGGTTTTATAGCATGGGATATACAGTGTGTAGCACGTAAATAGAGGTGCTATGTGCATATGAGAGATATTTGTCTGCTATCCATACATACATGTTGCAGACATTGTAGTGTGATGTAACCACTTTAATTTGTGCCATAATCATTTACCGCTTCACACCCAATGAAGTAGCTATACTTCATACAGCAGAATAATTAAACATAGATCAATACTTATGCGGGCGCCGTGGCCACCTGCTTTGTGTGACTGCATGAACCCACGGCTAATGTCCGTGACCGTCAGTAATACCGATGGTGGACATTTAACCCATAAGATGTAGTGGTCACTTGTTAACTATAACAATACAAGCAATACGAATATTTTAGCAATAGTGTTGAATTCGAAATGCAACTAATTTTTATTGCATTGCAATTCCAGCTTTGGAGATTTTGCTATAGGTGGTATTGGTAAAAGTAACTAATAAAACAAATATAGTACTGTATGTCAGAATAGTGCATTATAAAAGTTGGATTCGCAATGTGGTTAATAATAATAGCAAATATTATCACATTGTGATTGAAACTTAGCACTGATAGATTCAATATCAGTTAAGTTCGTTAATTCTAGACCCATCCCATTAGAGACCCATCAGTAGCCTCAAGTTGAAATCGCAATGCGATTAATATAACTCGAAGTAATCGCATGGCGATTTCAACTTAGTACTTCTATTTTCCATTATTGTTAATTCTCGTTAATTCTAGCCTAATATGGAATATAGCATTGCTAAGTTGAAATCGCAATTGGATTAATTAAAGTTATAATAATCGAATTGCGATTTCAACTTGGACCTGGTTTACTATGGTTAGCTTGATAGAATTAGCGAATGTATTCGTCATATTCCTCAAAACGAAGATAACGAAGTATTCTCCATCTTCGTTTTAGCTATCTATTCGTCAACTTGGCTAATTCTAGCAATCAAATAGGAAAGTTGACTATAGAGATAGCTAAGTATAGAGTAAGTAAAGTATAGAGACAGCTGTTTTTAATTCGCTATGCGATTATATTATTTTTGTCTTTTTTTATAAATAGAATAATTATAATAATTATCAAGTATTATAATTATTCTATTTTTAAAAAAAGCAGTAATATAATCGCATAGCTAATTAAACACAGCTGTCTCTATAGTCAACCTTCCTATTTGATTGCTAGAATTAGCGAAGTCGACGAATAGATAGCTAAAACGAAGATGGAGAATACTTCGTTATCTTCATTTTGAGGAATATGACGAATACATTCGCCATATTCGCTAATTCTATCAAGCTAACCATAGTAAACCAGGTCCAAGTTGAAATCGCAATTCGATTATTATAACTTGTATTAATCGAATTGCGATTTCAACGTAATTCTCAAATCCGACAGTACATTCTAGTATGGAGAGACATTCCCATGGTGATGGGGACGCTCCATGAGCACGGAAGTCGTCAGAAGCGGCAACGGGTACTGACTGGAGCAGCCAGGAAGTCAGGAATCCTAAGGACAGGTAAGAACAACTTTAGGGAAGTGGGAAAGAAAAAAATATAACAATAAAAAAATAAAAAAAATAAATGAATATTCGAAATATCGAATTTATAGCACTATATTCGAAATATTCGCAAATTAACGAAGTGCCGATATTCACCAAAAAAATTTGATATTCGAATATTCGCGCTCAACACTATTAGTTATGAAGAAAGATTAAAAGAATTGAATTTCTTTAGTTTTGACAAGAGACGTCTAAGGGGGGACATGATTAACCTATACAAATATATAAATGGGCCATACAAAAAATACAGTGAAAAGCTGTTCCATGTAAAATCCGCTCAAAAGACAAGGGGGCACTGCCTCCGATTGGAGAGGAAAAAGTTCAGTCTCCGGAAGCATCAAAGCTTCTTTACTGTAAGAACTGTGAAGCTGTGGAATAAACTTCCTCAGGATGTGGTCACAGCAGCAACAGTAGACAGTTTCAGAAAGGGTTTAGACGAATTCTTAAAAGTAAAAAACATTAATGCTTATGAAAACTTGTAGAAATCGGAGTCTCAATTCCTTCTGGGATTCGCATCCCCACCTATCCCTTGGTTGAACTTGATGGACGTATGTCTTTTTTCAACTGTATTAATTATGTAACTATTTAAAAATCATACAATGTGATTTTTCTGGATTTTTTATTTTTTTTAGATTCCGTTTCTCACAGTTGAGGCGTACCTACGGTAAAAATTAGACCTCTCTGTTCTTTGATACACTGGTGATTTTGGAAGTTTTCCTAACTACAAATATTTTCCCCACTAATTTATAAAAAAAATGTTTTTGATATATATATATATATAATGGAAAAATAGAGCAGCACTTCAAAGTAGCAGTAAAAAGTGGTATCTTTATTCACCCATAGGTGAAGTGACGTTTCGGCTCCAACCTGAAGCCTTTCTCAAGCAATGTGAACTTTCCAAAGTGAACATATATAGTGAGAGGAAGTGACATCATCACATCAAAAAAGGGTGTTTACAAATGAACTAGCAATTAACCCATGCTGGCACGTTCAATAATAAATACATCTAAATATTACAATTGTATCAAAAAATCTTGTGTAACAAATTTATAACATCATGTAAAAAAGAGCAATACAGTAAATGTCAATACATAATTGGCACAAAATTAATGTGTACATAAAGTGCTAAAAAATTACCCATGATTAAATGGTTAAAAACAATTATTCCAGTTCATTTGTGTGTGGAAAAAACCGGAACACATGATGGTGGGTGTAGGTGAAAGCACACGCCAAGGCAACTTACACAACCCCATTGTAGATCGACCGCTATACACGGCGTCCCTGATCCTCCAGTGTGCATGCTCCAGGTGGCTGTCAGGACTGTGACTGATCCAGACAGGTCTGGGAGGAGAAGGTCGAGCGACTTGCTACTCACGATAGCTTGTGAGTTTGCTCCATGGTTCAGGGTATGTCATCCGGGTTTTGCCTTGTGAACCTTTTTGTCCTGACTGGGAGTTTGTAGGCATCCTTCTCAGGTGAGTCCTGTCTGCCACTCCCAGCTACTATATTAGTTTCACTTTCACTTGCAGTCATTGCCAGATATAGTCCTTACTTCCAGTTCTATTCTGACCTTTGAAGGAGATCGTTTGATGGTGTTGCTGTGTTGCTCTTGTCCGGCGTGGACTGTCGTGATTGGGATCGCCTTCTCTGCTCGTGACTGGATAAGTCTATCTCTGCTATAGTTTGTTTGTTGCTGTCTTCCCCTGCTGTTCTCCTAGACATGAGTGATGGTGACTAGTGCTCCCATCGGCCTTTCCCCACTCTAGGCTTGTTAGGGTGACTGAGGGTTTAGGCATCCTGCTCGCCGCACGGGTTCACACCCCGTCTAGGGTTTTAGGGCAGACAGGTGCCAGCTTAGGGTTAGTCAGGGGTGGCCATACTATTCCCATCCGTAGATAAGGGTCCCCCTTCCCCTCCGTCTGGTGCGACACGACTGCTGCCGGGATAGCGGTCGTGACAGTGGCGCATCGTATCAGTATCATATAGCAGCGTCATAACAACCATGCGCATGCGCAATACTCAGTATTCCTCCACAGTCGCCATCTTGGAAGAGGTAAAACACAGGCGAAGCACAACTATAACATAGCGTCCCCACCTGTGTGAATACCATTCAAACCATGGCGATACCATACTATTCACACATGAAACACACTGTTGCTAATAGGATCACCTACGCCAACAAAAGTTACCGTGAGGTACCAATTGTTGAAACATACACAGGGAACCATGTGCGGAAAGAGCCGAGCCACCAGCAATTCCACACAGTGTTAACCCTGCTGATCCCGCAAAATTATGAGGGATCTCCTCGTATCTTCACACACATGCACAAGGAATCTGAGCAGCCATATCACCGCAAAATAAAAAACGCATGTAAAAAAAAAAAGACGCCTAATGAATAAGTCCGGGGTTGAAGTTGCGTTGATTGTGCATCACATCGTCCACCAATCACATAGTCCCTGGTCCTTTACCACCACAATCTATATGCAGAAATAGAAAAGGAAAGAGAGAAAAGGTTATTATTCATATATCCTCCATATATTGTAATACAATAGTTACATTACAACCTAACCCTAGGAAAAAGACATAAACGCACATACAATTAGACCGGGCAAGCTACCCTCCAAATACCTATCCTAAATTGAAGTCTGCATTAAGGCCATGTGCTTTTAAAGAATTATGGGTATATATCACCATATTTCTTTTTTCTTTAATAATGAAACCCTTTTGCCCCCCCTCCTGGGCATTGGTACACAATCAATAAGCCAGCATTTGAGATCTCTTTCTTTGTGGTTGAGATCTGCAAAATGTTTAGAAACAGGCAGATCCACTCTTTTCTGTCGAATACTTAATCGATGGTTGTTCATTCTAGATTTAAAATCTGTAGAAGTTTCCCCGACGTATAAGATATTGCAAGGACAAGATAATACGTATATCACATGGTCAGAAATACATGTCAAGTGAAAACGAATGGGGTAATTCACGCCTGTAGATGGATGAATGAAGTAGAATGCAGTAGATTTACAAGCAAAGTGTACTTGGCTTGCATGCTGACCTGCATTCCCTGGATTTTATGTGGCTGTCATGGCCCATGAACAGGTGGGAACAAAAGTTAGGGACCACTCAATTGAGACGACCTTGACGCGGTGAGTGGCTTACTATGCTTTGGCCAAAATATAAACCAATGTCTCATCCAGCATGGAGGGCAGAGTGCTGGATGTAGTGTGCGATCACATTTGCATTTTCCGTTTGTGTATGTATTTCGCCATAGTGATGTGCACCTGCAGGCAGGTTGTGCGGACTCAACCCCCTATATTTTTTTCTTTGTAGCATATATTGGAGGCGTGGCGATCTCCTTTGAGTCAAGCACACCTGACCAGTTAATCTGTCCTGGAGGCTGGTTTTAAAGTCAGTATAAAACAGAGTCTGCTTATATAGAACCTACCATTAGCCATCTGGCTCCAGGAGAAGTATATGGTGGGTTCAGCATGCATGTTGGTACTTGCATCCCTGGATCCGATGAAAGCTGTAATGGCACCGGACGGGGTTACAAGCAAAGTGTACTTGGCTTGCATGCTGACCTGCATTCCCTGGATTTTATGTGGCTGTCATGGCCCATGAACAGTTGGGAACAAAAGTTAGGGACCACTCAATTGAGACGACCTTGACGCGGTGAGTGGCTTACTATGCTTTGGCCAAAATATAAACCAATGTCTCATCCAGCATGGAGGGCAGAGTGCTGGATGTAGTGTGCGATCACATTTGCATTTTCCGTTTGTGTATGTATTTCGCCATAGTGATGTGCACCTGCAGGCAGGTTGTGCGGACTCAACCCCCTATATTTTTTTCTTTGTAGCATATATTGGAGGCGTGGCGATCTCCTTTGAGTCAAGCACACCTGACCAGTTAATCTGTCCTGGAGGCTGGTTTTAAAGTCAGTATAAAACTGAGTCTGCTTATATAGAACCTACCATTAGCCATCTGGCTCCAGGAGAAGTATATGGTGGGTTCAGCATGCATGTTGGTACTTGCATCCCTGGATCCGATGAAAGCTGTAATGGCACCGGACGGGGTTACAAGCAAAGTGTACTTGGCTTGCATGCTGACCTGCATTCCCTGGATTTTATGTGGCTGTCATGGCCCATGAACAGGTGGGAACAAAAGTTAGGGACCACTCAATTGAGACGACCTTGACGCGGTGAGTGGCTTACTATGCTTTGGCCAAAATATAAACCAATGTCTCATCCAGCATGGAGGGCAGAGTGCTGGATGTAGTGTGCGATCACATTTGCATTTTCCGTTTGTGTATGTATTTCGCCATAGTGATGTGCACCTGCAGGCAGGTTGTGCGGACTCAACCCCCTATATTTTTTTCTTTGTAGCATATATTGGAGGCGTGGCGATCTCCTTTGAGTCAAGCACACCTGACCAGTTAATCTGTCCTGGAGGCTGGTTTTAAAGTCAGTATAAAACTGAGTCTGCTTATATAGAACCTACCATTAGCCATCTGGCTCCAGGAGAAGTATATGGTGGGTTCAGCATGCATGTTGGTACTTGCATCCCTGGATCCGATGAAAGCTGTAATGGCACCGGACGGGGTTACAAGCAAAGTGTACTTGGCTTACATGCTGACCTGCATTCCCTGGATTTTATGTGGCTGTCATGGCCCATGAACAGGTGGGAACAAAAGTTAGGGACCACTCAATTGAGACGACCTTGACGCGGTGAGTGGCTTACTATGCTTTGGCCAAAATATAAACCAATGTCTCATCCAGCATGGAGGGCAGAGTGCTGGATGTAGTGTGCGATCACATTTGCATTTTCCGTTTGTGTATGTATTTCGCCATAGTGATGTGCACCTGCAGGCAGGTTGTGCGGACTCAACCCCCTATATTTTTTTCTTTGTAGCATATATTAGAGGCGTGGCGATCTCCTTTGAGTCAAGCACGCCTGACCAGTTAATCTGTCCTGGAGGCTGGTTTTAAAGTCAGTATAAAACTGAGTCTGCTTATATAGAACCTACCATTAGCCATCTGGCTCCAGGAGAAGTATATGGTGGGTTCAGCATGCATGTTGGTACTTGCATCCCTGGATCCGATGAAAGCTGTAATGGCACCGGACGGGGTTACAAGCAAAGTGTACTTGGCTTGCATGCTGACCTGCATTCCCTGGATTTTATGTGGCTGTCATGGCCCATGAACAGGTGGGAACAAAAGTTAGGGACCACTCAATTGAGACGACCTTGACGCGGTGAGTGGCTTACTATGCTTTGGCCAAAATATAAACCAATGTCTCATCCAGCATGGAGGGCAGAGTGCTGGATGTAGTGTGCGATCACATTTGCATTTTCCGTTTGTGTATGTATTTCGCCATAGTGATGTGCACCTGCAGGCAGGTTGTGCGGACTCAACCCCCTATATTTTTTTCTTTTTTTTTTCTTTGTAGCATATATTGGAGGCGTGGCGATCTCCTTTGAGTCAAGCACACCTGACCAGTTAATCTGTCCTGGAGGCTGGTTTTAAAGTCAGTATAAAACTGAGTCTGCTTATATAGAACCTACCATTAGCCATCTGGCTCCAGGAGAAGTATATGGTGGGTTCAGCATGCATGTTGGTACTTGCATCCCTGGATCCGATGAAAGCTGTAATGGCACCGGACAGGGTTACAAGCAAAGTGTACTTGGCTTGCATGCTGACCTGCATTCCCTGGATTTTATGTGGCTGTCATGGCCCATGAACAGGTGGGAACAAAAGTTAGGGACCACTCAATTGAGACGACCTTGACGCGGTGAGTGGCTTACTATGCTTTGGCCAAAATATAAACCAATGTCTCATCCAGCATGGAGGGCAGAGTGCTGGATGTAGTGTGCGATCACATTTGCATTTTCAGATTTACACATATACCTACAATTGACACAACCTAGACAGGGAAAACACCCCAATCCAGGCCGTGCCAAAGTGGACTGTCTCAATACTTTTTTAGTTCCAACATCAGCCCTAACCAGCTGATCCCTCAAACTCATGGATCTCCTATAGGAGAACAATGGTGTACTGTTAAATTCCGGTACATCCTTAATAGACCCCGCTAAAGTGGGCCAATGTCGTCTGATAATACAACCAATATGATTGCTCACCTCTGTATAGGTAGATACAAAGGGAATTCTAGATGTTGTACATTTCACCACTGGATTGGAGAGGATTTTCTTCCTGTCCAATTCCATTGCCGCATTACGATGTTCTTTCAATAATTTATATGGATATCCACGATTTCTAAATTTGCATATCATGTTATCCATAGTTTGTCTAGATTCCACTTCATCAGAGACAATTCTCCTGATGCGAAGCATCTGCGAATATGGAAGAGAGCATATAATTTTTTTTAGGATGACAACTACTATACAGAAGTGCAGTGTTCTTATCTGTGGGCTTGGTGTACAACTGTGTGTGGAAAATTCCATCAACAATTGACACCTTAGTGTCCAAAAATTGCATTTCACTGGTAGAATGTACCAAAGTGAATTGCAATGATGTATAAACACCATTGAGAAAACTATGGAAATCCATGAGTTGATCCTGACTTCCTGTCCAAATGAGGAAGACATCATCCATGTATCTCCACCACCTCAGTATATACATGAAGTGGCTAGATAGATGACGTCCTCCTCAAACACACGCATGTATATATTGGCGTAAGTGGGGGCCATATTGAACGTCTTTTTTTATTTTGCGATGATATGGCTGCTCAGATTCCTTGTGCATGTGTGTGAAAATACAAGGAGATCCCTCATAATTTTGCAGGATCAGCAGGGTTAACACTGTGTGGAATTGCTGGTGGCTCGGCTCTTTCCACACATGGTTCCCTGTGTATGTTTCAACAATTGGTACCTCACGGTAACTTTTGTTGGCGTAGGTGATCCTATTAGCAACAGTGTGTTTCATGTGTGAATAGTATGGTATCGCCATGGTTTGAATGGTATTCACACAGGTGGGGACGCTATGTTATAGTTGTGTTTCGCCTGTGTTTTACCTCTTCCAAGATGGCGACTGTGGAGGAATACTGAGTATTGCGCATGCGCATGGTCGTTATGTTGCTGCTATATGATACTGATACAATGGGCCGTCTGGAGCATGAGCACTGGAGGACCGGGGACGCCGTGTATAGCGGTCTATCTACAATGGGGTTGTGTAAGTTGCCTTGGCGTGTGCTTTCACTTACGCCCACCATTATGTGTTCCGTTTTTTTCCACACACAAATGAACTGAAATAATTGTTTTTAACCATTTAATCATGGGTAATTTTGTAGCACTTTATGTACACATTGGTTTTGTACCAATTATGTATTGACATTTACTATATTGCTCTTTTTTACATGATGTTATGAATTTGTTACACAAGATTTTTTGATACAATTTTAATAATTTGATGTATTTATTATTGGGTTAATTGCTGGTTCATTTGTAAACACCCTTTTTTTATGTGATGATGTCACTTCCTCTCACTATATACAGTTGCAAGAAAAAGTATGTGAACTCTTTGGAATGATATGGATTAGTGCACAAATTGGTCATAAAATGTGATGTGATCTTCATCTAAGTCACAACAATAGACAATCACAGTCTGCTTAAACTAATAATACATAAAGAATTAAATGTTACCATGTTTTTATTGAACACACCATGTAAATATTCACAGTGCAGGTGGAAAAAGTATGTGAACCCTTGGATTTAATAACTGGTTGAACCTCCTTTGGCAGCAATAACTTCAACCAAACGTTTCCTGTAGTTGCAGATCAGACGTGCACAACGGTAAGGAGTAATTCTTGACCATTCCTCTTTACAGAACTGTTTCAGTTCAGCAATATTCTTGGGATGTCTGGTGTGAATCGCTTTCTTGAGGTCATGCCACAGCATCTCAATCGGGTTGAGGTCAGGACTCTGACTGGGCCACTCCAGAAGGCGTATTTTCTTCTGTTTAAGCCATTCTGTTGTTGATTTACTTCTATGATTTGGGTCGCTGTCTTGTTGCAACACCCATCTTCTGTTGAGCTTCAGCTGGTGGACAGATGGCCTTAAGTTCTCCTGCAAAATGTATTGATAAACTTGGGAATTCATTTTTCCTTCGATGATAGCAATCCGTCCAGGCCCTGACACAGCAAAGCAGCCCCAAACCATGATGCCCCCACCACCATACTTCACAGTTGGGATGAGGTTTTGATGTTGGTGTGCTGTGCCTCTTTTTCTCCACACATAGTGTTGTGTGTTTCTTCCAAACAACTCAACTTTGGTTTCATCTGTCCACAGAATATTTTGTCAGTACTGCTGTGGAACATCCAGGTGCTCTTGTGCAAACTGTAAACGTGCAGCAATGTTTTTTTTGGAGAGCAGTGGCTTCCTCAGTGGTATCCTCCCATGAAATCCATTCTTGTTTAGTGTTTTACATATCATAGATTCACTAACAGGGATGTTAGCATATGCCAGAGACTTTTGTAAGTCTTTAGCTGACACTCTAGGATTCTTCTTCACCTCATTGAGCAGTCTACGCTGTGCTCTTGCAGTCATCTTTACAGGATGGCCACTCCTAGGGAGAATAGCAGCAGTGCTGAACTTTCTCCATTTATAGACAATTTGTCTTACCGTGGACTGATGAACAGCAAGGCTTTTGGATAAACTTTTAAAACCCTTTCCATCTTTATGCAAGTCAACAATTCTTAATCATAGGTCTTCTGAGAACTCTTTTGTGCGAGGCATCATTCACATCAGGCAATGCTTCTTGTGAAAAGCAAACCCAGAACTGGTGTGTGTTTTTTATAGGGCAGGGCAGCTGTAACCAACACCTCCAATCTCATCTCACTGATTGGACTCCAGTTGGCTGACAGCTCACTCCATTTAGCTCTTGGAGATGTCATTAGTCTAGTGGTTCACATACTTTTTCCACCTGCACTGTGAATGTTTACATGGTGTGTTCAATAAAAACATGGTAACATTTAATTCTTTGTGTGTTATTAGTTTAAGCAGACTGTGATTGTCTATTGTTGTGACTTAGGTGAAGATTAGATCACATTTTATGACCAATTTGTGCAGAAATCCATATCATTCCAAAGGGTTCACATACTTTTTCTTGCAACTGTATGTTCACTTTGGAAAGTTCACATTGCTTGAGAAAGGCTTAAGGTTGGAGCCGAAACGTCGCGTCACCTATGGGTGAATAAAGATACCACTTTTTACTGCTACTTTGGAGTGCTGCTCTATTTTTCCATTATACATTTGGGTAAGCTTTTTCCCTTTGAGCTAGCACCCACCTGTGTTTTTTTTTGGTTGGTGCTGCCATATTTTTTAGCTTATACATTTAGCCTTTTGGCTGAGCACAACCTTTGCTCTTGTTTTTTAATTTTTTGCCTTTGATCACTATTGCTTTTTGCATCATGTCGAGTTCCGACACAAATTCATCCGGCAGTGTCACATACTCGCAGGAGGAGACTGAGCGTATCGTGCGTGGGATCCAGGGAGATGCTACCTTCCTTAACATACCATCACTTAAGAAACTTAAGAGGAAACATGAATCTCTAGCCAGGAGATCCATCTCATTACGTCTGCACATGACCACTTTGGGGGAATATTTAAAGGAATGCAGGATTCCAAGGGGTATGCGGTTGAATTTACGTACCAACCTATTTTCTGGTGATGATCTTTTTTGCAAGAGATTTGAAACCCTTTCCAATCAATATGCATTTTATTTTATTTTGATGAACATTGAATATCTTCAGCGTGAATTATGTTCTTTGACATGTGATATTGAGGACATTATACACAGATTAAAGGCGAATATGTCAGTTGATGATTTTAATATCTATACTAATGTCTTGAATGAACACCTGTTGAAGTATATACTTGGCATAGTGATTCATCGACATCGCACTACAGGGATAATAACGCATTAAAACGCAGTACAGGGAAGAAAACGCATTCCAACTGTCTCATCAGAGAGTGATTTTTTTAGGCGACAAGACACAGATACAGTCAAAAGAAAAAGTAGAACCAAACGTGGCGGTCGACGCTACAAACGAAATCAACAAATAACGCAGTTTCAAGACTCGAGGCATGTCCAGCAAAGCCGTGAACAGGAAAATGACAATACAAGTAGAAGTATCTGGGAAATAGCTCACCTCCTCACAATCACGGAGAGGTGCTCAGATCTATGTTGATCTGCATATAATATCCAGTACTAGAAGACTGGCACACTCGACATATGGAACATAATGGATGGGTTCAAATCACACAATTTATTAACATACAGATAAAATAATAATGATAAAAGGATAAAAAATTAGTATAAAATGCTTGAATATTCAAATGTTAGACAGTGTGAAAATGAGTATTCAATAGCTATCTCAATAAAATTCGCATCATAGCTAGCTCAATAAATTTGCATCATAGAATAAGATACACCATAAATATTTGCATCATATGATATAGTACACCCTTGATGTTTGTAGAGTGTCTTACACCTTTGATAACCTATAGCTACTCTCAAATGAATTCACCAGTAGTAGGTAGCATGAGAATGACTTCATTGATTATGTCCTTTATGGAAAAAATACGGGGAGGTTATTGTCCACCGCTAGCAATGACGTCAGTGATATAGCCAAGATGAAGATTGCTTAGTACTGCTTTAAGTATGATTATGTATTTTTGTGCAATATTGTTCACAGGTCCTCTAGATCTTAGGACTGTTAATGATGACCCACTATTGTGGGCTTACCTTCCCTTTGTCCTGGCTGGTCGATCGAATTTTTCGGGACCCGCTGGATACCGGCGTCCCGGCTGTTTCTCAGAATGGTTCGTAGCTCCGGAAGTGACGTAGCCAGCAGACAGGACTGGGACTTTCGATCTTTCTTAATCCCGATCTTCGATCCAACGATCGATACTGTCAAAGCGGTAATCGTATAAAAATTTTACAGTGCACTGTTGATTCGCATAATAGGGTCCGTTCTTTTTTAGAGAAGGGTCATATTCCGATCTTATGCCAGACGCGTTTCGGGGACGGCTCTCCCCTTCTTCAGTGGTAATGACCCTTCTATATGCCTTGTGCGTTTTTATACCCTTAATTGGTCGATTCCAAAACCCGATATGGATTATGTTCGATGCCATTCTTATGGATTTTGTATACTTGTTTTACTTCATTTTGGATAAAAAGTCTGTTTATCAATTTTTGTTGGTTCTGGTTTCCATCCATTTGGTTTTACACTCGATTTTTCCACTTGCGATTTTGTTGCGGTTCTTGTGCGTTTTTTTCTTAATGGTGCATTTTTTGGGGATAATTTGCAGTTTCTTATATTGCACAAGCTCCATAGGAAATTTTTATTGCACATCGCCAGGACCGGATGGCATACACCCCCGTATCCTAAGGGAATTAAGTAATGTCATAGCCAGACCCTTATTTCTGATATTTGCAGATTCTATAATGACAGGGAAAGGCCCACAGGATTGGCGCATGGCAAATGTGGTGCCAATATTCAAAAAGGGTCCAAAAACAGAGCCTGGAAACTATAGGCCGGTAAGTTTAACATCTGTTGTGGGTAAACTGTTTGAAGGTTTTCTGAGAGATGCTATGTTAGAGCATCTTAACGGAAATAAGCAAATAACGCCATATCAGCATGGCTTCGTGAGGGATCGGTCATGTCAAACTAATTTAATCAGTTTCTATGAGGAGGTAAGTTCTAGACTTGACAGCGGCGAATCAATGGATGTCGTGTATCTGGACTTCTCCAAAGCATTTGACCCTGTACCACATAAAAGGTTAGTATATAAAATGAGAATGCTCGGACTGGGAGAAAACGTCTGTAAGTGGGTAAGTAACTGGCTCAATGATAAAAAACAGAGGGTGGTAATTAACGGTACATACTCACATTGGGTCACTGTCACTAGTGGAGTACCTCAGGGGTCAGTACTGGGCCCTATGCTCTTCAATATATTTATTAATGATCTTGTAGAAGGCTTGCATAGTAAAATATCAATTTTCGCAGATGACACTAAACTGTGTAAAGTAATTAACACTGAAGAGGACAGTATACTACTACAGAGGGATCTGGATAGATTGCAGGCTTGGGCAGATAAGTGGCAGATGAGGTTTAACACTGACAAATGTAAAGTTATGCACATGGGAAGGAATAATGCAAGTCACCCGTACATACTAAATGGTAAAACACTCGGTAACACTGACATGGAAAAGGATCTAGGAATTTTAATAAACAGCAAACTAAGCTGCAAAAAACAGTGTCAGGCAGCTGCTGCCAAGGCCAATAAGATAATGGGTTGCATCAAAAGGGGCATAGATGCCCGTGATGAGAACATATTCCTACTACTTTACAAATCATTAGTCAGACCACACATGGAGTACTGTGTACAGTTCTGGGCTCCAGTGAACAAGGCAGACATAGCAGAGCTGGAGAGGGTCCAGAGGAGGGCAACTAAAGTAATAACTGGAATGGGGCAACTACAGTACCCTGAAAGATTATCAAAATTAGCGTTATTCACGTTAGAAAAAAGACGACTGAGGGGAGATCTAATTATTATGTATAAATATATCGGGGGTCAGTACAGAGATCTATCCCATCATCTATTTATCCCCAGGACTGTGACTGTGACGAGGGGACATCCTCTGCGTTTGGAGGAAAGAAGGTTTGTACACAAACATAGAAAAGGATTCTTTACGGTAAGAGCAGTGAGACTATGGAACTCTCTGCCTGAGGAGGTGGTGATGGTGAGTACAATAAAGGAATTCAAGAGGGGCCTGGATGTATTTCTGGAGTGTAATAATATTACAGGATATAGCTACTAGAGAGGGGTCATTGATCCAGGGAGATATTCTGATTGCCTGATTGGAGTCGGGAAGGAATTTTATTCCCCTAAAGTGAGGAAAATTGGCTTCTACCTCACAGTTTTTTTTTGCCTTCCTCTGCATCAACTTGCAGGATGACAGGCCGAACTGGATGGACAAATGTCTTTTTTCGGCCTTATGTACTATGTTACTATGTTACATGCTTCATTTGAGTTTGTATATCACTTCTCCAGTCTATTCGGTGTATCTGCCAATAATATCGGTTTATATCTATTCATATGCGATTATGGTGATTATGTTGTTTACATAAAACATTTAAAAACATTAACACTTTTCATGTGGTGTGTTAATAAACCTACTCAGTTCAAGCCTACATTTGTACACAATATGGATTCTCATGTTTCTATTAACTTGTACATATTTATACATGTAATTATATTCCCTCACTTTTGCATTGCCCCTTGTTAGCAGTTGTTATGCGTTTTTTTAATGTGTCGCTTCTATAGGTGACTGTCAAACTTTGTATATTTAGCAACATTGATTTGTTGCTTGTATACAAGACATTGCTATTTTCATTCGCATGATATACATTAGTCTCTTGTGTGGGTTTTTTGGGATACTTGGTCTTCATGTGAGTACCATCTTGCTAGATGGAGAGGGTGCATGCGCTCATCTCCAAGGGAGGATCGCAGTGCTGATAAACAGCCAGACATGCGATCCTCCGTCGGAAGAGGAGCGAATGCCCCATAATTTCATAGAAAACCAAATATTTCCAAATCAGCATTTAGTCCCATTGGTATGAGGCTGCCAAAATCCTATATTCATCTTGATTCAGCCCTCGACATTTTCTCAATGTGGTTGCCTCCCCCTCCAGTCATGTTCTATCTGATCCAATGCCATAAAGGACAAACCACTGCAGTCTTTGTTATGTACTTCTTTAAAGTGTTTTGATAAGGCGTTGTTTTCACAGCCCTTTGCTATATTATTTAGATGTTCAGATATTCTAACTTTGAGTTGCCTTTTTGTTCTGCCAATATATTGTTTTGGACATGGGCATTGGATCAGATAGACAACACTGGAGGAGTTACACGTCATGAAATGTTTGATATTCATGGAAAATGAGTTCTGGGTCAAAGAGATTTCTGTTGTCTTTTTTTGAAATTTAGTTTTTCTGCAACCCATACAGCATCCACATCTAAAAAAGCCATCGGGTGTTAACCAATTTTGGCTTGTTTTTTTAACAGTTGGTGCTATCTGTATGCCCAAATTGGGTGCTTTAGTATATGTAATTAGGGGACTTGTCGGTAATAACGGACCAATAAGTTTGTCATGGAGGAAATGGTGCCAATGACGTTTAATAATTCCTGTTACTTGTCTAGATCGTACATTATATGGGAGGATAATTCTAAATTCTGAGTTTTTGTTTTGTTTTTGTATTTTTCTCTCGTCAAAGAAGGACTTTCTATCCAATTTTCTCACTTTTTCGAGAGCTTCTCCCAGTAGTTGATCTGGGTATGATTTTTCTTTGAACTGCATTTTCATTGTAGATGCCTCTACTTCAAATTTGGCATCTTCCGTACAGTTTCTCCTAATGCGTCGAAACTGTCCGAAAGGAATATTGGTAAGCCAATTGGGTAGATGGCAGCTTGAAAAGAGAATAAATCTGTTTTTGGCTTTGGGTTTATGATAGGTGTTACATATATATTTGTTTTCTCTCTTAGTGATCTGAATATCCAAGAAATCTACCCTATCTGTGTTTGTTCCTGATGTAAAACGTAGGTTGTATATATTATTATTTAACTCTTCCATGAATTGTTGCAGGCTACCCTCATCTTTTCCGCCAAATGAAAATAACATCATCGATATAGTGCCGCCATAGGACCAGGTCCTCCCCCAGCCTGGGACCTATGATCTCTTGTTCGCACTGTGCCAAAAATAAATTGGCATAGCTGGGGGCGAACCTGGTCCCCATGGCGCTGCCCTTTAACTGTAAATAATAATTCTCCTCAAACAGAAAATAGTAATGATGTAAAATATGATCAACACCTTCTAGTATAAAACTTATCTGTTCTGGTTTCAGGGTGTTGTCGATATTTAGTTGGTTTTTCAGGGCCTCGACTCCCTGTTTGTGGTCGATCACGGTATACAGGGATTGAACGTCCAATGTATTTATGATCCATTCTGGATGGACGTCCAAACCTTCTAAAACACTAATGATTTGTGCAGTGTCTTTGATGTAAGACCTAGTAATTTTGACCAACGGTTGGAGTAAAGTGTCGATATACTGTGACAGATTTGCTGTCAGGGAACCTATTCCTGATAGGATAGGGCGACCAGGGGGATTTATTGGGTTCTTATGTACCTCTGACAAAGAGGCCCTGAATTTCACTATAGGATCCCTTTTATAAGTTTATATGTAGACTGGTCCGACAGTTGTTTCATACATTCGTTATTATATTCCTCTTTGCCCCAGATAACTATAGCGCCCCCCTTGTCCGCTGGGCGGATTATGTTTTGTTTTTCTGTAGTTCTTGTAATGCTTTAATTTCTCCCCTGGTTAGATTGTTCTTGCTGTATCTTTTTGCTTTTATTTTTTCTAGATCTATCTCCACATTTTTTTGGAAAGTCATCATCTCCGGGCTGATTTCAGCCCTAGGGAATTTTTTTGATTTACCCTTCAATTGGGTATGTGTAAAATAATCTGTTACTTCAGTGTCAGTAGTGATCGGATTTTTAAAAAAATACTTTTTTAGGCACATCTTTCTAATAAATTTTTGGATGCCTATGTATACATCAAACTTATTTAGTTTGGTAGTGGGAGCAAATTTTAATCCCTTGTTAAGTAAAGTGATCTGGTGTGGGGTAAGATCAATTTGACTAAGATTAATTATGTTACTTTGATCTGTGTCTAATAGTGTCCTCTGTGCTCTGGTTTTCTTTTTTCCTCTTCTTGTCTTTTTGGTTTTGGAAAATATTGTTTGTGATACTGTTGT
The DNA here is from genome assembly GCF_905171765.1 of Bufo bufo. NCBI lineage: Eukaryota > Metazoa > Chordata > Amphibia > Anura > Bufonidae > Bufo > Bufo bufo. The sequence continues at coordinate 342,384,752 of NC_053389.1, forward strand.
TGGGTGTCTTGTGCATGATTCTTCTGTGCATTGTGTAAATGTGAGTCATGTTTCCTCGGATGTGTCTTTACATATGTCGGTTTTCTCTGTTCTTGGGGTGAAGTTCTGTGTCTCAAATTGTATGGTGGTCTGTATGGGGTTTGTGTTGTTATCCCTTGGTCCGGTGATCGTGACTGTCTGTGTCAGATTTTTGGTGGATGATGTGGAGGAGTCTGATCTAAAAAAGAATATTGTGCCAGGGTTTCATATCGATTCTGGGTGGGTATATTGTATCTATTGTGTTCATCATGATTATCTTGTATGTGGTCATATATTTCTCTTGTCGAGTCTACCCTATTGGGTTGGGTCTCGTTTTTCTTGGGTTTAGATATATTTTTATATTTTCTCGACATGATGTGTTGTTCCATTTTGTCTAAACTTCTACAGAGTCTTTCTTGCCACATATTATATATCTCGTTTTTCGGTAATTTATCTAGTACAGTCTTAAGTTTGGAAATTTTTTCGGATAGATTTGCCAGAATTTCAGATCTCCTTTTTACAATCAGCTCTACTAGTGCGCGTGACTGTGTCATAAGGAGTTCTTCCCATTCTTTGTTGAATTCGTCTCCCAGTAGATCTTGTGCGGGTGCTTTAATTAGTTGTAGACCTCTTGGGATCTTATTACATGTTAGATATTGTTTTAGGGAGCGTATTTCCCAGATTTGCCTTAGCTGTTTTTGCATTACATATTCAAGTTCTCTGAATGTATCTGAAATGGGTATCTCCCCGGTTTGGTTGTCATGATCTTCCTCTATTTTATCAAATATAAATGTTTCTGCTTTTGTTTTTTACTTTCCATATGGCTCCATATGTCCATGATTGTGGGGTAAGGAGCTAAATTTCCTCAATGGGTGAAGAACAATACAATACAAGTAGAAGTATCTGGGAAATAGCTCACCTCCTCACAATTACGGAGAGGTGCTCAGATCTATGTTGATTCACTCTTCAAAAATGCATATAATATCCAGTACTAGAAGACTGGCACACTCAACATTTGAATATTCAAGCATTTTATACTAATTTTTTATCCTTTTATCATTATTATTTTATCTGTATGTTAATAAATTGTGTGATTTGAACCCATCCATTATGTTCCATATGTCGAGTGTGCCAGTCTTCTAGTACTGGATAAGAAGAAATTACTGTTGTTAACCTTTCTTCCAAGGAACTCACCGCAAATCAAGTGAGTGTTCTAAATAAGGGTTTTTCTTTCTGTCCTACCATGCATGTGGATTGGTTGAAACTTGAATATGATTTATTAGCATTTTTCCGTTCCATCAAATTGAAAACTTGGTTCAAGGGTAAAAGCAATAAGGTCACTGACAAAATTAGTGAATTATCTTTACGTGACTTTGATTTATGTACCAAAAGCGGATTCACTCCTGACACGAGTGAACCTGCTGTTGATGCATTTATCAAAGGCATATGGTTTGATATTGAGAAGTTGAGATCTAGTCATGATGATTCCACCTTTAAACATCCTAACCTCACTAGGGATGAGGTACAAGCCCTGAAACAACTTAAAAACGACACCACCCTTGTGGTGCTGTTGTTGTCATGGATTCCAAGAAATATGTGGCTGAGATATTACGGCAATTGGAGGATACTGAGGTCTATGGAATCTTGGATGGTGATCCGAAATTTTGAATAAGCTCCATGATTAGACGGTGCCTTAATGATGCTCATATGGCAGGGGTAATAGATAGTGAGCTCATGAATTATCTCATTGTACCTCATCCTGTAACCCCAGTACTATATGTACTACCAAGATCCACAAGACACTGGTAGACCCACCTGGGTGACCAATAGTATCCGGTTCTGATTCTATTTTTAGTCATCCAGCCACATTCCTTGACAGATTATTAAGAGGTTTTGCTATTGGTGGTACTACTTATATTCGTGATGCCAGTGATTTTCTGGTTAGATTGAGTCAAGTGGATATTTCTGATTTTCAGAATGTAATTCTAGCATCATTTGATGTTGTTTCTTTGTATACCTCAATTAAACATTGTATGGGGATTAATGCGGTCAGGAGAATGCTGTCCACCTCCACACTGACTGATGTGGCCGTGGACTTCATTCTTAGTTTGCTTACTATCTTATTGGAACATAACTATTTCTTGTTTCAAGATACTTTTTATATCCAAAAGGGGTGTGTGGCTATGGGGTCTAATATGGCCCTCACTTACGCCAATATATACATGCGTGTGTTTGAGGAGGACGTCATCTATCTAACCACTTAAGGTATATACTGAGGTGGTGGACATACATAGATGACGTCTTCCTCATTTGGACATGTAGTCAGGATCAACTCATGGATTTCCAGAGTGTTCTCAATGGTGTTTATACATCATTGCAATTCACTTTGGTACATTCTACCAGTGAAATGCAATTTTTGGACACTAAGGTGTCAATTGTTGATGGAATTTTCCACACACAGTTGTACACCAAGCCCACAGATAAGAACACTGCACTTCTGTATAGTACAGATGAGTCATCGCTACCGCTCCCTTATTTCGCAATTTGTTACTAACTAAACGCGATTTTATCTCCTCCAGTGTATCAATACACACCAATGCCAGTAGATGGCGTTGTTGAGTTAAAGTACTAGATTAATCAGTAGTACCGTACTTTATGTGAATTTCTAGTAGTGTAACTGGATGTACAGAGCAGCATGTGCTGTGTATTAATATCGCTATCTGGCTCCTGATACAGCCCGTAGTCATCCTGACACTGTACAGGAGACGGGCGCCATAGGGGATGGCACCTGAACAGTCAATCATTAAATAAAATAATAAAAATGGGTGAGCGGAACCACACAGGCCTACAGTACATCGAGTTGGGGAGCCGCAGGTTCGGTACTGTACCCCACTGTACTGTCCTGTACCCCACTGCACCCGACTGTACTGTCCTGTGCCTCACTGCATCTTATTGTCTACTGTATGTACAGAACTGTACATGTGCTGTGTATTATTATCGCTATCCGGCTCCTGATACAGACTGTAGTCATCTCGACACTGTACAGGAGCCGAGCGCTATGGCACTAGGGTTGAGCAAACTCGAACTGTAAAGTTCAGGTTCGTACCTAACTTTACTGTGTTCGGCACCCGAACCCTAACATTTCAGTAAAAGTTCGGGTTCGGGTAATATTAATATACCATCGGATCGGAGTTTTCTCCAATCCGATGGTATATTCTAACTTGAAGCGTCCCCATCACCATGGGAATGCCTCTATGTTAGAATATACCATTGGGTTTGAGTTAGATCGTGAAAACTCAGATCCGACAGTATATTCTAACACAGAGGTGTTCCCTTAGTGATGGGGACGCTTCAAGTTAGAATATACTGATAACTGTGGACATAACTGCCCCCTGCTGCCTGGCAGCACCTGATCTCTTACAGGGGGCTGTGATCTGCACAATTAACCCCTCAGGTGCCGCACCTGAGGGGTTAATTGTGCGGATCTCAGCCCCCTGTAAGAGATCGGGTGCTGCCAGGCAGCAGTTATGTCCACAGTTCTCAGTATTAAAATCATTGGTGGCCAGTGCGGCTTCCCCCCACCCCCTTATTAAAATCATTGGTGGTTAGTGCGGCCCCCCCCTATTAAAATCATTGGTGGCTAGTGCGGCCTCTTCTCTCTTTCGCTGGGGCTCCGATCGGTTAACATGGCAGCCAGGACGCTACTGCAGTCCTGGCTGCCATGGTTACTTAGCACTTTTAGCAGCATTATACTTACATGCGCTGTCTGTGGCCGGCCGGGCGCTCCTTTTACTGGTAAGTGACAGGACTGTGCTATAAGCAATGCGCCGCACAGACCTTTCACTTACCAGTAGGAGGAGCGCCGGCCACAGACAGCGCATGTAAGTATAATGCTGCTAAAAGTGCTAAATAACCATGGCAGCCAGGACTGCAGTAGAGGGGTTAATTGTGCAGATCACAGCCCCCTGTAAGAGATCAGGTGCTGCCAGGCAGCAGGGGGCCGTTATGTTCACAGTTCTCAGTATATTCTAACTTGAAGCGTCCCCATCACTATGGGAACGCCTCTGTGTTAGAATATACTGTCGGATCTGAGTTTTCACGATCTAACTCAAATCCGATGGTATATTCTAACAGAGATGTTCCCATGGTGATGGGGACACTTCAAGTCAAAATATATCATCGGATTGGAGAAAACTCAGATCCGATGGTATATTAATATTACCCGAACACCAAACCCGAACCTTTACTGAAATGTTCGGGTGCCGAACACAGTAAAGTTCGGTACGAACCCGAACTTTACAGTTCGGGTTCGCTCAACCCTAGTGCCATCCCCTATAGCTCCCGGCTCCTGTACAGTGTCGGGATGACCACGGTCTGTATCAGGAGCCAGATATCGATATTAATACACAGCACATGTACAATACTGTACATACAGTAGACAATAAGATGCAGTGGGGCACAGGACAGTACAGTCGGGTGCAGTGGGGTACAGTACCGTACCTGCGGCTCCCCACCCCGATGTTCTGCAGGTCTGTGTGGTTCCGCTCACCCATTTTTTATTTAATGATTGACTGTTCAGGTGCCATCCCCTCTAGGGCCCGTCTTCTGTACAGTGCCGGGATGACTACGGGATGTGATATACGTATGATCTTGTCCTTGCAATATCTTATACGTCAGGGAAAGTTCTACAGATTTTAAATCTAGAATGAACAACCATCGATTAAGTATTCGACAGAAAAGAGTGGATCTGCCGGTTTTTAAACATTTTGCAGATCTCAACCACAAAGAAAGAGATCTCAAATGCTGGCTTATTGATTGTGTACCAATGCCCAGGAGGGGGCAATAGGGTTTTATTATTAAAGAAAAAATAAATATGGTGGATATATACGCTTAATTCTTTAAAAGCACATGGCCTTAATGCAAACTTCAATTTAGGATAGGTATTTGGAGGGTAGCTTGCCCGGTCTAATTGTATGTGCGTATGTCTTTTTCCTAGGGTTAGGCTGTAATGTAAAAATTGTATTACAATATATGGAGGATATAGGTATAATAACCTTTTCTCGCTTTCCTTTTCTATTCCTACATATAGATTGTGGTGGTAAAGGGCCAGGTACTATGTGATTGGTGGACGATGTGATGCACAATCAACGCAACTTCAACCCCAGACTTATTCATCAGGCGTCTTTTTTTTGACATGCGTTTTTTATTTTGCGATGATATGGCTGCTCAGATTCCTTGTGCATGTGTGAAGATACGAGGAGATCCCTCATAATTTTGCAGGATCAGCAGGGTTAACACTGTGTGGAATTGCTGGTGGCTCGGCTCTTTCCGCACATGGTTCCCTGTGTATGTTTCAACAATTGGTACCTCACAGAAACTTTTGTTGGCGTAGGTGATCCTATTAGCAACAGTGTGTTTCATGTGTGAATAGTATGGTATCGCCATGGTTTGAATGGTATTCACACAGGTGGGGACGCTATGTAATAGTTGTGCTTCTCCTGTGTTTTACCTCTTCCAAGATGGCGACTGTGGAGGAATACTGAGTATTGCGCATGGTCGTTATGACGCTGCTATATGATACTGATACGATGTGCTGCCTGGAGCATGCGCACTAGAGGATCGGGGACGCCGTGTATGTCGATCTCCAATCGGGTTGTGTAAGTTGCCTTGGCGTGTGCTTTCACTTACACCCACCATCATGTGTTCCGGTTTTTTCCACACACAAATAAACTGGAATAATTGTTTTTAACCATTTAATCATGGGTAATTTTGCAGCACTTTATGTACACATTGATTTTGTACCAATTATGTATTGACATTTACTGTGTTGCTCTTTTTTACATGATGTTATGAATTTGTTACACAAGATTTTTTTTGATACAATTGAAATATTTTGATGTATTTATTATTGCACGTGCAAGCATGGGTTAATTGCTGGTTCATTTGTAAACACCCTTTTTTGATGTGATGTGGTCACTTCCTCTCACTATATATGTTCACTTTGGAAAGTTCACATTGCTTGAGAAAGGCTTCAGGTTGGAGCCGAAACGACACGTCACTTATGGGTGAATAAAGATACCACTTTTTACTGCTACATTGGAGTGCTGCTCTATTTTTCCATTATACATTTGGGTAAGCTTTTTCCCTTTGCGCTAGCACCCACCTGTGTTTTTTTTTGGTTGGTGGTGCTGCGAAAAAAATATATATATATATATATATATATATATTTATATTAGGGGTGCACCGAAATGAAAATTCTGGTCCGAAACCGAAAATTCAGGATGCCCTTGACCGAAAACGAAACTGCCTTTTTGCCCAAATACTTTTAAAATACTTTTTTTTTAAATGATTTTATTAATAATTCTTTTTCATGAATTTAATAAATCATATTACCGTATTTTTCGCCCTATAAGACGCACCGGCCCATAAGACGCACCTAGGTTTTTGGGGAGGAAAATAAGAAAAAAAATTTTTTTAACCAAAAGGTGTGCTGTGTGTTTGGAACTAATTGTGGTCTGTGGATGGCACTATTACTGGGGATCTGTGGATGACAGACACTGTTATGGGGGAATCTGTGGATGACAGACACTGTTATGGGGGGGATCTGTGGATGACAGACACTGTTATGGGGGGGATCTGTGGATGACAGACACTGTTATGGGGGGGGATCTGTGGATGACAGACACTGTTATGGGGGGGATCTGTGGATGACGGACACTGTTATGGGGGGGATCTGTGGATGACGGACACTGTTATGGGGGGGATCTGTGGATGACGGACACTGTTATGGGGGGGATCTGTGGATGACGGACACTGTTATGGGGGGATCTGTGGATGACGGACACTGTTATGGGGGGGATCTGTGGATGACGGACACTGTTATGGGGGGATCTGTGGATGACGGACACTGTTATGGGGGGATCTGTGGATGACGGACACTGTTACGGGGGGATCTGTGGCTGGCGGACACTGTTACGGGGGGATCTGTGGATGGCACTGTTATGGGCTGGGGGGATCTGTGGGTGGCACTGTTATATATGTGCCATCCACAGACCCCCCCAGCCCATAACAGTGCCATCCACAGACCCCCCCCCCCCAGCCCATAACAGTGCCATCCACAGACCCCCCCCAGCCCATAACAGTGACATCCACAGACCCCCCCAGCCCATAACAGTGACATCCACAGCCCCCCCCCCCCCAGCCCATAACAGTGACATCTACAGACTCCCCCAGCCCATAACTGTGCCATCCACAGATCGCCCCCGCCTCCCCCCCGCTGCCGCCAGTATACAAATATAAGATGTTATATTCATTTATTGGTTATTAAACATGCCCCCTCAGTTCTATTACTACCTTACATCCTAATCGCTTCTGTAGAATTCAGGCAGCCCAAGCCGGGCGGCCGGCGCGTCTCTCACTGACGTCACTTGCCTGCGCCGCCGGCTTCATTCAGGCACATGACAAGAGTTACGCTGCCGCCCGCCTTGCCTGCCTGAATTCTACAGATGCGATTAGGATGTAAGGTAGTAATAGGACTGAGGGGGCATGTTTAATAACCAATAAATGAATATGACATCTTATACTAGTATACCGGAGCGGCGGGGCTATACTACAATGACTGCACCGCCCCGCCGCTATTGGCAGCCCCCAGATCCTCCTCCCAGTCCCTCCCCGAGTCCCCGCTCCCTCCTATATCGCAGCTTGCGATGTAAAACGGCAAGCATTCGCCCCATAAGACGCAGGGGCATTTCTCCCCCATTTTGGGGGAAGAAAAAGTGCGTCTTATGGGGCGAAAAATACGGTACTTGGTGGGTGACAAATCCCACACCCCATATTTTCTGCCGATATGTACCAATATCGGCCGAAATGGATTAGGCCCATTTTCGGCCGCCGGAATTTCGGTGCACCCCTAATTATATATATATATATATATATATATATATATATATATATATATATATATATATAATACCACAAATAATGCAGCAGCACAGTCAGATGTGGAGCTCTGGGTGCAAGAAATCCTCACAGAGGCTGGCTTGTCCTCCAATTGGCTTGACAAAGGCCTCATTGAGAAGGCAGAAACGTAGCTGGAATAAAGTTTGGGGTCGTCACCCTATCACCTAACAACTGGAAGTGCTGCCTCTTCATTCTTTGAATATATATATATATATATATATATATATATATATATATATATACATACATACATACACACACACACATACATACATACATAGATAGATATATATATACACATACACACAGTGGCATGCAAATGTTTGGTTAAGGGCTCATTCAGACGGCCGTATGCTGTCCGCAAAAATACTGAATGCTATCCGTTTTTTTGCGGATCCGCAAAAAAAATGAAACATGTCCTATACTTGTCCGTGAAAATCAGGACATGGCCCCATTGAAGTCTATGGGTCCGCAAAAATACTGAATGCTATCCTTTTTTTGCAGATCCGTTTTTTTGCGGATCCGCAAAAAAACAGATAGCATTCAGTATTTTTGCGGACAGCATACGGCCGTCTGAATGAGCCCTAACCCTGATTAAAACTACTGTTACTGTGCTTTACGGTGAACAGTTTATGCTTTTTGGAGATTTAATTTTCAAATTGCTTAAGTTAAAGATGACATATTCCCTTTGAATTTTAAGCAAAAACAACTTTTTTTTGTTTATCTTTTACATTTTCAAAATAAAACTTTGTGGTGCAACTTACAACACTGGCTAATCCCACAAACAGATGTTAAGAACTGAGACTTTAGCCAATGTATTCCTTTCAGGAACACATCTGAGCCCTTTTGCACCACCATCAAGGTATCTCTGTGTGGCATGGGTTCTTACCACTAGACTACCTACGGTGTGTGAACACTGTCTGAGAGGTGTTAAGATATAAACTTACAGTCAAGCTCCCATATACCTCCATAGTAAAATCACTCATGTAGTGGGAGAGATAAGGCTGTAAGCCCCACCTATAACAGGCCATGTGACACAGGCTACCAGGTGCCACAGAATGCTACCAGCAGTACGCGATGGCACATTCTAAGCATATCAAGAAAAAGAACTGAAATAAAGTGGCCTAAATGGGAGGAAATGCTAAAAAATAAAAATAAACACTGTGGCGTGTTTATAACCGGGGGAGCAATTCCTCTGCATGTGATCCGTTGCTAACAGCAATCCTCAGCAAAAATGCATACAATGGAGGATGCCGGCAGTGGACCACACACACCACATCTTCCATTGTATGCATTTTTGCTGGGTATTGCCGTTAGCACCGTATCACATGCGGAGGAATTGCTCCCCTTGTTATAAATATGCCACAGTGTTTGGGGTTTTTGAGCATTTCCTCCCATTTAGGCCACTTTATTTCAGCTATTTTTCTTGATATGTTTAGAATGTGCCATTGCGTACTGCTGATAGCATTCTGTTGCATAAAACTTCCGTTAGAATACTGTACGGAGTGAGCGCTCCGTACAGCATTAGAATGTATTGGCTCAGATAAGCTGAAGTTATTACTTTACAAAGTCTTGCGAGACTTCGGGTAATAACTTTAGAAATTATTACCCGAAGTCTCGCAAGACTTTGTAAAGTAATAACTTTGGCTCATCTGAGCCAATACGTTCTAATACTGTACGGAGCGCTCGCTCCGTACAGTATTCTAACCGAAGTCGATTCCCTCATCCCTAGTGATAATATATTTTGCTCCATTACTTTTTTGTGATTACTAAATAAATTACACTTTTGCTGTTATCCAAATGTACTGGTAGAGATGTATCTGTAGATACCAGTGCATTGTACATAAATACTAATGTAGGTTTTTAGTTAGAAAAATTCATTTAGCACACTAGGAAGGCTTCAGGCTCCCATAAAGAAGGTTGTGAATTTGCAACACAGTAGTAACAATTTAAAAGTAGAGACTGAAAAAAATGTAACTATACAGGAGTATCCCCATACACTGTTAGAATGCTGTGCAGTGTTTAGGAATACCCACAGGGATGCTCTATATATGGATATAGCCATATATAGAGTCAGCATGGGACTCCCAGAGCAGTGACTCCATATATGGAGTTAGCCATATATGGAGTCAGGCAGGGGACTCCTAAGCAGTGCAGGGACTCCCAATTGCGTGCTGTGTTAAGGGGGTTGTCTGCTTTTTAATATGGATGACCTATCCTCAGGACAGGCAAGAACATACTGTATAAGATACAACTTTGGTTACTTAAGGATGTTGTTAAGATTCTAAAAACATTGCTTTTTTTGAGAAACAACACACTTGTCCTCAGGTTTTCTGGTATCACAGTTAAGCTCCATAGAAATAAATGGGAACAAGCTGCAATAACCTTTCAAATCAGTCTTCATTTTGCTCCTTTGTGTGTCAAAAGGTAAATTTACTTACTGCTTTAATTTTTTTAAATGCATTTTATTACTCTTCATATGGTAATTGTTCAGAGCCTTTGGAGGCTTTCCTATGAATAGCGCGTTCCCCAGTAGCACTGGTCTTTGTTGACTCTTGAATTAAGTCTCATTGCTCCTCTGTGCTCTGAGTTTAGCCTCCACATAGGCCTCAGATCTCCTCCTATGACCACTGGAGTTTGCAAAAAGGGTCTCCACAAACAGCTGAAGATAAAAGGAGTGCAAACTATGCTACCTCCCACTTCATATCAAATTTTTGAAGATCAAGTAATCAACACAATGCAAACTGATCATATAGGGCTACAGTTTTTTTTTTAATCTTACAGTAAAATTTTGAAATAATGCAATCTACCATAATATTCCATGCAATCATTCAGTAATTGTTGCATATTAATAATGTTGTTTGCCAGAGAAATTGAAAAAACTATGCTACAGATATCACATATTCCTAATAAACATATCCATACGTTCTAAAGTCAAACTACATAACAAAGAGATTATGCTTTAGTGTTGTCTTGTGTTTCTTAAATAATTACTTTTTCATTCGATAAATTATAAGGTGCAAGGCAACAATGAACTGCGGAAGTATGTAAGTGCTCACAGATGCCAAGTCTTTGCATACTGAGCTGGTTTATTATGTGGATGTTAGATCAGATTCATATATTCATTTGTCCCAGTCTGGGAATAATTGAGTTTTGAAGCACAATACAAGAGAAAAAAAAAAAATGATAAAGAACTATGAACAGAAAAAAAAAAGAATACACAGTGCTTGTAACATTCATGGAGCAAGATATTGCCCAGAATTGAAAGAAGAGGCAGAAGTGTGCACTTACATTCACACGACTGTGTGTAATCCTTGCCGTTTTGCGGTCCGCAAATAACGGAACAGTGTGTCCACATTTTGCGGATGAATGATTTCAGTTTGTGTTCCGTATGTCTTCTGTTTTTTACGGTCCGCAAAAAACGTAAGGAATAAAAGAGAGAAGAAAAAAAATGAAGGCCTTCAATAATTCAGAAATAGAACCGCAAAAAACTGATGACATACAGAAACCATTCCGTATGGCATCCGCAATTTGCGGATCCATTGACTTGAATAGGGCTGCGGACCGATCTGTGCGGACAATAATAGTACAAGCTTCATATTTTTGCGGAGTAGAAAAGCGGAAACACGGATGCGGACAACATACTGAACGTTGTCCACACATTTTATTCACCCATAGGAATGAATAGATCTGCATCTATTCCGCAAAATGCGGAATGGATGCTGATAAAATTATACAGTCGTGTGAATGTACCCTAACTGCATGAAAATCAATAGGATAATAAATGCCTGCTTGTTAATTGATTAAAAAAATTTAAGATAAAAATAAGATGTTAGATGCAATAAAGTACAGGCATTCTGTGTTCTGGCTTTTACTAAATATTTATATAATTTTATGTTAACATGTCCCAAAGGCAGCAACAACAAAGGGCAGTCCAACAAGCTGTTAAACAGGCACTTTCTCCAGAATCATCCCTTCTTCTCTCTTCTACAACGTACACTAAGAAAGAAAAGAAAATAATTCATTAAGTCCGCTCTTCAACCACTGTACTCAATTTGGTATTTTTAATACACTGATCTAGCGTAATCGACACATCTAATCCTGTGATTTAGTAATACAATTTTACATTAAGGCCTCATGCATACAACCATTGTTTCGGTCCGCATCTGAGCCGCAGTATTTGGGGCTTGGATGCGGACCCATTCACTTCAATGGGGCAGGAAAAGATGCGGACAGCACTCAGTGTGCTGTCCGCATCCGTTGCTCCGTTCCGTGGTCCGCCAAAAAAATATAACCTGTCCCCCGTTCTTGTCTGTTTTGTGGACAAGAATAGGCAGTTATATTAATGGCTGTCCGCGCCGTTCCGCAAATTGCGGAACGCACACGGACACCATTAGATCCAGTGACGTACCAGGTCTCTGCCAAAACAGGATAGGGCAGCGTTAAAGCCCGCCCATTAGTGCCGGTGACATCACCTGGAACACTATTAGGCAGAAGCCTCCGCCTAGCAGTGTCAAAATCTAAACAAAACAGCCCTTGTCCTGCGCGATGCAGAGGGGCTGCCTGGGGTGAAAAAGAGGATATGTCTGGATTCAGCTCTGAACCCGGACAATCCCTTTAATGCCTAACTTGATAGAGATGTGAGATCTTTTTTCCGAAATAAGGCAGGTTTCTTTTTTATAAGAAATATTTGCAGAGTATGCTTTTGATGCAATGTTTATGTTTACAGTTTAAAAAAAAAAGCAAAAAAAAAAATGCATTTTAACTTTTGTTTCTGGTGGCAATACCCGAAAACTGACATTTGTTTTGCATTTTTCATCGTCCACAAGAATTTCTATTCATTAAATTTACCATTTTGGGTAAATCAGATCATAGCTTGTAGTACGACAGCGATGAAGCCATAAAAAAATATGTAGTGGGATCAGTTTGTATATATTTTTTTAGTAATTTTTTTTCCCATCACAAGGTCAGAAAATACCTTTGGATGACATTTTTTTTTTACATTATACAGTACTTTTCCACTGCACCTGGGGCTGACATTAGAATGGCTGGAAAGTGATGCAGAATGTGATTCGGTAGATGAAGCCACCTTTTTCCATTGCACCAAATAGATGGAAATAAAAACTTTTGGACTGCGTACATATGTGCTTGTAAAGGTGAAAGAAGTGCATTTGGGCCCATGTTGATATGTGGCCCCAATTCAGAAAAATAAACCTTTGTAGTTTATGCAAATTAGCTCCTAGATGGAACAAGGACATTGCTACTGCACCTGAAGCTGCAGTCAGTCACTTTCTGTGCTAGCTGCATCCCCACCACTTTGATTGACAGAGCTATGCAGTGTAGACAAAATCATGCCTGACCCTGAAATCTTGCGTCTCAATCTCTAGCCCTGTATCTATCAACATGAAACAAGGTGCGTTTCTTTCCACTAACAAGCAAATATGTACACAGTCCAATGGTTTTATTTTCAGGTATGTAGTGACAGATTGCCTTTAACCACCTCAGCGCCCCTAGCTTAAACACCCTTAATGACCAGGCCACTTTTTACACTTCTGACCTACACTACTTTAACCGTTTATTGCTCGGTCATGCAACTTACCACCCAAATGAATTTTACCTCCTTTTCTTCTCACTAATAGAGCTTTCATTTGGTGGTATTTCATTGCTGCTGACATTTTTACTTTTTTTGTTATTAATCGAAATTTAACGATTTTTTCACTTTCAGTTGTAAAAATTTGCAAAAAAAACGACATCCATATATACATTTTTCTCAAAATGTATTGTTCTACATGTCTTTGATTAAAAAAAAATGTTTACAAACTATGGTACAAAAATGTGAATTTCCGCTTTTTGAAGCAGCTCTGACTTTCTGAGCACCTGTCATGTTTCCTGAGGTTCTACAATGGCCAGACAGTACAAACACCCCACAAATGACCCCATTTCGGAAAGTAGACACCCTAAGGTATTCGCTGATGGGCATAGTGAGTTCATAGAACTTTTAATTTTTTGTCACAAGTTAGCGGAAAATTATGTTTTTTTTTTTTTCTTACAAAGTCTCATATTCCACTAACTTGTGACAAAAAATAAAAACTTCCATGAACTCACTATGCCCATCACGAAATACCTTGGGGTGTCTTCTTTCCAAAATGGGGTCACTTGTGGGGTAGTTATACTGCCCTGGCATTCTAGGGGCCCTAATGTGTGGTAAGTAGTTTGAAATCAAAATCTGTAATAAATGACCAGTGAAATCCAAAAAGGTGCTCTTTGGAATGTGGGCCCCTTTGCCCACCTAGGCTGCAAAAAAGTGTCACACATGTGGTATTGCCGTACTCAGGAGAAGTTGGGCAATGTGTTTTGGGGTGTCATTTTACATATACCCATGCTGGGTGAGATAAATATCTTGGTCAAATGCCAACTTTGTATAAAAAGAAAATGGGAAAAGTTGTCTTTTGCCAAGATATTTCTCTCACCCAGCATGGGTATATGTAAAATGACACCCCAAAACACATTGCCTAACTTCTCCTGAGTACGGCGATACCACATGTGTGACACTTTTCTGCAGCCTAGATGCGCAAAGGGGCCCACATTCCTTTTAGGAGGGCATTTTTAGACATTTGGATCCCAGACTTCTTCTCACGCTTTAGGGCCCCTAAAATGCCAGGGCAGTATAAATACCCCACATCTGACCCCATTTTGGAAAGAAGACACCCCAAGGTATTCAATGAGGGGCATGGCGAGTTCATAAAATTTTTATTTTTTTGGCTCAAGTTAGCGGAAAATGATTATTTTTTGTTTTTTCTCACAAAGTCTCCCTTTCCGCTAACTTGGGACAAAAATTTCAATCTTTCATGGACTCAATATGCCCCTCAGTGAATACCTTGGGGTGTCTTTTTTCCAAAATGGGGTCATTTGTGGGGTGTTTGTACTGCCCTGGCATTTAAGGGTCTCCGCATTCATTACATGTATGGCCAGCATTAGGAGTTTCTGCTATTCTCCTTATATTGAGCATACAGGTAATGAGATTTTTTTTTTCCGTTCAGCCTCTGGGCTGAAAGAAAAAATGAACGGCACAGATTTCTTCATTCGCATCGATCAATGTGGATGAAAAAATCTCTGCCAAAAAAAAAAAAAAGGAGGGGAAAGGCGTCTGCCCAACATCCATACCCACTTAGCCCGTATGCCCTGGCAAACCAGATTTCACCATTCACATCAATCGATGTGGATGAATAAATCATTGCCGGGATTTTTTTTTTTTTTTTTTTATATATACAAAGTGTTTGCCAAAGCATATGAACACCGCCGCCTCCTCAGCTCATATGCCTCGGCAAACGTATCTTTTACTGCAGAGGAGAAATCTCGTCTTGCAGCGCCGCATACACCAACTTGTGTGTAATCTGACAGCAGCGCAATGCTTCTGTCAGAATACACATCAGTGCTGCAGCTAGTCAATCGGTTGGTCCACCTGGAAGGTAAAAAAAACAAAAAACAAAAAAGAAAAAACCAGGCCGCAACGCAATAAATTTTATTAACTTTATAATAACTCTTGAACTGAACATATAAAACGTTATTTTTACTTTTTTAACTGAAAGTTAACTTTTTTGCTTACTGGTGTTTTTTTTTTTTTTTACCTTAATAGGACAAACCTCTCCTTCCCCATGGGACAATGTGCAAAGCGCAAATCGCCCAAAGATGTGGCGAAGTACATTATGCACTTTATCCCAGGTGAAAGGAGAGGTTTGCAGCAGCTGTGAGTAAAAGGACCCTAATAGCCCTGTGTGCCTGTCCTGTGAGATGCAATCCCTATGCTAAGTGTACCTGTGTGTGGTACTTCCGGAAACACTCTCCAAAGCATAGGGCAGGGTGGTCAGGGCAGTCAGGACAGAAATAGCGGGTGTCACGCCTTATTCCACTCCTGCTACAGACACGACATCTTTTTCGGGGTGGCAGTCGGTTTGAGGTATCAGCAACGACACTGGGGAAATGTCGCTCGTGTAGACGGCTCACTACACTGGTGGTTGGGGCCACGGAACCTCCTGGATACAGGAGGTTCGCGATGATCTCTTCCTGAAATTTGAGGAAGGATCCTGTTCTCCCAGCCTTACTGTAGAGAACAAAACTATTATATGCAGCCAATTGAAATAAATATACAGACACCTTATACCAGCGTCTGGTGCGTCGGGAAACTAAATAGGGAGCCAACATCTGGTCATTGAAGTCCACCCCTCACATGAGCGCATTATAGTCGTGGACACAGAGGGGCTTTTCAATGACACTGGTTGCCCGTTCAATTTGGATTGTCGTGTCTGCGCGAATGGAGGAGAGCATGTAAACGTCACGCTTGTCTCTCCATTTCACCGCGAGCAGTTCTTCGTTACACAAGGCAGCCCTCTCTCCCCTTGCAAGGTAGTCAGGGCAACCGACCGGCTCCAGGGTCTGATCTTTTCCCTCATAGATCCGAAATTTGTGGGTATAGCCTGTGGCCCTTTCACAGAGCTTATACAATTTGACCCCATACCGGGCGCGCTTGCTTGGGATGTATTGTTTGAAGCCAAGGCGCCCGGTAAAATGTATTAGGGACTCGTCTACGCAGATGTTTTGCTCAGGGGTATACAAATCTGCAAATTTCTGGTTGAAGTGGTCTATGAGGGGCCGAATTTTGTGGAGCCGGTCAAAAGCTGGGTGGCATCTGGGACGGGAGGCTGTGTTGTCGCTAAAGTGCAGGAAACGCAGGATGGTCTCAAAAACGTGTCCTGGACATAGCAGCAGAGAACATGGGCATGTGATGAATCGGGTTCGTGGACCAATATGACCGCAATTCATGCTTTTTGGTTAGACCCATGTTCAGGAGAAGGCCCAGAAAAAAATTTAAATTCGGAAACTTGGACTGGTTTCCACCGGAAAGACTGGGCATAAGAGCTTCCCGGGTTGGCGGCTATAAATTGAGTGGCATACCGATTTGTTTCTGCCACAACTAAGTCCAAGAGCTCCGCAGTCAAGAACAGCTCAAAAAATCCCAGGGCCGAACCGATCTGAGCTGTCTCAACCCGAACTCCAGACTGGGCGGTGAAAGGGGGAACTAATGGTGCGGCTGAAGTTGGGGACTGCCAATCAGGGTTTGCCAGCATCTCAGGGATTCTAGGGGCTCTACGGGCCTGTCTTTGCGGTGGCTGCGACGGGGTAACTATTGCACGTGCCACCGTACCAGCTTCAACTGCCCTTCTGGTGCTCGCCACTTCACCATGTTGTACGGCAGTGCTGGTACTAGGTCCAGGATGGGCTGCACTGCTGGTGTATGCCTCACCACGTAATCCGACAGCGTCAGCCCCACTCTGCTGCCCTTGAAACGGATCCTGCGCAACCTGTGGTCTAGCAAAAAGGGGCCGGGTACGCCTGGTGCTATCAGGGACCTCAACCTCCTCGTCCGAACTTTGGGTCAGACTGCCACTGCTTTCTACAGGTTCATATTCTGACCCGCTAGATTCGCCAGATGAGGGTTCCCATTCCTCATCCGACTGGGTCAGAATCCTGTAGGCCTCTTCAGAAGAATACCCCCTGTTTGACATTTTGGACTACTAAATTTAGGGGTATTCCCTGAGACTACCCAAGAAAAAAAGAAAGCCTGTCTTACAAAGGGGAGGCTAGTGAAGTACCGGAGGCCGCTGTGATTGATAAAAAAATATCAAAACAGATTTTTTTTATCGCCGCAGCGCTTGTAAAGTGATTGTGCAGTGATCAAAAAACAAAATAAAATTTGTCACTGCGGCGGGGCGGGTGTAGGTGAACGCACGTGTGGGCGACCGATCAGGCCTGATCGGACAAACACTGCGTTTTGGGTGGAGGGCGAGCTAAGGTGACACTAATACAATTATAGATCTGACTGTGATCAGTTTTGATCACTTACAGATACTATAAAAGTACAAATGCTGGTTAGTGATACGCTAATCAGCGAATAAGTGACTGCGGTGCGGTGGGCTGGGCGCTAACTACCTAACCAAGGGACCTAAACTATCCTAAAACTATAAATCAATACCAGTGAAAAAAAAAAAAAGTGACAGTTTACACGGATCACTTTTTTCCCTTTCACTAGGTGACTGACAGGGGCGATCAAGGGGTTAATTGGGGTGATGGAGGGTGATCTGGGGGCTAAGAGTGGTGTTGGTGGGTACTCACAGTGATGTGTGCTCCTCTGCTGGAACCAACCGACGAAAAGGACCAGCAGAGGAGCACAGAAGCCATTTAACACATTATATTTATAAATATAATGTGTTAGATGGCTTCTGATTAGATTTTTTAAAAATCATCAACCTGCCAGCGACGATCATTGGCTGGCAGGTTGATGACGAACTTGTCTTTTAAATTTTGCCGGCCCGCGATGCACATGCACGGGCCGGCTTTGCCCGAAACCTCGCGTCTCGCGAGAGGACGCACCGGCGCGTCCACCCAGAGTAACAGGACCGCCGCAAAGACGCAATCCTGCGTACGGCGGTCCTGAGCAGGTTAAAGAGTACCTTTCACCACTCCAGACATGTCCATTTTAAAAGCTGCATGCATTCCACATGTAGTAACAATTCTGGAGCATCTATTCTTATGTCTGTATGTTGTGCCATTTCTTTTTTTATTTCTACTAGAAGTTATGAATGAATTGCTAGCAGTCTGCAGTAAGGGTACAGTGGGGTGGTAACCAGTTTGCAGGCCCCCCTCCCCCCAACTGGTTACCACACCTCTGTACCCTTACTGCAGACTGCTAGCAATTTATTCTTGACCTCTAGTAGAAATAATAAAGGAATGGCACAATATAGAGTCATAAGAATAGATGTTGCAGAATTGTAATTACTTGGGGAACGCACAAAGCTATAAAAACAGGCATCAGGAGAGGTAAAAGGTCCTCTTTAAATAAAAATAAAAATCATTTTACTGCTACAGTATAAATTGCTGTAATTTATGTAAAAACTACATAACTGACCCCTCAAAAAAGTCCCCATCCCTACATGAACTGACCATGGAGCATTTGTATGGCTTATTCGTTCCAATTACTACATTTATTCTACAATTTATACTGTATTTTTCGCCCTATAAGACGCAACTAGGTTTTAGAGTAGGATAATAACCAAAAAATAATTTTTCGGGCTTCCGGTTCCGGCGCTGGTATGAGGAGACGCGCTTAGCGGAGCTCCGCCACCTTCCCCAACAGCCTTACCCTCCGATCACCGCCTACGGGCTCAATTAACCACACAAAGTGTGGCAAGTGTTGGCAGGCAGCGCTTTGTGCATGGAGAGGTACCTGCTACGTAGCGGGAAGAAACCGGAGGACGGAGAAGAGTCGCGGCTGGAGCGGCTACCTAAAGAGGCCAAGATGGCGGCCGAGATTGAGACCACGCCGCAGGTAGTTGAATTGAACCAGACCCCGATATCCTCACAAGAGGACTTGTTCCAGTCTACCCCGCTACCAGCTGCAGATCTCAAAAGGCTGGCATTAGAGGTCGCGGCCCACCTGGCACCTGATCTTAAATCTACGCTGGCAGCGACGATACAGGATTCCCTTACAGAGCTGCAGGAAGCCTACAACCAGCAGGGGTATCGCATAGACGAACTTGAGCAGAGGACGTCATGCGTGGAAGAAGACATGCAAGGCACACAGTCGCGAATAAAAGTGCTGATGCAGACGGTGAACGAGCTAAAAGATAAGGTCGATGACCTTGAAAACCGCTCACGTCGCAGTAACCTCAGGTTAGTGGGTCTCCCTGAGGACATACTGGGCACAGAGCTTAAACACATTTGCGAGTCAGAACTCCCCAGAGCGCTGGGACTGTCGATTCCCCGCAAAGTGGAAAGAGCGCATAGGCTGGGGTCCCTGCAGAGCCCTCCTGAGGGATCTAAGGAGGTGGCTAACCGTCGCAGAGAGGCAGACAGGTCATAATGAAATACCTCGATTTCTCTGATAAGGAGGACATTATACGCGCTTTTAGGGCGCGAAAAGAGCCTCTAACCTATAGGGGGCAGAAGATCATGCTTTTCAACGATTATTCGGCAGTGATCACAAAGAAAAGGAGAGGTTTCAGCTAAATATGCACTTCACTGTTTCAGAGGAAAATCCGTTTTCAACTACTGCATCCGGCAGTGTTAAAAGTGAAGTGTGCAGATGGAGTCTACAGGAACTTTAATAACGCCTCAGATGCTGCAGCTTTTTTTGCTCAAGGCCCATATCTCACCGAACCTGAGGATCCGGTGGAAAAAGGAAGAAGAGGGTCACAGAGTCCACAATCAGGCTCACAAGGGACTTCCAGAGACAAGCAGCAACGGAGAGATGAGATCCTGCACTTCTCGTCTGGCAATCAGCGGAAGCAGCGAAAATGAGGGGTGCCATGCCTCATGTATCTACGCCTTCATAAAGGGGAATGTAAGAAATAAGTGAGGGGAATGAAGGTTCTGGTGGTTTTCAATCCTCCATTGTAAGCTAATCAGGGGGAATTGTGTGGGTTTGAAAGATGGTACCAGAAAAAAGTGGAGCCCAGGATGTAATGTTTGGTTCACTGGCCTGTACAGGCTACTCAGGGATGTTTGTGTAAGTTTTTTCTTCATGTTTTAGTTATGTTAATATTGTCCTGCCAATCTCTTTGTCTCATACCAACGACAGCGGGGGGAAAAACCTTCTAAAAATGTGGGGTGATGATTAAGATTGTAACGTGGAACGTCAAGGGCCTGCGCTCCCAGCAGAAACGCATAATGGTGCTGCACCATCTCAAGCGCCTGAAGGCAGATATTGCGGTTCTGCAGGAAACGCATCTCCTGGAGGCGGATTTTATAAGAATGTCAAGGCTCTGGGTGGGCAAGGTATATGGTTCTCCGGCTATACAGGGCAAGGCGGGTGTGATCACACTGGTACACAAGAACTTACTACATAGGGTCCAGGGTTACACTGCTGATGATGAGGGCAGGGTGTTGATTCTGACATTGAAAGATGGGAGCAGGAATCTCAACATATATAATGTTTATGCACCCAATGTACAGCAAGGTCGTTTTTTTGCCTCCCTGAGAGATAAGATACTGGCAGATCAGGTGGGCAATATATTGGTGGGAGGGGATTTTAATGCCACAATGGTGGAAAGCGAGGATCGTAAGCAGTCAGGGTCGGTGAGGAATAGAGCTCATGGGAGAGGTGGGGTTTTGTCTTCCCTTACAGAGGACATTGCTATGGTGGATACCTGGAGGATGTCACATCCGGATGAGAGGGACTTTACCCACTTCTCCCATGCGCAAAACTCGTGGTCCCGTATAGACTACTGGTTGGCTAAGCCAGAACTCTTATCCAGAGTTAGCGAGGTAGTTATTGAAAACCTGGTGATCTCAGATCATTCGCCAGTGTTTCTGTCTTTGGCGGATATGGAACCGAGAGGGACAGAATACATCTGGAAATTCCCGTCTTTCCTAGCTGAGGATGAGACCTTTGTAGAACTACTACGGGGTTGGTGGCTGGAATACAGCACTACTAATCAGGAGCATGAATCTGACCCTCTTCTTTTCTGGGAAGCAGGCAAATCAGTTATACGGGGCAGACTGATAGCATACATAACAGGTCTCAAGAAAGCTACGAAGGCACAATTTATTAAGTGTAGTCAGGCGGTCCAAGGTTGTTATAGGATTTTTGTGCAATCTCCTTCGTCAGAGAACAAGGAAAAGTGGAGTGCAGCAAGAGAGGAGTTCGAGCTTTGGGCAAAGAGAAAGGAAAGCTTTCACACAGCTAGATGGGAACTGGAGCTGCACAAGTTCGGTAACAAGGCAGGTAAACTCCTGGCAAATCTGGCTAAGGGGCGCAGACAAACAATCCCAATCACCCATCTACGTGACTCAGCAGGGAAAGTTAGGTCCCAACCCCCCGACATCCTGAAAATCTTTAGAAGTTACTATTCTGACCTGTATAGTAGGCCTCCTGACAATGTAGGCTTGGGCCCTAGTTTCTTGGAAGGCTTAAATCTCCCAGTGATAGCACAGGAGGACCTAGATCAGCTTAATAGGCCCATCACGGAAGAGGAAATCTTGAAAACGATAGCACAGTTACCTGGGAATAAGGCACCGGGTCCGGATGGATATTCGGGTGACTTCTATAAAGCCCTTAAAGCACAAATATCACCGGTACTATCTAAACTTGGAAATGTCCTCTTGCAGGGGGGGGAGGTTATCTGCTCAAATAAATATGGCGCACATACGTATGCTCCCTAAGGAGGGTAAACCAGCAGAGGACCCCGCGTCGTACAGACCTATATCCCTCATCAATCAGGATGTTAAAATCCTCTCGAAACTTATGGCCAATAGATTAGCATGCATCCTCCCGAGCCTGATCAGCCCATCACAGGTTGGTTTCATTAGAAACCGGTCAGCAGTCACTAACATTCGTTGAGTCTTGGCGGTCTTGGATGAGGTGGGTCGGGGGAGGGGAGGGGTTTCGGCGCCCTCCATAGTCACTCTTGACGCTGAAAAAGCTTTTGATAAAGTACATTGGGAGTGGCTATGGAGGGTGTTGGACAAATTTGGGGTGAGAGACTCTTTTAGGGAATACCTTACTCAGCTTTACACAACTCCTATGGCCAGGATAGGCATGCAAGGCTTTCTTTCTGACCCTTTTAGCTTGCATAGGGGAACAAGGCAGGGCTGTCCTTTATCCCCTTTGTTGTTCGACCTAGCTGTAGAGCCTCTGGTTCGTCTTCTAAACTCGGGTGGGATTTTCGAGGGTATTAAAATAGGGAACTCTGAACTGAAAGCCATTTTTTTCGCAGATGACATACTCTTATTTATGGGTAACCCTGTGTCAGATCTACAGGCAGTACTGAGCAGCATTGCAAAATTTGGTCAGTTCTCAGGATTCACGATAAATACAGCCAAGTGTGCTCTTCTACAACTAGGGAGAGGGGAAACTATATTGAAGCCTGGGAGTACTTTAGAAGGGATACCGGTGGCTAAAGGTCACATTACATATTTAGGTATCAAGATAGGTCCTATGGCAGAATCATTATACGGTCTGAATTATACCCCCTTATTAAGTAAGGTGACTAATGAGCTGCGTAGATGGCAGAACCTACCCCTGCCCCTACTAGGCAGAATCCATTTAGTTAAAATGATCAGCTTCTCCAGACTCCTTTATCCTCTCCAGACGTTACCCTTGCTGATTAAGCATGTGGACGTCAGTAGGCTCCATGGTGAGGTGACACGCTTCATCTGGAAGGGAAAGAGACCACGAATAGGTCTGAGGAAGCGGGTGGCCCTTAAACTGAAAGGGGGAATGAACATGCCTGATGTCAGGATGTATAACCAGGCATGTCTTCTTAGACACATTATTGACTGGCTGCGTCACACAAGTTTCCATTCTGATTATACTTTGGAGAGGGAACTTTGCGCACCTTGGGATCCTTGCACCCTGTTACACACGGCCTTGAGAGCCCTACCCATGCATCTGCGGAATTCGATTATCTTCCGCCACACATGGGCAGCGTGGAGAATTATTAGGAAGAATCTACGACTCTGTCAGAAAGTCTCAAAATTTTTACCTCTGTGGGGGCATCCGGAATTTGAACAGGGAAGGAGGAATGCTCTGTTTAAAGAATGGAAGCAGAAAGGAATACTGACGGCCCAGCAATTGTTACACAAGACTGAGAATAGATGGTTATCATGTCAGGAGGTTAGGGACGTTTATCACCTGAGTCCTTTCCAAACTATTCAATACTCCGAGGTTAATAAATTCTTAACTGATAGGTTGAGGGATGTCTCTAAGGAAATGGCGACGAATGACTTTGATAAGATAGTAATGAAGGGTACAGGCCCGCAATCCATTTCTCTATTATACTCCCAATTAAGGGTGATTTTGGGGGACGGCCTGCCACACCTAGCTTTTCGCCCATGGGCTCGTATATTAGAGGACAACGTGGCAGGAGAGAAGATTCTAAAGGGATGGTGGGCCATGAGGAATTCAGTCATAAATGAAGTTTGGAGGGACACACATTTCAGGATAATGCATAATGCTATTTATGCTTTTAACCTCCCGGCAGGTACCAACAGGTCGGACAGGATCACTAGTTGCCCAAAATGTAAGGTCATGCACACTGATCTATTTCACGGTCTTTGGTCCTGCCCCCACATACAGGATCTATGGAATCAGGTGGCCCAGATATCTAAGGATAGTTGGAACCTGACGGTCCCGTTGAGCCCTATGACCTTTCTCTTTCATTATTGGGAGGAGCTAAAGGATGGGGTCCTTCTGGAATGGAGGCTACCGACCCTCTTCCATGCACTCTGTATGGTAACTAAGAGGAGAATTTTACAACATTGGCTCCGGCCCTCGGTCCCCTCAAGGGATGACATTTTAGCTTGTCTTAGAGAACTACTGAATTTGGAGCGAGGGGATGTTATGAAGCATAAGGAAGGGAAGGGAGGCAAATTCCTAAAGAAATGGAGAGGCTTTCTGACACAGTTTTTCTCTGACTCTGATATTGAGCACATCATGAGACCCTTCACTTTAACAAAATGGTATCTGGAGGAACAGTTGAAGGGGTCGCTAGGCCACTTGGCACAATAACAGGTTTCCTACAACCACCCAGAACGTTACTAGTATGTTGATATCATTTTTTTAGACCATGTCTGTCGAAAGGTATGGCGAATGTTCTGGCAGGACGATAGTTAGTTCCGAATAAGGGGTTGGGGGGGGGGAAGGGCGATTGAGTTTTCTCAGATTTGGGGAGGGGGGGGGTTTAATTTGAAGGGTTATGAGAATAATTAAAGTAAAGGACAACTTGTTTTGAGTCTCTACTGTATACATAGACATCAATGTCTGTTTTCTGAAAATATTTGTAACAAACATACAATGCTTTGGAATTGTACTTTATGTATGTCCTTTCTTTTGAAAATAAAAAATTTTCTTGAAAAAAAAAAAATAATAATTTTTCATTAGACCTCAGGTCAGACCCCAATGTGAATGACCCCCAATCAGACCTCGGCTAACAGCCCCAATCTAAATAAGACCCCCATTAAGACCTCAGATCAGCCCCCCATGCCTCCTATCAGCCCCCAGCCTCTTATCAGCTTCCATGCCACGGCACTTACACAGGAGCAGGCATGTGTGTAGACTTAGAAGCGGAGCAGGCATGTGTGGCAGGAAAGCCTGCTCCGCCCCCCATCTGCCTGCTCCCACCGTCTCCCTGCAAATCTGCCAGCCGGCCCCTGCCAACCTCCACCAGACCGGGCCGGCCGTTCTGTCACCCTGCACCGGCCACACCACCTGACCCCACCACCCAGCGGCCGTCCTGATCTCCAAGTACGCGCTGCGGCCGCCGGGCTCTCCCTCTCCAGGGTACTCTGATGTCTGGTACATGACACAGATTATGCCAGAAAGCATGTTTCTTGCAAAACCAGTGTGCAATTACATTTTCAAACTCACAATCCACTATCTGACTCTGCAAACAAGTATTTGGTATAACCACACACTGTATTAGATTTAAATAAATAATGAACCCTATTAAACCAGACATACTGCCTGCTAAGGCTAGGATGATGGGTAGGATAGCCACCTTACTACCCGCAGGAAGGGGAGGAGGTAATTTTATGTTAGAATTTTTTTTTTTTACTTTGTAATCGTTAATAATAATCGCTTTCATTGTGGAAGCACTCATTAGTACAAAGGAGCTGCCAGCCAGGGAGCCGTGAGTGTACTGCTGGCATAACTTACCACTCCCTGTTTTTGGAAGGCAGATTTTGCCAGACTGGTTTATTTACACCATGTCCCATTTGAAGCCCCCCTGATGCACCCCTAGAGTAGAAACTCCATAAAATTTACCACATCTAAGAAACTACACCCCGCAAGGTATTCAAAACTGATTTAACAAACTTTAACCCTTTATCTGCCTTCCAGAAACCATATGGCATTCCTTTCCTTCTGCACCCTGCCGTTTGGTCATACAGCAGTTTTACGACCATATATGGGGCGTTTCTGTAAACTGCAGAATCAGGGTCATAAATATAAAGTTTTGTTTGGCTATTAATCCTTGCTTTGTTACTGGAAAAAATTAATTAAAATGGAAAATTTGCAAACAAAATAGCAGTTTTGGCACAGTTTTTATTTAATTTTTTTGACCGTGTTCATCTGAGGGGTTAGATCATGGGGTATTTTTATAGAGAAGATTCTTACGAACGTGGCGATACCTAATATGTCTACTTTTTAAAAAATGTATTTAGGTTTTACACTATATTATCCTTTTTATAAACAAAAAACGTTTTAGTATCTCCATAGTCTAAGGCCTCATGCACACAACAGTTTTTTTTGTGGTCCGCAAAAAACAGGGTCCGTAGGTCCGTGTCAGTTTTTTCTTCCGTGGGTCTTCCTTGATTTTTGGAGGATCCACGGACATGAAGGAAAAAGTCGTTTTGGTGTCCGTCTGGCCGTGCGTAGCCAAACAGATCCGTCCTGACTTACAATGCAAGTCAATGGGGACAGATGCGTTTGACGTTGACACAGTATGGTGCAATCGCAAACGGATCCGTCCCCCATTGACTTTCAATGTAAAGTCAGGAGTCCCTATTATACCATCGGATCTGAGTTTTCTCCTATCCGATGGTATATTTTAACTTGAAGCATCCCCATCACCATGGGAACGCCTCTATGTTAAAATATACCATCGGATTTGAGTTATATCGTGAAAACTCATATCCGACAGTATATTCTAACACAGAGGCGTTCCCATAGTGATGGGGACGCTTCAAGTTAGAATATACTAAGAACTTTGTACATGACTGCCCCCTGCTGCCTGGCAGCACCCGATCTCTTACAGGGGGCTGTGATCCGCACAATTAACCCCTCAGGTGAAGATATGATGTTGAGTCAATATTTGTTTTTGACTGTATTTTATCTAAGGGAACAGCTTTTGCTCATGTTAGGTTTTTTCGTGTTATATTGCAAATGGAGGTATCAAACAATATATATACATTTATATGCAGGATAAATGCAGACATTTATCCTGCGCTGGTTGCAGACCGCTATTAAACTAACCGGGGGGGGGGGGGGGATTTTAATTAGGAGGGGGGGGGACTGCACTGGCCACCAATAAATGTAATACAGGGGAGGGAGGGGGGTGTGCGGCACCTGAGGGGTTAATTGTGCGGATCACAGCCCCCTGTAAGAGATCGGGTGCTGCCAGGCAGCAGGGGGCAGTCATGTACACAGTTCATAGTATATTCTAACTTGAAGCGTCCCCATCACTATGGGAACGCCTCTGTGTTAGAATATACTGTCGGATCTGAGTTTTCAGCTCTGAAAAAGCTTTTATGCAGACGGATCTGCGGATCCGTCTGTGTGAAAGTAGCCTACGGCCACGGACCACGGACAGGAAACACGGATCACGGCTGCGGATGAACAACGGTGCATTTTCCGAGTTTCCAACGGACCCATGGGTCCGCAGAAAATCACGGAGAGTCAATGGGTCCGCAGAAAATCACGGAAAACGGAACAACGGCCACGGATGCACACAACGGTCGTGTGCATGAGGCCTTAGAGTCAGTTTTATTTTAGTTTTTAGCAGATTGTCTTAGGTAGGTGCTCATTTTTTGCGGGATGAGAGGACTGTTTTATTGGCACTATTTTGAGGGGCATGTGACTTTTTGTGAATTATAGTGGCTCACTCTGTTTGACACCGCGGTAATGGTGCTCTGCTGCAAGTGATTCACCCAATCTCTTAGCAAGTAAGTAAATATAAAAATAATAGGCAGGCACTCACCATCTGTATTTCACACATATATAACACATTTATTATTATTTAAAATTTAAAATATTAAAATAAATAAAAAAAGAGAAAATGGATATCAATATACCTTAATATACCTTAATTGTGCACACAGTATAGAAAGTTAATAACCATATGTTAATATATAATATAGAATGGATAAATGTGGTAGAGTCAATTTATAAAAAAAATCGATTAAATATTCCAATAAAAAAGATCGATTATATAGTCAGATAAAAAAATCGGATAAGTGGTCGAATAAATAGCAGAGAAGTGTCTTTAGATTATTTCATATAAAATTTTCGGATATTATATGAATATAATTTTGAAAGAATGGAAACCAAACTATTTTTCTCCTTATATATAGTGTCTTTGGTTGTAATTAAAACCTGGATTTTCAGAGTGTTGGAAAATCTGGTAAGGGTGTATCCCTTTGTGCAAATATCAAGAGTGGGTCATCGTATAGTTCAGATAAATTCCAACTTTTAAGATTGTACTTTGTCTCATAGAAAGGGATACAAATAGCCAAAAAGCGCATATACGATTCTCTCATATTTTTCTTATGATTTTTCTTATAATTGCGTTTTTTTACTTATTGGATTCCTAATTATAGGATATTTTCTTTTCATATGTATCTCTTGTATTAGACATAAGTGGAGTCTCACTCAATGAAAATCCAGGTTTTAATTACAACCAAAGACACTATATATAAGGAGAAAAATAGTTTGGTTTCCATTCTTAAGCCACTGAGGAAGAGGTGAGGTCACCTCGAAACGCGTCTGGCGGATTAAAGGAACCAAACTACAGACCAAATCATCCTGCAGGATTAAAGATCAAAGAATCGAAAAAGTAAGGCTCATACAAGATTTCCAACAACTTCATCTTTTTTCCATTCAATGCCATGTGAGATGCTGACAGCTGAACGA
The DNA here is from genome assembly GCF_905171765.1 of Bufo bufo. Taxonomy (NCBI): domain Eukaryota; kingdom Metazoa; phylum Chordata; class Amphibia; order Anura; family Bufonidae; genus Bufo; species Bufo bufo. The sequence goes on from NC_053389.1 coordinate 342,413,412, forward strand.
AATCAACACATCACATAGACAAGCGCTCTAGACCTGGGTGAGTAAGCTTAACTGTGAGAGGGACGCCTCCACAGCAAGCACAATCAAATTTTATAACAAGACTATCTATACTAAACTATTAATTCGAAAATCACCCACTGATAAACTATATAGCTGCAGTGCTCTATTGTGAATATCAGATCTTCCATGGTATAAATTAAGGAAATGTATGAAAATTGATCAACTTATAATATATTATGAACATTCTGCAACTAATTTAACACTGGAATATGTTGGATTACCCATAAGAATAAGAAGACAAGTTCACTTAGCGAATTTTCAAAATTATATTCAAATAATATCCGAAAATTTTATATGAAATAATCTAAAGACACTTCTCTGCTATTTATTCGACCACTTATCCGATTTTTTTATCTGACTATATAATCGATCTTTTTTATTGGAATATTTAATCTTTTTTTTTTATAAATTGACTACCACATTTATCCATTCTATATTATATATTAACATATGGTTATTAACTTTCTATACTGTGTGCACAATTAAGGTATATTAAGGTATATTGTTATCCATTTTCCCTTTTTTTATTTATTTTAATATTTTAAATAATAATAAATGTGTTATATATGTGTGAAATACAGATGGTGAGTGCCTGCTGATTATTTTTATATTTACTTGCATGTGACTTTTTGATCGCTTGCTATTACACTTTTTGTGATGTAAGTTGACAAAAAAAACAACCTTTTTTGCACATTTTTATTATTTTTTGGACAGTGTTCATCTGAGGGGTTAGGTCATGGGGTATTTTTATAGAGCAGATTCTTACGGATACCTAATAGGTCTACTTTTTTTTATTTATTTTAGTTTTACAAAATAAAATTTTTGAATTTTTTTTGGGGTGTCTCAAGTCTGAGAACCATACGGACGGCACAAAAGAGTTGTACAAGGCAACCTGCACCAAGTAGAGCGCATCTTTTTTTGTACCATGCCCGGGTTTTGGTGTTATATGGCTTGAGGACTTGATCAGAGAGATTAACTCCTCCCATATGCAGATTGTAGTCGACGATACAATCAGGCTTGAGGACCGTTGCCGCGGTACCTCACACAGGGACACGGGTGATGCCGTTAGCGTGAATTGTGGACAGTACAAAGACATCCCTCTTGTCCTTATATCTGACCAGCAACAGGTTTCCACTGGTAAGGGCATGGGTCTCACCCCTGGGGATAGGTACCTAGAGGAGGTGGGTAGGGAGGCCGCGTTGATTTTTCCGCACGGTCCCACAAGCGGACGTGGATCTGGCGGCGAGGGACTGGAACAAGGGGATACTAGTATAAAAGTTATCCACGTACAGGTGGTAACCCTTATCTAGCAGTGGGTGCATAAGGTCCCACACAAGTTTCCCGCTAACACCCAGAGTGGGGGGACATTCTGGGGGTTCAATACGGGAATCTCGCCTCTCGTACACACGAAACTTGTAAGTGTACCCTGAGGTACTCTCACAAAGTTTGTACAGCTTCACGCTATACCTCGCCCGCTTAGAGGGAACATACTGGCGGAAAAGTCTCCCATTGAAAGCAATGAGAGACTCCTCAACCGCGACCTCCCTTCCAGGTACATAGGCCTGCACAAATTTGGCCCCAAAGTGATCGAGGGGGGACATGCTGCATTATCTGCATAATGCAGGCATTTCCGAATGACCTCAAAATGGGAGCGTGTCATGGCCGTACTGTAAAGTGGGGTCTGGTAGAGGACGTCCCCACTCCAGTACAGCCTGACACAGTTTTTTATTTACTAGGCCCATGAGCAGCACGAGGCCCCCAAAACATCCTCATCTCGGCTTCACTGACCGGAGTCCAGCCATCGGACCTAACCAAAAAGGAGCCTGGGTGTTAAGCAATGAACTGTTGGGCGAACAAGTTCATTTGCTCCACCATCAGATTCACAAAGTGGTGACTGAAAAAAAGACTAAAATAGTCATATTCAGTGAAGCCCACTGTGGGAATCTGGATTCCTGATTGGCCAACAAAATCAGGAATCATGGGCTCAAAGTCCTCTGGCGTACACCAGACAAGTTCACCGGTAGGGGGCTCAGGTGGACTTATCTGGTGGGCCGGAAAACTAGTACGAGCCCCAGAGCTGCTCGTACTAGTGTGGGCCACAGGGTCCCTGGCATGGCGGTCCCCTTGCTTCGCCTGGCGGCGTCTCTGCCGCTTTGAGGGCTCATCATCGTTAGATGATGAGGACGGGGATGACAAGAGGAAAGTGGGGTCATCCTCGTCCTCACTGGGGCTCTCTGAGTCGGAGGCAAGCAGGGTGTATGGCTCCTCGGCCGAGAACGTCTGGCAAGCCATAGGGGGGTGTGTGTGTGTGTGTGTGTGTGTGTGTGTGTGTGTGTGTGTGTGCGCGCGAGTGTGGAAAACTTTATTTAGTGTGCGTGTGTGTGGGGGCACGGGTGTTCGTGTACTTAGCCCTAAACCTAACAAAAAAATAAATAAAACAAAATTTTAAAAAAAGCCCCAAAAATGTGAAAGTGATCCGTAGCTGATCAGCGGTGGGGTGGGCGATACGCTAACAGTGGCCGGACGCTAAGAGTGCCGGCCACAGTCAGCGCACGCACAAGAAAAAAAAATATATTTGCGCCCCAAAAAATATGTGCGTGTGGGGCGGAAGGGGGGGCAGGGGGACAAGCTGCAGCACCCCTAGGGGGGGTCTAGGGCCCCAGACACCCGATCAGGGTGATGCAAAAATAAAACTTATTTATTTTTTCTAAACTTTCCCTGACTATCCCAACCTATCTAAGCTTTCCCTAACCTGTCCCTATGCATCTTTTTAGTGCCAGATGGCACTATGGTGGCTCAGTGTGGGTGCTGGGCTCTGGAGCTGGACGACGCTGCTCCTCTCTTTCCTGGATCCGGACACAGAAAGGAGGAGGAGGCAGAGCTGCAGTAAGTTAAACCGCCTGCAGCCAATCTGAAGCGATCCTGAGAGGTGATGTCACCATCACCTCTCAGGATTGCAGGATGGCGATTGGTGGTGTATTATCACACCACCGATCACCATCCTATTCCTGGTTATCGGGTCACCAGAGACCCGAATAACCCGGAAACGCAGCAAACCGCAGGTCTGAATTGACCTGCGATTTGCTGCGATTGCCGATACGGGGCGGGAGGGTCACAGGACCCCCCTCGGCATTGTCCCAGGGTGCCTGCTGATTGATTTCAGCAGGCACCCAGTGCCGATCACCACCCGCTGTGCGGCGGTGATCAGAAATACACAGGGCGCACAGGTACGCCCTGTGTCCTTAAGAAGCGGGACATCAGGGCGTACCTGTAAGCCCTGTGTCCCCAACAGGTTAACATACAGAGCACAGACAAAAAGGAATCAGAATGATAAACCCTACCAGAGAGTAGGTCTGGTTTGATAGGGTTGACCATGCTGATAGAGGCTCTTTAAAAGTGTTGTCTTTTTTATATTGATGACTAGTGTTAAGCGAATCAAAGAACCAAGTGGATTTGTCACAAAGTCGAATTTCCTAGCGCTTTGTGGTAACTAATTTGATTTATTCTATAATGGTTGCTGCCTATGTTACAAAGAGGAAGTAAGAAGCCTGGGAACAAGGGATTACTCATAATGCTGGCCAATCAGCAGATAGCCAGCCCCGGTGATGTCGCAGTCCTATAATAAGCCTCATCCTGCCCGGTCTCCACCATTTTACAGTGAACTTAGTGCAGGAAGAGACGTTACAGGCACTAGGGACAGTGATTAGTTAACACTTTATTTAGAAAATATTACTTTTGAGAAGTTCAGGGACAGCTTACACTAAATGGGGTTAAAAAGATTTCTAACACTACTGATTTTAGGTTGTTCACAATCTTTTATACATAACTCCATTAATCCTTAATCGCGTAATTGGGGCAAAACTGCGGCTTGATACTACACATTATTGGGCTGTTCACGTTCTTTTATACAAAAGTACATCCACTAATTATTGATTCTGTAGTGAAATTGCACCCTGATACTACAGATTACTGATACTACACGTTCTTTTTTTTTTACATAATTCAATCCTTAATTGTGTAATTGAGGTGAAATTGTGGTCTGATACTACAGATTTTAGGGTGCTCTCATTCTTTCACACATAATTCAATCCTTAATCTGTAATTGGGGTGAAATGGCAACCAGATACTACACATTTTGAGGTGTTCATGTTCTTTTAAACATAAGTACGTCCATTCATCCTTGTTTCAGGGGTGAAATTGCGGCCCAACACTTACTGTTACAGTACAGTATGTCCGACAGACAGGTGCCAGGCCCTTCTACGGGAACTGGCAGTGGCCAAAATGTACCACCACCTGTCATTTTGTGTTCACAGGTATTGTATGCCATCTGCTCTGCACGGCTTTTCAGCGAGGACGAGGACTTATTGAGGACAGTCAGCCAGCTACTGCCCAGCCAAGATGTGGAGGAGGAGGAGGCAAGTAGCGATGATGAGAGTCGCATGGGAGCAGGTGTTGAGAGTGGACAGGCACACGGCCCTGAGACTGGTGAGGGTGACATCAGTGATGTACAGACAGTAGTGTATGATGTAGCCAATTGTACATGGGAGCTGGGTTAAGAAGAGGCTACATCATCATCAGGGGATGAGGGTGGCTGCTTGCATGTGAGGAAGCAGAGGAGCTGGAAGGTGGTTACGAGCTAGCAGTGTGAGGTCTGGAGCCAAACGTGCCTGAAGAAGACCATCTTCTACTCAGGAGCCTATCTGTCCTGAAAGAACTAGCGGTACACCGGTTCACGGAGGCCGCAGGCAGTCAGCACAGAGTGGTGGGAGGAAAAGGCCATACTTGCCGGTGTGCAAACTTTTCATCCAGTCACGGGAGGAAGTCAGCGTGGCAGTTTGTAGAATCTGTGAAGCATGGCCAGGGTGCCAATGTTGGCACCACGGCCCTGCATAAGCACATGCAGCACCACCATAAAGTGGCCTGGGAAAGCTGTGGCACTAATGTAGTGGTACAGCCTGGCTGCATCTCCCAGTGCCCCGCACCCCTTCTCCAGCAGTCAAAACTCCACCACCTCAGCAGAAGGTAGCCGTGTATCCTTCCCATCATCACATTGCTAATGTCAGCCAGTTTAACTGTACTATTTTTATGCGTATGGATGGCACGGTTACTGAACAATTTTAACTTTGATATGCAAATTAGCCTCAAGGAGCTCTTGCTCCTGCTCCTAAAGGCTCCGTTCTCCCACCTTAAGTCACACCCTGCCGTCCTTGATTGACAGGGCCAGCACTAGTCTTCTCCTGCCGGCCCTGTGCGCTGGATAAATCATGCGCCTGCGCAGTCCCAGCACACAGGGCCGGCAGGAGGAGACTAACGCTGCCTGGCCCTGTCAATCAAGGACGGCAGGGCGTGACTTGAGGTGGGAGAACGGAGCCTCTAGGAGCAGGAGCAACGCCCTCCTGCTCCTAGAGGCTAATTTGCATATCAAAGTTAAAATTGTGCAGTAACCGGGGCATCCATAAGCATAAATAAATATAGTACAGTTAGGGTCTGCTGACATTAGCAAATCGTTAATGTCAGACAGTTTAATAGGGTTAATTCTGGTGACAGAAACCCTTTAAGTTCTTTATTCCGGACGCTAACATTGACCCGTAAGGCTGAGTTCACACTTCAGTTATTTGGTCAGCTTTGGCTCTGTAACTGACCAAATAAGTGAAGTGTGAACTGATTCTAATATTGACACCTATCAAATGCCTGCCATAATGACGTACAGTAACTGTTTTACTACCACAGTGGACCAGTTATACATGTTTCTGCAATGCACAGGGGTGTACACCGATATACAGGCTTCCTGCAGCTGAGAAATAGCAGATTTTTAACGCGCTTCGTCACAAATTAATTTGGATGGAATTGAATTTGTTTGGAAAATAATTTTGGGAAACTATGGTAAAAAGTATAAATCTTTAGGCTACTTTCACACTAGTGTTTTTTATGGATCCGTCATGGATCTGCAAAAATGCTTCCATTACAATAATACAACCGCATGCATCCGTCATGAACCCAGGATCTTATTTGTGGACAGAAAGCCAGTTTCTCAATGTATTCCTATGAGAACCTCACTGTTAGGGCTCATTCAGACAACCATATCTGTTTTGCATAACACGGATGCCGGCCATGTGAATTTCGCATTTTGAGAATTGGAACGGCCAAACCTATGATAGAACATGTCAGCATCTTTTGCGGCCCCGCTGAAATGAATGGGTCCACATCCGTTGTGGAATGGATGCAGATACAAGTATACAGTGGTCTTAATGAGCCCTTAGTCTCCTTGGAATGAATAGAGAAGTAACTGACTTCCTGTCCTGTGTCAGTTGGAGATTAGAGTGCTGGTCACATGACACAGCTGAGGATCAGAAGGGAGGGGATAGCTCACAAATACAGTCACTATTGAGAATATTACATTCAGTACAGTGTACATTATAGTCCTAATATTTCTGAGAATAAAAATTATTGTGGGAGTGCTACTTTAAGCATCTCTTTTAAATGTTCTTGGCTTTTCATTTTCAAAACGTTCCTTCAGATTCCAAGCGTAACCAACTGTACTTGAACATGTTAGCTTTTTTACTTTTTCAAAAAACAATTAAAATGTGCTTATCAATTTTTTTAACTTTGCAAAGCAGACATGGAGACACAGATTTTACTTTTCCATTCACGGGCTTGAAAGGCAATGTTTATTTAAGGTTACTGGATGCCAGGGGCATTGCTAGGGTCTCAAAAGATCCGGGGCCCAAGCCCCAATGAATATGGGGCCCAGTTCTCTAAGTCGTCCACTCTCCCCCACACACCGCATTTTGCTGTACTTGCTATACAGCAGCACATATCTTCTCTGTCATTATCTTCTCCATTCGGTCCGTACAACTTCTCTCAGCTGCCTTGTCTCTGCAGAGTTTGACACACAGACATCTTAGCTTCCTCACATTTCTATCATCATCCCCCAACCTGGAGTCCCAACAGTGTTCTACTGCTGCTCGCTGTGCCCCCCCCCCCCCCAATACCCCCAGATACTATCCTGAAGAAAAATTTGTGCCCCCATAGTAATACTGCCCCCTACAGTGCCCCCAACTGTGATACTGCTCCCCAAGAGTGCCCCCATTAGTAGAAGAGCCATCCAGTATTCACAATACCCTCACAGAGCCCCCAGTACAAATAAGGCCCCCTATTGTTACCCCAGTGGTAATAACGCTATCTACAGACCCCTCAGTAGTAATAAGACCTCCCATAGTACTCTTAGTAGAAATAAGGCGGATCTATAAGTCTCTCCTATAGAGCCCTCAGTAGTAATAAGAACACTTATAATGTCCCCTGGCAGCGCCCCCTGTTATATTCCCGCCTCCACCATACAGTCCCATGTAAATAACATCACACCATCTCTCCTGCCCCCTCCAATATACATTCTTATGTAAATAACATCCCTTATCTACAGCCCCCTTCGACATACAGTCCCAGTTAAATAACATAATCCCCTACCACAGCCGTCTTCAACATACAGTCCTATGTAAATAACATCACTCCCTCCTACAGCCACTATCAACACACAGTCCCATGTAAATAACATCCCTTCCTTCAGCCCTAACATACAGTCCCAGTTAAATAACCACAACTCCCAGAATTGCTCTGCCTCTCCCTTCACTTACCTCTCCTGATGTAGCAGACACCTCAGCTTCTTCTCCTCTTCACTGCCGCCCTCTCCTGCACTGGTCACATGATGGTGACATCATATCAGGTTCTTCTCAACCACTGACTGTTTTACTGGTCTCATAACCTGTGATGTCACCACAGGTCCTTCAGCTCTTCCATCGCATTAGATTCAATTGTATCGCCGTCCTGTGGATGGCAATACAGATGTATCTAGTAGGCAGGCAGGACATTCGGGGTCTGGGACAAAACATCAGGGGCCCAGGCCCTGAATGTTTTAACCTAGAAACGCCCCTGCTGGATGCACAGCATTTTTGGAAGCACAATGAGGATATTATTTATAGTACAATGTAAAGAACACAACACAATACAGAGCATATTCCATTGTCCACATAATCTCGCAAGCAATACTATTTCCTAGTCAAAATGTAATCAGAACTCTGAAATGTAATATAACTCCTTTTATATACCTGTTTAACCTTGAGATGCACCGAGAGGGGTTTTAAATGCAGTAAATCAGTATGTTTGTGCCATCTGTCCATGCACAGTATGGCAGATGTCAGGAAGGGGATTAATGCACTGAAAGTATCAAATAGCATTACTTAATATGTTGTTTGCATGTTAGGCTGTGTCGACATCTGCATTGTGGGCACCATTAGGGGTCTCCTCCACAGATTCCAATCAAAACATAATGGAGCAGCACGCCGCTTTGTTTTGCCTTATGTCAGTAGAATGCCGGACTCCTGAACAGAAACCTGACACTCCATAATAGTCAACTGGGTCCGTCCAGCGCAGTTCATGTCAGTTATCTGCTAGATCCATCACTTCTGTGATCAGCACAGATGTGAACACAGCCTAAGTGGACAATTATAATTTGACTGCTTACATACCAGTGTTTTTTGGAGCTTCCATATATGCTGGTGCGGGAGGTTGACCGCCTTGCCAGCCATACTGAGGATATCCTTGATAGCCGGGCTGTCCTGGCTGATACCCTGCAGGACCAGGTGGATAACCAGGATACTGAGCTGAACCATCTTGTGGTTGCCCATATGGTGGGTAAGGTGCGCCTTGAGGAGGTCCATATGGTGGGTAAGGTCCAGGTGGATTAACCCCGGTGTACGGTGGAGGATTTTCATAATTCATAGTGAACTGTAATCCATAAAACAGAAAATTAGTCCTCATAAAAGATCTGATTCTATTTTCAAAATCATTTGCATAACATTTTACAAAACCACAGCCTTGTTTAATTAGTGCAATTTTTATTACCTTCAATGTCATACTGACAGCCTCATGCAGACAACTGTACCATCCACCAGCACTTTGCACTTCAAAAGTGAAGTTTGAGCACACGTTTCCATATATTTATATTTATATTTATTTCCATATTCCATAGATTTTCATGCCGGTTCTCATGCTGTATATGGATATCCTGAATGTTTGTGCAGAAATTGAGATGCGAGAGCCATGTATGGACCTCAGCACATGCAGCGGGAAAGCGCCGTTATTCTTCTTGAATAAGAAGGCTAAATAGAAGAAAACCATGCTAATTAACGTTTAACATGGGCCTCAAGCACACTGGTTTTGTGAGGTACACTTCTTAAATATGGTCACCTGCATGAGGCCCCAAGACAATTATTTAGGTTATAGGTTAAATAAAAGTCTAAACAATTGCAGGGCCAGATTAAACAGAGGGCACACTGGGTCCTCAACCAGTTTGGAGGTAGTAGGGGCCTCCACCAGAATTGAAACGCAGGTTCGGACTTCTATACCAGCCAAACTTGCTGACATGAATGCCCAAAATAGCAGCAAGCCGCACCTGTTCCTGTGGTCTCTTCCCTCCTATAGTAATAATTATTTCATCTGTTTTAGAAAAGATAATTATTCTGTCCAGTAGGTGGCAGCATCATACACTGATGTTACCTCCAGGTGATAATGAAATTACTCTGGGCCTGCAGCATGACTGGTCCATGTTGCTAAAAAGTGAAGTAGGAAGGAAGGGAGGAGGGAAATCCACAGTATGACTCCCTCCCTCACTACAATCAGGAGAATTAGCTTGCTGTTATAATAAGGGATTCCTCTGGGTAGGTCATTAGTACCTGATGGGTGGGGGTCCTGGGTGTCTGACCCCTAACAATCAGCTGTTTGAGAAGGCAGTGGCGCTCGCAGTAGCCAGTGATGACACGTTCATTGTTCATGTGCCCTCGGCACAGCTCAGCCCAATAGAAATGAATGGGGCTGAGCGCGACACCAAGCACAGCCACAATACTGTGTATAATGCTGTGCTTGGTGAACACTGAGAAGGCCCAGGGGCCTCACAAGAGCACTGGTGCCTTCTCAAACAGCTGATTGTATGCTGAAGATAGATTATCCGTTGTAAACTCTTGGAAAACCCCTTTAAACCCTTCACTACCGAGCTACTTTTCACCTTAAATCCCAGGCCGATTTTTGCTAATCTGACATGTGTCACTTTATGTGGTAATAATTTTAAAACGCTTTTACTTATCCAGGCCATTCTAAGGCCTATTGCACACGACCGTATGGCTTTTTCAGTGTTTTGCGGTCCGTTTTAAACGGATCCGTTGTTCCGTTTTTTGTTTCCGTTGTGTTTCCGTTTTCGTTCCGTTTTTCCGTATGGCAAATACAGTATACAGTAATTTCATAGCAAAAATTGGGCTGGGCATAACATTTTCAATAGATGGATCCGCAAAAAACGGAACGGATACGGAAGACATACGGATGCACTTCCGTATGCATTCCGTTTTTTTGCGGACCCATAGACTTTAATGGAGCCACGGAACGTGATTTGCGGCCAAATATAGGACATGTTCTATGTTAAAACGGAACGGAAAAACGGAAAAACGGAAACGGAATGCATACGGAACACATTCCGTTTTTTTTGCGGACCCATTGAAATCAATGGTTCCGTATACGGACCGTATACGGACCGCAAAAAACGGCCAGTAAACGGGAAAAAAAAACGGCCGTGTGAAAGAGGCCTAAGACTGTTTTCTAGTCACATATTGCACTTCATGACAGTGGTAAAATTGAGTCAAAAAATTAAATTTTTATTTATAAAAAATACCAAAAATTTAGAAAAATTAGCAAATTTCCATTTCTCATTATTTATAATAGAGAACTATTTTTGGAGTAATTGCTATTACTTTACATTCCCCATATCCCTACTTCATGTTTGGATCATTTTGTGAATGCCATAGGATTAGAAGCAAATCTTGAAATTTTTCTGAAAATTTCCAAAACCCACTTTTTAAGGACCAGTTCAGGTCTGAAGTCACTTTGTGAGACTTACATAATAGAAACCACCCAAAAATGACCCCATTTTAGAAACTACACCCCTCAAGGTATTCAAAACTGATTTTACAAACATTGTTAACCCTTTAGGTGTTCTATCAGAAATTAATGGAAAATGGAGAGGAAATTTCAGAATTTCACTTTTTTGGCAGATTTTACATTTTAATCCATTTTATCCGCTAACCAAGCAAGGGTTAACAGCCAAACACAACTCAATATTTTTTGCCCTGATTCTGTAGTATTCAGAAACACCCCATATGTGGTGGCAAACTGCCGTATAGGCACACCGCAGGGCGCAGAAGGAAAGAAACGCCATACGGTTTTTGGAAAGTAGATTTTGCGGGACTGGTTTTTTGACACCATGTCCCATTCGAAGACCCCCTGATGCACCCCTAGAGTAGAAACTCAAAAAGAGTGACCCATTTTGGAAACTACGGGATAATGTGGCAGTTTTCTTATTTTAGGGTACATACGATTTTTGGTTGCTCTATATAAAAAGAATTGTGAGGCAAGGTAACAAAAATAGCTGTTTTGGCAGTTTTTATTTTTTGTTATTTACAGGTGTTCATCTGACAGGTTAGATCATGTGATATTTTTATACAGCAGGTTGTTACGGACGCGGCAATATCTAATATGTATACTTTTCATTTTTTTCACTTTAGCACAATAATCGCAGTTTTGAAGCAAAAATAAATAAATCATATCTTAGTGTCTCTATTGTCTGAGAGCCATAGATTGTCTTAGGTAGGGTCGCATTTTTTGAGGAATGAAGTGATTTGTACTATTTTGGGGGGGCATATGCTTTTTTAAATCGCTTGGTGTTGCACTTTTAGTGATCTAAGGTGCCCAAAAAATTTTTTTTTTAGCACAGTTTTTAATTTTCTTTTTTTGACGGTGTTCCCCTGAGGAGTTAGGTCATGTGATATTTTTATAGAGTCGGTCAATACGGATGTGGCAATACCTAATATGTCTACTTTTCTTTTTTTCCCTATTTAAAAAATATATATATAAAATTTACTTTATTTTTGGAAAAGGACGCTTTTTTTTACTTGAAACTTTTTTTTTTTTTTTTGGGGAAAACTATTTTTTTAACTTTTCTTTTACTTAATTTTTTGTCCCACTCTGGGACTTCAACATTTGGGGGTCTGATCCCCTTTACAATGCTTCTGTATAGTAATGCATTGGCTGTAAGTGTATTAACAGTGTAATACGCTTACAGCCTGCTTGCCTGTGAGATCCAGGGGACTGGATCTCACAGGCTCTCCCGGAAGGCAGCCACGATGTGTATGGAAGGCATCGAGCTGCCTTCCCTGCCATGGGGTCAACGTCACAGCAGTGCGGGGACCCCATGGACACCGGCAACCGTGAGGATACCGCACATGCCGTGGTCAGCGCTGACCACGGCCGTGCAAGGGTTAATGCTCAAGCATCGATGATTTCACTAATGCAACGCATACAGCAGGGGTCCGGCTATCAGTGACAGACGGACCCCTGCCTCTGATCGGGCGGGAGCAGCTCCTGCACCCACCCAATCAGCACGCCGTACCTGTACTGCACTGGGATTTATGTCCCGCATTTCTGCGCCGTACATGTATGGCGCTGGTATCCTAAGGGTTAAAGCGGTCCTGGGAACAAAAAAAAAAAAAAAAAAAAAAAAAAAAGAATCTAAAAAAGTGGCCCCATTTTGACAGAAGGTGGGGCAACACTATTAGGCAGGGCCCAGGAGGTGTTATCAATACCATAGTGCACCACAAAATGCCATCCCAGCAGACGCAAATACCACAGTGCAGCACAAAACACCATCCTAACAGAACCAAATACAACACTACAGCACAATATAATCCCTCCGCAGAACCAAATACCACAGCACAAAATACCTCCCGAGAAGCTGTCTCTTTGTGATGGCCATCAATATCTGTCATGTTCTGTCCTCCTCCAACTGTCCCTAATTAATATATGTAGCTGGGGGCTTAAAAAGCGAAATGTAGGAAACAGCACTGAGCCAGCCCTACTTTCACCATGCTACCTTAATTTCCCCTAGTAATGACCCCTATATTGCCACCAGTAGTATTCTCCCCAAGTGGCCAAGGAAAGAAAGAAGCCATGTTCCAAGCTGCCGTCTCCAATGCAGACCACAAGTCTTTTTCAGCCTGAGTCGCCTGTGTTCCTGGGTTTGAGTGGCCCATGTACAGCCATACAAATGAATTCAGGAGCTGCCAGACAGGTACATACAGTGGATATAAAAAGTCTACACACCCCTGTTAAAATATCAGGTTTCTGTGATGTAAAAAATGAGACAAAGATAAATCATTTCAGAACTGTTTCCAACTTTAATGTCACCTATGAACTGTACAACTCAATTGAAAAAACAAACTGAAATTTTTTAGGTAGAGGGAATAAAAAAAAAAAAATATAAAAATAAAAATAATATGGTTGCATAAGTGTGCACACCCTTAAACTAATACTTTGTTGAAGCACCTTTTGATTTTATTACAGCACTCAGTCTTTTTAGGTATGAGTCTATCAGCATGACACATTTTGACTTGGCAAGATTTGCCCACTCTTTGCAAAAACACTCCAAATCTGTCAGATTGCGAGGGCATCTCCTGTGCACAGCCCTCTTCAGATCACCCCACAGATTTTCCATAGGATTCAAGTCTGGGCTCTGGCTGGGCCATTCCAAAACTTTAACCACCCTCCCGTCCGCACGTTGACTATAAACATCCGGGAGGTGGTTTTCTACCTCTAAATGGATGTTTCTGAACGTCCATTCAGAGATCGCAGCTGCACGCTAATCGTGCAGCTGCAGATCGGGTTGCCCGCTGTCAGTGACAGCAGGGCAACCCTTAGAGAAGGCAGAGACAGTTTCCAGGTGTCCCTGCTTTCTATATCGCTGTATACACAGCGCTCATCGTGCTGACGTACAATGTGGTTAATGTGACTCATTAAGGCGGAGTTTACACTTCAGTTATTTAGTCAGTTATTTCCAATCAGTTATTGTAAGCCAAAACCAGGTGCAGATCTTTCCATTAATAGTAATTTACCCTATCAAGTACCTTCTCACATAATGGACAACATGGAGCTAATTTGCTTTGCCCAATCAACAATTCTTCACAGCAATACCATCATTCTAAAATATAACTTTTAATGCTTATATATAAAAAAATCAATACACCCTTATAATTATAAAAAATTGATAATGAAGAAAAGAAAATCAAAATCTAGGGTCAGGTTGATGTTCCCTTGCAAGGTATTTGCAATTTGATTAGCAGGTATTTGTAGGGCCTACTGGGAGCAGTATCCCTAGTTCTGACCCTAGTATAGTAGCCCTGCCTAAATACGGAATAGCCGCCCCGATAGGGGCGATCCCGTTTCTCGTGCCTCCTAGTATCCCTAGTTTAACCCTATCACGGGGAGGATACCTATAATAGTGGGAGACCCTATAGGGATGCCTAGGCTAATCTACACAAGAAAAATATTAAATATATATATATATATATATATATATATATATATATATATATATATATATATATATATATATATACCCAGAATTAGTGACAGACAACACCCTGATTATTAATGTGAGTGATATAAAGAATAATATAAGGTTAGAAGAAACAAATGTCCAATAACGTCCCTACACGTTTCGCCTGGTTGGTGTCAGGCTCATCAGGGGACATATTTGACAAAGGAGTACCTGTCACCATAAATAGTCACCTGAGCACTTCAAATGTTACTATATACACAAGTTTATTTTATTTTTCTCTTTTATGATAGAGAGAATTATTGGAACATATGATAAAAATAGGCCAATAGCTAAAACGCTGATCAATCAATTTGTAAAGTGATCAAGCCAGTTTCTGTGGCAGGAGACATTGGTTATATGGATATGGTCTAGGTACTGATATTTAGAGGTAATCTAGAATCATTCAAATGTCTCGTGCTTCAAGCTATAGCCAGACTGGGATATACCAAATTATATATCTAGGTATATAGCCCGCAGTCAAGTATAGTAAGACTGTGCCTATTTGTTTCCACCAAGCCAGAATTCAGTATGCCTATGATGCATCCCAGGTGTAAGATACAGATACACCTGACGTCTATGGCATAACAATACTAGTTATTTAGTCAGCTCTATGAAAATTACCGATCCACAAAGATATAACATCAGTGTTGAGTGGTATCAGGTGGTTTTTGCAGGTATAAAAGGCGATACTTGCGTGCCCGTTCATGGCTAGATAGATGGGCCGGTGGTGATATCCAAAAGTCGGGATGCCAATATCGATGGCAGCATAATGATGACAAAATCAACGTCACAGGCCCGGCTGTTACTGACAGCTTGTTGGTCCCTGCTGTATCCGCCGCCATCACTTAAAATGCCAATGCCGGTGGATTAGCCCTTCACATGCCACGGTCAGCGTTGATGGCGGTATGTGCAGTGTTTACAGAGGGAGGGGCTCCCTCTCTGACCCCATCGGGCTCCCTACGCTGCCGTGACAGGGGGCCGATAGTTACTATGGCATCCCCGATGCCTTATACAATTTGGAATATTTTTATTTTTTAAATAAAAGGTAAAACATATTGACTTAAATTTACAACTAACAAAGTACAAGTACTGGTCCTAAGGAGTGGGTGACAACCGCTGGAGGGTAAGATCGATCCGTATTTCCCCTAATTTGCGGTTTTGGGTTATTGTTTACTGCAGATTCCCAAGGTTCCTAAAAAGGCATCAGGGAAGTCCAAGCACAAGGAGTGTGGGGAATGCAGGGTCCCGTTACCTTCCTCCTATGCCAAACCTCTTTGCCAGACATGCATTGGGAAATTAGTAATGGAAGAATCGCAGAGCCTGTCCAAATCTATTAAGGCTTTGGTCAAATCTGAGGTCAGATCTTCTTTAAAAGGCGTTCAGGCATTCGCATCGCAAAACCCCCGTTAAACAATCCGCAGCCTGGGAATCTGACTCAGATCTGCCCGACGTGGAAGAAGTTATAGAATCAGGGGAGCTCTCCTCTGACTTTTCTTCCTCTGATCAAGATACAGCAGGAAAGTCTTTTTCCTTTGGAAGACGTGGAACCCCTGTTGAAGGCCGTTAAGTCCACGATGCAGCTAGAGGACTTAAAAGAACCCAAATCCATGGCTGATCAAGCGTTTGAAGGGTTAGGACCCAGATGCCATAGAGCATTCCCCGTTCACAAAAATATCGAGGCTTTGATCAAAAAAGAATGGAAGAACCCTGATAGGAAATTTGTCATTCCCAATTCGGTTAAACGTAAATATCCCTTTGAAGATTCAATTACCAGCGTCTGGTATAAAGCCCCTTTAGAAGATGCTCCTGTAGCTAAAATAGCAAAAAGAGCAGATCTCCCCTTTGAAAATCTGGAAGGTCTGAATGACCCGCTAGACAAAAAAGTGGACGTGTACCTCAGAAGATCTTGGGAAAGTGCGTCCACCAGCCTCAGACCCGCTATTGCAGCCTCGTGGGTTTCTAGATCCCTAAAGCTCTGGTTGGGCCAATTGGAATCCCATATTAGGGATAAGACCCCTAGGGAGGACTTACTAGCTTCCCTCCCGACTTTCCATAAAGCAGCAGATTTTCTGGCGGACGCCTCCGCAGATGATATCCTTTCTAGGGCTGCCGCCCTTTCCAATGCTGCCGGGCGTGCAGTTTGGTTAAGACCCTGGAAGGGGGGAATCAAGGATCTAAAGCAGTAATGGCGAACCTTTTACAGACCGAGTGCCCAAACTGCAACACAAAACCGCAAAGTGCAAACACGGCAATTTAACCTGAATACAAATATAGTACGGTATTTCCTCCATGTACTTTATCATGTAGCCATAATAGCCTGCCTACATTCAGTGTGCGTGCCATAGGTTCGTCATCACTGATCTAAAGCCCGCCTTTTCTCCCTACCTTGCGAAGGCTGTAGGCTGTTCGGGTCTTTGCTAGACGATATTCTAGAGAAGGCTTCAGACAATGAGAAGAGGTTTCCTACTGCGGGGAAAAAAAACTTTTTTTCGAGGGGCGCCAATCAGGGTTTAGAAATGAGAGAGAAAAAAAAAAGAGAAAGAGAGAGAGAGAGAGAGAGAGAGAGAGAGAGAGAAAAAAAAGAGAGCGAGAAAGAAAGAGAAAGAGAAAGAGAGACTTCCCAGAAAATCGGGAGGTTTTCTCTTCAAATCCAGTGAAAAGAAGGAAAGGATAAATCCAATGACGCCAGAAGCCTTGCTTACTTTCTGCCGGCCTGGAGCACAATTAAAAAAAAAATGGTTGGATTCTGGATGTGAAAAAAAAAGTGGGTTCTGGCTGGAATTCCAATCCTTACTGGTAGAACCAAAACAAAGAAAGAAGAGAAGCCCTGGAAAAGGAAGTACTTACCCTCCTGGAGAAAGGAGTAATGGAAGCGGTACCCAGTGCAGAGAGAGGCAAGGGATTTTTTTCCCCCTTGTTTCTTGTAAGGAAACCCAATGGTTCCTTCAGGGTCATCCTGAATCTCAAGTCTCTGAACAAGTCTCTGAGATACAAGAGATTCAGGATGGAGACTTTAAGATCCACTGTGTATCTCATTTCCCAGGGATGTTGGATGGCGACCTTGGATTTAGAGGACGCTTATTACCACGTCCCTATACATGCAAACTCCCGGAAATTCCTTCGTACAGCAGTCTGGGTAAGAGGGGAATGGTGGCATCTCCAGTACAAGGCTCTCTCCTTTACAGTTTCTCAGGCCCCAAGGGTCTTTACTAAGATTGTGGCAGAAGTCGCTGCATTTCTGAGAGTGAACATCATCTCTCTAGTAACATATTTGGACGACTTGCTGATTCTTTCCTATTCAGAAACACAACTCAAGAAAGATCAGAATTTCCATCTGTCCTCAAGAGAAAGAGCGTCTCTGTTAAGGTGGATGTCCCCAGATTATCTGTCGATAGGGAACCCGTGGGTTTATCAGACACAGACCATTATAACAACAGACGCCAGTCCCTGGGGATGGGGCGTACACTCAGATAACAGATGTTGGCAGGGGAGATGGGATCTAACGACCAGAAGACAGTCTTCCAATTTCAAGGAGCTGAAGGCAATTCAGATGGCCCTAACCAGTGCCCTGCCCAATCTAAGAAACCAAAAGTTGCTCCTTTACTCAGAAAATTCCACCACGGTTTCTTACATAAATCGTCAGGGGGCAAAATGGTCCCGTCTCCTCCTCCAGGATATTTTCAAGGTAGCGGAAGACAGAAGCCTCTTTCTTTCAGCTGTCCACCTGAAAGGGAAGGACAGTCCCATAGCAGACTTCCTGAGCCGGGTAGATTTAAGACAGGGAGAGTGGTGTCTGAACCACAAGTCCTTTTCTCAGATAGTCCAGGTATTTGGGGTCCCCTTCGATAGACCTCTTCGCGTCCCGTTCCAACAGGAAAACAGATTTTTCTCTCTCAACCATCTAGACTACCCGACAGTAGTGGATGCTCTGGCTCAAGATTGGAGCCAGGAGAATGGCTATGCCTTCCCTCCGTTTTGTCTCATTCCGCAGGTGTTAAACAAAGTAGCTCGGGAAAGAGCATCCATATTGGCCCAAGAGGGCCTGGTTTTCAGCTCTCCAGAGGCTAGCCTCCCTCCCTCCCTTCCCTCTACCACCAAGGGAGGATCTTCTTTTTCAGGGTCCCCTATTCCATCCCGACCCGGATACTCTAAAGTTGGCGGCATGGAAGTTGATAGGAACATCTGGCTAGATAGGGTCCTGTCAGGCAAAGTGGTGTCCACCCTACTTAAGAGCAGGAAAGAATCCACGGCCAATAAATATCTGAAAGTCTGGGGGGTTGTCTCCACCTTTCTGGGTTTTTCTCCTGACCCCCTTAAGGAGCCTGAAATTCCTAGGATTCTAGACTATCTACAAGCAGGCTTAGAAAAAAAGCTTAAGGCTTCCACCTTGAAAGTTCAGGTGGCAGCACTAAGTTATTTTTTTGACTATAGGCTAGCCAATCACCCCTGGGTGAAAAGATTTTTGAATGCTGCCTCCAGAATTCATCCCTCATTGCGGCCCCTTACTCCTCCGTGGGACCTTAATGCAGTCCTTACGGCCCTCTCCCAGCATCCCTTTGAGGCACTACAGGATTTATTCTTGGAGACCCTTTCCTATAAACTGGCCTTTCTAATAGCTATCACCTCGGCAAGAAGGGTCTCAGAGATCCAGGCTTTTTCTGCCTTCCAGCCCTACACTTCCATATTGGACGATAAAATGATCATTAGACCCATTCCCTCCTTCCGTCCTAAAGTGGTTTCCAATTTTCATATGAATCAGGACATAATCCTTCCCTCCTTCTGTCCGAATCCAGCCAACCAGTTGGAAAGTAAATTCCACTGTCTAGACGTCAGGAGGTGTTTAATCTTCTACCTGGAATCTACCGCTCCCTGGAGAGTGGACAAAAATCTTTTCATTCAATATCAGGGTAAACTGAAAGGCCGTAGGGTTTCCCGGGTAATCTTCGCTAAATGGGTTAAAAAAGCCATCCTTTTGTCCTATCCTTCTCTCTGCATTTATATATATAAAAAATAAAAAATAAATCCTCAGGTTTCCTGTCCCAGATGGGAGGTCCTCCTCGCATGGGTGCCGTCATGGGTATCGAGAAAAACAATTACCGGTAAGCAATTATTGTTTTCCACATGAAATGAAACATTTTCAAAATGTGGCTTGGTGTCACGGTAAGTGTGGAAAGGAAGAACAGCAAATAAACAAACTACAACAGTAACAGACTAGGACCCAAAGCTAGTGAGGAGGGGGATGGTAACCTCCTATATATCCCCGAGCCTCTCCCTGACTGCTGACAGTATGAGCAAATCCTAAAAGGTGGAAGAACTCATACACCGGAACCCAAGACCTGCTGAAACTGTCACAAACCCTAAATTAGGGACCGGGGAGGGGGGGGGATGAGACTGCTGGGACCTTCCACCGTGAAGGGACCAGCGTCTCCCCGAGACCTAGACACAACACACACACAAAAGTATAAGCAGGAGGACTTCGCTTGAGATGAGTAAGAAGCAAGAGAACCTCTAACAACCAGCTTAGAACTCCAGAAGGAAATAACAACCGCAAAGTCTGCAGTGAGAGGCGGCCTTAAATAGAGCCACTAAACAAGTGAGCAGAACCTGTGAAGAGGTGAGATCCTGCCCACAACAACAGACAGCAAGGAAAAACAAAGACTTGTCAGACTCACGTGCTGCAAGTCTATCTGATCTTCTTATCTGGGTGTGCCCTGTGAAAGGCCTTCAGAAGGCGACTACTGACATCATTCGCCAGAACCCACATTCTTTCTTCTGGACCGTAACCCTTCCAATGTATAAGGTACTGAAGGAAACCACGAAGAATACACGAGTCAATTATTCTGGAGATCTGAAACTCCAGATTACCATCTATCATGACAGGAGGAGGTGGCAAGGGAGATGGTTCAGCAGGTTCCACATAGTTTTTCAACAAAGATTTGTGAAACACATTATCTTCCAAGCCTGCGGAAGTTCAAGACGAAACGCAACTGGATTAATAATGGCAGAGATCTTGTAAGGACCAATAAATCTTGTCCCAAATTCCAAGAGGGTACCTTCAACTTAATGGACAACTACACTAAATCACCCACACACAGGTCCGGACCAGTTATACGTCTCTTGTCAGCCATACGATTATATCTTTCGCCCATTTTTTTAAAATTGATTTGAATCTTCCGCCAGATAGATGACAATGAGGAAGATGATCTCTCCTCTTCAGGTATACCAGAGGACTTAGTCCCAGAAAAAGTACCAAACTGAGGGTGAAACCCATATGCACCAAAAGATTGTGACTTATCAGTGGACTCCTGTCTACGCTTATTCAAGGCAAACTTAGCCAAAGACAAAAATGAAGAAGACCACTCTTCCTGATTTTTGGAGACAAAACACCTCAAATAAGTCTCCAGATTCTGGTTAGTGCTCTCAGTTTGTCTGTTCGACTGAAGGTGAAAAGCCGAAGAGAAAGACAACTGAACTCCCAGACGAGTACAGAACGCCCTCCAGAACCTGGAAACAAATTGCGTCCCCCTATCAGATACCACATCAGAGGGAATGCTGTGTAATTTCACAATGTTATCAATAAACACTTGAGCGAGTTTTGGCATTGGGCAAACCTGATAATGGTATAAAGTGCGCCATCTTACTGAAGCGGTCTACCACCACCAAAATCCCAGAAGAGCTAGGTAAATCAGTGATAAAGTCCATGGACAAATACGTCCAAGGACGGGATGGGATGGACAAAGGAAGAAGAGATCCTGAAGGCCGAGTATCAGTCACCTTGGCACGTGCACAGGTCTCACAAGCTGCCACATAGCCCTCCACACTTTTACATAAACCTGGCCACCAGAATCTCAGACAAATAAGATCTACAGTGCATCTGCTCCCAGGGTGTCCCGCAAGGACAGTATCATGATGCTCTTTGAACACCTTGTGTTGAAGCCCAGAAGGAACAAACGACCTCCCTAGAAGACAGGAATCAGGTGCCTCACCTTGAGCTCCCAACACCTCCGCCCCAAATTTAGGATAAAGGGCAGATGCTACCACCCCATCAGCCAAAATCGGAGCAGGATCCTCCGAATCTCCCCAACCCCGCCCCCCCCCCCCTTCCCCAAAATTAAATCTGGTAAAAACCAAATGACCATCTGGTCTGCCTTGGGTCCAGACGCTTCGCTGATTGCAGGTAAGCCAGATTCTTATGGTCAGTAATTACTGTAATGGGATGAATTGATCCTACTAACCAATGGCGCCATTCTTCACAAGGCCAATTTAATGGCCAGCAACTCTCTATTACCAACATCATAATTTCTTTCGGCAGAAGACAGTTTTTTAGAAAAAAAAAAAAAGCACAAGGGCTCCATTTGCCAGCAGAGGGACCCTGCGACAACACTGCTCCGACTACCACTTCCGACGCGTCAACCTCCACAATGAAAGGTTGAGACACATCAGGTTGCAGCAGAATGGGAGCAGAAGCAAAACATTCCTTTATTGCAGAAAAAGCATGTAAATGCCTCTTCCGACCAGACTGAGAAGTCCACACCTTTCTTGGTCATATCAGTCAAAGGCTTGACAATAGTGGAATAATTCAGGATACATTTTCTGTAGTAATTAGTAAATCCCAAAAACCGCATCAGCTCTTTCTGATTCTCAGGTCGATCCCAGTCTAATACTGCACAGACCTTTTTGGGATCCATACGAAAACGTGAGGAAGAAAGCAAGTAACCCAGGAACCGCCGGAGCAAAAGGGCATGACAAGTTCTTGAAGTGGCCCTCAGGGGGTATTAAAAGCAGTCTTCCATTCATCCCCCTCCCTGATTCTTATCACATTATAAACCCCTCTCAAATCCAACTTGGAAAACATCTTGGCTGCAACAATCTGATGGAATAAATCCGGGATCAAGGGAAGGGGATAAGGATCCCGGACAGTGATAAGATTTAGCTCCTGGAAATCTAAACATGGTCTAAGGGACCAAAAAAAGAAGCCAGCAGCCACAGGTGACTTAGATGGTCTAATATGTGCTTTTGCCAAACTCTCGGATATATACTCTTTCGGGTTGAGAAAGATTATATAACCAAGATTTTGGCAATTTAACTCCGGGAATAAGATTGACCGGACAATCATACTCTCGGTGAGGGGGTAACTCCTGATCTCCCCCCTCAGAGAATACATCCGAAAAATCAGAAAGAAACATAGGTAACACCTTAGTGGATACCACAGAAAGTGATGCGCCAAGACAGTTGTCCATACAGAAATCACTCCAATTACTGATTTGTCTTGCTTGGCAATCTACGGTAGGATTGACTGATAAACCTAGCACTAGAGGAGCAGGCAAACCCTTCAGCATAAAACTAAAAATTTAAATCAACATGAGAATCACCCACCCTCAAATGAATATCCTGCACGATATGAGTCAGACACTTTTGCGAGAGAGGAGCGGAATCAATAGCAAACACAGATATCCCTTTGTTTAATGAGCTTGTTTTAAAACAATGACTCTGAACAAATTGATAATCAACAAGGTTAACTCCTGCACCACTGTCAACAAATACTTCTAATTCGATATTTTCAGAGTCTAGCGCCACCATGGCAGGCAGGAGAAAATCGGGAACTACAGGTAAAAGACAAAAATACCTTCGCTGACTTCCCATTCACGCTATCAAGAGTAAGAGAACTAGATCTAATAGTTAGAACCTTTTTTTTTCTTTTTCACCTTGAGGTTTAATATAAAGGACAAACGTTAATAAAAGTTCCTTCTTTTCTCTGAACCTTGAGGTTCCTATTACCAGGGCCTTAATGAGACCTGTCCTAACTGCATATGCTCATCTCCAGACACTAGCTTAAGTGACTCAGTACCCCGAGGAACAGAAGAGATTGTTTCCCCATATGATAGTGCATTCTCCCTGACTCAAGCTACGCAGCTTAGTTTCGGCCAGAGAAACCTGGTCTGGGTCATCATAAATAAGGCCCAGGGCTCTGAAAAATGTATCCACTGATCGGAGGGATTGGGACCCGATCGGTAGAGAAAAGGCCCAGGACTGAGCATCACCATTCAGCAGAGAAATAATAATCCCCACTCTGATTCTCGTCGGCAGAGGAGATCGGACGCAGACAAATACAATTTACAAGATTCTCTGAAACAAACAAAATTATCATTTCCCCCAGAAAACCTATCTGGGAGGGCAACCTTAGGTTCAAGGTTGATCTGGTTCTCACTGGCTGAACCAGACGCCTGAGAATCCAGAAACCGTGCAACAGAATGACGGATGTCAGCTCCCTCCAAAGATCATCCCTGCATGCGATCAACTAGCGCATTAACAGCATCCATATCTGCACAAAGAAAGGAAAATAATGACGGTAAGGGCGGTTGTTAATGTCACGGTAAGTGTGGAAAGGAAGAACAGCAAATAAACAAACTACAACAGTAACACAGACCAGGACCCAAAGCTAGTGAGGAGCGGGATGGTAACCTCCTAGATATCCCCGAGCCTCTCCTGACTGCTGACAGTATGAGCAAATCTTAATGGTGGAAGAACTCATACACCGGAACCTGAGACCTGTTAAAACTGTCACAAACCCTAAATTAGGGAGCGGGGATAAGACTGCCGAGACCTTCCACTGTGAAAGGACCAGCGTCTCCCTGAAATTTAGACACAACACACACACACACACACAAAGTAGAAACAGGAGGACTTAGCTTGAGAGGAGTAAAAAGCAGGAGAACCTCTAACAACCAGCTTAGAACTCCAGAAGGAAATAACAACAGCAAGGTCTGCAGTGAGAGGCGGGCTTAAATAGAGCCACTAAAAAGCAAATGAGCAGAACCTGTGAAGAGGTAATATCCTGCCCACAACAACAGACAGCAAGTAAAAACAAAAAGACCTGTCAGATAGACTCACGTGCTGCAAGTCTATCTGATCTTCTCAGATCTCTCACAGGGCAGGCAGTGAAACTTTGTTGTTATGGTGAAAACTGGCTTGGTCTTGAAGGGGTTAAAGGGGTTGTCTCACTTCAGTTAAATGGCATTTATCATGTAGAGAAAGTTAAACACAAGCAGCTTACTTTGCTGACTTGATAAATTTTTCCATCACATTATATACTTCTCGTTTCCATGGTCACGACCGCCCTGCAATCAGTGGAGCCCGTGCTTGCACACTACAGAAAAAAACCGCTGGTGTCTCTGGTGGCCAGGACAATAGGAGCGCACATAGGCCAGCGCTTTTTACTATAGTGTGCAAGCACCGATGCTGGATTGCAGGGTAGTCGTAACCATGGAAATGAGCAGTGTAAAAATGAATACAGCCAGTGAAGGAAGCAATATTGACAATCACAATACATTAGTAAGTGCCTTCTAGTAACTTTCTCTACATGATAAATGCTATTTGCTGAAGTGAGAGAACCCCTTTAAGGCTACTTTCACACTCGCGTTTTAGGCGGATCCGTCATGGATCTGCAAAAACAGAACGGATCCATTTGTATTATCTGTAACATAGCCAAGAAAGATCAGTCTTGAACACCACTAAAAAAGTCAATGGGAGACAGATCAGTTTTCTATTGTGCCAGATTGTGTCAGAAAACTGATCCGTTGACTTAGGCCTCATGCACACGACCGTTGTGTGCATCCGTGGCCGTTGTGCCGTTTTCCGTTTTTTTTCACGGACCCATTGACTTTCAATTGGTCCGTGGAAAAATCGGAAAATGCACCGTTTTGCAGCCGCATCCGTGATCCCTGTCCGTCAAAAAAATATGACCTGTTCTATTTTTTTGACGGACAACGGTTCACGGACCCATTCAAGTCAATGGGTCCGTGAAAGAACACGGATGCACACAAGATTGGCATCCGCCTCCGTGATCCGTGGCCGTAGGTTACTTTCATACAGACGGATCCGAAGATCCGTCTGCATAAAAGCTTTTTCAGAGATGAGTTTTCACTTCGTGAAAACTCATATCCGACAGTATATTCTAACACAGAGGTGTTCCCATAGTGATGGGGACGCTTCTAGTTAGAATATGCTACTAACTGTGTACATGACTGCCCCCTGCTGCCTGGCAGCACCCGATCTCTTACAGGGGTCTGTGATCCGCACAATTAACCGCTCAGGTGCTGCACCTGAGGGGTTAATTGTGCATATCATAGCCCCCTATAAGAGATCAGGGGCTGCCAGGCAGCAGACCCCCCCTCCCTCCCCAGTTTTAATTTCATTGGTGGCCAGTGCGGCCCCCCCTCCCTCTATTGTAATATCATTGGTGGCCAGTGTGCGGCCTCCCCCTCCCTCCCTCTATTGTATCATCATTGGTGGCCAGTGTGTGGCCTCCCCCTCCCTCCCTCTATTGTATCATCATTGGTGGCCAGTGTGTGGCCTCCCCCTCCCTCCCTCTATTGTATCATCATTGGTGGCCAGTGTGCGGCCCCCCCTCTATTGTATTAATATCATTGGTGGCCAGTGTGCGGCCTCCCCTCTCCCCCCCCTTCCCCGATCATTGGTGGCAGCGGAGATTCCGATCGGAGTCCCAGTTTGATCGCTCTGGGGCTCCGTTCGGTAACCATGGCAACCAGGACGCTACTGCAGGCCTGGTTGCCATGGTTACTTAGCAATATTACAATATTATAAGCATCATACTTACCTGCTGCGATGTCTGTGACCGGCCGGGAGCTCCTCCTACTGGTAAGTGACAGGTCTGTGTGGCGCATTGCTTAATGATCTGTCACTTACCAGTAGGAGGAGCTCCCAGCCGGTCACAGACAGCGCAGCAGGTAAGTATGATGCTTCTAATATTGTAATATTGCTAAGTAACCATGGCAACCAGGCCTGCAGTAGCGTCCTGGTTGCCATGGTTACCGATCGGAGCCCCAGAGCGATTAAACTGGGACTCCGATCGGAATCTCCGCTGCCACCAATGATTGGGGGGGGGGGGGGGGAGGCCGCACACTGGCCACCAATGAAATTACAATAGGGGGGCCGACGGAGGCCGCACACTGGCCACCAATGAAATTAGAATAGAGGGGGGCAGGGGGGGCGACGGAGGCCGCACACTGGCCACCAATGAAATTACAATAGAGGGGGGGAGGGGGGCCGCACACTGGCCACCAATGATATTCAAACTGGGGAGGGAGGGGGGTCTGCCCCTGCTGCCTGGCAGCCCCTGATCTCTTACAGGGGGCTATGATACGCACAATTAACCCCTTCAGGTGCGGCACCTGAAGGGTTAATTGTGCTGATCACAGCCCCCTGTAAAAGATCGGGTGCTGCCAGGCAGCAGGGGGCAGTCATGTACACAGTTTGTAGTATATTCTAACTAGAAGCATCCCCATCACTATGGGAACGCCTCTGTGTTAGAATATACTGTCGGATCTGAGTTTCACGATGTAACTCAAATCCGATGGTATATTCTAACATAGAGGCGTTCCCATGGTGATGGGGACGCTTCAAGTTAAAATATACCATCGGATTGGAGAAAACTCTGATCCTATGGTATATTAACTCCTGACTTTACATTGAAAGTCAATGGGGGACGGATTCGTTTGAAATTGCACCATATTGTGTCAACGTCAAACGGATCCGTCCCCATTTACTTGCATTGCAATTCAGGACGGATCCGTTTGGCTCCGCACGGCCAGGCGGACACCAAAACAACTTTTTTTTCATGTCCATGGATCCTCCAAAAATCAAGGAAGACCCACGGACGAAAAAATGGTCACGGATCACGGACCAACGGAACTCCGTTTTGCGGACCGTGAAAAAATACGGTCGTGTGCATGAGGCCTTACATTGTGTGCCAGGACTGATCCATTTGGCTCAGTTTCGTCAGGCTGATAGCAAAACGCTGCAGGCAGCGTTTTAGTGTCCGCCTTCAGAGCGGAATGGAGACTGATCAGAGGCAAACTGATGCATTCTGAGCGAATCCTTTTCCATTCAGAATGCATTAGGGCAAAACTGATCAGTTTTGGACCGCTTGTGAGAGCCCTGAATGGATCTCACAAACGGTAAGCCAAAACGAGTGTGAAAGTAGCGTTAGGCTACCTGCACATGGTGCAGATTTGTATACAGAAAATACACACCAAAAACACACATAAATCGTGAATTTGGTGCGTTTTTGTATTTTTATGCTGTTTTGTTGCAGATTTTTTGTTTGTCTTATCTCTGGGTAAAAACACTGTACAGGAGTGCGGAATCACACAAACAACTAGGGCTTAAATGATTACTCGATTCAATCGAGTAAATCAACACAAAAAAATCCTCATTGCTAATTTTTTGCAGCGAGGATTTGTTTATGTCATGTGACCACTGAGCGGGAGTGAAGCGCTCCGTGGTCACCCGCTTCTCCCGGACAGTATTTGTACCACACCCTCTCAGGCAAATCTGCAGGCAGCTCTGCCTGAGGTCCTAGTGCTCCAGATTGTGATAGGTTACCAGCAGCTCGACTTGACAACCTGAGAGAAAAGAGAGAGATGCAGCAACAGGGCGGTGCGGCCCGGCCCGTGCACTGGGGGCTTATACTGGACATGGTCCACACCGGAGCCCACCATTGACTGGCACAGCTGGCTAGCCTGGGTTCACGGAGACAACAAAGCTAGCCGGGATTCTGGGACACCGCACCGAAGACTGGAGGGAGGCTGTGTCCTCCTGCCTGCACACTGCCAGAGGACCAGGTCTGACATGTTGATGGCTCCTCTCCTGATTAAAGGGGGGCTCCGGCCTGAACGACCTTCTGACATAGATGTGTGCGTGGTCACAGGGCTCCAGTGTGACAACCTGACTTACAGAATGAATGGAGCTTATGGTGTGGCTCCAGCCCATCGCTGCATGATCGTTCTCCTGGAGTTCCCCTTTAAATCTGTTTGGCCCTGTCTATAGGTTACCTGAAACCACAGCCCATGCAGAGGCCACTCAGCCATTCTGGAGATCTGTCCGCAGACTTCTCTGACCTGATGCGAGGTGGATTCTGGACATGTCCGATCATCATTTCATCTGATGAGAGTTTTAGTTTTAGCTGGTGGCACTGAGAGGGCAGCTGGTGGCACTAGGGGGGCAGCTGGTGGCACTGGGGGAAACTGATGCACTTGGGCTGATCGCACAGGAGGGAACGAAGGGTGTTGGGGACTGATGGCAGGGGGTCTGATGAGTTTTATAAAGGAAAAAACAGTCAATTAATTTTTTCTTATTAGATTACTCTATTACCGATAATCGTAAAAATAATCAGTAGAATACTTGATTACTAAAATAAACGTCTACTGCAGCCCTACAAATAACTGACATGTTGTGGATTTTAAAATCCACACACCAGCTCAACTTCCACACATAAATAAAAAGCAAAGTGTACATGTCCCAAATCTCATTCACTTTGCTGGTAGTGTACAGTAGCCCCCTCAAGTTACAATATTAATTGGTTCCAGGATGACCATTGTATGTTGAAACCATTGTAACTTGAGCAATCTGTTCCAAACAGCCTGGATAAAAAATTATTTAAAAAAATAAAAAATAATCTGATTTTTTTTATATTTAAATCTGATTTTTATTATATAAAATGCGTTTTTGAGGAAAATATATTACCATCCAAAGGTTACTCCATCATGAAATAAAGATTCGTTTTTTAAATTATGTAGAATAAGGCTGTATTATGTTTAATTTTTTTGGTAAATAAATTCTATTAATCCATTCACAATGTCATGCTCTTCCAGAGGTTTTTGTAAGATTATTGGGCAGTTTCTCTGCCTACAAGATATTGTAACAGATGCTTGGTTTACTTTTGCAGTTCTCAAAACTGAATTGGACTCAGCAGAGATCACATGCCTCTTCTTCACAGCAAAAATGTTATAACATGAACAGAATTGAGAAAAATACCTTAATCCTAACGTCTACAAACCTATGAATACAGAATCAACCTAATCAAACTAATATGAAAAGTTGTTATTCTAAAAATCTTCATCTACTTGCATATTATAAGTTATACCAGCAAGAATGAGTCTTTATGTAGAAAACTATGATTTAAATCAAGCCTTACTGACTAGTGATTTAAATCAAATCCACCCTGGTTCCAAAGACCCAAAATGTCATCCAAGATAAGAGACCATGAAGATTTAAGAAGAATAAGCAGATAACTAAGATAAACACAAGTCCTAGCAACTAATACAACTATTTTAGCAGTAAGATGGTCATGGGGATTGGTTGGATCTGAGTCTAGGGTATTGTATATCGAGTCTGGTTTCAACTTACGATGGGTCAGAAAAGTTGAAAATATTGTATCCTGAGGCAATTGTATCTTAAGGGATCACTGTATTAGGCCTCTTTCACACTACAGTATGTCCATTTCAGTGTTTTGCGTTCCGTTTTTCACGGATCCGTTTTTCAGTTTTTTTGTTTCCGTTGTGTTTCCGTTTCGGTTCCGTTTTTCCGTTCCGTTTTTCCGTATGGCATATACAGTAATTACATAGAGAAAATTGGGCTGGGCATAACATTTTCAATAGATGGTTCAGAGAAAAACGGAACGGAAACGGAACACATACGGATGCATTTCCGTATGTGTTCTTTTTTTTGCGGACCCATTGACTTTAGGCCTAGTTCACACAAACGTTTTTTTTGCGAGTGTACGGGCCGTTTTTTTGTGGTCCGTATACGGAACCATTCATTTCAATGGTTTAGAAAAAAAAAACGGAATGTGTTCCGTATGCATTCCGTTTCCGTATTTCCGTTCCGTTGAAAGATAGAGCTTGTCCTATATTTGGCCGTAAATCACGGGTCGTGGCTCCATTCAAGTCAATGGGTCCGCAAATAAAACGGAACACATACGGAAATGCATCCGTATGTCTTCCGTTTCCATTCCTTCTGAACCATCTATTGAAAATGTTATGGCCAGCCCAATTTTTTCTATGTAATTACTGTATACTGTACATGGCATACGGAAAAACGGAAAGGAAACGGAAACACAACGGAACTCAAAAACGGAACAACGGATCCGTGAAAAACGGACCGCAAAAAACAATAAAAGCCATACGGTCGTGTGAACTAGGCCTTTATGGAGCCACGGAACGTGATTTGCGGCCAAATATAGGACATGTTCTATCTTTCAACGGAACGGAAAAACGGAAAATGGAATGCATACGGAACACATTCCGTTTTTTTGCGGAACCATTGAAAAGAATGGTTCTGTATACGGAAAGCAAAAAACGGACCGCAAAACGGAAAAAAAAACGGTAGTGTGAAAGAGGCCTTACACTGCGTTTTTTCCACACAAAAATCCATGTGGAAAAACCGCACATAATCATCATCTGCAGGTACCGTAAAGGGGTTTTCCCATAAACATTTATCACCCGTCCACTTTATATCAAACTAGGATAGGTGAGAGATTTGTGCCAACAATATATTTTCCACACAGACTAGAAAACTATCAATATTAGGTTTTCAAAATTAGGAACAGAATACTGAAATTGCCAGATCCGGGCATATTCTGGACACTGCTCAATGGTAGATTGTAAGCTCTTGCGAGCAGGGCCCTGACTCCTAGTGTTTCAGTTGCATAGTATCCAGTTATTTTTGTTTTGTATATGAACCCTATGAACTTGTAAAGCACTGGGGAATATTGTGGCGCTATATATATTGTAGCTTGGAAGAAAGAAGAGACAGAGGGGATATGATAGAAACTTTTAAATACATAAAGGGAATCAACTCGGTAAAGGAAGAGAGCATATTTAAAAGAAGAAAAACTACCACAAGAGGACACAGTTTTAAATTAGAGGGGCAAAGGTTTAAAAGTAATATAAGGAAGTATTACTTTACTGAGAGAGTAGTGGATGCATGGAATAGCCTTCCTGCAGAAGTCGTAGCTGCAAATACAGTGAAGGGGTTTAAGCATGCATGGGATAGGCATAAGGCCATCCTTCATATAAGATAGGGCCAGGGGCTATTTATAGTATTCAGTATATTGGGCAGACTAGATGGGCCAAATGGTTCTTATCTGCCGACACATTCTATGTTTCTATAAATACATTTTATTATTATTATCCCTTTCACTGTAAGTGGGTTTGGTTTGTCTAGTCCACAATTTTTTTTTTCCTATTTTTGTGCTGGAATCTGTTACGGAGGCTACTGCCAGAAACTCTCGTGTTCTCTTCTGTCCCTTATACTAGGTATCTTCATGCTCCTCCAGGGTCCTTTATCACAATGCCTGAAACTGTGCTCCACATGCTCAGTAGTGAAGTTCCTCTACTACAGACCAGAGGAGGAAGTTCACCACTGGGCATGCCTGCAGTCATCTCAGAATTGCTAGAACAGGACGACTGTATTAAAGGGGTCGCCTGAGAATAAATAACCTTTCACAGGTGCCCACAGTCTGTCTTCACTATGAAAAGATTCATACTTACCTGCTACACACCACTCTGGTCCTGGTCATGTGTCCATCTTCCAGTCCAGGACTTGTTTAATTTGTCCCTTTATGGGCATGGTCATCTGCTCCTCTGAAGCCAATAACTGGATTCAACAGTGATATCTCTCTTGATGACATGTCAACGATGAAGCCAATCATTGGCTGCAGCAGAGCAGACAATCATGATTGAGAGGAAGTAAATAAGTTGAGGATGATAACATGCAGGAGTCAGAGCTTTGGCTTACTCCACAGCCCTGGAGAACAGGACCTAATCTGTGCAACAAAGACTTGGTGCAGGGAATAAGTGCAGGTCCATAGGATGAGTTACACCTGGGCTAGGTGTGATTTGTTTTTTTTGTATTGATAAGGGCCTTTCACACTGGCCGATAATTGGAACTTTTGGACGAGCGAGTTCCACACTACAGACTCGCAGCTTGAGTATGCAGCAGCTCCCGTACTGACCTCCCAGCTCTGATAGGATCGCATAGCATTATATTAATTTATGATGCTATGTAACCCTTACAGTTCTAGAATGTATTGGATAACACTGACTTAATGCTATCATTGGTCACGTGGCCTAGTTGCAGCTCTGCCCCTTCCAAGTTAAAGGGGCTGAGCTGCAATACCAAGCACTGCCGCTATGCAATGGAGCTGTGCATGGAAAGCTGCCACCGCAACTCTGGTGAGCGCAGCAGATTCCTGAAACTGCTGATCGGCAGGAGTACCAACATCCTGAGGATAGGTCATCATTATCTTTTTCAGAATAACCCCTTTATATCTGCCAAGTTTTGGGCCAACAGTTATCTCAAGTGTATGGTTGGCTGAAGAACAACACACAAAGTAAATCTGGTCATACACATTACTCTTTGTTGGCAAAACCCGTCCAACGCACTAATATGTGTGGGGAAGCCTGTAAAAATCCCAGACACTGCAATAGTATACTAAAATGAAAGTTGTATATTTAGATTTTTAAAACTTAAAAAAAAATGCTTATGAATTTTTTAACACACCTCCAAATTTTACATAAAAAAATAAACATCATTGGTATCACCATATCAGAAAATGCTGAACAAATAGAACATAAAAATATTTATCATGCACTGTGAACACTGTACAGAAAGTACCAATGAAAACTACAGCTCTTTCCACAAAAAAATTACCTTCCACACAGCCCTGTAGAAGGAAATATAAATAAGTTATGGGTATCAGAATATGGCGTTGCAAATACATTTTTTATAAAGATTTTAATCTTTAAAAGTGGCAAAACATAATAAATATGTGGTGTTTTGGGGTGCTTTCTGCGGTTGGGAAAAATGTGTGTTTTCTGCCTGTGAGTGATTAAGTCCATTGTGTTTGATAAATATATCATAGGCAGAGTCCATTGTGTTTGTTAAATATATCACAGGCAATACCCATTGTGTTTGTTCATTGTGTCGCAGACAATGCCATTGTGTTGTTGATTATTATTAGATATTTAATTTTATGCTTAAAAGTTGGGATGTTCATCTACAGTACTGCAGTGCCATCTGGAGGCAGATGGACAACATTATATTATTTCATTATTTGTTCTATACCATATTAGGAGTTGAGATAACGTCATGATGTTATTAGCATGCGAATACACCCACCCTACCTGATTGGGAATCCCTAATCTAAAGGGGATGATTCTTAGATAAGGGGGGGAATAATTATTCGTGTGCGGAGTAGCATGGAAAAGGGAGACTAGCAAGAGAAAAAAAAAGCGAGAGCTGGAGATTAAGGGAGGAAAAGAGAGAAGTGGAGCTCTCTAGAGGGGTCTATCAAGATGAAAGCCATAATGAGATGCGCTATGATGGACCACCCAGCTTTCCTAGGAGCAGAAGTGAGATTCCTACTAGGACTTGGTAAGAGACACAGAAAATGATATTTCATTTTATTAAGACTAATTTGATAGTGTGGGTGAAATTATACCATCTAGATTGGCGAATAAATAAATCTCCATATTGAGATGTAGTCTTAGGATATTGTGAGGCTTCATTCTACCTGCAGAAGAAGAATCTAGACTCATAATCTAGCAAAGCATTAAATGATCATATTATATATATATATATATATATATATAAAAACGTTCTTCGCCAAGCTAAGTGATGGATTCCCACAGGAAAGATTTATTTCAAATCCTTCCCATTTAAGATCCTAGATCCCTGTTATTTGTCTTAATAGTCTTACCAAAGTTATATATGTGAAAATAGTCCAGGATGGGGCGGAAGGATACAGTTATCTCTTCTAAGTTATATCCTTGGATGGATTTGCCCATCTTGAAGTCATGTGATGTGTAGTTGGTTAGGGGGGGCAGAATGCATTTAGCATTCTATATTGATGTCTAGGATTAGACATGCCCATCTTGATATTATGAGGTTTTCTCTGAACAGAAGTGATGTATATAACTTATGTTCATATTTTGATATCCTAACCTAATAATAGCTTGGCTATAATGTGACAAGTTATTTCCACTCACATGTATTGTTAAGCTTGTAATGCTTTATATTAACGCTATATATATTCATTTGCATGTATCATTGTGTTTATTTACTTATATATGTTTATAATCTTGTAACCAATAAATCTGCATATTTTTATAATACCTGTGTATTATTGTATAATGCAGAACTACATTTTATCATTAACATCATCTCACGTCAAAAATAACTTATTTATCTGAGGAAATAGTCGGACTCAGATGTGAATTGTATCAATTAGGTTGTCTACAATTCACCAGGTCATGATTTTAAGAAATTTATGACAAATTTTATAAAAAAAAAAAAAAAATTATGGTTAATTTTTTTTTATGACCATAATTAATAATTCATAATTGAATTATTAGCCCCAGACAGTAGGGACTGGATAGCAATAGGTTCGGGGACAGGGAGCCTCCACCATTAGGGGGTCACCCTGGGCTAAGCAGTCTATAGGGCAATTAGGGTAAGCGAGTCTGCCCTGCCCCCCACTAGACCTTGGTCCATTTTCCCGAACCTGTGGTTTTGTATCCCGTTACCAATGAATGTTTATTCTTTTGGGGGCCGCTACTCCCCTTTCAAAGTAATTTTTGTATAATTGTAGTACACAATGTTGGTATATACATACCTATACCCACTTTAACATTATTAACCACCTCAGCCCCCCTAGCTTAAACACCCTTAATGACCAGGCCACTTTTTACACTTCTGACCTACACTACTTTAACCGTTTATTAATGAATTTTACCTCCTTTTCTTCTCACTAATAGAGCTTTCATTTGGTGGTATGTCATTGCTGCTGACATTTTTAAATTTTTTGTTATTAATCGAAATTTAAATATTTTTTTGCAAAAAAATGACATTTCACTTTCAGTTGTAAAATTTAGCAAAAAAAACAACATCCATATATAAATTTTTCTCTAAATTTATTGTTCTACATGTCTTTGATAAAAAAAAATGTTTGTGTAAAAAAAAAATGGTTTGGGTAAAAGTTATAGCGTTTACAAACTATGGTACAAAAATGTGAATTTCCGCTTTTTGAAGCAGCTCTGACTTTCTGAGCACCTGTCATGTTTCCTGAAGTTCTACAATGGCCTGTCTGGCCATTGTAGAACTTCAGGAAACATGACAGGTGCTCAGAAAGTCAGAGCTGCTTCAAAAAGCGGAAATTCAAATTTTTGTACCATAGTTTGTAAACGCTATAACTTTTACCCAAACCATTTTTTTTTTTACACAAACATTACAAACACCCCACAAACGACCCCATTTCGGAAAGTAGACACCCTAAGGTATTCGCTGATGGGCATAGTGAGTTCATAGAACTTTTTATATTTTTTGTCACAAGTTAGCGGAAAATGATTTTTATTTTTTTTTCTTACAAAGTCTCATATTCCACTAACTTGTGACAAAAAATAAAAACTTCTATGAACTCACTATGCCCATCAGCGAATACCTTGGGGTGTCTTCTTTCCAAAATGGGGTCACTTGTGGGGTAGTTATACTGCCCTGGCATTCTAGGGGCCCAAATGTGTGGTAAGTAGTTTGAAATCAAAATCTGTAAAAAATGGCCGGTGAAATCCGAAAGGTGCTCTTTGGAATGTGGGCCCCTTTGCCCACCTAGGCTGCAAAAAAGTGTCACACATGTGGTATCTCCGTACTCAGGAGAAGTTGGGCAATGTGTTTTGGGGTGTCATTTTACATATACCCATGCTGGGCGAGATAAATATCTTGGTCAAATGCCAACTTTGTATAAAAAAATGGGAAAAGTTGTCTTTTGCCAAGATATTTCTCTCACCCAGCATGGGTATATGTAAAATGACACCCCAAAACACATTGCCCAACTTCTCCTGAGTACGGCGATACCACATGTGTGACATTTTTTTGCAGCCTAGGTGGGCAAAGGGGCCCACATTCCAAAGAGCACCTTTCGGATTTCACCGGCCATTTTTTTACAGATTTTGATTTCAAACTACTTACCACACATTTGGGCCCCTAGAATGCCAGGGCAGTATAACTACCCCACAAGTGACCCCATTTTGGAAAGAAGACACCCCAAGGTATTCCGTGAGGGGCATGGAGAGTTCCTAGAATTTTTTATTTTTTGTCACAAGTTAGCGGAAAATGATGATTTTTTTTTTTTTTTTTTTTTTTTATCTTACAAAGTCTCATATTCCACTAAGGCCTCTTTCACACTTGCGTTGTCCGGATCCGGCGTGTACTCCACTTGCCGGAATTACACGCCGGATCCGGAAAAGCGCAAGTATACTGAATCCGTCTTCAAAATGCTTTCAGTGTTACTATGGCAGCCAGGATGCTATTAAAGTCCTGGTTGCCATAGTAGGAGCGGTATACTTACAGTCCGCGCGGCTCCCGGAGCGCTCCAGAATGACGTCAGAGCCCCCTATGCGCATGGATGACGTGCCATGCGATCACGTGATCCATGCGCTTGGGGCGCCCTGACGTCACTCTGGAGCGCCCCGGGAGCCGCACGGACGGTAAGTATGCTGCTCCCCCGCTCCCCGCTACATTTTACCATGGCTGCCAGGACTTTAGCGTCCCGGCAGTCATTGTAACTGTTGAGGAACGGTTGAGACGTATGCATATATATATCCATGCATGCCTGCAAACACGTGCGGGCATGTATGGTATATGTGTGCATACTTCAACCACAGCATCATGGGACGATGTGCGCAAATGTGCCCAGCATCTGCGCACGTCTGCCCATGGTGATCCCCAGGGGCTCATGGTGGCCCCTGTGGGGAATATGTGCCCTCTTATATTGTAGGGGCTTGTGCCCCCTTATATTGTAGGGGCTTGTGCCCCCTTATATTGTAGGGGCTTGTGCCCCCTTATATATATGAATGTGGCCCCTTATATAATCCCCCTTAGAATGTATGATTAATGTATACATGTGTATGGATGTGCCCCAAGCATCAATACACATGTATATTATATATATTCCCCCCCCCCCCCCCTCCTACAACTGAAACCAGGTGCATCGGTGTGAATGTGCCCCAAGCATTCGCACCGATGCAATCTGGCTAATTGCATCAGAATGACCGGACAGAATCTGAGCCCTTTGTTGTAATTATCCCCAGCGCCGCTGGAGATAATTACACATGATAGAGGAAGGGGAGAAGCCTCTCCTACTTCTATTATGTGCATTCCGACAGTGCGATTACTATCGCACTGTCCGGAATGCTAGGTGCAGCAGGCGGGAGATTAAAGGCTTCTCCCGCCTGTCTGCAGCGCGTCCCCGATGTGCTGGCCGGCGCAGTGACGTCATATCACTGCGCCGGCCCACGTGGATGATGTGGGCGGCGTGGCGCGGGAGTGCGGGCCGCCGGGGGATAAATATCCGGCGGCCCCGACACTCTGTTAGTCAGGATCAGGGCCCCCCACGTGGAGGAGAGCACGTCCTGCGCTAAGACCGCCGACCCGACCGGACCCCCCCCCCCCCCTCCCTGATACAGCGCAGTCCTCCCCCCCACAGAGAAAAGAGCGCAGGCAGCCACCCGGGCTGCGCTGCGCTAATACAGAGGATCGGGGCCCCCACCATGAGAGAGAGCTTCCGGACATAGAGAGGAATGCAGGCAGTCCACACTAGCTGCTCTGCATTCTCCACCAGACCAGAGGAGAGGAAGACCGAGCAGTCGATCTGCTCCAGAGGCTGGATGGCTAAGTAGCACTGCCCCATTAACCCCTTCCGTGCCCTGTTCCCCTGTCTTGCCCATTAACCCCTTCCTGTTCCTTCCCTGATCCCCTGCTAGCATTAACCCCTTCCTGTTCCCTGATTTACCCTGGTGGCCCTGAATAACCCCTGCATACCTTGGTTAACCCCTGCTGTGCCTGTGCCCCTGATCCCTGTACTACCCCTACCACCACCTCCCCTGATTAACCCTTTCCCTGCCAGGAACCCTTTACCTTCCCCTGAGTGACCCCTGCTTCCCCTGGTTAACCCCTGATCCCCTGGTTACTACATTTGCAGGGTATACCGTGTAGCCCTGCAATACTGTATTTGTGTCGGTGGCCTGCATAAACCCTTGCAGTGCCACCGTTAAGCCCGTAGGGACAGTGAGTAGACCGACGGGTGGGTTATTGTTAATATTACTTGTATGTGTGAACTGTGTAGTTAGTTTGTGGGTGGAATTTGGGAACGTGTAGTGTAGTTGAGTACTGTATATGTAGTGCTGTGTATTGTTAGTATTGCATGCGTAGTGTATTGTTAGTAATAAATACTGTTACTTGTAACTATCTGTGTAACGTGTAGTTATTGGCGATAGTTAGTAAGGCGCATGCAGCTAGCATAGTGATCAGTGTAAAGCATAGCGAAGGTATTGTGTTATTATATAAAGGCATAAATAGGCGGAGTTATCACTAGATGGCTCCTCCCATTTATGAATATTAATTGTCAATATTTGCATAAATATTGGTGATTAATATTCCCCCTTTACAGTAACCATTCAGAAAAAGCTAAACATCGGATCCGGCAATGCGCCGAAATGACGTTTAGCTTAAGGCCGGATCCGGATCAATGCCTTTCAATGGGCATTAATTCCGGATCCGGCCTTGCGGCAAGTCTTCAGGATTTTTGGCCGGAGCAAAAAGCGCAGCATGCTGCGGTATTTTCTCCGGCCAAAAAACGTTCCGTTC
Source organism: Bufo bufo (assembly GCF_905171765.1). Taxonomy (NCBI): domain Eukaryota; kingdom Metazoa; phylum Chordata; class Amphibia; order Anura; family Bufonidae; genus Bufo; species Bufo bufo. Next base: position 342,452,443 of record NC_053389.1, read on the forward strand.
CGGAACTGAAGACATCCTGATGCATTCTGAACGGATTTCACTCCATTCAGAATGCATTAGGATAAAACTGATCAGGATTCTTCCGGCATAGAGCCCCGACGACGGAACTCTATGCCGGAAGAAAAGAACTCAGGTGTGAAAGAGCCCTAACTTGTGACAAAAAATAAAAACTTCTATGAACTCACTATGCCCATCAGCGAATACCTTGGGGTGTCTTCTTTCCAAAATGGGGTCACTTGTGGGGTAGTTATACTGCCCTGGCATTCTAGGGGCCCTAATGTGTGGTAAGTAGGTAAATAACCTGTGAAATCCGAAAGGTGATCTTTGGAATGTGGGCCCCTTTGCCCACCTAGGCTGCAAAAAAGTGTCACACATGTGGTATCGCCGTATTCAGGAGAAGTTGGGCAATGTGTTTTGGGGAGTCTTTTTACATATACTCATACTGGGTGAGAGAAAGATCTCGGCAAAAGACAACTTTTCCCATTTTTTATACAAAGTTGGTATTTGACCAAGATATTTATCTCACCCAGCATGGGTATATGTAAAATGACACCCCAAAACACATTGCCCAACTTCTCCTGAGTACGGCGATACCAGATGTGTGACACTTTTTTGCAGCCTAGATGCGCAAAGGGGCCCACATTTCTTTTATGAGGGCATTTTTAGACATTTGGATCCCAGACTTCTTCTCACGCTTTAGGGCCCCTAAAATGCCAGGGCAGTATAAATACCCCACATGTGACCCCATTTTGGAAAGAAGACACCCCAAGGTATTCAATGAGGGGCATGGCGAGTTCATAGAATTATTATTTTTTTGGCACAAGTTAGCGGAAATTGATTATTTTTTTTTTTTTCTCACAAAGTCTCCCTTTCCGCTAACTTGGGACAAAAATTTCAATCTTTCATGGACTCAATATGCCCCTCAGCGAATACCTTGGGGTGTCTTCTTTCCGAAATGGGGTCACATGTGGGGTATTTATACTGCCCTGGCATTCTAGGGGCCCTAAAGCGTGAGAAGAAGTCTGGAATATAAATGTCTAAAAAATTTTACGCATTTGGATTCCGTGAGGGGTATGGGGAGTTCATGTGAGATTTTATTTTTTGACACAAGTTAGTGGAATATGAGACTTTGTAAGAAAAAAAAAAATAATTTCCGCTAACTTGGGCCAAAAAAATGTCTGAATGGAGCCTTACAGGGGGGTGATCAATGACAAGGGGGTGATCAGGGAGTCTATATGGGGTGATCACCCCCCTGTAAGGCTCCATTCAGACGTCTGTATGTGTTTTGCGGATCCGATCCATGTATCCGTGAATCCGTAAAAAACATACGGACATCTGAATGCAGCCTTACAGGGGGATGATCAATGACAGGGGGGTGATCAATGACAGGGGGGTGATCAGGGAGTCTATATGGGGTGATCACCCCCGTCATTGATCACCCCCCTGTAAGGCTCCATTCAGACGTCTGTATGTGTTTTGCGGATCCGATCCATGCATCAGTGGGTCCGTAAAAATCATACGGACGTCTGAATGGAGCCTTACAGGGGGGTGATCAGGGAGTCTATATGGGGTTAATAAGTGACGGGGGGGGGGGGGGGTGTAGTGTAGTGTGGTGCTTGGTGCTACATATTGCTGAGCTACCTGTGTCCTCTGGTGGTCGATCCAAACAAAAGGGACCACCAGAGGACCAGGTAGCAGGTATATTAGACGCTGTTATCAAAACAGCGTCTAATATACCTGTTAGGGGTTAAAAAAATCACATCTCCAGCCTGCCAGCGAACGATCGCCGCTGGCAGGCTGGAGATCCACTCGCTAACCTTCCGATCCTGTGAACGCGCGCGCCTGTGTGCGCGCGTTCACAGGAAATCTCACGTCTCGCGAGATGACGCATATATGCGTGACTGTGCGCAGGGCTGCCGCCTCCGGAACGCGATCCTGCGTTAGGCGGTCCTGAGGCGGTTAAAGGTATTTTTAAAAGTTTTTTTCCTATTTCAATTTACTCTAAAAAAACATTGTGACAAGATATCCGAAAAATCAAATTATTTGGTAGTAATTACGTAATACAAATACCATCTGACTGCGTATTAGTGGACGGCATCCACCCAAGAGCCTTTTACATCTATAAAAAAAACAAAGATTTCAAGGTCAGCATTTAGTCCGTGTGGGATAAGGGTATCCAACTCAAAGATCCATCTCGATTATATTCTGGACATTTTGTCCACATGGTTCCCTCCCCTCCAATCCAATTCAACCTTTTCTATCGCTGCAAAGCTCAGATTAGTTGTTTGTTGGTCGTGATATTCTTTAAAGGGTTTCTATCACTTCGTATGACATAATTAGCTGTCAGACACTAGCGATCTGCTAGTGTCTGCTCTGGCCAACCATCCTACTATAATCACTTGTGGGGCAGCGGTTTTGCTAAAAAACGAACTTTTATAAATATGCTAATGAGCCTCTAGGTGCTATGTGGGCGTCATTAGCACCTAGAGGCTCCGTCTACCTTCATACACAGCCGCCGCCCAGCGCGTCCCTCCAGCCCGCCCATGTCCTCCTCCGTGTGACGCAGCGGCCGAATTCTCGCGCATGCGCCGTGCGCGGCTGTATTCGGCGCATTTGAGATGTCTGAGCTCGGAGCGGTCAGACATTCAATGCGCATGCGCGGAATACATCCGCGCATGCGCATTGAATGTCTGACCGCTCCGAGCACAGACATCTCAAATGCGCCGACTACAGCCGCGCACGGCGCATGCGCGAGAATTCGGCCGCTGCGTCACACGGAGGAGGACATGGGCGGGCTGGAGGGACGCGCTGGGCGGCGGCTGTGTATGAAGGTAGACGGAGCCTCTAGGTGCTAATGACGCCCACATAGCACCTAGAGGCTCATTAGCATATTTATAAAAGTTAGTTTTTTAGCAAAACCGCTGCCCCACAAGGGATTATAGTAGGATGGTTGGCCAGAGCAGACACTAGCAGATCGCTAGTGTCTGACAGCTAATTATGTCATACGAAGTGATAGAAACCCTTTAAAATGTTTTCAGAGTGGGTGATCCATATGGCCTTTTCGGATATTATTCAGATGTTCCGCAATCCTTTTCTTTAACATCCGTTTGGTCCTTCCCACATAAATTTTGTTACACGGGCAACTTATTATGTAGATGACACTCATGGTGTTACATGTGAGATATTCCTTTATTTTATGTCTGGGTTGGTTTACCGGGAATACTATCTCAAGTGTTTTTCGTGGAAAACACGTTGATCGGCAGTTAATACACATACCGCACCTGTAGAAACCTTGGATCTCTAACATTTTCTGTATTGTATTTTTGTCAGTCTTCTTCCTTTTTATCGTGGGGGCTACCTTGAGACCTAAATTGGGAGCTTTACTATATACAATCTGCGGTATAGTCGGGATCAGAGGGCCTATCAGTCTGTCCCCCTTCAGAAAGTGCCAGTGTTTTTTGATTATTTGTTGGATTTTGCGATACTGGGCGTTAAAGGGCAAAACCATTCTTATAATTTCCTCATCTTTATTTTTTCTCCTCGATTGTGCCTGGTCAAAAAATAAATTTCTATCTAGTTGTCGTATTTTCATTATGGATGAATCCACTAGTATTTGAGGGTATTCCCTAGTTATAAATTGTTCCCTCATTTTACAGGCCTCCTCTTCAAAAACTGTTCATCCCTAGTACAATTACGTTTTATGCGCCGAAATTGTCCATAAGGTATATTTAGCAGCCACCTAGGTAGGTGGCCACTAGTGTAGGGGATAAAGCTATTTTTTGCCACATCTTTCAGAAAAGTATTACAGGTTACCTTCCCACCCTCAATCCGGATATTTATATCCAAGAATTCGATGTTTTCACCATAAATCTTTGATGAGAGGTATATATTCCTGTCAGTCATTCTTATTCAATGTGTCTATGAAGGAAGCTAAAGATCCCCTATCCTCATTCCATATTAGAATAATATCATCAATATACCTATACCATAACACCAGGTCCGTCCCCAGCTGAGGCAAAACAAACCTCTCCTCCCAATCGGCCATGAAGAGGTTGGCATAGCTGGGGGCGAAACCTGGTGCCCATGGCGGTGCCACATTTTTGTACAAAATAGCTTGACCCAAAACAGAAGTAGTTATGAGATAGGATGAAGTTCACACTTTCCTCCAAGAAACCTATTTGCTCTCTCTTCAGTCTACCTTCCATTATCAATTGATCCCTCATGGCTTCTATCCCTTGTTGGTGATTAATAATGGTATATAAAGACCGCACATCCAATGTGCACATTGTCCATTCGGGGTTAAAGTTCAACCTTTCTAGGATCTCTATAATTTGTGTCGTGTCTCGAATGTATGTTTTCATATTTTTTACTGCCGGCTGAAGATGACTGTCAATATATTTTGACAGATTACTTGTGATAGAGCCTATCCCAGACACGATGGGTCGGCCGGGTGGCAGTGTAGGATTCTTGTGGATTTTCAGCAGTAAAAAATGGACATCCTCGCTTGTGTGTCACATATGAATTCATATTCCTGTTTGTTCAGTATGTTTCTGGAGACTCCTCTTTCACAGAGTTGTTTGAGCTCCTCTTGGTATACCCTAGTTGGGTCCGATTTCAATTTCATATATGTAATCTCATCCTCCAATTGTTTCAGACATTCCATATTATATTCTTCCACTCCCCAAATTACGATAGCCCTTCCCTTATCGGCTAGTCTAATCACCACATTTTCTCTCGTTTGTAGTTCTTTTATAGCCTTTATCTCCTGGTTTGTAATATTATTACCCCTATTGTTGAGAGAGCAAATAGGTTTCTTGGAGGAAAGTGTGAACTTCATCCTATCTCATAACTACTTCTGTTTTGGGTCAAGCTATTTTTTACAAAAATGCGGCAACGCCATGGGCACCAGGTTCGACCCCAGCTATGCCAACCTCTTCATTGCAGATTGTGAGGAGAGGTTTGTTTAGCCTCAGCTGGGGACGGACCTGGTGTTATGGTATAGGTATATTGATGATATTATTCTAATATGGAATGAGGATAGGGGATCTTTAGCTTCCTTCATAGACACATTGAATAAGAATGACAGGAATATATACCTCTCAAAGATTTATGGTGAAAACATAGAATTCTTGGATATAAATATCCGGATTGAGGGTGGGTAGGTAACCTGTAATACTTTTCTGAAAGATGTAGCAAAAAATAGCTTTATCCCCTACACTAGTGGCCACCTACCTAGGTGGCTGATAAATATACCTTATGGACAATTTTGGCGCATAAAACGTAATTTTACTAGGGATGAACAATTTGAAGAGGAGGCCTGTAAAATGAGGGATCAATTTATAACTAGGGAATACCCTCAAATACTAGTGGATTCATCCCTAATGAAAATACGACAACTAGATAGAAATTTATTTTTTGACCAGGCACAATCGAGGAGAAAAAAATAAAGATGAAGAAATTATAAGAATGGTTTGGTAGCCCTTTAACGCCCAGTATCGCAAAATCCAACAAATAATCAAAAAACACTGCCACTTTCTGAAGGGGGACAGACTAATAGGCGCACTGATCCTGACTATACCGCAGATTGTATATAGTAAAGCTCCCAATTTACGTCTCAAGGTAGCCCCCACGACAAAAAGGAAGAAAACATTTTAAAGAATATCACGACCAACAAACAACTAATCTGAGCTTTGCAGCGATAGAAAAGGTTGAATTGGATTGGAGGGGAGGGAACCATGTGGACAAAATGTCCAGAATATAATCGAGATGGATCTTTGAGTTGGATACCCTTATCCCACACGGACTAAATGCCGACCTTGAAATCTTTGGTTTTTTATAGATGTAAAAGGCTCTTGGGTGGATGCCGTCCACTAATGCGCAGTCGGATGGTATTTGTATTACGTACATCCGACTGCTCCTTGGTGGAGGGCACCCACCTTGAAATCAAACGCATTCTCATATTCACCATGCTCGACACAAGCCCCCTTAAATTATTTTTGAGCATTTTCAAGCATATTTTAAGTGTTTAATTTTAACTCTACATAATATTTTTCATATTTTTTTTAATGACTGTGTATTTTAAAGGATTTGTATGATGAGTATTATTTTATATATCAGAAAAGAGGAAATGAGGGTATATCTCAGGAAAGAATCGAGACAACACTAAACCCTTTATCCAAGATGTTAAGGATGACTTTTCAGCAGCATTGGACAAAAAAAAACGCAGTGGGGGAAAAAACGCATGAAAACCACACCACTATCGCACCATGCGTTTTTTGTTCAAAAGCGATTTTTTGACATATTACATCTGTGTGATACCTACAAACTATGGAAAAATGCAATATTTTTTTATGAACCATATTTTAATACTAATTATATCACAATCAGTTCTGTATACCACAATCTGGGCCAGATCTCCGTTCTGACCCTTATCTTGGTCCAAGACAGTATTTCGTTCCAACTGGATTCTAATCAGGAAATGGGATATAAAAAGGTGGTGTAGTGGGTGCCAGGTTACCACTGAGGAAGAAGTCAGAACCTATAGGACTTGGAAACGAGTCTGGGAGGAATCTGGACCCTTTAATAGCACCATTTCTGCGTACGCTGGAGATTACCTGGACTTGTACCTCTTTTCCATCTGCTGTTTAAGAACAGATTTGTCCCGTGCTTACTAAAGAACTCCCTGGAGCAATATCGTTCCATTCCACTTTTAATCGGAACAAGCCAGGATTCGAGCACGAGGGACGCCGAAGTAGCGGAGATCAGAGGAAAAAGCTGTACTTCGCTTTGGCGGTAGGGGAGTAGTACAGCTCACAACAAATGGGACGCCACCAAAGAGCTGGAACCCCGAATAATTCAAATTGCGATAAACTTGTGAACTTTTACACAGAGTTTCTAGTATGAAATATTGACTGAGAGTTGCCCGAATATATGGTGTTGGATTAATACAACATCTGCAACTCACAGCCAATAATCGAAACCAGCTTCTTCATCCTGCGAAAATTATACAAGTGTATTACAATATATATATAAATCGGCGATCTCTGATATCGAATATCTAGTGATTATCCAATCGAAAATCCGGCCTGAACGATTATTATATTCGATAACTAGATTATATTGTGGTGGACATACCAATTACTGTTAGGCTTATGTGATCAACCAATCATCCTACGCCTCAGTGATTTTCATATTGAACCGTCATTATAGTGATGTTTTAATTGTTTTATTTTATTTCTGTACAATTTACGTATCTTGTATGACCTTTTTAGATTTATGACCTTTTTAATGACCTGTGGAACATTATAATATTGGAATGAAATAAAATCGAATGTTTGAGCAGTCCTCCAGATATGAGTGCCATATCTTCCATAACTATCTCTTTACAATTTTTCTGGTGTGTGGAGTTAACACTTAGATATTGAGCACCATCCCATCCCTATTGACTAGTAGAGCCACCCCATTCTGCCAATATAACATTTTAATGTTGTTGTGCTCTTATCATTCACAGGAAATGCCATGAAAAATAGTGCGCATGCCCAATGTATTAGCAGGGCTACTGGGATATGCAGGAAGTTGGTGGGCCACTTCTCCCATAGCTGGAAGAAGAGTGGCCTTGAGGGAGACACAAAGAGAACTCAACCTTCCAGAACATGCTATGGTGACCGACTGCTCAACAAGATGGGGTTCCACTCAGAAAATTATAGCACGAGTCATAGAGCAGCAAAATGCTCTGTCCAAGATTCTCTCCACAGACCGTAAAGTGAAACACCTACTGCCCTCATGGCAGGACCTGGAGGTTTTGGAATCTGTTAACAAGGCCCTCAGTCCACTCCAAGATTTCACAGATGCCCTATCAGGTGAAATTTATGTAAGCCTTTCCTGTGTCAAGCCTGCTCTCAATCTCCTGAACACCTCTGTGTTGGCTGAAGAGGAAGAGGACACTGACCTAACCAAGTCACTAAAATCAAGAATTCTACAGTACCTTAATGAGAAATATGAAGTCACCCAAGACCTGTTAACCACCTCAGCCCCCATAGCTTAAACACCATTAATGACCAGGCCACTTTTTACACTTCTGCACTACACTACTTTCACCGTTTATTGCTCGGTCATGCAACTTACCACCCAAATGAATTTTACCTCCCTTTCTTCTCACTAAAAGAGCTTTCATTTGGTGCTATTTCATTGCTGCTGACATTTTTACTTTTTTTGTTAATCGAAATTTAACGATTTTTTTTGCAAAAAAATTACATTTTTCACTTTCAGTTGTAAAATTTTGCAAAAAAACCGACATCCATATATAAATTTTTCTCTAACTTTATTGTTCTACATGTCTTTGATAAAAAAAAAATGGTTTGGGTAAAAGTTATAGCGTTTACAAACTATGGTACAAAAATGTGAATTTCTGCTTTTTGAAGCCGCTCTGACTTTCTGAGCACCTGTCATGTTTCCTGAGGTTCTACAATGGCCAGACAGTACAAACACCCCACAAATGACCCCATTTCGGAAAGTAGACACCCTAAGGTATTCGCTGATGGGCATAGTGAGTTCATAGAACTTTTTATTTTTTGTCACAAGTTAGCGGAAAATGATGATTTTTTTTTTTTTTTTCAGACGAAGTCTCATATTCCACTAACTTGTGCCAAAAAATAAAAACCTCCATGAACTCACTATGCCCATCACGAAATACCTTGGAGTGTCTTCTTTCCAAAATGGGCTCACTTGTGGGGTAGTTATACTGCCCTGGCATTTTAGGGGCCCAAATGCGTGCAAAGTAGTTTGAAATCAAAATCTGTAAAAAATAGCCGGTGAAATCCGAATGGTGCTCTTTGGAATGTGGGCCCCTTTGCCCACCTAGGCTGCAAAAAAGTGTCACACATCTGGTATTGCCGTACTCAGGAGAAGTTGGGCAATGTGTTTTGGGGTGTCATTTTACATATACGCATGCTGGGTGAGAGAAATATCTTGGCAAAAGACAACTTTTCCCATTTTTTTTTATACAAAGTTGGCATTTGACCAAGATATTTATCTCACCCAGCATGGGTATATGTGAAATGACACTCCAAAACACATTGCCCAACTTCTCCTGAGTACGGCACATGTGTGACACTTTTTTGCAGCCTAGGTGGGCAAAGGGGCCCACATTCCAAAGAGCACCTTTAGGATTTCACCGGCCATTTTTTACAGATTCTGATTTCAAACTACTTACCACACATTAGGGCCCCTAGAATGCCAGGGCAGTATAACTACCCCACAAGTGACCCCATTTTGGAAAGAAGACACCCCAAGGTATTCCGTGAGGGGTATGGCGAGTTCCTAGAATTTTTTATTTTTTGTCACAAGTTTGCGGAAAATGATTATTTTTTTTTTCTTACAAAGTCTCATATTCCACTAACTTTTGACAAAAAATAAAAACTTCCATGAACTCACTATGCCCATCACGAAATACCTTGGGATGTCTTCTTTCCAAAATGGGGTCACTTTTTTTTATATATACAAAGTGTTTGCCAAAGCATATGAACACCGCCGCCTCCTCAGCTCATATGCCTCGGCAAACGTATCTTTTACTGCAGAGGAGAAATCTTGTCTTGCAGCGCCGCATACACCGACTTGTGTGTAATCTGACAGCAGCGCAATGCTTCTGTCAGAATGCACATCAGTGCTGCAGCTAGTCGATCGGTTGGTCCACCTGGAAGGTAACTTTTGAACGGAACATATAAACTTTTTTGAACTTTTTGAACTGAAAGTTTACTTTTTTGCTTACTGGTGTTTTTATTTTTTTACCTTTTATAGGACAAACCTCTCCTTACGGAGACAACATCTGGTCATTGAAGTCCACCCCTCACATGAGCAAATTATAGTCGTGGACACAGAGGGGCTTTTCAATGACCGGGTTGCTCGCTCAATTTGTATTGTCGTGTCTGCGTGAATGGAGGAGAGCATGTAAACATCACGCTTGTCTCTCCATTTCACCGCGAGCAGTTCTTCGTTACACAAGGCAGCCCTCTCCCCCCTTGCAAGACGGGTGGTAACGAGCTGTTGGGGGAAGCCCACGCGACTAGTTCGCGCGGTGCCACAGCAGCCAATCTGTTCTAGGAACAAATGCCTGAAAAGGGGCACACTTGTGTAGAAATTGTCCACATAAAGATGGTACCCCTTGCAAAATAAGGGTGACACCAAGTCCCAGACTGTCTTCCCACTGCTCCCCAGGTAGTCAGGGCAACCGACCGGCTCCAGGGTCTGATCTTTTCCCTCATAGATCCGAAATTTGTGGGTATAGCCTGTGGCCCTTTCACAGAGCTTATACAATTTGACCCCATACCGGGCGCGCTTGCTTGGGATGTATTGTTTGAAGCCAAGGCGCCCGGTAAAATGTATTAGGGACTCGTCTACGCAGATGTTTTGCTCTGGGGTATACAAATCTGCAAATTTCTGGTTGAAGTGGTCTATAAGGGGCCGAATTTTGTGGAGCCGGTCAAAAGCTGGGTGGCCTCTGGGACGAGAGGTGCTGTTGTCGCTAAAGTGCTGGAAACGCAGGATGGCCTCAAATCGTGCCCTGGACATAGCAGCAGAGAACATGGGCATGTGATGAATTGGGTTCGTGGACCAATATGACCGCAATTTATGCTTTTTGGTTAGACCCATGTTGATGAGAAGGCCCAGAAAAATTTTAATTTCGGAAACTTGGACTGGTTTTCACCGGAAAGGCTGGGCATAAAAGCTTCCCGGGTTGGCGGATATAAATTGAGTGGCATACCGATTTGTTTCTGCCACGACTAAGTCCAAGAGCTCCGCAGTCAAGAACAGCTCAAAAAATCCCAGGGCCAAACCGATCTGAGCTGTCTCAACCCGAACTCCAGACTGGGCGGTGAAAGGGGGAACTAATGGTGCGGCTGAAGTTGGTGACTGCCAATCAGGATTTGCCAGTACCTCAGGGACTCTAGGGCCTGTCTGTGCGGTGGCTGCGACGAGGTAACTACTGCACGTGCCACCGTACCAGCTTCAACTGCCCTTCTGGTGCTCGCCACTTCACCATGTTGTACGGCAGTGCTGGTACTAGGTCCAGGGAGGGCTGCGCTGCTGGTGTATGCCTCATCACGTGATCCGACAGCGCCAGCCCCACTCTGCTGCTCTTGAAGCGGATCCTGCGCAACCTGTGGTCTAGCGATACGGGGCCGGGTACGCCTGGTGCTATCAGGGACCTCAACCTCCTCGTCCGAACTTTGGGTCAGACTGCCACTGCTTTCTACAGGTTCATATTCTGACCCGCTAGATTCGTCAGATGAGGGTTCCCATTACTCATCCGACTGGGTCAGAATCCTGTAGGCCTCTTCAGAAGAATAAACCCTGTTTGACATTTGGACTACTAAATTTAGGGGTATTCCCTGAGACTACCCAAGAAAAAAAGCAAGCCTGTCTTACAAAGGGGAGGCTAGCGAAGTACCGGAGGCCGCTGCGATTGATAAAAAATATCAAAACTGATTTTTTTTTTATCGCCGCAGCGCTTGGAAAGGGATTGTGCAGTGATCAAAAAAATATATATTTTTTGTCACTGCGGCGGGGCGGGTGAACGCACGTGTGTGCGACCGATCAGGCCTGATCGGGCAAACACTGCGTTTTGGGTGGAGGGCGAGCTAAGGTGACACTAATACAATTATAGATCTGACTGTGATCAGTTTTGATCACTTACAGATACTATAAAAGTACAAATGCTGATTAGCGATACGCTAATCAGCGAATCAGTGACTGCGGTGCGGTGGGCTGGGCGCTAACTGACGCTAAACTACCTAACCAGGGGGCCTAAACTATCCTAAAACTATCAGTCAATACCAGTGAAAAAAAAAAGTGACAGTTTACACTGATCACTTTTTTCCTTTCACTAGGTGATTGACAGGGGCGATCAAGGGGTTAATTGGGGTGATGGGGGGTGATCTCGGGCTAAGTGTAGTGTTTGGTGGCTACTCACTGTGATGTCTGCTCCTCTGCTGGAACCAACTGATGAAAAGGACCAGCAGAGGAGCAGACAAGCCATTTAACACATCATATTTACAAATATAATGTTTTATCTGGCTTGTGATTTGATTTTTTGAAAATCGCCAGCCTGCCAGCCACGATCATTGGCTGGCAGGCTGGTGACTAAATACTTCTTTAACTTTTGCCGGCCCGCGATGCGTATGCGCGGGCCGGCTTTGAGCGAAGTCTCGCGAGATGACGCATATATGCGTGACTGTGCGCAGGGCTGCCGCCTCCGGAACGCGATCCTGCGTTAGGCGGTCCGGAGGCGGTTAAACATGGCATCTTTTATGGACCCACGGTTCAGAACGCAGTACCTGTCAGCCGATGAGACCCAGAGCATTAAAGATCGAGTCCTCGCTGAGTTGCTGGTGAGTGAAACCAGTCTGCTTAACTGGTTAGAATTTCATGTAACATATTTCTAAAACATGCATTTTTATTTAATTTGCTTCAGGAACTTCAGCAGCAGCAACCTGAACCCCAAAGCACTGCAGCAATGGAGGGGGATAGTCATGTGGGAAACCCACCTGCTGCGAAAACCAAGAAGAAAAGTCTTGCAACTTTTTTTCAAGGAATCTACACGTGCAGCAGCACCACTGTCAGGCAACACCACATTTGATCCCATAGAACAGTTTAGAGAAGCAGTGGCTGCAGAACTCAACATTACATTTATATGCCACTTATAGATCATGGAGAAGATCCTTTGAAATGGTGGAAGTTTCACAAAATCAACTTCCCTAGGCTATGCAAATTAGCACAAAAATATCTGTGTATCCAAGCAACGAGCTCTGCATCAGAGAGGGCTTTTAGCAACAGTGGTAATATTGTATCTAATCATCGTTCCTGTCTGAAACCAGACAATGTGGATATGCTGGTGTTTTTGTCAAAAAACCTCTTAGTAGTGGTTGCAACTGCAAGTTTTTCGGATTAGGATTTGGGAAGTACAAAAAAGTTTGTGTGGATTTAGTAAGTCTGCAGGCCCAGAGTACAATTGTTTCAGGGTGCAGGACCAAAAACTGCTTCATTAAGGGGTTCTCTTTAAATAATGTCCCCAGGGAGGGATAGTTCTCTGAATTATTTATCACATCTTTTTTAGGATGCTGGACAGATGTCCCGCAGGGTGTGCGCTGTCTGCGGGAGGATTGTCTGGTCACATGTCCCCCTCTTGGGGGCGTGTGGCCTTTGCGATCTCCCCGCATCCACCGCACACCTATGCGTATGTATCAGTGCACTTCTTGTTATGATTAGTTTTCTTTTTATAAATGGCACTTTTATATGTTTTTGTAATACTCTCTATACTGTATTTTAGGTTGGTGTCCTTTTTTTTTTGCTTTAGACGTGCGCTGCGTGGGACAAGGGACGCTGCTGGTACTCCCGCCGGTGTTACTCGTCTCGCCCATGGCCCGCCTGGGTATATCATACAGATATAACAAAAAAATGGATCTTTATTTTTCACTTTTAAAAAAAATACAAAGTTAAATCAAGTAGAGGATTACAAAAGCATTAATGATTGACTGTTCTCAATCTCCGATATAACTGTCCCACCAAAAAGCATATATACAACATATGCTTTTTGGTGGGACAGTAATATCAGAGAATTTGAGAACAATCAATCATTAATGCTTTTGTAATCCTCTACTTGATGCAACTTTCTATTTAAAAAAAGTGAAAAATAAAGAGATAAAAAATAAATAAAAATTAAGTCCCCAGGCTTGTACTAAAACAAAGCTTATGCATACCTCCCTCAGGCTCTGATATTAGGGTGTCCCATCTGTCGCCAGTCCATTAGCACTTGCTTGGCTTCTCTGGGTTGCAGATTGTAGCATCTGCAGCTGACCCAGGTCACAATGCCACTCTGCCAATCACTGACTGTGGTCGGATGTGACACAGCTGTGGCCAGAGATTGGCAGACTGGCACTGTGACCTGTGTCAGATGCTGACGCTACGATCTGCAATCAAGAGAAGCCATAGTGCTAGCAGCCGCAGACAGGATTCCCTAATATCAAAGCCCAGCAGGGAGTGATGGAGGTATACATAGGCTTTTATTACCAGCCTGGGCACATAACTTTTAGAAAACCATTTTAAGATAATGTTGTATTGCTGCTGCTGACTATGGTGTTCTTTAAAAAGTTCCTGTCTGTTCACTGTTCGGAAAATCTTAATTTTAATGAACACATGTTCTTATTCTATTTTATTTATCTGTTCTGTGCAGTGCTATTAAGAAAATGGCAAGTTTTGCATTTTGTACTTTTGCAGTAATGCAAATATGTTATTTAACCACCTCCCGACCGCCTAACGCACGGATGCGTCCTGGCGGCGGTCGATTCATTCCTCCTGGACGCATCCGTGCGTCATCTCGCGAGATGCGAGATTTCGGTCAGAGCCGGCCCGCGCATGCGCATCGCGGGCCGGCAAAAGTTAGAGGAATATTTCGTCAGCAACCTGCCAGCCAATGATCGTGGCTGGCAGGTTGCTGATTTTTAAAAAAATCGAATCACAAGCCATCTAACACCTTATATTTATAAATATAGGGTGTTAAATGGCTTCTCTGCTCCTCTGCTGGTCCTTTTCGTCGGTTGGTTCCAGCAGAGGAGCAGACATCACTGTGAGTACCCACCAACACCACACTTAGCCCCAGATCACCCTCCATCACCCCCATCATCCCAATTAACCCCTTGATCACCCCTTGTCAATCACCTAGTTAGTGAAAGGGAAAAAAGTAATCAGTGTAAACTGTCACTTTTTTTTTCACTGGTATTGACTGATAGTTTGGATAGTTTAGGTCCCTTGGTTAGGTAGTTAGCGTCGGTTAGCGCCCAGCCCACCGCAGTCACTTATTCGCTGATTAGCGTATCGCTAATCAGCATTTGTACTTTTATAGTATCTGTAAGTGATCAAAACTGATCACAGTCAGATCTATAATTGTATTAGTGTCACCTTAGCTCGCCCTCCAACCAAAACGCAGTGTTTGCCCGATCAGGCCTGATCGGTCGCCCACACGTGCGTTCACCCACGCCCGCCCCACCGCAGTGACAAAAAATATATATTTTTTGATCACTGCACAATCACTTTACAAGCGCTGCAGCGATAAAAAAATCAGTTTTGATATTTTTTATCAATCGCAGCGGCCTCCGGTACTTCGCTAGCCTCCCATTTGTAAGACTGGCTTGCTTTTTTTCTTGGGTAGTCTCAGGGAACACCCCTAAATTTAGTAGTCCAAATGTCAAACAGGGGGTATTCTTCTGAAGAGGCCTACAGGATTCTGACCCAGTCGGATGAGGAATGGGAACCCTCATCTGACGAATCTAGCGGGTCAGAATATGAACCTGTAGAAAGCAGTGGCAGTCTGACCCAAAATTCAGACGAGGAGGTTGAGGTCCCTGATAGCACCAGGCGTACCCGGCCCCTTGTTGCTAGACCACAGGTTGCGCAGGATCCGCTTCAAGGGCAGCAGAGTGGGGCTGGCGCTGTCGGATTACGTGGTGAGGCATACACCAGCAGCGCAGCCCATCCTGGACCTAGTACCAGCACTGTCGTACAACATGGTGAAGTGGCGAGCACCAGAAGGGCAGTTGAAGCTGGCACGGTGGCACGTGCAGTAGTTACCCCGTCGCAGCCACCGCACAGACAGGCCCGTGGAGCCCCTAGAGTCCCTGAGGTGCTGGCAAATCCTGATTGGCAGTGCCCAACTTCAGCCGCACCTGTAGTTCCCCCTTTAACCGCCCAGTCTGGAGTTCAGGTTGAGACAGCTCAGATAGGTTCGGCACTGGGATTTTTTGAGCTGTTCTTGACTGCGGAGCTCTTGGACTTAGTCGTGGCAGGAACAAATCGGTATGCCACTCAATTTATATCCGCCAACCCGGGAAGCTTTTATGCTCAGCCTTTCCGGTGGAAACCAGTCCAAGTTTCCGAAATAAAAATTTTTCTGGGCCTTCTCCTGAACATGGGTCTAACCAAAAAGCATGAATTGCGGTCATATTGGTCCACGAACCCGATTCATCACATGCCCATGTTCTCTGCTGCTATGTCAGGACACGTTTTGAGACCATCCTGAGTTTCCTGTACTTTAGCGACAACACCACCTCCCGTCCCAGAGGCCACCCAGCTTTTGACCGGCTCCACAAAATTCGGCCCCTCATAGACCACTTCAACCAGAAATTTGCAGATTTGTATACCCCTGAGCAAAACATCTGCATAGACGAGTCCCTTATACATTTTACCGGGCACCTTGGCTTCAAACAATACATCCCAAGCAAGCGCGCCCGGTATGGGGTCAAATTGTATAAGCTCTGTGAAAGGGCCACAGGCTATACCCACAAATTTCGGATCTATGAGGGAAAAGATCAGACCCTGGAGCCGGTCGGTTGCCCTGACTACCTGGGGAGCAGTGGGAAGACAGTCTGGGATTTGGTGTCACCCTTATTTGGCAAGGGGTACCATCTTTATGTGGACAATTTTTACACAAGTGTGCCCCTCTTCAGGCATTTGTTCCTAGAACAGATTGGCTGCTGTGGCACCGTGCGAACTAGTCGCCGGGGCTTCCCCCAACGGCTCGTTACCACCCGTCTTGCAAGGGGGGGAAAGGGCTGCCTTGTGTAACCAAGAACTGCTCGCGGTGAAATGGAGAGACAAGCGTGACGTTTACATGCTCTCCTCCATTCACGCAGACACGACAATACAAATAGAACGGGCAACCCGTGTCATTGAAAAGCCCCTCTCAGTCCACGACTATAATGCGCTCATGGGAGGGGTGGACTTCAATGACCAGATGTTGGCTCCGTATTTAGTTTCCCGACGCACCAGACGCTGGTATAAGAAGGTGTCTGTATATTTGATTCAATTGGCTGCATATAATAGTTTTGTTCTCTACAGTAAGGCTGGGAGAACAGGATCCTTACTCAAATTTCAGGAAGAGATCGAGAACCTCCTGTATCCAGAAGGTTCCGTGGCCCCATCCACCAGTGTAGTGAGCCGTCTACACGAGCGACATTTCCCCAATGTCGTTGCTGGTACCTCAACCCAACCGTCACCCCGAAAAAGATGTCGTGTCTGTAGCAGGAGTGGATTAAGGCGTGACACCCGCTATTTCTGTCCTGACTGCCCTGACCACCCTGCCCTATGCTTAGGGGAGTGTTTCCGGAAGTACCACACACAGGTACACTTAGCATAGGGATTGCATCTCACAGGACAGGCACACAGGGTTATTAGGGCCCTTTCTCTCACAGCTGCTGCAAACCTCTCCTTTCACCTGGGATAAAGTGCATAATGTACTTCGCCACGTCTTTGGGCGATTTGCGCTTTGCACATTGTCCCATAGGGAAGGAGAGGTTTTTCCTATAAAAGGTAAAAAATAAAAATAAAATCACCGGTAAGCAAAAAAGTTAACGTTCAGTTGAAAAAGTTTTATAAAGTTTATATGTTCCGTTCAAATTTTATTATAAAATTAATAAAATTTATTGCGTTGCGGCCTGGTTTTTTCTTTTTTGTTTTGTTTTTTTTACCTTCCAGGTGGACAAACCGATCGACTAGCTGCAGCACTGATGTGCATTCTGACAGAAGCATTGCGCTGCTGTCAGATTACACAAAAGTCGGTGTATGCGGCGCTGCAAGACGAGATTTCTCCTCTGCAGTAAAAGATACGTTTGCCGAGGCATATGAGCTGAGGAGGCGGCGGTGTTCATATGCTTTGGCAAACACTTTGTATATAAAAAATAAATAAAAAATCCCGGCAAGGATTTATTCATTCACATCGATTGATGTGAATAGAGAAATCTGGTTTGCCTGGGCAATTTTTCATCCACATTGATCGATGCGAATGAAGAAATCTGTGCCATTCATTTTTTCCTTTCAGCCCAGAGGCTGAACGGAAAAAAAAAATCTCATTACCCGTATGCTCAATATACAGGGAGTGCAGAATTATTAGGCAAGTTGTATTTTTGAGGATTAATTTTATTATTGAACAACAACCATGTTCTCAATGAACCCAAAAAACTCATTAATATCAAAGCTGAATATTTTTGGAAGTAGTTTTTAGTTTGTTTTTAGTTTTAGCTATTTTAGGGGGATATCTGTGTGTGCAGGTGACTATTACTGTGCATAATTATTAGGCAACTTAACAAAAAACAAATATATACCCATTTCAATTATTTCTTTTTATCAGTGAAACCAATATAATATCTTAACATTCACAAATATACATTTCTGACATTCAAAAACAAAACAAAAACAAATCAGTATCCAATATAGCCACCTTTCTTTGCAAGGACACTCAAAAGCCTGCCATCCATGGATTCTGTCAGTGTTTTGATCTGTTCACCATCAACATTGCGTGCAGCAGCAACCACAGCCTCCCAGACACTGTTCAGAGAGGTGTACTGTTTTCCCTCCTTGTAAATCTCACATTTGATGATGGACCACAGGTTCTCAATGGGGTTCAGATCAGGTGAACAAGGAGGCCATGTCATTAGATTTTCTTCTTTTATACCCTTTCTTGCCAGCCACGCTGTGGAGTACTTGGACGCGTGTGATGGAGCATTGTCCTGCATGAAAATCATGTTTTTCTTGAAGGATGCAGACTTCTTCCTGTACCACTGCTTGAAGAAGGTGTCTTCCAGAAACTGGCAGTAGGACTGGGAGTTGAGCTTGACTCCATCCTCAACCCGAAAAGGCCCCACAAGCTCATCTTTGATGATACCAGCCCAAACCAGTACTCCACCTCCACCTTGCTGGCATCTGAGTCGGACTGGAGCTCTCTGCCCTTTACCAATCCAGCCACGGGCCCATCCATCTGGCCCATCAAGACTCACTCTCATTTCATCAGTCCATAAAACCTTAGAAAAATCAGTCTTGAGAAATTTCTTGGCCCAGTCTTGACGTTTCAGCTTGTGTGTCTTGTTCAGTGGTGGTCGTCTTTCAGCCTTTCTTACCTTGGCCATGTCTCTGAGTATTGCACACCTTGTGCTTTTGGGCACTCCAGTGATGTTGCAGCTCTGAAATATGGCCAAACTGGTGGCAAGTGGCATCTTGGCAGCTGCACGCTTGACTTTTCTCAGTTCATGGGCAGTTATTTTGCGCCTTGGTTTTTCCACACGCTTCTTGCGACCCTGTTGACTATTTTGAATGAAACGCTTGATTGTTCGATGATCACGCTTCAGAAGCTTTGCAATTTTAAGAGTGCTGCATCCCTCTGCAAGATATCTCACTATTTTTGACTTTTCTGAGCCTGTCAAGTCCTTCTTTTGACCCATTTTGCCAAAGGAAAGGAAGTTGCCTAATAATTATGCACACCTAATATAGGGTGTTGATGTCATTAGACCACACCCCTTCTCATTACAGAGATGCACATCACCTAATATGCTTAATTGGTAGTAGGCTTTCGAGCCTATACAGCTTGGAGTAAGACAACATGCATAAAGAGGATGATGTGGTCAAAATACTCATTTGCCTAATAATTCTGCACGCAGTGTAAGGAGAATAGCAGAAACTTCTAATGCTGGCCATACATGTAATGATTGCGGAGACCCTCAAATGTCAGGGCAGTACAAACACCCACAAATGACCCCATTTCGGAAAGAAGACACCCCAAGGTATTAGCTGAGGGGCATATTGAGTCCATGAAAGATAGAAATTTTTGTCTTAAGTTAGCAGAAAGGGAGACTTTGTGAGAAAAAAAAAAAAAGAAGAAATTTCCGCTAACTTGTGGCAAAAAAAAAAAATTTCTATGAACTCGCCATGCCCCTCATTGAATACCTTGGGGTGTCTTCTTTCCAAAATGGGGTCACATGTGGGGTATTTATACTGCCCTGGCATTTTAGGGGCCCTAAAGCGTGAGAAGAAGTCTGGGATCCAAATGTCTAAAAATGCCCTCCTAAAAGGAATTTGGGCCCCTTTGCGCATCTAGGCTGCAAAAAAGTGTCACACATGTGGTATTGCCGTACTCAGGAGAAGTTGGGCAATGTGTTTTGGGGTGTCTTTTTACATATACTCATGCTGGGTGAGAGAAATATCTTGGCAAAAGACAACTTTTCCCATTTTTTTAAACAAAGTTGGCATTTGACAGAGATATTTATCTCACCCAGCATGGGTATATGTAAAATGACACCCCAAAACACATTGCCCAACTTCTCCTGAGTACGGCAATACCACGTGTGACACTTTTTTGCAGCCTAGGTGGGCAAAGGGGCCCACATTCCAAAGAGCACCTTTAGGATTTCACAGGTCATTTTTTTACACATTTTGATTTCAAACTACTTACCACACATTAGGGCCCCTAGAATGCAAGGGCAGTATAACTACCCCACAAGTGACCCCATTTTGGAAAGAAGACACTCCAAGGTATTTCGTGATGGGCATAGTGAGTTCATGGAAGTTTATTTTTTGTCACAAGTTAGTGGAATATGAGACTTTGTAAGAAAAAAAAAAGAAAAAAAAATCATCATTTTCCGCTAACTTGTGACAAAAAATAAAAAGTTCTATGAACTCACTATGCCCATCAGCGAATACCTTAGGGAGTCTACTTTCCGAAATGGGGTCATTTGTGGGGGTTTTCTACTGTCTGGGCATTGTAGAACCTCAGGAAACATGACAGGTGCTCAGAAAGTCAGAGCAGCTTCAAAAAGCGGAAATTCACATTTTTGTACCATAGTTTGTAAACGCTATAACTTTTACCCAAACCATTTTTTTTTATCAAAGACATGTAGAACAATAAATTTAGAGAAAAATTTATATATGGATGTCGTTTTTTTTGCTAAATTTTACAACTGAAAGTGAAAAATGTCATTT
The DNA here is from genome assembly GCF_905171765.1 of Bufo bufo. Classification (NCBI taxonomy): domain Eukaryota; kingdom Metazoa; phylum Chordata; class Amphibia; order Anura; family Bufonidae; genus Bufo; species Bufo bufo. The sequence continues at coordinate 342,473,239 of NC_053389.1, forward strand.
TTTTGAAAAAAAAATCGTTAAATTTCGATTAATAACAAAAAAAGTAAAAATGTCAGCAGCAATGAAATACCACCAAATGAAAGCTCTATTAGTGAGAAGAAAAGGAGGTAAAATTCATTTGGGTGGTAAGTTGCATGACCGAGCAATAAACGGTGAAAGTAGTGTAGTGCAGAAGTGTAAAAAGTGGCCTGGTCATTAAGGGTGTTTAAGCTAGGGGAGCTGAGGTGGTTAATTTAGTAAAAGATGTTTTATTTGGAAAAACACTGTGCATTTCAGTTCTTGAGTAGAGCATAACTACATTTCAGCATTATCAGTAATTTGTGTGTGTTTTCGCCTCACAAATCCAAGTAAATAGACCTCTAGCACAATTCCCTTAAAATATTGCATCGCATAACGTTATCGCAATTTTTAGGGCCCTAATCGCACAAAATTCCCATATTGTGCAGCCCTAGTTTTATCCTAATGCATTCTGAACGGAGAGCAAGCCGTTTAGTATGCATCATGATGTCTTCAGTTCAGTCACTCTTACGGTATTTGGCCAGAGAAAATACTGCAGCATGCTGCAGTATTTTCTCCGCCCGGAATGCCGGATCCACAATTATTTTCCGGTGAAATGCATTAATGTTCCGGCAAAACGGATCCGGTTTTCCAATCTGCGCATGCACAGACCTTTAAAAATGCAAAAAAAAATAAAAAGAACGGATACGTTTTTCCAGATAACACCAGAGGCATCCGGTGTTTCAATGCATTTGCTAGACGGATCCGCCTACAAATGCTATCCGTTTGCACACGGATTTCCAGATCTTCACAACGCAAGTGTGAAAGTACCCTTTGTCACGGAACCATGAACCAGACGTACAACAAGAGATAAGTGAAAATAAGAAGGCTTTATTGAAAATAAAGCTGTAAAGCAAAAGTCCAAACGGATGGTGAAACCGAGCAGAGTCTTTGCGAAGCCAGAGGTCAGGAACCAGAAGGGTAGTCAGACGAAGCCAGGATCAGGAACCAGCAGGGTAGTCAGACGAAGCCAGGATCAGGAACCAGCAGGGTAGTCAGACGAAGCCAGGATCAGGAACCAGCAGGGTAGTCATACGAAGCCAGGATCAGGAACCAGCAGGGTAGTCAGACGAAGCCAGGATCAGGAACCAGAAGCAGCAGCAGTCTTAGAAGCATGTGAACACAAGAGGACCAAGCAAGGAACTGAAGCCACAGACCTCCTATATATATGAGCTAGGCATCCAGCTCCTCCCAGGGGAAGGAGGAGCCGCAGGGTGGAAGGCTACAAGAAACCCAGAAACCAAGATGGCCGCCAGCACATGTCAAACGAAGGAGAGCAGCAAGCAGGTAAGACCATGACAGTACCTCCCCCTCAAGGGCCCCTCCTCCGCGGAGCACAAAACGGTTTCTGAGGGAAGCGTGCGTGGAAGGCTCGGAGCAAGGCAGGAGCATGGACATCTGCGGAGGGAACCCAGGAACGCTCCTCTGGACCATAACCACGCCAATGGACCAAAAACTGCAACCGACCGCAGACCAGGCGTGAGTCCAGGATATTGCTCACCTCATATTCCTCACGATTGCCCACTTGGACCGGACGAGGCCGAGGAACCGAGGAAGTGAAACGATTACACACCAGTGGCTTCAACAGGGAGACATGAAACACGTTGGAGATCCGCATGCCAGGAGGAAGCGCAAGGGCATAGGCTACCGGGTTTACCCTGCGAAGCACTCGGAAGGGACCAACAAAGCGAGGCGCCAGCTTGGGAGTGGGCACTCGAAGGTTGAGGTTGCGGGTGGACAACCATACACGGTCTCCGACCTGGTAGGAAGGAGCAGGCGCTCGTCTGCGATCAGCCTGGAGTCTCTGGCGCTGCGCAGAGACCTCAAGGGACTTCTGGATCTGTACCCAAGAAGCACGTAGGACGGAAAGGTGATCCTCCACAGCCGGAATATCCTGGGGAGAGAATACCTCCGGTAACACGGCAGGTTGGAACCCATAATTGGCCATGAAGGGAGACGTCCCAGAGGAAGAGTTCACCGCCGTGTTCCTGGCAAACTCAGCCCAAGGCAGGAGGTCAACCCAATTGTCTTGGTGATCGGAGACATAGCAACGAAGGAATTGCTCCAAGGCCTGATTGGATCGTTCTGCGGCCCCATTGGACTGAGGGTGGTAGGCCGAGGAGAAGGAGAGATGAATCCCCAACTGGGAGCAAAAGGCGCGCCAGAACCTGGACACAAACTGACTCCCCCGATCCGACACAATCTCCTTAGGCAAACCGTGCAACCGGAAGACCTCCCTGGCAAAAATCGTGGCTAACTCTTGTGCAGAGGGTAACTTCTTGAGAGGAACACAGTGGCACATTTTGGAAAACCGATCCACAATCATGAGAATGACCGTATGGCCTCGGGATGCAGGGAGGTCCACAATGAAATCCATCCCCAGGTGTGACCATGGGCGCTCCCCGGTGGCTATGGGTTGCAGAAGGCCCAACGGAAGGTGCCGAGGGGACTTACTCTGGGCACAAATGGAGCATGCCGCTACATATGCGGCGATGTCGGAACGTAGGGAAGGCCACCAGAACAGACGTGAAACAGCCCAGGACAGCTGATTCTTTCCAGGATGCCACGCGGTCTTGGAGTTATGGTAGGTTCGCAACAACCGAGTGCGCAACTCCTCAGGCACAAAACATCTGCCGTTGGGTCTCCCAGAGGGAGCACCAGATTGAGCCGCCAAAATCTGCTCACCCAGGGGAGAGGTCAGGCTGGTGCGAATGGCGGCCAGGATCTGATTCGGAGGTATGACCGAAGTCGGAATCGACTCCTCCCTGGACAGCTCGGAGTACTGCCGTGATAAGGCATCCGCCCTGATGTTCTTGGAACCGGGTAGGTAGGAGACCACGTAATTAAAACGTGACAAGAACAGAGCCCATCTGGCCTGACGTGGTGTCAATCTCTTGGCCTCAGAAAGGTAGGTCAGATTCTTGTGGTCCGTCAGGATGAGAACCGGAACCACCGAACCCTCGAGCAAGTGCCTCCATTCTTTAAGGGCCTGCACGATGGCCAATAACTCCCTGTCACCAATCTGATAGTTGCACTCCGCGGAAGACAGTTTCCGGGAGTAAAACCCACAAGGAAGCAGAGGACCCTCTGGTGTTCTACGCTGAGACAGAAGGGCGCCTACTCCCGTCTCAGACGCGTCCACCTCGAGGACAAAGGGCAACCCAGGGTTGGGATGCGACAGAATCGGAGCCGACACAAAGGCGGACTTTAGGGCCTCAAAAGCTCGGATGGCCTCGAGCGGCCAGACCTGGGAATTACTGCCCTTCCTGGTCAGATCCGTGAGAGGCTTGGCCAGCATGGAAAAGTCCCTGATGAACTTCCGATAATAATTGGCGAAGCCCAAAAAGCGCTGCAGGGAACGAAGACCACTGGGCTGGGGCCACTGTAAGACAGCCGAAACCTTCTCAGGATCCATGGAGAACCCCTCAGCGGAAATGATGTAACCTAAGAAGGTTACCTGGGATCGGTGAAATTCGCATTTCTCAAGCTTACCGAACAGCTTGTTCTCTCGTAACCGTTGCAACACTCGTCTGACATCCAGAATGTGGGCCTCCATGGATTCAGAATATACCAAGATGTCATCCAAATAGACTACCACACACTGCTGCAACAGGTCACGGAAAACATCGTTGATGAATTCCTGAAAGACTGCGGGCGCATTGCACAACCCAAAGGGCATAACCAAGGATTCGTAATGACCGGTCCTGGTGTTAAACGCGGTCTTCCACTCATCGCCCGCCTTGATCCTTACCAGGTTATATGCCGCCCTCAGGTCGAGTTTGGTAAAGACCGTGGCCCCTTTAAGGCGATCGAACAGCTCGGAAATCAAGGGTATCGGGTAAGCGTTCTTGATCGTGATGCGATTGAGACCCCTGTAATCGATGCAAGGCCTCAACTCACCGCCCTTCTTTTTCACAAAGAAAAATCCAGCCCCTGCCGGGGACGAAGATTTGCGAATGTGTCCGCGTGAAAGCGCCTCCCTCACGTACTCCTCCATGGCCTCATTCTCCGCTACCGACAGTGGATAGACTTTGCCACGAGGAGGAACGGCACCAGATTGTAACTCTATGGCACAATCGTATGGGCGGTGCGGAGGTAGGGCAACCGCGCGCACCTTATCGAATACATCCCGGTACTCCTCGTATTCAGGAGGCAACAGAGAGTCCGAGGAAGTACACAGCAACTTGACAGACCCATGGATGCAACTAGCCCCACACTGCGGTGACCACGAGAGGATCTCGACCGATCTCCAATCGAAAGTCGGATTATGCTTCTGGAGCCAGGGGTACCCCAAGACCACCGAGTAGTGTGGAGACGAAATAACCTGGAGGCAGACCGACTCTCTGTGAACGGCACCAATGGCTATCCCCACTGGAAGGGTCTCATGAGTCACGTGTGGCGGCAGAAGGGGTCTGCCGTCTATTGCCTCAAGAGCCAGTGGGGAACCTCGAGCCTGCAGAGGAATGGAATTGGCGGCAGCGAACACACTATCAATGAACAAACCACCAGCACCAGAGTCCACCAACGCCTGGGTCGTCACCGAGCCCCCGACCCAGGAGAGGACAACAGTGATCAGTGGTTTGTCAACACGGGAAACCGGGGACGAGGAGACTCCACCCAAGATCTGCCCCCGACAGGATCTCAGGGTACGAGCGTTTCCCGGACGGTTCGGACATGCCAACCGAAAATGCCCACCGAGACCACAGTACATGCATCGGCCCTCGCGTCTCCGGAGTGCCCTCTCCCCCTCGGACAGGCGAGCAAACCCCAGCTGCATGGGTTCACCCCCAGACAAGTCATCCCCAGGAGGCGTGGGAGGAGAGGGAGGCACGGGTGGGACAGCAAACGTAGGCACCAATCTGTTAGAAGACCTCCGCAGGTTCTCCTTAAAGGAAGGTCTCTCCCTGAGTCTGGTGTCAATCAAAATCAGGAAAGAAATAAGAGACTCGAGCTCAACTGGTAGGTCCTTAGCTGCAACCTCATCCTTCAAGGCATCCGAGAGACCATGAGAGAAAGCAGCGACCAGAGCCTCATTATTCCAGCCCACCTCTGCTGCCAGGGTACGAAACTCAATAGCGTATTCAGCTACGGATCGTGAACCCTGTCTGATGGACATAAGGAGCTTCGCAGCAGAGGCAGCACGAGCCGGCACATCGAATACCTTCCGAAGAGAAGCAACAAAACCGGAAAACTCGGCAACCACCGGATTGTTGTTCTCCCATAAAGGGCTGGCCCAGGCCAAGGCCTTGTCCGAGAGCAGCGAGATCAAGAAGCCCACCTTTGATCTCTCAGTAGGAAAGGCATGTGGCAGCAACTCGAAATAAATGCCCACCTGGTTAAGGAAACCTCGGCACTGGGTTGGCTCCCCCCCAAAGCGCTGTGGAAGAGGGGCAGAACCGATCATACCCCGAAACACCGCAGGCGCAACAACAGGTGTCGGGGTAGACTCTGGCGCAACAACCGGAGCGGCAGTAGGAGCGAGCCCAGGAGCGACAACCGACCCATCGGCAACGGGAGCGAAATGAGCCGTGCGTTCAAGCAGGGTTTGCAACGCCACAGCGAACCGACCCAACAGGTGATCCTGCTGATCAAGTCTGGCAACCAGCGTGGGTAGCGAGGATGGCCCTGTACCGTCAGAATTCATGGCTTGGTCCTAATGTCACGGAACCATGAACCAGACGTACAACAAGAGATAAGTGAAAATAAGAAGGCTTTATTGAAAATAAAGCTGTAAAGCAAAAGTCCAAACGGATGGTGAAACCGAGCAGAGTCTTTGCGAAGCCAGAGGTCAGGAACCAGAAGGGTAGTCAGACGAAGCCAGGATCAGGAACCAGCAGGGTAGTCAGACGAAGCCAGGATCAGGAACCAGCAGGGTAGTCAGACGAAGCCAGGATCAGGAACCAGCAGGGTAGTCAGACGAAGCCAGGATCAGGAACCAGCAGGGTAGTCAGACGAAGCCAGGATCAGGAACCAGCAGGGTAGTCAGACAAAGCCAGGATCAGGAACCAGCAGGGTAGTCAGACGAAGCCAGGATCAGGAACCAAAAGCAGCAGCAGTCTTAGAAGCATGTGAACACAAGAGGACCAAGCAAGGAACTGAAGCCACAGACCTCCTATATATATGAGCTAGGCATCCAGCTCCTCCCAGGGGAAGGAGGAGCCGCAGGGTGGAAGGCTACAAGAAACCCAGAAACCAAGATGGCCGCCAGCACATGTCAAACGAAGGAGAGCAGCAAGCAGGTAAGACCATGACACCCTTAGGCTACTTTCACACTAGCGTTTTTTGTGGATCCATCATGGATCTGCAAAAACGCTTCTGTTACCATAATACAACCGCATGCATCCGTCATGGACGGATACGGTTGTATTATGTCTTATACAGCCATGACAGAGCCTTCATGAACACCATTGAAAGTCAATGGGGGACGGATTTGTTTTCTATTTTGTCAGAGAAAACAGATCTGTCCCCATTGACTTACATTGTGTGTCAGGACGGATCCGTCTTGCTCCGCATCACATCGCGGACAGAAAAACACTGCGTGCAGCGTTATTCTGTCCACGATGGGAGCGCAACCAAACGGAACGGAAAGCATTTTAGTGCATTCCGTTTAGTTTTGTCCCCATTGTCAATGAATGGGGACAAAACCGAAGCGTTTTCTTCCGCTATTGAGATCCTATGACGGATCTCAATAGCGGAATTGAAAACGCTAGTGTGAAAGTAGCCTTAGATACCATACCATTTTGATCCCTTGTAGTATTCACCCTAACAGATGTAAGGGTTTAAATGATGGGGTTCGTCGTGATCGCCACTCCCCTTCAATGCAGCCGGGTGCCTGCTGTATTATACAGCCGGGATCCGCCACGTATGGAGCAGGCTCACTGCCGCAGCCCATTCCATACAATTCCATTATGGCATTATACGTTAAGGGGTTAAAAAACAGATAATAATATGTTCCAAATTAACATTAAAATCTTCTAAGGTACACGGACACTTTTTTTGTATTTTCCATTTTTTCCACAAAAACTGGGGCATCTAAAGTAACAATCCCCTGTGGGGGAATTGTACACAAGCAGAGTTGATCATGGTCTGCAAATCTCGAGGTAATCACATATTTACTGAACAGCGCTTCTATCTTCTCCTCTTGGAGTATCACCACACTATATCCCACCAGCACGTTAAGCTGGTTTTACTGCGTTTATACTAAGTGCTGATGTCCCCTCACAAAATAAAGGATTCCCAGGGGAAGACATCCAAACAGCATCGACAAATAACAATAACTGCAAGGAATATTACCACATAGATAAGGTACTTGTCAGTGTCCGGGTGAAATAGGAGAAGATGAGTCTCACAGCAGAGCCAGTCTTATATGTTAAACCAGGCATGCTCAACCTGCAGCCCTCCAGCTGTTGCAAAACTACAACTTCCAGCATTCCTGGACAGCCTACAGCAGGGCAACGTGGTGTTGTGGAAATTTTATTAGGATGTGTATTTAATATATTGTGTATTGTCATTTTTCCTTACACAAACTTTGATGCGAGCTGATTACAACTATTAATATTTTCTACAACAGTGGGAGTTGTAGTTTTACAACAGCTGGAGGGCCGCAGGTTGAGCATCCCTGTGTTAAACAATGAAACAGTGAAAAGCTCAACTGCCAACCCCTAGAGAGACACACTAAAGCACATCCCACCACCACGCCAAGGAAGTGCTGGTTTCACGTCACAATACGGTGGAGCTCCAGAGGCAAGGAACATTCCCACAAGCAGCAGAGGCAAGGAACAATAAGTGCAAAGAAAAAAGGGTTAATTACTCTTACCGGTAATTGGTTTTTGCAATAGCCTCCACAACGGCACTTACAGGAGGCTGTCCCCGCGCCCAGGATGGGAAACAACGCAGCAGCACATGATTTAAAAGGCCTCCTCCTCTTACCTATTCAGTCTATTAAGTATTAAATGTCAAATTACATATTTTGACAAAAAAACTAAAATAGGATAAAAAAAGGGAGGGAAAAACCCAGTGTCGTTGTGGAGACTTTTGGAAAAAACAATTACCGGTAACAGTAATTAACCCTTTTCCCCAGGGCCATCCACAACAGCACTTACAGGAGGATTAACAGAGTAATCAACTCTAGGGAGGGACAACAGCAGAAAGGATTCTATGACCAAAAGACAAGTCCTGGTTCTTAAGAATATCTAGTTTGCAATGATTGAAAAAAAAGTCATAGGGCTTGCCCACGTGGCTGCTCTGCAGATCTGGTCTAGAGAAACTGAAGCAGACTCCACCCAGGAGGATGACACAGCCCTAGTTGAGTGAGCTCTTATTCCAGCAGGGGAATGGAGATCTTTCTGGACATAGGCTAAGGAAATAACATCCTTGATCCATCTCGCTATGGATAAGGCTACTTTCACACTGGCGTTTCTGGGTCCGCTTGCGAGATCCGTTTTTGGGCCGCTTGTGAGAGCCCTGAAACGGATCAGTTTAGCCCCCAATGCATTCTGAATGGATAAGGATCTGTTCAGAATGCATCAGTTTGCCTCCGTTCAGCCTCCATTCCGCTATGGAGGCGGACACCAAAACGCTGCTTGCAGCGTTTTGATGTCCGCCTGACGGTGCGGAGCCAAACGGATCCGTCCTGACTTACATTGGAAGTCAAAGGGGACGGATCCGTTTTCACTGACACAATATGGTGCAATTGAAAACAGATCCGCCTCCCATTGACTTTCAGTGTAAGTCGAAATGGATCCGTTTGCATTATCATGAAAAAAAAAAAAAGAAATGGTGATGCATGGTAAGGCTACTTTCACACTAGCGTTCGAGGCTCCGCTTGTGAGCTCCGTTTGAAGGGGCTTACAAGCGGCCCCAAACGCATCCGTCCAGCCCTAATGCATTCTGAGTGGACGCGGATCCGCTCAGAATGCATCAGTCTGGCGGCGTTCAGCCTCCGCTCCGCTCAGGAGGCGGACACCTGAACGCTGCTTGCAGCGTTCGGGTGTCCGCATGGCCGTGCGGAGGCAAGCGGATCCGTCCAGACTTACAATGCAAGTCAATGGGGACGGATCCGTTTGAAGATGACACTATATGGCTCAATCTTCAAACGGATCCGTCCCCCATTGACTTTCAATGTAAAGTCTGGACGGATCCGTTCAGGCTACTTTCACACTTAGAAATTTTTCTAAGTTATAATGCAGACGGATCCGTTCTGAACGGATGCAAACATCTGCATTATAGGAGCGGATCCGTCTGATGAAACAGACGGACCCGCTCCAAACGCTAGTGTGAAAGTAGCCTAATCACTGATCCGTTCTGAACAGATACAAGCGTTTGCATTATCGGTGCGGATCAGTCTGTGCAGAAACAAGACGGATCCGCACCTAACGCAGGTGGCTACATTTCCCTTGTTAAGACCTTGATATTGGAGGGAGGAAGAGCTGATCCGATTGTCTGAAACTATTTGTGGCACCCAGGTAAGATAACACGCTTCTTCTAACATCCAGGTTGTGGAATTTTGTATCTCTTTCAGTAGTTGGAAATGGACAAAAGGAAGGCAATGATACTTCTTGTTCACAATGAAACCTGGAGACAACTTTGGGAAGGAAGGAAGGACAATGCCTGAGAATTATATGATCGTCCAGGACCGTAAGATATGGAGGGTTGCAGGAAAAGGCCTGGATTTCTCCAATCCTTCTAGCAGTTGTTATTGCTACTAGAAAAACTTTTGTAGGCGAGTAGTTTCAAAAGAATCCACTGGTTCAAATGGAGGTTCCATCAAGGCTGAGAGGACCAAGTTTAGGTCCCAAGGAAGAATGACTGAACGGATAGTAGGCAACCTTCTCGTAGCAGCTTTTAAAAAACATTTAATAAAAGAGGCAAGTCTGCCAACTTTCTATCTAGAAAAGCACTTAAAGCTGATATCTGTACTTTGAGTGTAGCGGGCCTATGACCTTTATCGAATCCTGCCTGTAAGAAACCAAGAATTTGAGTGATGTCTGGATAAAGGCTGTTATTTGAGGATAAAAAAAAATTAAAAATAAATTAAAAAAAAAGGGTTCCAGGTTCTTAAATAGATTTTGGATGTTATAAGGTTTGTGACTCAACATTAGAGTGGCAATGACATCATCCGACAACCCTTTCTTCTTCAAGGCGAGGCATTCAGCCATCAGGTTGAGCTGGTTTATCTTTGGATGAAATACCGGACCTTGATGGAGAAGATCCGGGATCGAAGGCAAGGTCCAGAATATTCCCGCAGACAGCCAGAGCAGCAGGGGGAACCAATACCTTCTTGGCCATGGCTGGGATAGAGCATCTATCCAGAAAGGCTGATCCTGACGGGAGAGGGAGCAAAATCTCCTGGTCTGTCTGTTGTCCTTTGGGGCAAATAGATCTAGGTCTGGTATTCACCATTTTTCACAGACCTGGAATATTTGAGAATTTAGGGACCATTCTCCTTCCTTCAAAGTTCTGCAGCAGAGGAAGTCAGCTACTATATTGTTTTCTCCTCTGACATAGGCCACAGTTAAAGAAATAAGATTTTTTTTCTGCCCAAAGAAAAATGTTGCGAGACAGACCTCAGAGAGCGGCTTCTTGTCCCTCTCTGACTGTTCAGGTAAGCAACCGCTGTGGTGTTGTCCGATAACCCCTTTATGCGTTTTGGAGATGAGGGAGTGTGAAGGGAAGTAATGACCTTGTAGATGGCAGTGAGTTGTTTTACATTGGAAGAAGCCTGTAACATCTCTGCTCCCCATCTGTCCTGGACTATCTTTTCCTCAGCATGACCTCCCCATTCTGAGCTGCTGGCGTCTGTGGTTATCATTTGTCTCCCCTGTCACCAATGAACCCCCGTCTGCATTTTCTTCCCCATTTTTCACCACTTCTTTACAGCATTGGGAATGTAAATACGCTTTTCTAGAGCGGAATTTGTTCTGTGCCAGGAGGATAAGGGAAGGCCTGAAGAACCCTTGTGCGACTGAGCCCATCTGACAGACAGGATTGCAGCCGTCAGAAGGCCTAAGACTGTCATTATATTCCTGATGGATGCAGTACTTTGGTTGCAGAAGCGAGAGGCTTTTTGAAGTAGATCATTTCTCTTTTCTATAGGTAAAAAGGACATTAGTAGACGAGAGTCTAAGAGTACCACCAGGAAGATATTTCTTCTGTTTGGGGACAGGTCTGACTGAAGTTTATGATCCACCCCAGGGTGGTAAAGCATTTCTGAACCAGAGAGAGGTGGGATCGCAGGATCTCTTCTGAGGGCAACGCGATCAGGAAGTCGTCCAGATAAGGTACAATTAGAATCTCTTTCAGATGTAAATATTTAGTGACGACATTATCTTTGAAAATATCCTTGGGGCTGAGGAGAGACCGAATGGAAGAGCTCTGAACTAGAAATGGCTTAGATCTCCTATGAAAACAGCTATCCTCAAACATTTCTGATGAAGTGGATATATCGGAACATGCTAGTAAGCATCCTGGAGATCCATCGTTACCATGTAACAATTTTGAGGGAGCAAGTAGATGGTTAATTTTATAGTCTCCATCTTGGACTTCTTGTAGGCTATGGATTTGTTCAGGGATTTTAAAATGTATTATTAAACGGAAGGATCCGTTTATTTTTTGTACCAGAAATATCGGAGAATAGAAACCTTTGCCGCACTGATCTTCTGGGACTGGAAGGAAAACTCTTTTTCTACCAGGGAAGAGACCTGTGTGAAGTTGGCCCCCTATGTTCTTAAATTTCAAAAAGAAATACACCATTCGTTTGTGCTGCGTTTTTGCTGGTTTGTGCCGCAAAAATTAACGTTTGTGCCGGTTCGGTTCCTGAGATATTGCGCGTTAGATTTTTATGAAGCCCCGCCCACTTTGCACCCCATGTTTTTAAATTTCAAAAAGAAATACACCATTTGTTTGTGCCGCAAAAATGAACGTTTGCACCGCTTTGGTTTCCGAAATATTGCAAGCTTGATTTGCTGAAACCCCTCCGACTTTCCACCCCATGTTTTTAACCCTGACCCTAGACCCCCCAGGTGTGCTGCAGCTTGCCCCCCTCCCGCCCCCCCCACAACTTTTTTTGGGGCACAAGCATATAAATTTATTTTTTTCTGCGTACGCTGACTGTGGCCAAGACTCTTAGCGCATCGCACACCCCACCGCTGATCAACTTCGGATGGTTGATCAGCAAGTTTGAAATTTTTTTTTACTTTTTTTATTTTTATATTTTTGTCTGTTAGGTTTAGGATAAGTTCGCAAACACCCGTCCCCCCACACACACGCACACCAAATAAAGTTTATCACGCACACACACACTCCCCTATGGCCCGCCAGATGTTAGGGATCCTGTGGCCCACACTAGTACGAGAAGCTCTGGGGCTCGTACTAGTTTTCCGGCCCACCAGTTAAGTCCACCCGAGCCCCCTACCGGTGAACTTGTCTGGTATACCCCAGAGCGTTTTGAGCCTGTGATTCCTGATTTTGTAGGCCAACCAGGAATCCAGATTTCCACAGTGGGCTTCAGTGAATACGACTACTTTAGTCATTTTTTCAGTGACCACTTTGTGAATCTGATGTTGGAGCAGACGAACCTGTACGCCCAACAGTTCAGTGCTCAACACCCAGGCTCCTTTTTGGCTAGGCCCGGTGGCCGGACTCCGGTCTGTGCAGCCAAGATGAGGACATTTTGGGGCCTCGTGCTGCATATGGGCCTAGTCAAGAAACCTAGTTTCAGGCATTACTGGAGTGAGGACGTCCTCTACCAGACCCCACTTTACAGTACGGCCATGACATGTACCCGGTTTGAGGCCATCCGGAAATGCCTGCATTATGCAGATAATGCAGCATGTCCCCCCCAAGGTGATCCTGCCTATGACCGCCTGTACAAAATCAGGCTGGTCATCGATCACTTTGGGGCCAAATTTGTGCAGGCCGATGTACCTGAAAGGGAGGTCGCGGTTGATGAGTCTCTCATTGCTTTCAAGGGGAGACTCATTTTCTGCCAGTATGTTCCCTCTAAGCGGGCGAGGTATGGCGTGAAGCTGTACAAAGTCTTGATCTTTACTTGTTTCGGAAACGATCACCTCTGATGAAAATAACGGCTTTCCAAGGGGAATCCTTTTTCTTATCTTCTCTAGGATATCATCTAACCCTGAGCCAAACAATCTCTCTCCCTCACAGGGAATTGAGCACCGACTGCTTTTTGAACTCGCATCACCTGACCATGACTAAAGCCAGTTCGCTCTACAAGCCACATTAGACAGAGCGGCTTACCTGGCGGAAAATTTGACTAAGTCAACAGACGCGTCGGCTAAAAAATTGGAGCCTTTTTTAACATAGGCAATGAGGATAATATTTCTTCCCTCGGGGTACCAGAAGCTAAGTTGTCCTCTAATTGATTAAGCCAGACAGACAGTGTTCTGGCTGTACAGGTAGAAGCAATACTTCGGGGCGCCACATAGCCGTATTTGTCTCCCAGGCTTTTTTTTTTATAAACTCTCCGATTTCTTGTCCATGGGATCTCGTAAGACCCCATATCTTCAAACGGGAGAGAGTTTTTTTTAGAAATGCGGGCAACTGGAGCATCAACCTATGGCGTCTTGTCCCACAGATTAGACTCAGTCTCTGCAAAAGGATATTTTATTTTAAAAGGAGTTTGTTACAGCAGTTCTCCTTTCAGGATCTCTCCACTCTTTGGATATCAGAGACTTAATGTTATTATGGATGGGAAAGACCCTTCTTTCTCCCAGACCCTGGAACATTTGATCCTGAATGGAGTGGGCTTCCTTTACATCTTCAATATCCATGGTGGCTCTAATGGTCTTTAGAAGACAGTCTGTTTTTTCCGGGAGTAACAAAGGTCTACCCGAGCCGTCATTTGAGGAAGCAGAGTCCGGATCAGATAATAATTCTCCCTCATCCAGATCAAATGCCACCTCAGAATGCAATGACCACCAGGACAGTGTTCTAGGGGGATCTGTGGAGGACACAATGTGGTAACAGCAAAAGTAGTATGGTGGCTGAGAGTTAAAAATGAACAAGACCCCACTGACTCCTAGGCTTTCTGGGTAGCCACCAAGGAACTCTAGAAAAATAATTTAAGTCAAACCTGTAAGATTTGTCATAGAAGGCTTAAGTTTACCAATGGCCTGGTCCCCTCTATAGCAGGAAGCCAACTAAGGTGGATAAATGGAACCAAGCTGTACACATGGCTATATAAGCAAAAGAAGCAGTATTTCCAGTGGAGAAATGGACACCTCCTCACATCTCAGTAGGTCATCTTATTGAAGTTGGCTTCTCAGACCTCACTCTGGAGGTGCACAGCTGTTATTCCTTCCTTGTCTTGGTGGTCTCTAAAGCAGAGCATATCCTAGAAAATGCATCATTAAGATATGCCACCAAAGTCAGATCCCCATAGGTGGAACCCGCATATACATCTAGAACGGCTTGGCTAAATCCGGGAGTTCGATAGAAGTGAATAGAACGATGGCCGCACATTCATTTTTATAGGACTACTTAAAATAGCTGAACGTGCTCGCTTGGATATTTTTGGAACTCCCATGGAAATTAATGGAGAACACGCTGCACATGCGGGGTGTACTCTCTTTCCCTTTCAGGGACCCGTTTTAGAGACAGCTGTGGGTCTCAGAGGTGGGACCAGCACCTATCTGACTTTGAAGGCATATCCTAGTGATATGCCATCAAAGTCCCAGATGAAACAACAGCTTTAAGTATTAGATATAGGGGTTTCACCTGTTAGGACCATTTTGTATGCAGTTTTTTTCTGAACAAATGCAAAGGACTTGTTTACATGTGCTAGCCCTTCAGTCCCTTCTTCTAGCATAGCGCAAAATTTTTGTAGCGAAACAGATAACAGAACTGGTTATATAGCTTCCTGCCAGTTCAGTTTTGGGTTTATTGGCATGACTTTTGCCTCCAAACTTGTTCCTGAGCAGGCCCAAGAGATGCAGAGTGCAACATTTCTGTCTGGCTGTGAACATCTGACAGATACACAAGTTTGTCATTAGTTATGTCTAACCCTCCATTTTTATAACTTTCATACCTATAGAAAAATATGAATTCTGTACACCGAACTTGTGATGATAATGATATAAAACTGGAGTGACAGGAATAAAAATGCAGCATAAATAACATCTAGCGATTACCATAAATCCAGAACAAACATGACATGTGAATATGCTCTTAAAGGGGTTCCCCAACTTTTAAATATTGGTGACCTGCCCCCCACACCTAGGTCATCAATATCATACTAAACGGTGTCCAACACCAGGCATATCCACGATCAGCTGTTTGTGCCAGCCGACCGCACGGGATACATAACAATGGACAGAGTTGGAAGCAGAAGGCTCCATTCTCTGTGCAATGATCATGCCAGCGTGCAACAGCACAGCTCCCATTGAAGTTTTTTTTTTATATTGATGACCTCTCCTCAGGATAGGTCATCAATATTAGATTGGCGGGGGGAGGGGGCAGCGGCGACTCATGGCACCCCCGCCAATCATACGAGTGCTGCCTTCTGTTCACCCCTGACAGTGAGTCACTGGAAGTCTGGGTGCTGGAATATGTCACCATGTACACAGTTACTGCAGTGAAGAGGGAGTATTATATGTGCTATCTCCCACAGAGCCTCTCGTTGTAGTAGCCCTCCACTATAGATAAAAGGGGAATTCCCGTCTATAACGTCAATATGCCCTGAGCAGTAACTGGAAACTCTGCCATCAGCTGGATCTCATGGGATCATTGGGCACTCAGTAATGGAGCGGAAAACTTTAAAAAGTTCCTCACATTTTTTAAACATAATAAACTGCTTAGTAAGGTTGCAAATAATACACAAATAATTAAAAGTTCCAAATATGACATTTAAAAAACAACACAAAAAAGTGGCTGCCAGAATTAACCACCTCAGCCTCCCTAGCTTAAACACCCTTAATGACCAGACCACTTTTTACAATTCTGCCCTACACTAATTTCACGGTTTATTGCTCGGTCATGCAACTTACCACCCAAATGAATTTTACATCCTTTTCTTCTCACTAATAGAGCTTTCATTTGGCAGTATTTCATTGCTGCTGACATTTTTACTTTTTTTTGTTATTAATCGAAATTTAACTAAATTTTTCACTTTCAGTTGTAAATTTATTTTTTTTTAAAAATAAATTTCTATATAAATTTTTCTCAAAATTTATTGTTCTACATGTCTTTGATAAAAAAAAAAATGTTTGAGTAAAAAAAAAAAAAAAAAATGGTTTGGGTAAAAGTTATAGCGTATACAAACTATGGTACAAAAATGTGAATTTCCGCATTTTGAAGCAGCTCTTACTTTCTGAGCACCTGTCATGTTTCCTGAGGTTCTACAATGGCCAGACCGTACAAACACCCCACAAATGACTCCATTTCGGAAAGTAGACACCCTAAGGTATTCACTGATAGGCATAGTGAGTTCATAGAACTTTTTATTTTTTGTCACAAGTTAGCGGAAAATGATGATTATTTTTTTTTTTCCTTACAAAGTCTCATATTCCACTAACTTGTGACAAAAAATAAAAACTTCCATGAACTCACTATGCCCATCAAGAAATACCTTGGAGTGTCTTCTTTCCAAAATGGGGTCACTTGTTGGGTAGTTATACTGTCCTGGCATTTTAGGGGCACTAATGCGTGAGAAGAAGTCTGGAATCCAAATGTGTAAAAAAATGCCCTGTACAGGGAGTGCAGAATTATTAGGCAAATGAGTATTTTGACCACATCATCCTCTTTATGCATGTTGTCTTACTCCAAGCTGTATAGGCTCGAAAGCCTACTACCAATTAAGCATATTAGGTGATGTGCATCTCTGTAATGAGAAGAGGTGTGGTCTAATGACATCAACACCCTATATTAGGTGTGCATAATTATTTTCCTTTGGCAAAATGGGTCAAAAGAAGGACTTGACAGGCTCAGAAAAGTCAAAAATAGTGAGATATCTTGCAGAGGGATGCAGCACTCTTAAAATTGCAAAGCTTCTGAAGCGTGATCATCGAACAATCAAGCGTTTCATTCAAAATAGTCAACAGGGTCGCAAGAAGCGTGTGGAAAAACCAAGGCGCAAAATAGCTGCCCATGAACTGAGAAAAGTCAAGCTGCCAAGATGCCACTTGCCACCAGTTTGGCCATATTTCAGAGCTGCAACATCACTGGAGTGCCCAAAAGCACAAGGTGTGCAATACTCAGAGACATGGCCAAGGTAAGAAAGGCTGAAAGACGATCACCACTGAACAAGACACACAAGCTGAAACGTCAAGACTGGGCCAAGAAATATCTCAAGACTGATTTTTCTAAGGTTTTATGGACTGATGAAATGAGAGTGAGTCTTGATGGACCAGATGGATGGGCCCGTGGCTGGATTGGTAAAGGGCAGAGAGCTCCAGTCCGACTCAGACGCCAGCAAGGTGGAGGTGGAGTACTGGTTTGGGCTGGTATCATCAAAGATGAGCTTGTGGGGCCTTTTCGGGTTGAGGATGGAGTCAAGCTCAACTCCCAGTCCTACTGCCAGTTTCTGGAAGACACCTTCTTCAAGCAGTGGTACAGGAAGAAGTCTGCATCCTTCAAGAAAAACATGATTTTCATGCAGGATAATGCTCCATCACACACGTCCAAGTACTCCACAGCGTGGCTGGCAAGAAAGGGTATAAAAGAAGAAAATCTAATGACATGGCCTCCTTGTTCGCCTGATCTGAACCCCATTGAGAACCTGTGGTCCATCATCAAATGTGAGATTTACAAGGAGGGAAAACAGTACACCTCTCTGAACAGTGTCTGGGAGGCTGTGGTTGCTGCTGCACGCAATGTTGATGGTGAACAGATCAAAACACTGACAGAATCCATGGATGGCAGGCTTTTGAGTGTCCTTGCAAAGAAAGGTGGCTATATTGGTCACTGATTTGTTTTTGAATGTCAGAAATGTATATTTGTGAATGTTGAGATGTTATATTTGTTTCACTGGTAAAAATAAATAATTGAAATGGGTATATATTTGTTTTTTGTTAAGTTGCCTAATAATTATGCACAGTAATAGTCACCTGCACACACAGATATCCCCCTAAAATAGCTAAAACTAAAAACAAACTAAAAACTACTTCCAAAAATATTCAGCTTTGATATTAATGAGTTTTTTGGGTTCATTGAGAACATGGTTGTTGTTCAATAATAAAATTAATCCTCAAAAATACAACTTGCCTAATAATTCTGCACTCCCTGTAAAATCCTAAAAGTACTCATTGGAATTTGGGCCCCTTTGCCCACCTAGGCTGCAAAAAAGTGTCACACATGTGGTATCGCCGTACTCAGGAGAAGTAGGGCAATGTGTTTTGGGGTGTATTTTTACATATACCCATGCTGGGTGAGAGAAATCTCTAAAAGTCAACTTTTCCCATTTTTTTTATACAAAGTTGTCATTATAGAGAGATATTTCTCTCACCCAGCATGGGTATATGTAAAAAGACACCCCAAAACACATTGCCCTACTTCTCGTGAGTACAGCGATACCACATGTGTGACACTTTTTTGCAGCCTAGGTGCGCAAAGGTGCCCAAATTCCAATGAGTATCTTTTAGGATTCCAGACTTCTTCTCACGCTTTAGGGCCCCTAAAATACCAGGGCAGTATAAATACCCACATGTGACCCCATTTTGGAAAGAAGACACCCCAAGGTATTCCGTGAGGGGCATGGCGAGTTCATAGAAGTTTTTTTTTTTTGGCACAAGTTAGCGGAAATTGATTTTTTATTTTTATTTTTCTCACAAAGTCTCCCTTTCCGCTAATTTTACATGAACTCGCCATGCCCCTCACAAAATACCTTGAGGTGTCTTCTTTCCAAAATGGGGTCACATGTGGGGTATTTATACTGCCCTGGCATTTTAGGGGCCCTAAAGCGTGAGAATTAGTCTGGAATATAAATGTCAAAATTTTTTTACGCATTTGGATTCCGTGAGGGGTATGGTGAGTTCATGTGGGATTTTATTTTTTGTCACAAGTTAGTGGAATATGAGACTTTGTAAGAAAAATAAATAAATAAAATAAATAAAAAAATATAAATTTCTGCTAACTTGTGCCAAAAAAAGTGTCTGAATGGAGCCTTACAGGGGGGTGATCAGGGAGTCTATATGGGGTGATCACCCCCCTGTAAGGCTCCATTCAGAGGTCCGTATGTGTTTTGCGGATCCACGGATCGGACCCGCAAAACACATACGGACGTCTGAATGGAGCCTTACAGGGGGGTGATCAATGACAGGGGGGTGATCAATGACGGGGGGTGATCAGGGAGTCTATATGGGGTGATCACCCCCCTGTCATTGATCACCCCCCTGTAAGGCTCCATTCAGACGTCCGCAAAAACACATATGGACCTCTGAATGGAGCCAGCCTTACAAGGGGGTGATCAATGACGGGGTGATCAGGGAGTCTATATGGGGGTGATCACCCCCCTGTAAGGCTCCATTCAGACGTCCGTATGTGTTTTACGGATCCATGGATCGGATCCGCAAAACACATACGGACGTCTGAATGGAGCCTTACAGGGGGTGATCAATGACAGGGGGGTGATCAGGGAGTCTAATATGGGGTGATCAGGGGTTAATAAGTGACAAGGGGGGGGGGGTGTAGTGTAGTGGTGTTTGGTGCTACTTATTACAGAGCTGCCTGTGTCCTCTGGTGGTCGATCCAAGCAAAAGGGACCACCAGAGGACAAGGTAGCAGGTATATTAGACGCTGTTATCAAAACAGCGTCTAATATACCTTTTAGGGGTTAAAAAAAAAAAAAATCGCATCTACAGCCTGCCAGCGAACTATCGCCGCTGGCAGGCTGTAGATCAGATAGTTTACCTCCTGTTCCTTTGAACGCGCACACAGGTGCGCGCGTTCACAGGAAATCTCGCGTCTCGCGAGAGGACGCACCGGCGCGTCCAGGAGGAATAACAGGGCCGCCGCAAAGAGGCAATCCTGCGTACGGCGGTCCTGTAGTGGTTAATAAAACTCCAAGAATAAAAGCGGACAAACTGATCAATCTATGTGAGGGAAGCAGGGTTTACAGGGGCATATTTCCAGTTTAGCATTAAAAAGTAAAACATTTCTGCATAAGCTCCTGCAACTTTTTGATGGGTTGGTGCATGCATGCCACTTTTAAAAGAACTGTCTGGAAAATGATAGAAAGTGGTCAGTACAGGGCTGGGCCTAGGAAGCCCACAACATTTAATATGGTTTAAAGGGAAGTTGTCAGATCCTTCAAGCATGCCTAACAAATGGCAATGCATGTTAGGTCAGGTCAGTTTACCATAATCATAACTATACCTTTGTAATGGCTGTTGCAATTTCATCAGAAAATGAAGTTTGTGCAATATGCTAATTAGCCTTCCAAGTGCCCAGTGGGGTGTGATTAAAGGGGTTCTCCAGGAATTAAAAAAATGTAAATACTTATAAAATAATATTTAACTAGACATTAAGCCCGTTACAATAACGGACGCTAGAACAGTAGTGCATAAACATTAGTAGGAACAGTCTATCTATATTAAATGGCAAGATAACTTGGCCACGCTGACTGCTGGCACTGACTGGTGGCTGTGGTTGAGACTGGTGCCTGTGGCTGGCAGCTGTTTTTGGTGATGTGAGGTGCTAAAAAATGACTTTTTGGCACATTTTGTTTCATTTTATTTTTACGGTGTTCACCAGACGGGTTGGATCACACACTATTTTTATAGAGCAGGTTGATACGGACACAGCAATGCCAAATATGCATTTTTTTTATTTTAGTTTACACAATAAAAGCATTTTTGAAATAAAAAAAATCATGTTTTTGGGTTTCCATTTTCTGAAAGCCATATTTTTTTATTTTTTTGGGCTATTGTCTTAGGTAGGGGTCTCATTTTTTTGCGGGATGAGATGACGGGTTGATTGGTACCATTATGGTGCACATATGACTTTTTGATTGCTTGGTATTACACTTTTTGTGATGTAAGGTGATAAGGAATTGATTTTTTTTGGGCACTTTTTTTTATGGTGTTCACCAGATGGGTTGGATCACATGCTATATTTATAGAGCAGGTCATTACGGACATGATACCAAATATGTGATTTTATTATTTTTTTTATTTATAAGCATGTTTGAAAAAAAAAAAAAAAAAATGTTTTTGTCTCCATTTTCTGAAAGCCATATTTTTTTGTATTTTTTGGACAATTGGCTTATGTAGGGGCTCTTTTTTTTGTGGGATGAGTTCACGGTTTAATTGGTGCTCATTTTGGATACATATGACTTTTTGATCACTTTTTATACCATTTTTGGGAAGTGGGGTGGGCAAAATTGCAATTCAATCATATTTATATATTTTTTATGGTGTTCACCATGTGGTAAAAGTAACATGATCCTTTTATAGATCAGGTCCTTACGGACACGGCGATATCAAACATGTTTAGCGTTTTTTATTTTTTTACATTTTTAACCAATTTTATGTAGATATAGGAAGGTTTTTTTTGTTAGTTTTTTTTACATTTTTTGGACCCAGACCCACTTGGTTCTTGAAGATCCAGTGGGTCTGATTGCTTACAACACACTGCAGTACACTAAATAGTGTACTGCAGTGTATTGAACTCACACTAAGCCTGATCAGGCTTAGATATACCACAGCAAGCCCGAATGCCTGTGCCTCCCTCCCTCAGTTTACCCTTCAAGCATCGGGCTGCTGCCACAGCAGAGAAGTGGCCCGATGCTTAGCCCCCCCCCCCCCCATACAGCGGTCGCTAAGGACCACGGCATGGAAGGGGTTAAATGACCGACATCGGTGCCAGCACCGATGTCAGCCGTTTCAAGCAGAGGGTTAGCTGGACATTACAGCTAACACTCTGCCCACTTTCGCTCTGCCATCCTGAAATGGGGAAAGGTGGAAAGGGGGTTGGGGGGGGGGGCTCATACCAGAGGGCCTGCCTAGGTGAAAATGGGTGAAAAGGGCCTGCAGGTACTCCTCCTGTACACACGGGCACAGAGAGGCAACAAGCTGAGGGAGCCTTTTCACTGCCCCAATGAAACAGCGCTTCCTAAGCCCGGGAAGACTGCCACCGCTAATGGGATTATATAGGGTGAGAAACCAACCCGCAGTAGCGGATAACTAGGCCGAAACACGGACGTGGGGATTCGAGATACCAGAACAGCACAAGATTAAATTATATATTTATTTGCCTTAAAGGCTCACTAGACATAACACAATATACACAGAAAATATATACAGTGGTCTTAGTCGTAAATACAGATGGCGTGGTACAACAGGGTTAAGCAGAACAAAAGTCAGTTTAACAGATGGATGAGTCTTTGGGTGGTGATGAATAATGGGTTTCTGTAAGGCTTGGCTGTAGTCACATGGACGGCATTCATGTCAGCCGTTTCCAGGTCCCTTCCAAACAAGTATGCAGCGTGACCCCCCTTCAGAAGAAAAGACACGCCTGCCTGCTGTGGCACAAGCCTTATGACCTGTAGCCGGCCCCTCCCCTCCCGACCTCTGGGAGGAGTCCACTCCCCCTCTTCCGGGGCTGGCAGCAAATGAGTCACAAAACTGATTAGGGCTCATGGCTCCAGATCAGAATGTTGCAGGGAGGTGGTTCTCGGACCAATGGATCCGCCTGGGTTCTGGCTACCAGTAGAGTCCAAGCATGGTAACGTTATTTGGTTTCTGTGGGGAGATATGTATATCTCCCCTCCCTGGCATCCCCCCACCAAACTATGACCACAGGCCTGTTCATCGTGGCCACAGGGACACAAATATGTATCTGGTTTAGGTCTGCGATGGACGGGCGATTCATAATTCCTTATAAATCGCCGGTTCCATGTCGTCTGATAATGTTAATTGAACTGGGGAATGGCCTAGACCCCCTGCAGGGAAGCTTTCCTGCAGGATCCGTTCTATCTGAATGGAGGTGAGAAATTGTAAACAAAGGTGGCCTGCTAGATTTTCTGGGCTTTAAAGCAGGGCCCCCCGTGGAGTTCACTACCTCTTCTATCTGACAGCAGATGGTTGGTGTGGGAACATGGCTGACATTAAATAATAATCCATATTCCTCAACCCTCCCCCTTTAAGAGGGCGCTAGGGGCAGCCCATTCCTATGTTTATCTGTGCGCTCATCTGCACTGTCAGGAATAAGGAACACCTTATCTTTAGTTAGTATAATGTTTGCTGTCATATTATATGTTTTATAGTTATACGTCTAAGGCTACTTTCACACTAGCGTTCGAGTGTCCGCTTGTGAGCTCAGTTTGAAAGGGCTCACAAGCGGCCCCGAACGCATCCGTACTGCCCTAATGCATTCTGAGTGGACGCGGATCCGCTCAGAATGCATCAGTCTGGCAGCGTTCAGCCTCCGCTCCGCTCAGCAAGCGGACACCTGAACGCTGCTTGCAGCGTTCGGGTGTCCGCCTGGCCGTGTGGAGGCAAGCGGATCCGTCCAGACTTACAATGTAAGTCAATGGGGACAGATCCGTTTGAAGATGACACAATATGGCTCAATCTTCAAACGGATCCGTCCCCTATTGACTTTCAATGTAAAGTCTGGACGGATCCGTCTGAAGCTACTTTTACACTTAGAAATTTTTCTACAATATAATGCAGACGGATCCGTTCTGAACGGATCCCAAGTCTGCATTATATGAGCGGATCCGTCTGAGCAGACATCAGACGGACCCGCTCTGAACGGTAGTGTGAAAGTAGCCTTAGTGTAACATTCCGGTGTCATTTACATGTATACAGTGGATATTTATGTATTTGTATTGTAAGGCCAGCAGCCATGTTGGGGGCAATGGATTTATTAATTAAAGGCTGCATAGAGAGCCAAAGAGGTCTGCCTCACACCTGGGAAAACACCGGGGGGGTAGTTAGCACAAAGATGGTAACGAGGATCGGCCAGTTTGCTGGTCACACTTGGGACAGGGGACAGCAGACTCTCTGGCGCCTTGCGTCAGCATGGAGGCTTCCTAACCAGAGCATGAACCATAATACGTAATCCTTCATAACTTGTTCAGTAGGGATCGGATGTCCCCAAAATCTAGCTTATCAACCCTGTTATGATGGGGGCATCGCATGGACACCAGATATGGCATATCAACTTCATCTTCTTAAAGGGGTTCTGGAGTTTGTTTCAACTGATGATCTATCCTCTGGATAGATCATCAGCATCTGATCAGCACAGGTCTGATAACCAGGACCCCCACCGATCAGCTGTTTGGAAAGGCAGCGGCGCGGCCTTCTCACTGTTTACCACAGGCCTAGTGACGCCACAACTAGTATCAACTGGCCTGGGCAGGGCTAAGCTCCATTCAAGTGAACAGAGCCCAGGCCAGTTGATACTAGTCATGACGTCACTGGGCCTGCGGTAAACAGTGAGAAGGCCGCACCGCTCCTGGAGTGCCGCTGCCTTCTCAAACAGCTGATCGGCAGGGATCCCGGCTGTCGGACCCCCGACGATCAGATGCTGATGATCTATCCAGATAGACCATCAGTTTAAACAAACTGTAGAACCCCTTTAAAATGTAACTGCCATTTCACTACCAAAAATGAAATTCCTAACATATGTGATGCTAAAGGGAAGATATTCACGAAGCTGCATTTTTCAGTTAATTTTACCTTTCTGGTGTCTGTATTCAGCCCTTAGCAACCATATTACTGTGTGCATGTATTTCAGCTTCTTCCTAAAATGCCTTCTGCTGCACTTCCTGTGGTGATGTTTGCCCTTTCTTGAGGCCGTCCTGTATTTCCCTCACTTCCCATACGCCCTTGCTCTCCTCACATGCACTAGCACTAGCTTCCTCCACTACCCAAAAGCAATGTGTATCCTCAAACATGCAGCTAATCAGAGACAAGCCCTGCATTACATAAAATCAGTAAGCATTTGTTTTAATAGTCTGCTATTGTAACCTGTGCTGCTTTCCCACTGATGCTTTTACTTTACTGACCCCATCTACAGCATGATCCCTGTAATGTGAAGCCCAGGTCAGCAGGGCAATGGGAGGCAACAGACTCCAGTAGATTTTTTTTATTTATTTTTTTACACTTTTTCATTTATTTATCAAGACACATCTGGATCTTGAAGATCCAGTGGGCCTGATCTCTATACAGTGCATTGCAATAGTCATCTATTGCAATGCACTGCTACATTTACACTAAGGTTGATCAGACACTCAGGGTCTTATCAGCCTTAGATACATGGCAGCCTGGACACCTTTAAAGATACATGGCAGCCCAGACACCTTTGTAAGGCATATGGTTGCCATGGCAAATTACAGCTAACCCTAGGGCTGCAACGATAAATCGAGGTAATCGATAATATTCGATAACTAGATTCATTGCCGTCGAATCCAGATATCGAATAATCGTCCGATTCGTTGGCAGCACCGTTTACCCGCTTTCGCCCACCCCTTCATCAGACTTGCATACACATTGCCATCTGCAACGGCCACCCAGGCTCAGCCTCTTCCTCCTCACTTGCTGCAGACTCCGCCCACCGACGCTGAACGCTGGAGTCACGTGACACAGGGCCTCTGATCGCAGTGTGTGAGCGGCGCGCAGAGTGGCGAGAAAGTCTCCTCAGCTCAGTCCCATTCCCTCCGGACTGGGCCTAAAAGGTAATGTCTGCCTCAGTCTGCATGTATGATGATGACGAGCGGCATGTGGCCCCAATTATGTCTGCCCTCTCCGACTCAGGGCTGGTCCTCCATGCTCACTGCAACTAGCTGCAGGCACCACCACTGCAAATTTGAAATGGCAGGCAGTGGGGAATGGGGAGTCAGTACGTAAGTAATAATAAATGATCTGTATTAATTTATGCAGGTAAAAAGCTCTTTCTGTCAAACCTACTCATGTATGTAAGTTAGAAATAGATTTTTACTAATATATTTCTTTTTCAATCATTTTCAGTAAGAAGCAGCGCTCCATGAGTAAATTTGTGCATGTAAATCCCCAATGTACACCAGCACAAGCTTCTGTTCTCACAGATGCTGTATTAAAAATGTTAGTCACTGACATGCGAAAACTGTCCATGGTTGAAGACAAAGGATTCCAAAGCATGGTTAGTGCACTAAATCCTTCATACAAGCTCCCATCAAGAACCCATTTCACTACACTAATGGAGAGTAAGTACAGGGAGACCTTTCAGCATGTGACAGATACCATTCATCATAATGAGAACAGAATAGCGTTGACTGCAGACATATGGACCAGCGTAGCAACTGAGGCTTACCTTGGCATTACATGCCACTACATAGGGGATGATTGGAAGATGAATTCCATCTGTCTGACAACCATGCCCCTGGAGGAGAGACACAGCTGCACACATTGCAGGTTGGTTAGAAGAGGTTTTGGAGAGATTTCAAATTCCACCTAAAAAAATTATTGCCCTTGTCCATGACAATGCTGCAAACATGGTGGCTGCTGCGAACATCCTGGAGAAGCATGGATGGTCCAGTATCCGATGCACTGGCCACACTTTGCAGCTTGTTATTAATGCTGCAATGAAAAATGCAGGTATTGAGTCAGTGTTGCTAGAGGACTGGTTGAACACTTAAAAAAAAAAGTGAATTAGCCAGCACCAAGTTGAAGGAGAAGCAGAAGCAGATGGGTACAGCAGAACATAAGCTTGTGCAAGATGTCAGCACCAGATGGAACAGCACTTACTATATGGCTAACAGACTCCTTTAGCAAAGGTGGCCAGTTACTGCAACCCTGTCAGACCCATCAGTTACCATAAAGGGCAAACATTATCGGGATCTAAAGCCAGAACAGTGGACTGTTCTTGAGGAGCTTTGTACGGCACTTAAGCCTTTTGAGTGTGCCACTGTGTTCATGAGTGGGCAAGAGTATCTATCTCTATCTTCACTGCCTGCAATTGTTAAGGGGTTGTTGAGGTCCACTGAGCGTGCTTCCATTGAAACTGCGTCCATGAGGAGCTTCCAAGCCACAGTAAAGGACCAGCTTCACAGCAGTTGGCATGATATCCTATCAGAACAGGTTCTAAATCCTAATACTAATGAGCAGCTGCACACGGTAGAGCACGCCCTCCTTGCCTCTCTGGGAAGTCCCTTCGTTTGAACAAGTTGAGAGCGACGAGAGCGTTGAGAGCGACGAACACCGGAGGAATCCTAACAAAGCCACAGACATTGCTTTCGTGAGCAGGATATCCAGGTGACACCGCGCCCACAGCAAATTTCTACAGATCCGGACGTAGGACAAAGACATACTGGCCAGGTAAAACTAAGCAACACAGTTGCTCAAATCGGTGGGACGCCACCGCTGTGCAATTCAATATTACCAAAACCGAAAAAGCGCTTATAAGACTTTGCTATCAACTGCGGTTTTCCTGCGTTTTCCTTGTCTTCTGAACCCAATGACTTCAGCATCTCCAAACTGCATATGTCCAATGCCGCTATTTATTAACTAGTGCATATGTCCATTGCTGCTGCTAATTTATGTACTGATGCCGCTGCTATCCAATTAACGCATTGACTTTTGGTGTATATGTATATTATTGCTGCTAATATGGTTTAAAGTGTTTTTTTATATTTTATAGTATTTTATTGGTGAATTTTATTGTTATATTCTATTGTGGGAATAAATACCCTTATCAATATACTCCATACTTGAGTGCCTGGTTTATCCTATATAACTTAAGGTTCTAAATCCTGTCAATTTCCGCTGCACTGGACCCAAGATTTAGGAAGCTGAAGTTTCTGACACCTGAACAAATTATAAATGTGCAGGCAAAAGTGCAGACAGAGCTGCTTGCGCTAAGAAGAACCGAGATCCTGGAAGAGCAGCAGGAAACTAGCACGTCTACTTCGACAGCTGATGCTGAGCCAGGACCTTCAATATCAAGAACATCTATACTGGAGAGTCTCCTCGAGTCTGGTGGCAGCAGTGAAGAGGACACAGAGGGACAACACATGGAAGAGGATATTGTCAGAAACGAAGTACAGTCCTATTTTGCTGAGAAGCCTCTCCACAATGATGGCAACCCTTTGAGCTGGTGGAAGTCTAACGAAGACAGGTATCCTACATTGGTTAAACTTGCAAGATCATACTTGTCTATCCCAAGTACATCCACACCATCGGAACGCCTCTTCTCAGCAATGGGCAACATAGCGTGTAAGAAGAGAGCTAGCCTCAGCCCTGACCATGTGGATATGTTGTCTTTTTTACATTTAAATGCAAAATTTTTATAATTATGTAACACCTAAAATTGTTTTAATATGGCCTTTATACATATTTTTTCAAGTAAAATGACATAATCCCATTATTTTGGCTTTGTTGTTTTTTCCGATTAATCGTTGAAATTATCGGCAACTAATCGATTATTCAAATAATCGTTAGCTGCAGCCCTAGCTAACACTCTCTGCTGATGCAGCGGCTCCATTCCTGAGCCGCTGCCATCAATGCCGGCACAGAGGGTCAGGGGAGAACGGGGGAAGTGGTGGCATCTTAGGGAACTGGGGGGCACTAAAAATCACTGGGGGCACAGAAATCTTGAGGGGCACGGCGGCACACAGGGGGTCTTACCAGATTTCAGGCTGTGATCTGCAGAGTGGAGATCACAACCTGAAACCGCCATTTTTACAGTGTCACGCTCCGATTGGTTAGTCTGTATAGACTAACCAATCGCAATGATTGTCGGCAAGGGACCACTCTGATTGGTCCCTTGCGTGCATTACTAGACTCTGCACGAAGGCTGGGAGGTGGAGACAGTGTCCTACAACACTGTGAACATGCATCCAGGGCTGAGCTCCTCCTCCCAGAGCTGATCCGTCTCTTGTTTTGAAAAAAAGAATACGGACTGCACATGGCAACGCACTGAGGCTGCACTAAAGTAAAGTGACAAAAGATTTTGTGGTAGTTTTTTTCTTGTAAAACAGAAGAGGAGTACATTTTAAAACACAAATGCACATATACTGTAGGGTACACTATACCATTACAGCATAAAAAATGAAACGACAGTTACACTTAAAAATAAGAATCTCATATTCCGAGCATCCTGGACGTGTAGCGTTTGATATGCTAGGACTCGTAACAGTGAGATATGTATCATGAAGAAGCGCTGGACCATTACTCTGCCCAAATCTCCTGGGAGGAAAGGACTTTTACCACACAAAAAACTTTTTGTTTTCTCCTTTTTATTTTACAATTGTTTTCCATTTCTGTATGTCTTTTTGCCATTTTTTGTAACCAAGTACTGTCTATTTTTTATACATTAAACCTAAAAGTTTGATGGTTTGTCTTGTAACCTTAAGAACCTGTTAGCTCTATGAAGAGTGTGTGCAGTCTGAGGCTGTATGTTTTTCCGTGAGGCTTACTACCGCGTGTGTGTGTGTGTGTGTGTGTCTCTGCTTGCGAGTGGAACACTCAGGGGTGTGCTGTCAACCTTATAACTGGCTGGTGGTGGCAGCAACATTTTCATGTTATTGCGTGGGTGTGCCACAGGCTTCAGGTGGCGATTTATCGATTTATGCTCGCGTTATGGCCTGGCGCAGGGGGTAACAGCATGTGGTAGCGTGAGGTGAATCAGCCTGAAGGGCTTGGGCAACCCTTGTCACGTGACGCGGTGGGTTGGTATGCGACACGCACCCTCTCTGGTGGCGAATAACAAAGTGGTACGGCTGGAGCGCAAGGCTCCCACGTACCCACCTCCCATTCGTTCCTGACCAATGGAGTCACCCTGACTGAGCATGACACGAGGCCACAATTACTGGCGTCAGTCGGTACTATAAACAGCCGCGCAAAGTCGTCTGCCTGGGGTACAGGGAAGCTGGAAAAGGAGTTTTTCAGCGCCTAGAAGGCAGTCTTGCAATAGGGCAACTTCTTCCTGGTGCTGTCCATCAGGGGCCTAGCCAGGCTACTATAGTGGGGCGCGAACCCCCTATAGTACCCGGCAGTGCCCAGGAAGGACATCACCTGGTCCTTTTCCCGGGGAGCGAGCCATGATGCGCTGGCATCCACACTCCCGGGCTCCTGTTCAAAAGCTTCCCCGCCTGCCTAGCTGGCAATTTCCTGGCATAAGGGTCTAGCCTGCCTGGCACATATGCCCGTGCATCTGCGCCAGATTCTCTCAGGGATCCTCCCATGTAGGACCGAAGATAGCAAAGACCTTCAGGTACGCGGCCGGGTACCCTTTGAGTCTCTTAAGCAGCTTGACCACCCGCTTAGAAGTGGCAGGGGCATACTCCATGCCCAACGGCATCTCGGTGGACTCAGTCCTTCCGGGTGTTTTCGTGAAAATTTCCCGGAAGGGGCAGCATTCCAGGAGTGCACCTGCCTCCCACTCATGATGCACCTGCATCAGGTTCACGGGGAAGGCCTTCTGCCTTCCCTGGGCGTGGTCCAGGATGACCAGGTACATCCTGGCATTGAGCCGCTGGTGCACGAGGCACGGGACTTCCCAGGCCACATGAAGCTTGTCCTGAGGTATGGAAACCAGTATCCACGCTTGCTGGCCCACCTAGTGGGTCCTCTCACAAGCCTTCTGGTCGCACCCCCGCTTCTGGTTGGTGTGGGCCTGCCCCATACGGTGGTGCCCCAATCGCGACAAGGCCTGCGCCTTTTCCTGAAGCGCATGACACACTTGATGACAGACACCCCAGGGGTGGCTACGTCTCCCTTCCAGGCCTCTGTCTTAGCGGCCCCTGGGTATCTGGCCATCGGAATTTCATGCGCAACCAACAAAAACTCTGCCCTGAACGAATAGGGTACCACAAATGGTCAGGCCCCAGGCCAAGCCTCTGGCGAGTCCTGCTAGACAGTTTCCCGACAACTGTCCTTGGTCCCAGACCGCCCTCTGGAGGTCTGAGTCCAAGGGAGGCAGTGCCACCTGCTCCATGAGAGCTTTCAAGCTGGTGCTAGCCCCTAACGCCACCTGAAACCCCTGACTGGACGTGGCCAGAATAGACGAGACTGCCACATCCTCCGTCAGGTCCTCGGGACCTGTCTCCTGGCCTCCATCTGACTTGGCAGCCACTTGGTCGGTGGGGGGGAAGCCATCAGACCCCTGAGGGGCCCCTAGGGCCCCAGCACTCCCACTGCGCGTGACAGCAGCTATGGCCGCTGCCACCGCTGGTAGTGCCTGCTTCCCCTCGGCTTCCGACCAAATCGCCAGTCCAGGTGGTCTAAGGCTACTTTCACACTCGCGTTTGGTGCGGATCAGTCATGGATCTGCACAGACGGATCCGTTCAGATAATACAAATGTCTGCATCCGTTCAGAACAGATTCGTTTGTATTATCTTTCTTTATCATAGCCAAGACGGATTGGACACTATTTAAAGTCAATGGAGGACGGATCAGTTTTCAATTGTGCCAGATTGTGTCATAGAAAACGGATCCGTCCCCATTGACTTACATTGTGTGTCAGAACGGATCCATTTGGCTCAGTTTCAAACGGACACCAAAACGCTGCAAGCAGCGTTTTGGTGTCCGCCTCCAAAGCGGAATGGAGATGGAACAGAGGCAAACTGATGCATTCTGAGTGGATCCTTTTCCATTCAGAATGCATTAGGGCAAAACTGATCCGTTTTGGACCGCTTGTGAGAGCCGTGAAAGGATCTCACAAACGGAAAGCCAAAACGCCAGTGTGAAAGTAGCTTAACCTGGCCCTCTGACATCCCAGTTGTGGAGGAACCCTGCACTGAGGCTTTACCTGGGAGCCCTACTTCTCCTAGGACAGCCCTGACCTCATTTGCATGCTCCTCCTCCGCAGCTGTCTGCCCCCAGCTTTTCTCCCTCAGTCACCACACCTGAGGACAACAGGTACCAGCATGCTTGCTGGCCACACCCTGGGGCCTCACCACAGCTGGCGTGAATGACCCCCTCCCCACTGAGGGGAGAGGCACACATGACCCCCTCCCCCACCAACAGGCATGTTATGAACATAAACAGTATCAACAGGGGTGGACATGGCATCACATTCTGGGGGATCGGACCTCAGGGTGTCAGCGGCCACGTACTTAGACACAAGCCGCCCCAAATCCATCCCCAGCAAAACACTGACAGGGATATTTGAGGATACCCCCACCTCCCTCACTCCTCAACCGGCCCCCCAGTCCAAATACACCTCGGCGACGTGCAGCACCAGTTCTACTCCTCCGAGCCTGGAGACAGTAAGGGATCTCCCGGGCAATAAATCATGGGGTTCCACCAGCTCAGGCCGTACCAGAGTCATCTCAGAGCCGGTGTCTCTAAGTCCCATGGCCATGGCCTGACCCACGGTGACGGGTTGAAAATTGTCAAGGGACCTCCTACCACCCCCACCCACAACACAGTGGACGGTTTCTGGGACGGGTCCCTCGGGCGCTGTGGACACATGGCCTTGAAGTGTCCTGGCTGCTTATATAGGTGGCAAAGTCGGGGATGCCCCACAGACGTGGAAAGTAAAGCAGGGGCCGGTGCCCACTTGGGTCTAGGGGCAGGGGTAATAGGTGCTGCGTGCATCTTACCCCCTCTCCAGCTGACAGATTTCCAGGCCTCTGAAGTCCTGGGCTGCTGTTGCGGAGGCCCCCTTTGGCTTCCAGTCAGGGATGTACTGCTGGAGGTCCTCCGGGCAATTCCACAAAAACTGCTCTGTGGCAATGAGCTCCTTCAGCTGCTGGACAGTGGTGATCTCCAATGCATTCTCAGCGGATCCTTTTCCATTCACAATGCATTAGGGCAAAACTGATCCGTTTTGGATCGCTTGTGAGCCCTGTACTGCCGGATCAAAGCCTGCTTGATGTCCTCATAGCTCAGGATGGTCTCGCTGGGCAGGTACCCAAAGATTTCAAGGGCTTTTCCTCTAAGAGACATGGCGTTAGGAATCGGACCCACTGGTCCTCCAGAAGCTGGTACTGATGGCAGGTTGTCTCAAACGCCAACAAAAAGGTGTACAGGTCCCCATCTTTGTCCAGTAGGGGGAAGTCCTCCGCCTGCAATTTGGGAATCCGGATCTCTGGAGACTCACATCGGGCTGGAGATGGTTGCTAGAGTTGGAGCTGGAGCACTTGTAGCTGGTGCTCACGCTGAGCATGTGCTTGCTCGCGACGCTCTGCAGCCACCATGAGGATCTCGTAGGAAGCCTGGAGACGGTCTAGAGCAACCTGTAGGAGAGCAGCCGAGCCTGCCTGGCTGGGGGGATGGGCAGGTGGAGTGCGGCCCACCGTGGGCATCACCGCCGGCAACTAGCTCCTTGGGAGCTTTGGCCGCGCTCCCCCTCGCCTTGAAGAAAGTCGCATTCCACCTCCTCTTGGCCCATTACACCACGCAACAACAAAAAAACTTTTTGTCTGCTACTGGGCAAACACCATTTGTCCTATACTAAATCGAGTATGCGGATTACAGATCCGAAGTCAGAATTGCTGTAACACGTCACGAAATGTTGCTATGCATAAGTATGCCTAAATGAATTTAGCACTTGGAAAGCATTGGATAATTTTGAACAGAACGAGTTTTACTCCAATTACCTGATCTACATCAAACTTTGCGTAAGTAAACAGTGTATGAAAATGTAATGGAACAACAACATTTCAATAAGGGCTCATGCACACTCATTGCATTCAGTATACTGGCCGTGTTTTTTTTAGTTCAGTATGCAGTACATATACTGAACCATTCATTTCAATGGTTCAGCAAAAAAAACTAAAAACTGTCTCCGCGTGCATTCCGTTTCAGTATTTCCGTATTTCAGTACCGTGAAAAGATAGAACATGTCCTATTCTTGTCCGCAAATCACGGTGCTTGGCTCCTTTAAGTCAATGGGTCCGCAAAAAAACAGAACACATACGAAAATGCATCTGTATGTCTTCCGTATCCGTTCCGTTTTTGCTGAACCATCTATTGAAAATGTTATGCCCAGACCAATTTTTTCTATGTAATTACTGTATATGGCATACGGAAAAACGGAACGGAAACGCAACAGAAACAAAAAACTGAACGGATCCGTATAAAACGGACCGCAAAACACTGAAAAAGCCATACTGTCGTGTGCATGAGCCCCAAGTCTCGTTTTTCAGTTTAAAAGTCTTACTTGAGCAAGGCCCAGCACTGTTAAAAGTGCTTCAGGCATCTGCTTTTGCATTTGTGAACGGTCATATTTTCCCGTTGCAAAAACCAGCAGTAGTCCTCCATCATGTTGGGATTCCAGCGGCCTTGATACCTGTTCTCCATTGTAGAAATATCTTTATGGAGCCGCTCTCCATGTTCGTCACTTACGTGTCCCAAATTTGGTGGGAAAAAGTCAAGATGGGAATGTAAGGAATGCACTTTCAATGACATTCGGCAGCCAAGTTGTTCATTTGCTGTAAGCATGTTGTCTACTAATTCAGCATAGTTTGCAGCTCGTCTGTTCCAAAGGTAGTTCTGCACTACTAGCACAAATGTATCCCAAGCTGCAAGACGCACTCGTAGTGTATTTGCCACATATGTATCAGAAATTGTCTGGATCGTTCACACATTTGCGTTTATCCATCTTAAAGGGATTCTGTCACCAGGTTTCACCCCTGTCAGCTAAACATATGCTGATGTTCAGGGCCTCATCACGATTCCTAATGTGGGCTTATAAATTTGATCTGTAGCATTATTTTGCTAAAAAACAGCTTTTACTAACCTGTCACTCAAAGAAATAAGGTGCCCAAGGGGATGTCAAGCGATGCAAGGTGCCCGCCGCACCCACCACCGTTCGTGCCCAGCGCCGCCTTTCCAGACTTCTGCGCCGCCTCCTAATCCCTGTGCCGCCTCTCGCTCTCCCTCCCTCCCTCCCCCCTACTCCTGCTGTAAGATCTCGCGCGTGCGCACAGGGCTCTGCCTGATACGCCCGTGCGGACTACGGATCGACCGATATTGATTTTTTAGGGCCGATACCGATAATTTGTGAATTTTCAGGCCGATAGCCGATAATTTATACCGATATTCTGGGAATTTTCATTTTTGAGAAAAAAAAAAATTCCTACACAAATCTGCTGAAAAGAATATGTTTATTGTTAACGTGTATTTTTATTTTTTTTTGTAAATCTTTTTCATTTATACTTAATATTTTTGTGGGTTTTTTTGTTTTGTTTTACTAACTTTTAGCCCCCTTAGGGACTAGAACCCTTGTCCTATTCACCCTGATAGATCTCTATCAGGGTGAATAGGATCTCACACTGTCCCTGCTGCTCTGTGCACTGTGCACACAGCAGCATGGAGCTGAACATGGCAGCCAGGGCTTCAATAGCGTCCTGGCTGCCATGGTAACCGATCGGAGCCCCAGGATTACACAGCTGGGGCTCCGATCGGAGGAGCAGGAGAGAGGGGATCCTGTGGCCACGCCACCAATGATTAATACTGGGGGGGGGGGCGCACTGCGCCACCAATGTTTTTACTATTGGGATGGGGGTGGGGGCGCACTGCTCCACCAATGATTAATATTGGGGGGGGAGGGCGCACTGCGCCACCAATGAAGATAAGTCTCTCATTCATATACAGGAGGCGGGAGCTGGCTGCAGAATCATATAGCCGGCTCCCGACCTCTATGAGCGGTAGCTGCAATCCGCGGCACCTAAGGGGTTAACTACCGCGGACCGCAGCTACAGTTCATAGAGGTCGGGAGCCGGCTATGTGATTCTGCAGCTCCCGCCTCCTGTATATGAATGAATGAATGACTCATCTTCATTGGTGGCACAGCGGCCACAGCCCCTCCCCTCCTCTTGTCTCCTCTCCTGCCATTGGCGGCAGCGGCAGCAGCAGCACAGGGGGAGGGAGACACTGCTTCCTTCTCCCCTGTGCTGCGGAGGGAACACAGAGAGCGCTGAGAGCAGCGCGTTCTGTGTTCCCAATACGTTATCGGTATATCGGCAAAATAGATGCCGATAACGTTCAAAATCCTCAATATCGGCCGATAATATATCGGTAAAACCGATAATCGGTCGATCCCTAGTGCGGACTTCTCAATTTGGCTTCTTACAGCGAAGTGCGCATGCGCCGGCACTTCGCTCAACCCCCTGTATGACCTGCACTCTGGCGCCAGCCTCTCAGAGCCCTGTGCGCACGCGCGAGACCTTACAGCAGGAGGAGGGGGGAGGGAGGGAGAGCGAGAGGCGGCACAGAGGATTAGGAGGCGGTGCAGAAGTCTGGAAAGGCGGCGCTGGGCACAAACGGCGGTGGGTGCGGAGGGCACCTTGCATCGCTTGACATCCCCTTGGGCACCTTATTTCTTTGAGTGACAGGTTAGTAAAAGCAGTTTTTTAGCAAAATAAGGCTACAGATCACATTTATAAGCTCACATTAGGAATCGTGATGAGGCCCTGAACATCAGCATATGTTTAGATGACAGGGGTGAAACCTGGTGACAGAATCCCTTTAAGTTTTAAAACGGATAGACTATAACAGATCACTTTATCATAATCTGTTCAGCTTGCCTTATATACTTACTGCTATCAGCCTCAGTGCGTCCTAACAGGTCTGGATATGTCCATTGGAATATCTCCAATAAAATGCATTAATATTATAACTGAATAGGCTTTGCATGTATAACTTGACCCTTTAAGGACCTCCGCCATACATGTATGGCAGAAGTCCGATCCCCAAACATGGCGCCCGCTCGCACGTTCAGTGGGCACCATAGCCGCTGGGTTTCTGCCATTTTAAATAGAGACCCGCTGAACGCATACATTTTTCCTTTCAGATGCCGTGGTCAACTGTGACCACGGCATCTGCGCAGTCCGGAAGCGGAAGTCACGCACGTCCGCACCGGTAACAGCATTCCCCGGCTGAGATCGGAGAACCTGTTACATTGATCTGATAGGCTGAAGCCTCAAGCAGGCTTCGGTGCCCATTAGATGACTATACCAATATAGGCTATTAGGTGGCAGCATTGTACTGGTATAGTGCAAATGAAGTGTTCAATAATGTCTATATATACATAAATGAACACAATAGGCAATCTAATGATTGCCAGTTATTGTCACCCAAGGTGACTTAAAAAAAATAAAAATAAAAAAGTTTTTCAAATATATACAGGTCCTTCTCAAAAAATTTGCATATTGTGATAAAGTTCATTATTTTCTGTAATGTACTGATAAACATTAGACTTTCATATATTTTAGATTCATTACACACAACTGAAGTAGTTCAAGCCTTTTCTTGTTTTAATATTGATGATTTTGGCATACAGCTCATGAAAACCCCAAATTCCTATCTCAAAAAATTTGCATATTTCATCCGACCAATAAAAGAAAAGTGTTTTTGATACAAAAAAAGTCAACCTTCAAATAATTAAGTTCAGTTATGCACTCAATACTTGGTCGGGAATCCTTTTGCAGAAATGACTGCTTCAATGCGGCGTGGCATGGAGGCAATCAGCCTGTGGCACTGCTGAGGTGTTATGGAGGCCCAGGATGCTTCGATAGCGGCCTTAAGCTCATCCAGAGTGTTGGGTCTTGCGTCTCTCAACTTTCTCTTCCCAATATCCCACAGATTCTCTATGGGGTTCAGGTCAGGAGAGTTGGCAGGCCAATTGAGCACAGTAATACCATGGTCAGTAAACCATTTACCAGTGGTTTTGGCACTGTGAGCAGGTGCCAGGTCATGCTGAAAAATGAAATCTTCATCTCCATAAAGCTTTTCAGCAGATGGAAGCATGAAGTGCTCCAAAATCTCCTGATAGCTAGCTGCATTGACCCTGCCCTTGATAAAACACAGTGGACCAACACCAGCAACTGACATGGCACCCCAGACCATCACTGACTGTGGGTACTTGACACTGGACTTCAGGCATTTTGGCATTTCCCTCTCCACAGTCTTCCTCCAGGACTCTGGCACCTTGATTTCCGAATGACATGCAAAATTTGCTTTCATCCGAAAAAAGCTTCTCTGTAGCCCAGGTCAGGCGCTTCTGCCGCTGTTTCTGGTTCAAAAGTGACCTGGGGAATGCGGCACCTGTAGCCTATTTCCTGCACACGCCTGTACACGGTGGCTCTGGATGTTTCTACTCCAGACTCAGTCCACTGCTTCCGCAGGTCCCCCAAGGTCTGGAATCGGTCCTTCTCCACAATCTTCCTCAGGGTCCGGTCAACTCTTCTCGTTGTGCAGCGTTTTCTGCCACACTTTTTCCTTCCCACAGACTTCCCACTGAGGTGCCTTAATACAGCACTCTGGGAACAGCCTATTCATTCAGAAATTTCTTTCTGTGTCTTACCCTCTTGCTTGAGGGTGTCAATGATGGCCTTCTGGACAGCAGTCAGGTCGGCAGTCTTACCCATGATTGTGGTTTTGAGTAATGAACCAGGCTGGGAGTTTTTAAAAGCCTCAGGAATCTTTTGCAGGTGTTTAGAGTTAATTAGTTGATTCAGAAGATTAGGTTAATAGCTCGTTTAGAGAACCTTTTCATGATATGCTAATTTTTTGAGATAGGAATTTTGGGTTTTCATGAGCTGTATGCCAAAATCATCAATATTAAAACAAGAAAAGGCTTGAACTACTTCAGTTGTGTGTAATGAATCTAAAATATATGAAAGTCTAATGTTTATCAGTACATTACAGAAAATAATGAACTTTATCACAATATGCTAATTTTTTGAGAAGGACCTGTATATATATATATATATATATATATATATATATATATATATATATATATATATATAAAAAGTTAAAATCACCCCCACTTTCCTTAAAATAAAAATACTGCCCATACTATTAAAATATAACAATGTTAATGGAATACGGCAAATGGCGTAACGAGTTAAAAAAAAAAGCCAATTTGCAGTTTTTTTGTCACTTCAACTACCCAATAATTTTTTTTTATAAAAAGTGATCAAAAAGTTGCGCAGCACTTCAAATTGGTATCACTGAAAAGAACAGATCGTCCCACAAAAAAATGTGCCTTCCCACAGCCCCATACATACAACTACAAAAAAGTTATAGGGGTCAGAATATGGTTATAAATTTTTTTTTTTTCCCTCAAAAAGGTTTAAAAAATTTTTTTTTTGCAGTATTAAAACGCATGAAAAATTATACAAGTGGTATCGTAACTGTGCTGACCTGGAGAATGAAGATAACAGGTCAATTTTACCGCATAGTGTACAGTGTAAAAAAAAAACAACACAAAAAAAACCTTTAAAATTGTGTTTTTTCCCAATTCTACCCCATTTGGAATTTTTCCCCGCTTCCTACTACATGGTATGCAACCATAAATGGTACCATTAGAAAGTACAACTTGTCCCGCAAAAAATAAGCCCTCATAAGGCTATGTGAATTGAAAAATAAAAAAAAGTTAGGACTATGGGAAGGCGGGGAGTGAAAAACAAAAACGCAAAAATGGAAAATCCCAAAGTCCTTAAGGAGTTAAAATCTAGACGTGTCAGGCAAATTCCGAGTTCATATTTGGAATCAGCACGCTCATTTTAGTATAAATCACATGTTTTTCTCTCAGTAGCAAAATAATTATTGCGCTGTGTTATCTGGACTGCGTCCTCACCGCCACTGTTCTTAGCATCGGCCATCTCCTTAGCCTTGCTTCTTGTATTACTGGCCATCATTGCCACGGATGATCACTGACACAGACTGCAACTTGATGCACACACACCTTATTGTATTTGCACTCAGACTGTCTAGTGTTGAGCTGATCTTAAGAC
This sequence comes from Bufo bufo, assembly GCF_905171765.1. Classification (NCBI taxonomy): domain Eukaryota; kingdom Metazoa; phylum Chordata; class Amphibia; order Anura; family Bufonidae; genus Bufo; species Bufo bufo. The sequence continues at coordinate 342,512,925 of NC_053389.1, forward strand.
TCCAGCGGCAAAAGCTACTGCTGGTAGTCTTTAGGGTCTAGGAGTATTGGTAACACACACACACACACACACACACACACACACACTAGTACCTCAATCCCACTTTGCTGCCACCAATACGTGACGAATACCGCACCCCGCTGCCGCCGAAAGTCAAATACGTAGAGCCAGCGAGATACGGTACAGTCACTGGTTACCAAGGCGTGACGTTACACCGTCCCTGAGAAGCTGGTATGGTCAGCTAGGTACAGTGTTCACAGACTCCTCCTGTCCACACGGGCACAGAGAGGCAACAAGTTGAAGAAGCCTTTTTACTGCCCCACTGAAACAGCGCTTCCTCAGCCCGGGAAGACTGCCACCAGCTTCTCATTTGATATAAACCTGGTCCGATAATGGGATTATATAGGGTGAGAAACCAACCCGCAGTAGCGTATAACTAGGCCGAAACACGGACGTGGGGATTCGTGATCGAGATACCAGAACAGCACAAGATTAAGTTATATAGTTAATTGCCTTAAGGGCTCACTAGACATAACACAATATACACAGAAAATATATACAGTGGTCTGAGTGGTAAATACAGATGGCGTGGTACAACAGGGTTAAGCAGAAAAAAAAAGTCAGTTTACCAGATGGATAAGTCCTTTGGGTGGTGATAAATAACGGGTTTCTGTAAAGCTTGGCTGTTGTCATATGGGAGGCATTCATGTCAGCCGTTTCCAGGTCCCTTCCAAACAAGTATGCAGCGTGACCCCCCCCCTTCAGAAAAAAAAGACACGCCCGCTTGCTGGCACAAGCCTTTTGACCTGTAGCCGGCCCCTCCCCTCCCGGCCTCTGGGAGGAGTCCACGCCCCCTCTTCTGGGGCTGGCAGCAAATGAGTCACAAAACAGATTAGGGCTTATGGCTCCAGATCAGAATGTCGCAGAGAGGTGGTTCTGGGACCAATGGATCCACCTGGGTTCTGGCTACCAGTAGAGTCCAAGCATGGTACAGTTATTTGGTTTCTGTAGGGAGATACGTATATCCCCCCTCCCTGGCATTCCACCAAACTATGACCACGGGCCTGTTCATCGTGGCCACAGGGTCACAAATATGTATCTGGTTTAGGTCTGCGATGGACAGGCGATTCATAATTCCTTATGAATCGCCAGTTCCATGATGTCTGATAATGTTCATTGAACTGGGGAATGGCCTAGACCCCCTGAAGGGAAGCTTTCCTGCAGGATCCTTGCTATCTGACTGGAGGTGAGAAATTGTAAACAAAAGGTGGCCTGCTAGCCATTTGACTGGGCTTTGAAGCAGGGCCCCCCTGTGGAGTTCACTAACACTGCTATCTGACAGCAGATGGTTGGTGTGGGAACATGGCTGACATTAAATAATAATAATCCATATTCCTCACATATTTTTTTAAATCACCATATTCTGACCACCATAACTTTTTTATAGTTATATCTACTGAGCTGTGTGAGGGCTCATTTTCGCAGGACAATCAGTAGTTTTTATTGATACCATTTTGGTGTGTGTACAATTTTTTGATCACATTTTATAACTTTTTTTGGGTGAGAGAAGCAATGAAAAAATGGCCAATTGGCCATTTTGACACTTTTCTGTTTCGCCATTCACCTGATTGGAAAAATATTTTTATATTTTAATAGAACTGGTGTTTTGGTCACGGTGATACCCTGGATGTTTATATTTTTTGTTATTTATGTACTTATTTTACTATGCAAAAAGTATATAGTTTTATTCCTTTTTTTGTTATGATTTTGAAGCTTATATTTGAGCGTACAAAATCCAGTTTTTTATTTTTTATTATTCCTCACTGGCCGCAGAGGATGCCAGTAAGAAGCCCAGAAGCAGGAGCTTCCAGGTTTTTCACCCTTTAGATGCCGTGATCTCACTTGATCCCGGCATCTAAAGGCTTTAATTACCGCAATCAGCATTATTGCCGGTCGCGGTAACTTGCCACGAGTCTCTGCTGTTCGAAACAGCGAAGACCCGACAGCCATGACGCCCGTTGCATGTGTGAGCGGGTGCCATGTTTGGCCATCGCTCTAGCGCTGGTAGCGAAAGGGTTAAAAGATATGTTAATCATAAGAACGTGATGTAAACAATAGGTCATTTTCTGATAGCACATTTCCAGCAGTAAAAATAGACATCATTTGCATTGCAAAACGCCCATACTATTAAAATATAAGCGCATTTATTCGTTACTATGAACGCTGTAACGGAAAAATATCAAAATAGCCAATATGTAGTTGTTTTTATGTCACTTCACCTGCTACAAAAACATGAATAAAAAAAAGTGACCAAAAAGTCATACACAACCCAAAATGGTACCACTGAAAACTACAAGTCGCCCCCCACAAAACGAGCCCTCACACAGCTCCAAAGAATTTAGAGGGATCAAAATATGGAGATGAAAATAATAAAATTAAGAGGGACATTAATTAATTCATTTGTCTAGAGAGAAAATAATAATATATGCAGCACTCACCGGATCCTTTTACGGTTTCTTTAAATTTTCTTTAAAACATAGTCGCTGGTGCGGGCACTTAGGCCTCTTGCCCATGACCGTATGCCCTCCGAGATATACAGTCCGCGAGCGGGCCATATCTCCCGAAGCGGCATTGATCGTGCGCACAGGATCATAGATTACAATGATGCTGTGCACGTCCGACCGCCCGCGGGGCTATTGTCCCGCACTCAATCAAAAAAGTTATGGCTCCAGGAAAGCAGGAAGTGAAAAATCGCTGTGACATGAAGAGGTTAAAATCTGAAAACTAAAAAAGTAAACCTCTTTACGCATACCTCCCAACTTTTAAAAGTTGCAAAGAGGGACAATATTATACTAGGCTACGCCTCTAACTCCACCCAAAGCATAATTACTGACTCCTTTTTATAAATTATGTGTATAACCCGTTTATAACAGCTACTGCGGAGCTGTTTTTGACACTGCTGCTTTAATATTGTAATCAGCGCCGGTGGTATATCTTTGTATTGCTATAATTACTGACTCCGTCAGAACTGCAGCAGCTGGGGATCGGCTAGGGGAGTATAAGTTCATTATTATTTTTTTTTACAGCATGTGGAGCCCCTGAGACAATTTTTTTTTTTCTTGCACCTCAATATCTCATTTTCAATATAACTAAGGGTACTTTCACACTTGCGTTGTGAAGATCCCGCAGGCAGTTCCGCCTGCGGGATCTGGAAATCTGTGTGCAAACGGATAGCATTTGTAGATGGATCCAGATCAGTCTAATAAATGCATTGAAACACCGGATCTGTCTCTCCGGTGTCATCCGGAAAAACGGATCCAGTATTTTATTTTTGCATTTTTAAAGGTTTGAACTCAATACCAAAAAACTTTAACGCAAGTTTGAAAGTACCCTAACACTGCCCCATAGAAGATTGCAAACGCTTTCCAAGCATACCTGTATGCACTTTGTGCCTTTATTCCATGTCCAGGAAAAGCTTATTTTATTCTGCTGAAAAACTGCTCCCAAGTGCTTAGCTGAGAGTGAAAGTAAAAACAGCTTTCACTCCTGACTCGATTTCTAATGGCTATATCTTCTGAGGGCTCTTTCACACTTGCGTTCTTGTCTTCCGGCATAGAGTTCCGTTGTTGGGGCTCTATGCCGGAAGAATCCTGATCAGGATTATCCTAATGCATTCTGAATGGAGAGAAATCCGTTCAGGATGCATCAGGATGTCTTCAGTTCCGGAACGGAACGTTTTTTGGCCGGAGAAAATAGCGCAGCATGCTGCGCTTTTTGCTCCGGCCAAAAATCCGGAACACTTGCCGCAAGGCCGGATCCGGAATTAATGCCCATTGGAAGGCATTGATCCGGATCCGGCCTTAAGCTGAACGTCGTTTCGGCGCATTGCCGGAGCCGACATTTAGCTTTTTCAGAGTGGTTACCATGGCTGCCGGGACGCTAAAGTCCTGGCAGCCATGGTAAAGTGTAGCGGGGAGCGGGGGAGCAGTATACTTACCGTCTGTGCGGCTCCCCGGGCGCTCCAGAGTGACGTCAGGGCGCTCCACGCTCATGGATGACGTAATCGCATGGATCACGTCATCCATGCGCATGGGGCGCTCTGACGTCATTCTGGAGCGCCCCGGGAGCCGCACGGACTAAGTATACCGCTCCCCGCTGCTACTATGGCAACCAGGTCTTTAATAGCGTCCTGGCTGCCATAGTAACACTGAAAGCATTTGGAAGACGGTTCCGTCTTCAAATGCTTTCAGTACACTTGCGTTTTTCCGGATCCGGCGGGCACCTCCGGCAACGGAAGTGCACGCCGGATCCCAACAACGCAAGTGTGAAAGAGGCCTGATATAGTGGATATAATGCTGTGATTCTGGTATCGTTTACAAGGTCAGGCCTATATTTCTATCTGGTACCAATGCTAAAATATGAGCAGCTACAGCAGCCCTCCCCTCTTCAGTCTGGTTTGCTTTGGGCACTTGGGAGCCGTTTTCCAGCAAAATAAAAGTGCTTTTCCTGGGCATGGAATACAGACATATAGGGCACACAGGTATGTCTGGAATGTGTCTGCCATCTTCTGTGGGGCAGTGCTCTTAGTTATATTGGTGAAAAAGAGGTGACAGACTCCCGTTAACTATTAGCACGTAAAGCATCAGATTATAGATATTGTAAGGTCCAAACTGCAGCAAATAATGAAGTTATGGTCTAACGCTACTTTCACACTTACGGTAAGGGGGAACAGCCTGCCGGCTCCGTGTGGAGGTCCGGCCGCAACACAGCAAACACGCCAAGAGGTGGTCAGACAGAAACCGCAGTGTGCCAGCACAGCCTGCCGGAAAAGGCTACCGCAAGTGTGAAAGTAGCCTAATATACGGGTAGTAACCATTTAGAAAATGTAATATTACACATTTATGTATTAATTCCCCAGGTCAAAAAGAGGGACACTTGGGAGACATGTTTACCTATTACTTTATGTAACTGTATGCCAGTGAAGAAAAAACAGTTACTACAACTTTAAAATAACGGCCTTCCTGAGACAGGGATCCAACAAAGTCACCTTGGCAGCGGAATACAAGTGCAGCCCGGGGCCAGGCACAGGTGATGGGGAACAGCCTCTTCCCCCAGGGCAGGTGCTAAGGCAACACAGCAACTCTATTCCCAGCCCGACCACTGGGGGGGGGGAAGGCCGCTCCCGGTGACCACTGTATACGTGTGTACACCAGAGAGTATACGGAAAGCACATGCAGACTAGCGGGGCCCTGCTGCACAATCTCCACCCTCACAGCCAGCACATACCTCCCGTGCAACACACGGCAGCCTCCGGCACCAAATGCACTCAGAAGACGGTCGCCTTCAGATTGGAGCTGCTCCTGCTAGGTTTGGTGACGTAGGCGTCACGTGGACTATCCCAGTCACGTGACTTGTCTGCGGTTTTTCTTCACAGTCAGGGCACAGGGTGGAAGGAGGCAGAAGTGTGGGCGACGTGTCTGGCCTGGCTCCTAGATGGGAGGGGGGAGGGGGGAGGGAACAGTGGGATCAAGTGTTGCAGTACTGCAAGGGGGGCGCTCGATTTCTGGTGGTCAGATGAGGGAGACTGAAGTGCTTTATCATACCTCCCAAATGCCCCTCTATTGGAGCCATGGAGCCCTGTCCCTCTTGGTTCCTACCTGTGCATTAGACTTTACCTTATATATTTTCTTCATTATTTGGTGCAATTTTAAATGTCTATAGTAAAGATGATTGGCAGACCTGGAGCACCTTGACATGTGTACATTGCGTTAGGCTACATTCAGACGTCTGGAAATAGGTCCGCATCCGTTCCGCAATATCGGGAATGGGTGCGGACCCATTCATTCTCAATGAGGCAGAACGGGATGCGGAGAGAACACTATGTGCTCTCCGTATCCACATTTCTGGAGCGCGGCTCTGAACTTTCGTGCTTCGGCCCTGAACTTCCGGTCCGCGGCTCCACAAAAAAAATAGAACGTGTCCTATTCTTGTCCGCAATTGCGGACAAGAATAGACAGTTCTATGGGGGGGGGGGCGGCCAGGTGTATTGTGGATCCGCAATACACCACTGACGTGTGAATGGACCCTTATTCTGTAGCTGCGGCCCCTTTGGCTGCCCCAGTTACAGTGGAAAAAGTGCAAAATACAAAAAAAAAGTGTCAGTGCCCCCCAGAGGGGAGGGGGGAATCGGAGGCACGCCAAGGGAGGGGGGAATCGGGGGGCACTCACTGTAAATTGATTTATTGAAAAAAGGCAGATGGAGAGTGGTTAATGGAGGCATCACCTTGGCATGTATAAAGTTATTGGTTTAGAGAGGGGTTAATGAAGGCACCTCCAAGGTGCTTTCATTAACCCCTACAAACCAATAACTGTATACATGCCCATTGCCAAGGTGCTTCCATTAACCCCTCCAAACCAATAACTTTATACATGCCCAATGGGCATGTATAAAGTTATTGGTTTGGAGGGGTTAATGGAAACACCTTGGCATTAGGCCTCTTTCACACGGCCGTTTTTTTTTTCCCGTTTACTGGCCGTTTTTTGCGGTCCGTATACGGTCCGTATACGGAACCATTGATTTCAATGGGTCCGCAAAAAAAACGGAATGTACTCCGTATGCATTCCGTTTCCGTTTTTCCGTTTTTCCGTTCCGTTTTAACATAGAACATGTCCTATATTTGGCCGCAAATCACGTTCCGTGGCTCCATTAAAGTCTATGGGTCCGCAAAAAAACGGAATGCATACGGAAGTGCATCCGTATGTCTTCCGTATCCGTTCCGTTTTTTGCGGATCCATCTATTGAAAATGTTATGCCCAGCCCAATTTTTTCTATGAAATTACTGTATACTGTATTTGCCATACGGAAAAACGGAACGGAAAAACGGAACGGAAACGGAAACACAACGGAAACAAAAAACGGAACAACGGATCCGTTTAAAACGGACCGCAAAACACTGAAAAAGCCATACGGTCGTGTGCAATAGGCCTTAGGCATGTATAAAGTTTTTGGTTTGGAGAGGGGTTAATGGAAACACCTTGGCATTAGGCATGTATAAAGTTTTTGGTTTAGACTCAGAGAGGGGTTAATGAAGGCACCTCCAAGGTGCTTTCATTAACCCCTACAAACCAATAACTTTATACATGCCCATTGCCAAGGTGCTTCCATTAACCCCTCCAAAGTAAACCAATAACTTTATACAGCCAAGCCATCTTCTTGGCATATATAAAGTTATTGGTTTATTAGACTCTGGAGAGGGTTTAATGGAGGCACATTGGCGCTGGCAAATTGCAATGGCATCTTGTATAAAGTTATTGGTTTGGATGAAGAGATCTGTGTGAACTTAAGTTGAAATTAAAAGGTGATATTCTGATTGGGGGGGAGGGGGGTAGTTTGATCCGATGATGTTTCTGAAATTCTTCTTTTACCCCCCCGTAAGGTGTGACTGTGTCACTTAAGTTTTACTTATTGTTGCACAAAGCAAAAGGCAAGGCCTAAAGAAGTATTAATTTACTTTCAACTGTGAAATGGAGAAAGAGAGAGAAAATATAAGTGAGGCCGCCGAGGGGCGATCAGAAGAGACAGGACAGAGAAAACGGCACAGAGTGTCCAAAGTTTGGGATCATTTCAAGCTGAGAAAGAAAGAAAAGTCTGTACAGTGTGTCTATTGTAAAAGCGAACTAGCCTACCATAATAGCACGACATCAATGCTTCAACATCTGAACAGAAAACACCCAGTTTACGCATGTACTAGTTCACTGAGCGGACTGGACCCAAGGTAAGTAAGTCAAACATTTTACATAATCACACACCACCACACATGCTTCGTATTGTATGTAATAATAATTTTTTATTTAACATCTTTTTCAGTACATCGCAATCACAGCGACGTATGGACAGCTATGTGTGGACAGCTGCATCACGTTCAACTGAAGCAGCTGAGCTTACAGACAGCATCCTGAACATGATTGTCACAGACATGCGCCCGCTATCTATGGTGGAGGATGAAGGTTTTCAGAGGATGATTTCCACTTTCAATCCAAGATACACTCTTCCTTCCAGAACCTATTTCATGAAAATTATGGAGAAAAAGTATGAAGACATCAAAGGCAAGTTGACGAACACTCTTAAGGAGACTGACAGCATTGCACTTACAACTGACATTTGGACGAGCGTTGCTACAGAAGCTTATCTGGGGGTGACGTGTCATTTTCTTGGGAAGGATTGGGAAATGGAGTCCTACAGCCTGACTACGATACCCCTTGAAGAAAGGCACACAGCGGCAAATATTGCAGAGTGGCTTGAGGATGTTATTGTTATATTTGGCATTCCAGCAAAGAAAGTCAAAGCTGTTGTCCATGACAATGGTGCTAATGTTGTAGCAGCAATGAAGATTTTACAAGAAAAACATGGATGGGCATCGGTGCGATGTGCAGGTCACACCCTGAACTTAGTTGTGCAAAGCGCTCTGAAGAACCACCAAGCTATCTCTAAGTGTGTGGCTTGTGTAAGATGCCTTGTTGAGCATTTTAAGAAGAGTGAGTTGGCATGTACAAAACTAAAGGAGAAGCAACAGCAGATGGGCACGCCACAACATATGCTGGTGCATGATGTAAGTACACGCTGGAATAGCACTTATCACATGATAGCAAGATTGCTGGAACAAAGATGGCCGGTGACTGCTGCTCTCTCAGACCCAGAAGTGACTCCAAGAGGAAAACACCACTACCTTGATCTGAAGCCTGAACAGTGGAGCCTGATTGAGGAGCTAACCCAGGCACTTGAGCCATTTGAAGGAGCTACAGTATTTCTGAGTGGGCAGAACTATGTTACCCTCTCTGCACTTCCACAGCTAGTGCAGAACTTAAAGAAGTCCATACAGAGTTTAGCTTTTGAGACTGCACCATTAATGTCATACCAGGCTCATGCAGTACAACAGATAACAACAAGATGGCAAGAACTGTCTACGTTTCAACCTGACTCGTCTTCAAACACTGCCCTAATTGCCGCTGCTCTGGATCCCAGATTTAAGAAACTTAAATTCTTGTCTGCAGATGAGTCATTCAAGGTCCAAAGCACAGTACAGACCATGGCAATTGTTGCCAAAAACGAAATGACACGGTCCAGTGAACATGATGAAGCTTCTTCTAGAAGAGGACAAGAAGATAACCCTGCTGCAGCAAAGCCCAAGGATCATGCAGCGATATCATTCCTCCAGAACATACTGGGATCATCAGAGTCCAGCTCCAGTGATGAAGAGGATAAAGAGCAGCAGTTAAGTCAATCTGTGCAGAAGGAGGTCTTGATGTACTTTGGAGAACATCCCATATCCAAGAAAGAGAATCCGTTGTCATGGTGGAAAACAGATGAAACACGCTATCCAGTACTAGCAAAGCTGGCAAAGTCCTTTCTGTGTATTCCAGCAACATCCACGCCATCAGAACGACTGTTTTCTGCAGCAGGAAACATAGTATCAAAGCGCAGGGCCAGCCTCAGTTCTGAGCATGTGGATATGCTCACTTTTCTCCATAGTAACCGCCAAATGATCCTTTAGGCCACGAATCAGCAACCTTCGGCACTCTACCTGCTGTGAAACTACCACTCCCTGCATGCAACAAACATGCTATGTTCTTCTAGTTCTACCGCCTATAGAAGTGATTGAAGGAAGCATTCTGGGAGTTGTAGTTCCCAGACAGCTGTAGTGCCGGAGGTTGCTGATCACCGCTTTAGTGTAAGCCAGGGCAAGCTACATGCACTTTACCATATGATATTGATATGTACCTCAGGAGGAGATAGCCTTTATCCAAACTGGTGTAAAGGTCAACTGGTTTAGCAACCATCAGATTACACCTTTCATATTCAGAGCTCCTTTGGAAAATGAGGTGGAATCGGATTGGTTGCTAATGCTATTGGTAAACTAAGCCAGTTTTCCTTTACACCACTTTTGATAAATCTATTTTCACCCACCAGTTCTTCTTTTTGCCTTCTAAAAATGCCAGAAAGCCTCTGAAGAAAATATGTGCAAGAAGAGACAGATTCAGAGTCAGAACTAAAGTTGTCTGAAAGTCCTTCAGAGTTGAAGTTACAACAAAGGGTAAGGCAATGTTTGTCTTACTACTACTAAACACTATTCCGCTGTTGCAGTGGTGAAAGTAAATTCACAAAAACACTACTAACACGTTTCTATATAATTATATATAGATATATATATAATTATATATAGATATATATATATATATAATTTTTTTTTTTATACGATTATTGAAAAGACAAAAAACTTCATGATGTAGCCCAACGTATATATAGGCCCAAAACCCTCCGAGAGAGCAACATATAATAAAGAGGATAAATTAAACCAGGGTTCTTACTTCTTACTCACATTTCTGTAGATATCAATACTGAATTTCTCACCATTGCATAGAGGTAGATGTGATATACACTCAATCCTTGTAGGTTCCAAGACCGGAGTACTATAGCATATTAACACCAGGGATTGTCTGTGTGAATATGCTGGTCTTGGAAGGAACCTACAAGGATTGACTTGACTGTATCACATCTACGTAATGGTGAGCTATTCTGATATCTACAGAAACGTGAGTAATCCAGAACCCTGGTTTAAATTTATCCTCTTATATGTTGCTCTATAGGAGGGTTTGGTAACTTTGGTTTGGGGCTGGAGTGGACCTATATACTTGGGCTACAGATGAGTCTGTAGTTTTTCCTCTTTTAAATAATTGTAGATGTTTTATATAGAAAGGTGTAGTGTTTTTGTGAACTTGATTACTTTTTTAGTAATTTAGCATTTTTACTTGAAATCTGCTTTTACAAGTTAAAGTATTTTGATCATCTTATTAACAGCTTAGCTTAAGCCAAGTTAACTTCACATTGCAGTGTCAACACTGGGAGTCAGTCGACTCTGATCAGCTGGCGACTGGCTGGAGTCCGGCAAAAAAATGCTATGTGAGAATGTGACTCTGACTCACTTCACTACTCACTCTGTGCAGCATTTTTTGTCCTGATCCCCATTACAGTCAATGGGCATGATGCCCAGGGCATCTATCTAGCTTGACAGATGGAGCCGGGTGTACTCCAGCAGTCCGATCCTCCACCGGAATAGACTGACGGAGACACAGAGTTCACAAATCACAACATAACCCGAGCCTGCTGGAGTATACCGTAATGGGTATAGCCGGATACAACCAGCTATATGCTCTGCAGTGCTCTCATAATCTTATTGACTATAATGTGTTCCATATCCAAGGCCATCTGGCCATGTTCTGGCATTCATGCTGGATATCGTCCAAACTTCGCTTGAATGCTGTAACAAGGCAAGACCCTTTACACCATTACAGTCAATTGCTGCAGCAGCCGGCAGTATCCAGTTATACCCCATATGGTACATTCTGGCTGGCTGTTCTTCTGACAGAACCAGAATGTATATTGCAGCTGTGAAAGAAACCTTATGTCATGTGTGTGCAATTATTTGCTATACCATACTACCACTGTAAGAAATAAAAATATTGTTTTTATAAAGAAAAACGTAATTACGTACATTATTTTAAGAAGGCTTTTCTTATTAGATTACTTGATGAATCGAGAAATATAATCGATAGAATACTCGATTACTAAAATATTCGTTTACTGCAGCCCTAGCTACAACGGTCGCATAAGTTATGGTCCGTGGTAGCGGAATCCATAACGGAATTCTTATAAAACCAGAACCCAACCTTGTTCACCGAACTTGAAAACAGACGTTCGCTCTCATCCCTAGTTAAGATGGCTATCTTAGGCCCTTTTTTTACACGAACAATGCGGTTTGTGTCAGGGTGCTATCATTGAAACTCGCACCATTTTGCAAGCAAGTCCAGTCAGTTTTAGCTGCGATTGCTTTCAGTTGTTCAGGTTTTTTCCCCGCGCGGGAGCAATCCATTTTGATGCGTTTTTCTTGTGCGTGAAAAAAAACCTGAAGGTTTACAAACAACATCTCTTAGCAACTATCAGTGAAAAACGCGTCGCATCCGGACTGCATTCCACTGAAGCCCCATTCACTTCTATGGGACCAGGGTTGCAGAATATAGAACATGCTGAGATTCTCGTGTAACGCAGAACTGATGCGTAAAAAAAAAACTGCTCATGTACACAGACCCATTGAAATGAATGGGTCAGGATTCAGTGCGGGTGCTATGTGTTCACGTATCACACCCACACGGAAAACGTAAACGTTGGTAAGTATGCTGTTTAGTGTCCCCGGTAGGTGCTGGGATAGGCTGATATAATTACAGCACTAGAGGGGCATGTAATATAGTGAGAAACTCTCTGTAGGCAGCCATTTTAGTTGGTGCCCTCTGCGCTGTGTGTTAGCTGGCTGGGACTTATGGTACACCACCACTATACTGTAAAAAGAAGAATTTCTAGAAGTGCTGCAGTTATTACAGGGAGTGCAGAATTATTAGGCAAGTTGTATTTTTGAGGATTAATTTTATTATTGAACAACAACCATGTTCTCAATGAACCCAAAAAACTCATTAACCACCTCCGGACTGCCTAACGCAGGATCGCGTTCCGGAGGTGGCAGCGCTGCGCACAGTCACGCATATACGCGTCATCTCGCGAGACGCGAGATTTCCTGTGAACGCGCGCGCTCAAAGGAACGGAAGGTAAGAGAGTGGATCTCCAGCCTGCCAGCGGCGATCGTTCGCGGGCAGGCTGGAGATGTGTTTTTTTTAACCCCTAACAGGTATATTAGACGCTGTTTTGATAACAGCGTCTAATATACCTGCTACCTGGTCCTCTGGTGGTCCCCTTTGTTTGGATCGACCACCAGAGGACACAGGTAGCTCAGTAAAGTAGCACCAAGCACCACTACACTACACTACACCCTCCCCCCGTCACTTATTAACCCCTTATTAGCCCCTGATCACCCCATATAGACTCCCTGATCACCCCCCTGTCATTGATTACCCCCCTGTCATTGATCAACCCCCTGTAAAGCTCCATTCAGATGTCCGCATGATTTTTACGGATCCACTGATAGATGGATCGGATCCGCAAAACGCATACGGACGTCTGAATGAAGCCTTACAGGGGCGTGATCAATGACTGTGGTTATCACCCCATATAGACTCCCTGATCACCCCCCTGTCATTGATTACCCCCCTGTCATTGATCAACCCCCTGTAAAGCTCCATTCAGATGTCTGCATGATTTTTACGGATCCACTGATAGATGGATCGGATCCGCAAAACGCATACGGACGTCTGAATGAAGCCTTACAGGGGCGTGATCAATGACTGTGGTTATCACCCCATATAGACTCCCTGATCACCCCCCTGTCATTGATTACACCCCTGTCATTGATCAACCCCCTGTAAAGCTCCATTCAGATGTCCGCATGATTTTTACGGATCCACTGATAGATGGATCGGATCCGCAAAACGCATACGGACGTCTGAATGAAGCCTTACAGGGGCGTGATCAATGACTGTGGTTATCACCCCATATAGACTCCCTGATCACCCCCCTGTCATTGATTACACCCCTGTCATTGATCAACCCCCTGTAAAGCTCCATTCAGATGTCTGCATGATTTTTACGGATCCACTGATAGATGGATCGGATCCGCAAAACGCATACGGACGTCTGAATGAAGCCTTACAGGGGCGTGATCAATGACTGTGGTTATCACCCCATATAGACTCCCTGATCACCCCCCTGTCATTGATTACACCCCTGTCATTGATCAACCCCCTGTAAAGCTCCATTCAGATGTCCGCATGATTTTTACGGATCCACTGATAGATGGATCGGATCCGCAAAACGCATACGGACGTCTGAATGAAGCCTTACAGGGGCGTGATCAATGACTGTGGTGATCACCCCATATAGACTCCCTGATCACCCCCCTGTCATTGATTACCCCGCTGTCATTGATCAACCCCCTGTAAAGCTCCATTCAGATGTCCGCATGATTTTTACGGATCCACTGATAGATGGATCGGATCCGCAAAACGCATACGGACGTCTGAATGAAGCCTTACAGGGGCGTGATCAATGACTGTGGTTATCACCCCATATAGACTCCCTGATCACCCCCCTGTCATTGATTACACCCCTGTCATTGATCAACCCCCTGTAAAGCTCCATTCAGATGTCCGCATGATTTTTACGGATCCACTGATAGATGGATCGGATCCGCAAAACGCATACGGACGTCTGAATGAAGCCTTACAGGGGCGTGATCAATGACTGTGGTTATGACCCCATATAGACTCCCTGATCACCCCCCTGTCATTGATTACACCCCTGTCATTGATCAACCCCCTGTAAAGCTCCATTCAGATGTCCACATGATTTTTACGATCCACTGATAGATGGATCGGATACGCAAAACACATACAGGCGTCTCCCTGGAGCCTTCCAGGGGGGGTGATCACCCCATATAGACTCCCTGATCACCCCCCTGTCATTGATCCCCCCCCCCCCCCTGTCATTGATCACCCCCCCCTGTCATGCTGCATTCAGATGTCCGTATGATTTTTACGGATCCACGGATACATGGATCGGATCCGCAAAACACATACGGACATCTGAATGGAGCCTTACAGGGGGGTGATCAATGACAGGGGGGTGATCACCCCATATAGACTCTCTGATCACCCCCCTGTCATTGATCACCACCCCTGTCATTGATCACCCCCCCTGTCATTGATCACCCCCCTGTCATTGATCACCCTCTGTAAGGCTCCATTCAGACATTTTTTTGGCCCAAGTTAGCGGAATTATTATTTTTTTTTCTTACAAAGTCTCATATTCCACTAACTTGTGTCAAAAAATAAAATCTCACATGAACTCACCATACCCCTCACGGAATCCAAATGCGTAAAATTTTTTAGACATTTATATTCCAGACTTCTTCTCACGCTTTAGGGCCCCTAGAATGCCAGGGCAGTATAAATACCCCACATGTGACCCCATTTCGGAAAGAAGACACCCCCAGGTATTCCGTGAGGGGCATATTGAGTCCATGAAAGATTGAAATTTTTGTCCCAAGTTAGCGGAACGGGAGACTTTGTGAGAAAAAAATTAAAAATATCAATTTCCGCTAACTTGTGCCAAAAAAAAATTTTTTCTATGAACTCGCCATGCCCCTCATTGAATACCTTGGGGTGTCTTCTTTCCAAAATGGGGTCACATGTGGGGTATTTCTCTCACCCAGCATGGGTATATGTAAAATGACACCCCAAAACACATTCCCCAACTTCTCCTGAAAACGGCGATACCACATGTGTGACACTTTTTTGCAGCCTAGGTGGGCAAAGGGGCCCATATTCCAAAGAGCACCTTTAGGATTTCACAGGTCATTTACCTACTTACCACACATTAGGGCCCCTGGAAAATGCCAGGGCAGTATAACTACCCCACAAGTGACCCTATTTTGGAAAGAAGACACCCCAAGGTATTCCGTGAGGGGCATGGCGAGTTCCTAGAATTTTTTATTTTTTGTCACAAGTTAGTGGAAAATGCAGATTATTATTTTTTTTTTCATACAAAGTCTCATATTCCACTAACTTGTGACAAAAAATAAAAACTTCCATGAACTCACTATGCCAACAGCGAATACCTTGGGGTCTCTTCTTTCCAAAATGGGGTCACTTGTGGGGTAGTTATACTGCCCTGGCATTCTAGGGGCCCAAATGTGTGGTAAGGAGTTTGAAATCAAATTCTGTAAAAAATGACCAGTGAAATCCGAAAGGTGCTCTTTGGAATATGGGCCCCTTTGCCCACCTAGGCTGCAAAAAAGTGTCACACATCTGGTATCTCCGTACTCAGGAGAAGTTGGGGAATGTGTTTTGGGGTGTCATTTTACATATACCCATGCTGGGTGAGAGAAATATCTTGGCAAAAGACAACTTTTCCCATTTTTTTATACAAAGTTGGCATTTGACCAAGATATTTATCTCACCCAGCATGGGTATATGTAAAAAGACACCCCAAAACACATTCCACAACTTCTCCTGAATACAGAGATACCAGATGTGTGACACTTTTTTGCAGCCTAGGTGGGCAAAGGGGCCCATATTCCAAAGAGCACCTTTCGGATTTCACTGGTCATTTTTTACAGAATTTGATTTCAAACTCCTTACCACACATTTGGGCCCCTAGAATGCCAGGGCAGTATAACTACCCCACAAGTGACCCCATTTTGGAAAGAAGAGACCCCAAGGTATTTCGTGATGGGCATAGTGAGTTCATAGAACTTTTTATTTTTTGTCACAAGTTAGTGGAATATGAGACTTTGTAAGAAAAAAAAAAAAGAAAAAAAAATCATTATTTTCCGCTAACTTGTGACAAAAAATAAAAAGTTCTATGAACTCACTATGCCCATCAGCGAATACCTTAGGGTGTCTACTTTCCGAAATGGGGTCATTTGTGGGGTGTTTGTACTGTCTGGGCATTGTAGAACCTCAGGAAACATGACAGGTGCTCAGAAAGTCAGAGCTGCTTCAAAAAGTGGAAATTCACATTTTTGTACCATAGTTTGTAAACGCTATAACTTTTACCCAAACCATTTTTTTTTTTTTACCCAAACATTTTTTTTTTATCAAAGACATGTAGAACAATAAATTTAGAGCAAAATTTATAGATGGATCTTGTTTTTTTGCAAAATTTTACAACTGAAAGTGAAAAATGTCATTTTTTTGCAAAAAAATCGTTAAATTTCGATTAATAACAAAAAAAGTAAAAATGTCAGCAGCAATGAAATACCACCAAATGAAAGCTCTATTAGTGAGAAGAAAAGGAGGTAAAATTCATTTGGGTGGTAAGTTGCATGACCGAGCAATAAACGGTGAAAGTAGTGTAGGTCAGAAGTGTAAAAAGTGGCCTGGTCTTTCAGGGTGTTTAAGCACTGGGGGCTGAGGTGGTTAATATCAAAGCTGAATATTTTTGGAAGTAGTTTTTAGTTTGTTTTTAGTTTTAGCTATTTTAGGGGGATATCTGTGTGTGCAGGTGACTATTACTGTGCATAATTATTAGGCAACTTAACAAAAAACAAATATATACCCATTTCAATTATTTATTTTTACCAGTGAAACCAATATAACATCTCAACATTCACAAATATACATTTTTGACATTCAAAAACAAAACAAAAACAAATCAGTGACCAATATAGCCACCTTTCTTTGCAAGGACACTCAAAAGCCTGCCATCCATGGATTCTGTCACTGTTTTGATCTGTTCACCATCAACATTGCGTGCAGCAGCAACCACAGCCTCCCAGACACTGTTCAGAGAGGTGTACTGTTTTCCCTCCTTGTAAATCTCACATTTGATGATGGACCACAGGTTCTCAATGGGGTTCAGATCAGGTGAACAAGGAGGCCATGTCATTAGATTTTCTTCTTTTATACCCTTTTTTGCCAGCCACGCTGTGGAGTACTTGGACGCGTGTGATGGAGCATTGTCCTGCATGAAAATCATGTTTTTCTTGAAGGATGCAGACTTCTTCCTGTACCACTGCTTGAAGAAGGTGTCTTCCAGAAACTGGCAGTAGGACTGGGAGTTGAGCTTGACTCCATCCTCAACCCGAAAAGGCCCCACAAGCTCATCTTTGATGATACCAGCCCAAACCAGTACTCCACCTCCACCTTGCTGGCGTCTGAGTCGGACTGGAGCTCTCTGCCCTTTACCAATCCAGCCACGGGCCCATCCATCTGGCCCATCAAGACTTACTCTCATTTCATCAGTCCATAAAACCTTAGAAAAATCAGTCTTGAGATATTTCTTGGCCCAGTCTTGACGTTTCAGCTTGTGTGTCTTGTTCAGTGGTGGTCGTCTTTCAGTCTTTCTTACTTTGGCCATGTCTCTGAGTATTGCACACCTTGTGCTTTTGGGCACTCCAGTGATGTTGCAGCTCTGAAATATGGCCAAACTGGTGGCAAGTGGCATCTTGGCAGCTGCACGCTTGACTTTTCTCAGTTCATGGGCAGTTATTTTGCGCCTTGGTTTTTCCACACGCTTCTTGCGACCCTGTTGACTATTTTGAATGAAACGCTTGATTGTTCGATGATCACGCTTCAGAAGCTTTGCAATTTTAAGAGTGCTGCATCCCTCTGCAAGATATCTCACTATTTTTGACTTTTCTGAGCCTGTCAAGTCCTTCTTTTGACCCATTTTGCCAAAGGAAAGGAAGTTGCCTAATAATTATGCACACCTAATATAGGGTGTTGATGTCATTAGACCACACCCCTTCTCATTACAGAGATGCACATCACCTAATATGCTTAATTGGTAGTAGGCTTTCGAGCCTATACAGCTTGGAGTAAGACAACATGCATAAAGAGGATGATGTGGTCAAAATACTAATTTGCCTAATAATTCTGCACGCAGTGTATACTGTTCATTTGCAACAATCAACTTCAAAAAGGGAATTGTTAAAACTTCACTTTTCTTTGGCTTATTAAAATCTTGTATTCTGAAGTTGGCGGATAGCGCACATACGTAATCTATCCGGATATGCTGGAAAACAAGTCTCAAGGTTGGGGGTTATTCAAACACTACATGTTAATAACGGCCTTCAGCATTGGCATAGTGGAGCACTTGCCATTAGATCCCAACCGGTGCACATTCCTAATCCCTAACCTGATGGTCCCTGGCACTAGTGGGAACTAAAGGCATCTCCAGCTTGTTTCACCAAATGAAGTGACTAGCATGGTCTGTACATAACAGTAAGGGGCAATGGCAGGAGCTTCCCGCCTCACTCTCTCTTTTACATACGAAGCCCTGCCCCTCTAGAGGCTTGATAGCCTGGCTGGCCAATGGGAGATAATCAGAGCACCCCTCTCTTTCTTGTCAGTGAGGCCATACCGATACTGTCAGCATATATGGGTCCACCCTAGGGGTGGGCGATATGCGATATAAATTTGTGCCACGATATGGATTTTGTGTATATCGCCGGACCGCGATATGACCTGTAGTGAATGATCGCGCTCTCGGCGCGCACCATGTTCTCCTGAGCCGGCACAGTGGAGAAGGAGGAAAGAGTCTCTCCCTCCCCACTGTGCGCAGCTGCCGCTGGCCACTAATAAGAATAGAGGAGGAGGGGAGGGACTGTGGCCACTGCGCCACCAATGAATGCCTGAATACCAACGTAGCGTTCATGTGCCGGCCATATCCCGGCCCCTGACTGCACGCTGCGATCCGCCGCAATTGAGGGGTTAATCGTGCGGATCACAGAGTCCTGTCAGAGGCCGGGTGCCGGGAATGTTCTTCAGTCTCTGCATTGGTGGCAGTGGGCAGTTCCAATCGGAGTCCCAGCAGTGTAATGCTGGGGTTCTGATCGGTTACCATGGCAGCCAGGAGTCACGCTACTGAAGTCCTGGCTGCCATTGTATGTTAGTGAGCAGCATTATACTCACGTGCGCCGTGGCCGCCAGTCGCTCCTTCTTCTGTCTGTGCGGCGCATTGCCAATGCTTATAGTATTAGCAATGCGCCGCACAGACCTATGAGAAGAAGGAGCGCCCGGCGGCCACGGCGCACGTGAGTATAATGCTGCTCACTAGCATACCATGGCAGCCAGGACTTCAGTAGCGTCCTGGCTGCCATGGTAACCGATCGGAACACCAGCATTACACTGCTGGGACTCCGATCGGAACTGCCCACTGCCACCAATGATGGGGGGGGGGGACCCTGTGGCCACTGCCACCAATGATTAATACTGGGGAGGGAGGGGGGGTGGGTTTGAGTTACCAGAGGGGGCTGATAAGAGGGAGAGGCTGGGGGGCTGATCAGAGGCTGGGGGGCGGATCAGGGGCTGGGGGGCGGATCAGAGGCTGGGGGCGGATCAGGGGCTGGGGGGCGGATGAGAGGCTGGGGGGCACATGAGAGGCTGGGGGGCTGATCAGAGGCTGGGGGGCACATGAGAGGCTGGCTGCCATGGTCAGCTCCCTGCTGTTGTGTGCACAAAGCACAGGGCAGCAGGGAGAGTGTAAAGTCCTATTCACCCTAATAGAGCTCTATTAGGGTGAATATGACAAGGGTTCTAGCCCTTAAGGAGGCTAATGGTTATTAAATAAAAAGTAAAAAAAAAAAAAAGTTTAAACACCCCCCCAAATATAGAAAACAATATATCGCGATATATATCGCATATCGCACATGCTTAAAATTATATCGCAATATAGATTTTAGGCCATATCGCCCACCCCTAGTCCACCCCTCCCTCACAGGTGGCGCACAGCTCCCCAGCCTTACAAAAACGAAGATAGGTGGGAAACTGCCCTCCTCCTGCTCATTAAGGACAGCCCATGTGTCACTCATGTGAGGGAAAACTCCATGTTAAGCCTTAGGCCTCATGCACTCGACCGTGCCGTTTTTGGCGGTCCGCGGATCCGCAAAAAACGGAAGCCACCCGTGTTGCCTTCCGCAATTTGCGGAACGGAACGGGCGCCGGCAATATAAATGCCTATTCTTGTCCGCAAAGCGCGGTCAAGAAGAGGACATGTTATATTTTCTTAGCGGGGCCGCGGAACGGAGCCACGGATGTGGACAGCACACAGAGTGCTGTCCGCATCTTTTTGCGGTCCCATTGAAGTGAATGGGACCGCATCCGAGCCGCATCCGGCGGCTCGGATACGGACCCAAACAACGGTCGCGTGCATGAGGCCTTATTCACACATCAGTGTTTTCGTCAATTTTGGGAGCAGTGTTTATTGGGAGCCAAAACCTGGATTGGAGCCTCCACAGACATAAGGTATAATGGAAAGATCTGCACCTGGTTTTGGCTCAAAAATCACTGATGGAAATCACTGACCGAACACTGATGTGTGAATGAGGCATTACTAAGGAGACCTATTTTGCATGTCTCCTGGCTGGCAGCTCATCATCTTTTTTTTCTCCTTATCTGTGTTCATTTATTGGGCGCCATCAGTACCATACTGATCGTATCTGTGCAGTTTTTTTTTTTGTGTGTGTTAAAAAAGAGGTAGATAGCTTTATATATCTAGCTAGCTATATACAGTCGTGGCCAAAAGTTTTGAGAATTACATAAATATTGGAAATTGGAAAAGTTGCTGCTTAAGTTTTTATAATAGCAATTTGCCTGCCTATATATACTCCAGAATGTTATGAAGAGTGATCAGATGAACTGCATAGTCCTTCTTTGCGATGAAAATTAACTTAATCCCAAAAAAACCTTTCCACCGCATTTCATTGCTGTTATTAAAGGACCTGCTGAGATCATTTCAGTAATCGTCCTGTTAACTCAGGTGAGAATGTTGACGAGCACAAGGCTGGAGATCATTATGTCAGGCTGATTGGGTTAAAATGGCAGACTTGATATGTTAAAAGGAGGGTGATGCTTGAAATCATTGTTCTTCCCTTGTTAACCATGGTGACCTGCAAAGAAACGCGTGCAGCCATCATTGCGTTGCATAAAAATGGCTTCACAGGCAAGGATATTGTGGCTACTAAGTGCACCTCAATCAACAATTTATAGGATCATCAAGAACTTCAAGGAAAGAGGTTCTTGTTAACAAGGCTTCAGGGCGTCCAAGAAAGCCCAGCAAGCGCCAGGATCGTCTCCTAAAGAGGATTCAGCTGCGGGATCGGAGTGCCACCAGTACAGAGCTTGCTCAGGAATGGCAGCAGGCAGGTGTGAGCGCATCTGCACGCACAGTGAGGCGAAGACTTTTGGAAGATGGCCTGGTGTCAAGAAGGGCAGCAAAGGAGCCACTTCTCTCCAAAAAAACATCAGGGTTAGATTGATCTTCTGCAGAAAGTATGGTGAATGGACTGCTGAGGACTGGGGCAAAGTCATATTCTCCGATGAAGCCTCTTTCCGATTGTTTGGGGCATCTGGAAAAAGGCTTGTCCGGAGAAGAAAAGGTGAGCGCTACCATCAGTCCTGTGTCATGCCAACAGTAAAGCATCCTGAGACCATTCATGTGTGTGGTTGCTTCTCATCCAAGGGAGTGGGCTCACTCACAAATTTGCCCAAAAACACAGCCATGAATAAAGAATGGTACCAAAACACCCTCCAACAGCAACTTCTTCCAACAATCCAACAACAGTTTGGTGAAGAACAATGCATTTTCCAGCACGATGGAGCACCGTGCCATAAGGCAGAAGTGATAACTAAGTGGCTCGGGGACATAAACGTTGACATTTTGGGTCCATGGCCTGGAAACTCCCCAGATCTTAATCCCATTGAGAACTTGTGGTCAATCCTCAAGAGGCGGGTGGACAAACAAAAACCCACTTATTCTGACAAACTCCAAGAAGTGATTATGAAAGAATGGGTTGCTATCAGTCAGGAATTGGCCCAGAAGTTGATTGAGAGCATACCCAGTCGAATTGCAGAGGTCCTGAAAAAGAAGGGCCAACACTGACTCTTTGCATAAATGTCATGTAATTGTCGATAAAAGCTTTTGAAACATATAAAGTGCGTGTAATTATATTTCACTACATCACAGAAACAACTGAAACAAAGATCTAAAACTTGTGCACAGCCATTTTTCCTCCAACGTGACGCATTCCACCTGGCTGCGGTAAAAGATCGTGGGCTGTCACAAGTGTGGCAACTGTGTAGGGTGTAAACATATACAGACTACAAAATCATTTGTGAGTTCAATTACAGGCAAACAGTACTCCATCCCACATTTCATTAACTGCAGGTCTAGAGGAGTTATATATCGCATTCAGTGCGAATGTGGGATGGAGTACATAGGTAAAACCATACGTGAATTCAGGAGGAGGATAGGGGAACACCTGGGGGATATCTCACACAAACGGGATACCCAGGTGTCCAAGCATGTACAAACAGTCCATAATGGCAGAGCCCAATTAAGATTTATGGGCATTGATCTTGTCAAGCCTCCATTCAGGGGAGGCGATTGGGATAAGAATCTTCTCCAGCGCGAATCACGCTGGATATTTTGTTTGAAGACTTCTGCCCCCCTGGGTCTTAATGAGAGGCTTGATTTTGACTGTTTTATTTAAACACCCTCCGAGGTTTCTCTTGGGGGGGGGGGGGGGAATGGAATACTAACTCCTTAATTGGTATCATATTTATATGGCATGTGGCTTCATGTCCTAGTCTTCTCTATGCTGAACCCTGTTCTTTGTATCCGTGCAATAAATGTCATTGTTACCTTGCTGCGATTTGGGGTCGCAGCGTAACTATGGACGCGCTAGATTGTGAGCGCTCTGTATGGTTGCCTACCTACCGCTCTCTAGGCAACCTCCATAGCCGCCTCCCCGCGATTGTGATTGGCCGCCTGAATCATGTGGTGTCTGCGCCAGTGTCTGTTGTGTCGCGCGCGGTGCATGCGTGTGATGTCAGACACCGGAGCAGATGATCGCAGGGCGGTCCTGCTAGGAAAGGCGCGCATGGGTCTTATTGAAATCCCACAGAGGTATGTATCAGTGTGGCTGGTAAATGATTAGTATATTCCCCAAAACTATAGGGACACTACCTTAAGTGAGGACCACCATACCCTCATACACTGACCAGCAGAGGAACATCCATCCCTCTGCAGAACTGCATCCCAATGTCGGGGGGTGACAGTCCATAAGTTCTTCCTAAAACTGCAGGAGCTTTTTTGCTGCGGGGTCTTTTTTACCTGCGGTTTCATACTTTGCTCTTCCTATGTGTACCATCTTCCCCTGAGGAGTCGACACGACAGAAACGTGCCACGTCAGAAGGTCTGAAGGAACGTATATTTTTTGTATTAGAGATCAGGTCCCAGATAGGGACAGGTATCCGGAAAGGGTCGCCCCTTTCGGGGCAGGTGCTCTGTGTAGATAGGCAGTATGGGAGCAGTCCCCTTCCCCTTTCTCTAGAGTGAGATAGGGCACAGTTCCATCACTGCCTCCATTGACACCACTCCACCACGGGACGCCCTCTGGTCCAGGCATTACCCAAGTCAAGTGGATTATCTTCCTACACTGATCCTAGCCGTTTGGTTGGTCTGGTAAGACTGCGTGCACCCTCACAGGTGTAGCAGATCTATTTTCTTACTACCAGTATTGGGGTACCAAGATTGGACCCCCATTGTTTGTTTGTTATGTTGATGCATCCCTGTGGTGTATTTTATTGCATATCTTATTAAAAGTTACATTTTATTGAGCATATTCCCCCCCTTTTCTCAGTGGGCCCTTTTGTGTTGAATCTTGGAATATTAGTGAGGCAGTTGAATTCTGAGCCTCATTCACATATTTCCTGCAATCGCTGGGCATCAAGTAATGATCTCTGATTGTATGCTCAGTTTTCGGCTCGTGATTTTATTTATTTTTTTACTGTAGGAATATTATGTTTTTACTTTTTTTACCTTAATATATTTTTCTCCTAGATACACACCCCTGTGAATAAAGAGAGTTAAAGGGCTGTCTGACTTCAGAAAATAGCATTTATTACGTAGAGGAAGTTAATACAAGGCACTTGCTAATGTATTGTGATTGTCCATATTACTTCTTTTGCTGGTTGGATTCATTTTTCCATCATTGTCACGTACGTACCGAGACATACGGACGTTCCTGCGACAGGTAGCAGGAGATCTGTCAGACTGGCAACACATGGTTTGATATGGCATGTTTTTCTTTTGGATCAAATTATGTCTGTGTTGTTTCTGGTGCTTGCTACACCTTCTTTCCCCATGTGTGGCTATGGAGGTAATTTTCCCTTCTCTATTTATTGTTGTTTCTCCCACTATGCTATGCGGTTTATATCTTCTGTTGGACTTTTATATCTTCTGTTGTGTTTGGTTCTTGGCTGAGTTCCTGGTGCTACCAAAGCTTCTTTGAAGATAAGTGTTTCCTTTCCCTTTTGTATTTTGTTTATTATATGTGTGTTTTGCCTTTCCCTGTTGTTTGTCATTAGGCCTGAGGGAGACTCCTGTTCGTCCTTTCCTTTGGGGGAACAGGTAGACTCAGTCCTGACATTATCCCCTTTCCCTCCTATGCTCGGTGTGGTGATTTCCTCCCACACACGAGGGTGACAATCATATTATGCACTGCTTGTTTCCACAGTTACGACCACCCTGTAATCCAGCAGTGGTGGTCATGCTTGCACACTGTAGGAAAAAGCGCCGTCCTCTTTGGTGGCCGGGACCATGGGAGTGCATATAGGCTAGTGCTTTTTCCTATAGTGTGCAAGCACAGCCACCATTGCTGGATTGCAGGGTGGTCATAACTAGGGATGAGCGAATCAACTTCGGATGAAACATCGAAGTCATTTCGCATAAAACTTTGTTCCAATACTGTACGGAGCAGGAGCTCCATAGAGTATTTGAATGTATTTGCTCCGATGAGCCGAAGTTATTGCTTCTCGAAGTCTCGCAAGGCTTCGGGTAATAATTTCATAAATTAATTTGTACTGTAAAAAACTATTTCTCGAACTCGGGTTCGATTCCAAGCCGAGTTCAGGAACTGGTTTTTACAGTACAAATTCATTTATGAAATTATTACCCGAAGTCTCGCGAGACTTCGCGAAGCAATAACTTCGGCTCATCGGAGCCAACACATTTGAATAATGTACGGAGCTCCTGCTCCGTACAGTTTTGGAACGAAGTTTTATGCAAATCAACTTCGGATGTTTCATCCGAAGTTGATTCACTCATCCCTAGTCATAACCAGGGAAACGAGCAGTGTATAATGTGATGGAAAAATTAATCCAGCCAGCAAATGAGGTAATATGGATAATAACAATATATTAGTAAGTGCCTTGTATTAACTTTCTCTACATCATAAATGCAACTTACTGAACAAACCCTTTAATAGCTAAGAAGACGTACAGCATCATTGCCTCTAATACGGTGAGGAGAAGAGAATGCCACATTCCTCTAATTCTTTTCCTCCTCCTCATCATCCAGTGATGAGGGACCCTGAAGAAAGCACCACAGGACACCAGCTGAGGCAGTCCTAGAGTGATCCCATATAGACCCCAGTTTACCGTATGGCCATTACCCGCATATGATTTGAAGCAATTAGAACATTTTTACAATTATAATGTACAGTGCCCTCCCTAAGAAGACCTGAGATAAAACTGTCTGTTTAAAATTTGGCCAGTCCTTAACTACTTACTACAATTGAGTTTGCTGAGATGTACACCCCTGAAAAACATAATATATGTAGACTTTTCCCTTATATATTTTAAAGGGAAGTTAAAATTCCGTCAATACCGTTGCAGCAAGAGAGCAAGATATGGCATTAAAATGCATAAGCAGTGTGTGAGATGACCTCTGGGTACACCCACAAGTTCCAGGTTTATAAAGGAAAGGACATGCAGAATGATCCCCCCAGAATGCCAACCCTTTGTCCTAGGATTTAGTGGGAAAACAGTGGGGGATCAGGATTATTATCTCTATGTGGCTAACTATCACACCAGCGTAAGGGCTCATGCATACGAGTGTATCCACAATATACTGGCACCGGCTGTGTGCGCTCCTTATGACAGATGCAGACCCATTGACTTGAATGTTTATGCAATTCTCAAGATACAGAGTAATGCGGAGGCACGGATTGGAAGCACTTAGAAGTGCTTCCTTGGGATTTTGATACGTGCCTCCAAACTGCAAAAAAATCAAACATGTCCTATTTTTTTGACATGTGGACCGTCTCTTTCGGATCGCAGACCCATTCAAGGGGTCCACATCTGCAAATGGTGTGCACACGGATGATGCCCGTGCATTGCAGACTGCTATTTGCGGTCTGCAGCATGGGCATGGGGCTCACAAGCTCGTCTACAGGAGCCCTAACACTGTATATTGTGGCGTGATAAGCAAAAATCAGAGAGGCTTCCCTAGGTCCCTCCTTGGGCAACTACTCAAAAAAGAGTAACGGCAGGGCTCTCTGCAATGTTATTGGTTAAAGGGGTTGTCTCACTTCAGAAAATGGCATTTCTCATGGAGAAAGTTACTACAAGGCACTAACTAATGTATTGTGATTGTCCATATTGCTTCCTTTACTGGCTTCATTCATTTTTCCATCACAATATAAACTGCTCTTTTCCAGGGATTACTACCACCCTGCAATCCAGCAGTGGTGGCCGTGCTTGCACACATCGCTCGTTAGTGATGATCTGGCAGTGTAAGGGTCCATTCACATGTCCGTAAGTGTTTTGCGGATCCGCAAAACACTGACACCTGCAATGTTCAGGCCTCTTGCACACAGCCATTGTGGTTCTGTTCTATGCATTGGGGACTGCAATTTGCGGTCCCCAATGCATGGGCAACGTCCGTGCAGCGGCCGGGACGGATCCAGACCAATTCAACTGGCAATACGGCCACGGAAGCACAACTGCCGTGTGCAAGAGGCCTCTTTGTTATGGCGTTCACTATGCAGTAAAATTGATCTGTTACCTTCATTCTCCAGGTCAGTACGATTGCAACAATACCAAGCTTGTATAGTTTTTCTTGTGTTTTCATCACCATATTCTGACCCCTATAACTTTTTTTGTAGTTATGTGTACAGAACTGTGTATTTTAATAGTATGGGCATTTTGGCACACGGCAATGCCCATGATGTTTTTTTTTATTGGTTAAGTATTTTTATTTTGGGGAAAGGGGGGTGATTTGGACTTTTATATATTTTTTATATTTTTTTATTTTTATTCACCCTGGGTGACTATAATTGGCAATCGGGAATATTGGGGAGTACAAATAATGATAATTATATTTTTTATTTAATGTATCACGTTTCGAGAGGGATTAAAAAAATGATGGGTATTAAAGGGGTTGTCCGGGTTTGGTGATAATTAGTAAATAGGCTGCTTTTTACTAACAGCCTACATACAGTCAGCTGAGAAGCCAATTGTCCCATTACTCCCTTAACAAGTGGGAGGCACATAAGCAAAATGTTGTAATTCCTACACCGTTCACCTGATTTGGATGTAAATACTCTCAAATTAAAGCTGACAGTCTGCAGTTAAAGCACATCTTGTTAGTTTCATTTCAAATCCATTGTGGTGGTGTATAGAGCCAAAAATGTTAGAATTGTGTCCATGTCCCAATATTTATGGACCTGACTGTATATGTGGGTTCTACCTTTATTTATTTATTTCTGATGCCTCCATTCCTTACACTGGATTTGCGGACCGGAAGTATTCTTTTTTGTTCAGCTGGTGATGTACCGGGCTCCTTACTGGTGTGCTAAGCCTCGTCTGCTGCTTAGCAAAGAGCCCGGTGACGTCACCGGTACCGAGAGGTGTTCTGGAGCGCTCAAGGAAGCTGTTTTGTAGGAGGGAACTGGCATCACTAGAGACCGCTCCTTTGTGCCGTTTACGTCACCGGGCACAGAGGGGCGTTATTCTGGGCTGAAGGAGGTTGATTTGGATGCAGGGAACTCTGCTGTTTAGCATAGTGCACGCCTCTCATGTGCATTTATACTCAATGGGGCCGCATGGATTATGCCTATTCAAGTGCTGTAGGCACGCCTCCCATGTCCTTACAGATGAGGGGGAGGAATGGCAGGAAAAGGAATATTGATTAGAGGGAGTGGTTGCAATTGAGACGTCAATCTACAGAGTCGCACTGCCTTGCGGGACCCATAAAGCAGTGCGGCAGGAAATGACATAGAGGGAGCGCTGCAATGTAAACAATACCGAGCACCGCTTGAACCCGTAGGAGTGAAAAAAAAAGTGGGAACCTTCAGGTGGAACAGATACATTTAACGGTGAATACTAATGTTCAAGGATATACAGATTTCATTCCTATATGAAATAATATTAATTTGCGAGAAATGCAGAAAATTAAACACTATGTAAATTGGGAAAATAAGGGTATTTATTTGTTGTTTCAATTGTTTCAGGGGGATTTATTAAAAGATTTGGAAACACTTAAAAAAGAATTTGGGATTCCGAATAAAGAATGTTTTAGACGTTTACAGTTGAGAGAAGCAATTAATTCATCACTAGTAGACTCCCAGAGATATAAAAAGGCACCTATGGAGAATATTAATCAATTTCTTGATAATAGAAAGGTAAAAGGATGTGTTTCAAGAAGATAGGTTATTGTTGAAAATTAAACAAAGTAATATCATCATAGCGGCTAAAGAGAAATGGAAGAAAGATATTGATGGGATATCAGATGAACAGTGGGATGATGTATTGAAGAATATGAGGGCCTCACATGGGGTTTCTCAATTTTTTTTTTTATTCATGGGCTATATCGATCTCCTCTATTACCCATATAAGAAATGGGTATAAAACCCACAGATAAATGTCCTAGATGTGGTAGGAAACAAGCAGGCCTTTTCCATCTGGTATGGAGATGTCCTAAATTGTTCTGATATTGGTCGGAGATAGAGGTTATTATTAAAAAAACTATCGGAGAGACAAATAGAGGGAGATCCATTGGCTTGTATATTAGGAGGTATGATACATTTGCGGGTCTCAAGAATTGATAAACAAATTCTTTATAAATTATTGTTTCAAGCAAGTCTCCTTATTTTAAAAAGATGGATTAAAAAAGACCCCCCTCTGTGATAGAGTGGAAGAGATCGGTGGAAAATATTATAAGGACGGAGAGAATAATATACAGTCGTGGCCAAAAGTTTTGAGAATGACACAAATATTAGTTTTCACAAAGTTTGCTGCTAAACTGCTTTTAGATCTTTGTTTCAGTTGTTTCTGTGATGTGTTGAAATATAATTACACGCACTTCATAAGTTTCAAAGGCTTTTATCGACAATTACATGACATTTATGCAAAGAGTGAGTATTTGCAGTGTTGGCCCTTCTTTTTCAGGACCTCTGCAATTCGACTGGGCATGCTCTCAATCAACTTCTGGGCCAATTCCTGACTGATAGCAACCCATTCTTTCATAATCACTTCTTGGAATTTGTCAGAATTAGTAGGTTTTTGTTGGTCCACCTGCCTCTTGAGGATTGACCACAAGTTCTCAATGGGATTAAGATCTGGGGAGTTTCCAGGCCATGGACCCAAAATGTCAACGTTTTGGTCCCCGAGCCACTTAGTTATCACTTTTGCATTATGGCACGGTGCTCCATCGTGCTGGAAAATGCATTGTTCTTCACCAAGCTGTTGTTGGATTGTTGGAAGAAGTTGCTGTTGGAGGGTGTTTTGGTACCATTCTTTATTCATGGCTGTGTTTTTGGGCAAAATTGTGAGTGAGCCCACTCCCTTGGATGAGAAGCAACCCCACACATGAATGGTCTCAGGATGCTTTACTGTTGGCATGACACAGGACTGATGGTAGCGCTCACCTTTTCTTCTCCGGACAAGCCTTTTTCCAGATGCCCCAAACAATCGGAAAGAGGCTTCATCGGAGAATATTACTTTGCCCCAGTCCTCAGCAGTCCATTCACCATACTTTCTGCAGAAGATCAATCTGTCCCTGATGTTTTTTTTGGAGAGAAGTGGCTTCTTTGCTGCCCTTCTTGACACCAGGCCATCTTCCAAAAGTTTTTGCCTCACTGTGCGTGCAGATGCGCTCACACCTGCCTGCTGCCATTCCTGAGCAAGCTCTGCACTGGTGGCACTCCGATCCCGCAGCTGAATCCTCTTTAGGAGATGATCCTGGCACTTGCTGGACTTTCTTGGACGCCCTGAAGCCTTCTTAACAAGAATTAGTTCTTGATGATCCTATAAATTGTTGATTGAGGTGCAATCTTAGTAGCCACAATATCCTTGCCTGTGAAGCCATTTTTATGCAACGCAATGATGGCTGCATGCGTTTCTTTGCAGGTCACCATGGTTAACAATGGAAGAACAATGATTTCAAGCATCACCCTCCTTTTAACATGTCAAGTCTGCCATTTTAACCCAATCAGCCTGACATAATGATCTCCAGCCTTGTGCTCGTCAACATTCTCACCTGAGTTAACAAGACGATTACTGAAATGATCTCAGCAGGTCCTTTAATGACAGCAATGAAATGCAGTGGAAAGGTTTTTTTGGGATTAAGTTAATTTTCATGGCAAAGAAGGACTATGCAATTCATCTGATCACTCTTCATAACATTCTGGAGTATATGCAAATTGCTATTATAAAAACTTAAGCAGCAACTTTTTCAATTTCCAATATTTATGTAATTCTCCAAACTTTTGGCCACGACTGTATACTAATAGGGGAAACAAAGATTTGTTCTCCAAATTTTGGAATCGCTGGCTGAATAATAATAATGCATAATAATGTTTTTTATTTTATTTTTATTTCTCTCTTTCTCTCTCAGGGGTAGGATTAGTTGGGGTTGGTTTATAGTAATAGGATGGAAAATACATTTTGTTTTGTGTGAAATTTTATATCTTGTACTTTAATATTGAATAATAAAAATTATTTTAAAAAAAATAAAATAATTGGCAATCATTAGATTGCCCATTGTGTTCACTGATGGCTATATAGCCATTAGAGTTGAGCGAAGTGAGCTTTGGATGCTTAAAGGGATTCTGTCACCTCGTTTTAGCCTATAGAGCTGTGGACATGCACGGCTAGATCGCCGCTAGCATGTCCGCAATATACCTGTCCCATAGGGCTGTGTGCTTTTATTTACAGCGATCTAACTTTGTGAGCAAGGAGGAGATTTGTAGGACACAGGCGGTGCTGGGCTCCTTCACAGGGGGCATGCCTGGGCTCCAAGAAGGTTAATACAGCCCCTTGGGCTCCTTACCAGGCTCATTTACATATCTTTAAAATAATTTTTTAAACACAATAAAAGCACACAGCGCTATGGGACAGGTATATTGTGGACATGCTAGCGGCGATCAAGCCGTGCATGTCCGCAGCTCTATAGGCTAAAACGAGGTGACAGAATCCCTTTAATCCAAAGTTGTTTCGTTCAAAACTTCAGAATAATACTGTACAGAGATTCGTCTCCGTTCAGTATTAGATTGTATGGGCTCCATTGAGCTAAAGTAAGTTATTCACAAAGTCGCGTGAGACTTCATTGAATAACTTTGGTAATTGATTATTACTGTGAAAAACCACTTCGGTTCCGAGTGGTACCTTGGAACTGAAGCCAACTTTGGTTCTAAGGTTTTTCCCTGTAATAATCAATTACCGAAGTTATTCAAAGAAGTTGCGCATGACTTCGTGAATAACGGACTTAAGTACATTCTAATGTTGTACGGAGAAGGATCTCCAGTACAGCATTATAACAAAAATTTTTGTTCTAATATATTTAGCATCTGAAGTTGCTTCGCTCATCTCTAATAGCCATCATTGAACAAATCATTTTGAATACAACAGTACAGTGCTGCCACCTAGTGGCCTGTATTGGTGTATTCCTCTAATAGCCGCTGAAGCCTGTTTGAGGCTTTGGGCTATTAGTGCATTGTAACAGGTTCCCCGAACTCACCCGGGGAATGCTGGAGCGGGAGCGCGTGGCTACAGCTTCTGGCCTGCTCAGATGCCGAGGTCACATTTGACCATGCCACCTGAGGAAGAAATGTATGCAATCAGCCTTATGGCTGATCGTACATATGTGCAGAAGGAACCCAGTGGCTATGGTACCCTCTGCACTCGCGATCGGGTGCCATGTTTAAAGGATAACTGTCATATTTTTTTTATTTGCTAGTTTATTAGAGCTAGGCATGTATAACTGAGTTAGGCTACTTTCACACCTGCGTTTAGGTCGGATCCGTCTGGTATGTGCCCAGACGGATCCTCACCTATAATGCAAACGCTTCGATCCATTCAGAACGGATCCGTTTGCATTACCATGAACAAAAAAAAAAATATATTTATTTTTTTTTGTTCATGATAATGCAAACGGATCCGTTTTGACTTTACATTGAAAGTCAATGGGAGACGGATCCGTTTGAAAATTGAGCCATACTGTGTCAACTTCAAACGGATCCGTCCCCATTGACTTACATTGTAAGTCTGGACGGATCCGTTTGCCTCCGCACGGCCAGGCGGACACCTGAACGCTGCAAGCTGCGTTCAGGTGTCCGCCTGCTGAGCGGAGCGGAGGACAAACGGAGCCAGACTGATGCATTCTGAGCGGATCCGCATCCATTCAGAATGCATTAGGGCTGGACGGATCCGTTCGGGGCCGCTTGTGAGACCCTTCAAATGGAATTCACAAGCGGAGCCCCGAACGCTAGTGTGAAAGTAGCCTAAGTCTCTCAATGATTGTCAAAAGATCTGTAATTACTTTATAATAACAGCTTTCATTAATGTCCTCTATCCCTTTCACTGCTACCTTAAAAGACTGTTGCTATGGCTTGTCTGTCTTCCTTTTAGTATAAACAGAAGACAGAGGGACGGTCCTTCACACTGCATGCCTGCATTAGGCTTCAGAGTGAGGAGACGTGTCTCTCAGTAATCCAATCTGATTGGCTGTCAGGGAGATGCTGGCTACAGCAAGTGTGTATGTGAAGTGAGGGAAAAGCAGTTTTGGCCTCAGAGAACTGGCAGAGGAGCAATCTTGAGGAGGTCCTCAAATTGTAAATGTTTAAACAGCCGTAACTAAGGGAAATACTCCAGGAAAACAGTGGTATGTGAAGAAATGAAAGATTGCTTTATGTATAATGCTGATGCAGCAGTAACATATGCTAAAATAGATATTTTTTATGAAAAAGTGACTTACACTGTATATATACGGCGGAGGTCATGAAGGGGTTAACTGACAGATAAAAATTTTGGTGACACATTCCCTTTAAGCCATACAGTGCCATGCAGAAAACAAAGATGTGGTACAAAAAGCTGGGCATGCACATTGTACAGATGGCACTGTATAATGCTTTTGTGTTATTTAAATCTGCAGGTGTCATGAATGCGGTGTGGGTGGGAAAACTCCATACCAAGCACAGGAGGAAAGGGGAAAGGAACTAGGCCTGGAAACTAGGGTAAAGGAAAAGGTCACCTCCTAGAACAACCCTAATCCAAGTCCTGACTAACTATCAGTATGAACTAACCTCGATGGTAGGAAAGTTCATACACTGGAACCTAGAGCCCTAACACACCTTGTAGGGCCCTGGTATAGTGACAGGACTTGAGACAACCTATTCCTCCACCAGAAGGATGAACAGGAGTCTCCCTCAGGCCTATATACAAAAGACAGTGAAATACAACAGTCACAGTGCTCTTCTCTGTACCTGAGTTGCCCTGTAGGCTGGCTGCATGCTCCCTTGCGTACTGGCTGCAGGCCGAAATCCTGTGCAGGCTGGTTGCTAGGGGCTGCGTGCTGGCTTCTGTATCCGTGTTGAATCGCCTGTGTATGTTTTCCCTCCCTAATTGTGTTCTATGGTTCAGTTCCGGTGCTTGGTTTGTAGTTATTCCCTCTTGTTCTGGCTCAGTTTTTCCATGTATTCTGGTTGCCAGGGGCAACGACCTGCACTTCTGCCTGTTAGTTTTGCCTGCTTCTGTTGGGGTTAACTCCGCTGTTCTGAGTCTGGGTGGGGCTTTCTCAAGTGCCTCGTGATGCAGCTTTAAGTCCCTGTGAGCTGTGGAGCTTGGGGTCAGTATGTCCTGTTCTAGGTGTAGCTCCTTGCTGCTGACCCAAGGGGTCTTACCATCTGCCCGTTTGTATGGTTCCGCCTAGGTTTACATTGTTGTATTCTGTCTCTTGTTTATGCCATGTCCTGTTCTGTCTGTACCTCCCCTGCATTATGTTATGTTCCTGGTCTGTTTCCTGTTCGCCTAGCAGTGCGTAACTGCGTCCGAGAGCCTGGCAGTGCTTAACTGCTTCCGATGTACAGTACAGACCAAAAGTTTGGACACACTTTCTCATTCAAAGAGTTTTCTTTATTTTCATGATTATGAAGGCATCAAAACTATGAATTAACACATGTGGAATTATATACATAACAAACAAGTGTGAAACAACTGAAAATATGTCATATTCTAGGTTCTTCAAAGTAGCCACCTTTTGCTTTGATTACTGTTTTTCACACTCTTGGCATTCTCTTGATGAGCTTCAAGAGGTAGTCCCCTGAAATGGTCTTCCAACAGTCTTGAAGGAGTTCCCAGAAATGCTTAGCACTTGTTGGCCCTTTTGCCTTCACTCTGCGGTCCAGCTCACCCCAAACCATCTCGATTGGGTTCAGGTCCAGTGACTGTGGAGGCCAGGTCATCTGGCGCAGCACCCCATCACTCTCCTTCATGGTCAAATAGCCCTTACTTTCAAAGTTTTCCCAATTTTTCGGCTGAGTGACTGACCTTCATTTCTTAAAGTAATGATGGCCACTCGTTTTTCTTTACTTAGCTGCTTTTTTCTTGCCATAATACCAATTCTAACAGTCTATTCAGTAGGACTATCAGCTGTGTATCCACCTGACTTCTCCTCAACGCAACTGATGGTCCCAACCCCATTTATAAGGCAAGAAATCCCACTTATTAAACCTGACAGGGCACACCTGTGAAGTGAAAACCATTTCAGGGGACTACCTCTTGAAGCTCATCAAGAGAATGCCAAGAGTGTGCAAAGCAGTAATGAAAGCAAAAGGTGGCTACTTTGAAGAACCTAGAATATGACATATTTTCAGTTGTTTCACACTTGTTTGTTATGTATATAATTCCACATGTGTTAATTCATAGTTTTGATGCCTTCAGTGTGAATCTACAATTTTCATAGTCATGAAAATAAAGAAAACTCTTTGAATGAGAAGTTGTGTCCAAACGTTTGGTCTGTACTGTATCCTGTCCCATGTCTGTCCTGCTGTGTCCATTAGCTTAGCAGAGCTTATCTGTGTCTGTTTCTGTTCTTGTCAGTTTCTGTCCATGTCTGTATCTGCTTGTTTCTTGTCTGCCTTCGGAATCGCCATCCGTGTGCAGCTCTGCCTGGGGCCGCCTAGCTTGCAGCGCAGGTAACTGCTTCTGCCTTTGCTATGCCTTGTCTGTCTGTGGTATCTGTTTCTGAATCTGTATCAGTATCGCTGTCTGACTCTGCTGGTACCATTGTTGGTATCTTCTGGTCTGCTGTACCAGCTGCCACTGACTCGGTTTACGCTCTGGAGTCGCCCCTGGCAACTACCGTGGCTCAGGTCTATCCTCACCACCAGAGGCGCTAGTGAAGACCAGGTGTTGCTTAGTTATGCCCCCTCCAGAGTATTGCCAGTCAGTGCCACAGTGGGCACACACCCGCTGGTTCGTTACAACAACAAACAAAATACAAATAGGGAAGACGACACTTAACTTCACGTGGAGCAAAGGCAGCACCAGGAGCTCAACCGAGATCCAACAACCAGCTAGCCCAGAAACTGAAGCTATAAACCGCTTCCACAGAAGGGGTAAGCAGTAATAAAAAGGGGACGTTAAATGACCAAACCAACACCTGCAAGAAGTGTGGTCATTACCAAAACAACATAGACACAAATGATCCACAAGGAACCAGTTGGATTAACCCACGTGTTGCCAGTCTCTCTGATCTCCTGGCCACTGTCATGGGAGTGTCCATGACAGCAGGCCAGGTGGAAAAATTCCTTCATTTTCAAGGAGTGGTGATTAAAGCCCTAATTTTTCAAAATCAGGAAGAGGAAGGTCCCAGTACTTCTGGAACTGACAGTGCTCATATTGTACCAGGGAAATGTTGCCCTGGTGAAATCCCACATACAGCAAGGAAAGGAAAGACCTCAAAAAGATGTAGATTGTGCTCCAAAAATGGTATACAAATGGACACCATTTATCATTGTGAAATCTAGCCTGAAAAACCTGGCCTCTGTACAAAGGATTGCTTAAAAGCATGCCACACATCCATGAAGTATTCATTTTACCGTTTATGTACCCTGTAACTTTACTACATTATTACACTCAGATATATTCCGCACAGCTTACATATACACCAACCACTACACATCCATTTCTGGAAAACACATGTGGGGTCAGAATGCTCAACACACCCCTTCAAAAATTACTTGAGGGGTGTAGTTTCCGAAAAGAAGTCACTTTTTATTGGGCTCTATTTTATTTCACATCAGAACCTCAGCAATTGTCAGACAATGCTGTGTAAATCACTATATTAGGCCTCCATTGTGCATGGTGTACTTTCACTTTGGAGCCCTGTCATATATCCAGACTACACATTAGGGGCATATGTAGGGTGTTTCTATCATGAAATGCAGTACAATAACAAAGAGCTGACTTTTCAAAGTGGCACAACATATTGGGCAGTGAAATTGCATATCTGGAAAAATTTAAATTGTTATATTTCACCCTCTACTACACATTCATTTCTGGAAAACACCTGTGGGGTCAAGAATGCTAAGCAGACCCCTTGAAAAATTCCTTAACCTGTTGGGGACACAGGGCGTACCTGTACGCCCTGATGTCCCGGTACTTAAGGACACAGGGCGTATAGGTACGTCCTGTGTATTTCCGATCACCGCCGCGCAGCAGGAACTGGGTGCCTGCTGAAATGAATCAGCAGGCACCCTGGGTCAATGCCCTGGATTTATTGTCCTGATTCTGTAGTTTACTGCTGTATGGCCACACGGCAGGGTGCAGAAGGAAAGGAACGCCATATGGTTTTTGGAAGGCAGTTTTTGCTGGACTGGTTTTTTGACACCATGTCCCATTTGAAGCCCCCCCTGATGCACCCCTAGAGTAGAAACTACACCCCTCAAGGTATTCAAAACTGATTTTACAAACTTTGTTAACCCTTTAAGTGTTCCACAAGAGTTAATGGCAAATGGAGATGAAATTTCTGAATTTCAATTTTTTGTTACTTTGCCTCACAAAAAGTGTAATATAGAGCAACCAAAAATCATATGTACCCTAAAATAGTACCAACAAAACTGCCACCTTATCTCGTAGTTTCCAAAAGGGAAATGTTGAGTTTTGTTTGGCTGTTAACCCTTGCTTTGTATGAATTAAAATGGAAAATTTGCCCAAAAAAAATCTAAATTCTGAAATTTTATCTCCATATGCCATTAACTCTTGTGGAACACCTAAAGGGTTAACGACGTTTGTAAAATCGAATACCTTGAGGGGTGTAGTTTCTAGAATGGGGTGTTTTCTATTATGTAAGCTTCACTGTCATGGTCTTACCTGCTTGCTGCTCTCCTTCGTTTGACATGTGCTGGCGGCCATCTTGGTTTCTGGGTTTCTTGTAGCCTTCCACCCTGCGGCTCCTCCTTCCCCTGGGAGGAGCTGGATGCCTAGCTCATATATATAGGAGGTCTGTGGCTTCAGTTCCTTGCTTGGTCCTCTTGTGTTCACATGCTTCTAAGACTGCTGCTGCTTCTGGTTCCTGATCCTGGCTTCGTCTGACTACCCTTCTGGTTCCTGAACCTGGCTTCGTCTGACTACCCTGCTGGTTCCTGATCCTGGCTTCGTCTGACTACCCTGCTGGTTCCTGATCCTGGCTTCGTCTGACTACCCTTCTGGTTCCTGACCTCTGGCTTCGCAAAGACTCTGCTCGGTTTCACCATCCGTTTGGACTTTTGCTTTACAGCTTTATTTTCAATAAAGCCTTCTTATTTTCACTTATCTCTTGTTGTACGTCTGGTTCATGGTTCCGTGACATTCACAAAGTGACTTCAGACCTGAACTGGTCCTTTAACCCCTTAAGGACTTAGGACGTATCGGTACGGCATGGGTCCCGAGTCCTTAAGGACCCATGACGTACTGGTACGTCATGAGTTTAAAATAAGATTGCGGCGCCCGAACGGAATGCCGGCTGAAATCATTCAGCCGGCATCCTGTCACAACGCCGAGGGGGGTCATGTGACCCCCCCGTATCGGCGATCGCAGCAAACCACAGGTCAATTCAGACCTGCGGTTTGTTGCGGTTTCTGCAGTTTCTGCAGTTTCTGATCCCCGCGGTCCCTGACCACGGCGATCAGAAACTTTAGTGTGGCGAAAATATATATTTATCACCCCCCTGCACCTCTGAATGATTTTAGCCCGGTGGGAGGTGCAGGGGGGTGTCGCAGGCGGTGCGGGAGGCGGGTGGTGCGGCAGGCAGGATCGCGATCCCCCGCCCGCCTCCCCTTGAATAATCGTTGGCTTCTAGTGGGTATACCAGGGTGCCAGCACATTGCTGGCACCCTGGTATGAACGGCTGACATCGGTGATGCGATGTCAGCCGTTTAACCCTTTCCATACATCGGTCCGTATGGACCGCTGTATAGAAAAGGTTAACAGCTCAGGGAGCTCCCTCCCTCTCCCATCGGGGGGCTGCTGTGCCTTTGCAGCCCCCCGATGGGAGAGGGAGAGAGCCCCCAGACAGCCCCCTGACAGCCCTGTCCTTGCCCCCAGACAGCCCCCCGACAGCCCTGTCCTTACCCTTCCCCGTCTGCGAAGTTCTGAACACTACTGAGCAGACGGGGAAGGTTCCAATGGCAACAGGACGCCGTCTCAGGCATCCTGCTGTCCATGGTGCTGAACAGATCTGTGCTAAAGGCAAAGATCTGTTCAGACAAAGTGTAAGTAAAATACAGTACAGTACAATATATATTGTACTGTACTGCATTATACAGACATCAGACCCACTGGATCTTCAAGAACCAAGTGGGTCTGGTTCAAAGAAATGAAAAAAAAAGTTAAAAAAGTTAAGATTAAAAAAAACATATTTATCACTGAATAAAAAAAAAAAAAGAAACTTCCCTACACATGTTTGGTATCGCCGCGTCCGTAACGACCTGATCTATAAAACGGTCATGTTACTTTCCCCGCACGGTGAACGCCATAAAATAAAAAAATTAAAACTATGAGAAAATTGAAATTTTGCCCACCTTACTTCCCAAAAAAGGTAATAAAAGTGATCAAAAAAGTCGCATGTATGCCAAAATAGTACCAATCAAACCGTCATCTCATCCCGCAAAAATCATACCCTACCCAAAAACTGAAAAAACTATGGCTCTTAGACTATGGAAACACTAAAACATGATTTTTTTTGTTTCAAAAATGAAATCATTGTGTAAAACTTAAATAAAATAAAAAAAAGTATACATATTAGGTATCTACGCGTCCGTATCGACCGGATCTATAAAAATATCACATGAACTAACCCCTCAGGTGAACACCCTGTAAAAAAATAAAAATAAAAACGGTGTAAAAAAAGCCATTTTTTGTCATCTTACGTCACAAAAAGTGTAATAGCAAGCAATCAAAAAGTCATATGCACCCCAAAATAGTGCCAATCAAACCGTCATCTCATCCCGCAAAAAATGAGACCCTACTTAAGATAATCGCCCAAAAACTGAAAAAACTATGGCTCTTAGACTATGAAGACACTAAAACATTTTTTTTGTTTTAAAAATGAAATCATTGTGTAAAACTTACATAAATAAAAAAAATTGTATACATATTAGGTATTGCCACGTCCGTGACAACCTGCTCTATAAAATTACCACATGATCTAACCTGTCAGATGAATGTTGTAAATAACAAAAAATAAAAACGTGCCAAAAAATCTATTTCTTGTAACCTTGCCGCACAAAAAAGTGGAATATAGAGCAACCAAAAATCATAAGTACCCTAAACTAGTACCAACAAAACTGCCACCCTATCCCGTAGTTTCTAAAATGGGGTCACTTTTTTGGAGTTTCTACTCTAGGGGTGCATCAGGGGGGCTTCAAATGGGACATGGTGTCAAAATAACCAGTCCAGCAAAATCTGCCTTCCAAAAACCGTATGGCATTCCTTTCCTTCTGCGCCCTGCCGTGTGCCCGTACAGCGGTTTATGACCACATATGGGGTGTTTCTGTAAACTACAGAATCAGGGCCATAAATAATGAGTTTTGTTTGGCTGTTAACCCTTGCTTTGTAACTGGAAAAAAAAATATTAAAATGGAAAATCTGCCAAAAAAGTGAAATTTTGAAATTGTATCTCTATTTTCCATTAAATCTTGTGCAACACCTAAAGGGTTAACAAAGTTTGTAAAATCAGTTTTGAATACCTTGAGGGTGTAGTTTCTTAGATGGGGTCACTTTTATGGAGTTTCTACTCTAGGGGTGCATCAGGGGAGCTTCAAATGGGACATGGTGTCAAAAAACCAGTCCACCAAAATCTGGCTTCCAAAAACCATACGGCGCACCTTTCCCTCTACGCCCTACTGTGTGCCCGTACAGTTGTTTACGGCCACATATGGGGTGTTTCTGTAAACGGCAGAGTCAGGGCAATAAAGATACAGTCTTGTTTGGCTGTTAACCCTTGCTTTGTTAGTGGAAAAAATGGGTTAAAATGGAAAATTAGGCAAAAAAATGAAATTCTCAAATTTCATCCCCATTTGCCAATAACTCTTGTGCAACACCTAAAGGGTTAACGAAGTTTGTAAAATCAGTTTTGAATACCTTGAGGGGTGTAGTTTATAGAATGGGGTCATTTTTGGGCGGTTTCTATTATGTAAGCCTCGCAAAGTGACTTCAGACCTGTAGTGGTCCCTAAAAATTGGGTTTTTGTAAATTTCTGAAAAATTTCAAGATTTGCTTCTAAACTTCTAAGCCTTGTAACATCCCCAAAAAATAAAATATCATTCCCAAAATTCTACAAACATGAAGTAGACATATGGGGAATGTTAAGTCATCACAATTTTTGGGGGTATTACTATGTATTACAGAAGTAGAGAAACTGAAACTTTGAAATTTGCTAATTTTTCAAAAATTTTGGTAAATATGATATTTTTAACTATATAAATTAACTTTTTTGACCCAATTTTAGCACTGTCATGAAGTACAATATGTGACGAAAAAACTATCTCAGAACGGCCTGGATAAGTCAAAGCGTTTTAAAGTTATCAGCACTTAAAGTGACACTGGTCAGATTTGCAAAAAATGGCCAAGTCCTTAAGGTGAAATAGGGCTGAGTCCTTAAGGGGTTAAAAAGTGGGTTTTTGAAAATGTCAGAAAAATTTCAAGATTTGCTTCTAAACTTCTAAGCCTTGTAATGTCCCCAAAAAATAAAATGTCATTCCCAAAATGATCCAAACATGAAGTAGACATATGGGGAATATGTAAAGTAATAACAATTTTTGTAGGTATTACTATGTATTATAAAAGTAGAGAAATTGAAACTTGGAAATTTACTAATTTTTCCACATTTTTGGTAAATTTTTGTATTTTTTTTTATTAATAAAAATGTTTTTTTTTTTTACTTCATTTTACCAGTGTCATGAAGTACAATATGTGACGAAAAAACAATCTCAGAATGGCTTAGATAAGTCAAAGCATTTTAAAGTTATCCCCACATAAAGTGACACTGGTCAGATTTGCAAAAAATGGCCTGGTCCTTAAGGTGAAATTGAGCCCGGTCCCTAAGGGGTTAAGGAATGTAGCTTCCAAAATGGGATTACTTCTTGGGGGTTTCCTCTGTAGGGGGCAGCTCAGAATATCTTGAAATGTGACAGAGTG
This sequence comes from Bufo bufo, assembly GCF_905171765.1. NCBI lineage: Eukaryota > Metazoa > Chordata > Amphibia > Anura > Bufonidae > Bufo > Bufo bufo. The sequence continues at coordinate 342,555,168 of NC_053389.1, forward strand.
CCTAAAAACCATTTCAGCAAAATTTTCCCTCCAAAGTCCAAATAGCTCTAGTTCCCTTCTGAGTCCTGCTGTGTGCCCATTCAACATTTTATGACCACATTTGGGGTGCTGACATATTCAGGAGAAAATTGGTAAGAAATTATGGAGTGCATTTCTCCTGTTACACCTTGTGAAAATGAAAAATTTAGGGCTAAAGCAACATTTTATTGTAAAAAAGTAATTCTTAATTTTCATGGCCAAGTGTTTCTAAATTGTATGAAACACCTGTTAGGTCAAAGTGTTAATTAGAACCCTTGAAAAAATCCTTGATGGGTGTAGTTTCCAAAATGGGGTCATTTTTTTGGGTTACCACTGTAGGGTTCTTCAAATGGAACATGGGACCTGAAAACTATTCCAGTACAATCTAGTATTTAAAAATCCTACAGCACTCCTTCCATTCTGAGCCCTGCCGTGTGCCCATACAACAGTTTACGACCACATATGGGGGTGTTCCTTTAGACTGCAGAATCAGGGTAACCAGTATTGAGGTTTGTTTTGCAGTTAATCACCCAAGATAGAGGAATAACTTAAAACGTAACCTTTAATAATTGTGGTTAAAATGAACATGTTTGCTATGAACACACTATAAATATACTATGAATGGCTACTGCCATTCTGAACTCACACCCATTCATATGCTGTTCCTAGAAGGAGGAGCTAGCAGTTCTAGCGAAATGCAAAGGACAAAACAGGGGCTTGATAGGAAGTTTTAGGCTCCAGTGCCGGCCGGGGTCACTATTTTTAGGGTGAGTGCTCTGAATATGCCGGAATAAGGCTAGATTTTGAAAGGACTCAGCAAGTTGATATATAGTTGAAATTAGTACCTAACTCCTAAAATAGGTTAATATGTGACCTGGACATGAGGAAAGTATAAAATGCACCAGAAACATACAAAAATATTAGCTATATGTTTATAGTGTGTTCATAGAAAATATGTTCATTTTAACTGCGATAATTGAAGGTTAAGTTTTAAGTTATTCATCCATCTTGGGTAATCAGCTTTTGAATAGGAGGTAGCAGAATAGTGTACCTAAAACATTAAGCTGTATATGAAGTAAAGTGTTCTGGGGTAAATAGGCTGTATATATTGAAAATGTTCCAGTATTGTGGGGTTAATGGGCTGTATATGGGGTAAAGGTTCCAGTGTTGTGGGGTTATTAGGCTGTATATATGGAAAAGGTTCCAGTGTTGTGGGTTAATAGGCTGTATATGGGGGTAAAGCTGGCAGTGTAGTGCGGTTAATAGACTGTATATAGGGAAAAGGTTCCAGTGTTGTGGGGTTAATAGGCTATATATGGGGATAAAGCTTCCAGTGTAGTGGGGTTAATAGACTGTATATAGGGAAAAGGTTCCAGTGTTGTGGGGTTAATAGGCTATATATGGGGATAAAGCTTCCAGTGTAGTGGGGTTAATATGCTGTATATAGGGTAAAGGGTCGAGTGCTGTGGGGTTAATATGCTGTATATGGGGTAAAGGGTCTAGTGTTGTGGGATTAATATGCTGTATATGGGGTAAATGGTCTAGTCTTCAGACAAACCTGCTTCTTTAGCTGTGGATAGGGTTCCCAGCCCCGTCAACTTTATGTAGTACAAATCACAGCAAGAGAATTTGCGAAAGTTGATTGTATTTTTATTCAGAAAACGTGAAATGCGTCTCTCTTAGTGCGAACGTTTTCGGTCGAAAATTCAGCCTTTGTCAGGCACTACAATTGTCCAATGGAACGTAATCAAAATAAGGCTTGTGTTATCATACATCAAAAATAATGTGACAATATATAGCATAAAAAAATCGCATAGAAAGCACATTTATATACTCAAGATATACCGCCATATAGTAGTATTTTGCGTTTACATCTTCAAGAAATAAAAAAGGAGAAAACAACAGCATGTCATCTGTGCGCAGTTATTAAGTGTCATGGTCTTACCTGCTTGCTGCTCTCCTTCGTTTGACATGTGCTGGCGGCCATCTTGGGTCCTGGGTTTCTTGTAGCCTTCCACCCTGCGGCTCCTCCTTCCCCTGGGAGGAGCTGGATGCCTAGCTCATTTATATAGGAGGTCTGTGGCTTCAGTTCCTTGCTTGGTCCTCTTGTGTTCACATGCTTCTAAGACTGCTGCTGCTTCTGGTTCCTGATCCTGGCCTCGTCTGACTACCCTGCTGGTTCCTGATCCTGGCTTCGTCTGACTACCCTGCTGGTTCCTGATCCTGGCTTCGTCTGACTACCCTGCTGGTTCCTGATCCTGGCTTCGTCTGACTACCCTTCTGGTTCCTGACCTCTGGCTTCGCAAAGACTCTGCTCGGTTTCACCATCCGTTTGGACTTTTGCTTTACAGCTTTATTTTCAATAAAGCCTTCTTATTTTCACTTATCTCTTGTTGTACGTCTGGTTCATGGTTCCGTGACATTAGGACCAAGCCATGAATTCTGACGGTACAGGGCCATCCTCGCTACCCACGCTGGTTGCCAGACTTGATCAGCAGGATCACCTGTTGGGTCGGTTCGCTGTGGCGTTGCAAACCCTGCTTGAACGCACGGCTCATTTCGCTCCCGTTGCCGATGGGTCGGTTGTCGCTCCTGGGCTCGCTCCTACTGCCGCCCCGGTTGTTGCGCCAGAGTCTACCCCGACACCTGTTGTTGCGCCTGCGGTGTTTCGGGGTATGACCGGTTCTGCCCCTCTTCCACAGCGCTTTGGGGGAGAGCCAACTCAGTGCCGAGGTTTCCTTAACCAGGTGGGCATTTATTTCGAGTTGCTGCCACATGCCTTTCCTACTGAGAGATCAAAGGTGGGCTTCTTGATCTCGCTGCTCTCGGACAAGGCCTTGGCCTGGGCCAGCCCTTTATGGGAGAACAACAATCCGGTGGTTGCCGAGTTTTCCGGTTTTGTTGCTTCTCTTCGGAAGGTATTCGATGTGCCGGCTCGTGCTGCCTCTGCTGCGAAGCTCCTTATGTCCATCAGACAGGGTTCACGATCCGTAGCTGAATACGCCATTGAGTTTCGTACCCTGGCAGCAGAGGTGGGCTGGAATAATGAGGCTCTGGTCGCTGCTTTCTCTCATGGTCTCTCGGATGCCTTGAAGGATGAGGTTGCAGCTAAGGACCTACCAGTTGAGCTCGAGTCTCTTATTTCTTTCCTGATTTTGATTGACACCAGACTCAGGGAGAGACCTTCCTTTAAGGAGAACCTGCGGAGGTCTTCTAACAGATTGGTGCCTACGTTTGCTGTCCCACCCGTGCCTCCCTCTCCTCCCACGCCTCCTGGGGATGACTTGTCTGGGGGTGAACCCATGCAGCTGGGGTTTGCTCGCCTGTCCGAGGGGGAGAGGGCACTCCGGAGACGCGAGGGCCGATGCATGTACTGTGGTCTCGGTGGGCATTTTCGGTTGGCATGTCCGAACCGTCCGGGAAACGCTCGTACCCTGAGATCCTGTCGGGGGCAGATCTTGGGTGGAGTCTCCTCGTCCCCGGTTTCCCGTGTTGACAAACCACTGATCACTGTTGTCCTCTCCTGGGTCGGGGGCTCGGTGACGACCCAGGCGTTGGTGGACTCTGGTGCTGGTGGTTTGTTCATTGATAGTGTGTTCGCTGCCGCCAATTCCATTCCTCTGCAGGCTCGAGGTTCCCCACTGGCTCTTGAGGCGATAGACGGCAGACCCCTTCTGCCGCCACACGTGACTCATGAGACCCTTCCAGTGGGAATAGCCATTGGTGCCGTTCACAGAGAGTCGGTCTGCCTCCAGGTTATTTCGTCTCCACACTACTCGGTGGTCTTGGGGTACCCCTGGCTCCAGAAGCATAATCCGACTTTCGATTGGAGATCGGTCGAGATCCTCTCGTGGTCACCGCAGTGTGGGGCTAGTTGCATCCATGGGTCTGTCAAGTTGCTGTGTACTTCCTCGGACTCTCTGTTGCCTCCTGAATACGAGGAGTACCGGGATGTATTCGATAAGGTGCGCGCGGTTGCCCTACCTCCGCACCGCCCATACGATTGTGCCATAGAGTTACAATCTGGTGCCGTTCCTCCTCGTGGCAAAGTCTATCCACTGTCGGTAGCGGAGAATGAGGCCATGGAGGAGTACGTGAGGGAGGCGCTTTCACGCGGACACATTCGCAAATCTTGGTCCCCGGCAGGGGCTGGATTTTTCTTTGTGAAAAAGAAGGGCGGTGAGTTGAGGCCTTGCATCGATTACAGGGGTCTCAATCGCATCACGATCAAGAACGCTTACCCGATACCCTTGATTTCCGAGCTGTTCGATCGCCTTAAAGGGGCCACGGTCTTTACCAAACTCGACCTGAGGGCGGCATATAACCTGGTAAGGATCAAGGCGGGCGATGAGTGGAAGACCGCGTTTAACACCAGGACCGGTCATTACGAATCCTTGGTTATGCCCTTTGGGTTGTGCAATGCGCCCGCAGTCTTTCAGGAATTCATCAACGATGTTTTCCGTGACCTGTTGCAGCAGTGTGTGGTAGTCTATTTGGATGACATCTTGGTATATTCTGAATCCATGGAGGCCCACATTCTGGATGTCAGACGAGTGTTGCAACGGTTACGAGAGAACAAGCTGTTCGGTAAGCTTGAGAAATGCGAATTTCACCGATCCCAGGTAACCTTCTTAGGTTACATCATTTCCGCTGAGGGGTTCTCCATGGATCCTGAGGAGGTTTCGGCTGTCTTACAGTGGCCCCAGCCCAGTGGTCTTCGTTCCCTGCAGCGCTTTTTGGGCTTCGCCAATTATTATCGGAAGTTCATCAGGGACTTTTCCATGCTGGCCAAGCCTCTCACGGATCTGACCAGGAAGGGCAGTAATTCCCAGGTCTGGCCGCTCGAGGCCATCCGAGCTTTTGAGGCCCTAAAGTCCGCCTTTGTGTCGGCTCCGATTCTGTCGCATCCCAACCCTGGGTTGCCCTTTGTCCTCGAGGTGGACGCGTCTGAGACGGGAGTAGGCGCCCTTCTGTCTCAGCGTAGAACACCAGAGGGTCCTCTGCTTCCTTGTGGGTTTTACTCCCGGAAACTGTCTTCCGCGGAGTGCAACTATCAGATTGGTGACAGGGAGTTATTGGCCATCGTGCAGGCCCTTAAAGAATGAAGGCACTTGCTCGAGGGTTCGGTGGTTCCGGTTCTCATCCTGACGGACCACAAGAATCTGACCTACCTTTCTGAGGCCAAGAGATTGACACCACGTCAGGCCAGATGGGCTCTGTTCTTGTCACGTTTTAATTACGTGGTCTCCTACCTACCCGGTTCCAAGAACATCAGGGCGGATGCCTTATCACGGCAGTACTCCGAGCTGTCCAGGGAGGAGTCGATTCCGACTTCGGTCATACCTCCGAATCAGATCCTGGCCGCCATTCGCACCAGCCTGACCTCTCCCCTGGGTGAGCAGATTTTGGCGGCTCAATCTGGTGCTCCCTCTGGGAGACCCAACGGCAGATGTTTTGTGCCTGAGGAGTTGCGCACTCGGTTGTTGCGAACCTACCATAACTCCAAGACCGCGGGGCATCCTGGAAAGAATCAGCTGTCCTGGGCTGTTTCACGTCTGTTCTGGTGGCCTTCCCTACGTTCCGACATCGCCGCATATGTAGCGGCATGCTCCGTTTGTGCCCAGAGTAAGTCCCCTCGGCACCTTCCGTTGGGCCTTCTGCAACCCATAGCCACCGGGGAGCGCCCATGGTCACACCTGGGGATGGATTTCATTGTGGACCTCCCTGCATCCCGAGGCCATACGGTCATTCTCATGATTGTGGATCGGTTTTCCAAAATGTGCCACTGTGTTCCTCTCAAGAAGTTACCCTCTGCACAAGAGTTGGCCACGATTTTTGCCAGGGAGGTCTTCCGGTTGCACGGTTTGCCTAAGGAGATTGTGTCGGATCGGGGGAGTCAGTTTGTGTCCAGGTTCTGGCGCGCCTTTTGCTCCCAGTTGGGGATTCATCTCTCCTTCTCCTCGGCCTACCACCCTCAGTCCAATGGGGCCGCAGAACGATCCAATCAGGCCTTGGAGCAATTCCTTCGTTGCTATGTCTCCGATCACCAAGACAATTGGGTTGACCTCCTGCCTTGGGCTGAGTTTGCCAGGAACACGGCGGTGAACTCTTCCTCTGGGACGTCTCCCTTCATGGCCAATTATGGGTTCCAACCTGCCGTGTTACCGGAGGTATTCTCTCCCCAGGATATTCCGGCTGTGGAGGATCACCTTTCCGTCCTACGTGCTTCTTGGGTACAGATCCAGAAGTCCCTTGAGGTCTCTGCGCAGCGCCAGAGATTCCAGGCTGATCGCAGACGAGCGCCTGCTCCTTCCTACCAGGTCGGAGACCGTGTATGGTTGTCCACCCGCAACCTCAACCTTCGAGTGCCCACTCCCAAGCTGGCGCCTCGCTTTGTTGGTCCCTTCCGAGTGCTTCGCAGGGTAAACCCGGTAGCCTATGCCCTTGCGCTTCCTCCTGGCATGCGGATCTCCAACGTGTTTCATGTCTCCCTGTTGAAGCCACTGGTGTGTAATCGTTTCACTTCCTCGGTTCCTCGGCCTCGTCCGGTCCAAGTGGGCAATCGTGAGGAATATGAGGTGAGCAATATCCTGGACTCACGCCTGGTCCTGGAGCTGGATGCCTAGCTCATTTATATAGGAGGTCTGTGGCTTCAGTTCCTTGCTTGGTCCTCTTGTGTTCACATGCTTCTAAGACTGCTGCTGCTTCTGGTTCCTGATCCTGGCCTCGTCTGACTACCCTGCTGGTTCCTGATCCTGGCTTCGTCTGACTACCCTGCTGGTTCCTGATCCTGGCTTCGTCTGACTACCCTGCTGGTTCCTGATCCTGGCTTCGTCTGACTACCCTTCTGGTTCCTGACCTCTGGCTTCGCAAAGACTCTGCTCGGTTTCACCATCCGTTTGGACTTTTGCTTTACAGCTTTATTTTCAATAAAGCCTTCTTATTTTCACTTATCTCTTGTTGTACGTCTGGTTCATGGTTCCGTGACATTAAGGTAATAAAAATGCATGAGATATCCTAAGTAACCAAATGCCCCTTGTAATAAGGTGTTGTTGCTTGATATATAAAGAGATAATAATGCCATAAATTACATTCCAAGAGGTGTTACAATACTTCTCACATATTCTCAAAAATATTTTAAAGGGATCCCTATTTCAAATAATCCAAAAAGTCTATGCTATGGTAGGTATCTCTCACTTACCTGTGCCGCTGGAGGGTAGAAGTTCAGAAGGAGTAACACCAGTTGTGGCAGAAGGGGGCATAAAGGCCGCCTGGAGTAGATGGTGTGATATGACTGCCGTGTTATGGGGTTAATATGCTATATATGGGGTAAAGGTCTAGTGTTTTCTAATTTTCAAGTTTCTAAGAAAAAACAAACGCTAGTCTCAATATAGTAAGGCCTTTTATGGTTATTATATGATTGTGTATTATTTATTATAGTATAGGCTTTTATTATGGGTTAAATGAGAGGGACAAAAATTACGGGGAAAAAAAGTTTATGTAAGTGTTACAACCAGTGGGTGAGACCCAGTGGTCAAACCAGAGAGCGTGTGAATTCTCTGTGTCAACCAAGGGATGGCCTCCCCTAACCCCTAGGGCAGTGGTGGCGAACCTATGGCATGGGTGCCAGAGGTGGCACTCAGAGCCCTCTATGTGGGCACCCGCACCCTGGAAAAAGTCTAAGGTGTACCAATATGTCTTAGACTTTTCCTGCCATTCATCAGCGCAGGCCGCACTGTGAACGGCACAGGCAGCACAATAAATGTGGGCAGGCTGTTATAACTAAATGATAGTACATGGAAGATATACTATTGGACTGTAGTATTCAGGTTAAATTGCCGTGGTGGCACTTTGCAATACATAAGTGGGTTTTGAGTTGCAGTTTGGGCACTCGGTTTCTAAAAGGTTCGCCATCACTGCCCTAGGGTGTTATCCTCTCACAGGAGACAAGACTGAACGCCTCAAGAGAGAAACTAAACCACTACTTATAGGATTAGCTAATATGTTTGACAGCTGACTCACTGATTCAGACAACAGGTAAGGCTCCAATAGCTCAAGTTGCGGTTACAACCACAGTTAGTGAGTCCAATAGCAGACATGGTGGTGAGCAGTAGTATTGCTGAGAATACTAGAGTAAATGCAGCAGCAGATGATGATGATGATGATTGTCAGAGGCAGAAGCTGAATCGTGGTCAGAGAAAAGCCAGAGGTCAGAAGCCGGTATCAGAAAGAAACGTGTGTAGCGGAGTAATAGTATAATCCACGGTGTCTCCACTGGTAGTCCTATCCAGCATACAAGATACAAGTAGCGTAAGTATAATCCCGTTGTCCCAGGAACTGGCCGACACACAGTCTGGGAGTCAACAACCTTTTATTGTAATGTAAACGTTTATATACGAGTCCCCATGCAAGGGGTTTCCATAATGGCCTTCCAGGGGTTTCCCCATACAAGGGGTTTCCATAATGGCATTCCTAGGAGTTTCCCCATGCAAGGGGTTTCCATAATGGCCTTCCAGGGGTTTCCTCATGCACGGGGTTTCCATAATGGGATTCCAGGGGTTTTCCCCTGGTGTACTGTGGAAAACTTAACCTGCAATGCTATTCCCTTATGGCAGGGGTCTCAAACTCAATTTACCTGGGGGCCGCAGGAGGCAGAGTCTGGGTGAGGCTGGGCCGCATAAGGGATTTCACGAAAAAAAAGTCCTCAAATGTCATTAACAGTTTTAATTATTTCTTCTGAACATGAAGTGTCCTGAACATGAATAGAACATTGAGTGAAGATCGTGAACAGTTCTTCTGAACATGGCATCTTTTGCCTACTCCTTGCTGCCAGAGACTTGACCGCGCTTCTTCTCACAAATCTGAACCACATTTGGCTTTAGAGAGGAAGCAGTTGAGACCCTCAGTATGGCTTGAAGATGATCATCATTAAGTCTAGACCTGTACTTTGACTTATTGAAGTTCAAGGTGGAGAATAACTTTTCACACAAATATGTGCTCCCAAAAAGGCACATGGTCTGCTTGAACATTCGGGAAAGCTCAGGGAAGCTGGGGGGCAATTCTCTCAAAAATTGCCCATGCATGTCTGCTTTTCCACTCATCTCCCTGAACTTGGCTTTGAGATCAGAGTTGCATTGCAGGTCAATGAGCTCCATTTGAAGCACAGGAGGGGCACCTTGCACATCAAAGGAAAAGGGGTCCACAAAAATTTGGAAAGTGGCTCTGTGCCTTTGAACTACTGTTCGGGAGAAGGGTGAGGGGTCCCTTAGATCTCATCTGAGAACATTGTGAAGGGGAGGTGAACACTAGGGGTACCCCTATTGTCCCATACGTGCTAGAGTTTCGTGAGCGCCCGGAGGAATTGACTCAGACAGTGCATACTAACCTCCAGGCAGCCCAACAATGACGCAGATGGTATGATAAGGGGGCCAGAGACCGCAGCTTTCAGATAGGGCAGAAGGTGCTAATCCTGAGGCCAGTCCAAAATGACAAGCTGCAGGCCTCCTGGCAGGGCCCATACAAGGTGGTAGAACAGATCTGTGATACCACCTATGTGATCGGCCCCTGCGATGGGGCGGGTGGCAGACGCATGCTCCATGTAAATATGCTGAAGCCATACTACGAGCATGTGCAAAAATGTAGCCGCCATCTGTGCCTCCACCGCAGAAGACTTTGATAACTTACCCCTCCCAGACCTCCTAGAGAGAGGAGACCAGAACGAGGGCCTGGGAACAGTACAGTTGGGGGAGCGCCTGAGCCCCCAGGAATGGGCACAAGCACAAAGGTTAATTCAGGATAAAGGGGCCACGTTCTCTGATCGCCCCGGGTACACACCCCTAGCTACCCATAGAGTAGAGACGCCCGGACAAACCCCGCTACGACAACCCCCGTACCGCATACCTGAGTCCATAAAGGAGAACATGCGCAAGGAGATTGAGGAAATGTTACAGTTAGGTGTTATAGAACTATCTGACAGCCCCTGGACCTCCCTGGTAGTGCTAGTGCCGAAGCGGGATGGGACAACCCGCTTCTGCGTAGACTACAGGTGGCTCAATGACAAAACCATATCTGACGCCTACACTATGCCCCGGATAGATGAGCTCCTGGATAAAATGGCCAGAGGCCAGTACCTCACTACAATAGAGCTGTGTAAGGGGTACTGGCAGATTCCCTTAGCCGAGGAAGCCGTCCCCAAGTCGGAGCTTGTCACCCCGTTTGGCCTGTACCAGTTTAAGGTCATGCAATTCGGGATGAAAAATGCCCCGGCTACTTTTCAGAGGATGGTGGATAGGTTATTGGACGGGTGCCAGGAGTATGCTTGTGCCTATTTAGATGACATAGCCATTTTTAGTCACTACTGGGCTGAACACCTGACCCACATAGGAGCCGTACTAGACCGGATCAGGGAGGCAGGGTTAACCCTTAAACGCAGTAAATGCCATATAGGGATGGCTGAAGTCCAATATCTAGGCCACCGAGTAGGGAGCAGCCAACAGAAACTCGAGCCCGCCAAGATGGATGCCGTGGCCAACCCCCCATACTAAGACCCAAGTCCTAGCCTTCCTGGGTACCGCCAGGTACTACCGGAACCTTGTGCCCAATTACAGCACCCTAGCCAAGCCCCTCACGGATTTTACCCATAAAAACCTCTCTAAGCTAGTAGTCTGGGCCCCAGAGTGTGAACAGGCATTCCAGCAACTGAAAAGCGCCCTGATCCAATGCACCTGTACTCGCCGCTCCTGATCCAACTAAACGATTCCTTGTCCACACAGATGCTTCTATGTTTGGATTGGGAGCAGTGCTGAGCCAAGTCGGAGCAGATGGCGACGAGCACCCAGTAGCTTGCCTAAGCAGAAAACTCCTACCCAGAGAAGTAAGTTACGGCACCATCTAAAAAGAATGTCTGGCCGTGGTATGGGCCCTTAAAAAGCTGCAGCCCTACTTGTATGGGCAACCCTTTTCCTTACTCACAGATCACAACCCGTTGGTGTGGCTAAACAGGGTATCAGGAGACAATGCCAGGCTGCTGCGCTGGAGCTTGGTGCTGCAGCCTTTTGACTTTTCCATCCACTACCGCCCTGGGAAACAAAATGGCAACGCCAACGGGCTATCCAGACAAACTCAACTTGAAAAGGGATCTGTGGGTACTCCTCTGGACATCCCCAAGCAGATCCGTTGGGATCAGACTGTGTATGCCGGCTTGCGATTCTAGGGGAGCATTGTTGCAAACCTAGACACTTCGGTATATCAAAGACTGGGTTGATGTGTCAATTTTACACTCTCAAGATTGAGGGCATTCCTATGCTAGTTTCACGAACAAAAGTTGTATGCCACACATCCCCTCCCCTCAGCTGAGGGATAAGCCAATTGACATTGTAGCCATTGTGTTTCTGCTAAATAGCCAGACGAGGGCTCGGCCGGTCCCTGATTATTTTTTTCCTACAAGTAACGAACCATAAGGGAATAGCATTGCAGGTTAAGTTTTCCACAGAGTCCATGTCACGAGGGTGTCAAGAGCCACGCCTGACTCCGTTGTACCCGGGGTCAGGAGGTCGCAGCGGTTGGCTGCGCGCTCTATGTAAGATAGGGCTGTTTCCTTATGGTAGCTTTCTGGGTTTGCTTTGCAAACCCTTTTGGCTCACTCAGGGATCCGTAGCTCCTTCTCCTCAGCTGTTCCTTGTCCAGCACTCCCAAACCTCCTTATATTCCCCTCTCACACTTCTCTGGTTGCCAGATATAGAGCTTCCTGCCTGGACATCTATTCTGACCCTCTGGAGCTGTGTTGCTGCGTTCTCTGGTTGTTGATCCAGAACGCTACCCTCCGGATCCCTGTTGGACCTTTGTGGACTGCTGCGGTCGCCCACCTGGGTGTATGTGTTTGTCTGTATTGTCTGTCCTCTCCCTGGTGTTTCCCTCTTAGTTCAGTGGTGCGGACTAGCGATCCCACCGGCCCGTTCACTATCTAGGGCTCATTTCAGGGAAAGCCAGGGTTTAGGCACGTGATCGCCGCACGGGTGAGGAACCCGTCTAGGGACGTCAGGGCAGTCAGGTGCCAGCTGCAAGGTGAGTCAGGGGTCACCACCTTACCCTCTCCCTTGGGCAGGGCTTTCCCTTTTCCCTCCCTGTGCGTGACGCCGGTCATTACATTATATCTGGCCCTTATTTTTGTGTAGGTAAAAAAAAAAAAAAATTACCTACTTAGAATCCAGTATGGATCAAATTGCTGCTCTGTCCAAACAATTTCATGGCCTGTCTTTGGAGGTGGCAGGATTGAAGGCGTCGGTCCTCCAGCAACAGCAGCAATTACAACAGACCGCAAGCCCAGCGGTTGCTACTGGTAACCAGGTTGTTGCGGAACCCAAGGTCCCTCTCCCTGACAGATTTTCTGGGGTAAGGGAAAAGTTTTTGACATTCCGTGAGGCCTGTAAATTACACTTTAAACTGCGCTCTTACTCCTCTGGTAATTAAGAACAGCGGGTGGGGGTTGTTATTTCCCTGCTGCAGGGAGACCCGCAGTCCTGGGCATTCTCTTTACCTACTGATTCCCAGGCGCTTCGGTCAGTGGATGAGTTTTTCGGGGCCTTGGGTCTCATATATGACGACCCTGACCGAGTCGCACTGGCTGAATAAAGATTACGGAGACTCCTACAAGGAGAGCGGCCGGTAGAGGAATATTGCTCTGACTTCCGTAGGTGGGCTACGGATACCCAATGGAACGACCCGGCTCTCAGGAGTCAGTTCTGCTCTGGGTTATCCGAAAGGGTTAAGGATGCGCTTGCATTATATGAGACCCCCTTTTCCCTTGATGCGGTTATGTCCCTTTCTATCCGAATAGATAGACGCCTTAGGGACAGGTTGAAAAAACCGGAGCCATTGGTAACCTCTCCCAAGCAGCAGTTAGTCTGTACGGACTTAGACGAGCCTATGCAGCTAGAAGGAACTACTCGTCAGGTCCGTCCTCCTGTGGCTCGCCGTAGGCGTGGGGTTTGTTTTTTTTTGTGGGGAGAGGGGTCATTTCATTAATGTCTGTCCTTCTTTCCTCAGAAACAAAAGACCGTCGGAAAACTACTAACCCCAGGCTGTGTGGAGGATGTCAGCCGGGGGGTATACGTTTCCTCCATACGTACATCGCAATTTGTGTTGCCAGCGGTTATTGTTTTTGGTGATAAGACAGAGACTATTTCTTTCTTTCTAGACAGTGGAGCAGGGTTAAATTTGATAGATGCCCATTTTGCCTGCACTATGGGTTTGTCTCTCTGTACGCTACAGAGACCTATTCCCATATTTGCTATTGATTCTGCTCCTCTGTCTCAGAAAAACCTCACCCACATTGTTTATAATTTACACCTTCGGGTAGGGGACCACCATAACGAGATGCTTTCATGTTATGTTCTGGAGGGTATTCCCACTCCGGTAGTGCTGGGTCTTCCCTGGTTGGTAACGCACAATCCAGTGGTGGATTGGCAGGCCAGGGAGATATTGGAGTGGAGTGAGCAGTGCAGAGAAAATTGCTTAAATAGCAATTGCTTAGTCGCCTCCATAACTACCCTACCTACATTTATTTCGGATTTTGAGGACGTTTTTTTCTGAAAAGGGTTGTCAGAAGTTACCACCTCATCGTCCTTATGATTGCCCGGTTAACCTTATTCCCGGCGCAAAATTACCCAAGACCAGGTTATATAATCTTTCAGGTCCAGAGAGACAAGCCATGAAAGATTATATCTCCGAGAGTTTGGCTAAGGGACACATCGGACCCTCTTCTTCACCCGTGGCTGCAGGGTTTTTCTTCGTTAAAAAAAAAGATGGGGGCCTGCGTCCTTGCCTAGATTTTCGCGAATTAAATCGGATAACCATCCGAGACCCATACCCTCTTCCTCTCATTCCTGACCTGTTTAACCAGATTGCGGGTGCTAGGTGGTTCTCCAAACTTGATCTTAGGGGGGCCTACAATCTGATTCGTATTAAGGAGGGGGATGAGTGGAAGACAGCTTTTAACACCCCTGAGGGGCATTATGAAAATCTAGTTATGCCTTTCGGTCTGACCAATGCTCCTGCCATCTTTCAACATTTCGTTAATGACATTTTTAGTCATCTAATCGGCAGGTTTGTGGTAATATACCTAGATGATATTTTAATTTATTCGTCTGATCTGAGAACACATGAGGTGCATGTCAGACAAGTACTGCAGGTCCTACGGACGAATAAATTATATGCTAAAATTGAAAAATGTGTCTTCGCCGTTCAGGAGATACAATTCCTAGGTTATTTTCTATCTGCTTCAGGTTTCCGTATGGATCCTCGGAAGGTCCATGCAATTTTGGATTGGGATCTTCCTGAGAACCTCAAAGCACTACAACGGTTCTTGGGCTTCGCAAATTTCTATAGGAAATTCATAAAAAATTATTCACTTATTGTAAAACCCCTTACTGACATGACTAGGAAGGGGACTGATTTTTCTAAATGGTCTGACGCCGCTAAAGTTGCTTTTTCCTCTCTAAAAGAGAGGTTTACCTCAGCACCTGTACTAGTCCAACCTGATGTCTCTCAGCCTTTTATTGTTGAAGTCGATGCATCAGAGGTGGGAGTGGGGGCTGTACTGTCTCAGGGTCTGTCTCCTGGCAAATGGCGTCCTTGTGCTTTCTTTTCTAAAAAAACTATCTGCAGCAGAAAAGAACTACGAAATTGGCAATAGGGAACTGTTAGCTATTAAACTTGCGTTTGAGGAGTGGCGTCACTTTTTACAGGGGGCAGTCCACCCCGTCACTGTGATTACGGACCACAAAAATCTTCTGTACCTCGAATCAGCTAAGCGTCTCACCCCTAGACAGGCTAGGTGGTCGCTATTTTTTACCAGGTTTAACTTTGTGATTACCTATCGTCCTGGGGCAAAGAATACCAAGGCTGATGCACTATCTCGTTGTTTCCCTGGAGGGGGTAATGTGAGTGATCCGGTGCCCATTCTTCAAAGAGGAGTGGTTGTGTCTGCGGTACACTCTGTTCTGGAGGGGAAGGTGTTAGAGGCCCAGGGGGACGCCCCGGTCTCTTGCCCCTCAGAGAAATTGTTTGTACCGTTGAACCTACATTTCGAATTATTAAAGGAACATCATAATTCGGCACTTGCTGGACACCCGGGTAGTAAAGCAACCTTGGAGCTATTGTCTCGTCGTTTTTGGTGGCCAAGGTTGCGTCAGGATGTATTGGATTTTGTGTCTTCTTGTTCTACCTGTGCGCGCGCAAAAGTTTCACATACACGTCCTGCAGGGTCTCTATTACCACTCGTCATTCCCAATAGACCATGGACACATCTGTCAATGGATTTTATCACTGACTTACCTTTGTCTGCGGGTAAAACTGTTATTTTGGTAGTAGTGGACAGGTTTAGCAAAATGGTACACTTCATTGCGTTACCCGCACTACCTAATGCTAAAACTCTTGCTCAGGTATTCGTCAGTGAGATCGTGAAGCTTCATGGGGTCCCCTCCGGTGTTGTTTCGGATCGGGGTACCCAGTTTATTTCAAAATTTTGGAAAGCTTTTTGTTCCCGTTTGGGGGTACACTTGTCCTTTTCCTCAGCTTTCCATCCTCAGTCGAATGGACAGACTGAGCGTACCAACCAAAACCTTGAGACATATCTAAGATGTTTTGTGTCTGAAAACCCAGAGTTGTGGTCATCATATTTACCGTTAGCTGAGTTTGCCATAAATAATCGTCGTCAGGAATCCACTGGCAAGTCACCATTTCTTGGTGCATATGGTTTTCATCCCCAATTCTGTACTTTCAAAGAGGGGGGTCTTCTGGGGTTCCCGAAGAGGAACGGTTTTAGTCATCTCTTTCATCGGTATGGCAGAAGGTGCAAGCTAACTTGAAAAATATGGGAGGTAAATACAAATGCATGGCTGATAAGAGACGGTCGCCAGGTCCGGACCTAGGAGTGAATGACTATGTGTGGTTGTCTACTAGGAATATCAAATTGAAGGTTCCCTCTTGGAAACTGGGTCCTAGGTTTATTGGTCCTTACAAAATTGTAGCCATCATCAACCCCGTGGCTTTTCGCCTGGAGTTACTTCAGACTTATAAAATCCATAATGTCTTTCATAAGTCGTTACTCAAAAAATATGTTCCACCTCTAGAACCGTCACCGCTGCCACCCCCTCCTGTTGTCGTGGATGGTAATCTAGAATTTCAGATATCCAAAATTATTAATTCTCGTCGGGTCCGCCGCTCTCTTCAATATCTGGTGCATTGGAGAGGTTATGGTCCCGAGGAAAGAATGTGGGTTCCTGCGTCTGAGGTAAACGCCAACAGGCTAGTTCGGGTTTTTCATGCCTCTCATCCTGAGAGACCTGGTCCTGAGTGTCCGGAGGCCCCTCGTAGAGAGGGGGGTACTGTCACGAGGGTGTCAAGAGCCACACCTGACTCCGTTGTACCCGGGGTCAGGACGACGCAGCGGTTGGCTGCGCGCTCTATGTAAGATAGGGCTGTTTCCTTATGGTAGCTTTCTGGGTTTGCTTTGCAAACCCTTTTGGCTCACTCCTTCTCCTCAGCTGTTCCTTGTCCAGCACTCCCAAACCTCCTTATATTCCCCTCTCACACTTCTCTGGTTGCCAGATATAGAGCTTCCTGCCTGGACATCTATTCTGACCCTCTGGAGCTGTGTTGCTGCGTTCTCTGGTTGTTGATCCAGAACGCTACCCTCCGGATCCCTGTTGGACCTTTGTGGACTGCTGTGGTCGCCCACCTGGGTGTATGTGTTTGTCTGTATTGTCTGTCCTCTCCCTGGTGTTTCCCTCTTAGTTCAGTGGTGCGGACTAGCGATCCCACCGGCCCGTTCACTATCTAGGGCTCATTTCAGGGAAAGCCAGGGTTTAGGCACGTGATCGCCGCACGGGTGAGGAACCCGTCTAGGGACGTCAGGGCAGTCAGGTGCCAGCTGCAAGGTGAGTCAGGGGTCACCACCTTACCCTCTCCCTTGGGCAGGGCTTTCCCTTTTCTCTCCCTGTGCGTGACGCCGGTCATTACAGTCCACCAGGGGAAAACCCCTGGAATTCCATTATGGAAACTCTGTGCATGGGGAAACCCCTGGAATGTCATTATGGAAACCCCGTGCATGGGGAAACTCCTGGAATGCCATTATGGTAACCCCTTGCATGGGGAAACTCCTGGAATGCCATTATGGAAACCCCGTGCATAGGGAAACCCCTGGAAGGCCATTATGGAAACCCCTTGCATGGGGACTCGTATATAAACGTTTGCATTACAATAAAAGGTTGTTGTTGACTCCCAGACTGTGTGTCGGACAGTTCTTGGGACAAAGGGATTATACTTACGCTACCTGTATCTTGTATGCTGGATAGGACTACCAGCGGAAACACCGTGGATTATATTACTCTGCTACAATTTTTTTTTTTTTGAGGAGTCAACAACAACCTTTTATTGTAATGTAAACGTTTATATACGAGTCCCCATGCATGGGGTTTCCATAATGGCCTTCCAGGGGTTTCCCCATGCACAGGGTTTCCATAATGGCATTCCAGGGGTTTTCCCCTGGTGGACTCTATGGAAAACATAACCTGCAATGCTATTCCCTTATGGTTCGTTACTTGTATGACAAAAGTAATCAGGGACCCGCCGAGCCCTCGTCTGGCTATTCAGCAGAAACACAATGGCTACAATGTCAATTGGGTTATCCCTCAGCTGAGGGGAGGGGATGTGTGGCATACAACTTTTGTTCATGAAATTAGCATAGGAATGCCCTCAGTCTTGTAGAGTGTAAAATTGATACATGACCCTAGTCTTTGATATACCGAAATAGCTAGGTTTGCCACAACGTAGTACAGAGGATCAGACAGGCTCAGGGTCAGACAGATCTAGTACTCGATGTAGGGGGCAGGCAAACAGGCTGGGTCAAACACAGAAGATTGGAACAGAACACCTCTGTTATTACTGTTAGTAACTCAACGCTCAGACAACTTCCTAGGAGAGGAAGCTGCAATTTAAATTTTTAACCTCGCCCAGGGGCCATGCTAGGAGGCAGGAAGCATGCACCCTTGATAGCCGCCCACGTGTACAGCAATCTGTAACTAGCAGCTATCTCTGTATTCACACGTACACTAGGGATGCAATCAATCACAGATAAAACACCCCTCATGTTCAACTGAAGTTAGAAATAACAGGGATTGAAATGTTTACTGAATCTTTTCCCACAACACTATACATTAATCTGCTCAGCTTCACCTGCTTTATAACATGCTGACAGCAGGTTTCACTGCATTTTGTGGTGACAAGTCCTTTTTAAGAGTATAATTTTGTATGTTCAGAAGGAATGTAGACCTCCAAAAAATATGATAGTTGTGGTGTGCAGTTTAAAAAGGAATTTTATATGAAACCTCACCAGAGGTATGGATGACACTGAAAGCCTCATTCTGAGGCCTCATACACACAAATATATGTTCTCTACACATTCGATCCATATTTTTTGCAGATCTGATGTGGACCCATTGGGGTTGACCCCATCCGTATGTCCTTTCTGCGACACCACAAAAAAGAAAGAACATGTCCTATTCTTGTCCGTTTTGTAGACAAGGATAGGACATTTCTACAGGTGTTTGATAAAAATTATGGCAATGCACATGACCAGGATCCATGTCTTGCGGATCTGCAAAGAGCGTACAATCGTATGCATGAGGCATCACTATAAATTGTTCTAAAGTTACTCAGTCTCCTGAATGTGTCAAATTCCTGTATGAGTAAAAAGGAAGAGGGTTGGGAGATGTATCCATATCTACAATAGACAAGAATGGACTGTCCACATATGCACAGCCCCTCACCTACTAACTCAGATAGTAGGGGGACACAGGAACCCAGTTCACATAATCAGTAAGGATTACAATGTGGGAACTGTGGGAGTCTAATTGTTGTGTTTCACTAACCCTAAGAAACAAACAAAAAAAGTGGGTTCACATCACGTTTTTCCAATCCTTTTAACACATACAAACAAAAGTATACGTTAAACGGATGCCTCAGACTCATGCCATACAGTGGCATCCGTTCACCATAGAGTTCCATTTACATTTTTGTATTCTTCTCTTTGTAACATATATGTCAAACAGAAGTATAAAACCTGATGGGAACCCACCTTAAACCGGCTAAATCGTCCATATCGCACAGTGAAAGGATAAGAGCAGTGGTATATCTGGTGAAAAATAATTTGCAATGTGCTGAGTCACTACTACTCTCAGCAATATTTAATACTTAAAAGGGTTTTCCGAGATATTTTAACTAGTGGCATCCTCAGGAGTATGGGAGTAAAACCTGCCAAAATTAAAATGAAATTGAAAAACCTAAAATTATAAGGAAAAAACATTTTAGGGTAAGGGCTCATGCACACGACTGTATGTTTTGTGGTCTGCAGAAACCGGATACGCAAAAAATACGGATGACGTCCGTGTGCATTCTGTATTTTGCGGAACGGAACAGCTGGCCCCTAATAGAACCGTCCTATCCTTCTCCGTAATGCGGTCAATAATAGGACATGTTCTATTTTCTTGCAGAACAGACATACGGAAGCAGAATGCACATGGAGTAACTTCCATTTTTTTTTGCGGACCCATTGAAATGAAACGAACACGGAAAGAAAATATGTTCGTGTGCATGACCCCTATGTGTCAGGGTTTGGTCGGTATTAAGGTTACGGTCAGTTTTAGGGCTCATGCACACGAACGTATTTTCTTTCCATGTCCATTCTGCATGCGGAACCATTCATTTCAATTGGTCCGCAAAAAAAAACCTGAAGTTACTCCATGTGCATTCTGTTTCCGTATCTCCGTTCAGAAAAAAAATAGAACATGTCCTATTATTGTCCGTATTACGGACAAGGATAAGACTGTTCTATTAGGGGCCAGGTGTTCCGTTCCACAAAATACATAATGCACATGGACGACATCTGTATTTTTTGCAGATCTGTTTTTTGTGGACCGCAAAATACATACAGTCATGCGTATGAGCCCTTAGGGTTACGATTCATAACAGGGTCAGTATTAGGCTTACTGTTATTATTACGGTTGGTATTACAGCTAGGAGTCCATATTAGGATTAGTAATAAGGTTAGGGTCAGTATTACAGTTTGGATCAGTACTAGGGCCAGGGGTCAGTTTTCGTGCACATGAACAGAAAAGGGAAGGACGGTCTCAATCTGTCCCAGAGGGGTCCCACGATGATCCTGCAGCGCTGCAGACAGGCCTCTTCTGGCAGGTCTGCTCTGGTGTAACGGGCGCAGGTGGCGCGATGACATCATCTCCATCACAGAGAAGTGCCTGGAATGGAGGGACAGGGAACCAATAGTTCCCTTCTTCCACCGGAGCTGTCAGATGCTCAATTATATTTGCGGCTAGTATACACAGATATAATTGAGTGCAGGAGCTCCAGAAACCAGGTGAATTCACCTGGGCCAGTGTTGGACCGGGGTGCCTAGGGCCCACCAGAAGAACTGATTCTGGGGCCCACCCTATAAATACATGGAAATATTAGGGTACATCATGTCACACTGGACATAAACGCTGTAGATTTGCTGCGCACAAGTATATGGTGGCAGGTCCACAGCATTTACGTGCTAGCAAAGTGGATATGATTTTAAGGGGTCTCAGCCACGTTACAAACCAAATTCACTGCACAAATTAGACTGCAGTGCGGATTTTAATTCAGTGGCATGATTTGCTGAGGATTTTACTACTGCAGATTTACAAAATGACGGACCCTCCCCTGTTCTTCAAGACTACGCCACACAGAACTATATTGTGCACTACCATATATCAATATCGTAGGCTGGGGACCAGCAACCTTTTGGAGCTCCAACTGTTCTGAAAATACAGCTCCCAGGTTTCACATCTATGGGCGTTACAAGAACAGCTGAGTGAATGTGCATGCTGGGAGTTGTAGTTTTACAGCAGCTGGAGTGCCGAAGGCAGTGGCGTAGCTAAAGGCTCATGGGCCCCGTTGCAAGAGTTCAGCTTGGGCCCCCCTTCCCTCAGTGCTTTGTGGCCAGGGGCAGGGAAGCACATAGCCTTTGCTGTGCCTGAGGCAAAAATTGAAACGGCAACACCTAACCCCCCCATGCCAAATTTTTGAAAACCCTTTCTCTTCAGACAGAGGAGTGACTTGACCAGCATTTACTTTGTATAATACGATGTGTTCTTAAGCGGCACAGGGGTCTTTGGACTTCTGGGCCCATTAGCGACTGCTACCTCTGCACCCCCTATAGCTATACCCCTGGCCAAAGGTTGCTGAGCACTATTGTAGCCATCAATACTGATCATGGGGTCTGAACTCTCCCACCAATCAGCAGTGATGCCAAGGATGCTCTGCGTTTCTGCAAGTCATGCACCCTGATTTTTGGTCACACGGAAACAATGGAGGACATTTACTAATCGTTTTATGCCACTATACTGATGTAAAAAGTCAACGATTATGGCGCATGACATATGTGTACCATAATTTGCGACTTTTTAATCTTCTTGGCACTTTTCTGGAACAACGTCCACCACGTCCTCACTCAAGTATGGCAGAGCGGATTAACCCCATAAATGCTGCGGGTGCTTAGGCACCATGGCATCTAGGGTGTTAACAGGGCAGCAGAGTTGATAATATAGTCATAATCCTAGTATACTTCACTCCTCAAAAAAAATCGCACCATCTATTAGACCAGAGGTGGGCAAACTTTTTGACTCGTGGGCCACAATGGGTTCATATATTGGACCCGGGGGCCAGACTAAGAGTAGATAGATGGGGCATTTGTGTGAATTAATATAAATTAAATGTAAATTTCATAACATTATAGGTTTAGTTTAATTCAAGGTAGAAAAGCATAAAAATAGTTATTGTACAAAACTTTTATGCAATGTATTTCTTTCATAACACAGGATGTATAACTCACCTTCAATTTTAGTGGAAACCCTGTTGTTGGTCTCCCTTTTTTTTGCTAAGGCATCAAAGTCTCCATAGTACCCCCCCATATTGTGCCAGTATATAGGGCCCCCATAGTGCTTCCCCTCTTCTCCATAGTGCCCCCCATATTTTGGCAGTATATAGGGCCCCCATAGTGCTTACCCTCTTTTCCATAGTGGCCCCCATAATGCTTCCCCTCTTCTCCATAGTACCAATCCATATTGTGCCAGTATATAGGGCCCCCATAGTGCTTTCCCTCTTCTCCATAGTGGCCCCCATAGTGCTTCCCCTCTTCTCCATAGTACCAATCCATATTGTGCCAGTATATAGGGCCCCCACCCCTCTTCTTGCCACAGTATACTATAAATGATAAAAACAATAAACACATATACTTACCTTATGCTGCTGTCAGTGATGAGATGCAGGCCTCTTCCAGGCTGTGTCCCGCTCTGTACGGCTCAGGCGGCGCGATGACCGGCCTCTGTGCCTGTAGCCTATCAGAGGAACGGGCAAGGAAGACGCCTCTCCCTTGCTCCTCCGCACCATTCATCTGTATCGCTGTTCTGAGGACGGCGATACAGATGAATTTGGATATAAGCTGCTTCCTCCAGACAGAAAGGGCCCCACTCCGGCGCTGGGCCCTGCTGACAGCATCCCCCTCTTCTGTCCTCCTCGCCCGGCTGTAGAAACGGCCCTGGGAGGAAGCATGGAATCTGGAAGCCGCCTGAACTCCACCCCGTCTCTGTCACTTCCCATCTCAGTCGCATGAGCAGTTCTGCGGGCCGGATAAAAAGGTTTGCTGGGCCGTAGTTTGCCCATCACTGTATTAGACTCGGAATCTTATCCTATGCATTCAGCACAGTACTAAGATTTCACTGTCACAGCGCCATCTATTGGAATGATAAACTTGATCCTGTGTTAGCTGTTGGAAATGTGGAGAAGCACAGCGCCCTCTAGTGGAGATACAGTCACTGTCTGGTCAGTCAGGAATTAAATAACATTTTGCATGCTCCACCACACCCACTACTGCTCATTTGAATGAATCTGAATGTTAGTACAACCTTAAAATGAAAATTCAAATGGGATTTCTTTTTCATTTGAAAATGCCTGCAAGAGATGAAATTGATATATCAAATTTCCAGTTTCTGCTTTGCTGCTGTATTCAGGATAGATTGGGGAGTGGAAAGTCTGGTGAGGGGGAGACAAATTAGTAAGGAGTTACAGTAATCGAGACAGGAATGGATCAGGGCAACATGAGACAACTCCTTTAAGGCCTGATAGATTGGAGGAGAAGATGGTGGTCTAAAGTGTCAAATGCTGCAGAGAAATCGAGGAGAATTAGCAGAGAGTAGTCACCATTACCTTTAGCTGTCAGGAGGTCGTTTGTCATTTTGGTAAAGGCAGTTTCTTTAGAGTGTAGGTTGTGAAAAACAGATTGTAATGGATCAAGGAGAGAATTAGCAGGGAGAGAGGACGAGGCAATAGTAGACCAGTTTAGAGATGAAGGGGAGATTAGAGACAGGTCTGTAGTCAGTTGTTCAGTGTGTCTTTTTTTATAATGAGGTTATTATGGAATGTTTGAAAGCTGAGGAGAAGTTACCAGAAGAGAGATGGAGTTTGAGAATTTTAGTTAGGTGAGTAGTGACAGCCGGGGAGAGAGACTGGAGGAGGTGTGATGCGAAAAGTAAAAGAGAAGCCTGGAGATTTCTTATTTTTTTGAGGAGATGGGGGGCGGCGGATCAGTGACACTTAGAGCCTGGGAGCAAATTTCCTGCTGGATACTTTTATTTTCTCTTTGAACCTGTATATTAGGTTGTTTCAGAAGGAAGCACATATATCCTGTATCCTGCAAGTTTCATTCAGATAAATGGGACAGCCACAGAAATTTCTGCAATCTACCACATCTGAATATACTGTACCTTAAAGGAAATCGATCACCTGTGTCATCGCTATTTAAGTAAAGGGATTGCATAGTAGCACGTCATTTTATTCACAAACGTACCTTTCTTTCAGCCATTGGTGGTTCCAGTCTTTAGAAAACGAACTTTGTTTAAAATGCTAATTAGCCGGCAAAGTGCCCAGTGGGGCGTTACACTCTGCAGAAGGAGCCCAGGCACGCCACTTACCAGTGCCCAAGCCCACCTCCTCTCAGCTTTAAAATAACTCCCCCTGCTTCAATATGTATGCCCCCCCACCTCCACGTCACATTCCAGCCCTATCTCCAACCGCCTGTTCTGCACTGCACATGCTCGAGATTTAGACGAGATACAGCAGCAAACAGGCGGTTGGAGATAGGGCTGGAATGTGACGTGGCAGAGGAGGGGGCTTACATATTGAAACAGGGAGAGTTATGTTAAAGCTGAGAGGAGGCGGGCTTGGACACTGGTAAGAGGTGTGCCTGGGCTCCTTCTGCAGAATGTAATGCCCAGCTAGGCACTTTGCAGGCTCATTTGCATTTGCATGTTTTCTGAAGACTGGCTAAAAGAAAGGTACATTTCTGAATAAGGTTACATGTGCTACTATGCAATTCCTTTACTTAAATAGCAATGACACATGTGACAGATTTCATTTAAAAGATTGCCATGCACTGTAATTGCCAACAGCGCACCAAGGACCTTCTGATGCCAGACTGTCAGGTATTTTTTTTATACTAATTCAGCATTGGAATATTTTTGTCACATGTGGATTGAATTTGATATCTTTTCTCAGGGAAACAAGCACATGAAGAAGTCATGTTGCAATGTGACTGCGCTTTGGAATAGTACTGAACAGCTGTAAGAGCTGCAGCAGGCTCTAAATAAACCAATTAGGACCACACTGTTTAGTCTGTCTGTATTGTTAATGGCCATAAACTGATTCAGCTATATTGATATTTTTTCCATTACAGTGTTAACCGTCTAGGATACTTTTATATTTTAATAATTTGGACTAATTGTTCAAATTATTGCTTATTTTAATATGTAAAATTGGAAAAAGGGGTGCTTTAAATGTTATACTTTTAGGGGTTTTGTTTAATATATTTTTTTTTATTTTACTTTTATTTTTAATCCCCCTAGGGGACTTCAACATGTGATCATTCGATTCCTTTTACCACAGTTTACTATTGCAGTCTATGGGGATTTTGTAGTCCGCCTATTAAATCCTGCTGCAGGTGGGGCTTAATAGGCAGTTAACAATGGCAGGCCCAGTCTATTATAACAACTGATTGGCACTGCAGTTTTACAGCCATTGGAGAACATATGAGGGTGTTGGCATTACTCCTAGAGGCTCTGGTCTCTCTGCAACTTTTGCGCCCTCTGCACTTTGATTGACAGGGCCAGGCAAAGAAAACATTATTACGTCTGGCCCTGACTTCCCCTAAAGTCAATTAAAGTGGAGAGGACACAGCAATTGCAGAGGAAGCAGAGCCTCTAGGAGTAAAGACAATGCCCCTGTATCGTCTAGATCATTAGCATATATTAACATTTCATTTTTCTAAGCAATGTGGACACATATGAACATGGGACCAAAAGAGATGCCTTTAGCTGCCAAGCGCACATACAACAGATCTGCCAGTTTCATGGTTCAGGTACAAATCTGCTGATAGATGCCCTTTAATGGCAGCACATTATCTCCCAGAAGGAGAAAAGGATTGGGCAAAAATATTCATTTTGCCAGATCCTTTTCTTCCCTGACATCATCTGTTGGGGGAGACTCGGAAGCTCCCCGTACACATTAAACTGTCTCACTGGGTTTGGCTGACAAACTAATTTATACAGGGGCCTTCAGAGTGTGTCTTGCTCATACCGAACACTATGCTTTCAGATTACACTGAAGCATGCAAGTGCATAGCCGTCCTGATGGTGCGTTGCGAGCAGGACTATAGAAGCATTGCAGAGAAAATAAATGTGTACAGCTTTTACATAGAAAAGCCAATGAGGCAAATTACAATGCTGCCTGAACTGACCATGCATGTCCCTTACCAGTCCAGCAGGTGGAAGTTACAAAGGACAAGAAATCAGTCTGAGTTGTCCATTGACATAGTAACATAGTACACAAGGCCGAAAAAAGACATTTGTCCATCCAGTTCGGCCTGTCATCCTGCAAGTTGATCCAGAGGAAGGCAAAAAAACCCTGTGAGGTAGAAGCCAATTTTCCTCACTTTAGGGGAATAAAAAATTCCTTCCCGACTCCAATCAGGCAATCAGAATATCTCCCTGGATCAACGACCCCTCTCTAGTAGCCATAGCCTGTAATATTATTACGCTCTAGAAATACATCCAGGCCCCTCTTGAATTCCTTTATTGTACTCACCATCACCACCTCCTCAGGCAGAGAGTTCCATAGTCTCACTGCTCTTACCATAAAGAATCCTTTTCTATGTTTGTGTACAAACCTTCTTTCCTCCAGACGCAGAGGATGTCCCCTCGTCACAGTCACAGTCCTGGGGATAAATAGCTGATGGGATAGATCTCTGTACTGACCCCTGATATATTTATACACATAGTAATTACATCTCCCCTCAGTCTTTTTTCTAACGTGAATAACCCTAATTTTGATAATCTTTCAGGGTACTGTAGTTGCCCCATTCCAGTTATTACTTTAGTTGCCCTCCTCTGGACCCTCTCCAGCTCTGCTATGTCTGCCTTGTTCACTGGAGCCCAGAACTGTGCACAGTACTCCATGTGTGGTCTGACTAATGATTTGTAAAGTAGTAGGAATATGTTCTCATCACGGGCATCCATGCCCCTTTTGATGCAACCCATTATCTTATTGGCCTTGGCAGCAGCTGCCTGACACTGTTTTTTGCAGCTTAGTTTGCTGTTTATTAAAATTCCTAGATCCTTTTCCATGTTAGTGTTACCGAGTGTTTTACCATTTAGTATGTACGGGTGACTTGCATTATTCCTTCCCATGTGCATAACTTTACATTTGTCAGTGTTAAACCTCATCTGCCACTTATCTGCCCAAGCCTCTAATCTATCCAGATCCCTCTGTAGTAGTATACTGTCCTCTTCAGTGTTAATTACTTTACACAGTTTAGTGTCATCTGTGAAAATTGATATTTTACTATGCAAGCCTTCTACAAGATCATTAATAAATATTGAAGAGAATAGGGCCCAATACTGACCCAATACTGACCCCTGAGGTACTCCACTAGTGACAGTGACCCAATCTGACTATGTACCGACATGTATTTGATAACAGTAATATGTTTACATACAGAAGCTATGGGTGTTTGTGACTACTGTAAACTCATCATAAGGGTTACCAGTTGTTTAAATGAATAAAAAAGAAAGAAAGCAAATGATCATGATATTTATGGAATCATTCTTTAATAGTTGCATAGTGACAATATTCTTTGCCAGAAAAAATAAAACTATGGATTTCACACATTCCTCATAATCTTATCTGTATTTGTTAAGATAAATGAACCAGAGACAAAACTGCATAATGTTTTCTGAATCCTTGTGTCCTTTTGATCCTAACACCAAAACCATTATGTTCCTTTAAGAATTACATTTCTTTTGTTTATGAGCAATGGCTTACAAGAAGCAAACATACATGCATTGTAAGAGGTAAGAGCTTACAAATGTCCAAGTCTCCTATACATGCTCTATTGGTTTATTATGATGATGGTCAATTCAGATGTCTCAGTCTTTGTGAATAATGGACAATTTAAGGAAGATGACAGAGGACAAAACAAATCACAAGGCATGCAACATGATAGAAGATTTGGCAATTGTGCACACTTAAAATTATTAATAATCAATAGCAAATGAAATTTAAAGGAATCCAAATGTAGTAAGACAGTGATTTCAGTGTTCTGTTAAGTGTGTATGTCCTGTACCTTTGGAGAAATGTACACTTTATTAGTTGCAGCACTTGTAAGGATGGAGTCCTCTCAACAATGTACACAAGCATGGAGTCCTTGGCATTCATGAGTTGTGGCAATTCCCACTGCTGTCTGACAGCTTTCTACTTAGGCACATGACTCTGTATAGCCCAGGAAATATGGCTCATGTGTCGACCGCATCTTCTCAACCAACCGCTCATCTGACCCAAACTCATTGCATCATAATAATTTATGATACAGTGAGCTCCTCTCTGACCACGGGTCTATTGTGCTGTACAAATAAAAACTGATTGTAGTACAATAAACCTGCAGTCAGACAGGAACTCACTGCATCATAAATCACCATGATGTAGTGAGTTCAGGTCAGATGAGCCATCGTCAGTCGGAGAGGTGTGGCTGAAACACGGGCCATGTTTCTCAGACTTCACATGGCTGTGTGCATGAGCTCTAAGAGGTAGAAGTAGGTGAATCAGTGGCTGATGGGCAGGTCAGTGAGCTTATCATGAATATTGACGGCTCTTTACTCATGAGTGCTGCAACTAAATAAATGCATATTTCTCTGAGACTACAGGACAGACACACAGTAGACAAAACACCGGAATACATGTGTCTCACAACCTCATGCTGCCCTCAGAGTGCCCAGTATAAGGAAGGTGACAAATTTCCTTTATATCAATGAATCCAATCTTTTATTGATTATAAACTGTTGGCCACTTTCTGGTTACTGTTTATCAATGTGTTTGTAAGATGATTATATGGTACTTACTAATAATACTTCTATATTTCATAAGGTATGTCACTTTGTTTACTAAGTCTTTTGTGCCGTCCACACAGATGTCCTGTCCATAAGATGGCTGCTGATGGAGGTTCATGTGACCAGGCAAATCACCTCCATGTGATGTCTTCTCCTTTCAAACACACTGCACCTGTTAAGTGCACATTTTTCTGTTGGGAATTTAGTGCAGCTGCAGTGTGATTTGAATGAAGGAGGCATCACATGGAGGCGATGCGTCTGGTCACATGACCCTCCATCAGCAGCCATTTTAGGGACAAGACCACTGTGTGGACAGCACAAAAGAGCTGGCAAACAAGGGAGCATACCTTATGAAATATAGAAAATGGTGCCGAATTTCAACAACAGCTATATTAGTAAGAACCATATAATTATCTCTCAAACACATTTATCAACTGTAACCAGAAAGTGGCCAACCCCTTTAATTAAAATAATTTAAGAAAACCATAAAATAAGACATATAGTACAAACAGTAGGCATCCTGGTTTTTATTTAAAACTATATACATATTTATGTTAACATGTCCCAAAGGCAGCAACAACAAAGGGCAGCACAACAAGCTGTTAAACAAGTACTTCCTCCAGAATTATCCCTTCTTCTCTCTTCTACAACGTACACTAAGAAACAAGACGGAAACAATATTCAGTTAGTTCAGTTAATTTGGTGGTTTCATTTATCTAGAAGGAATGGCAAGAGAACAAATCTCAAATGTAAAGTTATGTTGCCATAATCATAAAATGTACTTAAAACCAAGTAAATATTAAACACATGATCAAAACTGATCTTGTAGCCCAAAGTAACCAATCACAGTTGAGCTTTTTAGCATATTTAAAAGGGTTGTCCAACAAAAAATATTCCACATTTTTCAAACTAGCAACTGAATAGTTTTGTAATTACATGTATAAAATCAATAAAATGTATCTGTATAGCACCACCTGCTCTTTGTTCTTCTACTTATTTTTCTGGCGACCTCAGTAACATCGTTAAAGTGGACACACATGCCCAGTTCCATAGCTCAACTGCCACCAACTCTATCTACTGTTAGAAGCTACAAGAAAATTTAGACTAGCACATTCATATTCTTAGTCACAGGTGCATATTGTCACGGTCCCTCAGGTGACTGATGTCAGGAAATCAAGGAGATTGGCTGAGCGTGGAGGAATCTAATGGCCTCCTTGATTTCTCTTGATTCAGTGTTGATAGGGTTAATGGCCACTTCCCTTTTCTCAGCTGTCACTTCTACCCTTTATAGTCTCACCCCACCCTTCTGACTATGCGGTTATAGCTTAATTTGGGTTTGGCTGAGCTAGTGTGAGATCCTCTCTGGTGTTCCTGTTCTTCCATCTCTACAGAAGTTAAGTGTCGCGTTTGTTTGTATTTGTTATATTCCCTGTTGTTGTATTTGGGCCTGAGACAGAGACTTCCATTCGTCCATCTGGGGAGGATTCGGAATGGGTTGTCTCTGGTCTTGAACTTATTCCATGGCCTTATAGGGAAATCAGGGCCTAGGTATACTGCTTATGAATATTCCTACCTTCAAGGTCTATTCATATTGATAGGTAGTCAGGGCCTGGAATAGGGTTGTCTAGGAGATGACCTGTTTCTTCCCAAGTTTCCAGGCCCAGTTACTGTTCCCCTTCCCTCCTGTGTTTAGTGTGGTGTTTCCCCCCACACTGATCGTGACATTATCAACTGCCACAAAAACCGCCATTTCGTTCAGGTCAGTGCAACTATGGATCCTATGTCTGTACTCATCAAACAGCTGCAGGGACTGTCTTTGGAGGTAGCTGACCTCCACGCGACAGTCTTACGGATTTCAGAGCGATGTCCCACATCTGGGTCAGATTTCAATATTCCCCAGAATTGTGTAAGGACATCTCTAACCTCCTCGTGTGCCTCATCATATGTAGCAATAATGTGGAGCTTGTCATTCTCCATTGATGTCACTTTGGGAGACAACAATGTATTGCGATCCATGGCTAGCGAATGTTGGTATGCCCCAGCTAGGACCTTTTGTGGATATCCTCTGCGCCTAAACCTATGTTGCAGATCTTTAGATGCAACACGGTAGTCACTCACTCTGGAACAATTACGGCGCAGTCTTAAATATTGACCCTTGGGAATACCTCTTTTCAAGGACGTAGGATGACAACTGTCCCAACGCAGGAGACTGTTGGTAGCTGTTTCTTTACGGAACAGCCGAGTCCCCACATTGCCCTCTCTATCCTTATAAATGGTAAGGTACAGGAAGGCAATCTGATGTTCATGGATCTCGGATGTAAAAAAAAAAAAAGTCCCAAAAAGGTTTTATTTAGATCCTCTACAAATTTATCAAAGTCAGTTTTACTCCCTGACCAAAGAATGAGGATGTCATCTATATAACGTAGCCACAGGCTAAAATAGTCAGTCCACTCATTACCCTCATCTGGTAATACCACTTCCTGTTCCCACCAGCCCAGGTTGAGGTTAGCGAACGTGGGTGCAGATGGGCTACCCATCCCCACCCCCCTGAGCTGGTGGTACGTGCGACGATCAAACAGGAACATGTTATTTTCCAAGACGAAATGGAGAAGATCCATAATGAACCCATTATGTTGCCATAGATGCGTACCACGCTGTTGCAGGAAAGACGCCACAACTCCACACCCTTTCTCATGCAGTATGGAGCTGTACAGCGCCTCCACATCCAAACTGGCCAACATGGTTCCGCTATCTGTCTGGCCCCCCTCAAGTCTTTTTATGACCTCCATTGAGTCGCGCACGTATGACGGGAGGGCCAATACAAATGGTCGCAGTATCTTGTCAACGTACGTGCTTATACTATGGGTGAGACTGCCCGTACCAGAGACGATAGGTCTACCTTTTAATGGCAATAGGCCCTTGTGGACCTTCAGGAGAACATAAAAGCAAGGAGTTTGGGGATATTTAGGAAGCAGGAAACCGAATTCCACTTCCACATGGATGCTGATACGGCAATTGCGCGACATGTAGCCTCCCTACATAAGGATGATAGGAATGCAATCAAATTTCAAGGGAATGAAGTTGTGAGAAGGTCGCCAAGAGAGAAAATTATTACAGGAGGAGGCGCAATGGATATTCAGACTGGGAACTGTTCAACCGCAGGGTCTGAATGAGCACATCTTATATGTGTGCTTCCTGTAAATCAATGGAGTAGTGCGTGTATTCCCTCTTGTCACACATCACCATCCTCACTAGTGATATTCCTCATGCCTTAATGGATTTGAGGTTTCCAAACCTCCCTATGGTTTTAGATACGCTCCTACATTCATGTATTCACAGATATAGCCTTAAATCTTGCCTCAGCGTTGTCCTAATATGAACGTTATGACAGTAAGAAAATCAACTGTCACAACTTCAGTGCATGGACAGTATAAATTTCCTCTTTCAGTGTACCCAACTTGCCTTGATTACCATCCTTGCTGTGCTGCCGCAGTATGAAATACCGCCGTTTGGTCTTGGGAGTGTTTTGACACTCCAGCTGGTATCGCTCTGTTTTGTGGGCAGGCAGTGTGGGAGGGGTTGAGTTGCCGTTAGCAGCGCCCCCCTCCACGCTATTGGCCTACCGAGGGGCTCGGTCCAACATAGGGGAGGGGCCTCCTCATCTTAACCTGAGCATCTTAGCGGCCGCGTACGGCCATTCTAGCACAGCTGCCGCTGGCCTCAGAACACGAGACTGTTGGCGTTTATGTTTGTCTGCAGCCCAGATATCTTAATGCTCCTGAGGATCCCAACTTAGGATGAAACGCATTGAGCAGGACTGGGGGCTTAAATGCTAGACATTTAATGGGAGATTGATTTGTGCTCACATCTCAGATACTGGGTGCATCCCGTCACTGTAATGTGGATGCATACCAGGATGTGAGCAGATGTTTATCAATCTCCTATAGGACATAAGACAGAATCTCTTTTGGTAGGGTACTTACAGCCAGAATTGCAGCCCATATGTCAGCGTGATTAGCCGCTTGCACCAGCAGGTAATACTGTGACCACACTTAGCCAGTGGTGTTGACCTTTTGTAACCAGACCATGTCTATGGTATGCTCATAGTTCTAAGTGGTGTATATGGTTGACTTGCTGCTTCACATGTGGATGTCCAATTACACTAATTCTCAGCGACACAGCTGCTCAGTACATCAGACTCACTTCTGAACTGGTCTCTCATGTGTGGTTAGTCATCCATTAATTAATTACAATTTGTGTTGTCCCTCCTTATATATTTTAATAATATTCAATAAAGGTGATTTTATCATTTCTTTACAACGTTCCGTCATTCAGTGATATTTAGTTAGAGAGTGGAACGTAAACTACCCTCTGTTCAGTGAATTTAAACCTTTAAAAGACATGACTAGGAAGGGGGTCGATTTCTCTGTTTGGTCGGCATTACAAGCCTTTTCTACTGTGAAGGAATTTTTTGCTTCATCCCCTATTCTGGTGCAACCGGACGTGTCTCAGCCATTCATTGTAGAGGTTGGCACATCCAGGGCTGTCTTTAATATTGATTGGACCCTGGGCAAAAATTTACTTGGGCCCCCTGGATCCCGCCTTCCCACACCTTAGCAGGCAATCACGCCCTCCACCACAACACACACACAAAAAATCCACACCCCTGGTAGAGTCCAGTGATATAAATACTTCCAGTTCTGAAGACTCCAGCGGCTCAGGATCAGTGCTCTGGGCAGCTGGGCTCAGGCTGGAAGTGGGCACCGGCTCACCCTAGTGTTATAGTGCACCCCACAGTATGCAGTATAGCACCTTATAGTATACAGCACCCCACAGTATGCAGTATAGCACCCTATAGTATACAGCACCACACAGTATGCAGTATAGCACCCCACAGTATGCAGTATAGCACCCCACAGTATATAGTAGAGCAGTATAGCAGCCCACAGTATACTGCACCCCACAGTATACTACACCTCACAGTAGAGCAGTATAGCACCTCACCGTATACAGCACCCCAAACTATACACGATACAGCACCCCACACGATACAGCACCCCACAGTATACAGTACAGCAGTATAGCACTCCACAGTATACAGCCCCCCCCCCACAGTATACAGCCCCCCACAGTATACAGTACAGCAGTATAGCACTCCACAATATACACTATACAGCCTCCCACAGTACACAGGTCCCCCCCACAGTATACAGGCCCCCACACAGTATACAGACCCCCACAGTATACAGTACAGCAGTATAGCACTCCACAGTATACAGCCCCCCACAGTATACAGTACAGCAGTATAGCACTCCACAATATACACTATACAGCCCCCCACACTATACAGGCCCCCCACACTATACAGGCCCCCCACACTATACAGTAGTTTATAGTATATTAGAATAACAGCCCGTCACCTTTTTCTGATGTAAGCTCCACAGTTAAGGCAAACTTCTGTCAACACTCCTTGTAGGACCTGTGATGACCTCATAGCCATGTGACCAGTAATATTGCTAGGTTACTGGTCACATGGTGATGATGTCATCTAAGGTCCTAAAGAATCACAGCTTTCACAGACAGTACGCTGGCTGGACTCAGTGTCGGCAGGCATGGCAGCACCTCCTGTGTAGCTGACAGCCTGACACCCGGGACAGTGGCTAGCAGGGCTCAAGAGGCAACTGCCTTGGGCCCCCCAGGAGCAACTGGGCCCGGGGCAGCTGCCCCTTTTGCCCCTTGGTAAAGACTGCCCTGGGCACATCCGAGGTAGGGGTAGTAACAGTTTTGTCGCAACGTCCTTCACCTAGTAAATGGTGCCCATGTGCTTTTTTCTCTAAAAAACTTTCGGCTGCTGATAGAAATTATGACGTGGGTAATGGGGAATTGCTGGCCATTAAGTTGGCTTTTGAAGATTGGCGCCATTGGTTTGAAGGAGAAATTCCTCCTATTACGGTAATTACTGATCACAAAATTCTGGCTTACCCTGAGTCGGCTAAACAACTGAATCCAAGGCAGGCCAGATGGTCGCTGTTTTTCACCAGATTTAACTTCAATGTTGCCTACCGCCATGGGGTTAAGAACGTCAGGCAGATGCTTTGTCGCACTGCTTTCCTATGGGGGGGGGGGGGGGGGGGGGGGGGGGGAGACCTTGGACGCATTTGTCCATGTACTTTATCACGGATTTACCAAATTCTTAGGGAAAACACGTGCTCCTGGTGGTAGTTGATCGGATTAGCAAAATGCCGCATTTTATAGCATTGCTTGCTCTACCTAATGCCAAGACTCTTGCACAGGTGTTTGTCGATAACATTGTGACATAACATCGTAACATGGCATTCCCTCTGATGTGGTGTCTGATCGGGGGACTCAGTTTGTTTCCAGATTCTGGAAAGCATTCTGTACTCGACTGGGGGTACAATTGTCCTTTTCTTCGGCTTTTCATCCAGAGTCGAATGGACAGACGGGTGATGGTATCCAGGAATCCATTATTATGTTACAATGTATGGTCTGGAAGTGATGGTATCTAATATTCCATTATGATGGCACAATGTATAGTCAGCAGGTAATGGTATCCAGGATCCCATTATGATGTCACAATGTATGGTCAGTAGGTGATGGTATTCAGGATTCCATTATGATGTCACAATGTATGGACAGCAGGCACAGTACCTAGGATTCCATTATGATGTCACAATGTACGGCCAGCAGCTGAAGGTATTCAGGATTCCATTATATTTTCAAAAAGTATGGTCAGCATGTGATGGTATCCAGGATTCCATTATGATGTAATAATGTATGGGCAGCAGGTGATGATACAAAGGATTCCATTATGATGTTACAATATATGGTCAGCATGTAATGGTATCCATTAATCCATTATGATGCCATGATATATAGGCAGTTAATTATTGTATCCAGGATACCATTAAGATGTCAATGTATGTTCAGCAGGTGATGGAACCTAGGATTTCATTATAATGTCACAATGTAAGGTCAGCAGGTGATGGAATTCAGGATTCCATTATGATGTCATAATGTATGGGCAGTAAAAGATGGTATCTAGAATTTCATTAGGATGTCACAATGTATGGTGAGCAGGTGATGGTATCCGGGATTCCATTATGATGTCACAATGTACGGTCAGCATGTGATGGTATCCAAGAATCCATTAAGATGTCACAATGCATGGTTAGCAGGTACAGTATTTAGGAATGCCTTATGATGTGGTAAGATAGATTTGCGTACTTATACCTAAAAATACTGTTTGTTTTTTTAAATAATCTTTATTTTTTGAATTCTTATTTTTTATCAGTTCATACAATTGTTTTTTCAATTTTTCCCTTCCTAAACGGACAATTTTTTTTTCTCTTTTACACAGTATGCATTAAAACAGTTGTGGTGTCTCACAGGGTGAAGTAATTGAGGGTATACATGTGTCTCCCAGGTTCTTAGCATATGCTGAAGAAAGTTATTTAGGAAAGGGTTAAAAAAAAACTAAGCCTGGGTCCTGATGAGCTGCACCTGGGGAGTTGCTAGATAACTGGGCTGTCAACACACTTGCTCAGAACTTCCTGGGAGTGAGAGAAGCCACATCTCACTGAGGGACCCTGAAGGTCCAGAGCCTGCAAACTGCAAGTATAACAGGTTGCTGTTCAGACAGCGTGCTTATTTTGGGTGGACTGAGGATAGCTCATCCACGTTCTAGAGAGGGACCTATTGTTTAGGCTACTTTCACACTTGCGTTGTTCTTTTCCGGCATAGAGTTCCGTCACAGGGGCTCTATACCGGAAAATAACTGATCAGGTATGTCCCCATGCATTCTGAATGGAGAGTAATCCGTTCAGTTTGCATCAGGATGTCTTCAGTTCAGTCGTTTTGACTGATCAGGCAAAAGAGAAAACCGTAGCATGCTACGGTTTTATCTCCGGCTAAAAAAACTGAAGACTTGCCTGAATGCCTGATCAGGCATTTTTTCCCATAGGAATGTATTAGTGCCGGATCCGGCATTCAGAATACCGGAATGCCGGATCCGTCCTTCCGGTATGCGCATGCGCAGACTGAAAAAAAGGTGAAAAAATAAATGCCGGATCCGTTTTTGCCGGATGCCACCGGAAAGACGGATCCGGCATTTCAATGCATTTTTTCGACTGATCAGGCATTTTTAAGACTGATCAGGATCCTGATCAGTCTTAGGCCTCTTTCACACTTGCGTTGTTGGGATCCGGCATGCACTTCCGTTGCCGGAGGTGCCTGCCGGATCCGGAAAAACGCAAGTGTACTGAAAGCATTTGAAGACGGAACCGTCTTCCAAATGCTTTCAGTGTTACTATGGCACCCAGGACGCTATTAAAGTCCTGGTTGCCATAGTAGGAGCGGGGAGCGGGGGAGCGGTATACTTACAGTCCGTGCGGCTCCCGGGGCGCTCCAGAATGACGTCAGAGCGCCCCATGCGCATGGATGACGTGATCACATGGATCACGTGATCCCTGCGCTTGGGGCGCCCTGACGTCACTCTGGAGCGCCCGGGGAGCCGCACGGACGGTAAGTACACTGCTCCCCCGCTCCCCACTACACTTACCATGGCTGTCAGGACTTTAGCGTCCCGGCAGCCATGGTAACCACTCTGAAAAAGCTAAATGTCGGCTCCGGCAATGCGCCGAAACGACGGTTAGCTTAAGGCCGGATCCGGATCAATGTCTTCCAATGGGCATTAATTCCGGATCCGGCCTTGCGGCAAGTGTTCCGGATTTTTGGCCGGAGCAAAAAGCGCAGCATGCTGCGGTATTTTCTCCGGCCAACAAACGTTCCGTACCGGAACTGAAGACATCCTGATGCATCCTGAACGGATTACTCTCCATTCAGAATGCATTAGGATAATCCTGATCAGGATTCTTCCGGCATAGAGCCCCGACGACGGAACTCTATGCCGGAAGACAATAACGCAGGTGTGAAAGAGCCCTTACTAATGCCATCAGTTAGCATACATTTTGCCTGATCCGGCAGGCAGTTCCGGCAACGGAACTGCTTGCCGGATCTCTCTGCCGCAAGTGTGAAAGTAGCCTAGTTAGAGCTTGGACAAGGCTAGGTGTTTCGTTTATGTTTTTGTGTTTTAACCCCTTAAGGACCGGGCTCATTTTCACCTTAAGGACCAGGCCATTTTTTGCAAATCTGACCAGTGTCACTTTAAGTGCTCATAACTTTAAAACGCTTTGACTTATCCAGGCCGTTCTGAGATTGTTTTTTCGTCACATATTGTACTTCATGACACTGGTAAAATGAAGTCAAAAAAATTATTTT
Organism: Bufo bufo; assembly: GCF_905171765.1. NCBI lineage: Eukaryota > Metazoa > Chordata > Amphibia > Anura > Bufonidae > Bufo > Bufo bufo. Next base: position 342,593,012 of record NC_053389.1, read on the forward strand.
TTTTGCACAAAAAAATACCTAATTTACCAAAAATGTGAAAAAAATTAGCAAATTTCAAAGTTTCAGTTTCTCTACTTCTGTAATACATAGTAATACCCCAAAAAATTGTGATGACTTTACATTCCCCATATGTCTACTTCATGTTTGAAATGTTTTGGGAATGATATTTTATTTTTTGGGGATGTTATAAGGCTTAGAAGTTTAGAAGCAAATCTTGAAATTTTTCAGAAATTTACAAAAACTAAATTTTTAGCGACCAGTTCAGGTCTGAAGTCACTTTGCGAGGCTTACATAATAGAAACCACCCCAAAATGACCCCATCTAAGAAACTACACCCCTCAAGGTATTCAAAACTGATTTTGCATACATTGTTAACCCTTTAGGTGTTGCACAAGAGTTATTGGCAAATGGGGAGGAAATTTGAGAATTTCATATTTTTGTCAAATTTTTCATTTTAACCCATTTTTTCCACTAACAAAGCAAGGGTTAACAGCCAAACAAGATTGTATCTTTATTGCCCTGACTCTGCCGTTTACAGAAACACCCAATATGTGGCCGTAAACTACTGTACGGCCACACAGCGGAGCGTAGAGTGAAAGGTGCGCCGTTTGGTTTTTGGAAGGCTGATTTTTATGGACTGGTTTTTTGACACCATGTCCCATTTGAAGCCCCCTGATGCACCCCTAGAGGAGAAACTCTCTAAAAGTGACCCCATCTAAGAAACTACACCCCTCAAGGTATTCAAAACTGATTTTACATACGTCGTTAACCCTTTAGGTGTTGCACAAGAGTTATTGGCAAATGGGGATGAAATTTGAGAATTTCATTTTTTTGCCTAATTTTCAATTTTAACCCATTTTTTCCACTAACAAAGCAAGGGTTAACAGCCAAACAAGATTGTATCTTTATTGCCCTGACTCTGCCGTTTACAGAAACACCCCATATGTGGCCGTAAACTACTGTACGGGCAGACAGTAGGGCGTAGAGTGAAAGGTGCGCGGTTTGGTTTTTGGAAGCCAGATTTTGCTGGACTGGTTTTTTGACACCATGTCCCATTTGAAGCCCCCCTGATGCACCCCTAGAGTAGAAATTCCATAAAAGTGACCCCATCTAAGAAACTACACCCCTCAAGCTATTCAAAACTGATTTTACAAACTTTGTTAACCCTTTAGGTGTTGCACAAGATTTAATGGAAAATAGAGACACAATTTCAAAATTTCACATTTTTGGCAGATTTTCCATTTTAATATTTTTTTTCCAGTTACAAAGCAAGGGTTAACAGCCAAACAAAACTCAATATTTATGGCCCTTATTCTGTAGTTTACAGAAACACCCCATATGTGGTTGTAAACAGCTGTACGGGCACACAGTAGGGCGCAGAAGGAAAGGAATGCCATACGGTTTTTGGAAGGCAGGTTTTGCTGGACTGGTTTTTTGACACCATGTCCCATTTGAAGCCCCCCTGATGCACCCCTAGAGTAGAAACTCCAAAAAAGTGACTCCATTTTAGAAACTACGGGATAGGGTGGCAGTTTTGTTGGTACTAGTTTAGGGTACATATGATTTTTGGTTGCTCTATATTACACTTTTTGTGCAGCAAGGTAACAAGAAATAGCTTTTTTGCCACTTTTTTTTTTTTGTTATTTACAACATTCATCTGACAGGTTTTATCATGTGGTAATTTTATAGAGCAGGTTGTCACGGACGCGGCGATACCTAATATGTATACAATTTTTTTTATTTATGTAAGTTTTATACAATAACTTCATTTTTAAAACCAAAAAAATGTTTTAGTGTCTCCATAGTCTAAGAGCCATAGTTTTTTCAGTTTTTGGGCTTTTTTTACACCGTTTTTGTTTTTATTTTTTTACGGTGGTCACCTGAGGGGTTAGGTCATGTGATATTTTTATAGAGCCGGTCGATACGGACGCGGCGATACCTAATATGTATACTTTTTATTTTATTTATGTAAGTTTTACACAATGATTTCATTTTTGAAACAAAAAAAATCATGTTTTAGTGTTTCCATAGTCTAAGAGCCATAGTTTTTTCAGTTTTTGGGTGATTATCTTGAGTAGGGTATGATTTTTTGCGGGATGAGATGACGGTTTGATTGGTACTATTTTGGCGTACATGCAACTTTTTTGATCACTTTTATTACCTTTTTTGGGAAGTAAGGTGGGCAAAATTTCAATTTTCTCATAGTTTTTATTTTTTTATTTTTATGGCGTTCACCGTGCGGGGAAAGTAACATGACCGTTTTATAGATCAGGTCGTTACGGACGCGGCGATACCTAATATGTGTAGTGTATTTTATTTTTTTTATTTTTAATCAGTGATAAATGTTTTTTTTTTTTATCTTAACTTTTTTCACTTTTTTTTACATTTTTGTGACCCAGACCCACTTGGTTCTTGAAGAGCCAGTGGGTCTGATGTCTGTATAATACAGTACAATATATATTGTTCTGTACTGTATTTTACTTACACTGAACAGATCTATGCTTTTAGCACAAATCTGTTCAGCACCATGGACAGCAGGATGCCTGAGCAGGCGTCCTGTTGCCATGGGAACCTTCCCCGTCTGCTCAGAACTTCGCAGACGGGGAAGGGTAAGCACGGGGCTGAGGGGGGCTCTCTCCCTCTCCATCGGGGGGCTGCAAAGGCACAGCAGCCCCCCGATGGAGAGGGAGGGAGCTCCCTGACCGATGACAGTTAACTTTTTCCATACAGCGGTCCGTACGGACCGCGGTATGGAAAGGGTTAAACGGCTGACATCTTCACAGAGGTCAGGGACCGCGGCGATCAGAAACTGCAAAAAGCGCAGCAAACCGCAGGTCTGAATTGACCTGTGGTTTGCTGCGATCGCCGATACGGGGGGGTCAAATGACCCCCCCCCTGCATTGTTACGGGATGCCGGCTGAATGATTTCAGCCGAAATCCCGTTCCAATTAACCCCTGGGGCGCCGGAATACAGATTTTAAGTCAGGACGTACCGGTACGTCCTGGGTCCTTAAGGACTCGGGAAATAGGGCGTACCGGTACGTCCTGGGTCCTTAAGGGGTTAATGCAACCTGTGAAATAAAGCTGGCAGGAAGCCAGTTGAAATGCACTTCTGTCTCCTGAGGTCTCCTTGTGCGAAACAATCTGACTAATCCCACTACCTTTTCACCTCTGGAAAGGTGAGCTAAATAACAGACTATCACACAGTATATATAAGCATCCCAACCCTACCTGTTTCTTAGTCCACTCCTGAGAGGGGGCGGTGGGAGGCGTAGGGGAAAACAATAAAAAAAATATATATATATACCACGCAGCTCTCACAATCCTCTCCCCACCGGGCCCAGCCACTGTCCACTAGTTCAACCATCTCTGCTACCCTTTAGCAAAAATATGTTTTTTCTTAGATGAAACTAGATGAAATTCCTCTCTGACAAGTGAGGATCTAGTCAGGTTCTCCCATTCTTTAACTGTAGGTAAAACATTTTCTCCCCAATGTGCTACAATACATTTCCTCGCATAGAATAACAATTTGGAAACCACTTCTCGATCTTTAATATTAGCTATTTTGTCAATTATGCCCAAAATACAGATCTCTAAGAGAAGGGGAACTTTAACCTGATGGTATTACTCTATTTTTCCACACACTATCTCCCAGAATTTCTGAATCTTTTTACAAATCCAAAGAATATGAATGTCATCTACCCCTACTTCCCCGCATTTTTTGCAGCTAAATTGTTTTTTTTATAACATTTCATTAACATCTTAGGGGAGTAAGGCCTCTTTCACACTTGCGTTGTTGGGTTCCGGCATGCACTTCCGTTGCCGGAGGTGCCCGCCGGATCCGGAAAAACGCAAGTGTACTGAAAGCATTTGAAGACTGAGCCGTCTTCAAAATGCTTTCAGTGTTACTATGGCACCCAGGACGCTATTAAAGTCCTGGTTGCCATAGTAGGAGCGGGGAGCGGGGGAGCGGTATACTTACAGTCCGTGCGGCTCCCGGGGCGCTCCAGAATGACGTCAGAGCGTCCCATGCGCATGGATGACGTGATCACGTGATCCATGCGCTTGGGGCGCCCTGACGTCACTCTGGAGCGCCCGGGGAGCCGCACGGACGGTAAGTATACCGCTCCCCGCTTTAGCGTTCCGGCAGCCATGGTAACCACTCTGAAAAAGCTAAATGTCGGGTCCGGCAATGTGCCGAAACGACGTTTAGCTTAAGGGCGGATCCGGATCAATGCCTTTTAATGGGCATTAATCCCGGATCCGGCCTTGCGGCAAGTCTTCAGGATTTTTGGCCGGATCAAAAAGCGCAGCATGCTGCGGTATTTTCTCCGGCCAAAAAACGTTCCGTACCGGAACTGAAGACATCCTGATGCATCCTGAACGGATTTCTCTCCATTCAGAATGCATTAGGATAATCCTGATCAGGATTCTGCCGGCATAGAGCCCCGACGACGGAACTCTATGCCGGAAGAAAAGAACGCAGGTGTGAAAGAGCCCTAATACAGGCGATATAATATGTTAAACTGAGTGATTCTATGGGATAAGCTATTGGACACCCTATTTTTCGAATGTATAGCCTTTCCCCAAAATTCTTCCCATTGCGTATTTAAAACATGTTGCCGTTTAAAGTATTAATGGCTTTATTTTTTGTCTTCCGATGTATCAGGCATCCATATATTTTGGAAATCCGTTTCCTCCCTGCTGTTAAATTTGCGATATTAGCTAGGGTTGATGGAAGAGGGGCGATTTGCGTTCCTCTCCCTATCTCCGCCCGCAGTGCTTGTTTCATTTGTCGGTAAAAAAAAACTCAGATCTTTATTGTCTTTTACGTACTCCTTTTTTTAGTTTCGGATAAGTAATTATATCTCCATATCTGGCCCAGTTTATTAATTCCATATTTCCACCAGACATTTTGCTCAATTAGTTTTAGTTCCGTTAGAGGAGTATTGTCCCATAACAGGGTGTCTGAGTGTATTCCCTTGTGTGACCAAAGTTCTTTTACCCTGTTCCAGGATTTAGTCCACATGTCTAATAAAGGTATTTTATTAACTTGTTTTTGTAACAAAATGTCTGCTTCTATTAATTGGAAGATATTACAGTTTCCAAACCTTTCTTAAACCCGGCTACCAAACTCTTGTATTTCTTTGAATAACTAACTCCAAGTTATCGTATTCCTAATCTGTCCGGAAATAAAGTACAACTCCAAATCCGGAACTAATAAGCCGCCCTCTTTCTCCTGAATGTACAGTATCTGTGCTCTTATTCTCGTTTTTTTACCACGCCATACCAGATCTGTTATAAGAGTAGCTATTATCTTAAAAATTCTTTTAGAAATTATTATTGCCGCGTTCCATAGCAAATAATTTAACCCCTTAAGGACTCAGGACGTACTGGTACGTCCTAAGTTTAAATTGTGATTGTGGCGCCGCGGGGGTTAATCCGTACAGGATGCCGGCTGAAATCATTCAGCCGGCATCCTGTCACAAAGCCAGGGGGGGTCATGTGTCGGCGATTGCCGCAAACCGGAGGTCAATTCAGACCTGCGGTTTGCGGCTTTTACCTGCGGTTGCGGCGGGTGTCGGCGGTGCCATCGGGTCCCCATGAGGCTGTGGGGGGGACCAGATGGCATGGAAGGCAGCGCGATGTCTAAGTAAGGCATCGCGCTGCCTTCCGGTGACTAGCCTGTGAGATCCAGCCCCCTGGATCTCACAGGCATGAAGCTGTATGAGTAATACACACAGTATTACTCATACAGCCAATGCATTCCAATACAGAAGTATTGGAATGCATTGTAAAGGAATATACCCCCAAAAGTTCAAGTCCCAAAGTAGGACAAAAAATAAAGTGAAAAAAAAAAGTTGAAAAAATAACGTTCCCCCCCACCCCAAAAAAATTAAAGTTACATATTAGGTATCTCCGCGTCCGTATCGACCGGCTCTATAAACAGATCACATGACCTAACCCCTCAGATGAACACCATAAAAAAAAAACTGCTAAATAAACAATTTTTTTGTCACCTTACATCACAAAAAGTACAACTGCAAGCTATTAAAAAGGAGTTTGCCCACCAAAATAGTACCAATCTAACAGTCACCTCATCCCGCAAAAAATGAGCCCCTACCTGAGACAATCGCCCAAAAAAAAAAAAATGGCTCAGACTAACGACCGGCTCTATAAAAATATCACATGACCTAACCCCTCAGATGAACACCGTAAAAAATTTAAAATAAAACTGTGCTAAATAAACCATTTTTTGTCACCTTACATCACAAAAAGTGTAATAGCAAGCGATCAAAAAGTCACACGCACCCCAAAATAGTGCCAATAAAACAGTCATCTCATCCCGCAAAAATCATACCCTACCCAAGGTAATCGCCCAAAAACTGAAAAAATTATGGCGCTCAGACTATGGAAACACTAAAACATGATATATTTTTTTTGTTTCAAAAATGAAATCATTGTGTAAAACTTACATAAATAAAGTATACATATTAGATATCGCCGCGTCTGTATCGACCGGCTCTATAAAAATATCACATGACCTAACCTTTCAGATGAATGTTGTAAATAACAAAAAATAAAAACTGCGCCAAAACAGCTATTTCTTATCTTGCCTCACAAAAAGTGTAATATAGAGTAGGGCTGCACGATATGGGAATTTTGAGAAATTGCGATTAGGGCCCTAAAAATTGCGATAACGATATGCGATGCAATATTTTAAGGGAATTGTGCTAGAGGTCTATTTGCTTGGATTTTCCCATATGAGCTGCTGACGCGGCTGGGTATGACAGTTATGGGGGATCTGTGGATGACTCACTGCTATGGGTTGGATCTGTGGAGGACGCACTGCTATGGGTTGGATCTGTGGAGGACGCACTGCTATGGGTTGGATCTGTGGGGGACGCACTGCTATGGGTTGGATCTGTGGGGGACGCACTGCTATGGGTTGGATCTGTGGGGGACGCACTGCTATGGGTTGGATCTGTGGGGGACGCACAGCTATGGGTTGGATCTGTGGGGGACGCACTGCTATGGGTTGGATCTGTGGGGGACGCACTGCTATGGGTTGGATCTGTGGGGGACGCACTGCTATGGGTTGGATCTGTGGGGGACGCACTGCTATGGGTTGGATCTGTGGGGGACGCACTGCTATGGGTTGGATCTGTGGAGGACGCACTGCTATGGGTTGGATCTGTGGGGGACGCACTGCTATGGGTTGGATCTGTGGGGGACGCACTGCTATGGGTTGGATCTGTGGGGGACGCACTGCTATGGGTTGGATCTGTGGGGGACGCACTGCTATGGGTTGGATCTGTGGGGGACGCACTGCTATGGGTTGGATCTGTGGAGGACGCACTGCTATGGGTTGGATCTGTGGAGGACGCACTGCTATGGGTTGGATCTGTGGAGGACGCACTGCTATGGGTTGGATCTGTGGAGGACGCACTGCTATGGGTTGGATCTGTGGAGGACGCACTGCTATGGGTTGGATCTGTGGAGGACGCACTGCTATGGGTTGGATCTGTGGGGGACGCACTGCTATGGGTTGGATCTGTGGAGGACGCACTGCTATGGGTTGGATCTGTGGAGGACGCACTGCTATGGGTTGGATCTGTGGAGGACGCACTGCTATGGGTTGGATCTGTGGAGGACGCACTGCTATGGGTTGGATCTGTGGAGGACGCACTGCTATGGGTTGGATCTGTGGAGGACGCACTGCTATGGGTTGGATCTGTGGAGGACGCACTGCTATGGGTTGGATCTGTGGAGGACGCACTGCTATGGGTTGGATCTGTGGAGGACGCACTGCTATGGGTTGGATCTGTGGAGGACGCACTGCTATGGGTTGGATCTGTGGAGGACGCACTGCTATGGGTTGGATCTGTGGAGGACGCACTGCTATGGGTTGGATCTGTGGAGGACGCACTGCTATGGGTTGGATCTGTGGAGGACGCACTGCTATGGGTTGGATCTGTGGAGGACACATAGGGCCATGGGGGGGGCAGCATAAGACATATAGCATCTTATGCTGGTCCCCCTCATAGCCCTATGTGTCCCCTCATGTGTCCTAAACTGCGCGCATAACTGGCTTTGTGTGTAAAGTATTTTACTAGTGTGTAAAACAATCTCTCTCCTATTGATAACATGGCCAGCCTCTGTACTCACTGTCACTATGAATGCACTGCAGCGAGCTCCACTTCAGGAAGCAGGAGCGTTACTAAGTGACGTCAGTCACGCGCCGGCCGGCCCGCTCGCTGCCGTTCGCTGCAGTGCATTCATCGTGAAAGTGAGTACAGAGGCTGGACCTGTTATCAATAGGAGAGAGATTGTTTCACACACTAGTAAAATACTTTACACACAAAGCCAGTTATGTGCGCGGGGCCCCTTCATATATAATCGCGGCATTTTCGGGTCGGCCAAATTGCCATATCGCATTTGCTGATTATCGCGATTCGATTATTTTTCCGATTTATTGTGCAGCCCTACTGCACAGCCCCATTGAAGTGAATGGGTCAGGATTCAGTGCGGGTGCAATGGGTTCACCTCACGCATTGCACCTGCACGGAAAACTCGCCCGTGTGAAAGGGGCCTAAGGGGACACAAAGACCGTTTGTGCCTCATAAGAAGTTACCGGTTTTATAGAAGGTGCATGTTGGTCAATTTACACCTCTGGCTGGAAGGAAGGGGTTAGGACAAGAATTTGGCTTGGGGGGCGCAGGGGAAATGTCATTCTAATTTTTGCCTCAGGCAGCACGAAGGCTATGTGCTTCCCTGCCCCTGGCCACAAAGCACTGAGGTAAGGTGGGCCCAAGCTAAACTCTTGCACCAGGGACCATAAGCAGTTAGCTACGCCCCTGCCTCTACCCCTCAGGAAGAAGGCTGACTGCAGACCATCTGAGGCATGTGTCCAGCACAAAGTCACCTTGTATAAACCACAGCTGGAAAGTCAGAGACAATGATCACACAGAATGGAAAGTTAAACTGTTTGGTTTCTCTCACACACAGTTTAGGTTATACTGTGACTTTTCTGTATTGCATGGCACACTGAGCACTTCAGCTTTGTTTTTTTTGTTTTTTAAATTGGCACTCCACTCGAAAAAGGTTGCCAATCCCTGGTGTAGTAGGGGGCGCTGGTAACTGCAGCGCGGCTCCCAATAATACGAATAGGAGCAGCACTGCATTAGGCTACATGCGCACAACCATATATGTTTTGCGGTCCGTAAATTGCGGATCCGCAAAAAACACATGACGTTCCATATGGCTTTTTTTTTGGATCAGTTTTTTTTTTTTTTTTTTGCGGATCCATTGTAATAATGCCTATCCTTGTCCGCAAACTAGAAAAAAAAATAGGACATGCACTATTTTTTTTTTTTTTGCGGGGCAACGGAACGGACCTAATGATGCAGACAGCACACGATATGCATTGAAATGAATGGGTCCGCACCCTATCCGCAAAAAAAAAAAAGGGAAGGACACGGAAATAAAATACGGTCGTGTGCATGAGGCCTTAACCAGAGTCATCCACAACAGAGTAGACAAAGCTGTGTAGTTCTGGATCTGTAGCTACTCAGGAACAGCTGATCAGTGAAGGTTTGAGGTATCACACCCCCACAATCAGATATCGATAGGCCATCAATATAAAGATTCTGATATAGCCCCTTTAAAGGGAATCTGCCACCACCCTTATGCTTATAGATAAAAATGTCACAGGTTGTCTAGAAAAACTACCCCAGTTTTCCTGCTCCTTCCGACTGGACTGAGATTGCGACTTAAAAAAAAAGTCTCAATGATAAATCTGGAGTGAGTGAAACTCATTAAAATGGATAACCATGTCCACTTTTCCACCCACATTACAAAACTTGAGTGAGTGCTGTAAAAATGCAAAAAGTTGCAAAATGTTTGTGCAAGTGCAAAGTCGCAAAAAGCCCTATTTTTTACTTTTTAGAGCCAGAATTCTGCAGTGAAGGCATGGTAAATCAGGGCCATCATTTCTATCACATGGTGAACGCCATGAATATAAACCCCCCTCCCTCCCAAAATAGTGGAATCGCTATTCTACAGTAATATTTATAAATGTTTCTCAATACGTTATATGGTGCCATTCAAAAATTCAATTCACCCTGCAGAAAAACATACAGCCATGTCAGTGGAAAAATAAAAAAACTGTTAGGCCCTTTTCACACGGGCGAGTATTCCGTGCGGATGCGATGTGTGAGTTGAACGCATTGCACCCGCACTGAATACCGACCCATTCATTTCTATGGGGCTGTTCACATGAGCGGTGATTTTCACGCATCACTTGTGCGTTGCGTGAAAATCGCAGCAAGCTCTATTTTGTGTGTTTTTCACGCAACGCATGCCCCATAAAAAGTGAATGCAAGCAAGTGCGGATGCAGTGCGATTTTCACGCACGGTTGCTAGGAGAGGATCGGGATGGAGACCCGATCATTATTATTTTCCCTTAACATGGTTATAAGGGAAAATAATAGCATTCTGAATACAGAATGCATAGTAAAATAGCGCTGGAGGGGTTAAAGAAAAATAAAAAATAATTTAACTCGCCTTAATCCACTTGCTCGCGATGCCGGCATCTCGTCTGTCTCCTTCTTTGCTGAACAGAACCTGTGGTGACGTCACTCCGGTCATCACATGATCTTTTACCATGGTGATGGGTCATGTGATGACCGGAGTGACGTCACCACAGGTCCTGTTCAGCAAAGGAGACAGAAGGAGATGCCGAGCTGCGCGATCAAGTGGATTAACCCCTTAAGGACACAGCCTTTTTACACCTTAGGACCAGGCCATTTTTTGCAAATCTGACCAGAGTCCCTTTAAGTGCTGATAACTTTAAAACGCTTTGACTTATCCAGGCCGTTCTGAGATTTTTTCGTCACATATTGTACTTCATGACACTGGTAAAATGAAGTCAAAAAATTATTTTTTTTTTGCACCAAAAAATACCTAATTTAACAAAAATTTGGAAAAACTTAGCAAATTTCAAAGTTTCAGTTTCTCTACTTCTGTAATACATAGTAATACCCCTAAAAATTGTGATGACTTTACATTCCCCATATGTCTACTTCATGTTTGAATTGTTTTGGGAATGATATTTTATTTTTTGGGGATGTTATAAGACTTAGAAGTTTAGAAGCAAATCTTGAAATTTTTCTGAAATTTACAAAAACTAAATTTTTAGGGACCAGTTCAGGTCTGAAGTCACTTTGCGAGGCTTACATAATAGAAACCACCCAAAAATGACCCCATCTAAGAAACTACACCCCTCAAGGTATTCAAAACTGATTTTACATACGTCGTTAACCCTTTAGGTGTTGCACAAGAGTTATTGGCAAATGGGGAAGAAATTTGAGAATTTCATTTTTTTGTCTAATTTTCCATTTTAACCCATTTTTTCCACTAACAAAGCAAGGGTTAACAGCCAAACAAGACTGTATCTTTATTGCCCTGACTCTGCCGTTTACAGAAACACCCAATATGTGGCCATAAACTACTGTACGGCCACACAGCGGGGCGTAGAGTGAAAGGTGCGCCGTTTGGTTTTTGGAGGGCTGATTTTTATGGACTGGTTTATTTACACCGTGTCCTGTTTCAACCCCTCTGATGCACCCCTGGAGTAGAAACTCCCTAAAAGTGACCCCATTTTGGAAACTACGGGATAAGGTGGCATTTTTTTGGGGACTATTTTTAGGGTAAATATGATTTTTGGTTGCTCTATATTACATTTTTGTGAGGCAAGGTTACCAAAAATTTTAATTCTGAAATTTCATCTCCATTTGCCATTAACTGTTGAGGAACACCTAAAGGGTTAATAAAGTTTGTATAATCAGTTTTGTATACCTTGAGGGGTGTAGTTTCTTAGATGGGGTCAGTTTTGGGGAGTTTTTACTCTAGAGTGCATCAGGGGGGCTTCAAAAGGGACATGGTGTCAATAAAAAAGTCCATCAAAATCGGCCTTCCAGAAACCATGTCAGTCCTTTCCTTTTGCGGCCTCCCTTTTACTGATACAGCAGTTTACGACCACAAATGTGGTGTTTCTGTAAACTGCAGTATCAGGGTAATAAATATAAAGTTTTGTTTAGTTGTTAACCCTTGTTTTGTTACCGGAAAAAACGGATTGAAATGGAAAAGTGCCAAAAATAGCGGTTTTGGCACCGTTATTTATTTATTTTTTTAACCGTGTTAATCTGGGGGGTTAGGTAATGGGATATTTTTATAGAGGAGATTCTTACGGACGCGGCAATACCTAATAAGTCAACTTTTTTTTTTACAATTATTTAGGTTTTAGACTATTATCTTTTTTGATACAAATTATTTTTTGGGTATCTCTAAAGTCTAAGGGTCATTTTTTTTAATTTTTTTTTATCCATTTATCTCATGTGGGGGCTCATTTTTTGCGGGATGAGCGGATGGTTTTATTGGCACTATTTTGGGGGCTATATGACTTCTTGATCGCTTGCTATTAAACTTTTTATTATGTAAGGTGACAAAAAAAAACTTTTTTGCACTTTTTTTTTTATTGACCGTGTTAATCTGGGGGGGGTTGGTCATGGGGTAGTTTTATAGAGGAGATTATTACCGACGCGGCGATACCTAATATGTCTACTTTTAATAAATTATTTTAGTTTTTTTGGGTGTCTCAGGTCTGAGAACCATTTTTTTTTTATCCGATGTCAGTGCTAAATTGGGATATAAATTTAGTACTCCATGCAGAGGCCTGGATGATCGGGGCACGTGTCGCACTGAGTAGTCGTGTCCTTCCGTATCCCCCTCCTGCGACGCACTCTGCACTTTTTTTGGGTTCGTCCCTTCTTTCCAGTATGGGGGACCACACCTGGAAAGTGTTGGCCAGGGACGATCCGGGCACCTACAGTTCCCGAGGTACTCCGGCCTGCTCTTTCCCGGTCCGAAAAGATCAGGGCCTTGAGGACTGCCTCATAGAACTGGAGGAATGTCCCTGTGCTGCCAGCGCTTCGGGATAGTACAAAAGAGTTGTACATGGCAACCTGCACCAAGTAGACCGCAACTTTTTTGTACCATGCCCGGGTTTTGCGCATGGCATTATATGGCTTGAGGACTTGATCAGAGAGATCAACTCCTCCCATATACCGATTGTAGGCGACGATACAATCGGGCTTGAGGACCGTTGCCGCGGTACCTCGCACAGGGACAGGGGTGATGCCGTTACCATGAATTGTGGACAGCATAAGGACATCCCTCTTGTCCTTATACCTGACCAGCAACAGGTTTCCAGTGGTAAGGGCACGGGTCTCACCCCTGGGGATAGGTACCTGGAGGGGGTGGGCAGGGAGGCCGCGTTGATTTTTCCGCACGGTCCCACAAGCGGACGTGGATCTGGCGGCAAGGGACTGGAACAAGGGGATACTGGTATAAAAGTTATCCACGTAAAGGTGGTAACCCTTATCCAGCAGTGGGACAGTGGGTACATAAGGTCCCACACAAGTTTCCCGGTAACACCCAGAGTGGGGGGACATTCTGGGGGTTGAATCCGGGAATCTCGCCCCTCGTACACACAAAATTTGTAAGTGTACCCTAAGGTACTCTCACAAATTTTTTATAGCTTAACGCCATACCTCGCCCGCTTGGAGGGCACTTACTGGCGGAAAATGAGTCTCCCCTTGAACGCAATGAGAGACTCATCAACCGCGACCTCCCTTCCAGGTACATAGGCCTCCATGAATTTGGCCCCAAAGTGATCGATGACCGGCCGTATCTTATACAGACGGTCATGGGCAGGATCACCTCGGGGGGGACATGCTGCATTATCGGAATAATGCAGACATTTCCGGATGGCCTCAAACCGGGAGCGTGTCATGGCTGTACTGTAAAGTGGGGCCTGGTATAGGACGTCCCCACTCCAGTACAGCCTGACACTGGGTTTTTTGACCAGGCCCATATGCAGCACGAGGCCTCAAAATATCCTCATTTCGGCTGCACTGACCGGCGTCCAGCCAAAAAGGAGCCCGGGTGTTGAGCGACGAACTGTTGGGCGTACAGATTCGTCTGCTCCACCATCAGATTTACCAGTGGGTCACTGAAAAAATGACAAAAAAAAAATCATATTCAGTGTAGTCCACTGTGGAAATCTGGATTCCTGATTGGCCTACAAAATCAGGAATCACGGGCTCGTATCGCTCTGGGCTACACCAGACAAGTTCACCGGCAGGGGGCTTCGGCGGATTTAACTGGTGGGTTCGGGAAACCAGTACGAGCCCCAGAGCTGCTCGTACTAGTGTGGGCCACAGGGTCCCTAACATGGCGGTCCCCTTGCTCTGCCTGGCGGCGTCTCCGCCGCCTTGGGGGCTCATCATAATCGCTAGATGATGAGGAGGATGCGGATGACAACAGGAATGTGGGGTCATCCTCATCCTCACTGGGACTCTCGGAGTCGGAGGCAAGCTGGGCGTATGCCTCCTCGGCCGAGAACGTCCGGCGGGCCATAGGGGAGTGTGTGTCTGTGTGTGTATATGTGCGTGTGTGTAACTCTTTATTTTGTGTGCGTGTGTGTGGGGGCACGGGTGTTCACGAACTCACCCTAAAACATGTACGCCCTGTGTCCTTAAGTACCAGGGCACAAGGGCGTACCTGTACGCCCTATGTCCTTAAGAGGTTAAGGTGAGTTCAATTATTTTATTTTTTTAACCCCTCCAGCGCTATTTTACTATGCATTCTGTATTCAGAATGCTATTATTTTCCCTTATAACCATGTTATAAGGGAAAATAATACAATCTACACAACCCAGATCCCAAGCCATGTGTGCAAAACATGCGCAATGTTTTGCACTCGCGCTGAAAAATCGTGCGTGTTCCCGCAACGCACCCGCACCTTTTCCTGCAACGCCCGTCTGAAAGAGGCCCTATGGTAATTGGAAGGAGACTATGAAACAAAACAATGGAAACTGGCTGCGGCCTAAGGCCTCCTGCACACGACCGTTTTTTTTTTTTTACGGTCCGCAAAAACGGGGTCCGTAGGTCTGTGATCGTTTTTTCGTCTGTGGGTCTTCCTTGATTTTTGGAGGATCCAGACATGAAAAAAATGTTGTTTTGGTGTCCGCCAGGCCGTGCGGAGCCAAACGGATCCGTCCTGAATTACAATGCAAGTCAATGGGGACGGATCCGTTTGACGTTGACACAATATGGTGCAATTGCAAACTGATCCGTCCCCCATTGACTTTCAATGTAAAGTCAGGAGTCCCTTTTATACCATCGGATTGGAGTTTTCTCCAATCCGATGGTATATTTTAACTTTAAGCGTCCCCATGTCATGCCCCACTCTGACGATGTGCGGAGGTTGGCCAGGATTGCAGCTCGAGTTTAGTGTTTGTTTTGGAGTCGTGCTGGATCCGCCACTCATCAGGTGCACTGGGTGGAGTCATTAGTTTAAATAGCTCCTCTGCCCAGTGCCCTGAGCGGATTATACTCATCATTGTGATCTTGGAAGCTAGGAAGGAAGGTTGGCTGTCTGCTCCAGCTCAGGAAGATAAGTGTTGTTTCTAGTTGGTTGTTTTGTGTCATCTATCCCATCCAGGTTCTGTGCGAGCAGGCTGCTCCTATTTCCCACTTCACCATCTTAGGGAATTCAGGGTTTTGTCAGCCCAGGAGCGGGGACATCTCAGATCTACCTTCAAGGTCTGTAGATGGGCTGAGCAGTGCAGAGAAAGAGGTCAGGGATTAGCTAGGAGGTGACTGAGCCTGGTTGGTTCGTTATCTGTTATACTGAGTGCACGCTCGCCGTGACACCCCATCACCATGGGAACGCCTCTATGTTAGAATATACTGTCGGATAAGAGTTAGATCGTGAAACTCAAATCCGACAGTATACAGGTCCTTCTCAAAAAATTTGCATATTGTGATAAAGTTCATTATTTTCTGTAATGTACTGATAAACATTAGACTTTCATATATTTTAGATTCATTACACACAACTGAAGTAGTTCAAGCCTTTTCTTGTTTTAATATTGATGATTTTGGCATACAGCTCATGAAAACCCAAAATTCCTATCTCAAAAAATTAGCATATCATGAAAAGGTTCTCTAAACGAGCTATTAACCTAATCATCTGAATCAACTAATTAACTCTAAACACCTGCAAAAGATTCCTGAGGCTTTTAAAAACTCCCAGCCTGGTTCATTACTCAAAACCGCAATCATGGGTAAGACTGCCGACCTGACTGCTGTCCAGAAGCCCATCATTGACACCCTCAAGCAAGAGTGTAAGACACAGAAAGAAATTTCTGAACGAATAGGCTGTTCCCAGAGTGCTGTATCAAGGCACCTCTGTGGGAAGGAAAAAGTGTGGCAGAAAACGCTGCACAACGAGAAGAGGTGACCGGACCCTGAGGAAGATTGTGGAGAAGGACCGATTCCAGACCTTGGGGGACCTGCGGAAGCAGTGGACTGAGTCTGGAGTAGAAACATCCAGAGTCACCGTGTACAGGCGTGTGCAGGAAATGGGCTACAGGTGCTGCATTCCCCAGGTCAAGCCACTTTTGAACCAGAAACAGCGGCAGAAGTGCCTGAGCTGGGCTACAGAGAAGCAGCACTGGACTGTTGCTCAGTGGTCCAAAGTACTTTTTTCGGATGAAAGCAAATTTTGCATGTCATTCGGAAATCAAGGTGCCAGAGTCTGGAGGAAGACTGTGGAGAGGGAAATGCCAAAATGCCTGAAGTCCAGTGTCAAGTACCCACAGTCAGTGATGGTCTGGGGTGCCATGTCAGCTGCTGGTGTTGGTCCACTGTGTTTTATCAAGGGCAGGGTCAATGCAGCTAGCTATCAGGAGATTTTGGAGCACTTCATGCTTCCATCTGCTGAAAAGCTTTATGGAGATTAAGATTTCATTTTTCAGCACGACCTGGCACGTGCTCACAGTGCCAAAACCACTGGTAAATGGTTTACTGACCATGATATTACTGTGCTCAATTGGCCTGCCAACTCTCCTGACCTGAACCCCATAGAGAATCTGTGGGATATTGGGAAGAGAAAGTTGAGAGACGCAAGACCCAACACTCTGGATGAGCTTAAGGCCGCTATCGAAGCATCCTGGGCCTCCATAACACCTCAGCAGTGCCACAGGCTGATTGCCTCCATGCCACGCCGCATTGAAGCAGTCATTTCTGCAAAAGGATTCCCTACCAAGTATTGAGTGCCTAACTGAACTTGATTATTTGAAGGTTGACTTTTTTTGTATTAAAAACACTTTTCTTTTATTGGTCGGATGAAATATGCAAATTTTTTGAGATAGGAATTTTTGGGTTTTCATGAGCTGTATGCCAAAATCATCAATATTAAAACAAGAAAAGGCTAGAACTACTTCAGTTGTGTGTCATATTTTAGATTCATTAAAGTCTAATGTTTACCAGTAAATTACAGAAAATAATGAACTTTATCACAATATGCTAATTTTTTGAGAAGGACCTGTATTCTAACACAGAGGCGTTCCCATGGTGATGGGGATGCTTCAGGTTAGAATATACTAAAAGAACTGTGTACATGACTGCCCCCTGCTGCCTGGCAGGTGCTGCCAGGCAGCAGGGGGCAGATCCCTACCCACCCTGGTCTTAACTTTGTTGTCCAGTGCGGCCGGCCCCCCTCCCTCCCTCCCCTGTAGTTAACTCTTTGTTGGCCAATGGGCCCTCCCTCCACCTCCTAATTAAAATCTCCCCCCCCTATCATTGGTGGCAGCGGAGAGTACCGATCGGAGTCCCAGTTTAATCACTGGGGCTCCGATCGGTAACCATGGCAACCAAGACTCTACTGCAGTCCCGGTTGCCATGGTTACTTAGCAATTTGTAGAAGCATTATACTTACCTGCGAGGCTGCGATGTCTGTGTCCGGCTGGGAGCTCCTCCTACTGGTAAGTGACAGATCATTAAGCAATGCGCCGCACAGAGCTGTCACTTACCAGTAGGAGGAGCTCCCGGCCAGACACAGACATCGCAGCTCTCAGGCAAGTATAATGCTTCTACAAATTGCTAAGTAACCATGGCAACCGGGACTGCAGTAGCGTCCTGGTTGCCATGGTTACCGATCGGAGCCCCAGCGATTAAACTGGGACTTCGATCGGTACTCTCCGCTGCCACCAATGATAGGGGGGGGGGGGGGGAGATTTTATTGGGGAGGGGGGGGGCCCACTGGCCACCAACCAGTTAACTACATGGGAGGGAGGGGGGGCCCACTGGCCACCAATGTGTTAACTACAGGGGGGGGAAGAGCCTGGCAGCACCTGCCAGGCAGCAGGGGGCAGTCATGTTAGAATATACAGAGGGGAACGCCTCTGTTAGAATATACTGTCGGATCTGAGTTTTCACAAAGTGAAAACTCAGCTCTGAAAAAGCTTTTATGCAGACGGATCTTCGGATCAGTCTGTATGAAAGTAACCTACGGACGCGGATGCCAATCTTGTGTGCATCCGTTTTCTTTCACGGACCCATTGACTTGAATGGTTCCGTGAACCGTTGTCCGTCCAAAAAATAGGACAGGTCATATTTTTTTTGACGGACAGGATACACTGATCACGGTCTCGGCTGTAAAACGGTGCATTTTCCGATTTTTCCACGGACCCATTGAAAGTCAATAGGTCCACGAAAAAAAACGGACAACTGCCACGGGTGCACACAACGGTCGTGTGCAGGAGGCCTTAAGGGATTAATAAGATGAATACTGCAAGTATGGTAGTTGTGTGACAATTCCTTTAACCAATCAGAATAAAGGTATGGAGCAGACTCCTTTAACCAATCAAGAATATAACTGCAACTATACTTCTGTTATTGAACTTTGCTATTGAACTTTGAATCCGGATTGCAGCAATATATGAATATTAGGCAATAAGAAATACCAAGTTGATAACGTGATAATCAGCATCTTCTAACTAACAGCTACACTCTCCAGAGAGACCCGAATTGTAAGTGTATTATCTCTGTGGATACAATCCTAATCTCACACGGGCGAGATTTCCGCGCGGTTGCAATGCGGGAGGTGAACGCATTGCACCCGCACTGAATCTGGACCCATTCATTTCTATGGGGCTGTGATTTCTATGAGCTGTGATTTTTCACGCATCACTTATGCGTTGCGTGAAAATCGCAGCATGCTCTATATTGTGCGTTTATCATAGAAGTGAATGGGGCTAAGTAAAAATCGCAAGCATCCGCAATCGGATGCGGTGCGATTTTCACGCATGGTTGCTAAGATGACAGTCTATTCACTGTATTTTCCCTTATAACATGGTTATAAGGGAAAATAATAGCATTCTTTAATACAGAATGCTTAGTTTTAATACCGTGGTGATGGACCATGTGATCTGACGTCACCACAGGTCCTTTAGCCGGCAGCTCATGATTAAATAAGTAAGAAGAGATCGGCAGCTACGCGATCAAGAGGAGAAGGTGAGTTAATAATTTTTTAACCCTCAATTGACCACCTACTAAGCATTCTGTATTAAAGAATGCTATTTTCCCTTATAACCATGTTATAACGGAAAATAATAACATCTACACAACACCGAACCCAAACCTGAACTTCTGTGAAGAAGTTCGGGTCTGGGTACCACAGTCAGTTTTTTATCACGCACGTGCAAAACGCATTGCACCCGCGCGATAAAAACTGAACAACGGAACGCAATCGCAGTCAAAACTGACTGCAATTGGGTACCTACTCCGCTGGGTTTGCCGCAACGCATCCGGACACGCTCGTGTGAACTCAGCCTAAGAGTGCCCATTCACTTTTCCTCATTGACTTTACTTGGTGAACAGGGTGCGACATCAGTTTGGAGCACCTTGCCATCACCAATCAGAGGGAGAGCTGCCCTATATATCCCCTATCAAAATACACATCTACCATGTTTCTTTAGGCCATAAATTCAAAACCAGGGGGTCATTTATCATGCTGAAATACTCCTATATTAAGTGCATATCAGGCACAGATAGCGGCACAATTAACCGTTGCGCCGCTATCTGAGACTTTACCCCGCTCACGCCAGGTCTAAAATTTGGGAGTGGTGTGGGAAGGGGACGGGCCGGCAGGCGCATCTCATTTTATCATTTTTTACAACTGTTTCAGGTCTAAAAAATGGTCTAAATGTAAGACAGCATTTAGAACTGACGCTGGATGTGCTGAAGTTATGGAGAGGCCAGCGCCTCTTTATAACTTTGCTGATCCACCGCTAGCTATAGGGCTTTATTAGGACTGGCGTCTAAAACGCAGGTCTTAATAAATGTGCCCCCAAATGCGCACATGTTCTCCACAAATTGTATTTGACATGGATTTAATATAAAATTAATAAACTAATGAAAAATATATGAATAATATTTATATGGCGTCAACATATTCTGCTTCACTTTACAAATGAACAACAACCTTTTCGCCAGTGCTATACATTTACTGCAAGAGACCTGACACTGGTTTTAAACCACATTATAGTCAAAGGGGTTCTCTAGGATTTTGATATTGATGGCCTGTCCTCAGGATAGGTCATCAATACCAGATTAGCGGGAGTCCGACTCCTGGCCAATAAGCTGTATGAATCGGCTGTGGTGCTCTGTAAGTGCCTGGGTCTCTTCCTAGACCGTGAAGGCGCAACTCATTCCCATTCAAGTTATTGGGGCTGGGCTGGTGCCATTCAAAAATTCTATTCACCCTGCAGTTCCCATTCAAGGTCGGGGCTGTGCTTGGTAAGCTGCAAGGAGCCCGTGGAACTCACCGAAGCTCCGGTGAACCTTGCCGATCTCATATTGATGACCTATCCTGAGGATAGTCCATCAATATGAAAATCCCAGAGAACCCCTTTTAACAGGATTTCAAAACCTCATTAATACAACGTGAATAATTTTGCATGACCCCTATAAGACCACACTCGCATCTCTGCTGAACCCTTCCGCTAGACTGTTCCGGCAGGGAACAGCCTGTTGGCATTCATCGGATCTGGCATTGCTAGATTCAATAGATCACTGCTGGATTCTCATTGACTATAATGGGATCCGCCAGATCATCTCAAATAGAGGTGTGAACGCAGCCTAAGGCCTATTGCACACGACCGTATGGCTTTTTCAGTGTTTTGCGGTCCATTTTTCACGGATCCGTAGTTCCGTTTTTTTGTTTCTGTTCCGTTGTTCCGTATGGCATATACAGTATACAGTAATTACATAGAAAAAATTGGCCTGGGCATAACATTTTCAATAGATGGTTCCGCAAAAACGGAACGGATACGGAAGACATACAGATGCATTTCCATATGTGTTCCATTTTTTGCGAACCCATTGACTTGAATGGAGACACGGAACATGATTTGCGGCGAATAATAGGACATGTTCTATCTTTCAATGGAACAGAAAAACGGAAACTGAACGCATACGGAGTACATTGCTTTTTTTTTTTTTTTGCGGACCCATTGAAATAAATGGTTCCATATACGAAACGCAAAAAACTGCCCATAAACGGGAAAAAAAACGGTTGTGTGCATGAAGCTTAAGCTATTTCTTGACTATGCTATAAAGGAGGTGGTTAGAAATACAAACTCTCAGCACACATTTGATACCTAAGTAAATAATAGGGTGGTGTCACACTCAGCTTTATTTGGCAGTTGATGATGCAGTTTTTTTTATTTTTTTTATCCAAAGTCAGAAGTGGGTTGGAAGGGAATGAGAAATATAAAGGAAGGTTTTATACTTCTTCCTGCTGGATCCACTACTGGCTTTGGTTCAAAAAACTCCATAGACTTCAATAAAAAGCTTTTTGACACCACCCTTCATGCAGTTTTGTCCTTGGCATTTCTTCTTGCCCAAGAAAAAAAAAAACACCTTAGGCTGAGTTCACACGGGCGAGATTTCCGCGCGGGTGCAATGCGGGAGGTGAACGCATTGCACCCGCACTGAATCCGGACCCATTCATTTCTATGGGGCTGTGCACATGAGCTATGATTTTCACGCATCACTTATGCGTTGCGTGAAAATCGCAGCATGCTCTATATTGTGCGTTTATCACGTTTATCAGGCCCCATAGAAGTGAATGGGGCTGAGTGAAAATCGCAGGCATCCGCAAGCAAGTGCGGATGCGGTGCGATTTTCCCGCACTGTTGCTAGGAGACATGGTTATAAAGGGAAAATAATAGCATTCTTAATACAGAATGCATAGTACAATAGCGCTGGAGGGGTTAAAAAAATAAAATAATTTAACTCTCCTTAATCCACTTGTTCACGCAGCCGGCGTCTCTTCTGTCTTCTTCTTTGCTGTCTACAGGAAAAGGACCTGTGGTGACGTCACTCCGGTCATCACATGGTCCATCACATGATCTTTTACCATGGTGATGGATCATGTGATGGACCATGTGATGACCGGAGTGACGTCACCACAGGTCCTTTTCCTGTAGACAGCAAAGAAGAAGACAGAAGAGATGCCGGCTGCGCGAACAAGTGGATTAAGGCGAGTTAAATATATATATATATATATATATATATATTTTTTTTTTTTTAACCCCTTCAGCGCTATTGTACTATGCATTCTGTATTAAGAATGCTATTATTTTCCCTTATAACCCTGTTATAAGGGAAAATAATAGCAATCTACACTTCTGTGAAGAAGTTCGGGTTTGGGTACCAAACATGCTGATTTTTCTCACGCGCGTGCAAAACGCATTACAATGTTTTGCACTCGCGCGGAAAAATCGTTCATGTTCCCGCAACGCCCGTGTGAACCCAGCCTTAAAAACTCAACTTTACCCCCTCCCCACATAAAAAAGAAAACCAACCTGTGTGTGACACCAGCCTTGGGTCACATGTCACCAATTAGCTGCAGATTTGCCATTGCATATTTTCGTGCAGCAAATCCCCAGCGTTGTACAGTACCAGCAAAGTGGAAATTCAGTATAATAGATGTGGCATTTTCTTCTACCCAGAACCAGCTGTATACACTCAATTATGACGCCTTACTACTTTCTACAGAAAAGGAACTCGCAGAATTTGCTAGACTTGACATCTCGTGGATGGGGAAGATTGCTACATTTAAAATGTTTATCCTTCCTAAGTTTTTATATCTGTATTGCACCCAGCCCATAACCCTCCCAGAGAAGTACTTTTCCCGAGCGCATTCACTTCTCTCTAATTATATATGGGGCAAGAAACGCCCCAGGATGGCCCGGGACATCATAACCAGGGAACGCCGAATGGGAGGCTTAGCACTGCCAGATTTAAAATTGTACTATATAACTTCTTTGGTCTCCATGTTGAAAGGTTGGGTGCAGCTTCCCCAGGATCTGCCCTGGGTACAGCTGGAAGCATCACAAGCTGCCCCATACTCCTTGGAGGGGTTGTTAAATTTGCCATTTTGGAAGACCCCTACTCCCAAAAATCTAGGCCTGACGGTGTTAGCATCACTGAAAGCATGGTCCACATATCATATATTAGCAGATGCTGACGCTTTCCCCACAATTGCCTCTCTCCCCTTCTCATTGCTTCGGACACTACTTCCTCAAACTGATCTGTCACTGTGGGCTTCGGCCGATATACATATGGTGGGGGACCTGTTAAATCCTGGAGTACTACAACCCTTCCAATGGATCAGAGAGAAGTTTTCTATTCCTAGCAGGGAGTTTTTCAAATATCTCCAGATCCACCATTTATTACAGGACCTGCATCCATCCGGGGTGACACTAGACAGATTAGCTAAATTGTATATCACAGGCAACGTGAAAGGTTTGAAACCTCTATATAACTCCATTCTCCACTCGGGGTCTTTTAAACGCTCTCACCTAATGATAGCGTGGGAGAAAGATTTTAATTTGTCTATATCTGACACTGAATGGATGCAGGCCCTTAAAATGATCCACAAATATCTGAAGTGCACTTCTCATGTAGAATCAGCGATTAAAACTATGCTAAGATGGTACTACATGCCGGATAGACTGGCTCTTATGTATGATTCTGTATCTAATCTATGCTGGAGAGGATGCGGATGCAGAGGAACCCCATTTCATATACTGTGGCAATGTCCTAAGATTCAATTGTATTAGTCTGCTTGTAGAGAATTACTTGCCAGGATTGTGCCCTATGGGACAACATGGTCACCGCAACTAGTCCTGTTATTGATGGGAGTGAATGCCCTGCCCGCCCGCTTAAAGGCCTTATTCTGTATGTTCTGCGTGACAGCAAAATTATTATTGTTGCGGAAGTGGAAGACCCCAGACACCTCCGAATTGATATCTACACTTAACATTACCTACTCGTATGAGAGAATTATTGCTATGGGGGGAGAGGGGTACGATAGTTTCCTCCAAAATTGGAAGCCTTGGTCGAGCTCCCCATATAGTTCCCAATTTTAGAGACTCCCTAGTTTGTTCACCTATATGGTCCTAAACCAATACCTTTAAAGAGCTGACAGGCTTGAAATATAGGCCTTTTACCATTGGTATATGTATGACATAGGTGGCCACTTATCTCAACTCAACAATTACTTGCTTACCGCAGGCATTATCAGTCATTGTAATTCATATTGGTTTCTTCGTATTGAAGATTGTTTCCTTTGTTATTGACTAATGTTACTAGATATTTTGTAACTCTTGTATCTACCCATCGGGTATGCCCGATTGTTTTTTTTACATTGTTAAACACAATAAAAACTATTGAAACAAAGATGTGGCGTTGCGGATTTGAAATCTGCAGCATGTCAATTTATACAGCGATTTTATTTTTTATATTTATTTTTTTTATGTAGATTTTACCCTTTGCAATTTAATGCGGTTTTGTTGAGATTTCAGCAGCACATTTTTCGGCTGGATTTTCAGTCACTTGTGGTTTTCTAAGTAAACCATACTGATGGCCTATCCTAAGCACCTGCACTGATCAGATCTTTAATCAGTTCCCGACCGCCCACTGACTATAAACCTCCTGACTGTCAGGACTTATCTCTGAATGGATGTTCCACAATTGCTGCTAATCGTGCAGCTGCTGAGCAGGGGGCCCGCTGTCAGTGACAAATGGGCATCCCAAAAAGAAGGCAGGGACGTTCCTGTGTCCCTGCCTCATAGACTGCTATATATACACACACTACTGAAGGAGTGCTATGCAGCTTCCTGTTCCGGCCCTAGCAATCATGTGACCACCGATGCCCGGAGACTGCAGGAGCTGCTGAGTCTTCCTTATACCTTGATCAGCCCTGCAGTGAGACTAAACAGTGCTGTACAAGCTCTCTGGGGGCTGTATTCCCCCCTCTGCTATTATGTCAGCCCCAGGTACAAGAGAAATCAGCAATTAAAAAAAACTAAAGTAATGCTAAAATATAACTGCCATTAAAAAAAAATTGATAATGTGTAGGGACTATTTTTATCGAAAAAGTTTATTTATGCTAGAAAACTTGGACTGAAATGTCCCTTAGCAGCGCTCTTTCAAATGAGCGTTGCTAAGGGACATCCGTATTCCATCAGTATAGTACTATGCTGACTAGGGAGACTGGGTCTGCTGGGAGCTGTGGGCCTCTGCCTGCCCTGCTCCCTCACAGCCTGATGGGTATAAATTAAATATACATTTCCCATAGTATTACTGCATCTGTAATGACGGCTCTAAAAAAATTAAAAAAATATATTAAAAAAAATAACATGATCTACCCCATCTGCCAAAACAGCTATTTTTAGTCACGTCACCTCCCAAAAAACATACCAAACGATCAAAAAAAGTTATATGTAGCCCAGAATGGTACCAATGAAAACTTTACCTCATCCCGCAAAAAAAAGAGCCCTCACACAAGATCATCTGCAGAAAAGCTAAAAATATGGCTAACAAAATGGCGACACAAATATCACACGATCTACCCCATTAGGTGAACACTGTAAAAAAAATGCCAAAACAGCTATTTTTATTTTTTGTGACCTCACCTCCCAAAAAAACATGATATCAAACAATCAAAAAGTCGTATGTATCCCAAAATAGTGCCAATAAAAAGTAGTCTATCCTGGAAAAAGATAAACCCTCAGACATCTACGTTGGCAGAAAAATTTAAATGTTATGGATGTTAGTATAGGACTGCAAAAAACAGATTTTTAATAATTGACTTTATTATGCAATAGTAAAACATAAAAAAACTATATCAATTTGGTATCACCATAATCATATAAACCTGCAGAAAAAAGGTACCATATCATATATACAACATGCTGAACCCCATAAAAAATAAAAAACTGACAGAGTTTAAGCCCACATCTCCTCCCAAAAAATGAAATAAACGATCAGAAAGCCAAATGTAACCCCAAAATGGTGCCAATAAAAAAATACAGCTTGTTCTGCAAAAAATGAGCCCTGACACAGCTCAGTCAACAAAAAATAAATAAAGTTATGGCTCTTCAGCTAGGATATGTAGGGAAATTCTTATTCGCCCTAAGAATGAGGGTTGGTCTCTTGGACTGCCGGCTGTATTACCACTCCAATGCTTACATAAACTAGACTGCTGGATCTGTTATGGCTCAACAGCTCAAAATCTTGGGGTGAATCACCCAATGGCTTGTCAATACTTCTTTCGGTTATGCCTAATCCCTCTAATACTCCCCCTACTTTATCATTCACTGCTGAAAATACATTTGCAGTTTTAGCTGCCCTTGGACTCGGATTCCTTGATTGACCCCAAAAGATCCCATTGTGCCGATCACAGATAATCCTTTATTTCCTTCTGGGACTTCATCCTTTCCCTTCCTCTCAGGCTGAAAATTATGCCCGCTTCAATGTCCACTCGGGAAACTCTTTGCCCTCTTTGTTTGGCCTCATGCACACGACCGTATGTGTTTTGCGGTCCGAAAAAAAACAACTGATTCCGTTCCGTATGGCATTTGTTTTTTTTGCGGATCCATTGTAATAATGCCTATCCTTGTCCGCAAACTAGAAAAAAATAGGACATGTATTAAGCAAATATATTGCTGCATTTGTGGGAGGGGAGGCTGATTACAAGGCTAATTATATGCACCTGTGAGCCCAGGCTGGCTGATTACCAGGCTAATTACACGCACCTGTGGGCCCAGGCTGGCTGATTACTAGGCTATTTATAGGCACCTGAGTCAGCTCTAGGATACAGCAGCATGGTGTGGAGGCTCCTTACGGCTGGGCGACGGCAGAATGTCTCAGGAGGGCGCTGGTATTCATGGTAGGATCGGAGTTGTTTGCACGGGACCCACTCTGCGGTCCGCGACATGTAGCGCTCTGGGATGAAGCAGAGTTTGGGTGCTAATGGTCGAACCATGGTTGTTTGGCTATTCAGAGGCCTGGTGGAGCCATTGCATTCAGTTATTGGGGTAGCATGTGCTTAGAGTGGGCATGGTTGTATGTTTTATGATACCTGCGTTGCATGCGGGGCGCGTGTCTGCAGTTGGCTCAAGCTACGCATACTGGGTTTAAGTGATGGTAAATGTGGATCAATGGTCGATGATTTAAAAAAAAAAAACTCCTGCAGCATTATGTGGAGGTTTGGTTGCGCCTGGGCAATGGCAGAAGGTGCCAGGCGAGTGCTGGCATTCACGGTAGGATTGGACTTGGTTACGCGGTCTGTGACTTGTAGCGCTCTGGGGCGAAGGGGGTTGGGCTCCAATGGTCAAATGATCGTGGTTAGGATTGTTACCTTCAAAGCTACGTCCGTGTGTCTGCATTTACATTTTGTCCTATACGCCATTCACTACTAGAGCTGCGTTCATGTGTCCGCTGTTGCATTACATTAATACTCTGCTCACTTTCAGATTGCATTCATACGGCTGCTTTATACCATGATCCTCATACTGATACACAGAGCTGTGCCCATACCATGTTTTTAGGCACCACTCACATCCAGAGCTGCATTCACCCACTTGTTCTTACATCATGTGTTATACTCTGCTTCCACTTAAAGCTGCATTTCTTTTCATTGCTACATAATGGTTACTCAGTATTCTTACTAGGGCTATCAGCACACCGCTCTGATACTGCTCTTCCGATAAACATAGCCGCTTACGTTTCTTTCCTCGGTGGTTTGTTACATTCCTTAGGCCTACCTTTTTCTGTTTACTTGGGGGGAAGAGAGGAGAAAATGGAAAAAAAAAAAAAAAAATGGGTGGTGTTCTTTAATCCTGGTTTGCATTCACTCAGACTGGTCTCCTTTACTTCTGGTTCGCATTCACTCAGATTGATCTCCCGCCCCAGTTAACCAAATAGCTCCCTAGCGGACAGTGGGCCAATAGGAGTAAGTTCCTACTATGTTTTCACAGTTGTTCATTCCTTTGTCACGACGAGGGTCCTTTCTTAGCGAACTGCAATGCCCCTGGCTCTTGTTTTTCTCCCATCTGTTTCAATTTCACGGTTGGTTAATGTTTCGTTCATGCAAGTGGTTCGGATCACTAATGTCTATGCATTTTCCATTAGGTCTGGCTCACGTTTTAATTACTTACCGTCACTGTAAGGTCATCCAGGTCAGTCTCTTGGCTTCAGGGGCCCGATGACCGTTCTTCATGTTGTTCGTTAGGGGTACAATCTGGTTGTAGGCTGGTTAGCGTCCTAGGTTTATTGTCGGAGAGGGTCATGGTCATGCGAGTCCCCAAGTCATACTGGTGCTGCATAAGTGGTTTAAAAAATAAACAAATAATCCGCCATTAATCTCTCACGCATGGCTTCTCCGTTTTAGTTTTACACGCATGGCTTCTCCGTTTTAGTTTTACACGCATGGCTTCTCCGTTTTAGTTTTACACGCATGGCTCCGCCATTAGAGCCTCCCACGCATGGCTCCGCCATTAGAGCCTCCCACGCATGGCTCCGCCATTAGAGCCTCCCACGCATGGCTCCGCCATTAGAGCCTCCCACGCATGGCTCCGCCATTAGAGCCTCCCACGCATGGCTTCTCCCTTTTAGTGTTACATATGACTCCGCCATTAGTCTCTCACGCATGGCTTCTCAGTTTAAATTTTACACACTTAACTCTGCCATTCGAGGCCGGGCTGCATGGTCCCACAACAAGTTCCATGTCTTTTCTGCCCTCAGACCCGCTCGCATGGCTCGGTCATCTGTGGCTCGCAATACAATTTTCTTGTGGTGGCTCGCACGTGTGGCTTGTGCTATTAGTCTCACTCACGTTATTGTTTTCCCTGACTTTTTTTATTTTCTAGGTTGTTGGTTTTTCATTGTTTTCTTTATAAGCAGTCATCCCAAGCCTGCCTTTGCGGACATCATCTTCTCCCAGGCATGCTTACTTCATCTACAAACTTGGGCTAAGTCCTGGGTATCGGTCCATCTTCCAGTAGGAGGTACAGTAATAAGGCGCAGTTTACGAAGCCTGTCATGTCTTCTGACACGACAAGTCCTATCACGACTACAGGCGCAGCATACATAGTTTATCACGACCTTAAGCATTTTCTGTCACAACTGCAGGTATTGTGTATGTTCTGTCCTTATTACAGGCAACATTAGCTCGTTAATCGAAATAGCCATGTATTCCTGTGGATGGTTCCCCAGGCCTGGTGGGTTTACACATTTCACTTAATTTACTACTACAGTAAGACGGCAGACGCCATGTTCTGACTTTTGGGCCCTTAATAGAAAGTGTGGCCTGGGGAATAAGTAGAGGTAAAGTATTTTGCCACCAGGAACAGTCTGTGCCCGATCAGGGCCCTTGGCGGATGGTTGGAGTTCATCTAGGCCCTTCCAACAGATTCACCATTGTTTCAGTCTGCAGCTCTCAGGATTCAGACCTTCTCGTAATATGGTCATATGTTAGTCAACATAGGAGTAAATCGTTCCTGGTTACCAGCCACTCTTTCAATTGCATCAGCATTAACCATCTCCAAGAACGATGTGGCGGTACACATGACAAAGAGGTAAGGTAGTTGGAAGTCACTGTGATATATACGGTATATTCCACACCTTCATCGTGAAAAGTCTTTTCCGTTAAAAATCGGGTGTTGTAACTATATATATATATATATATATATATATATATATATATATATTTACTCTAAACAAGGTCTGCTCTTTTTGGCCCCTTTAGGCTGCCCTACCATGGCAGTCATGGCATAACTCCACTGCTTGTTGTAGATAGGGGTTGGATAGGTTAGGTTCACCTTTCTGATAGCCTATCCGACCACAAGCACTATTTTCTTTGCGGAGCAACGGAACGGACATACTGATGCGGACAGCACACTGTGTGCTGTCCGCGTTTTTTGCGGACCTATTGAAATGAATGGGTCCGCATCCTATCCACAAAAAAAACGGAACGGACACTGAAACAAAATAAGTCGTGTGCATGAGGCCTTTACGGACTATACTTCTACAGCTCATCATTCCTTTGAATACCTTCAATTGCAGCATTTCTACTTCTCTATACACTCGTGGAACAACATTTCATGATATTTCTACCCTTTTATAAATTATTATCTTAGCACACTTCATCCATTTTGTCAGGCCTGGGAGAGCGAGTTAGGTAAGCAGTTTTCCTCCTCTCAATGGCACAGGTGTTTCTTTCTTACACAAAGCTTCAGTTGCAGGAAACCGGTTATAAAATCTTGTCCTTTTGGTACAGGGTCCTGGCATTTCTTCACAGATGGTATCTGTCAGTATCAGACCGCTGCTGGAGATGTGGATCAGCAGAGGGTACAATGTTACATGTATGGTGGGAATGTAATGCCTTACACCAAATTTGGGATTCTGTTTATAAGATTTTGGGAGAAGTGACTGGGATCCCTGTACCACATTCTCCAGAAATTTAATTTGTTATCTTTGATTTCACTGTTCCTGCATATAAGAAATCTCTTCTCAAGCATATTATTCAAGCTGCTAAAGCGGTTATCCTGCGCCATTGGGAAAACTCCTACTCCACCTCCTCTGGAGGAATGGTTTACTGAAGTGGCCATATATCAGAGAATGGAGGAACTGATCTCCCAAACTCTCCCAGAGGTTTCCCTTGATACAAAAACTTGGTCACCCTAGGATACCTTTCGTGCATCCACAACATCTCTCATATATATACTATTAGATTGGTGCGTTTCTGCAGCATATTTGCACCAAATTCTGGTGCAGATTTAAGATCTCACCATTCCATTGAAACCGCAAACATAATTGACATGCTATTTATTTTGAAATCCATGCAGCAAGTCAATTTCTGCACTGAGAAATCCATAAAGTGTACCTGAGATTTGTGTAATCTCATACACTTTGCTGGTGCTGTTAAATGCTAGTTTTTTCTGCATGGGAATTTGAGTGGAAAAAACACACGTATTCCGCAACGTGTGCAGGTGCCCTTAGACACTTTTCCTGGATCACCTGAAAAGGGGTGTGGCCTTCTAAAAATAAGCATGGCTTTCCATGCGACAATGTCAAACAAAATTAGATTAGACAGTATTAATAAATGTAGGCCACTACGATTTCTGTGGCGGTGTTTCAAAAGTTTGATTTCTTTTTTGTCCCTCTGTACATCTGAATACATCCATAGACAAACACTGGTAGTAGTTTGGTTGTACTGAAAAATCTTGGTGACAAATGGCACTGCCATAGGAGGTCACCTTTTTTCCTTATGTCAATTTGTACGATTTCTGATCTGCCCTGGTCAATGCAGTGGCGGCCATATAAATTAAATAGCTGTCACAGGAGCTACGGGTGTATCTCTCATGACTCTCTCGTGGCTTCCTCAAACACATACACATTCAGTCTGGGGGTGGCTTATCTCCCAGGAGAACAAAAGGATAAGGAAAGAATATTCACTCTGCCCAGTCCTTCTCTCCCCTGACATAATCTGTTGTGGGAGAGTCAGGAGTTCCTCACACACATTAGAATATCGGCCAATTCCACTGACTACTGTGTATGAGGGCCATAAGTGTGAAGTGTGACAGGATAGGAGTAACAACAACACAAGGAGTGGTAGACAATGCACTTCCTCAGTATTGAAGGGCATAGTGTGTTGCATGCCTCTGGAAGCCTCCTCAGCACAAGGATGGTGTGTCAGGAGTTCTATGAGAGGTTTCCAATAGTCAAGCAGCAAAATACAAGCCTAAGATATCTATGTGCATTGTTTGAGCAGGAGTGGTTCAAAGCATGCCACCACTGGACTTGAGCATGTTCTCAGGAGTGATAAATCGCATTTTACTACCTGGCAGTCTGATGGACAAATCTGGGTTGGGCAGATGCCAAGGGAACACTATTATTGGGCTGCTCCAGGGTTTGGGACTGTAGCCTCTTATTTCCAGTATGCTAAATGGGTTTTCCAGGAATGGGAAAAAAAAATCAAGAATGAAAAAAAACCTTACCAATCTCCTGCTGAACCAGTTTCAAGGATGTCCGATACCTCACTGTTCTCTATACTCCTCCTGCTGCAATGATGCCCTGACACAGGGACATGTGACCGACCATAGCCAGTGACTGCAGCAGTTGCATATGTCCCTAGGTCAGGATGCCACTGCTACACAGAGAATGACAGGGGGCAGAGCACTCTGCAGAAAAACATGGCAACATCATCCTTGAGCAATCCTTGTTTTATTATACCCAGAAGAGCAAACCAGACAGCAGCCACATTTTGACCCTTACAATAAACTGGTCTTTTTCAGGCTTGAAACATGGTTGAAATGTGGCTGCTGTAATGTATGTTTTGCTGGGCACAATAAACATGGCTTGCTTGAGGATGATTGTTCTGAAAAGGAATATGGCTGTGCATGTTTGACATTCACAGGGTGAATTTTACAGTGAGAGTAAGCTCCGCTTCATCTGTCCAGAGGATGCTTTAACGAAACCAGAGAGAAGTGTGAGATGTGACTCTCAGGCCTGGTTTCTCTCGTCTCTAATGCACATCAAATTGACCTTTTGTTTGTCTAAAGTGAACCCCCTATCTTCTATAGTGGGGCATTACAGGACAATCCGTTATTTAATATTCCAGGTTCTCCTTTGTGTCAGTTACTCTCCTTTGCGTCAGGAAAGTATGAAGATATAAAACATACTTGAAACCGTAAATCGGAGTTCACACATTTTGAGGGCAGTGAAGACTGGGTGCTACAGTAGACCTCTTGCTTATTTTCTCTATTTTACTTTTTAATTGTTTGCCTTTTTGTATGGGATTTTGTTTTTTTTTTTTTTTTTTTTTTTTTTATAAGCATAGTAGCTTTTTGTTTTAAAGCTTTAGTAACTCATAACTTTTCGATGAGTAATGCCTGAAAGCAGTGTGTACTTGTGTGTTAACAGATTGCATCTCAAAAGGTGATGGAAGTGTATATTTGGGGTGTGATTTATGCTCAATGTGCAACCTGAAAACAAAAGGTGTGTGCAAGATCGAGGCAGTGGAGCTAGATAAACTTCTTGCAGCCACATGTGTATGTAATAGACTATCTGACAGCGGTGGGATATTTTTTACTTCTATTGGAGCATTATTGCTTGGTTTAAAAGGAATGTGTAATCAGAAAATGACCTACTGTTTAAATCATGTTTTTATGTTCAACATTGTTGGTGGTGTTTTTTTTTTTTTTGTTTCATGTAATTCATATAAATAAATCCCATAAAATCCTGCAAAAATGGCAATGGCCACAGACTAATAGGCACCACCTCTTGGTCTATACAGATCATTTTACTGCAGTTATCTGCTTATCATTACAGGCAGGGTTGGAATGACAAATAGCACCTATGTGTATAAATAACATAGGATCAACCATTCACAATAGGTGATTGCCAAAGTTTATCTACTCCTTTCTGACTTATTCACAGGTGACAGAGCATGCCAAGAAAACTATCCCATATAGCGGTCCCCTCCTGTCCATTCTGTATATGGCCCATGGTGGCTGCTGTAAATAAATTCTCTAAATGCTGTTAAGAACAGCACAGGTAAGCTGAAAGTCCCATAATTATGTTCAGGAAATAGAATTTAAAAAATCTGCAATGAGAAAATAAAAAACAGATTAGAAAAAAGGATAAGTGTTGCTATTTGGTTTTAACTAGTAGAAAATGGTTACATATTCACTTTTAAGCAATTATTCCCTGCACTAATGGACTGGCAGTATCTTTTCTAGGAGTACGACAGCGCTAAAAGGACTTGTACTTATTTCTGATACATACTGTATGAGCAAGCAGTTTCACTTCCCCATATTTCTTTTCCATTTTTTTTATGGTAACAATGTACAGAAAACAAAGAAAGGAGGCTCTGTTAACTTGTTTGTAAAGAGGCATTGACCCAACTGACCATACAAGCAGAAATTAAAGGTCCTTTTTAAAACTTTAAAGGGGTTATGGATTTCTGCAGACCCCAGAGTGTGGCCAGACCTGAAGTTGGAATCATACTGACCTGATCACCAGATTATGGCTCCTTCGCTCCTGGGTCCCCCTGTGTCACCATCCAGTTTGACAAGGGTCAAGTGGTGCATGCAGCCAATGACTTTCAGCAGCGGTCACTGTCACACATGAGTCATGTGACCCAGTGATATGACGTGTGGATGTTACATTTATCACTGCAGCCATTCATTGGCTGCAGCGGCCTTGTCACCCCTGTCAAACCGTATGCTGCCATGGGAAGATCCAGGAACGATCAGCATCTCATCAGCTGTAACAACTGGTGGTGGCAGCATTTATTTGAAGTGTGTGGATGGCGTTTGGGGTATGATTTATGTTCAATATGCAGCCTGAAGTTGAAGGTGCTTGCAAGACTGTGTAGAGATACATCAACCCCTTGTCGCTGTGCTTATGTAACAATCTTTTGTTTCTTGAATTTTGCATTGTGGCATACCTGCTGTATCTTGACTGTTTGTTGCTGTAGAATTACAATTTCTACTTATGGTACAATGTACATAATACATAAAGTGTGTGGCAGTGGATTTCAAGAATTTGGCAGCATATGCCATTTTCTTAAGATGTCCAGTTAAACAGACACTAAACTAGAGTCATAGTTTATAACCTAGTAACATAGTTTATAAGGCCGAAAAAAGACATCTGTCCATCCAGTTCAGCTTTTTATCCTGGAGTCCAAACAAATAAAAATATAATCATTTTCTCCTTGTCCCTCTCCTGTCCTATATCACAACTGCACACAAAAAACATAATAGAAAATCTGTGAATTCTTATCTTAGGGCCACTGCTGTTACTGCCTCAAAATTGGCTCCAAAAGCATGCCTCAAAATAGCCAGTTTTTTTCATTTGTACACTTACGTTCTAAAAGATCTGACCACAAAGTAAATGAAAACAACAAACATACAATTCTCACCATACCTGTTCTAATTGTTGCCTTGGAGGTTCTCAGCCCCCCGCTCCATTATAGATAATGGGGACTAAGATCCGCCCATTGGTGGGTGGAGAAAAGGGCAACTATCTGCCTGCAAGATTTCAGTAAAACTGCTTGCTGTTTCAGCTTGCGGACAGCCTTGAAGGCATAACTAAGAGGGATATGTTATATATATATTTTTATATTTTAAAAGGGACAATAAACTGATAAACACATTAAGGCCTCTTTCACACTACAGTATTTTGCGTTCAGTATACTGGCCGTTTTTTGAGTTCAGTATACGGAACAGATACTGAACCATTCATTTCAATGGTTCAGCAAAAAATACTGAAGTGTCTCCGTGTGCATTCCGTTTCAGTATTTCCGTGCCGTGGAAAGATAGAACATGTCCTATGTTTCTCCGCAAATCACGGTCCGTGGCTCCATTAAAGTCAATGGGTCCGCAAAAAAACGGAATGCATACGGAAGGCATCCGTATGTCATCCGTTTTTTGCGGATCCGTCATTAACAAATGCTAGGCCCAGCCCACTGTGGCCATGTGTTTCTTGTTGCCAAACTTTGGCTGAGCACAAATACAGGTGGCTTCCGTTTTTGATCCGTGAAAAATGGACCGTATACGGGAACCATACGGAAACCATACTGAAAGGTTTTTGCGGACATACTGAACGGAAACGGAGACACAACGGAACCCAAAAAACGGGACAACGGATCCGTGAAAAACGGAACGCAAAACACTGAAATGGACATACTGTAGTGTGAAAGAGGCCTAAGGGTAATTCCCACTTTCAAAGATTTCTTAAACTTCTACTGCACATTTATGGCATATTGATAGAAGACTTTACTGCTGAGAATAAAAGCTGAGTGCAAAAAAGCCAATGGAGTGGAAGAGCTGTGAGCAGCCCTGTGATTTCCACATGACAAGCGTACTGTCGAGTCTTTCCCCCTATGTCCCCCCCCCCATTCCCAACCAAATAAAGACGCAACACCACAGGTGGATTTTATTGGCCACAGCAGCCATTTAATAAATAACAAAACATACAATAAATAACCAACCAACCAAAAAGGCCTTCCCACCTGAAGGCCCACCCAAGAAAAAAAACTGAAACACGGGGAGGGTCCTTGGAGCCCTGCAAACCCGATGGGTATCTGCCCCGCCGTTCAATTAAATTACCTCTAGCCGATAAACGCCAGCTCAGAGGCAGAAAACTGTAACCATGGGAGACAAACGTAGGCAGATACCCGCCATATCACGCCCCAAATTTCAGTACCTGGGGAGTCCAGAGCCCAGTTGGCTCCCTCCCCACCACACCAGATCCACCAATTCCAAGGACCACCACTACCCACGACCCAAGGTGGTAACACCTCACCTCCTTGTGTCCCGCCACACCCGCAAAGCAAACTCAATCCTGTCCTGTAAACCCAAACACCATAAATCAATCCCCACCCCGTTCAGGTGTACTCCATCCCCCCTCCAAAACTCCCTCTCACCAGCTTCCAAATCCCCATGACTCACCGCAAAACTGCCATTCCTCACCACAAAACTCCCTACTGCCCTATTAACTTTGATCCTGGCTTTATTGACCTTCTCCACAGACCTCTAGCGT
The DNA here is from genome assembly GCF_905171765.1 of Bufo bufo. Lineage (NCBI taxonomy): Eukaryota > Metazoa > Chordata > Amphibia > Anura > Bufonidae > Bufo > Bufo bufo. Next base: position 342,629,825 of record NC_053389.1, read on the forward strand.
CCCTCCACTGCTTCCGTGGCACCATATCCGTCTAGACTGTCACCAAGCCTAGAAACTAAGACCACAAACGCAACAAATCAAATTTAATATCCTTCGTTAGCTCCCTAAAAGGACACACTCCCAAATGATTCCCCCCCCCCCCCCCACACATGTAACACCAATACCCCCGGGGCAACATCTAACCTTGCAAATCTATGGATTTCTGGAAGAACCCGACTTCACAGCATTCCTCTCATCCCCAAACAGCGAATCACTACCACCTCTCTGGAAAACCCAATTACCTTCCATCCGGCCTAACTGCTGCCCGCAACGCTCCCCAGAACACATAAGAGTGCCCCATGATCCACACCAGGCAGGCCGAACCACCTGCAGGAAACACAAAATACAACAAACGTCCCTCACATGCCACCCAACCCTGACAAACACCATTCCCCTTCTTATAACGCCAGCCTAACATAGGACTGGAACCGGATAGACTCCCATCGCCCAATGTGACGAATGACGTCATTCCCCAACCCCCTCTTAGTGGCCTCCGTGGCCGCGCCAATCCAGAAAGAGTAACCCCCCCCCCCCCTAAACAGCGAGGGGTCCCTATTCAACTTTGCCAAACAAGCCCGTAACATCGCAAAAAAATGGAAATGTGAAAGAAAAGAACCATCCTCATGCACAAACAGTGGCCCATCACCCTCAACCGTGTTCCCCCCCAAATTCTTTAAGACACTGAAGCGAGCATGCGACCGATCCCACTACCTGTATAAAACAACCAGACAACCCGACCCAACTGATCCGTTTTAAACCTCCTAATACGAAATTTCACCCTGTCAGCAAATAACTCCTCTCTCTGAAGCCCACCCCCATGGCTCTTACTCGGACTGACCAATTCCCCAATGCGCAATACCCCAAAAAAGGCCAAAGAAAAAGCTAACTGAAACAACCTAACCTCCCCAACCGACACGCAAACCCGACCCAACTGCTCCATGTCCACTAACAGCGTGAAGGAAATAGGCCTACGCTGATCCTCACTGGGAGACCGCCTCCTCCAACCCTTCAATGCCTGCAACACCCATAATGATTTTGTCACATCCGGTTTTGCCTGACACTTACAACCAAAAGCCACTCCCGCCATAAACTTACCCATTCTGGACGCCGACCACCCCTCCTCTCTGCAATGCCCAACAAACAACAGAACCCCATCTTCTAGACCAGTGGTCAGCAACCCGCGGCTCCGGAGCCGCATGCGGCTCTTTTGAACCTTTGCCGCGGCTCCGGCATGGGCATGAGCAGTGTGTGTGCGGCATGAGCAGTGTGTGTGCGCCGGCGGGGCAGGCACTGAGATGAGCGCTTCCATTGTGGAAGCGAAGCGCTCATCTCCATAGTGATCTGTTTGCATCGCTGTCCTCAGGACAGCGATACAAACAGAAGGCTGTGCGGATGAGCAGGGCAGGGAGGTGTGTCCCTTTCCTGTTCCTCTGATAGGCTGCCGGCCTAGTAGTGCCGGGAGCCTATCAGAGGCCGGCGTAGGCGGCGCGATGACTTCATTGCGCCACCTGAGCCGTACAACGCATCGCTCCAAAGAGGTAAGTATAAATGTTAATTTTTATTTTTTTTAACTGGCAGTCTGGCACATAATGGTGTTATACTGGCACATGATTGGGGAATTTGGGGGGGCCACTGGAATTACTGGCACATGATTGGGGGGGTCTGGTATTACTACTGGCACATGATTGGGGGGGTCTGGTATTACTGGCACATGATTGGAGGGGGGTCTGGTATTACTGGCACATGATTGGGGGGGTCTTGTATTACTGGCACATGATTGGGGGGGTCTGGTATTACTGGCACATGATTGGAGGGGGGTCTGGTATTACTGGCACATGATTGGAGGGGGGTCTGATGTTACTGGCACATGATTGGAGGGGGGTCTGGTATTACAGGCACATGATTGGGGGGTCTGGTATTACTGGCACATGATTGGAGGGGGGTCTGGTATTACTGGCACATGATTGGGGGGGTCTGGTATTACTGGCACATGATTGGGGGTGGTCTGGTAAAGGTAAATTAAATATTTTAATTAGCTATTAATTTGCAAAAATATATTTTACATTGTTAAGTGAAAAAGTCCTTTTTTTCTTCAGATTGACAGCTGACTGCACGATCCTGTATATAGCATTAAGGTAAGAAACAATATATGCAGTGTTATATTTGTTTTAAATGTCGCAATGGTTTTGCGGCTCCCAGTTTTTTTTTTCCTTCGGAAATGGGTCTAAGTGGCTCTTTATGTCTTAAAGGTTGCAGACCCCTGTTCTAGACCATGCCCCTTAAAACGCTGACACCATTCCTCCCAACACCCCCATGCCTTATCATATGCTGCCCAGTTCCCCCCGACAAGTATCCCCTCAATAACTCTCACCGACCAAATGGCAGATTCCACAGCTCCTGGGGAAAGCTCGCTCCCTGCTCGTCCGCCTCCGGTGCCAAAACCCGAAACCGGTCCCACTGAAAACGAGACAATGCATCTGCAATTGAGTTACTTACCCTAAGCACATGAGTCTCTACTATGCAAGCATTCAATGATTGACAACCCAAAACCAAATGCTGAAGCAAGCACACAACCGGCGGAGATGAAGCCAAAATACGATTAATAGCCTCCACCACCCCTAAGTTGTCACAATGAAATCGCACCTTCCTATTTCGAAAAAATTCCCCTCAAATGGACACTGCCACCACAATGGGAAAAAGCTCTACACTAAATTCTTCACCCAGCCTTCTTCCTTCCATCTCAGCGGCCACTCGCCTACACACCACCGACCCTGTAAATACACCCCAAAACCGTGCCCACACGCTGCATCAGTAAACAAGTCCAGCTCTGCCGCCAACACCCCATCCGCCATCCTTATAGACCGCCCATTATTCAGTTCCAAAAAGGAAGCCCACACCTTTTAAATCACCCCGCAGCTCCCGATTTAAGCCGCATAAAATGATGGGGAGCCTGAATCCCCGCAGTCGCCCTGGCCAATTTCCTACAAAAAATCCACCCCATTGGCATAATAACCAACAAAGACTGTAACTCACGTAGCTGCATCTTTTGACGCCCACACGCCAACTAAACCTCACGTCGAAGATCATCTAACTTGTCCTCGGATAACCTGCACTCCATCGCCACAGTATCTATGATGAAACCGAAAAAACTCAGCACAGTCGTAGGGCCTTCCGTTTTTTCCCGTGCCAAGGGAACCCCAAAAAGTTCCGACATGGCTTCAAAAGAATGCAACATTTCGGAGCATCCATTCGAACCTGGTGGCAAAATAAACAAAAAATCATCCAAATTGTGGATAATCTAACAACCCATAGGGAAACACTGTTCAACAAAAAAAAAAACCTGTCCCAAAAACAACCCAGCAAGTGCTGACAATCCGGGTGTACCGGTAAGAGACTAAAAGCCGCCTCAATATCCACCTTAGCCAACAACGCTCCCCGCCCATAAGACCAAACGCAACGAACCGCCTCATCAAACGATGTATACACCACCGAACACAACTCTGGCGCAATCCCGTCGTTAACCGAACCCCGTTTTGGAAATGAAAGGTGGTGGATAAGGCAAAATTTGTTAGGCTCCCTCTTTGGCACAACTCCCAATGGTGACACCCACAGATCTTGCATCGGCAGGTCCCGAAAGGACCCTGCCATGCGACCTAGCTCCACCTCTTTTTGCAATTTCTCGGTCACCACCCCTGGACACTCCATTGCCGACGGAATCCGAGAAACCCTCCCTAAAACCCCCAAACAAAACGCCGCCGCCTCCACATTAGGGTACCATCTCTGTTACCCAAATTGGTGTCTGCCCCTTTTCCATACCCATCGCCCCCCCCTTTTCCTCTACGACCTTTAAAGCATCACTGCGCTCCATGATTCCCCCCACATGAGGAACACTCGTGCTTAAATTTGCACTTATCCCCATACCTACATCCACCCTCGTTAAACTGGAAACATAATCCCTTTTGTAAGGCTGCCGAGCGCTCCGATTGCCCAGAACCCCCAGCGCCCCCTGGAAAGGGCTGCCCTGCCCGGGGCCATCACCCGCATCCACAAACCTATATCTTTATGATCCCACTGAATGCTAGACTGAGATGCTTTTCGTTGTCAAAATTGCTCATCATACCTCAACCTCCCGAGCCCCCCCATATACCCTATACGCCTCCCCCATCGCGTTGAGATAACAGAAAAGCGCATTCTCCGGTGCCTTCTCCCCAATGACACTGGCCAGATCACAAACTCCTGCATCCATTTGGAAAAAGTCAGAGGAATCAAACGATACCACCGCCTATCCTAGTCTTTTCTTTTCATCATCCTTCCCCCCCCCCCCCCCCCCTATCCAAATTAAACCTTTCAAGCGGCCCTTTAAAGAGTAATGAGAGGGGAGTAGCAAAGAGCGACGAGGAGAAAGCAAAGCTGTTAAATATTTTTTTTTCTCCAATGTATTCACTGAGGAAAATAAACTGTCAGGTGAAATGCTGAATGTAAAAATAAATTCCCCATTAAAAGTGTCCTGTCTGACCCAGGAAGAAGTACAACAGCGACTTAAAAAGATTAAAGAAATAGACAAATGGCCATGAACGGATGGCATACACCCCCGTATCCTAAGGGAATTAAGTAATGTCCTAGCCAGACACTTTCTGATATTTGCAGACTCTATACTGACAGGGAATGTCCCACAGGATTGGCACATAGCAAATGTGGTGCCAATATTCAAAAAGGGTCCAAAAACAGAGCCTGGAAACTATAGGCCGGTAAGTTTAACATCTGTTGTGGGTAAACTGTTTGAAGGTTTTCTAAAAGATGCTATCTTAGAGCATCTCAACGGAAATAAGCAAATAACGCCATATCAGCATGGCTTCATGAGGGATAGGTCATGCCAAACTAATTTAATCAGTTTCTATGAGGAGGAAAGTTCTAGACTTGACAGCGGCGAATCAATGGATGTCTTTTATCTGGACTTCTCCAAAGCATTTGACACTATACCACATAAAAGGTTAGTATATAAAATGAGAATGCTCTGACTGGGAGAAAATGTCTGTATGTGGGTAAGTAACTGGCTGAGTGATAGAAAAAAAGAGGGTGGTTATTAACGGTACATACTCAGATTGGGTCACTAGTGGGGTACCTCAGGGGTCGGTATTGGGCCCTATTCTCCAATATATTTATTAATGATCTTGTAGAAGGCTTGCATAGTAAAATATAAATTTTCGCAGATGACACTAAACTGTGTAAAGTAATTAACACTGAAGAGGACATTATACTACTACAGAGGGATCTGGATAGATTGGAGGCTTGGGCAGATGAGGTTTAACACTGACAAATGTAAATTTATGCACATGGGAAGGAATAATGCAAGTCACCCGTACATACTAAATGATAAAACACTCGCTGCTGCCAAGGCCAATAAGATAATGGGTTGCATCAAAAGGGGCATAGATGCCCGTGATAAGAACATAGTCCTACCACTTTACAAATCGCTAGTCAGACCACACATGGAGTACTGTGTACAGTTCTGGGCTCCTGTGAACAAGGCAGACATAGCAGAGCTGAAGAGGGTCCAGCGGAAGGCAACTAAAGTAATAACTGGAATGGAGCAACTACAGCACCCTGAAAGATTATCAAAATTAGGGTTATTCACTTTAGAAAAAAAGACTGAGGGGAGATCTAATTACTATGTATAAATATATCAGGGGTCAGTACAGAGATCTATCCCATCATCTATTTATCCCCAGGACTGTGACTGTGACGAGGGGACATACTCTGCGTCTGGAGGAAAGAGGGTTTGTACACAAAGAGGATTCTTTACGGTAAGAGCAATGAGACTATGGAACTCTCTGCCTGAGGAGGTGGTGATGGTGAGTACAATAAAGGAATTCAAGAGGGGCCTGGATGTATTTCTGGAGTGTAATAATATTACAGGCTATAGCTACTAGAGAGGGGTCGTTGATCCAGGGAGTTATTCTGATTGCCTGATTGGAGTCGGGAAGTAACTTTTTATTCCCCTAAAGTGGGGAAAATTGGCTTCTACCTCAGTTTTGTTTTGTTTTTTTCCTCTGGATCAACTTGCAGGATGACAGGCCGAACTGGATGGACAAATGTCTTTTTTCGGCCTTATGTACTATGTTACTATGGGAGTACTAAGTGGGAGCAATGAGAAAATGTCCACATATTCCTCTTTCCAAATTTTTTCTTTTACCTCCATCCTCAAGTGTGCCCCCAGAGGCCCCTCAAAGCAAACATATACCTCACCTTGCGCCGTGTCGTCTAAACACTGCTCCCCCCGTTCTTATCCTTACCACCCTCACTATCCCTAACCCCATCCGAATCAGCCGAACCCTGTAACTATGCCCCAACGCCCTGCTGGCCCCCGCACCCCAATTACCCCCCCATCTGTTCCGCAATACCCGGTACTACTGACCCCTGCACACTCCAAGCAGCCAGCGGTGACCCCATCCCTGGTCCCGCCAGTCCTTTTACTAGCTCCCGCAAACTCAGTAATAAATCCCCCAACCTGGGAGCCCCTCCGAGACAAGCAACCGCTAATGAGGACTCCCCGCGTATCTCACCTGGCTGCGTGGACGCTGAGAATCCACCAGCCGGAAAACGGACTTTGACCGGCGCTGATTTCTCCTCTGGCTGTCATCTGGACTTCAGCACTGCCTGTGCCACCACTTGCTGCTGCTGGAGCATGCACTTCCTCAGCTCCGCCACTAGAGGCCGCCATCGTACAAGCTGGAACCAACTGTGACTGCCCGATCACTGAAGAAAGCCCAGGAGCCTGCGCTTCTGCAGCTCCACCACTAGAAGCCGCCATTGTGCAAGCTGGAGCAGTCTCTGAGCCAGCCACACGTTGCCTGATCAGGGAAGGAAGCACAGGGCTGCCAACTTGACCCCGCCGACACTTGGAAGACTAGGCATCTCTTCCCCACCGGGCAAGGTAAGTCCGACCTGACCCACCTGCCGAACCTGGTCCTGCATCCCTGCCGGCTAAATCGGATGAGGGAACCTCTTGCCTCCCCCACCCAGGGTCCCGCCGTTCTACAGTATTCCTCCCAGCACGCGACTGCCTGACACCGGTGTTCTTACCTGCGGTGCGTGTTGGAGGGGCTCCTACCCCGGCACTGGACCCTCGGGGTCTCTTCCGGACTAAGGCGCGCCGGATGCCTGGTCCTCCGCAGCCGGTTAATGGGGGCATCCGTAGAGGCTGGATCCCCCGACCCCGGCAGCAGGCCTGCCACAGAAGCCTGCAGGCACTCCTGACTCCTACTCTCCGCTGCCGCCCAGAGTTGCGCCAGCAGTACATCGATTGCAGACAGTCGCAGGGACCCAAGAGCCACCAAAGTAGTAATGCAGCAGCTCTGACAATGTGGCTGCTGCAGATTTGGCTGTTCCTTGCAAAATGGCCCCTCTTCCCGCTCCTCCCACCCCTTTTAAAACCTTACCCCCTCCCCTAATGCAACGCCCACCTAAAACCTACTAATTAACTCCCTAACAGCTCCACTCCCTCCAGGACTCTGTCATGCCAGGCCTCCCCCAGTCTTGCAGCCCTAGGTCCGGCCTGTACTACATGATAACAGTGGCTAACAGCTGTATATTACTAGACCATCCACAGAGTCAACGGGCCAGTGCAGAAAACCACCAGCACACTTATTCGAAACAAGCCCAGAACTAGATCAAGACTGGCATATGAAATGTCCCAATAAATTTCCTCCAGTGCTTGAATCTGATCAGTTTTAGGCCACATGCACACGTTGCCAAATAGGTGCAGATTTCCGTGTGGAAAAACCACAGCGTAGTACAATACCAGCAAAGTGTATGAGATTACACAATTCTCAGGTACACTTTGCAGATTGTTTCTGTGTGGATACTGACATTCCATGCAGATTTCAGATCTGCGGCAAAACCACATCCAATCCACACACATTGCCGATTTTGGTGCAGATATGCTACAGAAATGCACATCATCAAACGCTTGTTATCTATGGTCTGGCCAACAATCTTCCAGTCTAATACAACCTTTACAGGAGTAAAAAAAAAATCCATCTGTACAAAACAGTAAATGCCAGCAGATTGTCGGGGCTCTGAGGATAGTGTGATGACTGCAACAATTATAGACCACCACTGTGTTCATTTTTCATTATTGCATTACATCTATTATGTGCTAAACACTTTTGTAAATGGTTACATTTTGTAATATTTTGCATCTGCAGCCTGTGTGTTCTAAAATACATACAGGAGCAAGCTGCTTGATGCTTTTACCGCCAATTCCGTCAGACCTTCTCTCCTCTTGAACGCTCATTTTAGGCTGCTTTTAAATCTGTCTTCTCCTTTCCGTTCTTCTGCTCTGTTATAGGAGCAGTAAAATAGAAAGAATGGATTCGGCACATACCGAACCTACGGACCCCATACACTATAATGGGATCGTTAGGTTTCCGTTCAGGGGAAGGTTTTTGTAGCTGAGACAAGAGTTGCGCATGCAGGACTTTTGTGTCAGCTACAAAATCGATGATCTGAACGGAAACCTAACAGATCCCATTATAGGCTCCGTTCCACTCAGTTATGCGCCGGATCCATCCTTTCCATTTTTTGCTCCTATAATGGAGCAGAAGAATGGAAAGGAGAACGCACCAGAAGTGGGACCTGCACCTATCTGATACTGATGGTATATTCTAGCTATATGTCATCAATGTTTAAGGTAGGAATAACCTTTTAAGCTGAATCCTGATAAAATACGATTGATCTGACCAGAATTTATCATTTTAACAGCTGTTAATTTCCTGACAATATATTCTCTTTAATACATTATTATTTTCATTTCTTGATGTTTGTACAGGCTTGAAAATAAATCCAGAATAATTCTCATAATCATTTTAGAAAATTCTGCCAACAGACATGGAGACACATTGATGTTCATTTTACTTTTACTTTTCCATTCATGGTCTTTAAAGGCAATGTTTATTTAAGGTTACTGTAGGCACAGCATTTTTGGAAGCATAATGAGGATATTATTTATAGTACAATGTAAAGAACACAACACAATACAGAGCATATTCCATTGTCCACATAATCTCGCAAGCAATACTATTTCCTAGTCAAAATGTAATCAGAACTCTGAAATGTAATATAACTCCTTTTTATATACCTGTTTAACCTTGAGATGCACCGAGAGGGGTTTTAAATGCAGTAAATCAGTATGTTTGTGCCATCTGTGCAGTACCACAGTTACTATGTACAATATGAGAAAAATAATTTCTGTGAAACCGTGTGCTACACACAAGCCCGGTCCTCTATCAGAAATATCCCATAGCGGATAAATGATCCGGACTCAGAGACCAGGACATAACTATTATGGGGGCACAGACACAAGGGCATAACAACTATTATGGGGGCACAGAAGAGGGCAAAATTACTGTGAAGGGGCATAACAATGTTGGGAACCAGGTTTGCCCATTGTTATCTATTAGCTCCAGTTCATTTATAAGTTCTCATGCAGTGACTGGTGCGCTTCCTGGGTACCTGACTTTGCACTGCCCTCGTGATGGCCTTCAAACAAGTAGAGCTCTCATACAACCAAATTATGCATCCATAAAAAATTCCATTAGAATGCACAAACAGTGCATATTGCTGCCATTTTGTTTTGTATAATAGTGTCAAACTATGGCTTAATTTCCCATTATACCTTTAACCCCTTGGCTCCATCTGTTGTAACTTTACAGGAGCTAAGCGCACGCCATACGTAGTGGGTGTCATCTGTATGACATTCCTGCTTTCATATTCTGCTGGTTTTGATCTGTTATAGGTTTACAGGTGTAGCAGTCATCCGAGCATCTACATTGTGTTGCTCTTTGGCAACAGTCCAGCAGATGTCTGAATTACTCCAAAAATCATCAGATAATTAAAATATGGTACAAGATAACAGTGGCGCAGCGTGGGTTGCCAGCACCCGGGACAAGCCAAGTATTGCGCCCCGCCCCCCCCCAACCTGTGGTCTTGCCCCTTTTATCAAATGTTTAGACCGGTCTCTAAACATTTGATATGCTTGTATCTTTTTATAATCTTGTGAGTATATTAAATGCTGATTTTAGAAGATCTACTGCGGTACCTCACTATCCCTTGCTCTTCTATCTAACCATTTAAAGGAGAGACAGGTGGAAGTGTGATTTGAAGTGCTGGTTGAACAGTGATTGGTTGCATTGTGGAGTATCGACATCTTCTGTAGTGGTCGGGCCTGATTTGTTAAGAAGCTTCTGTCTCTTAATAAATTAGGCGCCTCTCACACCAGTGCAGAGAGATCAAGACTGGCGGATGGATGCACCAGTCTTGATATATCTCCTCCATTGTGTATTTTGAGATTATTGCATATTTGTGCAGGACATATAGAAGAACTTTAATTGATCCAGTCAAATGACCATGACTGTTTAGCTCCGAAAGACAAGGGTCATTGCAGGAACACTCTTCAGAGGAGGAGACAGAAGTCCTGTAGTGGTGTTTGTTATTGAGGTAGGGTCTGGTCTGGCCACCTTTGTTTGTTTATTCTGGAGACTGGTTCAAGCACCTATATTTAGTCTGCTGTATATGTGTCTGTGTGAGGAAAGTATAAAGCTGTCCTGGTAGGATACCTGCATTCTCAGCTCCTAAAATCCCTACTTGTGGACCGGTGATTGCACCACCAGCCCATTAACTTCCATAGGTCACCAAGGATGTTCACATTAAAAGGATTTTCCTGGTCTTCCACATCCTTTACCAGGCTTCCAGCCTGGGTTATGTACAAGATGTAACTTCTGCTCTGGGGCCAGAACCATTTCTCTCCCTGATGCGTATGCAAACTCCTGAATCCGCCTCATCTGTGCATGTGCCAGGTAGAAGAATGATTCTGGCCCTATTCACAGTTGAAGTGACATTTCAAATGTGACATCAGCAAAGGCAAGATTTTCAGAATAGAAGTGTCACGTTACCAGGTTCCTAAGCGGCAGATCCACACAACTTTGTCTACTTTCACACTCGCGTTTTGGCTTTCCGTTTGTGAGATCCGTTCAGGGCTCTCACAAGCGGTCCAAAACGGATCAGTTTGCATTCTAAATGAAAAAGGATCCGCTCAGAATGCATCAGTTTTAGTGTCCGTCTGATGAAACGGAGCTAAACAGATCCATCCTGACACACAATGTAAGTCAATGAGGACGGATACGTTTGACACAATAAAAAACTGATTTTCTATTGTGTTCAAGACGGATCATTCTTGGATACCATGTTAAAGATGATACAAACAGATCCGTTCTGAACGGATGCAGATGGTTGTATTATTTGAACGGATCCGTCCATGACTGATCCACACAACGTGTGAAAGTAGCCTAATATATTAGAAACTTTCATGTATGTTACCTGCTGGGTCCCAGAAAACCCCTTTCACCCCTCTGTATATATAACTTAAGTAATATGTCATTCTAGAGATACATTCTTTTTGAGCGATTGGTCCATTAGTTTATGTACTTTTCTTTAAATTGTACTTGTTTTGTATGAATTTATTTTTAGTAATACATTGTAGGTTATATAGGCATATGAATTTTAGTTAAGCCTGACAGGACGGTAAAAACAAAACTAAAACGTTGTTCCATTATATTGATTAACCCCTTCTATTCCAGCCCTGTTTTCACCCTGCAGCCAGGGGCGTACATAGAAAGCACTGGGCCCCATAGCAAGAATCTAAATTGGGCCCCCATTCCCCTTTTATAGCCCCTCCCACTACCCATTCCAGGCCTCTCTCTTTGTTCCATGAACTATGCTTGCTGCTGCGTTTTATAATTTATGCCATCAGGGCCGGATTGGGATTACCAAACAGCCCTGGCACACAAAAGAGGTATAATAGATGCAGTGTGTACAGGTATATAGTATATAGTATATACAGCAGTGTATTGATATGTGAGGTACAGGGTATAATATATGCAGTGTGTACAGGTATATAGTATATACAGCAGTGTATTGATATGTGCAGTACAGGGTATATTATATGCAGTCTGTACAGATATATAGTATATACAGTAGTGTAATATGTGAGGTACGAGGTATAATAGATGCAGTGTGTACAGATATATTGTGTATATATAGCAGCTACTGACATGTGAGGTATGAGGTATAAATTACAGCTCGTACCTCACATATCAATCCACTGCTGTATATACAATATACCTGTACACACTTCATCTATTATACCTCGTACCTAACATATAAGTACACTTCTGTATATACTATATATCTATACACACTGCATATATTATACCTCGTATCTCACATATAAGTACACTGCTGTATATACTATATATCTGTACACACTGCATCTATTATACCTCGTACCTCACATATCAGTACACTGCTGTATATACTATATACAGTATCTGTACATATTGCATCTCTAATACTGTGTAATATATGCATACAGAACAGTGTATTGATGTGAGGCATACAAGGTATAATACTGTAGATGCAGTGTTTACAGAAATATGTGGTCAGTTATACATTATGGTCACTGTGTGTGTGAGGTACATGAGGTAGTGGTCACTGTAACTGTCTGAAGTATTATACATGAGTGAGCAATGAGTAAAACAGGGCATGGGGGGAGGGGGGTAAATGATAAAAAGTGGAGGACCTCCTCTTACCACTCCATTCCAGTCTGTATGGATCAATGCAGAGTTGATTGTGAACTTCTAATACTTGCTGTTAGGGGTTGAAGGACCTGTGATGATGTCATCACAGGTCCTGGCAGATGTACCTTTCAAACCTAGGAACTACACCATCATTGGTGCAGTTCCTTTGCTAGATTCTGCAGGACCTGTGATGCTGAAGATGATGTCATCACAGGTCCTGGCAGATGCACTGTTCTAACCTGGGAACTACACTTTACACTGTGCAGTTCCCTTACAGGACCTGTGATGACATCATCAAAGGTCCTTTAGCTTTAGAACGATAGACAGGAGAAATGAGGGGGCGGGGCCTTTCCTCCACTGCGGGCCCCTCTTCCTCACGGGCCCCATAGCAGCTGCGTGGTCTGCCTATATGGTAGGTACGCCACTGCCTGCAGCCCAGACCATTTTCGCAAATCTGACATTTGGAATGCTTGAATTTCTCTCTTTTTGAGACAGATAGTAATACTTTATAAAATAGTTATCAATCATTCCCCATTTGTCTAATTTATGCTGGCATCATTTTGTAAATGTCATTTAATTTTTTTAGGCCGTTAGAAGTTTAGAATTTTAGAAGCATTTTTCAAGAAAATGTTGAAAAACATTTTTAAGCATTAATTCAGTCATAAAGTGGTAACTATAACTGCTATATTGGCTAGCTGTAGATTCAAAGCTCAACAGCTAGGCTTGTCATAAACTGGGGGCGTCCCTCAGCAGTGCGTGTGCCTAAACAGAAATCTACAGCAGCTCTGAGCTGACGTAGAATCCTGGCTTCATTTGCACCAGAAAACTAATGTAAATGAAGATAAATTTGTCTTGGGTGCCCATAGCAACCAATCAGATTCCACCTTTCATTTTTGATAGTTCCTTTGGAAAATGAAAGGTGGAATATGATTTACAGCAGTTTGATAAATGACCCCAGGTCTGGTGACCATATGTATATATGTGCATTTAAATTTAGGAACCGTTCACATTTTTAGGAGGAATTGTGTGTGTGTATAACTTCTTGCTTGAGTCACACTTTCAGCCTCTAATATGAATTTTTCTGAAATATTACACGGACGCAAAATTGCATGAAGGTGCTCACATATATATGCAGGGCAGTGTAGAAGTTTGAACCTATTTAATTAAAAAAGAAAAATTGTATTCAAGAGTAGACATTCACCTATACAGTCAGGTCCATAAATATTGGGACATCAACACAATTTTAACATTTTTGGCTCTATACACCACCACAATGGATTTGAAATGAAACAAAGATGTGCTTTAACTGCAGCCTGTCAGCTTTAATTTGAGGGTATTTGCATCCAAATCAGGTGAACGGTGTAGGAATTACAACAGTTTGCACAGATGGGTTCACCACAAGATGTAAACCATTGGTGAGCCTTAAAAACAGGAAGGCCAGATTAGAGTTTGTCAAACGACATCTAAAAAAGCCTTCACAGTTCTGGAACAACATCTTATGGACAGATGAGACCAAGATCAACTTGTACCAGAGTGATGGGAAGAGAAGAGTATGGAGAAGGAAAGGAACTGCTTATGATCCTAAGCATACCACCTCATCAGTGAAGCATGGTGGTGGTAGTGTCATGGTGTGGGCATATATGGCTGCCAATGGAACTGGTTCTCTTGTATTTATTGATCATGTGAGTGCTAACAAAAGCAGCAGGATGAATTCTGAAGTGTTTCTGGCAATATTATCTGCTCATATTCAGCCAAATGCTTCAGAACTCATTAGACGGCGCTTCACAGTGCAGATGGACAATGACCTAAAGGATACTGCATAAGCAACCAAAGAGTTTAAGAGAAAGAAGTGGAATGTTATGCAATGGCCAAGTCAATCTTCTGACCTGAATCCGATTGAGCATGCATTTCACTTGCTAAAGACAAAACTGAAGGGAAAATGCCCCAAGAACAAGCAGAAACTGAAGACAGTTGCAGTAGAAGCCTGGCAGAGCATCACCAGGGATGAAACCCAGCGTCTGGTGATGTATATGCATTCCAGACTTCAGGCTGTAATTGACTGCAAAGTATTTGCAACCAAGTATTAAAAAGTGAAAGTTTGATTTATGATTATTATTCTGTCCCATTACTTTTGGTTCCTTAACAAGTGGGAGGCACATATGCAAACTGTTGTAATTCCTACACCGTTCACCTGATTTGTATGTAAATACCCTCAAATTAAAGCTGACAGTCTATAGTTAAAGCACATCTTGTTCGTTTCATTTTATATCCCTTGTGGTGGTGTATAGAGCCAAAAATGTTAGAATTGTGTCAATGTTCCAATATTTATGGACCTGACTGTCATAAAAGTCTAAAATAAGACTATCGTACTTAGTCAATATATTGTGTGCATGTTAACAATGAGAAATACAGTCATTTTATTCACAGATTACATACCTGTGTTTTTAGGGGCTTCCATGTATACTGGGGCTGGAGGTTGACCGCCTTGCCATCCAGGTTGAGGATATCCTTGAGAGCCGGGCTGTCCTGGCTGATATCCTGCAGGAGCGGGTGGATAACCAGGATACGGAGCTGGCCCACCTTGAGGCTGTCCATATGGTGGGTAAGGTCCAGGTGGATAAACCCCAGTGTATGGTGGAGGATTTTCATAATTCATGGTGAGCTGTAATTCATAAAACAAAAAACAAGTTTTCACAGAGGATCTGACTAAGGCCTCTTTCACACTACAGTATGTCGATTTCAGTGTTTTGTGTTTCGTTTTTCACAGATCCGTTCAGTTTTTTGTTTCCGTTGTGTTTCAGTTCCGTTTTTTCATATGGCATATACAGTAATTACATAGAAAAAAATTGGGCTGGCCATAACCTTTTCAATAGATGGTTCAGAAAAAAACGGAACGGATACGGAAGACATACAGATGCATTTCCGTATGTGTTCCGTTTTTTTTGCGGACCCATTGACTTGAATGGAGCCACGGAACGTGATTTGCGGCCAAATATAGAACATGTTCTTTCAACGGAACGGAAACGGAATGCATACGGAACACATTCCCTTTTTTTGTGGAACCATTGAAATTAATGGTTCCGTATACGGAACGCAAAAAACGGCCCGCAAAACGGAAAAAAAACTGTAGTGTGAAAGAGGCCTTAGGCTACATGCACACAAACTTTGTTTGTTTCTGTGTCCGTTCCCTTTTTTTTGCGGATAGGATGTGGACCCATTCATTTCAATGGGTCTGCAAAAAATGCGGACAGCACACAGTGTGCAGTCCGCATCAGTATGTCCGTTCCGTAGCCCTGCAAAAAAAATAGAACATGTCCTATTCTTGTCCGTTTTAGGCATTGTTACAATGGATCCACGAAAAAAGAACGGATGGCATACGTTTTGTTTTTTTGCGGACCGCAAAACGCATACGGTCGTTTGCATGTAGCCTAAGTGGAATTTCCAGTTTGTATAATATCTTCCATAATGCGAAACCATATATATATATATATATATATTTACTGCCATTTAAAAAAAGAAGCAAACTGCTTATTCAGGGCTTAACCATCTCGATCATCATACTTATTTTTGTACGGTTTAGGCCTTGTTCCCACACCAGTTATTTGATCAGTTATTGTGAGCCAAAACCAGGTGCGGGTCAAAAACAGGTGCAGATCTTTCCATTATATCTTATCTCTGTGTAGCCTCCACTCCTGGTTTTGGCTCACAAAAACTGATGGAAATAACTGATCAAATAACAGACATGTGAACAAGGCCTTAGGCCCAATACACACAGCTATAGTAAAATTTGACCAAGAACAACATCTCCATGGAGTTAGTATGTCCTCCCTGTGCTTGTGTGGGTTTCCTCCCACACTCTGAAGACATACTGGGAATTTAGATAGTAAGCCCCAAAGGGGACAGCGAGTGATGATAATGTCTGTAAAGTACTGTGGAATATGCCAGCACTATACAGGTGAAACTCGAGTAGTAGCACACAGATTTCATAAAAAATAAACAGGGAAACAGTATAGAATCTTATGGAGGTATAGAAATTTCCACTGGACAACTAACTTAGGCCTCATGCACACGACAGTATTTTTTCACGGTCCGCAAAACGGGGTCCCGTTGTTCCGTAATCCGTTTCATTTTTTTTCTCCGTGTGTCTACCTTGAATTTTGGAGGATCACCAGACATGAAAAGTGAAAAAAAAAAATCAAGTCAAGTTTGCCTTGAAAATGATAGGAAAAAAACTGACACGGATCACAATCTTGTGTGCCTCCGTGTTTTTTCAGGGACCCATTGACTTGAATGGGTCCGAACCGTTGTCCGTGAAAAAAATAGGACAGGTCATATTTTTTTGATGGACTGGAAACACTGATCACGGATGCGGATGACAAATGGTGCATTTTCCGAGTTTTCAACGGACCCATTGAAAGTCAATGGGTCCGCAGAAAATCACGGAAAACGGAACAACGGACTCGTAACCCAACAACTGTGTGTGCATGAGGCCTTATACAGACAATAATACTGCCAATCGGTAGCAATTCTGTGGGGTATGTATGAGTTGTGTGCATGAGGTCCTAATGCCATTGTTTATAGGAGAATTCCAGCTTTTCGAAACCGATGACCTATCCTCCTGAGCCTGACACTCCAGCGCCCCAACAATCAGCTGTTTGTGTCAGAACTAAACAGTTAACGAGGCCGGAAGGAGAACACTCGGTCCACAACGGAGGATGCACAGATTCCTGTACAATAAATGTTATGCTCGGCAAACAGTCACTTATGTATTTCTATGCATGGCACTTTCCCTGCACTGAGGAGTACACTGACTGGCACAGCTATAGTGTGGCGTCCGACATGGCCAATATTACAGCTTACTCGCAACCAATAGGTGACATAAGGGGCAAGTAAGGAGCTTGTTGTTATTGTGGCTACATTTTCACGACAGTGAAAAAGAGTCCAATTAAAAACAGCAAAATGGTCAATTTTTAACGTTTTTTTCCACTGATGCCTTTCTGAAAAACAAACATTAAAAAGTCCCCTTTGATTGTATGTGGCTATCAGTCCATGACAATGGACAAAATAGGATATCTCCTATTTTTTATGTCCATTATTCACTGGCTGTCAAAAAAAATGGCCATGTGAATAACCCCATAATAAGAGGCTGCAGCTGCCTCTTGTTTAACCCCTTCACTACCAAGCCACTATTACCTTAAATCCCAGGCAGATTTTTGCAAATCTGACGTATCACGTTATGTGGTAATAACTTTAAAACACTATTCTTATCCAAGCCATTCTCAGATTGTTTTCTCGTCACATATTGTACTTCATGACAGTGGTAAAATGGAGTAAAAAAATTTAATTTATTTATAAAAAAATACCAAATTTACCAAATATTTTGAAAAAAAATTCCAAATTTAAATTTCTATACTTTTATAATAGCAATAACTCCAAAAATAGTTACTACTTTACATTCCCCATATGTCTACTTCATGTTTGGAAAATTTTGTGAATGCCATTTTATTTTTGGGGACGTTAGAAGATTAGAAGCAAATCTTGAAATTTTTCAGAAAATTTCCAAAATCCACTTTTAAGGACCAGTTCAGGTCTGAAGTCACTTTGTGAGGCTTACAAAATAGAAACCACCCAAAAATGACCCCATTTTAGAAACTACACCCCTCAAGGTATTCAAAACTGATTTTACAAACTTGGTTAACCCTTTGGGTGTTCCACAAGAATTAATGGAAAATGGAGATGAAATTTCAGAATTTCACTTTTTGGGCAGATTTTCCATTTTAATAAATTATTTTCCACTAACAAAGCAAAGGTTAACAGCCAAACAAAACAATAGTTATTGCCCTGATTTTGTAGTTTACAAAAACACTCCATATGTGGTCGTAAACTGCTGTACGGGCAGACGGAAAGGAATGCCATATGGTTTTTGGAAGGCAGATTTCACTGGGCTAATTTTAAGCTGTCATGTCACATTTGAAGACGCCCTGATGCACCCCTAGAATAGAAACTCCAAAAAAAGACCCCATTTTGGAAACTAAGGGATAAGGTCGCAGTTTTCTTGGTACTATTTTAGGGTACATAAGATTTTTGGTTGCTCTATATTACACTTTTTGTGAGGCAAGGTAACAAAAAATAGCTGTTTTGGCACAGTTTTTATTTTTTGTTATTTACAGTGTTCATCTGACAGGTTAGATCATGTGCTATTTTTGTAGAGCAGGTTGTTAGACGCAACAATACATAATAAAGCATTTTTGAAAAAAAATATTTTTTTATAGTGTCTCCATATTCTGAAAGTATTTTTTTGTTTTGTTTTTTGGGCGACTGTCTTATGTAGGGGCTCATTTTTTGCGGGATGAGATGACTATTTGATTAGCACTATTTTAGGGTGCACATGACTTTTCGATCGTTTGCTATTGCACTTTTTGTGATGCAAGGTGACAAAAAATGGCTTTTTTTCACACCGTTTTTTTACGGTGTTCATCTGAGGGGTTAGGTTATGTGATATTTTGTTAGAGCAGGTCGTTACGAACGTGGCAATACCTAATATGTAAAAAAATTTTTTTATTTATGTAAGTTTTAGAAAAAACTTATAGGGATGTTTACCATCTAGGTTAAGTACCAAGTCACTGACTATAGGACAGTTTTAAAAATTAACATAACAAATCTTTATTAGTATAGCCTTTAAAAGTAAAGTGATCCCTTTCCATAAATAGGCCAAATCAATGCTGGGATGGATGGGTATACAACATGCGTGCAGTATCGTAGTGCTGCCTGCTAGTCCAGTTTGTATATTTGCAGTTGTGTATTTCCCTATTCCATCTCAGAAGTGATGTCCTGTGGGGCTTTAATTCCTGTATCGCCCAACTACACTACATCACAAATCACAATTAAATCTAGGGTCCTTATAGTATTGTACTGATCTGTTGTTTGCCAGATCAATAGCGGACCCTATCTACCGCTAAGCTAAACAGAAAGAGCAGGACAAGGAGGAGCTGATAATCATAGGGACATATGAAGCAGGACACGCGTTAGTGAAGGACTTAGTCGTCACTGGGGCATTCTCAAAACTGACCCCAACATAAGTGACCTCATAGGGTCAGCACTTTCTATTACATATCGACGTGGCCGTAATCTTAAGGACCGCCTAGTACACGGCTTCACACAACCCTCACAACCGCAGTCCTGGATAACATATGACATAAAAGGGAACTACAGAGGTAGTGAATGCATTGCGTGCAAGTCTATAAAAACAGGCAAAACATTTATAAGTACGGTGACCTCCCAACAATATGACATAAGAACGTTCATCAATTGCAGAACCGCCGGAGTAATATATTTAATAACTTGCTCCTGCGGTCTTCAATATGTTGGGAAAACTATCCACGAATTTAGACACCGCATTGGGGAATGCCTTGGAGACATCCGAAATAAGAGACACCACCCTGGCAAGACATGTGACACAGAGGCACAGGGGGTGACTTAAAGACAATTAGCTTCCAGGGCATTGAACAAAAGAGGCAATCTATAAGGGGAGGTGACCTAGATACCAAACTACTACGCAAGGAACTGGAGTGGATATTTCTGCTTCGTACAGAAAAGCTAAACTAATAAATATTATATTTATATACATTTTTGTAGTGTGTCTTTTTGGGTTTTCTATTTATATGACTACACACTTGGTTTAGAATCATTGGTGTGTTGTGGGATTATCCTGGCCGTAGGAATTTGATGGAGTTAAAGGGAATATTACACACCAGCCACACACAAGGACTAAAACATGGTGGTACTGAGCAACATTGGAGAGGTACTTGGCTGGGGTTTTAATACCTCGGGGGTTAAATGTTCAGATTTCCCATGGACAGAGGTATTATGGTGAGTGTTGTCAAAAATGACAAAACAAATAGTGTAGTCCCATTTCTTTGTTCTCTCTGGTTGGGATTATTTTTCCACCTTTGTTACATTTATTGTAGATACCGAGTGTACAGTCGTGGCCAAAAGTTTTGAGTGACACAAATATTAGTTTTCACAAAGTTTGCTGCTAAAATGCATTATTCTTCACCAAACTGTTGTTGGAAGAAGTTGCTGTTGTAGGGTGTTTTGGTACCATTCTTTATTCATGGCTGTGTTTTGGGGCAAAATTGTGAGTGAGCCCACTCACTTGGATGAGAAGCAACCCCACACATGAATGGTCTCAGGATGCTTTACTGTTGGCATGACACAGGACTGATGGTAGCGCTCACCTTTTCTTCTCCGGACAAGTCTTTTTCCAGATGCCCCAAACAATCGGAAAGAGGCTTCATCGGAGAATATGCCTTTACCCCAGTCCTCAGCAGTCCATTCACCATACTTTCTGCAGAAGATCAATCTGTCCCTGATGTTTTTTTCTGGAGAGAAGTGGCTTCTTTGATGTCCTTCTTGACACCAGGCCATCTTCCAAAAGTCTTCGCCTCACTGTGCGTGCAGATGCGCTCACACCTGCCTGCTGCCATTCCTGAGCAAGCTCTGCACTGGTGGCACTTCGATCCCGCAGCTGAATCCTCTTTAGGAGACGATCCTGGCGCTTGCTGGACTTTCTTGGACGCCCTGAAGCCTTCTTAACAAGAATTGAACCTCTTTCCTTGAAGTTCTTAATGATCCTATAAATTGTTGATTGAGGTGCAATCTTAGTAGACACAAAATCCTTGCCTGTGAAGCCATTTTTATGCAACGCAATGATGGCTGCACGCGTTTCTTTGCAGGTCACCATGGTTAACAATGGAAGAACAATGATTTCAAGCATCACCCTCATTTTAACATGTCAAGTCTGCCATTTTAATTCAATCAGCCTGACATAATGATCTCCAGCCTTGTGCTCGTCAACATTCTCACCTGAGTTAACAAGACTATTACTGAAGTGATCTCAGCAGGTCCTTTAATGACAGCAATGAAATACAGTGGAAAGGTTTTTTGGGATTAAGTTAATTTTCATGACAAAGAAGGACTATGCAATTCATCTGATCACTCTTCATAACATTCTGGAGTATATGCAAATTGCTATTATAAAAACTTAAGCAGCAACTTTTTCAATTTCCAATATTTATGTAATTCTCAACTTTTGGCCACGACTGTACAATTGTTTTTATGCATTTTATTTTAATATATTTATTTATTTTTTCTTCAAAGAATATGTCCGCCTGAGGGGAATAAGATTTATACGTCTAGTAGAATGAGGATGAATAAGTGAAGAAGTAGAGAGAAAAAGTGGAAATAAAGAACTAAATGGAATAATAAACAATAAAGGAGAGAAATGAAAAATAAAAGAAATATGGAATAGAAAATATGACTCAGAATGGAATATTAATATACACCATTTAAACACTCTGCCACTTATAAATCACAGGCCTACTAATGATGACCACATAGATTATCATGTTGAATAGAAGGAAAATATCAAGAATTCACGTGTTTTACTGTTATTTATTTATATTATATTTATAACGAAGTAACGGATGTTATTTTTTCACTTTACACACTGGCACTTTATTTTTGTCACTTTTTGCACATTTTCTGCATGCCATTCACTTATTTTATTACATTTTATTTGTTTTCTTTAGATCAATATAAACCATCATTAGATGAATAAATATAATGTGTGATAATGGTTCACAATTGTGCACATACTCCTTCTGTAAAATCATGTTTTGTTTTTTTAATAAAATTTACACAGCACCGATCCTAAACCCGAACGTCTGTGAGGAAGTCTGGGTCTGGGTACCAAACATGCCGATTTTACTCACGCACGTGCAAAACGCATTAAAATGCTTTGCAATCGCGCATTTTCCCACAACTCACCCGCATCTTGTCCGGCCCTCACACGCAACGCCCGTGTGAAAGAGGCCTTAATCTGTCAAGCTGATTTAAGACAGATGGCTTTAATTCGAGAGAAATGAATTTCTGGTGCCGTTTGACAGTATACATAAATTACTTTGTAGTTTATTTTTTTATTTTTTGCATTGTAAATATAGAAAAAGCTAGTTATTGTTTATACTGTACACAATTCACACTGAATAACACGTTAAGGGAGTTGTTCAGGTTATATTGGTTTATGGTTACCTAATAGGTGTAGTTTTTTTTTTTTTTTTTACATAATGTTTGTGCAATAAAATGTATTATGTAAAATAATCCCTTTATTTTTTTTTTGCTAGCTTTTTTATTAAAAAATTTGTTAAATGTATTACATTTTTAAAAAATCCCATTAAAGACTGTTTTACAAAATTATTTTATACTTATATATATATATATATATCCAGAAAAAAGAGCGGCACTCCGGTAGATAAAAGCAAAGTGAACCCTTTATTCACCCAGGTGGTGCAACGTTTCGGCTCCAAGCATGAGCCTTCTTCTGCTTGAAGAAGGCTCATGCTTGGAGCCGAAACGCTGCACCACCTGGGTGAAAAAAGGGTTCACTTTGCTTTTATCTACCGGAGTGCCGCTCTTTTTTCTGGATCCATTAATTGGGGCTGTAAGTCTAATCCCCTTGAGACGTGCACCCGCATTCCCTCTTTTGTGCCAGTGCCACCATTTTTCTTTATATATATATATATATATATATATATATATATATATATAAATAAAATAAATGAAATCCGCAGCACATCCAGGTAGTGAACAAGTAAAGGAAGCTTTAATCACCAAGCATGCGACGTTTCAATCCTCTCAATGGGATTTTTTTTCAAGCAGTCACTGCTTGAGAAAAATCCCATCGAGAGGATTGAAACATTGCATGCTTGGTGATTAAAGCTTCCTTTACTTGTTCACTACCTGGATGTGCTGCGGATTTCATTTATTTTATATTATTTGGAGGTGGATCGCCGACTCAGCCGCTGGCACTCCGTCTGTACCTTTCAGACAGTGGTGCTGCCCACATTCCTTGAGATATAGATAGATAGATTATATATATATATATATATATATATATATATATAAAGAAAGAGAGAGGCAGTGTGGGCAGCAGCAGTCAGTGTGGAGCGTGTCCTCACAGTAAAGTAAACAGAAGACGGACAAAATGGGCCACTTTAGAGCTATTTTCTAATAGAAATGTACAATTTCAGTAATTAAAGTATATTACAAAAATGGTCAGTATCACTGCCCTACACATTACAAAAAACAAATGACAGTTACATGTTACAACATTTTACCTTGTAGGTACTATACATTGCCCGGTGTGGCGCTCCGCTTTCTTTTATTTGCAGCCAAATACCCTAAAGATCCTTTTACATGGATCAACGTCACACACAATGACTGGGAACAAATAATTTGTTCATGATAATTGCCTGATCTTCAGAGGACGTGAGAGCTGCATTAACTTGCAGCAATCATCTCCTCTGTGATCACTTGTACCCATGGAGAATCATTCTTTCTGGGCAGCAGATCCCTATTAACACAGGGAGATGTGTTGCACAGAAATAATTTTTGGTCACCCAATAAGGCCTCTTGCACATGACCGTATGACTTTTTCAGTATTTTGCGGTCCGTTTTTAACGGATCCATTGTTCCTTTTTTTGTTTCCGTTGGGTTTCCGTTCCGTAGTTCTGCAAAAAATTTCTGTATGGTTTCCGTATGTTATCACAAACAGAAACATAACATTTTTAATCATTAATGTAATGAGCGTTATTTGCAGGCAATAATAGGACAAGTTCTATCTTCCAGCGGAACGGATATACGGAAACGGAATGCATACGGAGTACATTCAGGTTTTTTTGCGGAACCATTGAAATGAATGGTTCCGCATAGGGACCGCAAACGGAATCCACAAAGACTGAACAGAAGCGGAAAAAACTTTTGTGTGTGCAAGAGGTCTAAATGGATCAGGTGATTGCTGGCACCTTCACGCAGGCCAATTATTGGGCCAATTATCGGGAAGGAGCATTTCTAGAAAGGTTCATTCCAGGTAACTGGCCGAATTATCGGTCCGTGTAAAAGGACCTTAAGTAACATGGAAAATTTCCTTATCAGTCACATGCTGATGATAACATAGCTTGTATTCATACTGCAAATGAATGAGTCACCTGCCAGGTACTGGGTGGAGCACTGTTTTACAGTGAAAATATTGATAACAGAATAATGGCCTGCAGTTAATGATTACATTACATAAATGGGGAAAATCTACTGCAATGATAAATACACAAGCATGTTCTTAAAGAGGACCCATCTACCTCGCCTGACAAGGACGTTTTAGGAAATAATTGTATTCCCCATTAAATAATAATTCTGAAGCATCTTTTCTTAGAAATCTGAGCTGTGTCATTCCTACTATTTAAATGTATGAGTAAATTAACAAATGGGCGTTACTAGTTGTCAGCAATCTCTGGGCAGTGACAGGGACACACCACTTTAACACTCATTTGTTATTTAGCCATAAATTTCTAGTAAGCATAAAGTTGGATCCACACTTATTTATAATAAAAAAAAGTTGTGGAATGCATAAAAAAAATGAATAAATACAATTAAGAAGCATGCCTCTTAATAATTCCGGTGCATCCTCAGGTGGTGTACATATGCCAAAAAAATAAATCTAAGGCTACTTTCACACTAGCAGCAGGACGGATTCGACAGGCTGTTCACCCTGTCGGATCCGTCCTGCCGCTATTTCGCTGTGCCGCCGGACTGCCACTCCGTCCCCATTGACTATAATGGGGACAGGGGGTGGAGCTCCGATGTAGCAAGGCAGTGCACGGCGAGAGGCCGCCGGACTAAAAGTACTGCATGTCTGACTTTAGTCCAGCGGCCTCTCACCGCACACTGCCGTGCTGCACCGGAGCTCCGCCCCCGTCCCCATTATAGTCAATGGGGACGGAGCGGCAGTCCGGCAGCACGGCGAAATAGCGGCAGGACGGATCCGACAGGATGAACAGCCTGTCGGATCTGTCCTGCCGCAAGAGTGAAAGTACCCTAAGCTACCAAGGAGCAGTTTTCTGCCACACATACTGATAAATGTGTCAGCCAAAGAAAAACAGTGTTCTGATCAGCTGTGTGCACCACAGCTACAGTGCTCCAGACTAAAAAAAATACCTAGTAGCTCCTGAACTGAAAAATTTAGGAGCCAAATTAAATTTTTAGTCGCCAAACCGAATCCAAATTTTGGTATCGTGACAACGCTATGCCGATCAGATCGGCATAGGGTTGTTTTGATACCAAAATTTTTGATTCGCTTTCGACGCCATAAAAAAAGTATTGCGATACTCAATACCACGCGGACAAAAAAAAAAAAAAAACACCAAAAAAAGCCATGTGCACTCCGCATATTATGAAACGTTCGGCCCATAATAGAACAGTCCTATCCTATTTTTTGGGGTGACAAGGTGACTAAAAAAATTGCAAATCAAATGGTTTTTATTTATTTATTTCTGTTACGGCTCTCACCGCATAGGAGATATTTTTTAATAATGTAATAGTTTGGACTTTTCGGACGCAGCGCTATGTAATATGTTTATTTATTTATTGTTTATATATTTTATATGTAAAATTGGGAAAGGGGGGGGATTTAAACTTAATATTTCAGTGTTTGTGTTTTGTTTTTTTAACTTACTATTAGCCCCCTTAGGGGCTGGAACCCTTGTCCTATTCACCCTTATAGACCTCTATCAGGGTGAATAGGACCACACTCTCCCTGCTGCCCTGGGCTTTGTGCACACGGCAGCAGGGAGCTTACTATAGCAGCTAGAGCCCCACGATTACACTGCTGGAGCTCCGATCGGAACTGCCACTGCCACCAATGACTTTAATACTGAGGCGTTGTGGGGCGCACTGCGCCACCAATGTTTATTATACTGGGGTGTTGAGGGGGTGCACTGAGCCACCAATGTTTATTATACTGGGGTGTTGGGTGTTCGCACTGCGCCACCAATGTTTATTATACTGGGGTGTTGGGGGGGGGGGGGGGGTGCACTGCGCCACCAATGTAGATAACTGACCTGTTAATAAAAAAAAAAAAAAAGGAGGCGGGTGCCGGAATCAAATAGTCGGCACCCAACCTCTATGACAGGGAGCTGCGATCCGCTGCAGTTAACCCCTCAGGTTCTTCATAGATTTTTTTCCCCTATGGAGACAGTGTGCAGCCAAAACGACTGAACATGACAACACCAGCTCATCTCACACATGTGACCTATACTGCTTGGCGAACTTTTACCTGAATTGAGTGCAGAAAATTTATAGATGAAACATCTAAATCTTTATTTTATTTTTTATAATTCAATAGATTTCAATAGTCATTTACACCTGGTAACAGATGTTGGTCAATTTGCCTCAAAACCTCATATGCGCATAAATTTTGGAGCACAGGTGTTTATAAAGATGCAAAATTGGGTCTTGACACTTTGTAAAGCCAAAAAATTGGCATGGGGGGGTCATAATAAATGACCTCCCCCATTGCCTTTTTACGTTGGAAAGGAAATGTTGCTGCATTCACTTTGTGGTAGGGCTGAAACGATTACTCGATTAAATCGAGTAATTCGACACAAAAAAATCCTCGATGCAAATTTTTTGCATCGAAGATTCGTTTGTGTCATGTGACCACGGATCGGGAGTGAAGCGCTTGCTATTACTCCCGCTCCGTGGTCTCCTGCGGCGCTTGGAATACTTACCTTTCCAGCAGGCGGCCTCCGGACACTCCACAGTACGTCCATGGTCCCGCGCTGCTCTGACCTCCTGACGTACGCACGCCGTGACCCGACGCACCGTGTGACGTCAGGAGCAGAGCAGCGCAGAACGATGGAGTGTCGGCAGCGCCCCTGCTGGAAAGGTAAGTGGATGAAACCGAGGGGGTGGGGGCGCAACTAAGGCCAGGCGCCTGGAGTGCACAGCGTCATAGAAACCAGTGACGCTGTGCACTACGGGTGTCAGGAGGAGCATGGCAACAGAGCTGATGGCACAATGGGGGCAGAGCTGATGGCACAATGGGGGCAGAGCTAATGGGGCAGAGCTGCTGATGGCACAAGGGGGCAGAGCTGCTGATGGCACAAGGGGGCAGAGCTGCTGATGGCACAAGGGGGCAGAGCTGCTGATGGAACAAGGGGGCAGAGCTGCTGATGGAACAAGGGGGCAGAGCTGATGGCACTGGGGTGAGGGATTGCTGATGGCACTGGGGTGAGGGATTGCTGATGGCACTGGGGTGAGGGAGAGCTGATGGCACTGGGGTGAGGGAGAGCTGATGGCACTGGGGTGAGGGAGAGCTGATGGCACTGGGGGATAGTGGAGCTGATGGCACTGGGGGGGAACTGATGCACTTGGGCTGATCGCACAGTGGGGAACAAAGGGTGTTGGGGGCTAATGGCAGGGCGTCTGAGTTTTTATAAAGGAAAACAGTATTATTTTTTTCTTATTAGATTACTCGATTAATCGTAAAAAATAATCGATAGAATACTCGATTACCAAAATAATCGTTTACTGCAGCCCTACTTTGTGGGATAACTAACCTGATAATTTCACTCTCTGAATCTGTAGGATTACAGCAATACCAAACAAATATATAAATTTTTTATTACTTTTGAAAAATAAAACACCTGTAGGGTCCATTCACACGTCCGTAATTTGGGTCCGCATTAGTTTCCGCAATTTGCGGACTCATTCACTTTCAATAGGGCTGGAACGGATGCGAATCCGCATCAGTTTTTTCGGAATCCGCAATTCCGTTCCTGAAAAAAAATTCTTTCTATTCTTGCGGACCAGAAAAGGCATTTTCTATTATACTATTATATTGTCTGTGATGTGCGGTCCGCAAATTGTGGATCGCACATTGCAGGTGTCAGTGTTTTGCGGATCTGCAAAACACTTACGGACGTGTAAATGGACCCTTAACAAAAAAAGAGAACAAAATGTTTTTGCATTACATATCCTGAGACCCAAAACGTTTTTATTTTTCTCTCTACAAAGCTGTGTAAGGACTTGATGTTTGCAGGAAAACGTGTAGTTTACATTGGTATGATTTTGGTTTATATACAATGTTTTGATTGCTTTTAGTTATTTTTTTGGATGGAAGGTAAGAAAAAACGAAATTCTAGCATTTTTTATGGCGTTTACTATGTGATAATTGTATAGTTCAGGTTCTTACAAATGCAGCAATACTAAATATATGGTAGGGTTAATTTTTTTCATTGAAAATAATTTTTAAATGGAAAAAGCTGTGTGTTTTTTTTTAACTTGGAGTCTCTTTTTTAAATGAAACTTTAATATAATTTACAGGTTTACAGACTTTCACATGCGATTTTTATTTTATTTTTTCGATCGCTTCCATAATACACTGTACTAATGTAGTGCAGTCTATTATGCTGTCAGTAGAAAATTGACAGGCAACCTATTTGGCCATGCTGGAGGCAAGAACTGAAGGCAGACCTGCAGATCTTAACTGGACCCCTGACTGCCATAAACAGACATCGGCACCCTGTAATCTCATTCGCTGGGATGCTGATGACTGACAGTGGGGCTAAATGGCTGGGATCAGTGATTCTGCAAATCCAGGCTGTTAGAGCAGGGACTTGGCTGTTATGAGAGAGCCGAACTTCTGCTCTTCACTGCATGGGAGACCCATGCAATGCTTAGGCTACTTTCACACTCTCGTTTTGGCTTTCCGTTTGAGAGATCATTTCAGGGCTCTCACAAGCGGTCCAAAACGGATCAGTTTTGCCCTAATGCATTCTGAATGAAAAAGCATCCGCTCAGAATGCATCAGTTTTCCTCCGATCAGTCTCCATTCTGCTCTGGAGACGGACACCAAAACGCTGCTTGCAGCATTTTGATGTCCGCCTGACAGTGCGGAGCCAAACAGATCCGTCCTGGCACACAATGTAAGTCGATGGGGACGGATTGTTTTCTCTGACACAATAGAAAATGGATCTGTCCCCCATTGACTTTGAGATCATAATGGATCCATCTTGGTTATGTTACAGATAATACAAACGGATCTGTTAATGACGGAGGCATTCGGTTGTATTATTGTAATGGAAGCGTTTTTTTCAGATCCATGATGGATCCGCAAAAACGCTAGTGTGAAAGTAGCCATAGACTAGGCCATCGTATAAGGTCGGAGGCCTAGCCTGAGAGCCCTTAGGCTACATCCATATATGCATTTGGTAAATTCGGTAGTCTGTTCTGGCAGAGGAGCAGACTACTGGAATTATCTATCCGCAAAACTGGGCACCACTGTAGCCCACCAGATCCTTATTTACTATAATGGGATCCGTTGCGTGTCCAGCAAGAATGACGGCGTTCTTCTGGGGGAAAAAAGAACGTATGCATAAAGTGGTAATCTTCCGTCAGAAAGACAGCATTTAGGCAAGAAGCCCAACAAATCGCATTATAGTGAATGGGGATCCAAAGGGCCCTGGTGGTGTCCAGCTATGACGATTACGGTAATCCAGACTACTGGGTGCAGATTGTGAACCTAGCCTAAGTGAACACTGTAAAAAAGGCTTATTAGTGGTCACAAAGGGCTTAGCCAGTTTCCTATCCAGACATTACAGCGGCGAGCAGGTGTAATTGCAGCTCCTCCAACCCATTCACTTCAATTCACTGCAATTACACATGCTCACCACTGCGATGTCAACGGCAAGTAGGTAAACGATGAAAAGAAGCGTTAATTTTTAACGTAAATTTGTTTTCCCTTAGTCCTAACAGCAGCACAAGTGGGGAGTTCTCCCCTGTGAAACTAGTAGGACAGGTGGAATTTTTGATGATAATAAATTTCCTACCAAGTAATAATTAAATAATTAGTAAAACCCACCCCTATAAAGGGCAGACTGCCCATAATTCAGTGCTTTATAACAAGTAGAAACAAACAAGGGTGGGAAATTTGTGTGCTGCTGTTAGGACTAAGGGAAAACAAATTTACGTTAAAAATTAACGCTTCCCTTACGTCCTAACCAGCAGCACAAGTGGGGACTTAGCAAGTAACCCAACAAATTGGGAGGGCCTTTCCCAGGTATAATTATAATTATATATATATATATTTATTTATTTATTTTTTATGAGAGGGCGGCAGACAGAATGGTACGTCCGAATGTTACCCCCTCCGAACGCCTAGAGTCTAGGCGATAGTGTCTAATGAAAGTGCTGTGGGAGCTCCAGGAAGCCGCAGCACAAATCTGTTCAAGTGGAACGAGATTCTTTTCCGCAAAAGAAGTAGATATTGCCCTCGTGGAGTGGGCGGTGATAAAGGATAGAGGAGCCAAGCCTTGGGATAAAAAGGCTTCCCGGATTGCCTCCTTTACCCATCTACTTAGATAGGGTTTAGAGGCTTTTAGACCTTTGCTTTTACCAGAAAAGGAGAGTAGTAGGTGTTCCGATTTCCTAAAGTTCGCAGTCCTGTCCAGGTAGATTTTTAGATTTCTGGAAATGTCCAAGGAGTGAAGGGCTTCCTCTTCAGGAGATGATGGAGTAGGACCGGCAGGGAGATGGTTTGATTTTGGTTACCGAATGAGGGAACCTTAGGAGCAAAGGTCGGTAGAAATCTCAACAGGACAGAGTCCTGGAGAAAGAGGGTATAAGGCTCAGTGGCAGCTAGGGCCTGTAATTCTCCAATCCTTTTGGCCGAAGTTATGGCCAGTAAAAATGTGACCTTTAAGGATAGAAACCTAAGGTCTACATTTTCTAAGGGTTCAAAGGGGGGAGAGGATAGCCCCTTTAGAACAATGGATAAATCCCATTCAGGGATAGGTCTCAGGATTCTAGGTTTTAATCTTTCGGCTCCCTTGAGGAACCTCCTGAGTAGGGGGTCTTGAGATAATGGTCTACCTAAAGAGGCAGAGAGAGCACTGATGTGGACTCAGAGTAGACGGGAGTGTGAAATAGTTCTCAAGACCTCCGCAGAAAGCCCTCTAGCTTCTAGTAGGGGCCTGTCAATCTCCAGGCTGTCAGATTGAGTTTCTTTAGATCTAGGCAGGGGCCTGTGTCCTGATACACAAGGTCCTGCATTAGGGGAATTCTCCAATATGTGCCCTGACTCATCTTCATGAGCTGGGTGAACCAAGACCTCTTCGGCCAGAATGGTATTATTGCAATGACCGGGGTCTGGTCTTGTCTGATTTTCGTCAATACCCGTGGTATCATGGAAAGCGGAGGGAATATGTATGCCAGCCTGAACCTCCATGGAATGGACAGAGCGTCTATCGCCAAAGGGTTGTCCTCCTTGTAGAGGGAGCAGAACTTGTCCACCTTCGCGTTCAACCGGGTCGCCATCAAGTCGATCTCCGGAGTACCCCAACGTACAGTGATCTGGGAGAAGATGTCTCTGTTCAGTGACCATTCGCCTGGAACTGGTAGACCCCGACTGAGTCGATCTGCAACTATGTTGAGATCTCCCCTGATGTGAACCGCGGATAGGTGGGATAGACTGAGCTCTGCCTAAGAGAGAATTAGACCAACTTCGTGGAGAAGAGGTTGAGATCTCGTACCTCCCTGTCTGTTGATGTAAGCGACCACAGTCGTGCTGTCCGAACGGACTCTCACCGCCTTTCCGCGGATGAGAGGAGCAAAGTGATAAAGAGCTAGACGTACAGTTCTTAGTTCTCTCATATTGGACGAGAGAAGCCTCTCCTGTGGAGTCCAGATACCTTGTACTGGACTGTCTTCCAGATGGGCTCCCCAACCTAGAAGGGAGGCGTCTGTGGTCAACGTGATCCAACAAGGTTGAATCAAGGACTATAAACCCACTATAAACCCCAGGAATACAGTGGAAGGCAGAATCTGGGATTTTTCCCAATTTATCAGCCAGCCTAACCGCTGGAGAGTCTGAAGAGCCAGATGAAGATGGGTCTGAAGAACGTCTAGAGACGCCGCTTTTAAGAGACGGTCTAGATATGGCACAATGTCTAGTCCTTGAAGCCTGAGCTTGGCAACAACCGGAGCCACAACCTTGGTAAAGGTGTGGGCAGCGGAAGAGATGCCAAAGGGTAGAACAGCAAACTGGCAATGCTTTACCACACCTTTAATGGAGACCGCAACTCTTAGGAACTTTCGGTGAGTTGGATGAATAGGGACATGAAGATAAGCGTCCTTTAGATCTATAGTGACCATGAGGTCTCCGGGATTTAGAATATTGATTAAGGAACGGACAGTCTCCATTTTAAAGCGCTTCTGCCTTATGAAGAGATTTAGGTAGCGCAGATCTATTATCATGCGCCAGTCTCCAGAAGGCTTTGGGACTAGAAATATGGGGGAATACACCCCTCGCCCTCGTTCGTGGGAGGGAACCTCCTCTAGGGCTTTTTTGTGAATATAAAGGAGGACTGCGTCCTCCAGGATCTTTTGTTTGATTTGGGATAAAGGTCGGGTTAACACAAATTTCTCCTGAGGGGGAGACACGAAATCTATCGTGTAACCAAACAAAATTATATTTAGGACCCACTGGTCCGGGATCTCTTGCAGCCAGGTCTGCTGAAAAAAACTTCAACGACCGGAGGAGCAACTGGAAGTTGTGCATTGCAAGGAGGGTCTGGAGGGGAAGGGAGAAGGTAAGCGGGAGAGTCATAGGTCCGCCTTACGTTCGCTGCCTCTACCACGACCGCGTCCGCATCTGGAGGACGCCTGACGCCTCTGGGATCTCGAGGGGCCCTGAGGTCTTGTGTTTCTGGACCTACTGCGACCCCGAAAGGACTGTTGAGGGAGATTTTTCCCTTTTTTATCTGCCAAGCTTTCCATGAGCTTATCTAGCTCAGAACCAAATAGCCTTCCTGGCTCATAGGGTAGGCCACATAAGTTGAACTTGGTGGTGTTATCAGCGACCCATGGTCGTAACCAAAGGGGCCTACGGCTGTCAGAAGAAAGCGCCATACTTTTCGCAGCCAGCTTCAAGTGCTGCGCAGAGGCGTTGCATAGAAAATCCACTCCTAATAGGAGGGTCTTAAATTGGTCCAGAATGTCCATTCTGGCCACTCCGGCCTCTAGGTCAGCCTGAATTCTTAGGATGCGGGAACGTACAAAGTCCGCGGTCTCAGAGGAGGCGACAGCTACTGACGCGGAAGCTGCCGCAGCAGAATAATTGCGCCTTAAGGTGCATTCGACCTTTCGGTCTAACGGGTCCTGGAGATTACTACCGTCATCTGACGGGACTAGGGTCCTTTTGGACAATTTGGATATCGCCATGTCAACCTTTGGAGGCGGTACCCAAAGGTCAGACTCAGATTCCTGGAGGGGAAACATGAGTTTAAACCTCTTGTTGAGGACTGGACCTTCTCTGGATGTTTCCATTCCGTAAGCATAAAACGTTTAAGGTTTTCATCCACTTTGAAGGTTCTTAACCCCCTAGAGGTGGATGGCGGAGCTTCCCCTTGCTCAACATCCCGATCCCTTGACCGAATGGAGCGTAAAAGCCTTTGAGTTTTCTCGGCTGGGAATCTTCGTCGTCAGAGGAAGAAGAAGAATGGTCGTCCACGGAGATCGCTTCCAGCATGGGCATCGGACCCGAAGATGATTCTCTTGGTCTCTTTGAGGCGAGGGCGCTCTTAATTTCGGAAATGGAATTTCCCATGAAGTCCTTTATCCACTCAAACATGTCGCTTACAGTCGGTTGCGCGAGAGGGGGACGACATGATGGACACCGATTGTACTCATAGGAGTCCGGCATTGGCATCTCGCAGGAAGCGCAGACTAAATGTCTCTGCTTGCGGGCCGTTTTCCCGCGCTGATCACCGTTAGGGGATGCCATCTGGAAAGAAACTTTCAGTTTAGTAGTAATAGCCACAGACTGTAGCTTTAGCTCTCAGTAGTAGTTAGCAGGCACAGAACTGTAGCCTTAGCTCTCTGCTCAGAAAGAGGAAGTACTCCTCTTGTTGTGGGCTTATATAGGTGGAATAGCTCCACCTCTGACCTTAGCTCGGCCCCCTCTGCGATAGCTTCGCCTCACTTAAATCTTTCCCTGAAAGCCTAGGAATATTAGTTTTTAAAACATATATATATATTACATCTTATTCTTAATTCTGCCGCACGCGGCTCATATTACTAAAATACATCTGCATTTAGGATTAAACAAACCCGGCCGAAAACCGGAAGTCGTCAATGACGCACTTCCGGTCGGCTGTGCAGCAGGAGCCGGCGAAGAGACGCCGGCGATCCAAGCCCTGTAGGCGGACAGAGTGCCGATAGGCTCCGCCCCTGTAGCCTGGAACTGCCGCTACCACAGGTGCAGCATGCGGCGGATCGCGGACCAACGCCATGGGCAGAGGGGACCGGGAGCAACTTTTGGCCAGGAGCTAGGACCATCAGTCAAGTGGTAGGAAAAATTTTTATCCGAACGAAAAAGATTTTTTTTTTTTTTTTTAAGTAACAGGCCGCAGCCTGACCCGTCCTACTGTCCACAGGGACAGAGGAAAAAAAGCACTGAATTATGGGCAGTCTGCCCTTTATAGGGGTGGGTTTTACTAATTATTGAATTATTACTTGGTAGGAAATTTATTATCATCAAAAATTCCACCTGTCCTACTAGTTTCACCGGGGAGAACTCCCCACTTGTGCTGCTGGTTAGGACGTAAGGGAATGCAAGGTTCATATGAGCACTGTGGACCCCGCCACCAATCTGAGGCTAGACATCGTTGAGGGAAAAAACTACATGAAGAAAACAATAGTGGGCAAACAAATGTGTAAAGAAAATATCACAAAAAAACACACCAAAATACTGGTGAAAAATATACGGTAGCCGAATTAATGTGTGCAAGCCTAAATGAAAAAGGGGGTTGCACATAGTTTTTGTTGTGGCCAGGTGTACATGTTGGCAAATAGGAAATTATAAAACATCCTACAACTGATTTTTATTTTTATTTTTTTTCAAATTAAAGGGCATTTCCGAGTGTTTTATATTGATGACCTGTCCTCAGGATAGGTCATCAGTATCTGATAGGTGGTGGTCCGACTCCCAGGAACCCTGCCAATCAGCTGTTTGAAGAGGCTGTGGAACACCTTAATACAGTGTTGTCAATTGGATAGCGACTATGCTTGGTATCACAGCTTAGCCCCTTTCACTTGAACGAGACAGCTGCTCCTAGGCCACGTGACAGATGAACATGACATCACTGGCCTAGGGCAACCTGTGAGCACTGCAACCTCTTCAAACTGATAATCAGCGGGGTTCCAGGAGCCAGACCACCGCCCATCAGATTCTATGGGGGGTCAGGAGATACAGCCATCATCTAAAATATATAGCCAGAGCTGGATTTACACAGCCCAACCTTCGGAGTGCTTCCTTAAAGACAATCTGCTCCTCACAGCATCTAAATGTGCCTTAAAGAGGACCTTTCACTAGAATAAAACATCTAAACTAACTATACAGACATGGAGAGCGGCGCCCAGGGATCTCCCTGCACTTACTGTTATCCCTGGGCGCCGCTCCGTTCTCCCGTTATAGCCTCCAGTATCTTCATAGTTAGGCTCCACCCAGGGGAACCTGCCGGCGTCTCATTATCCCAGGCTGTAGCGCTTGCCAATTACAGCGCTCAGCTCATAGCCTCAGAGAAAAAAAAGCCTCTCAGGCTATGAGCTGAGTGCTGCGATTGGCCAGCGCTACAGCCTGGGAGAATGAGACGCCGGCAGGTTCCCCTGGGTGGAGCCTAACTATGAAGATACCGGAGGCTATAACGGGAGAACGGAGCGGCGCCCAGGTATAACAGTAAGTGCAGGGAGATCCCTGGGCGCCGCTCTCCATGGCTGTATAGTTAGTTTAGATGTTTTATTCTAGTGAAAGATCCTCTTTAAAGAGGATTTGCCACTTCAGCAAATAGCATTTATTATGCAGAGAAAGTTTCCATGGTTACGACCACCCTGCAGTCCAGCAGTGTGGCTGTACTTGTACACTATAAAAAAAAAAGTACCAGCCTATGTGAGCTCCCACGGTCCCGGCCAGCAGAGAGGCTGGCATTTTTTCCTATAGTGTGCAAGCACGACGACCACAGCTGGATTTACAGGGTGGTCGTAACCATGGAAACGAACATACAACATTCAAAAATTTTAAAAAATTCGCCATTTTCAAAATTGCAATTTTTCTTCTTTTAAAACAGAAAGTGATACCTCATTAAATATTTATTACTTGACATTCCCCATATGTCTACTTTATGTTTGCATCATTTTGTAAATGTCATTTTATTTTTTGGGGACGTTAGAAGGCTTAGAATTTTAGAAGCAATTCTAAAAAAAAAAATTAAGAAAATTTCCAATACCCACTTTTTAAGGACCAGTTCAGGTCTGAAGTCACTTTGTGGGGCTTACATAATAGAACCCCCCCCCCATAAATGACCCCATTGTAGAAACTACACCCCTGAAGTTACTCAAAACTAATTTTAAAAACTTTGTTAACCCTTTAGGTGTTGCACAAGAATTAAAGGGAAATGGAGATGACATTTCAAAATTAAACTTTTTTGGCAGATTTTCCATTTTAATCCATTTTGTTCTTTAACACATCGTGGGTTAACAGCCAAACAAAACTCAACATTTATTACCCTGATTCTGAGGTTTACAGAAACACCCCACATGTGGTCGTAAACTGATGTAAGGGCGCACGGCAGGGCGCAGAAGGAAAGGACGGTCACATGGTTTTTGGAAGGGAGATTTTGTTGGACTGGTTTTTAGACACCATGTCCAGTTTGAAGCTCCCCTGATGCACCCCTACAGTAATAACTCCCAAAAGTGACCCCATTTTGGAAACTAGGGGATAAGGTCACAGTTTTATTGGTACAATTTTGGGGTACATATGATTTTTAATCGCTCTATATTACATTTTTTGTGAGGCAAGGTAACCAAAAAATGGCTGTTTTGGCACTTTTTTTTTTTTTTTACAACGTTCATCTGATTAGATCATGCGCTTTTTTTTATAGCAGGTTGTTACGGATGCGGTGATATCAAATATGTCTACGTTCTTTGTTTCAGTTTTACATAATAAAGCATTTTTGAAAAAAATTAAAATGTTTTTGTGTCTCCATTTTCTGAACGCCATATTTTTTGCCAATCGTCTTGTGCAGGGGCTAATTTTTTGCAGGAAGAGTTAACGTTTTTATTGGTACCATTTTTGGGTACATATGATTTTTTGATCATTCATTATTACACTTTATGAGGCAAGGTGACCAAACAAATTGAAAACTGGTTGTTTTGGCACAGTTTTTATTTATTTTTACAGCGTTCACCTGAGGGGTTAGGTCACGTGATATTTTTATATAGCAGGTCCTTAAGGACGTGGCAATACCTAATAAGTATACTTTTTCTTATTTAAGTTTTACACAATAATAGCATTTTTGAAACCCAAAAAATTATGTTTTAGTGTCTCATGTTCTGAGAGCTATAGTTTTTTTTTGGAGGGTGATTGTCTTATGTAGGGGCTTTTTTTTTTGCGGGATGAGGTGACTGTTTTATTGGTACCATTTTGGGGGGCATACGCCTTTTTGATCGCTTGGTGTTGCACGTTTTGTGATGTAAGGTGACAAAAATTGCTTTTTTTTTTAAACAGTTTTCATTTTTTTACAGTGTTTAACGGACGGGGTGGATCATGTGATATATTTATAGAGCCAGTCGTTACGGACACGGCGATACCCAATATGGGTGTGTTTTGTTTTTTTTTTCTGTTTTTTTAAATATAAAATCAGGGGAAAGGGATGTTTTTTTTTTTCTTTTTTTACTTGAAATGTAATTTTTTTTAAATTAAAAACTCTTTTTTTGACTTTTTTTTTTAAACTTTATTTCTGTCCCACTCTGGGACTTTACTTTTGGGGGTACGTCAAAATGCGAGAACGTACCTGCCGCCATAACGTATTATTATGTCATGTGTTGGGAAGGGGTTAAAGGTCTGTCTCACTTCAGCAAGTGGCATTTATCATGTAGAGGAAGTTAATACAAGGCACTTACTAATGTATTTTTATTATCCATATTGCCTCCTTTGCTGGCTGGATTCATTTTTCTATCACAGTATACACTGCTCGTTTCCATGGTTATGACCACCCTGTAATCCATCAGTGGTGGTCGTGCTTGCACACTATAAGAAAAAATGCCAGCCTCTCTGGTGACGGACCGTGGGAGCTCATATAAGCTGGTGCTTTTTTCTATAGTGTACAAGCACGGCCATGCTGCTGGACTGCAGGGTGGTCGTAACCATGTAAATGCTATTTGCTGAAGTGGCAAAACCCGTATGACTTTTTGGGCAACTTTATTAAAAAAATGTTCTAAATGCCTTTAAAAATATTTTTGTAATATACTTTATAAATGGATTTTACTGGTTTACTAAAGAAATAGGCAAAGTCCTGAGTGCTTTACAATCAGTATACTCGCATATGGCTGACACATCAGCAGCGTACGGGTGTATTGTTTCCACTGTACTGGTCGAATAGGAGCCACAGTGAGCGTTATACAGGCAGGAGCCCACATCACTGCTCCTGCGTGTACTCCTCAGCTCAGCTAGATCCTGGCACAGCACATCGGTACCCCGGGGAAATGATCAGAGACCTATATACTTAGGGGTCATGCACACGACCGTTGTTTTATTCCGTGTCCGTTGTTCCGTTTTTCGTGATTTTCTGCGGATTCATTGACTTTCAATGGGTCCGTTGAAAACTCAGCTAATGCACCGTTTGTCATCCGCGTCCGTGATCCGTGGTTCCAGTGCGTCAAAAAAATATAACCTGTCCTATTTTATTCACGGAAAACAGTTCGCGGACCCATTAAAGTCAATGGGACCGTGAAAAAACGCGGAGGCACACAAGATTGTCCACGCGTTTTTGATCCTCCAAAAATAAAGGAAGACACACGGAAACAGATCACGGAACCCCATTTTGCGGAATGGAACACAACAACGGTCGTGTGCATGAGGCCTTACTAACACAGCCAGGACAGGGGCTGTTTCCCAGTCCTCAGGGCAGTACTTGGAGGAAAGAGAGATCAGACTACTGTCCTGACAGTGCGCTTTACAGTGGAAAACAAAAACACATAAAAATCACACAAATAAACTGTCCGTCTCCTCCTCCCTGTACCGATGCTCAGTATTAGCATACTGAGCGGGAAAAATACAGGGGGGCACAGCGGGGCGTAGGAGAGATATAAAAAAAAAAAACAGGCAGGGTGGCAGCATTATACCCCACAAGGAAAGGTATTTATCTTGCATAAGGCCCCTTGCAGACGAGCGTGTCCAGATTAGGTCCGGATGCGTTGCGTCTGCGATCAGGGAAAATCGTGCGAGTAGGTAGGCAATTGCAGTCAGTTTTGACTGCGATTGCATTCCGATGTTTAGTTTTTATCGCGCGGGTGCAATGCGTTTTGCACGCACGTGATAAAAAACTGACTGTGGTACCCAAACCCGGACTTCTTCACTGAAGTTCGGGTTTGGGTTAGGTATTCTGTAGATTTTAATATTTTCCCTTATAACATGGTTATAAGGGAAAATAATAGCATTCTTAATACAGAATGCTGCAGTTTTTCTGTTTACGAGGGCTGAAACCGTCTACTTAATCCACAATGCTGCCCAGAAATTGTGAGGGACATATTGGAGCCATTCCTGTGCAAAGCGCACCATGCGTACACTGAAAACGTTCACACTAGTGTACACCTTTTTAAATCCCTTCATGCTGCAAACACAGGGACTTGTGGGACAGAGTGGGATTCCCGCAACCACTAGCACTGGTGCCTTGCAGCACTGGGGTCTTAGGTTCGAATCCGACCAACGACAGCATCTGCATGGAGTTTGTATGTTCTCCCCATGTTTGCGTGGGTTAACTCCAGGTAATTCGGTTTCCTCCCACACTCACAAAGACATAGGCCCCGGATTAGGTCAGAATGCGTTCAGTGAAACTCGCACCATTTTGCAAACAAGTTCAGTCAGTTTTGTCTGCGATTGCATTCAGCTGTTCAGTTTTGTCAGCGTTTTTCACGTGAAAAAAAACGCTCATGTACACAGACACATTGAAATGAATGGGTCAGGATTCTGTGTGGGTCCTATGTGTCCACCTCACGCATTGCACCCGCGTGGAAAACTCGCTCGTGTGAAAGGGGCGTTACTGATCGGGAACTTATATTGTGAGCCCCATTGGGGACAGAGTGATGCTAATGTCTGTAAAGTGCTGCAGAATATAGTACATAAAATAAAGAAAGAAATAAACCACTGGTGTCCAAGCGTTTACAGTGAAGTAGGACAGTAAGGATTTATACATGCTCCCCACCGTGCACGCAGACACCACAGTAGCAGTTAGGCCTCATGCACAAGACCGTATGTATTTTGCTCTCTGCAAAAAATACGGATGATGTCCGTGTGCATTCCGTATTTTGCGGATACTTTTTCATACCATGTAAAAGTATTGCGATACTCGATACCACGCGGAAAAAAAAACAAGGCCGCGTGCATTCCGCATTTTATGGAACGTCCGTCCTATCCTATTTTTTGGGGGACAAAGTGACAAAAAAAAAAAGATGAATTTGTTAGTTTTTTTTATTTTTTTCTGTTACAGCGTTCACAGCATAGGAGATTTTTTTTATATTTTAATAGTTTAGACTTTTTAGGAACGTGGCGATACCTAATATGTTTATTTTTTATTGTTTATGTATTTTATATGTAAAATTGGGAAAGGGGTGAATGTGGGGTTTTGTTTAATGATTTATATATTTTTTTTACTTTTTAATAACTATTAGCCCCCTTAGGGGCTACAACCCTTATCCTATTCAACCTGATAGATCTCTATTAGGCCTCATGCACACAAATGTATTTTCTTTCCGTGTCCGTTCCGTTTTTTTGGGGGGGATTTTTGCGGACCCTGTACGGAACCATTCATTTCCATGGGTCCGCAAAAAAAAAAACCGGAAGTTACTCTGTGTGCATTCCGTTTTTGTATGTCCGTATTTCCGTTTCACAAAAAAAAAGAACATGTCCTTTTATTGTCTGCATTATGGACAAGGATAGTACTGTTCTATTAGGGGCCAGCTGTTCCGTTTTGCAAAATACGGAATGCACACTGACATCATCGGTATTTTTTGCGGATCCGTTTTTTGCGGAGGCATGAGGCCTTAGGGTGAATAGGACTTTACACTGTCCCTGGGCTGTGCACACAGCAGCAGGGAGCCTACCATGGCTTCAGTAGCGTCCTGGCTACCATGGTAACCGTCTTGGATGCCATGGCTCCAATCGGAAACTGCCAAAGTGATACATAATGGGGTTAATGTGAGGCACAGGTCCAACCGTTCCTAGTGATAAAACCCCCATGTGCCCTATCAAGTATCCATATCCTTACATAATGGGGTTAATGCATGAGCTATATGAACAGTCACTTGCTATAAATTTTCACTTCCAATCCATGTGCCTCATATTAATAAGTGGCCTGTATTCTGTAACTCACATTGACCCCATGTTGACCATTATGTGAGATGGTACTTTGGGGGTCACTTACTATTAATGTGAGGTACATGGCGTCCAGTCCAAAACCATGTGCCCAGCCTGTCATTAAAAATAAGTGACGCCCCTTCATGTTTAAAACATGGCAGTGGCAAGATTGGGGTTAATGAGTCACTTTAACAAAATCTTACTGGCTGCCTGATACATATGTATTTTGGCTGCCTTTAGTTTGAGGCAGGCTAATCACTCTTGCACTGTGTGGGGGTGGGGTACCTGCTATGCTGGCTGCTCAGTGCACTAATGCACACTGACTCTGGGGCCCGACGCTGACGCTGAGGAGGACAGGACACTCAGGAAGAGGAGAAGGAGGAGGCTGCTACTGCCGCTGCTTCTGTTCGCTGAGCTCACTAGCTCAGACGGCGCAGCAGTTTATTCCCTCCCCCGTCCCTCCTCCTGCTTTAATTAGCTGCACATTCATTGGTGGCAGTGGTGTGGGCAGCTTCAGAGCCCACCCTTTTCATTGGTTTCAGTGGCGGCAGCGTCATTGAGGGACTCCCTTCTTCTCCACTGTCTGGCCGGAGAGAACATAGCACGCGCCGAGCGCGGCACACGCCATGTTCTCTTATAAGAGGAGATACTAGGAGATATGCACAGCAGCGCAGCCTAGTATCGCAATAACGCAAATCCCGGTACCGAATCGATACTGGCACAAAAGTATGGATTGGGTATCGAAATTTCGATACCCGATGCAACCCTAATCGTGACAACCCTACTTGGTATAAAAAGGTAGCAATCCATCTCATTCAGATTTCAAGTAGCTACCTATAATGGTTTTGTTTTATTTAAAAAGGCCCAAGGAACACACACCTCGAGTTCCAGGAGAAGGTGGTTGAGAGTCTCCTCTTTTAGTCCCCCACACTGAGCAAGTCTTAGAGGAGATTCAAAGACTTTCAGACTGCCACTTTCTTCACCCTGTCTGTGCCTTCCGTTTTTGTTTTTTTTGCGGATCCATTGAAATGAATGGTTCCGTATACGGAACGCAAAAAAAACTGAACGTAAACGGAAAAAAATGTTTGTGTGCAAGAGGCCTAACTATCTGTTCCCGAATGTGGAAAAAAAATATATATACATAAAATATTATTAAACATATATTTGCATGCTATATAGACTTAGGGCTCTTTCACACCTGCGTTATTGTCTTCCGGCATAGAGTTCCGTCGTCGGGGCTCTATGCCGGAAGAATCCTGATCAGGATTATCCTAATGCATTCTGAATGGAGAGAAATCCGTTCAGGATGCATCAGGATGTCTTCAGTTCCGGAACGGAACGTTTTTTGGCCGGAGAAAATACCGCAGCATGCTGCGCTTTTTGCTCCGGCCAAAAATCCTGAAGACTTGCCGCAAGGCCGGATCCGGGATTAATGCCCATTGAAAAGGCATTGATCCGGATCCGGCCTTAAGCTAAACGTCGTTTTGGCGCATTGCCGGACCCGACATTTAGCTTTTTCAGAGTGGTTACCATAGCTTCCAGGACGCTAAAGTCCTGGCAGCCATGGTAAAGTGTAGCGGGGAGCGGGGGAGCAGCATACTTACCGTCAGTGCGGCTCCCCGGGCGCTCCAGAGTGACGTCAGGGCGCCCCAAGCGCATGGATCACGTGATCACATGGATCACGTTATCCATGCGCATGGGGCGCTCTGACGTCATTCTGGAGCGCCCCGGGAGCCGCACGGACTGTAAGTATACCGCTCCCCCGCTCCCCGCTCCTACTATGGCAACCAGGACTTCAATAGCGTCCTGGGTGCCATAGTAACACTGAAAGGATTTTGAAGATGGCTCCGTCTTCAAATGCTTTCAGTACACTTGCGTTTTTCCAGATCTGGCAGGCACCTCCGGCAACGGAAGTGCACGCAGGATCCCAACAACGCAAGTGTGAAAGAGGCCTTAGTCACTTTAAAATTATTAAAATTGCATCCATAAAAAGCAACACTAAAATATAAAATTATGTG
Source organism: Bufo bufo (assembly GCF_905171765.1). Classification (NCBI taxonomy): domain Eukaryota; kingdom Metazoa; phylum Chordata; class Amphibia; order Anura; family Bufonidae; genus Bufo; species Bufo bufo. The sequence continues at coordinate 342,673,816 of NC_053389.1, forward strand.
AAAAATCCTAGGGAAGAAATGTCCTGAATAGAGTCTCAAACTTTTCTGTTATTTTCTATTACTCTTAATGTCCGTGTTAGGCTAAGTTCACACGAACGTGTGTGATCCGTGGCCGTATTGCGGCCCGCAAATCGCGGCCCGCAAATCGCGGCCCGCAATACACGGCCACAGTTCCGTGTGAATTCCTCATCACGGATGCGGACCCATTCACTTCAATGGGTCCGCAAATCCGGAATCGCGGAACGGCCGCACGGGACGGGACCCCTCGGAAGCACTACGGAGTGCCTCCGTGGGGTTACGTCCCGTACTTCCGTTCCGCAAAAAGATAGAACAAGTCCTATCTTTTAGCGGAATGGCCGGATCGCGGACCCATTAAAGTGAATGGGTCCGCGATCCGATGCGGCTGACCTACGGCCGGCGATCGTGCACTGCGGCCCGCTATTTGCGGGCCGCAGCACAGGCACGGGTCACACACGTTCGTGTGAACTCGGCCTTACATTGTAACACGGACATTCAGAGTAATAGAAAATAACAGAAAAATCTGAGACTATTCAGGACATTTCTTCCCTAGGATTTTTCACATAATTTTATATTTTAGTGTTGCTTTTTATGGATGTTTGCAATTTTAATAATTTTAAAGTGACTATAAATCTATATAGCATGCAAATATATGTTTAATAATATTTTATGTATATATATTTTTTCTGGTATAAATAAATTTATTGTCTGGAAAAACTCTTCCATGTGTATCTGAATGAAGGTGAGCCCTACTCCTTCAATTTATGTTGGACTGTGTGTCGCAGGTCACCCACAATGTTTACTCCACTGACTTTAATGTAAGTGGCGGGGGACATGCAGCTCACTGGTGACTTTTCTGTGTTTCCCTGGAAAAAATCACAGTTCTAAAATGGTCACCGGACAGCAAGTTGCAGACAAGTCACACATACAGTATTTTTGCGTCACGCGACTTCTCCGCGTCTTGCTGTCCCATGACATGGACAGCAAAATGCAGAAAAAAGCTGCGTGAGCCAAACCCTGAGGGGTTAAATCCCGGCCACCGCGCTGGAGCACAGCGGATGAAACACAAACACATTTGGTGCAATTTGCCTTTTTGCTGATAAATAATAAATTGGACAGTAAGTAGAACTAGAACCAATCTCCTAATGTTCTCTGCTGATCTGAGCCCAGTCCACACCTGGCTTTTTCCTGAGGTTTTCTCATTCTATAAATCATCAGAATTTTATAAAATCCTGTTCACAAAATCCCAGCTGAAAATTGTGATGTTTTGGGGACGCCCCTCCATCAGAGTTAGGGCTCATGCAGACGACCGCTGGTGTCCTGTTCCCGCATTGTGTTTGATTATAAATGAAGGTAAAAGCAAACACAATGCGTTGTCATTCCGCATCACGGATGCGAACCCATTCATTTCAATGGGTCCACAAATCCGGAGATGTGGAACGGAAGCACGGAACGGAATACTACGGGAGTGCTTTCTGGGGTTCTGTTCCGTGCCTCCGCACCGCAAAAAGATAGAACATGCTCTTCCGCTTTTTGCGGAACGGAGGGAGACCCATTCAAGTGAATGAGTCTGCGATCCCCAGGCGCCTGCCCCACGGACGGTGCCCGTGCATTGCGGACAGAAATTTGCGGTTCACAGCACGGGCACGGGCCACCAACGGTCGTGTGCATGAGCCCTTACATATCGCACCACAAATCATTTTGGCAACAACCACAGCAAAGCTGCAGTACAAAAAGGAGTATGAACCTGCGTCTTTTAATGACATGTGAACGTGGCGTAGACAGCATTCTTCTGTGCCTCTGCCAACATGAAAGTCTATGCCCCTGCAGCAGCTGGCAGAGGCTGTCATAAGTCTCCTGGCTCTGCACTGCCCACTCCTGCAGAGAAAACTACCACTTTCAAACCCTGTCCCCTCATTGCCCGGTATCAGCCCCGCGCCCATTATCCCGGTAACCTGGCACCGAATCCCTTCTACACGCCGGTTACTGGACATCCCAGCACTACCAGCCACTGCCCACACCCCGCTCCAGTAAAGGCCCAGCTCCTTACCGGCGGCCGTAGACGTCTTGGTGAGAAGCTGCAGAGCCCGGTACCGGCAGACTTTAGGCTCTCTCCGTAGGGCGTGGACGCAGAGGCGACATGAGGCAGTGATTGGTGACGCCAGAGTACAGCTTGCTATCTGAGGAGTGCTTGTGGACGCCCTAAATACAGGCAGGCTGGGCACCTGGTTTCAGGTGAAACTCCCTCCTTCCAGTGACTGAACACTTTGTTATGCAGAGAGATGTTTGTTGTTGTTTTTTTTTTATCTGATGTATTTATGTAAGTGTTTCTTGTCACTTTTCTTTCTCTATGTTCGCAGTTGCAGACATCCCAACCTGCAAAAACTCATTTCAGGGAGGTTTTCTTTTTTTTTCTTTCACAAACTTTTAACTACATTTCCCAAACATATGCAGTATCTGCACACTTTACTCTATGGTGTGGAGGACGGGGCTCATTACCCTGCCCCAAATTATCATTTATGTATATGATTAAAGGGATTCTGTCACCACCTAGAAGCCCTGTGAGCTAAACATCTGCTCATGTCCAGGTAGCATTCTGATTTCTAAGGTGGCCTTATAAAAGCTATTTGTGGCTTTATTCTGCGGAAAAACAGGTTTGACTAACCTGTCAATCATTTAATTAAGGTGCCCAAGCAGGGGAGGTCTGTGAATGCATGGTGCCCGGCCACGCGCATCGCCGTTCGTGCCCAGCGCCGCCTTCTACTCCTCAGTGCCGCCTCTCCCTCCCCCTCCTCTCGCATTGAGATCCCGCGCGTGTGCACAGACTCAGCCTGATGCGCCGTTGCGGACTGCTGGCATCGGCTTCTTCTTGCACTGTGCGCACCCGCCGAGAAGGGGACACTGCTACAGGTTGCCGGAAAAATTTACTGCAAGTAAACTAGAGATGGGAAGTTCGGATCTTTCACATGAATCGGTTCATGAATCGAATCTTCCGTTCATTCGCTGAGCTGACAAGAAGCAAGGGAACCGAAGTTTAGGTTGCGCAATGCGCATGCGCGGATGCTTCCATTCACTTGCTGACTCGCTGAGTCGGCTCTTGGTCTGAATCAGGAAGTTTATTCTTTAAAACCCTGTGTGTAATTATCTACCCCACTGTAGGGAAAAAACAAGCATCCAGGGGGGGGTGAATTTAACACTGGGGTAAATAATATAATTCAAATGGAGGGTTAAATGTGTAAATGTATTTAAAAAAAAATACAGCTCTCTCAATAGTTATATAGCTACTGAATGAGACAGAAGAAGGGATGCCTTTAACATATAGATCTCCTTTAGAAGTCAATTTGACCCTAAAGGGTTAATTCAACCTGTAATCTAAACTCTGTGTCATCTGTCACTTCTTTTATCTCTCTGCTCTGCTATCAGTAAACCTTTCCGGGATATATGTGAAATATGCGGGGTGTCAGGGAGCTGCTATCTAATAGCGGGAGACTCCCTGAACCTCCGGGAGACTTGAGATCCCTGCAGTTGCAGCAAAATCTAAAGGAGAAACTTATCATTTTGAATCCTCAGTATAGGTCATCAATATCAGATCGGCAGGGGTCCGACACCCGAAACCCCCGCTGATCACCTGTATGAGCATACCCCTGCCGATCTGATATTGATGACCTATACTGAGGAAAGAAGGAAGAGGGACACTTTGTGTGGCATATTTTTTCCGGACTAGGCCACGCCTCTAAATATGCGCAAAACATAATTAAACCCCTAAATGCCCCATATAGTAATTATTCCCCCTTTATGCCACCACACAGTAGTTATGCCAGAATTGTGCCCCCTTCACAGATTATGCCCAGATATGTGCCCCCTCATAGTAGTTATATCAGATATGTGCCCCTCACAGTAGCAATGCCCAGATATGTGCCCCATCACAGTAATATGCCCAAGATTATGTCCCCTCACAATAGCGATGCCCAGATTTGTCCCCTCACAGTAATATGCCCAGCTGTGCCCCTTTCATAGGCAGTAAAAAATAATAATAAACATCACATACTCACCTCACCAAATTTCCTCGTGCTTCATGGTAAGGAATCATTTTTGCCTGAAATGAAGGTAAAAAAAAATCATTCTCACCTCTCGCAGCCATCTTGATTGAAGATCCTGTGAGAAATCTCATGCATGGTGATGTATGACATCACCACGCCGGTCAGTGAGGTGAGAGTTGTTTTTTTAACCGATTAACCCCTGAAAGCTACATTTTTTTTATTTTTTATCTCCAATGCCGCTTTCAGCCATGAATGTGGCATCATAGGGGTTCGATGTCAGGGGTCGGCGCAATCTCTGTTCCCCATCATTGTGCCGGCTACTTACAAAGAAATGCGCTTTTGTAAACTTTGTTCATCTCTAGTGTTTTAGTACCTGGCACTTTTTGTATACTTAGGCCCTGATTTATCATACCTTCACTTCAAAATTCCGGCTCAAAAAGTCGCAAAATTGAGGCTTTCATAACTTTTTGGACTTATTGATCCAAAAAATTGTGACTTTTTCTATTTTGACAACATTCCAGTTTTGAAATATGGGTGGGGAAATAGGTGAGGTTAGCTGCGTATGTTAATTGGTTTCACTCCAGAGACTTCATCTGTAATGTCATGTACAAGGAGCCCTATACTGGTGACTCTTTTGTGTGTGACTGTGTCTGCAGGACTCTGATTATAAATGAAGGTAAAAGCAAACACAATGCAAAAGCACTCTGCAAACACAGACTATATGAACTAATGCTATATCCAATAGATAACAAATGAATATGAGGTACTTAGCAATTATATACTTACTTTTGTACCCAGATGGGCCAAATCGGGGTACTTGAAGCTGCTGCCACAATGTATTTTCAGACAAAATCCAGTTGAAGAGTATTAAAAAAAAAAAAAGACTTCTCATGGGCGCTGCTAGCTGAAGAAACTTTCAACTGTGTGGTCTTAATATATCCGTTTATTTAGGTAGAATAGCAACGCTTCCAGGCTGGACTAGCCCCTTCCTCGGGCGTCACACAAGATGGTCAGTGGTTCATCTGTGAAGGTATCGCGAACAATCTGTGTTTGGCCCATGTGTCTGGTTTTAGCCCTCCGTGTGTCTGTATTCTACGTAGTAAACTAACCATGGTCCAATCGGACCTATATATGTCTTATTTCATATGCTATTGTGTTTCTATAAAACATCGCTTTTATTTATCATTTCCCTTTAAAAACCAGATTATAAATGAGTGCTAATGAAACTATGACAGATTAAAACTATCAGTGGCCTGGGTCGCTCCCTCTTTTTCTCTATATACTACTGCTGTTAATGTTGCTTCACAGCAAGTAGATTGTGTCAATATCAACTACAGCCTGATATTGCGCTTTGTAGTTCTCTTATTTCTATACTCCTAATATTGGAGCTCCCTCACTGAGCCTAAAAACACATACACACATACACCCTGCATCCTGACATGTTTCGCTGGTCACCCAGCATCTTCAGGGCATCGTGCAGGTATATATCTGTATTTTACAAACACTGCTTGGCCAAAAATAAATTTCCAAAGCATCTCCTGGCGACAATCTGTGAAAACCACAGATCAAACATGGATTGCATCAGTGTTGTGTCCGTAGTGATATAATGTTTGAGGGATCTGTAATCAGGGACCAGACTAGAGCATGCTTCTGTGGTGTCACTCAAGTTCAAAACCATTTATGCGTGAATACACACATTAAAGTCAATGGGTACGCGAGGCCATGGACAGCACACATCCGTGATTCACCAACTTTAAAAAGGCCTAATGCTGTGTTCACATCACGTTTTCGCCATACATAGGAGTGCTTCCGTGGTGTTTCGTCCCGTACTTCCTTTCCGCAAAAAGATAGAACATGTCCTATCTTTTTGCAGAACGGGCGGATCGCGGACTCATGAAAGTGAATGGGTCCGCGATCCTCTGCGGCTGCCCCACGGTCTGTGTTCGTGCATTGCGGGCCGCAGCACGGACACGGGGCGCTAACGTTCATGTGCAGGAGGCCTTATACATTGGGGGGGAAAAAAGAAGGATACAGAGTCCAGAAAAAAATACACATGCTTTAACCCCTTTAAGACACAGACATATTTCACCTTAAGGACCAGGCCATTTTTTGCAAATCTGACCAGTGTCACTTTAAGTGGTGATAACTTTAAAACACTTTGACTTATCCAGGCCATTCTGAGATTGTTTTTTCGTCACATATTGTACTTCATGACACTGGTAAAATGAAGTAAAAAAAATTCATTTTTATTTATAAAAAAAGACCAAATTTACCAAAAATTTGAAAAAAATTGCAAATTTCCAAGTTTCAATTTCTCTTCTTCTATAATACATAGTAATACCTACAAAAATAGTTATTACTTTACATTCCCCATATGTCTACTTCGTGTTTGGATCAATTTTGGAATGATATTTTATTTTTGGGGGATGTTACAAGGCTTAGAAGTTTAGAAGCAAATCTTGAAATATTTCAGAAATTTTCAAAAACCCACTTTTTAGGGACCAGTTCAGGTCTGAAGTCACTTTGTGAGGCTTACATAATAGAAACCACCCAAAAATGATCACATTCTAGAAACTACACCCCTCAAGGTATTCAAAACTGATTTTACAAACTTTGTTAACTCTTTAGGTGTTCCACAAGAGTTAATGGCAAATGGTGATAAAATTTCAGAATTTAGATTTTTGGGCACATTTTCCATTTTTTCCAGTAACAAAGCAAGGGTTAACAGCCAAACAAAATGCTATATTTATTGCCCCGATTCTGTAGTTTGCAGAAATACCCCATATGTGGCCGTAAACTACTGTACGGGCACACAGTAGGTCATAGAGGGAAAGGTGCGCCGTATGGTTTTTGAAAGGCAGATTTTGCTGGACTGTTTTTTTTGACACCATGTCCCATTTGAAGCCCCCTGATGCACCCCTAGAGTAGAAACTCCATAAAAGTGACCCCCATCTAAGAAACTACACCCCTCAAGGTATTCAAAACTGATTTTACAAACTTTGTTAACCCTTTAGGTGTTGCACAAGAGTTATTGGCAAATGGAGATAAAATTTGAGAATTTAAATGTTTTGGCAAATTTTACATTTTAATCCATTTTTTCCAGTAACAAAGCAAGGGTTAACAGCCAAACTAAATGCTATATTTATTGCCCCTATTCTGTAGTTTGCAGAAACACCCCATACGTGGCCGTAAACTACTGTACGGGCACACAGTAGGGCGTCGAGGGAAAGGTGCGCCGTATGGTTTTTGGAAGGCAGATTTTGCTGGACTGTTTTTCTTTACACCATGTCCCATTAGAAGCCCCCCTGATGCACCCCTAGAGTAGAAACTCCATAAAAGTGACCCCCATCTAAGAAACTACACCCCTCAAGGTATTCAAAACTGATTTTACAAACTTTGTTAACCCTTTAGGTGTTGCACAAGATTTAATGGAAAATAGAGATACAATTTCAATATTTCACTTTTTTGGCAGATTTGGCGCGCGCGTTCACAGGAACTGCAGGTAAGCGAGTGGATCTACAGCCTGCCAGAGGACACAGGCAACTCTGTAATAAGTAGCACCACACTACACTACACCCCCCTGTCACTTATTAACCCCTTATTAACCCCTGATCACCCCATATAGACTACCTGATCACCCCCCTGTCATTGATCACCCCCCTGTCATTGATCACCCCCCCTGTCATTGATCACCCCCCTGTAAGGCTCCATTCAGACGTCCGTATGTGTTTTGAGGATCCATGGATCGGATCCGCAAAACACATACGGACGTCTGAATGGAGCCTTACAGGGGGGTGATCAATGACAGGGGGGTGATCACCCCATATAGACTCCCTGATCACCCCCCTGTCATTGATCATCCCCCTGTCATTGATCACCCCCCTGTAAGGCTCCATTCAGACATCCGTATGTTTTTTACGTATCCACGGTTCGGATCCGCAAAACACATACGGACGTCTGAATAGAGCCTTACGGGGGGTGATCAACCCATATAGACTCCCTGATCACCCCCCTGTGATTGATCACCCCTCTGTAAGGCTCCATTCATATGTCCGTATGTGTTTTGCGGATCCGATCCATGGAACCGTGAATCCGCAAAACACATACGGACCTCTGAATGGAGCCTTACAGGGGGGTGATCAATGACAGGGGGGTGATCAGGGAGTCTATATGGGGTGATCACCCCCCTGTCATTGATCACCCCCCTGTAAGGCTCCATTCAGACATTTTTTTGGCACAAGTTAGCGGAAATATATATATATATTTTTTTGTTTTTTTTGTTTTTTCTTTCAAAGTTTCATATTCCACTCCTTTGTGACAAAAAATAAAATCTCAAATTAACTCACCATACCCCTCACGGAATCCAAATGCGTAAAATTTTTTAGACATTTATATTCCAGACTTCTTCTCACGCTTTAGGGCCCCTAAAATGCCAGGGCAGTATAAATACGCCACATGTGACCCCCATTTCGGAAAGAAGATACCCCAAGGTATTCGCTGAGGGGCATATTGAGTCCATGAAAGATTGAACTTTTTGTCCCAAGTTAGCGGAAAGGGAGACTTTGTGAGAAAAAACAAAAAAAAAATCAATTTCCGCTAACTTGTGCCAAAAAAAAAAAAATCTTCTATGAACTCGCCATGCCCCTCATTGAATACCTTGGGGTGTCTTCTTTCCAAAATGGGGTCACATGTGGGGTATTTATACTGCCCTGGCATTTTAGGGGCCCTAAAGCGTGAGAAGAAGTCTGGGATCCAAATGTCTAAAAATGCCCTCCTAAAAGGAATTTGGGCACACATGTGGTATCGCCGTACTCAGGAGAAGTTGGGGAATGTGTTTTGGGGTGTCATTTTACATATACCCATGCTGGGTGAGATAAATATCTCGGTCAAATGCCAACTTTGTATAAAAAAATGGGAAAAGTTGTCTTTTAGAGAGATATTTCTCTCATTCAGCATGGGTATATGTAAAAAGACACCCCAAAACACATTGCCCAACTTCTCCTGAGTACGGCGATACCACATGTGTGACACTTTTTTGCAGCCTAGGTGGGCAAAGGGTCCCACATTCCAAAGAGCACCTTTAGGATTTCACAGGGCATTTTTTACACATTTTGATTTCAAACTACTTCTCACGCATTAGGGCCCCTAAAATACCAGGGCAGTATAACTACCCCACAAGTGACCCCATTTTGGAAAGAAGACACCCCAATGTATTTCGTGATGGGCATAGTGAGTTCATGGAAGATTTTATTTTTTGTCACAAGTTAGTGGAATATGAGACTTTGTAAGGAAAAAAAGAAAAAAATCATCATTTTCCGCTAACTTGTGACAAAAAATAAAAAGTTCTATGAACTCACTATGCCCATCAGCGAATACCTTAGGGTGTCTACTTTCCGAAATTAGGTCATTTGTGGGGTGTTTTTACTGTCTGGGCATTGTAGAACCTCAGGAAACATGACAGGTGCTCAGAAAGTCAGAGCTGCTTCAAAAAGCGGAAATTCACATTTTTGTACCATAGTTTGTAAACGCTATAACTTTTACCCAAACCAATAAATATACACTTATTTTTTTTTTATCAAAGACATGTACAACAATAATTTTCGAGAAAAATTTATATAGAAATGTAGTTTTATTTTAAAAATTTTACAACTGAAAGTGAAAAATATCTTTTTTTTAAAAAAATTTCGGTAAATTTCGATTAATAACAAAAAAAGTTAAAATGTCAGCAGCAATAAAATACCACCAAATGAAAGCTCTATTAGTGAGAAGAAAAGGAGGTAAAATTAATTTGGGTGGTAAGTTGCATGACCGAGCAATAAACCGTGAAAGTAGTGTAGTGCAGAATTGTAAAAAGTGGTCTGGTCACTAAGGGTGTTTAAGCTAGGGGGGCTGAGGTGGTTAAGAGGTTAACGTATGTTTTTTTTATTTATTTTTTTACAATGAATCTCTACGGTGATGGATACCACTGTATGGCATCCGTCAGGAGCAACGCGGGTGCCGGGTAAGTATAATCTATATGAGGGGCCCGGGCATTGGGGGCATCTTTTGTAGTTTGGATAACCCCTTTAAGTGATCAAAAAGTTTTATGTGTCTATGGAAATCTCCTATAGTACAGGCATATAGGCAAAGAATATTCAGTTGGATTTTTGTTACTTGGGCGATAACTATTCCTTTCAAATTAGAAATATTGCTTTTTCATAGCTTTTTGATTGGCAGTGTGGTGCTGAGTTGATGTGGCTCTACTTGTTGCGGTACTATGTCTCTTAAACGCATGGTTGAAACCTGCCATCCCAGCCAAAATTATTAGTTCAATGTCATTTTTCATGTTAATGGATACATTTGCAACAGAAAAATTCATGGCTAAAGGGACAAAGGGTCTATTTTGTAGGTGAAAACGGTTTAGGCTACTTTCACATTAGCGTTCTCAATTCTGATAGGATCTCAATAGCGAAAGAAAACGCTTCAGTTTTGTCCCCATTTATTGACAATGGGGACAAAACTGAACTGAACGAAACAGAATGCACCAAAATGCATTCTGTTCCATTTGGTTGCATCCCCATTGCGGGCAGAAAAACAATGCAAGCAGCGTTTTTTCTGTCCTGTCCGTGATGTGGTGCGCTTCCGTTACAATAATACAACCGCATGCATCTGTCATAAACGGATCCAGTTGTATTATGTCTTCTATAGCCATGACGGATCCGTCTTGAACACCATTGAAAGTCAATGGGGGACGGATCCATTTTCTAATGTCAGAGAAAACGGATCTGTCCTGACACACAATGTAAGTCAATAGGGACGGATCAGTTTTCTCTGACACAATAGAAAAAGGATCCGTCCCCCATTGACTTTCAATGGTGTTCATGGCTATAGAAGACATAATACAACCGGATCCGTTTATGACAGATGCATGCGGTTGTATTATTGTAACGGAAGCGTTTTTGCAGATTCTTGACGGATCCGCAAAAAACGCTAATGTGAAAGTAGCCTTATTTGTATTCAGCTCACAACCATGAAGATTAAATCCATGATGATGTCCTTCCAACATACAGAATGATATGCTAGGGAACAATTTAGGGGCAACCTACATGAGTCCATTAGGCCTAGTTCACACGAACGTTTTTTTTGCGAGTGTGCGGGCCGTTTTTTGTGTTCCGTATACGGTCCGTTTCAATGGTTCCGCATTAAAAACGGAATGTGTTCCGTATGCATTCCGTTTCCGTATTTCCGTTCCGTTGAATGATAGAACATGTCCTATATTTGGGCGCAAATCACGTTCCGTGGCTCCATTAACCACCTGCCATCTGGGCCATTTGCCCCCTTCCTGACCAGGCCAAATTTTGCAAAACTGACCTAACTCACTTTATGTGGTAATAACTTTGGAACGCCTTTATTTATCCAAGTCATTCAGAGATTGTTTTCTCGTGACACATTGTACTTCATGATAGTCATAAATTTGAGTCAAAATATTTCACCTTTATTTATGAAAAAATCCCAAATTTACCCAAAAATTTGAAAAATTCGCAATTTTCTAAATTTCAATTTCTCTGCTTTTAAAACAGAAAGTGATACCTCATAAAATATTTATTATTTAACATTCCCCATATGTCTACTTTATGTTCGCATCATTTTGGAAATGTCATTTTATTTTTTTAGGACGTTAGAAGGCTTAGAAGTTTAGAAGCAATTCATCAAATTTTTAAGAAAATTGCCAAAACCCACTTTTTAAGGACCAGTTCAGGTCTGAAGTCACTTTGTGGGGCCTACATAGTGGATACCCCCATAAATGACCCCATTGTAGAAACTACACCCCTCAAGGTATTCAAAACCGATTTTACAAACTTTGTTAACCCTTTAGGCGTTCCACAAGAATTAAAGGAAAATGGAGATCAAATTTTTAAATTTCACTTTTTTGGCAGATTTTCCATTTTAATCAATTTTTTTCGTTAACACATCGATGGTTAACAGCCAAACAAAACTCAATATTTATTACCCAGATTCTGCGGTTTACAGAAACACCCCACATGTGGTCATAAACTGCTGTATGGGCACACGGCAGGGCGCAGAAGAAAAGGAACTCCACATGGTTTTTAGATGCCATGTCCCATTTGAAGCCCCCTGATGCACCCTTACAGTAGAAACTCCCAAGAAGTGACCCCATTTTGGAAACTAGGGGATAAGGTGCCAGTTTTATTAGTACTATTTTTGGGTACATATGATTTTTTGATCATTCATTATAACACTTTATGGGGCAAGGTGACCAAAAAAATTGGTTGTTTTAGCACAGTTTCTATTTATTTATTTTTACAACGTTCACCTGAGGGGTTCAGTCAAGTGACATTTTTATAGAGCAGATTGTTACGGACGTGGCGATACCTAATATGTATACTTTTTCTCATTTATTAAAGTTTTACACAATAATAGCATTTTTGAAACAAAAAAATTATGTTTTAATGTGTCCATTTTCTGAGAGCTATAGTTTTTTTATTTTTTGAGAGATTTTCTTATGTAGGGGCTCATTTTTTGCGGGATGAGGTGACGGTTTTATTGGTACTATTTTGTGGGACATACGCGTTTTTGATCACTTGGTGTTGCACCTTTTGTGATGCAAGGTGACAAAAATTGCTTGTTTTGACACAGTTTTTTTTTTTTTTTTTACGGTGTTCACCCGAGGGGTTAGGTCATGTGATATTTTTAAAGAGCTGGTTTTTACGGACGCGGCAATACCTAATATGTATACTTTTTTTTATTTGTTTCACTTTAACACAATAATAGCATTTTTGAAACCAAAAAAATGATGTTTTAGTGTCTCCATGTTCTAAGAGCTATAGTTTTTTTATTTTTTGAGAGATTTTCTTATCTAGGGGCTCATTTTTTGCGGGATGAGGTGACGGTTTTATTGGTACTATTTTGTGGGACATACACGTTTTTGATCACTTGGTGTTGCACCTTTTGTGATGCAAGGTGACAAAAATTGCTTGTTTTGACACAGTTTTTTTGGGGATTTTTTTTACGGTGTTCACCCGAGGGGTTAGGTCATGTGATATTTTTATAGAGCTGGTTTTTACGGACGCAGCAATACCTAATATGTGCCTTTTTTTAATTTTTTCTATTTTTAACTTTTTTTTTTCATTCCTTACTTGGGGACTTTTTTTTTTTTACATGTGAAACTTTTTATTTTATTTTTATTTTCAACCTTTTATTTTTATTTTTTTTATTTTACACTTTTCGTCCCCCATAAGGTCATACAAGACCTCTGGGGGACATTTGCTTCACTTTTTTTTTTCCACTGTTGATTTCTCCTGTAACTGGGGCTAACATAGTAGCCCCAGTTACAGGACAAATACACCCCTAGAGAGGCTGTACAGCAGCAATCCAGCGCTGTACAGCCTCACAGCAGGGCTGATCGAGGTCTCTGAGAGACCTCACACAGCCCCTGCACTCTCTGGTCACGGCGGTCACATGACCGCCGGGCCGGAACAGGAAGCGCACAGCGCTTCCTTCTCTGCAGACACAGCGCTCGGTGAACACTGTGTCTGCAGCGATCCGGAAGGCAGGGACACCTGGGCACTGTCCCTGCCTTGTCTTAGGGTTGCCCTGCTGTCACTGACAGCGGGCAACCCGATCAGCAGCTGCACGATTAGCGTGCAGCTGCTATTTCTGAAAGGACGTTCTAAAACGTGCTTTCAGAAATAGACGTCCACCCATAGGACGTTTATATCCTATGGGCGGACGTAAAGCGGTTAAAGTCAATGGGTCCGCAAAAAAAAACGGAACACATATGGAAATGCATCCGTATGTCTTCCGTATCCGTTCCGTTTTTGCTGAACCATCTATTGAATATGTTATGCCAGCCTAATTTTTTCTATGTAATGACTGTATACTGTACATGGCATACGGAAAAACAGAATGGAAAAACGGAACAGAAACGGAAACACAACAGAACTCAAAAACGGAACAACGGATCTGTGAAAAATGGACCGCAAAAAACTATAAGGCCTAGTTCACACGAACGTATGGCTTTTATAGTTTTTTGCAGTCCATTTTTCACGGATCCGTTGTTCCGTTTTTGAGTTCCGTTGTGTTTCCATTTCCGTTCTGTTTTTCCGTTCCGTTTTTCAGTATGGCATATACAGTATACAGTAATTACATAGAAAAAATTGGGCTGGGCATAACATTTTCAATAGATGGTTCCGCAAAAACAGAACGGATACGGAAGACATACGGATGCATTTCCGTATGTGTTCCGTTTTTTTTTGCGGAACCATTGACTTGAATAGAGCCATGGAACGTGATTTGCGGGCAATAATAGGACATGTTCTATCTTTCAACTGAACGGAAATACGGAAACGGAATGCTTACGGAACACATTCCGTTTTTAATGCGGAACCATTGAAATGAATAGTTCCGTATATGGACCGTATACGGAACACAAAAAAAGGCCCGTACACTCGCAAAAAAAACGATCATGTGAACTAGGCCTAAAACCCATACATTCGTGTGAACTAGGCCTTAGGCCGCTTGCAGACGAGCGTGTCCGGATTAGGTCCGGATACGTCCCGGTGCATTGCGGCAAACCCGCGCGTGTAGGTACGCAATTGCAGTCAGTTTTGACTGCGATTGCGTTCCGATGTTCAGTTTTTATTGCGCGGGTGCAATGTGTTTTGCAGGCGCGTGATAAAAAACCGACTGTGGTACCCAGACCCGAACTTCTTCACGGAGCATCTGTTAGCAATAGGACCTTTGATGACGTCACTGTGTTCATCACATAATCCATCACATGATCCATCACCATGGTCATCAAAGGTCCTATTGCCCACAGATGAAGACAGAAGAGATGTCGGCTACGCGAACAAGTGGATAAAGGAGATTTAAATTTTTTTTAATTTTTTTTTTAACCCCTCCAGCCCTATTTTACTATGCATTCTCTATTCAGAATGCTATTATTTTCCCTTATAACCATGTTACAAGGGGAAATAATAATGATCGGTTCTCCATCCCGATCGTCACCTAGCAATCGTGCGTGAAAATCGCACTGCATCCGCACTTGCTTGCGGATGCTTGAGATTTTCACGCAACCCCATTTATTTCTATGGGGCCTGCGTTACGTGAAAAACGCACAAAGAGGAGCATGCTGCGATTTTCACGCAACACACAAGTGATGCGTGAAAATCACTGCTCGTGTGCACAGCCCCATAGAAATGAATGGGTCCTGATTCAGTGCGGGTGCAATGCGTTCACCTCACGCATTGCACCCGCGCGGAAATCTCGTCCGTGTGAAAGGGGCCTAAGTCTGTTAGTTCTTTAGTTTATTCTCTGACATGTAGATGATGCTTGCAAGGCATCTGGTCAGAGACCAGGGGTTTACACGACGGTTCACACTTTGTCTATCCCTCTATGTAGCAGAGGTTTTTATATTTGTATTATCTGAAAATTCACCCTTATGTGTCGTGACATGATTGCATTTGCGATTTCACAGTGAACAAATAAAACATGTACCCCAAAATGGCAACAATGAAAACATCACATCATTCTGCAAAAATCAAGCCCCCACAGAAGACCATTGCCAGAACAATAAAAAAAATATGGCTCTAAGAAAATAGACATATTTAGCAGGGCTGCGTCCATAATCACTTGTTCTCGGGGCGGACTGGGAACTTAAATTGACCCTGGGAAAATAAATAAAAAAACATGGCCCCAATTTGTAGGAGAGTCCAAATTGACAGATGGAAAAACAGAAGTAGGTGGGAGCAGCAATACCATAGTGCAGCACAAAATATCGTCCCAGCAAAACCAAATACCACAGTCCAGCATAAAATACTGCTGAGGAGGGTGGTACAGTTGAATTCAGGAGGGTGGTTCTTGGCCAGGTGCATAAGTACCTGATGTAAATGGCCAGCGGCTGTGAGGAGGGCTCAGCAGCCCCCTGGGCATTGGCCCACCGTAAAATTTCTCTTTAGGGTCCATTCACACGTCCATAGAATGGGTTCGCATCCGTTCCGCAAATTGCGGAACGGGTGGGTACCCATTCATTCTCTATGGGGCAGAAATGGATGCGGACAGCACACAATGTGGTGGCAGGGCAGAATGCTGGATGCAGAGTGCGATCACATTTGTATTTTCCGTTTGTATATGTATTTCGCCATAGTGATGTGCACCTACATACAGGTTGTGCTGACCCAATCCCCCACATTTTTTCTTTGTAGTGTATATTGGAGGCGTGGCGATCTCCATGCAGTCATGCACACCTGACCAGTCAATCTGTCCTGGAGGCTGGTTTTAAAGTCAGTATAAAACTGAGTCTGCTTATATAGAACCTACCAGTAGCCATTTGGCTCCAGGAGACGTATATGGTGGGCTCAGCATGCATGTTGGTACTTGCATCCCTGGATCCGATGAAAGCTGTAATGGCACCGGACGGGGTTAAAAGCAGAGTGTGCTTGGCGTGCATGCTGACCTGCATTCCCTGGACTTTGTGTGGCTGTCATGGCCCATAAACAGGTAGGAACTAGTGTTAGGGACCACTCAGTAGAGGCGACCTTGACGTGGTGAGTGGCTTATTACGCTTTGGCCAAAATGTACACCAATGCCTCATCCAGCATGGAGGCAGGACAGAATGCTGGATGCAGAGTGCGATCAAATTTGTATTTTCCGTTTGTTTATGTATATCTCCGTTTTCCATCCCTTCTATTCTATTCCTAGCAAGTTGCCTTTGTTTCCCATACAACCCGAGTATCCTGTGTATAATTACACCTCTTCCAGTCCTTCATATATCCCAGGAGCAACACACAACCCTCGCAGATACTTATATATAAAAATAGTTTACTGATAACATGGAGATGACAAAGCAATGGACAATATACATAGAGATACAGATAACACAATACATAGAGGACACCACCACACACAGCCACCTCAGTTCCTGTCCACCCTGGATGCTAAGCAAATGCGGCTAATAATGTGTATGTATATACAGTATATCCAGAGTCCACCAATATACAGTCTACTGGATCTACTCTTCTAACCAACTCACCTCCAGTACCTGACCATTAGTACATGTACATATAGAGACTCATGCATAAACAGCATATAATCTAACTGGTAATACAATTGCTAATATCTATATGTACACATATAAAGTCTACTGGGATATTATACTTATATACATACCCACATACGCACACATATAACTTAGCTTGCTCCTGCATCCATCGGTGTCCAGAAAGAGAAGCCCCCGCCTCACTCCCAACTTTCACCTATATCTTGCTGTGTCCCAGCCCCCCACCATAGACTCCACCCTGTGACCACCCAAATATCTTCCCCCATCTCTTGGTCAAGAGGTTGTTGTTCAACTGCCTTAGATATGCTAACAAGGGACACAATGCTACTGGCCATACTGAATGGGTGAATACCACTGGGTCCAATTATTAGGCATATTTGTGTGGTCATCAGGATGAGGTTCTGGCTGAAAGCCATAATTCCCTTAACATATCAGCCCAACCTACTTACATAGTATGGCGCGTGCATACTACGGTAGCAGAGAGCAAAATAACAAGCTCCATGCTGCAAAGACTCCTACCACCAGAGAAGCTAGTTTGCTAATGACACCCAGCAGCAGCTGTGCACCTGAGAACCCACGCCTGTGAGTGAGGCTGTGGCTCGTATATGAAGAGCCTCCGCCCCTCCCACAAATGCAGGCTGACTAATCAGCCTTACCAACATATACAGAGTATCTCACAAAAGTGAGTACACCCCTCACTTGTAACCAGTTTATTATATAAACACTGAAGATATGACACTTTGATACAATGTAGTCAGTGTACAGCATGTATTTGGTGTGCCCTCAAAATAACACACAGCCATTAATGTATAAACCACTGGCAACAAAAGTGAGTACACCCCTAAGTGAAAATGGCCAAATTGTGCCCAATTAGCCATTTTCCCTCCCTGATGCCATGTGACTTCTAGGTGTTACAAGGTCTCAAGTGTGAACGGGGAGCAGGTGTGTTAAATTTGGTGTTATCACTCTCACATTCTCTCATGATGGTCACTGGAAGTTCAACATGGCTCCTCCTAGCAAAAAACTCTCTGAGGATCTGAAAAAAAAATTGTTGCTCTACATAAAGATAGCCTAGGCTATAAGAAGATTGCCAACACCTTGAAACTGAGCTGGAGCACGGTGGCCAAGACCATAGTGGTTTAACAAGACAGGTTCCTGTCACGGGGTTCCGAAGGTGCACTCGGTCCCCCATTGCCCGCAGAACTGTTGCTTAGCTTTTGGAATGAGGTTCTGTGTTTGACCTCATTCCCAGGGCGGCTTTACTAGCTGGGTGGCTCCTTGCTCCTAAGTCTGCCTTGAGCGCCGAGCTGATCACTCGGTGCTCGACTGGTTGGTCTGTCGGTCATGTGACGCTGGCCACGTCACATGACCCTCACTCCCCACTATAAATACATGCAGCCTGCTGGCTACAGGTTGCCTGTTAATTTCTAGGTTCCTGGTATTTGTTGGACTGCTGAATACTTACCTGATCCTGTTCCTTGACCATCCTTTTGCCTGATCCTCCTGTACTGCGCATCCGTCCTGGTATTGTGACCTCGGCTCCCACCTGACTACTCTCTTAGGACTCCTCTTGTACTTCTCTGCTCTCCTGGTATTTATGACCCCGGCTTCTCCTGACAATTCTCTGCTTGCTCCATTTGTACTTTGCAGCTTTCCTGGTATTGACTCGGTCCGTTCACGTCCTGTTGTTTGTCTGTCTGTCATCCCTGCACTTACTCCAAGTTAAGGATTGCCGTTCAGTTGTCCCCTGTCATTAGGACTCGCGAGGCAAGTAGGCAGGGCCAGGGGTAAGGGTGGAGCGCAGTGGTCACTTCCCTTCCCCCTGTGTGTGTGTGTACGCGACCGTTACAGATTAACAGGCCCAATAACCACTGTATTATGAATCCTCTGGTGACCCTGACTGACTATGTCTCTAATCTGACGCAGATGGTGCAGGAGTTAGGGGAAAAACTCAGCTCTTTTGAGTTAGGGCAAGGCTCTTCCACTCCTCAGGCCTCCAGTCCGCATTTTGAGCCCCAGATTAAGCTCCCAGAAACCTTTTCTGGAGACCGGAAGAAGTTTCTCTCTTTTAAGGAGAGTTGTAAACTTTACTTCCGTTTGCGCCCCGTGTCCTCTGGCCCCGAGAGTCAACGCGTGGGCATTATCATTTCCCGATTACAGGGTGATCCCCAGGACTGGGCGTTCTCTTTACCTGCTGGCGCCAGTTGTTTATATTCTGTGCAGGGGTTCTTTCAGGCCCTAGGTACCCTCTATGATGAACCAGACAGGGCTCTAGTAGCCGAGACGGCTCTAAAGGCACTGGTTCAGGGCAATTTACCAGCGGAGGATTATTGCACCCAATTCAGAAGGTGGTGTGTCCCCTCAGGATGGAACGAACCAGCCCTGAAGAGTCAGTTCAGGTCAGGTCTGTCTGATAAATTAAAGGATCTTCTGGTCAGTTATCAACTTCCAGAGACCTTAGAGGAGATGATGACCCTTGTTGTCCGACTTGACCGACGGGTTAGAGAGAGACGACAGGAACAACAGTTCTCTTCCCAGATGGTGGTCCAGCCAGAGGCCTATCCCAGAGACAATGCTGAGGTCTCCACCGAGGAACCCATGCAGGTTGGCATGACCCGAGGGAATCTTCGCCGCAGACGTGGAGAATGCTTTTACTGTGGAGATTCTGACCATTGGATCAACCAGTGTCCTAAGAAGGTCCTCTCTGTCAAGTCTCCTAAGGCAAGGCAACCTAAAGACCAGGTACACCCTGAATTTTCTAAATGTAAGCTTTCGGTACCCATTACGATTTCTCTGGGAGTAGATAAATGGCCGGGTAAGGCCTTTATTGATTCTGGCTCAGCGGCTAGCTTTATTGACTCTGAGTATGCTGTTAGATTGGGTATTCCTATGTTTGCCTTACCAACTCCTATCCATGTCATGGCTATTGATGCTACTCCTCTTATTGGTGGTACGGTGAGCTTATGTACCTCGGAGATTTCTCTAACCGTGGGTGTGTGCCACTCAGAGAGATGTTCGCTTCTAGTCCTGGAGAACCTACCTGCTGAGGTGGTACTAGGGTTGCCTTGGCTCCGACTACATAACCCCACTATAGATTGGTCCAATGGGGAGTTGGTGAGATGGGGGCCTAAGTGTGATTCGTGCCTGTCCGTGGTACAGGCTGGGGTCTCAGTAAAGTCTGATACTTTACTCTCTGTTGTTAGAGAATACAGGGAGTGCAGAATTATTAGGCAAGTTGTATTTTTGAGGATTAATTTTATTATTGAACAACAACCATGTTCTCAATGAACCCAAAAAACTCATTAATATCAAAGCTGAATATTTTTGGAAGTAGTTTTTAGTTTGTTTTTAGTTTTAGCTATTTTAGGGGGATATCTGTGTGTGCAGGTGACTATTACTATGCATAATTATTAGGCAACTTAACAAAAAACAAATATATACCCATTTCAATTATTTATTTTTACCAGTGAAACCAATATAACATCTCAACATTCACAAATATACATTTCTGACATTCAAAAACAAAACAAAAACAAATCAGTGACCAATATAGCCACCTTTCTTTGCAAGGACACTCAAAAGCCTGCCATCCATGGATTCTGTCAGTGTTTTGATCTGTTCACCATCAACATTGCGTGCAGCAGCAACCACAGCCTCCCAGACACTGTTCAGAGAGGTGTACTGTTTTCCCTCCTTGTAAATCTCACATTTGATGATGGACCACAGGTTCACAATGGGGTTCAGATCAGGTGAACAAGGAGGCCATGTCATTAGATTTTCTTCTTTTATACCCTTTCTTGCCAGCCACGCTGTGGAGTACTTGGACGCGTGTGATGGAGCATTGTCCTGCATGAAAATCATGTTTTTCTTGAAGGATGCAGACTTCTTCCTGTACCACTGCTTGAAGAAGGTGTCTTCCAGAAACTGGCAGTAGGACTGGGAGTTGAGCTTGACTCCATCCTCAACCCGAAAAGGCCCCACAAGCTCATCTTTGATGATACCAGCCCAAACCAGTACTCCACCTCCACCTTGCTGGCGTCTGAGTCGGACTGGAGCTCTCTGCCCTTTACCAATCCAGCAACGGGCCCATCCATCTGGCCCATCAAGACTCACTCTCATTTCATCAGTCCATAAAACCTTAGAAAAATCAGTCTTGAGATATTTCTTGGCCCAGTCTTGACGTTTTAGCTTGTGTGTCTTGTTCAGTGGTGGTCGTCTTTCAGCCTTTCTTACCTTGGCCATGTCTCTGAGTATTGCACACCTTGTGCTTTTGGGCACTCCAGTGATGTTGCAGCTCTGAAATATGGCCAAACTGGTGGCAAGTGGCATCTTGGCAGCTGCACGCTTGACTTTTCTCAGTTCATGGGCAGTTATTTTGCGCCTTGGTTTTTCCACACGCTTCTTGCGACCCTGTTGACTATTTTGAATGAAACGCTTGATTGTTCGATGATCACGCTTCACAAGCTTTGCAATTTTAAGAGTGCTGCATCCCTCTGCAAGATATCTCACTATTTTTGACTTTTCTGAGCCTGTCAAGTCCTTCTTTTGACCCATTTTGCCAAAGGAAAGGAAGTTGCCTAATAATTATGCACACCTAATATAGGATGTTGATGTCATTAGACCACACCCCTTCTCATTACAGAGATGCACATAACCTAATATGCTTAATTGGTAGTAGGCTTTCGAGCCTATACAGCTTGGAGAAAGACAACATGCATAAAGAGGATGATGTGGTCAAAATACTCATTTGCCTAATAATTCTGCACGCAGTGTATTCTGATGTATTCTCATCACCAACCCCAGAGGTTCTACCCCCCCATAGACCTTATGATTGTACCATAGAGCTAGTAGAGGGGGCCAAGTTTCCTGAAGGACGAATTTATAATCTTTCTATGCCCGAACGCAAGGCCATGGAAGATTATATTAAGGAGAGCCTTGGTAAAGGGCATATTAGACCTTCTGTCTCTCCTATGGGGGCGGGGTTTTTCTTCGTTAAGAAAAAAGATGGTGGTCTTAGGCCATGTATCGATTACCGGAGATTAAATAAAATCACTGTCCAGAATAGATACTCCCTCCCATTGATTCCGGATTTATTTAACCAGGTCCTGGGGGCAACCTGGTTTTCCAAAATTGACCTGAAAGGGGCATACAATCTAATCCGAATCAAGGAGGGAGACGAATGGAAGACGGCGTTCAATACTCCGGTAGGACACTTTGAATATCAGGTGATGCCTTTTGGACTCAGCAATGCCCCAGCTGTGTTCCAAAACTTCATGAATGACATTCTTAGGGAATTCTTAGGTAAATTTGTTATTGTCTATCTTGACGACATTTTGATATTCTCTCCTGACTTCGAATCCCATGTGTCTCATGTTAGACAAGTATTAGAGGTGTTGAGGGAGAATCAGCTATCCGCTAAACAAGAGAAATGTGTCTTTGGTGTGCAGGAGATTCTGTTTCTAGGGCATGTTCTGACTCCTCACGCCTTCAAGATGGATCCTGGTAAGGTACTAGCAATTAAGGAATGGGTAAGACCTTCATCCTTAAAGGCCTTACAACGGTTCTTAGGTTTCGCCAATTACTATCGTAAATTTATTATGAATTTTTTTGTAATTGCTAAACCGTTGACCGACCTTACTAAGAAAGGGGCGGATTTGGAGAATTGGTCTACTGAGGCCATTTCTTCATTTGAAAAATTAAAAAAGGCATTCAGTAGCGCTCCCATTCTGATCCAGCCTGATCAGGAGAAACCTTTTATTGTGGAGGTGGATGCGTCCGAGGACGGCGCAGGAGCAGTCCTTTCACAAGGTCCTGCCAGCCTCACTAATCTGAGACCATGTGCCTTCTTCTCCAGGAAATTCTCTCCCACGGAGAGAAACTACGACATAGGGAATAGGGAGCTGCTGGCCATTAAATGGGCATTTGAGGAGTGGAGGCATTTTCTGGAGGGGGCAAGGCATTGTGTAACTGTTGTCACTGACCATAAAAACCTTATGTTTCTCGAGTCTGCTAAGAGGTTGAATCCCCGTCAAGCCAGATGGGCTCTGTTTTTTACTCGTTTTGATTTTTCCATCACGTTCAGGCCGGGAAGTAAAAATGTGAAGGCGGACGCATTATCTCGGAGCTTCCAGGCTTTTCAACCTACTGAGGTACCACCTGAATCCATCCTACCAGCAAAAATCTTCTTAGCAGCTCTTACCCAGGATATCTCGGCTCGCATTAGGTCGGAACAACATCTGGCACCGGTATCCACCCCAACAGATAAGTTGTTTGTTCCCGTACAATTTCGTCTCCAGCTGTTGGGTGAGTGTCACGATTCTGCCTTTTGTGGACATCCGGGTGTTGAGGGCACTAAGGATCTGGTTTCTAGATCTTATTGGTGGCCCACTCTAACTAGGGATGTCAAGTCCTATGTGTCAGCCTGTGAGGTTTGTGCCAGGTCCAAGACACCTAGGACTCGCCCTGCTGGTAACCTACGACCCCTACCCATTCCCAGTAGACCCTGGTCCCATATCTCGATGGACTTTATAACTGACCTACCACTGGCGGAGGGTAAGACTGTAGTGTGGGTAGTGGTGGATAGGTTTAGCAAGATGGTCCATTTCATTCCCCTGTCTAAACTCCCGAATGCCAAAACCCTGGCGTCTATTTTTGTGAAAGAAATTGTTCGATTGCATGGTATCCCGGAAAATATTGTTTCGGACAGGGGTGTGCAGTTTGTGTCCAAATTCTGGAGAGCCTTCTGTCAAAGATGTAAAATTTCGTTGTCTTTTTCTTCCGCCTACCATCCTGAGAGTAATGGGCAGACTGAACGCCTTAATCAGTCTGTGGAACAATTCCTGAGGTTGTATGTTGCTGATGACCAGCAATTATGGGTCAAATTCCTTCCATTGGCTGTATTTGCTCTGAATAACCGTGTCAATTCTTCTGCTGGGGTCTCCCCTTTCTTTTGTAACCATGGTTTTCATCCCCGTTTTCATTCTGGGTCGTCCGTCTCCTCCTCTAACCCTGAAGCTGATAAACTCTCCTCCGAACTGTGCACAGTTTGGGCCCGGGTTCAATCGAACCTAGAAAAGGCTCAATGTTCTCAAAAACTCAAGGCCGATAGGAGACGTTCAAGGGGGGTAAACTTTCAGGTTGGGGATAAAGTATGGTTGTCCTCCAAGAATCTATCTCTCAAGGTAACTTCTAAAAAATTTGCTCCTCGTTTTATTGGACCATATAAGATCACGGAAGTGATTAACCCGGTATCTTTTAGGTTGGAGCTGCCTGAGTCATTCCACATTCATAATGTGTTCCATAAATCTCTGCTTAAAAAATATTTTGAACCGGTAGTACCATCAAAAGCCTCGCCTCCGCCAGTTCTTGTTAATGATGCTGTCGAGTATGTGGTGTCTAAAATAGTGGATGTCAGGAAGGTGCGTAATTCCTTGCAGTACCTGATTCACTGGAAGGGGTATGGACCTGAAGAGAGATCTTGGGTACCTGCCAGGGAGGTTCATGCTCCTAGACTTGTTCGTAAATTTCATTTAGAACACCCTGAAAAGCCATCGCCTGAAGTCTTGGGTCCGGTGGCCCCTCGTAAAAGGGGGGGTACTGTCACGGGGTTCCGAAGGTGCACTCGGTCCCCCATTGCCCGCAGAACTGTTGCTTAGCTTTTGGAATGAGGTTCTGTGTTTGACCTCATTCCCAGGGCGGCTTTACTAGCTGGGTGGCTCCTTGCTCCTAAGTCTGCCTTGAGCGCCGAGCTGTGCACAGTTTGGGCCCGGGACCATCCTTTTGCCTGATCCTCCTGTACTGCGCATCCGTCCTGGTATTGTGACCTCGGCTCCCACCTGACTACTCTCTTAGGACTCCTCTTGTACTTCTCTGCTCTCCTGGTATTTATGACCCCGGCTTCTCCTGACAATTCTCTGCTTGCTCCATTTGTACTTTGCAGCTTTCCTGGTATTGACTCGGTCCGTTCACGTCCTGTTGTTTGTCTGTCTGTTATCCCTGCACTTACTCCAAGTTAGGGATTGCCGTCCAGTTGTCCCCTGTCATTAGGACTCGCGAGGCAAGTAGGCAGGGCCAGGGGTAAGGGTGGAGCGCAGTGGTCACTTCCCTTCCCCCTGTGTGTGTGTGTACGCGACCGTTACAGTTCCACTCAGAACAGGACTTGCCTTGGTTGACCAAAGAAGTTGGCTGCACGTGCTCAGCGTCATATCCAGAGGTTGTCTTTTTAAAAAAGACGTATAAGGGCTCCCAGCATTGCTACAGAGGTTAAAGGGGTGGTGGTGGGGGGGTGGTGGTTTCAGCTTGTCAGTGCTCAGACCATACACCGCACACTGCATCAAATTGGTCTGCATGGCTGTTGGTCCAGAAGGAGGCCTCTTCTGAAGATGATGCACAAGAAAGCCCACAAACAGTTTGCTGAAGACAAACAAACTAAGGACATGGATTACTGGAACCTTGTCCTCTGGTCTGATGAGACCAAGATAAACTTATTTGGTTCAGATGGTGTCAACCGTGGTTGGCAGCAACCAGGTGAGGAGTACAAAGACGAGTGTGTCTTGCATACAGTCAAGCATGGTGGTGGGATCATGGTTTGGGGCTGCATGAGTGCTGCCGGCTGTGGGGAGCTACAGTTCATTGAGGAAACCATGAATGCCAACATGTATTGATGCATACTGATGCAGCGCATGATCCCCTCCCTTTAGAAACGAGGCCGCAGGGCAGTATTCCACTCCAACACTTCATGCAGTGTACCGGACCGCAGGGGAAAACATGTGAGGCTCATGGTGGGCCGATGGGGGTAGTGGTTGCTTGTACTCACGGTTAGCAGATGCCTCCCTGGGTCAGCAGTGCAGTGGATGGGAAGACAGCACAAGATCTTCCAGGGCACTCTCCGTTGCAGAGAACACCAGCCAGATGTTGGTTGAGGTGCCCTTGATGGAGGTGATGTTTAGGGTGCTTGTGGCTGGGCCCCTGTGTCCGTGACGCCAGCACCGTTAGGTGCAAATGTTGAGAATAGTAATTGTAGGAATGATATGGAATAAAGAGACTAGAGAGTTTCAAGTAAACTCCTGGTATTTTACTGAAGCTGATCCACAGGTTATCAATGTATGAAAAGTCATTTACATCAGTGCAGCTTTTATAATGATTCCCATTAGTTCTCAGAAGTTGCATGGGGAATAGTCCATTATGACAATCAGTCTTTCTCTCTCTCTCTAGGCTCCAATTTGGAGGTTAATGCTGTTCTTATTGTACTGTATAATCCTATACTTCAGTTTTCTTTTATAGAAATACTATATTCAGACAAATGATCCTTTTGCCTTTAAGTATTGTGGGTAGCTGATAGCTTGAGATCTCTCCACCTAATGCAAAGGAGGCTGGAGTCAGATACATGACAGTTACCTTCCTTTGTCAATATCTTCATTACCTCTCTGGGTTGTCTGGGGATACTGTGATCTTTGCCCTTCTATGGGCTGGTACATAGAACTAAGTAAGGAGTTTGAATAACTCACAAGAATGGCTGCTGAGGGGGGGGGGGGGGGCGTGGCCTAACTGTCATGGAGTAGAGACGCATGGCAGAGAGCTCTCCCGCAATCCTGCAGAATCCTGACTCCCCTGACTGATTTGCACCACTAATACCGACACACCAAGATCGGTGAGGTCGCCTAGAGAGTCCCCCTTAAGTGTGACAGTACAACGAGCTAGGAAGACAAACTGCTGGAAGGCGCGCTGCCAGCCTGCTGTTGACGGAGGAGCACGGGACTTAAGGTTTATTCATAAAGAGTCCAGTACATTAGCATGGCCATGCACTACTGAAAGAATACCCACTAAAAGATCGTTGTGGTGTCAAGGAATTACTTTGCGATAAAACGAGCGAAGACTCACTGTGGATCGAAGTTATTCACGGCATTATACGAAAAAAAGGTATCCTCCCACTTTCGCGATAATACGAACAAAGATTCATTGTGAATTGAAGCCATTCAATGCACCACACAAAAGAAAGGCAACAGTCTATCTCGCGAGAATAGGAACAAGTCATCGAGATTCCGACTCACTCTAGCAGCGAGACACTATACTCTGCCGTATGTATCCGATCCACTCTGCATCGAGGTAAGCGATTCTACACGTGGGACGCCACAAGTACGCGCACTACCGAACAGTGAGTACTAAAGAGCCATACATTGTTATTTATTACTACAAACCTTATGAAACGGGAACTGAAGCTACTATTACAACGGGATGGTGTTTCCACAGTTGCATGCTAAACTTGGCATATTTATCTAAACAGCTGTAACAACCTGCAGACTTTCCAGCTATAATTATCAGCACGCGGTATTGCGGATTCTTATATGGGACTGCGTACCTAATATTATCCCACGTCTATGCTGCTTTTTATGTTGTATTTTTATTAGATTTTACTGTGTATTTAGTTATTAAATTGTATTATATTATCACATATCTCCTGAGTTTCTTACGTGATTCCATGTTTGAGTGCCGGTCTATATTTTTTACAATATTTCTACTATTTTGAAAGGGTGATTCATATTAGACACAGGCACCGAGCCGTGATTATAGGGAGTGAGCCGTCTTACTATCAAACTAGTTTTTTGTATGTTGTGCCTTTTCATAGGTAAATACATTCATATCCAATTCATTATTGTCAAGATGGATGTTCATTACCTTTAAGAGCCATGCTCGACTATAGTTGCAATTTTGTATGTCTTGAGTAGGCCAAATTAAGGTCACACAAAGGTTTATACTCTTCAGTGTTGATTTTTTCATGAATGTACCAGTCTGAGAAGATGCCTCCTTGCCTACTTATAAATTTATGACGGGAGATAAAGATAAGCTCTATGCAGCTGGTGATCATTACCTATACAATTAGGCATTTATTAATGAAGCAAAATATATAATATGTATGTATTCATTTAATGAGCCTTAGTTAGTCCTTAGCATAAGACAATCAGTAGGACATATATATATATATATTTGTTTATATTATGTTGTTATATGTTACGAAGACAACATGTATCCAGTATATTATATATATTTCTCATTAGGAGTATCTGTTTCTAAAAGAGTGTCTGTAAAGATGTGTATTTTGTAAACATTAATTACATCTTTGGTGTGACAGGAGGTACTGATATCTCTGTGAGAAAACAAAGCCATTCATACTATCATAATCAATAAATCAAAAGTGTGAGAAACATTCAGAGAGACGCCTAGAGGTCTGTCTCTAATTGCTACAAGTGTCAGAATTAATCTATGGCTTTGAATTAAAGCTTCTAAGGTCAAAATGTATATTCAGACTTACATAAGTTAACCCTTTATACTATGATGCAGACAGCTTATACAGCAGTGCCACCTAGGTATCAGTAGGTGACATTACAACAGTATCAAAAATGCATTCTGGGTAAGGTTATGATGTCACATTTTATCAATGGTCACGCCCATCCGACAATTATTGGAAAGTTCCAAACTAGGAAGGTGTGTCTAACTGATAAGTTTGTGATCATAAACCATACACAGGAGGAAAAGAAAGAAGGAGAAGGAGGAAAAGAGGAAAGAAAAGTAAAGCTTTCTAGAGGGGCTATCAAGATGAAAGCCATAATGAGATGCGCTATGATGGACCACCCAGCTTTCCTAGTAGCAGAAGTGAGATTCCTACTAGGACTTGGTAAGAGACACAGAAAATGATATTTCATTTTATTAAGACTAATTTGATAGTGTGGGTGAAATTATACCATCTAGATTGGCGAATAAATAAATCAATTGATCATCTCCATATTGAGATGTAGTCTTAGGATATTGTGAGGCTTCATTCTACCTGCAGAAGAATCTAGACTCATAATCTAGCAAAGCATTAAATAATTGCTTTTTATATATATATATATATATATATATATATATCGATAGAACATTCTTCGCCAATCTAAGTGATGGATTCCCACAGGAAAGACTTATTTCAAGTCCTTTCCATTTAAGATCCTAGATCCCTGTTATTTGTCTTAATAGTCTTACCAAAATTATATATGTGAAAATAGTCCAGGATGGGGCGGAAGGATACAGTTATCTCTTCTAAGTTAAATCATTGAATGGATTTGCCCATCTTGAAGTCATGTGATGTGTAGTTGGTTAGAGGGGGGTGGAATGTATTTAGCATTCTATATTGATGTCTAGGATTAGACATGCCCATCCTGATATCATGAGGTTTTCTCTGAACAGAAGTAATGTATATAACTTATGTTCCTACTTTGATATCCTAACCTAATAATAGCTTGGTTATAATGTGACAAGTTATTTCCACTCACATGTATTGTTAAGCTTGTAATGCTTTATATTAACGCTATATATATTCATTTGCATGTATCTTTGTGTTTATTTACTTATATATGTTTATAACCTTGTAACCAATAAATCGGCATATTTTTATAATACCTGTGTATTATTGTATAATGCTGAACTACATTTTATCATTAACATCATCTCACGTCAAAAATAACTTATTTATCTGAGGAAATAGTCGGACTCAGATGTGAATTGTATCAATTAGGTTGTCTACAATTTACCAGGTCATAATTTTAAGAATTTATGACAAATTTTATAAATTTTATTTTTTTATGGTTAATTATTTTTATGACCATAATTAATAATTCTTAATTGAATTATTACCCCCCGACATGTATAATTACCTTACCATCTTGGATTACCGCATACCCGGTGATAAAGTGTCCTTATTCATCATTCCACAATCTGGAGCCATCTACAAAATACTCAGCATCAGGGTTAGTTAATGGTGTTTCAGTAACATTTGGTAACTCTTTTGTTTCTGCAATCATCAATTCATGACAGTTATGATTTGCAATTGGATCAGACATTTCTACTACGGATGTAACATGGTTAGCACTCCTTTTTTCTGAGATTTCTGAGTTTGGTTATCTAATCTAAGCAAACACCTTAAATTGCTTTTCAATGGCTTTTGTCTCAAGATAATGAAATGAGTTAAGAAATTTGACTTAACAGCAGGAGTGCTAACCCTACTACATCTGTACTTCCACTTCCCCCACCTCTTCTAAATCCACTGACAACAAAGTAGCTGGATTTACCTTGCGGTAAAACGACCCATGCATATTGTGATGGAATGTGAAAGCATTCTTCATGTAAAGGGACTGAGAAGAAAGCATTTGCAAGATCAATGACAGTAAAAGATGTGGCATCTATAGGTTTAACAGGATGTGTGGATTGGGTACTTGTAGTTTATTTATGACAGCATTTACTGCCCTTAAATCATGTACCATACGATAGACTGGAGGCTGACCCTTCACAGCCTGTCTCTACACAGGAAATAGGGGCGTATTTAAGTTTTTTTTATAGCAATATTAACCCTTTCCCCAACAGATCTTTTAGATCATTTGAAATTACATCTTCCTGTGAAGAATTTAGTGGGTGCTGATGTACACATGGTGGCTTAGTGCCAGGTTTCAGTTGCATGACTATCGGAGTTACTGGCAGTCTACCAACATCTGTCTTTGAAGTCACCCACAAATGTGATTGGACTTCAGACAGACAGTCTGGGGGTGTAAATTTAGAGGTAGAGGAGGCACTAAGTGTCATTAAGGACATAAGTTGGGGTTTTCCTGAAGAGAAATCTACAGATGCTTTCATGGCACTAAGCACGTCAGTCCCAAGTAAATTATATGGACTATCTGAGCTTACCAACACACGTGTGACAATAAAGCATCATGAATGTTAAGTTTTACAGGCTTTGTTAGTGGGAGTTTAACGGACGTTCCCTTAACCCCTTGACAATAGATGTAATCTGATGAGATAAGCTCCTCAGGCACATATTTTTCTTGTATTAGGGTACGGGCTGCTCCTGTGTCTATCAAAAAGTAAATTGAATTCCCCATGTCCTCACATGTGGATGTGATGATTAGTTGTGGACCTGGGGATATGTCAAGGGGGTAGTTAATGTTGAGGGAACTCACAGGATTGCTGTGAGAGGTCTGGACTCACAGGACTTCATTGAGAGGTCTGGGCAGTAGCTTGACCTCTCTGGGGACATTTGACTGAGTAATGCCCCTTTTTCCCACAATTTCAACAAGTTAATTGGTCCCAGTTACATACCTTTTTCTGGAACCCACCCTTTGGTTCGAAGGGTTGGTTATCCATTATTGGCTTCTTTTTATTTTGTAAGTCTAGCTTAGCTCCCTTTTGCTATGGCCACTAGGTCACGGAACCGACAGGTCCGCCAATCAGGGCGAGACTTTTTTACAGCATCCTGTATGGGTGCTTTTAATCCAGACATGAATGTATGTTTTAGTAGTCTCATGTCCTTACTGTCTCCTGTCTCATACCCATAGTCAAGCCAGAGCTGTTCTAAAGCTGTGGCGTAGTTAGCTACAGTCTGCTTAGAGTCTTGTGTTTGCTTCTTGTGTTTGCTTCATAAAGGTATCAGTCTGATTGTCCTGTTGCTCTTTCACCCAGGGTTTGAGGGTCATGATAAACTCCTGGCCCAACTAGTCTGTGACTTTATCTATGGGGACAATACCAGGGGCCTTTGCCAGCATTTGATTCTTAAGTATCTCCCCTCCTTTTGTCTCTAGAAGACTCTCCATATCCGTCCATGTGGCTTTATATGCGGTTTGGATACTTTCCAATATACAAAGGAAAGTACTGGGGACAGTACGGGGGTCTGGCAAAGTGTTACACATGGCCATCAACTCACTAGGGGTCCTTGGCCGATAAACATTATAATCATGTGTTTCCACTTGCCTAGCTCTGACTGTGGGGAGGGTCTTATTGACCAGTGGGTATAAGCCCTAGACCGTACTTCATGAGGGATGGTTAATTATTTTGTTGGCAATTTAATCACATCCCATATTTCATACACGGTCCCTTTGTCAGTGTCTTTTGCCTTATGGGCAATCATAGTCATTCCCTGGACTACATCATACCACATTGTGGCCTGGTAATATCTGTTATGGTCCTTCAACCACCCTTTAAAATTAGTAAGAAATTTCTGCCATACTGATTCATCCAATGTTCCATTCACACCTGCTCCTAATTTTTTAACATTTGTCTACAGTCTTTGGCTGCTTCAGTGCCTTTTACGCATTGCATAATTTAATTGCAGAGACCCATTTCTCTGCTTTCTTCTCAGAGGAACGCTTACTCTCTGTTGCCCCCATCCCATGGGTGGCTCCTTGTAATTCACTTATTCAGGTACTCACACACCTGGTGAATTACAACAGTGCTGTGGACACACTTCCAAGGCAGCACTACCAGTGGTGCTGTGGACACACTTCCGAGGCAGCACCACTTTCCTCAAGTACCAGTGGTGCTGTGGACACACTTTCGAGGCAGCACTATCCACTGGTGGCAACACTACAGTATAGTCTTGCCCATACACAAAGTAACTCACACGTCCATTCTGGGGTTACGCCCTGGAAACCCCTTAAACCCCTCTAGGCTCTTTCTATGGCACAGGAAGCCACAAACACTACTATGCAAGTTATTATAACTGCAACCAGCCAATTCAATCTAGTATCATAATATCCATGCATGTATACAATATGCAGCACAGGAGTTAGCAGTAATTCTTCCTCATACAATATCAGCAGGCATTTAGTACATGTGAAATCTCACATGACATAACATTGGAACAACCCCTGACCTCTGGCGCCTTTCCAGGTACCAACAAGGAACTGCAGGGCCCCTATCTAATTTTACTGGACAGCTTTATACACTGCCACTTTTTACAGCCTCTTCCAGGATAGGTCCGTCAACCTTTCCTCCACTAGAACCAGAGGCCTCCAGAGACAGGAACTGGACAAGCCAGTCAGCGAGTTCCAGACTTTAAGCTTGGCTCAGGGGGAGCAGCGTCAGACCCTTCCTAGATTCAGCTTATCTCAGCCACACACACATTTGTGCATTCATACGCCTAGAGACAATTTGCATATATAGGGGAATTAAAGGGATTCTGTCACCACATTTTACCCCCTATAGTAAAACATAGCTACTTGTAGGTCTCCCTGAGCTGCATTAAATGATGCCCTCATTAACTAATAGTCTTGATTTATTTCTTTATAAAATCGATTTTTGTGATATGCTAATGATTTACATAAGGTGCCCAAGGGGATGTCCTTTCCTAACTTGGTGCCCAGCCGCACCCCTCAGTCCGGTGCCCAGCGCCGCCTTCATGAGTCCAGCGCCGCCTCTAATATAATATATTCAAGAGCCGGCGCACTGACTTATTCCCTGAGCCTGTTTGAAATCCCGCGCGTGCGCACTACACACTGTAGTCTGCGCCCGTGCGGACTACAGGTAATGGCATCATCGAGTGAAGTGCATGCATGAGTGTGGCTGCAGACATGGTGGCCCAAGCCACATAGTCATTAAACAACCTTAATAGATAAATACACAGACACTTTCTAAGTTATAATAAATAAATTAGCATAACAAATTAGCATAATAAATAACAATTAGCATAAATTAATAAAAATGTATTAAAAATAAAATCATTAATTAAACTCCAGAAAACCGTAACCACCAGTCCACCCAGCATTAGCAGGGCGACAAACTCCCACTAATAAACATCGCAACAAAATTAAGGGAGGGAGGGTGGGGCGCTGATCCAGGTCTTCTTTCTTCTTACACTGTAGTAAAGTGAGGAACCGCACTCTGTTCATCCACAGATAGGATGTGAAGCCCCTGCCTCGCCATTAGTGCCACCATTCCTCATATGCTTCTGCTTAAAATTAGTCCCAAAGGTTATTCCTTTATTACCATTTCCATTCCTGATTTACACCTCCAAATCTTATTAGACCCTCTATAACCGTTCCCATTCTATATCAGTGTTTCCTGACTCAATTACACTCACCCCCCACCGATAGATTGTTTCTTGCTGCTCAACTAGACATCCAATATTCAATAGTATTTAATATAAACTAGATCGAACTATATGTGGAGATAATAACGCCGATTCAGATATAGACATGCATTGACTACTTCCGGCATGCACAGACTTCTTTTGATCATGTGATGGTGCATGGAACGCATACTTGCGCTCCACATACCTCGTTACGTCCGGTCATGTGACCAGAACCATTGTGCTCACTGATACTTCCGCCCTATGGAACGCAGGCGTGCGATCCACGTACCTCGTCACTTTTGGTCACATGACCGGAATCGCGATTAAGCACACTATTTAAACGGCGCATAAACACTGGTAATGCCTGTATCGCCGCGTCTGAAAATGTCAGAACTATTAAAAATAATTTTTTTTATTCTTGTGCGGTGAACGCATTAACAGAAAAATAATTAAAAACACGCTATTTGCCATTTTTGGGTCATTTTGTCTCCCCAAAAATTGAATAACGGTGATAAAAATGTTGTGTATACAAAAAAAATGGCATCAATGGAAACTACAGTTTGTTACGCAAAAAACAAGCTCTTATAAAGCACTGTAGACAGCAATATAAAATAGTTATGGCTGTCAGAATATAGAGATGCAAAGAAAATTTAGATTTTTCTAAAGGTTAAATTTTTTTTTTAAAGTAGTAAAACAAAAAAAAAAAACTGTTCAAGTTTGGTATCGCTGCATTCGTATTAAGCTGCAGAATAAGAATGTCAGGTCATTTTTTAGTGCATAGTGAACACTGTGATGTCAAAACCCCCAAAACCTTGGTGGAATTCCATATTTTTTTTCAATTTTACCACACAAATATTTTTTTTCCTTTTTTCCTAATACGAGACAGGGTAAATTAAATGGAGGCATTATAAAATGCATCTTGTCCCACAAAAAATAAGCCCTCATATAGCTATGTGAACGGAAAAATAAAAAAAGTTATGGCTTTTGGAACATGAGGAAGAAAAATCTAAAATGTAAAAATGAAAATAGGCCTGGTCTTCAAGGGGTTAATAAATAAATACAAAGACACTTTTTGAGTGGAAATATATGGCCGCAATGTTTATTAAGGATAACCGTATAATAAATAATCACATTAGCATAACAAATTAGCACAATAAATACTAATTAGCATAAATTTTATTAAATTCATCCCAAATAAAATCATCAATTAAATTCCAGAAAACCATAAACACCAGTTTACCCAGCATTTGCTAAGCGACAAACTCCCACACATCACCACTCAAAAAGGAGTGGCCCCCCCAAAACACCGCAGCCATTGCTCAATCATATTCTCAGGACCATTGTTAAAGATATTGAGACCTACATCTGATAAATGCCCATTGTCATTTCTGTAAAAACCAACTGTAAAACCCTCTAGATCAGTATGACGATAAGAGAATCCACCAATCAACGACATGAATTTTAACATTGCTCGATTGATTCTCTTCCTAATTCTTTGAAGAAAAACGCAATGCTTATTGGCCCAGACCAATCTAGGAATGATTTCTAAAATGATTAAAAATGAATTTGGAAAAATGCAGTGCAAGATCCCTACATCTCGCTTCATCTCAAATAACAAATCCAAGGTATTTATTTTTCGAATTTCATTGCCCCTAGATAAAAAATTAAAACATCTGGTGAAGGCCAAATTGCGTTCAACTTATGCATTTCATTAAGCAAATTCCTCCATTTCAAACCTTGAACTCCATACCAAAAAACATTAAACATTTTACAATTAAAGCCCAAATTCTCACAGTAACATCTTGAGCCAGCTCACTTCTGAGCCCAGTAAATTAAGGAGTGGCCCACGATCCATATAACAATAGGATCTAAAGAGAAAAATTAATTCGTAATTAGCAACTCAGGTCTAACATATAATTTAAATCTATTTGATTCACACTGTCCAATCTTTTTAACCAATGCATCATTCAATGCCAACCTAGCTGCTTCTGTTGCAGCTCCGATCCTGAAAGAATAAGACGAAAAACAGAAGCTCCCTAAACCCAATTCCAACAAGCACTTTTTAAAAACCGAATTGAATTGATACTTAGTAACTGGAAATAAATTTTTATGCAAAAATAAAACGCCACCGACCTTGGGCCTAATTTGTAAACAACGAATAATGTTCTCAACTGGACGAATAGACGAACCAATAAAGCTAAACAGTCTTAACTAGAGTTGAGCGAACCCGAACTGTAAAGTTCGGGTTCGTACCGAACTTTAGGTTTTTCGGCACCCGGACCCGAACCCGAACATTTACGTAAAAGTTCGGGTTCGGTGTTCGGCGATTTCTCATGGCGCTTTTTGAAAGGCTGCAAAGCAGCCAATCAACAAGCGTCATACTACTTGCCCCAAGAGGCCATCACAGCCATGCCTACTATTGGCATGGCTGTGATTGGCCAACTGCAGCATGTGACCCAGCCTCTATTTAAGCTGGAGTCACGTAGCGCCGCCTGTCACTCTGCTCGGATTAGTGTAGGGATAAGCTGCAGCTGCTGTGAGGGAGAGATCAGGGAGGAATCTTATGAAGAACTGCTTCTTTACTCAGCAATCTACAGCAAATGTGTTTTGTGGGTGCAGTGCACAATTGTTTTGTCACCGGGATTTTGTGTATAGAGCTGAGGACATGGGTTGCTAGATGGCCGCTAGCATATCCGCAATACCCAGTCCCCTTAGCTCTGTGTGCTTTTATTGTGTGAAAAAAACTATTTCATACATATGCAAGTTAACCTGAGATGAGTCCTGTCCCTGACCCATCTCACGTACAGGACTCATCTCAGGTTAATTTGCATATGTATCAAATCAGTTTTTTTACACAATAAAAGCACACAGAGCTATGGGGACTGGGTATTGCGGATGTGCTAGCGGCCATCTAGCAACCCATGTCCTCAGCTCTATACACAAAATCCCGGTGACAGGTTCCCTTTAAGCCTGCCCTGAGCCAACTACTACTGAAAACTAACTTTTTTTCCTTCAGTTAGTCAATACATAATCGGCAGCCATTTTATGCAATGATAGTGCACCAGCACAGGATATCTGCATGTCTGCAAGTCCAGAAATACTGCTTTGAGACACTGGGGTTAAAAAAAACTCTGTTTCATATAGTGCACATCTAAGATTATCGCTGCATAAGTGACTGTTCAATTTAGGCCAGAAATACGGCTTTCTCATACTGGGGCATACTGGGGTGAAAAAAAAATCTCTGTTTCATATAGTGCACATCTGTGAATATACAGTGGGGGAAATAATTATTTGACCCCTCACTGATTTTGTAAGTTTGTCCAATGACAAAGAAATGAAAAGTCTCAGAACAGTATCATTTCAATGGTAGGTTTATTGTAACAGTGGCAGATAGCACATCAAAAGGAAAATCGAAAAAATAACTTTAAATAAAAGATAGCAACTGATTTGCATTTCATTGAGTGAAATAAGTATTTGAACCCTCTAACAAAAAAAGACTTAATACTTGGTGGAAAAACCCTTGTTTGCAAGCACAGAGGTCAAACGTTTCTTGTAATTGATGACCAAGTTTGCGCACATTTTAGGAGGAATGTTGGTCCACTCCTCTTTGCAGATCATCTCTAAATCCCTAAGGTTTCGAGGCTGTCTCTGTGCAACTCTGAGCTTGAGCTCCCTCCATAGGTTTTCGATTGGATTAAGGTCCGGAGACTGACTAGGCCACTCCATGACCTTAATGTGCTTCTTCTTGAGCCACTCCTTTGTTGCCTTTGCTGTATGTTTTGGGTCATTGTCGTGCTGGAACACCCATCCACGACCCATTTTCAGTTTCCTGGCAGAGGGAAGGAGGTTGTCGCTCAGGATTTCACGATACATGGCTCCGTCCATTTTCCCGTTTATGCGAATAAGTTGTCCTGTGCCCTTAGCAGAAAAACACCCCCAAAGCAAAATGTTTCCACCCCCATGCTTGACGGTGGGGACGGTGTTTTGGGGGTCATAGGCAGCATTTTTCTTCCTCCAAACACAGCGAGTTGAGTTAATGCCAAAGAGCTCTATTTTGGTCTCATCAGACCACAGCACCTTCTCCCAGTCACTCTCTGAATCATTCAGGTGTTCATTGGCAAACTTCAGACGGGCCTGCACATGTGCCTTCCTGAGCAGGGGGACCTTGCGAGCCCTGCAGGATTTTAATCCATTGCGGTGTAATGTGTTTCCAATGGTTTTCTTGGTGACTGTGGTCCCTGCTAATTTGAGGTCATTAACTAACTCCTCCCGTGTAGTTCTAGGATGCTTTTTCACCTTTCTCAGAACCATTGACACCCCACGAGGTGAGATCTTGCGTGGAGCCCCAGAGCGAGGTCGATTGATGGTCATTTTGTGCTCCTTCCATTTTCGAACAATCGCACCAACAGTTGTCACCTTCTCTCCCAGCTTCTTGCTAATGGTTTTGTAGCCCATTCCAGCCTTGTGCAGGTCTACAATTTTGTCTCTGACATCCTTGGACAGCTCTTTGGTCTTTCCCATGTTGGAGAGTTTGGAGTCTGCTTGATTGATTGATTCTGTGGACAGGTGTCTTTTATACAGGTGACTAGTTAAGACAGGTGTCCTTAATGAGGGTGACTAATTGAGTAGAAGTGTCTAACCACTCTGTGGGAGCCAGAACTCTTAATGGTTGGTAGGGGTTCAAATACTTATTTCACTCAATGAAATGCAAATCAGTTGCTATCTTTTATTTAAAGTTTTTTTTTCGATTTTCCTTTTGATGTGCTATCTGCCACTGTTACAATAAACCTACCATTGAAATGATACTGTTCTGAGACTTTTCATTTCTTTGTCATTGGACAAACTTACAAAATCAGTGAGGGGTCAAATAATTATTTCCCCCACTGTAGGTGCATAAGTGAGTGTTACATTTAGGCCAGAAATACGGCTTTGGCATACTGGGGCATACTGGGTGAAAAAAACAACTCTGTTTCATATAGTGCACATCTAGGATTATAGGTGCATAAGGGACTGTTCATTTTAGGCCAGAAATACGCCTTTCGCATACCAGGGTGGAAAAAACACTGTGTTTTATATACTGCACATCTCTGATTATAGGTGCATAAGTTACTGTGAAATTTAGGCCACAAATACGGCTTTTGCTTACTGGGGTTAAAAAAAAACTCTGATATACTGCACATCTGGGATTAGAGGTGCATAAGTTACTGTGAAATTTAGGCCACAAATACCGCTGTCATATAGAGTAAAAAAAATAATAATTGAGTGCAATACCCTACATCAGGGTTTTTATTGGATAATTATTTTTAACAGACTCAACCACTTTTTACTTTGCTTGGTGAACGCTAACTATGAGGCAAACATCTAATAAGAGACGCGGTCATGGTCGTGGTGTTGGTGGAGCCTCTGGTGCAGGGAGAGGACGTGGCCGTTCTGCCACAGCTACACGTCCTACTGAACCTACTACCACAGGTCCCAGTAGCCGCCAGAATCTACAGCAATATTTGGTCGGGCCTAATGCTGTTCTAAGGATGGTAAGGCCTGAGCAAGTACAGGCGCTAGTCGATTGGGTGGCCGACAGTGGATCCAGCACGTTCACATTATCTCCCACCCAGTCTTCTGCAGAAAGCGCACATCACCCCCGTGCATATCGGGGAACCTATCTGAGCCTCAAGTCATGCAGCAGTCTCTTATGCTGTTTGTAATAGAAAACATGGGCTACAGCAGCATCTCCAATAAAGTTGCCTCTTTATTCAAGACTCCATGGCACGGTGTACAAAAAACATGCAACGTTTCAGCTACATCTAGCCTTTGTCAAGCATACAATACAAGTGATAATGCCCACATATAAATAGTTAAAAACATACACTCCCACAAAGTTATTCACCCAATCAAAAAACAGAATTAATGAGGGAAATCTAATCAGTACCAATAGTAAAGGGGTCCCACTGCAATGCCTATTTAACATAATCTTTGTACGCCCCTCTAGCTCACCTGTATGAGCTTCCCATAATCGCGGCTGTGCAAACCTTGGCGTGCCTGTCGAGTAACTGCGCATGTCCATACACATAATTGTCCGTGACAGTGCGAGGGCAGATAAAATCTCGCGGGCTTAACTGTGATCCCGCCTCTCCGGTGGATCACAATTGAAATGAACCAGCAGCGTCATCAACAATGGGAGGCGCCCGCACCATCAACATCATAGCCGACGTGCAAGTCACATGGCCGATAGTCTCGATCACATGACCGCTGTTTACATATAC
This sequence comes from Bufo bufo, assembly GCF_905171765.1. Taxonomy (NCBI): domain Eukaryota; kingdom Metazoa; phylum Chordata; class Amphibia; order Anura; family Bufonidae; genus Bufo; species Bufo bufo. The sequence continues at coordinate 342,714,058 of NC_053389.1, forward strand.
ATTGTTATTAGCCACGCAATGATGCTATCGCAACCTGTCACCGCCCAGGACATGTGCATCTTCACAAGAGGAACCACGAAGTATATTGAATACTCGCCCACTGTTATGAAGAGAGACGGTCAAAATATCATGAAGTGTAATGATAATTGCCACACTAATCCTATATTAAAAGATGCCCCACAGTAATAGGGCATACAGATCATTACATAGACAAACTTCAATAGATACAATGATTAACCAGGGGGTGTATATAAACATCTAATGTAAAAACATATCAATACGTGTAACGGATGAGAACCTAACTGATCCCTGCAACATTGAACTCCAAATTGAGTCCATAAGGTTGCAGGGACCTTAGGGTGTATATCCACTTAAGTTCTTTTTTCCTAAGAGCAGCATCTCTGTCACCACCCCTCCGTAAAGCACCCACACAGTCTATTACCCTAAAACGCAATTGATTGCAATTGATCGCAAGACTAACTTGGACAAACCAGTAGCCAAACATTTCGTGGAGGCAGGACACTCTGTCAATCAATTGCGTTTTAGGGTGATAGACTGTGTGGGTGCTTTACGGAGGGGTGGTGACAGAGATGCTGCTCTTAGGAAAAAAGAACTTAAGTGGATATACACCCTAAGGTCCCTGCAACCTTATGGACTCAATTTGGAGTTCAATGTTGCAGGGATCAGTTAGGTTCTCATCCGTTACAAGTATTGATATGTTTTTACATTAGATGTAACTCTAAATTTCCATCAATCAGAACAGGGGGAGGAAGCAATGGCGATGGTTCAACCGGTTTCACATATTTCTTAAGTAAAGACCTGTGGAACACATCATGGATCCTCCAGATCTGCGGAAGATCCAGACGAAACGCTACTGGATTGATCACCGCAGATATTTTGTAAGGTCCAATAAACCTTGGACCCAGTTTCCAAGATGGTACTTTCAGTTTAATATTTTTAGTAGATAACCACACCAGATCACCCACACACAGGTCCAGACCAGTCATACGTCTCTTGTCAGCCATTCGCTTGTACCTCTCACACCCATCCTCTCCAAATTCACTTGAATCTTCCGCCAGATAGAGGACAAGGCAGAAGAAAATCTCTCCTCCTCTGGCATCCCAGAGGAACTAGTCTCAGAAAAGGTACCAAACTGAGAATGAAAACCGTATGCGCCAAAAAATGGCGACTTACCCGTGGACTCCTGCCTACGGTTATTCAAAGCAAATTCAGCTAGTGATAAGAATGAGGACCTCCTGGTTCTCAGCCACAAAGCACCTCAAGTTGGTCTCCAGGTTTTGATTAGTACGCTCTGTCTGTCCATTGGACTGCGGATGAAAAGCCGAAGAGAACGAAAGTTGGATACCAAGACGAGAGCAGAACGCCCTCCAAAATCTTGAAACAAACTGCGTGCCCCTATCAGAAACCACATTCGAGGGAATGCCATGTAATTTTTACGATGTTATCCACAAAAACTTGAGCAAGAGTCTTAGCATTGGGCAGACTAGCTAATGATACAAAGTGAGCCATTGTACTGAAACGGTCAACAACCACCAAAATCACAGTTTTCCCAGGGGAACTCGGCAGATCAGTAATAAAGTCCATAGACAAGTGCGTCCAAGGATGAGATGGAATAGACAAAGGAAGAAGTGAACCAGAAGGTCGAGTGTGAGCAACCTTTGCCCGTGCACAGGTCTCACAAGCTGCTACGTAATCCCAAACACTCTTACGTAACCCGGGCCACCAGAACCTCAGAGAAATCAGATCAAAGGTGGACTTGCCACCGGGATGTCCTGCAAGGACAGTATCGTGATGTTCCTTGAATATCTTGTATCACAATTCAGCAGGAACAAACAACCTACCCGGGGGACAAGAATCCGGAGCCTCCTCCTGGGATCCCAACACCTCCATCTCCAACTCAGGGTACAGAGCGGAAACAACCACCCCATCAGCCAAAATCGGAGCAGGATCCTCTGAATCACCTCCCCCAGAAAAACTACGAGACAATGTATCTGCCTTGACGTTCTTAACCCCGGGCGAAAAATGTAACCACAAAGTTGAACCTAGTAAAGAACAGTGACCATCTAGCCTGTCTAAGATTCAGACGCTTGGCAGATTGCAGGTAAGCCAAGTTCTTATGATTAGTATATACCGTAATGGGATGAGACGCCCCCTTCAACCAGTGACGCCATTCCTCAAAGGCCAATTTGATGGCCAGCAATTCCCTATCTCCTACATCATAATTCCTCTCGCCGACCGAGAGCTTCTTGGAAAAAAAAAGCACACGGACGCCACTTGCCAGGAGATGAACCCTGCGACAACACTGCTCCAACCCCCACCTCTGATGCATCCACATCCACCACGAATGGCTGAGACACATCGGGCTGCATCAGAATGGGAGCAGACGCAAAACATTTCTTAATAGCCGAAAAGGCCTGCAATTAGAGTTGAGCGAACACCTGGATGTTCGGGTTCGAGAAGTTCGGCCGAACTTCCCGGAAATATTCGGGTTCGGGATCCGAACCCGACCCGAACTTCGTCCCGAACCCCATTGAAGTCAATGGGGACCCGAACTTTTCGGCACTAAAAAGGCTGTAAAACAGCCCAGGAAAGAGCTAGAGGGCTGCAAAAGGCAGCAACATGTAGGTAAATCCCCTGCAAACAAATGTGGATAGGGAAATGAATTAAAATAAAAATAAAATAAATAAAAATTAACCAATATCAATTGGAGAGAGGTCCCATAGCAGAGAATCTGGCTTCACATCAGCAGAGAATCAGTCTCTTCATGCCATAGCAGAGAATCTGGCTTCACGTCACCCACCACTGTAACAGTCCATTGTCATATATTTAGGCCCCGGCACCCAGGCAGAGGAGAGAGGTCCCGTAACAGAGAATCTGGCTTCATGTCAGCAGAGAATCAGTCTGCATGTCATAGCAGAGAATCATGCTTTACGTCACCCAACACTGGAACAGTCCATTGTCAGATATTTAGGCCCAGGCACCCAGGCAGAGGAGAGAGGTCCCGTAACAGAGAATCTGGCTTCATGTCAGCAGAGAATCAGTCTGCATGTCCTAGCAGAGAATCATGCTTTACGTCACTCAACACTGGAACAGTCCATTGTCAGATATTTAGGCCCAGGCACCCAGGCAGAGGAGAGAGGTCCCGTAACAGAGAATCTGGCTTCATGTCAGCAGAGAATCAGTCTTCATGTCATAGCAGAGAATCAGGCTTCACGTCACCCACCACTGGAACAGGCCACTGTCAGATATTTTTAGGCCCCGACACCCAGACAGAGGAGAGAGGTCCCATAACAGAGATTCAGGCTTCATGTCAGCAGAGAATCAGTCTGCATGTCATAGCAGAGAATCATGCTTTACATCACCCAACACTGGAACAGTCCATTGTCAGATATTTAGGCCCAGGCACCCAGACAGAGGAGAGAGGTCCCATAACAGAGATTCAGGCTTCATGTCAGCAGAGAATCAGTCTGCATGTCATAGCAGAGAATCATGCTTTACGTCACCGAACACTGGAACAGTCCATTGTCAGATATTTAGACCCAGGCAGAGGAGAGAGGTCCCGTAACGAAGATTCTGGCTTCATGTCAGCAAAGAATCAGTATTCATGTCATAGCAGAGAATCAGGCTTTACATCACCCACCACTGGAACAGGCCACTGTCAGATATTTTTAGGCCCCGGCACCCAGACAGAGGAGAGAGGTCCCATAACAGAGATTCAGGCTTCATGTCAGCAGAGAATCAGTCTTCATGTCATAGCAGAGAATCAGGCTTCACGTCACCCACCACTGGAACAGGCCACTGTCACATATTTAGGCCCAGGCACCCAGGCAGAGGAGAGAGGTCCCATAACAGAGATTCAGGCTTCATGTCAGCAGAGAATCAGTCTTCATGTCATAGCAGAGAATCAGGCTTCATGTCACCCACCACTGGAACAGGCCACTGTCAGATATTTTTAGGCCCGGAACCCAGACAGAGGAGAGGTTCATTCAACTTTGGGTTGCCCCGCAATATAATGGTAAAATGAAAATGAAAATAAAAATAGGATTGAATGAGGAAGTGCCCTGGAGTACAATAATATATTGTTAAGGGGAGGTAGTTAATGTTAAAAAATATACTGGGCACACTCACTTATGTAGACTCATATATTTTATTCAAGGGCATGTAAGGTAAAGTAAAATCAATTATTCTAAAAACACATATAAAATACAGTCAAGCAATATAAGAACACATTGATACAATAAAACACATAGATATAGAATAAATAGTAGAACCAGTGGTGGATAGGCTGGGGATGGTATAGATCAGTCCATACGAAAGTCAGAAAAAATAAAAGTATAGCCCAGCTGGTGGCTTGAGCTAGTATAGTGGCTAGCTTCACAAAGTACTATAAGGTTCACAGTCCTGATTCACTTTGAATTGCCGCACGGCTCTGGATAGTTCAAGCACGTACTCCTTGGGGTTGTTCCGGGGGGCTCCTCACCAAACGCGTTTCGGGGTACTTGCCCCCCAAGGGGCAAGTACCCCGAAACGCGTTTGGTGAGGAGCCCCCCGGAACAACCCCAAGGAGTACGTGCTTGAACTATCCAGAGCCGTGCGGCAATTCAAAGTCTTTGAGAACTCCGTGCCTTACTAAACCCCTGATACGCCGGGATCCACAAGTGCAAACACACGAGGAGTGTGTCGCATACCAAACCGACGAGGGGAAAAGTATCTTGAGTCCCAGCGCTGACCGGCTTCCTGTTACTACGGAGCGACAGCCAGAGGATCGCAAGGGCACAGAGAAAAGACACAGTATCTTTCAGTTGCTACAGCAGCAGCTGATAACGACAATTTGTCTCCAAGTTTACCTGCACAAGGAATCGCACTGCACAGTGAGTATTAGCGGGACGCCGCAAGTATACTTACTTAAGTGAACCCTGTTTGACCACAGTTACATTATCCTCTTCCAGCGAATCAGGACTGTGAACCTTATAGTACTTTGTGAAGCTAGCCACTATACTAGCTCAAGCCACCAGCTGGGCTATACTTCTATTTTTTCTGACTTTCGTATGGATTGATCTATACCATCCCCAGCCTATCCACCACTGGTTCTACTATTTATTCTATATCTATGTGTTTTATTGTATCAATGTGTTCTTATATTGCTTGACTGTATTTTATATGTGTTTTTAGAATAATTGATTTTACTTTACCTTACATGCCCTTGAATAAAATATAGTCTACATAAGTGAGTGTGCCCAGTATATTTTTTAACATTATTTATTCACTTTAGAGGAAGGGCGGATCCTCTTTTACTGGCAGCACCTCGTCCTAATTTTTCCTCAGTCCTGTGCGTTTCATTAACCTGTGTTGGGAGGTAGTTAATGTCTAATCTGCACAAGGGATGGACAGGTCCTGTGGGATCCATGCCTGGTTCATTTTTATAAACGTCAGCTTGTCCACATTGGCTGTAGACAGGCGGCTGCGTTTGTCTGTAATGACGCCCCCTGCCGTGCTGAATACACGTTCAGACAAAACGCTGGCCGCCGGGCAGGCCAGCACCTCCAAGGCATAAAAGGCTAGCTCTGGCCACGTGGACAATTTGGAGACCCAGAAGTTGAATGGGGCCGAACCATCAGTCAGTACGTGGAGGGGTGTGCACAGGTACTGTTCCACCATGTTATTGAAATGTTGCCTCCTGCTAACACGTTCCGTATCAGGTGGTGGTGCAGTTAGCTGTGGCGTGGTGACAAAACTTTTCCACATCTCTGCCATGCTAACCCTGCCCTCAGAGGAGCTGGCCGTGACACAGCTGCGTTGGCGACCTCTTGCTCCTCCTCTGCCTTCGCCTTGGGCTTCCACTTGTTCCCCTGTGACATTTGGGAATGCTCTCAGTAGAGCGTCTACCAACGTGCGCTTGTACTCGCGCATCTTACTATCACGCTCCAGTGCATGAAGTAAGGTGGGCACATTGTCTTTGTACCGTGGATCCAGCAGGGTGGCAACCCAGTAGTCCGCACACGTTAAAATGTGGGCAACTCTGCTGTCGTTGCGCAGGCACTGCAGCATGTTGTCGCTCATGTGTGCCAGGCTGCCCAGAGGTAAGGACAAGCTGTCCTCTGTGGGAGGCGTATCGTCATCGTCCTGCATTTCCTTCCAGCCACGCACCAGTGATGGGCCCGAGCTGCGTTGGGTGCCAGCCCGCTGTGAACCTGCTTCATCCTCATCCTCCTCCACCTCCTCCTCATCCTCGTCCTCCTCGTCCTCCAGTAGTGGGCCCTGTCTGGCCACATTTGTACCTGGCCTCTGCTGTTGCAAAAAACCTCCCTCTGAGTCACTTCGAAGAGACTGGCCTGAAAGTGCTAAAAATGACCCCTCTTCCTCCTCCTCCTCCTGGGCCACCTCCTCTTCCATCATCGCCCTAAGTGTTTTCTCAAAGAGACATAGAAGTGGTATTGTAACGCTGATAACGGCGTCATCGCCACTGGCCATGTTGGTGGAGTACTCGAAACAGTGCAACAGGGCACACAGGTCTCGCATGGAGGCCCAGTCATTGGTGGTGAAGTGGTGCTGTTCCGCAGTGCGACTGACCCGTGCGTGCTGCAGCTGAAACTCCACTATGGCCTGCTGCTGCTCGCACAGTCTGTCCAGCATGTGCAAGGTGGAGTTCCACCTGGTGGGCACGTCGCATATGAGGCGGTGAGCGGGAAGGCCGAAGTTACGCTGTAGCGCAGACAGGCGAGCAGCGGCAGGATGTGAACGCCGGAAGCGCGAACAGACGGCCCGCACTTTATGCAGCAGCTCTGACATGTCGGGGTAGTTGTGAATGAACTTCTGCACCACCAAATTCAGCACATGCGCCAGGCAAGGGATGTGCGTCAAACCGGCTAGTCCCAGAGCTGCAACGAGATTTCGCCCATTATCGCACACCACCAGGCCGGGCTTGAGGCTCACCGGCAGCAACCACTCGTTGGTCTGTTGTTCTATACCCCGCCACAACTCCTGTGCGGTGTGGGGCCTGTCCCCCAAACATATGAGTTTCAGAACGGCCTGCTGACGTTTACCCCGGGCTGTGCTGAAGTTGGTGGTGAAGGTGTGTTGCTGACTGGATGAGCAGATGGAAGAAGAGGAGGAGGAAGCTGAGTAGGAGGAGGAGGAGACAGGAGGCAAAGAATGTTGCCCTGCGATCCTTGGCGGCGGAAGGACGTGCGCCAAACAGCTCTCCGCCTGGGGCCCAGCCGCCACTACTTTTACCCAGTGTGCAGTTAGGGAGATATAGCGTCCCTGGCCGTGCTTACTGGTCCACGTATCTGTGGTTAGGTGGACCTTGCCACAGATGGCGTTGCGCAGTGCACACTTGATTTTATCGGATACTTGGTTGTGCAGGGAAGGCACGGCTCTCTTGGAGAAGTAGTGCCGGCTGGGAACAACATACTGTGGGAGAGCAAGCGACATGAGCTGTTTGAAGCTGTCTGTGTCCGCCAGCCTAAATGACACCATTTCATAGGCCAGTAGTTTAGAAATGCTGGCATTCAGGGCCAGGGATCGAGGGTGGCTAGGTGGGAATTTACGCTTTCTCTCAAATGTTTGTGAGATGGAGAGCTGAACGCTGCGGTGTGACATGGTTGAGATGCTTGGTGACGCAGGTGTTGGTGTTGGTGGTACATCCCATGTTTGCTGGGCGGCAGGTGCCAACGTTCCTCCAGAGGCGGAGGAAGAGGCCGAGGCGGCGGCAGCAGCAGAAGAGGCCGAGGCGGCAGCAGCAGAAGAGGTAGCAGGGGGAGCCTGAGTGACTTCCTTGTTTTTAAGGTGTTTACTCCACTGCAGTTCATGCTTTGCATGCAGGTGCCTGGTCATGCAGGTTGTGCTAAGGTTCAGAACGTTAATGCCTCGCTTCAGGCTCTGATGGCACAGCGTGCAAACCACTCGGGTCTTGTCGTCAGCACATTGTTTGATGAAGTGCCATGCCAGGGAACTCCTTGAAGCTGCCTTTGGGGTGCTCGGTCCCAGATGGCGGCGGTCAGTAGCAGGCGGAGTCTCTTGGCGGCGGGTGTTCTGCTTTTGCCCACTGCTCCCTCTTTGTCTTTTGCTACGCTGTTGGCTCGGTCTCAGCACTTCCTCTTCCTCCGAACTGTGAAAGTCAGTGGCACGACCTTCATTCCATGTGGGGTCTAGGACCTCATCGTCCCCTGAATCGTCTTCAACCCAGTCTTGATCCCTGACCTCCTGTTCAGTCTGCACACTGCAGAAAGACGCAGCAGTTGGCACCTGTGTTTCGTCATCATCAGAGACGTGCTGAGGTGGTATTCCCATGTCCTCATCATCAGGAAACATAAGTGGTTGTGCGTTAGTGCATTCTATCTCTTCCACCCCTGGGGAAGGGCTAGGTGGATGCCCTTTGGGAAACCCTGCCAGCAGAGTCTTCAAACAGCATAAGAGACTGCTGCATAACTTGAGGCTCAGACAGTTTCCCTGATATGCATGGGGGTGATGTGACAGACTGATGGGCTTGATTTTCATGCGCCATCTGTGCGCTTTCTGCAGAAGACTGGGTGGGAGATAATGTGAACGTGCTGGATGCACTGTCGGCCACCCAATTGACTAATGCCTGTACCTGCTCAGGCCTTACCATCCTTAGAACGGCATTGGGCCCCACCAAATATCCCTGTAAATTCTGGCGGCTACTGGGACCTGAGGTAGTTGGTACACTAGGACGTGTGGCTGTGGCAGAACGGCCACGTCCTATCCCAGCACCAGAGGGTCCACTAACACCACCACGACCATGTCCGCGTCCCTTACTAGATGTTTTCCTCATTGTTACCGTTCACCACAATAAGAAAAATATTATTCGGGCCAATGTATTGAATTAAAATTCAGGCCTTTTTTTTACAGACACCTAACACTATCTGGCTATCTATTTAGGTCCCTTATTACACTAATACAGGCACACCAGTAATGACAGATTTAACTGAATATAAATTTGAGGCCTATTATTTAGGCGCTGGGTGACAGGTATACGTTTACGGACAGAATTAGACTTGGTTCTGCACTGTAGCGTGTGTGTGAAGTTCTTGAGAATTACCCTATCAGCACCTTGAATCTAATATACCCTTTTAGGGATAGATTTAAAGTAGGCTTGATACAGCAGAAACCACTAATTTTGAGAATTGCAAATTTAGGAATTGTTTTTCAACCCAGAACAAAAACTGTGCTTTGACGGACACTAAAAATAACTTGACCAGCTAAAACAGTACAGATTTGGATGAATATAAATGTGAGGCCTATTTTTTAGGCGCTGGGTGACAGGTATACGTTTAATCACAGAATTAGACTTGGATCTGCACTGTAGCGTGTGTGTGAAGTTCTTGAAAATTACCCTATCAGCACCTTGAATCTAATATACCCTTTTAGGGATAGATTTAAAGTAGGCCTGATACAGCAGAAACCACTAATTCTGAGAATTGCAAATTTGGGAATTGTTTTTCAACCCAGAACAAAAACTGTGCTTTGACGGACACTAAAAATAACTTGACCAGCTAAAACAGTACAGATTTGGATGAATATAAATGTGAGGCCTATTTTTTAGGCGCTGGGTGACAGGTATATGTTTAATCACAGAATTAGACTTGGATCTGCACTGTAGCGTGTGTGTGAAGTTCTTTAGAATTACCCTATCAGCACCTTGAATCTAATATACCCTTTTAGGGATAGATTTAAAGTAGGCCTGATACAGCAGAAACCACTAATTTTGAGAATTGCAAATTTGGGAATTGTTTTTTAACCCAGAACAAAAACTGTGCTTTGACGGTCACTAAAAATAACTTGACCAGCTAAAACAGTACAGATTTGGATGAATATAAATGTGAGGCCTATTTTTTAGGCGCTGGGTGACAGGTATACGTTTAATCACAGAATTAGACCTGGATCTGCACTGTAGTATGTGTGTGAAGTTCTTGAGAATTACCATATCAGCACCTTGAATCTAATATTCCCTTTTAGGGATAGATTTAAAGTAGGCCTGATACAGCAGAAACCACTAATTTTGAGAATTGCAAATTTGGGAATTGTTTTTCAACCCAGAACAAAAACTGTGCTTTGACGGACACTAAATAACTTGACCAGCTAAAGCAGTAATGACAGATTTGGATTAATATAAATGTCAGGCCTATTTTTTAGGCGCTGGGTGACAGGCTCAACTTGCCCTTGATGTAGTATATGGCCAAAAAATAACCACACTATTGATGGTTAAATGCACTTGATGAAAGCTTGACCCTGATGTAGGATATAGCAAAAAATAACCACACTATTGATGGTTAAATGCACTTGGGTGACAAGGTCAGCTTGCCCCTGATGTAGTATATGGCCAAAAAATAACCACACTATTGATGGTTAAATGCACTTGCACTGATGTAGGATATAGCAAAAAATAACCACACTATTGATGGTTAAATGTACTTGGTGGCAGCTTGTGCTGGCGCACAAGCAAGCCACAAAATGGCCGCTGATCACCCCAGAAAAAAGTGACTGAAAAACGCTCTGGGCACCCTAAAAACACTGAGCAATTGAATAGCAGCAGTTCAATGATCCACAGCTGTAGATCGATCACTGAATGAAGTCTTTTGGAGGAGTTAATCACTGCCTAATCTCGCCCTAACGTCGCAGCTGCAACCTCTCCCTACACTTGTATCAGCAGAGTGACGTGCAGCGCTACGTGACCCAAGCTTATATAGAGGCTGGGTCACATGCTGCACTGGCCAATCACAGCCATGCCAATAGTAGGCAAGGCTGTGATGGCCTCTTGGGGCAAGTAGTATGATGCTTGTTGATTGGCTGCTTTGCAGCCTTTCAAAAAGCGCCGAACACCGAACTCGAACCCGGACTTTTATGAAAATGTTCGGGTTCGGGTCCGTGTCACGGACACCCCAAAATTCGGTACGAACCCGAACTATACAGTTCGGGTTCACTCATCCCTACCTGCAATGCCTCATCCGACCAGACAGAGAAGTTGACGCCTTTCTTAGTCATATCGGTCAGAGGTTTTACAATGGTACAGTGCAGATCCAAATAAATTTTCTAGAATAATTGGTAAACCCCAAAAACCGCATCAAAGATTTCTGATTCTCCGGTCGGTCCCATTCCAGAACTGCCCGGACCTTTTCGGGGTCCATACAAAAACCAGTCAGAAAGCAGGTAACCCAGAAATGGAAGCTCCTGAACAGTAAACACACATTTCTCCAATTTGGCATACAATTTATTCTCCTGAAGGATCGACAAAACCTGTCTCACGTCATCCTGATGAGTCTTCAGATCAGGAGAGTAAATTAGAATGTCATCCAAGTAAATTACAACGAACCTTCCCACAAAATGGTGGAAAATGTCATTGACAAATCGCTGAAACACTGCTGGCGCATTAGTTAACCCAAAAGGCATAACCAGATTCTCAAAATGACCCTCGTGTGTGTTGAAGGCCATTTTCCACTCATCCCACTCCTTGATTCTGATCAGATTGTAGGCCCCTCTTAAATCTAACTTGGAGAACACCTTGGCTCCAACAATCTGATCAAAAAGGTCAGAGATCAAAGGAAGGGGATACGGATCACGGACCGTAATGCGATTCAATTCCCGGAAATCCAAACGGTCTAAGCGATCCATCCAACAAAGAATAACCCAACTGCAACCGGAGATTTGGATGGCCTAATATGACCTTTTGCCAAACTCTCGGCAATATACTTCCGCATGACCTCTCTTTCGGGTTGAGAAAGATTGTATAGCCGAGACTTTGGCAACTTAGCCCCTGGGATGAGATTAACCGGGCAATCATATTCACGATGAGGAGGCAATTCCTGAGCCCCACCCTCCGCAAATACATCCGCAAAATCTGAGAGATACTGGGGTAAAACCGTAGTAGACACCCCAGAGAGAGAGGCACTAAGACAATTGTCCGAACAAAATTCACTCCAACCAATGATCTGCCTTGCTGCCAATCTATAGTAGGGTTATGTTTTATCAACCACGGTAACCCTAAGACCATAGGAGCGGGCAAGTCCTTCATGACAAAACAAGAAATGATCTCAACATGTGAATCACCCACCTTTAACTGAATACCATGAGCAATATGAGTGAGACTCCTTTGAGAGAGAGGCGAAGAATCGATTGCGAACACCGGAATCTCTCTTTCTAAGGTGCAAATACTTAGGCCCAGATTTTGAAGAAAAATATAATCAATAAGGTTTACCCCAGCACCACAATCAAGGAATACTTTAAAATTAAATTTTCTTGAGTCTAGCATTTTCTTGAGTCTAGCGCCACCATAGCTGGAAGGAGAAAACGAGTATTGCAGGGAGATTGCATACTTGCTTGCTCCGGCAGCCCATTTACACTACCAAGAGTCAAGGATGTTTTTTTTTTCTCTTTATGTAAACCTCTTTGTGGTTCTTTATCATCAACACGCGATTTAACAAAAGGACAAGCATAAACAAAATGACCACATTCTCCACAGTAATAACATAGCTTATGCAATCTCCTAAAGTTCCTATTACCAGAACGGAACAACATCTGACCTAGCTGCATGGGTTCCTCCCCTACACCAGGATTATATGTCATAATACTCTGGGGAACTGGTGGGACGAAACCACTCACAGAAGGGATCTCTCGCGTGGAGGGGACCTTACACCTCTCTCTAATGCGTCTATCTAACCGTACAGCCAAAGACATAGCATTCTCCAATGTATCCGGGTACTCATGAAAAGCGAGGGCATCTTTTAATCTCTCAGACAACCCCTGACAAAACTGACTACGAAGCACGGGGTCATTCCACCCAGACTCCGTAGCCCATCTCCTAAACTCAACACAATACAACTCTGCAGAATGTTCTCCTTGTAATAAAGTACGCAACTTAGATTCTGCCACCGAGACCCGATCTGGGTCATCATAAATGAATCCCAAGGCTTTAAAAAATGTATCCACCGACCGGAGGGCCAGAGAACCGGTCGGCAGAGAAAAGGCCCAGGACTGCGCGTCCCCTTTAAGCAGGGAAATGATTATCCCTACTCTCTGACTCTCATCACCAGATGAAGACGGACCCAGCTGAAAATACAGCTTGCATGACTCTCTAAAGTGTCTAAACTGATCAGGGAGAGCAACCTTAGGTTCAAGGCTGGACTGACTCCCACCAGCAGAGCCATGAAGTAGCAAATTCTGACAAAGTGAAACTGCATTGCGGAGGTCAGCTACCTCCCAAGTTAATTCCTGCATGCGATCAACCAACGAATCAATTGACTCTATCTCAAAGCTGCTGAGAAATGGCAGTCTAGGTTTTGGCGGGTTATAATGTCACACTGGACAGGATACAAGATACCACAGAAAACCACAAACAAGTGTCTAGGCCAGAAGCTGGGGATAAAAGGTCACCTCCTTACAAATCCCTACCAGCTCTCCCTAGACTACTGTGCCCACGTTCAGACCCTAAAGGTGGGAATAAACGTGCCCCCGCACCTAAGGCTGAAGATACCCTAAAATCCCTAAGATGGTGACAGGGGAAAAGAGACAGCCTGCTTCCTCAGGACCTGGAGGAGGCAGGCGTCTCCCTAACAGCCTAGACAGAACACACAAAAGAAAACCAAACCCAACTTATCTTGTCACAGAGCAGAAATGGCAAATCCTTCCTTCCTTCCTCAGAGCAAGATTGAATCTATAACCCACACAGAACACTGGGAAGAGGCGTGATTTAAACTCCTACAAACGACCCCACCCAGAGCACCTGAAGAGAGGCGGATACAGCACAACTCCAAAACAAAAACAAAAAACTACACATGTGCTGCTAACCTGGCAGACCTCCGCACATAATCTGAGCAGGGCATGACAGAAATGCTGTCATTCAGGTGTCACGACCCTTGGTCATGGTCGTGACTCCTGTAACCGTGGCAGCAGAGCAGCCTGAGCGGTGCTAGGCAGCTTGCTGCAGTAGGCATGCGGTTGCACCTGGCAACCTCTCTTTATAGGTGTGCCTTTTATCGGTGTGCACGGGGTGTTATATGTGTTGTGTGCACTTCCCCTTTAAGTTGTTGTTTTCCCTTCCCTGGTGTTGGAAGGGTTAACTTCCTTCCTAGTGTGTGTGTGCACTGGGTGTGTCTGACTGTGGGTGTGGCTACTTGGCCCTATAAAGCCTCAGTGGAAGGCAGTAGTCAGAGAGGGTGCTTCAGCCATGCTTGCTGGAGACATCCTCCTGCTTATTTACCATCTGCCAGTGAGGGCCACCCTGGTTGTCATAAACGTTATGTCTGGTGTTAGTTTATGGTTTACTGGGTTCCCGTGTGATGTCTGTTGTGTGCTGTGTCCTTTATGTTGGTTGTGGATAGCAGCACTTACACGTGGGTTCCAGGTTGTGTGTCGGTGGCAGGTAAGTGTGGAACTAGTCTCACTTACCTGTCATTGCCATATGTCTGTTTATGTTCCCCCTTTCTATGTATCTTGGCCAGTGAGACTCCTGTTCCTCCGTGTCTAGGAGGAACGGGTCGTCTTACCCTGCTCCTAGTCCAGGGCCACCCTGAGGGCGAGCAGGAATATCAGGTTCCGGAGTATGAGCCCTCCTACCTTCAGGGTTGGCTCATACGGATAGGAGACAGGGTCAGAGTTAGGGATGTGTAGGAGGTGACCAGCTCCCTAATTCTCTGTCCTGGCCTTGCAGCGACTCCATCTGCTGATACCGCACGGTCAGTGGCGTACCTACCATATAGGCAGACCACGCAGCTGCTATGGGGCCCGTGAGGAAGAGGGGCCCGCAGTGGAGGAGAGGCCCCGCCCCCTAATTGCTCCGGTCTATCTTTCTAAAGCTAAAGGACCTTTGATGATGTCATCACAGGTCCTGTAAGGGAACTGCACAGTGTAAAGTGTAGTTCCCAGGTTAGAACAGTGCATCTGCCAGGACCTGTGATGACATCATCTTCAGCATCACAGGTACTGCAGCATCTAGCAAAGGAACTGCACCAAAATGGTGTAGTTCCTAGGTTTGAAAGGTACATCTGCCAGGACCTGTGATGACATCATCACAGGTCCTTCAACCCCTAACAGTATTAGAAGTTCACAATCAGCTTTGCATTGATCCATACAGACTGGAATGGAGTGGTAAGAGGAGGTCCTCCACTTCTTGTCATTCCCCCCCCCCCCATGCCCTGTTTTTACTGATTGCTCACTCATATGTATAATACTTCAGACAGGTACAGTGACCACTGCCTCATGTACCTCCCACACAGTGACCATATTGCATAACTGACCACATATTTCTATAAACAATGCATCTACAGTATTATACCTTGTATGCCTCACATCTATATATATATATATATATATATATATACACACACACTGCATATATTAAACAGTATTATAGATGCAATATATACAGATATATAGTATATATTGCAGTGTACTGATATGTGAGGTACGAGGTATAATATATGCAGTGTGTATAGATATATTGTATATACAGCAGTGTACTGATATGTTAGGTACAAGGTATAATAGATGAAGTGTGTACAGGTATATTGTATATACAGTATTGGATTGATATGTGAGGTACGAGCTGTAATTTATGCCTCACATATCAGTACACTGCTATATTTACTATATACCTGTACACACTGCATCTATTATACCTAGTACCTCACATATCAGTACACTGCTATATATACAATATATCTGTACACACTGCATCTATTATACCTAGTACCTCACATTACACTACTGTATATACTATATATCTGTACAGACTGCATATAATATACCCTGTACTGCACATATTAATACATTGCTGTATATACTATATACCTGTACACACTGCATATATTATACCATGTTCCTCACATATCAGTACACTGCTGTATACACTATACATCTGTACACACTGCATCTATTATACCTCTTTTGTCTGCCAGGCCTGTTTTGTAATCCTTATCCGGCCCTGATGCATAAATTATAAAACGCAGCAGCAAACATAGTTCATGGAACAAAGAGAGAGGCCTGGAATGGATAGTGGGAGGGGCTATAAAAGGGGAATGGGGGCCCAATTTAGATTCTTGCTATGGGGCCCAGTGATTTCTATGTACGCCCCTGCGCACGGCTAAGGGTTTTCCCCATCCTCAGCCGTGACATCAGGTTGGTGGAGATGGACAGCTTCAAACAGCTTATGTCGCTTGCTGTCCCACGGTACATCGTTCCCAGCCGCCACTACTTCTCCAGGAGAGCCGTGCCCTCCCTGCACAACCAAGTATCGGATGAAAGCAAGTGTGCACTGCGCAACGCCATCTGTGGCAAGGTCCACCTAACCACAGATACGTGGACCATTAAGCACGGTCAGGGACGCTATATCTCCCTAACTGCACACTGGGTAAATGTAGTGGCGGCTGGGCCCCAGGCGGAGAGCTGTTTGGCACACGTCCTTTCGCCGTGAAGGATCGCAGGGCATCATTCTTTGCCTCCTGTTGCCTCCTCTTCCTACTCGGCTTCCTCCTCCTCTTCTACCACCTCCTCATCTGGTCAGCGACAGACCTTCACAACCAACTTCAGCACAGCCAGGGGTAAACGTCAGCAGGCCTTTCTGAAACGGATGTGTTTGGGAGACAGGCCCCAGACCGCGCAGGAGTTGTGGCGGGGTATAGAACAACAGACCGATGAGTGGTTGCTGCCAGTGAGCCTCAAGCCCGGCCTGGTGGTGTGCGATAATGGGCGAAATCTCGTTGCAGCTCTGGGACTAGCCGGTTTGACGCACATCCCTTGCCTGGCACATGTGCTGAATTTGGTGGTGTAGAAATTTATTCACAACTACCCCGACATGTCAGAGCTGCTGCATAAAGTGCATGGTGATGGATCATGTGACGGAACATGTGATGAACGTAGTGACGTCATCAAAGGTCCTATTGCTCACAAAGGAAGACAGAAGAGATGCCGGCTTCGCAAACAAGTGGATTAAGCTGAGTTACATTTTTTTTATTTTTTTTAACCCCTCCAGCCCTTCTGTACTATGCATTCTGTATTCAGAATGCTATTCTTTTCCCTTATAACCATATTATAAGGGAAAATAATACAATCTACACTACAACTAACTGGGTACCACAGTCGGTTTTTTATCACGCGCGTGCAAAACACATTGCACCCGCGCGATAAAAACTGAACATCGGAACGCAATCGCAGTCAAAACTGCAATTGCGTACCTACTCGCGCGGGTTTGTCGCAATGCACCAAGACGCATCCGGACCTAATCCGGACACGCTCGTCTGCAAGGGGCCTAAGTGTATTACATTCAGTAATACACTTACAGCCAATGCTTTACAATACAGAAGTATTGTAAAGCATTGTAAAGGGGATCAGACCCCAAAGGATAAAGTTCCAGAGTGAGACAAAAAAAAGTTAAAAAATAAAGTATTACAAAAAAAATTTAAAGTTTCAAGTAAAAAAAAAACCTGTCCTTTTCCCAAAATAAAGCAAAAAATGTTGTAAAAAATAGGGAAAAAAAGAAAAGTAGACTTATTAGATATCACCGCGTCCGTATCGACCAGCTCTATAAAAATATCACATGACCTAGCCCCTCAGATGAACACCATAAAAAAATAGAAACTACAAAGAAAAACATTTTTTTGTCACCTTATATCACTAAGGCCCCTTGAAGACGAGCGTGTCCAGATTAGGTCTGGATGCGTCCCGGGTGCATTGCGTCAAACCCGCGCGAGTAGGTACGCAATTGCAGTCAGTTTTGACTGCGATTGCGTTCCGTTGTTCAGTTTTTATCGCGCGGGTGCAATGCATTTTGCACGCGCGTGATAAAAAACTGAATGTAGTACCCAGACCCGAACTTCTTCACTGAAGTTCAGGTTTGGGTTCGGTGTTGTGTAGATGTAATTATTTTCCCTTATAACTTGGTTATAAGGGAAAATAATAGCATTCTTTAATACAGAATGCTTAGTACAAGGTCAATTGAGGGTTAAAAAATAAAAAAAATTAACTCACTTCCTCCAATTGATCGCGTAGCTGCCGGTCTCTGTTCTTTCTTCAGGACCTGTCAAAGGACCTGTGGTGACGTCACTGAGCTCATCACATGGTCCAATCACATGGTCCATCACCACTGTGATAGACCATGTGATTGGACCATGTGATATGACGTCACCACAGGTCCTTTAGCCGGCAGCTCATGATTAAAGAAGTAAGAGCAGATCAGCAACTACGCAAGAGGAGGAGAGTTAATTTTTATTTTTTTTTAACCCTCAATTGACCTTCTACTAAGCATTCTGTATTAAAGAATGCTATTATTTTCCCTTATAACCATGTTATAAGGGAAAATAAAACAGTGAAAAGACTGTCATCTTAGCAACCATGCGTGAAAATCGCACAGCATCCGCACTTGCTTGCGGATGCTTGTGATTTTCACGCAAGCCCTATTCACTTCTATAGGGCCTGCGTTGCATGGAAAACGCACAATATAGTGCATGCTGCGATTTTCACGCAACGCACAAGTGATGCGTGAAAATCACCGCTCATGTACACAGCCCCATAGAAATGAATGGGTCCGGATTCAGTGCGGGTGCAATGCGTTCACCTCACGCATTGCACCCGAACAGAAAACTCGCCCGTGTGAAAGGGGCCTAAAAGTGCAACACCAAGCGATCAAAAAAGCATATGCTCCCCAAAATAGTACCAATCTAACCATCACCTTATCCTGCAAAAAATGAGCCGCTACCTAAGACAATTGCCCAAAAAATAAAAAATAAACTATGGCTCTCAGATTGTCTGGGAGATGTGAAGCGGAAAAATGTACCATATCCCATATCTGTATTCACTGCAAAAAACTAGAAACCTTTTGGAAATCCATTACAATGATAATCAATAAAACTTTTAACACGACAGCTAAAATTCCCCCAAACCTGATTCTATTTAGTATATTCGATATACAAACTTCTACTATCAGGCACCCTTTAACACTACACATGTTAAACGTAGCCAAGCTACTTATCCCTAAACTATGGAGGGAAAAAGAACCCCCATCCATCTCAGAGTGGCTGAAGGAGATGCATACCCTACATAATTACGAGAAACTAAGAGTAATTAGAGATGATAATAAGCCAAAATACCATCAAACATGGGACTCTTGGATCAAACTTTTAGAAAAAGATGCCATAACTGAACATCTTTAATTACTCAGCTTCATCATCCTGACCCTGTACTCATAAGGTTAGATTAAACCTGACTCCCCCCCTCCCACCCCCTTCCCCGTGTTTCCCCTGTTAAATTGTTCTCCCCCCAAAGTTACTGTTCTCTTTGAGATATAGCTGGGATGACTCGACTAGGTTTGCCACACTCAGTAATTTAGAAGTTGGTTAAACTCCAAAGTATTAAGGACACTGTAGTGATAAAGGCACATAACAAATGGCAAACACAATTCATGTTGTCAATAAAGACTTCGGTCCTAACTTGATATTTGATTGCCTGTCACCCCAGCGTCAATGGTTATAGGTTCAATAACTTCTGAGAACTAGAAATTTTCTTTCATACATTAATACTTGATTGTTGTACAATCCCATTGTAATACATGTCATGATATTTAATGCTATGTAGACCAATCTTATTTATGTTTATGATATAGATTTTCATTATCATTTTATTGTAAAACAGAATAACTTTTTTGAACCTTACATATTTGAATAAAAAAAGAATTTAAACAGAATATGTAAATATATATGTTATATGTTATGTAAGTATATGTTCTGTTATTATGTAAAACTTAAGTAAATTAAAAAAGTATACATATTAGGTATCGCCGCGTCCGTAACAAGCTGCTCTAAAAAATTACCATATGACTTAACCCCTCAGGTGAACACGTCAAAAAAATAAAATAAAAACTGTAAAAAAAGCCATTTTTTGTCCCCTTACATCACAAAAAGTCTAATAGTTAGCGATCAAAAAGTCATATGCACCCCAAAATAGTGGCAATCTAACCATCACCTCATCCTGCAAAAAATGATACCCTACCTAAGACAACCGTTGAAAACATAAAAATAACTATGGCTCTCAGACTATGGCTCTCAGACTATGGCTCTCAGACACTAAAACATAATTTTTTAGTTTGTTTCAAAAATGATATAATTGTGTAAAACTTAAACAAATAAAAAAAAGTATACATATTAGGTATTGCAACGTCCGTAATGACCTGATCTATAAAAATATCACATAACCTAACCCCTCAGATGAACACCGTAAAAAAAAAAAAAAAAAAACTGTGTCAAAAGCCATTTTTTGTCACCTTACATCACTAAAAGTGTAATAGCAAGCCATCAAAATGTCATATGCACCACAAAATAGTGCCAATCAAACAGTCATCTCATCCCGCAAAAATGATATCCTACCTAAGACAATCGCCCAAAACATAAAAAAACTATGGCTCTCAGACTATGGAGACACTAAAACATGAATTTATTTTTGTTTCAAAAATATTATTGTGTAGGGCTCGGCGGGTCCCTGATTACTTTTGTCTTACAAGTAATGAACCATAAGGGAATAGAATTGCAGGTTAAGTTTTCCACAGAGTCCACCAGGGGAAAACCCCTGGAAGGCCATTATGGAAACCCCTTGCACGAGGAAACACCTGGACTGCCATTATGAAAACCCCTTGCATGGGGAAACTCCTGGAATGCCATTATGGAAACCCCGTGCATGGGAACTCGTATATAAACGTTTACATTACAATAAAAGGTTGTTGTTGACTCCCAGACTGTGTGCCGGCCAGTTCTTGGGACAAAGGGATTATACTTACGCTACCTGTATCTTGTATAGGACTACCAGCAGAGACACCGTGGATTATACTATTACTCCGCTACAACCTGCTCTATAAAAATATCACATGACCTAACCCCTCAGGTGAACACTGTCAAAAAATTAAAATAAAAACTGTACTAAAAAAACTTTTTTTTGTCACCTTACATCATTAAAAGTGCAACACCAAGCGATCAAAAAGGCGTATGCCCCCCAAAATAATACCAATCTACCCATCACCTCATCCCTCAAAAAATGAGCCCCTACCTAAGACAATCGCTCAAAAAAAAAAAATATGGCTCTCAGTATATGGAGAAATGAAGACGTCATTTTTTTTAAAAAAATGCTGTTATTGTGTTAAACTTAAGTAAATAAAAAAAGTTTACATATTAGGTATCGCCGCATCAAAAAGTCATATGCACCCTAAAATCATACCAATCAAACCGTCATCTCATGATATGATACCCTACCTAAGACAATCGCCCAGAAAATAAAAAAAACTATGGCTCTCTGACTATAGAGACACTAAAATTATTATTTTTTTGTTTCAAAAATGATATTATTGTGTAAAACTTAAATAAATAAAAGAAGTTCACATATTAGGTATCGCCGTGTCCGTAAGAACCTGCTGTATAGAAATATAACATGACCTAAACCTTCAGGTGAACACTGTAAAAAAAAAAAAAAGTGTGTCAAAAAAGCTATTTTTTGTCACCTTACATCACAAAAAGTGTAATACCAAGCTATCAAAAAGTCATATGCATCCTAAAATAGTACCAATCAAACCATCATCTCATACCGAAAAAAATAAGCCCCTACATAATACAGTTGCCCAAAAAATAAAAAAACAACGGCTTTCAGAATGTGGAGACACTAAAAAATAATCATAGTCATATTTGGTATTGTGGCGTCTGTAACAACCTGCTCTATAAAAATAGCACATGATCTAACCTGTCATATGAACGTTGTAAATAAAAAATGATAAAAACGGTGCCAAAACAGCTATTTTTTGTTACCTTTCCTCAGAAAAAGTGTAATATAGAGCAACCCAAAATCATATGTACCCAAAAATAGTACCAACAAAACTGTCACCTTGTCCCATAGTTTCCAAAATGGGGTAACTTTTTTGGATTTTCTACTCTAGGGGTGCATCAGGGGGACTTCAAATGGGACATGGTGTCAAGAAACCAGTCCAGCAAAATCTGCCTTCCAAAAACCATATGGTGTTCCTTTCCTTTTGCGCCCTGCCGTGTTAATGTAAAGCAGTTTACGACCACATGTGAGGTGTTTCTGTAAACTACAGAATCAGGGCAATAAATATTGAGTTTTGTTTGGCTGTTAACCCTTGCTTTGTTAGTGGAAAAAATTGAATAAAATGAAAAATCTGCCCAAAAAGTGAAATTCTGAAATTTCATCTCCATTTTAAATAAATTTTTGTGAAACACCTAAAGGGTTAACAAAGTTAGTAAAATCAGTTTTGTATACCTTGAGGGGTGTATTTTCTAAAATGGGGTCACTTTTTTGGAGTTTCTACTTGGGACATGGTGTCAAAAAACCAGTCCAGCAAAATCTGCCTTCCAAAAACCATATGGCGTTCCTTTCCTTTTGCGCCCTGCCGTGTGCCCGTACAGCAGTTTATGACCACATATGGGGTGTTTCTGTAAACTACAGAATCAGGGCAATAAATATTGAGTTTTGTTTGGCTGTTAACCCTTGCTTGTTTACTGGAAAAAAATTAATCAAAATGGAAAATCTGCCATTTTTTTGGGTGGTTTCTATTATGTAGACCTCACAAAGTGACTTCAGTCCTGAACTGGTCCTTAAAAAGTGGGTTTTGGAAATTTTCTGAAAAATTTCAAGATTTGCTTCTAAACTTCTAACGTCCCCAAAAAATAAAATGACATTCACAAAATGATCCAAACATGAAGTGGACACATGGGGAATGTAAAGTAATAACTATTTTTGGAGATATTACTATCTATTATAAAAGTAGAGAAATAGAAATTTGCTAATTTTTCCAAATTTTGGGTAAATTTGGTATCTTTTTATAAATAAAAATTAAATATTTTGTCTCATATTTACCACTGTCATGAAGTACAATATGTGACAAGAAAACAATCTCAGAATGGCTTGGATAAGTAAAAGCGTTTTAAAGTTAACACCACATAAAGTGAGATGTCAGATTTGCAAAAAATGGCCTGGTCCTTAAAGGGAATCTGTCACCAAAATCATCACTATTAAACTAAAGCTATTGTCTTGTAGCACTTACTAACTCCTTTCCAGGTGTGCTTTTCTTTCCTTGCTGCTTGGTTTCTATCTTGAAAAAATCCACTTTATTCCTTATGCAAATGAGCCAGCAAAGTGCCCAGAGGGGCATTATTTTTGTTCAAAAGAGCCCAGGAACACCCCCATTGAGTGCCTAGGCCCGCCCTCCGGCAAAGCCCAAGCAAGCCTCTCCTCGACTTATACTCTACGCCCCCAGCAGCGCCGTTGTCCCCCCCCCCACTATATCACTAACAGCAGAGAACCCCACCCACCCTTGCCTTCAGTGTCACTGATAAATCTCGCCTCACTCTTCCAGCAGAGGATGAAACCGTCACTGGGCTCGGCAAGGCAATTTGAAAGCTGCTCCCGTACTCTGAGCTGCTGCTGTGGGTTTTGGCTATTCCTTTTGAAACAGCGAGACATGGAATGTGATCCACGCAAATGGAGAACTCATGCTTATACTTACAGCTTGCCTGCCATTAGCAGACCGATTCATTAAAAGCAAAGAAAACTCCTTTTCTTAACTGACCTTGAGCATTAGCTGGTTTAGCATGAGTGCTTCTCTGCAGGGACATTAAATAAATCGAAAAACCGACATCCTTAACTCCAAAACGTAATAATGGATGAACTGCCAACCGACAAAGTTGCAGTATGCCTCCAGCACAATATCTAGGTATTGAAATAAACTACTACATTTCTCAGGGAACCCCTCACCTAAAACTGACGCATAAATGCAATAATCGTGTAACCAATTATTAATAGACCTATGCACACTGCGCTTCCTATCTTCATCCTTATCGTCCTTCTTATCAACCTTTAAACAATCTTTGGTGGATGGTAATAACGACAAAATGGAGATAAATTCCAAACACCAAATGCGCTCTTTAATTCCGGAAGGCAAATGATAATCTAAGGGAGAAACCTCACAAGGAATTGCTGTGACGGTTCCGCCTGTGACAGGGACTAGAAGATCAAGGAGACTGGCTGCACGTGATTGACAGCCTCTTTAGTTTCACTTTTCTGTGTTGTTGCTGTGGATGACCACACCTCTTGTCTCAGGTGTAGCTTAAGTGGTCATTACTTCTCCTCTATTTAGTCTGGCCTCACCCATCATGCTATGCGTTTGATGGCTCCTTTATTTGTCAAAGTCTTGGTGTTGGTTCTCTCTGAGTTCCTGCTCGTCCACATAATTCTGGAAGTTAAAGGGCCCTGTTAGGGTGAGATTGGGCTTAGGTTCCTGCGTATGAACATTCCTACCATCAAGGTCTGTTCATACTGATAGCAGTCAGGGCTCGGCGTAGGGACTTACTAGGTGTGACTATTTCCCTTTCCCTAGGTTCCAGGCCTAATACCTTTCCCCTTCCCTTCTGTGTTCAGTGTGGAGTGTATTTACCACACTGCGCCGTGACATTATCAATCGCCGCAAACTGTAATTTTTTGTTTGTATCAGTGAGGCTATGGATCCTATCGCTGCACTGGCTGGACAATTGCAAGGTCTGTCTTTGGAGTTAGCTGACCTCCACACGCAGATCCAGGGATTACAGGCTGCTGGTGTCAGTAGTACTTACCAGGAAAATCAAAAACAAACTAGACAGCTCACAATCCTCTAGTTACGCTGCTCAGGAAGGGGCAACCCCCATCAAACAATTTAAAATATAATCCAAGCTGGGATTATATTTTGAGTAGTACTTAACAGGCCTGTCCTGAACCTAAGGTTTCACTTTCGGACAGGTTTTCAGGGGGAGTGACAACTACATTCAGTTCAGAGAGTCGTGTAAGTTGTACTTTAAGTTACGCCCACTCTCATCTGGGAATGACAGTCAAAGAGTTGGTATTATTATTTCGTTGCTTTTTCTCTGCCGACTGGATCACAGTCCCTCCGGTCAGTAGATTAATTTTTCAGAGCTCTAGGTCATATCTATGATGACCCGGATCGGATCTTCCTGGCCGAGATCAAGTTACGTGGTTTATGACAGGGAGAGCATTCTGCGGAGATCTATTGCTCTGAATTTAGGAGATGGGCTACGGAGTGAAATGATCCAGCTCTCCGCAGTCAATTCTGTCAGGGATGGTCTGAGAGGCTAAAGGACGCCTTGGCCTTTCACAAAAATACTGATTCACTGGAAGTGGCTATGTCCCTTGCCATAAGTATAGATAGACGCCTGAGAGAGAGATCAAAGGTCCCTCACTTTCAGGACGAACTATCATATAACGTGGCGGCTTCCTCTGACACCTTGGGAGGAGAGACTCCTGAGTTTATGCCTGGTGACGAACCCATGCAGTTAGAGGGAGCTACCCCTGGGCCTGCTTGCAAGAGTTCTATTCATAAGAAGGGAGTATGTTTTTTCTGTGGAAAAGGGGGACATTTTGTTAATGTTTGTCCGTACGTTCTGCGTCAAGGTAAAAACAAGAAGAAGACGTTTTCCCATCGCACTCTTGGTGGTGTGGGTGTGGAGTCAGAGAACTTACTTTTGCCATTTACTGGTAGTACCCGATTTCTCCTGTCTGCCGAGGTGGCGCTAGAGTCCAAAACTGTGGGAATTGAGGTGTTTTTTTGACAGTGGGGCAGGGGTTAATCTAGTTGATGGTCAGTTCGTCCGTATGCATAGGTTGACAACAAGTACATTAGAAAAAAGTATTCCGGTGTTCGCAATAGACTCCGCACCACTTACTCAGAAATGTTTGTTACAGATGGTGCAGGACATCCGTTTAAGAGTAGATGATTTTCCTCAGGAATCCATTTCGTGTTTTCTGCTGGAGGATCTTCCTGCTCCATTGGTTCTGGGTTTACCATGGTTGAGCAAACATAATCCTACCATTGACTGGCAAGCGAGACAGATTCTCAATTGGAGTAATTATTGCATGGACAACTTAATACATCTCTTTTTGTCTTGAACACTAATGCTGTTCCCTCTTTTCTTTCAGATTTTTCTGATGTATTTTCTGAGAGTGGTTGCCAGGGGTTACCCCCAGATCGGGAATATGATTATCCTATCAATCTTATTCCCTTAGCGAAGTTGCCCAAATCTAGGTTATATAACCTCTCTGAACCTGAAAGAGCGGCCATGCGAGAGTATATTGCCAAGAGTCTGGCAAAGGGACATATTAGACCTTCCAAGTCCCCATTGGAAGTGGGGTTTTTCTTTGTAAAGAAGAAAGACGGAATCCTTAGGCCATGCCTGGACTTCCGTGAGCTCAATCGTATTACGGTCCGTGATCCGTACCCCCTTCCTTTGATTCCTGACTTGTTTAATCAGATTGTTGGTGCCAAAGTGTTCTCCAAGTTGGACCTTAGGGGGGGATATAATCTGGTCAGGATCAAGGAAGGGGATGAATGGAAGACCGCGTTTAATACCCCAGAGGGTCATTTTGAGAGTCTGGTCATGCCGTTTGGATTAACTAATGCTCCTGCGGTTTTTCTGCATTTTGTTAATGATATATTACCTCAGTCTGACAGTGGAGCTCAGGAGGTCTGTGTGCTGTGATCTGAGGGCTGTGTTAGGATCCGCGGCTTGAGCCGGGCTGGAGGGCTCAGGCCCCTGTAAGGGCGAATAGGCCGCCTAACACCTGCCTGTGGACTTGACAAGGCAGAACTTCCAACAGGGTGTGAAGTAACACCTAGGAGAAAAAGTGACTGTTTTATATATGAACTCTCGGCTGCAGAAAAAAATTATGACATGGGTAATAGAGAGTTGCTGGCCATTAAGTTGGCTTTTGAGGAGTGGCGTCATTGGTTGGAAGGAGCTATTCATCCTATTACTGTGCTTACTGACCACAAAAATCTGGATTATCTGGAGTCGGCTAAACGACTGAACCCTAGGCAGGCTAGATGGTCGTTGTTTTTCACCAGATTAAATTTCATCGTCACCTATGACCCTGGGGTTAAGAACGTCAAGGCTGATGTCGCGTAGCTTCCCAGGGGGGGTGATTTGGAAGATCCTTGTCTGATATTGTCTGAAGTGGTAGTCATATCTGCCCTATATCCCGACCTTGAGGCAGAGGTGTTGGAGGCCCAGGGAGATGCACTGGATTCTTGTCCTCCGGGGAAGTTGTTTGGTCCTTCTGAATTACGTCACAAGGTGTTCGAGGAACATCACTGTACGGTTCTCACAGGACACCCTGGGAGCAGATCCACTGTCGATCTCATCTCTCGTAGATTCTGGTGTCCCGGGTTGCGTAAGAGTGTTGAGAACTATGTGAATGCTTGTAGTACTTGTGCACGTGCTAAGGTGACACATACTCAGCCTTCCGGATCTTTACTTCCATTGCCCATCCCGTCCAGACCTTGGACTCATTTGTCTCTACGGATTTTATCACAGATTTGCCTAATTCTTCAGGAAAAACAGTGATTTTGGTGGTTGTTGATCGCTTTAGTAAGATGGCGCACTTTATAACATTTCCAGGTCTACCTAATGCTAAAACTCTTGCACAGGTGTTTGTCGATAACATCGTGAAATTACATGGTGTTCCATCTGATGTGGAGTCTGATAGGGGGACTCAGTTTGGTTCCAAATTCTGGAAGGTTTACTGTACTCATCTGGGGGTACAATTGTCCTTCTCTTCGGCCTTTCATCCTCAGCCGAATGGACAGACTGAACGCATTAACCAGAATCTGGAGACTTATTTGAGATGTTTTGTCTCGGAGAACCAGGAGGAGTGGTCTTCATTTTTGTCTTTAGCCGAATTTGTTATAAATAACCGTAGACAGGAGTCCACTGATAAGTCGCAGTTTTTTGGGGCATATGGGTTCCACCTGCAATTTGGGCACAATTTCTGGTACGGAAACTTCTGGTATACCGGAAGAGGAACGATTTTCCTCTTCTTTGTCATCTATTTTGCGGAAGATTCAAAATAATCTAAAAAAAATGGGCAATAAGTATAAACGTATGGCTGACAAGAGACGTATGAATGGTCCGGACCTGAGAGTGGGTGATTCTGTGTGGCTGTCCACAAGAAACATTAAGTTGAAAGTACCCTCTTGGAAATTGGGTCCAAGGTTTATTGGTCCATAAAAAACCATTGCCATTGTTAACCCGGTTGCCTTTCGTCTTGAACTCCCTCAGGCTTTGAAAATTCATAATGTGTTCCATAAGTCGTTGTTGAAAAGATCTGTTGAACCGTCCTCCTTGCCTCCCACGTCTGTCATGGTGGACGATAATCTAGAATTTCAAATAGCCAGGATAGTGGAATCCCTCCAGTATCTCGTCCACTGGAAGCGTTACGGACCAGAGGAGAGGATGTGGGTTCCAGCAGCCGACGTTAATGCTAATCATCTTGTGAAAGCTTTTCACAGGGCTCATCCGAATAAAGATGGTCCTGGATGTCTGGAGGCCACCCGAAGAAGGGGGGGTACTGTCATGGTCCCACCTATAACAGGGACTAGAAGATTGAGGAGACTGGCTGCTTGTGATTGACAGCTTCTTTGGTTTCACTTTTCTGTGTTGTTGCTGGGGGTGACCACACCTCTTGTCTCAGGTGTAGCTTAAGTGGTCATTCCTTCTCCTCTATTTAGTCTGGCCTCACCCATCATGCTATACGGTTGATAGCTCCTTGTTTGTGGAAGTCCTGGTGTTGGTTCTCTCTGAGTTCCTGCTCATCCGCATACTTCTGGAAGTTAAGTTTATCTTCTTTGTTTTTTTCCCCTACCTGCTGATATTAGGCCTAAGGGGGTCTCTTATTCCTTCATCTGGAAAGGAATAGGCCATCAGTGTCCTGACACTATCTGCAGGGCCCTGTTAAGGAGAGATTGGGCTTAAGTTACTGCGTATGAACATTCCTACCATAAAAGTCTGTTCATACTGATAGCAGTCAGGGCTCGGCGTATGGACTCACTAGGTGTGACCATTTCCCTTTCCCTAGGTTCCAGGTCTAATACCTTTTCCCTTCCCTTCTGTGTTCAGTGTGGAGTGTATTTACCACACTGCGCCGTGACAATTGCTTCCCTAAAACATGTCTCAACTACACTTAAACATTTATTAAATCTAGGTAACCCATCAACTGACTGTTGTGCAGAACTAGCCCCAGCAGCGGACTTTGACATGTCACTACTATCAGGACCAGCCCAAACCCCAGCAGCCGAAAGGGTTAACAGATTTTAACATAAACTCAGAAAACATTTTCATAAAATCAAAAACTGAATTAGAAACAGACTGTACATTCATGTTCTCACCACTAGGGGTCGCCTCCTGGCTTCTTCCAGAGGAACAGTGTGCAGGCTCTTCACCCACAACACTAGCAGGACTAGGGATCGCAGATGAAGAGAACTTCTGACTGTAAGAGGTAGGCAAATCTTCACCCAGTCCTCTGGGCAGCTGAAGAGGGGGGGGGGGATTACGGATACTGCAGACGCTCCCCCAGCTCAGGATCCCTTTGCCTGCTACCGCTGCTCCTACAATGTACCTCACCTCTGAAAACAGGACACTGCTCCATACTGACAGAAGCGCTGCGTTCCCCAGCAGACACAGGACAGGGAAGCGTCTCACGGGAACGGCCTCTGGCTCCAGACATGGACGTACGTCCTCCGCTGCTCTTCCTCCTGCTGCCCACATATAAGGGAGGAGAATAAACTTCTCTAGCCCTCCTGGAGCGTTTAGCCGGTGTCGCGCTGCGTTCCTCCTCAGCTGCCATCTCCCTAGCTCCGCTGATAGGACCGGACTTATGAGCTTGGTCCCCTTCCCCTTTCTCCTCCACTGCTGTACTAGGGCACTCCAGACACGACCGCAGCCACTGCTCACCGCCCTCAGCTTCAGCTCATAGAATCAGCTCCCTCAGTAGGTGTCACCGCCAGTTCTGTGAGAAGATCTGGCAGACGTTCTTCTCTACCTCTTGTATGATGTTCTTTGTTTTGGTTTCACTTTCTCATCTCCTTTCCTTCTGCCAGGTGTCACTTATTTTGACTAATTGTCTTCCTTTATAATCCCTCCCATACTGCCTCACTTTGCGGTTTATACTACTTCCTGGATGAGGTGTTCACTGCTGGAGGCTGCTGCTGCTGTTTGCTCAGATAAGTAATTTACTTTATTGTGTTTCCTTGCTGGCTTGATTCTAGGTGACCCTGACTCCGTCCGTATTAAGTGCAGGGAGCCAGTGGTCGTGTCCCCTCACTATTATAAGGTTTTCAGGTGTCACACAGTATTAGGTACGCGGGCATGCAATCGTCTACCATACAGACCCTTGCATGTGCATAGCAGTCAGGGAGAGCTCTTAGGGTTTTATAGGGCTCACCTATAAGCTCCTTAGTTTGGGATCAAGCCAGTCGCTCGTTTATTTAAATGTTCCAGCTATCTGCTAACTTCATCCGTGACAGTAGGTCTTCCATAGTAAAGCTCTCCAGCGCTGATCCAGGTATTCTTTCTTCTTACAGACACAGACCCCAGCAGAGCACTCCAATATAAAAGGAGAATTTTCTGCCCGTTTACCTCCTGGACCAATCAAGATCAGAGAATCTTTCCACCTCAGAACTGGACAGGACCAGAAATGACCACTCGTGCCAAGGGGGGGAAACACACAAAAAAGGGGGGAGACACAACACCAGCCATATAGAACACATAGCCATATTGAACGAACCATTACACTTTCAATTAACAATGATGATGACTAGGCCACCATGTGTCCCCCAAGCTATATGCTATGGGGGACCCTTGACATTCTCCCTGGTAGCTATGCCACTCCTCTACCATATGTAACAACGGGGGAGGGGGAGTCACTTGGCTCTCTGGGATTGCATTTGCTCAGGTAGCAAATCTAGTACAGGTGGCACACCTGAAGAATCTATTCCAAAATCATCGATTTGGGTGAAAAACTGGCCACAACCAGCTTTTTTATCTCTTGTCAATCAGCATATATTTCTAACACAGGATACAAAACAAATCCTGGGACGTCTGGCCACTAACTAAGCAGTGGTTCTTTTTATCTGCCAGGACATAAGTCTACCACCCAGTGTCCCGAAAATACATTTCAATACCATATGGCGGTGGCCGCTGCTGCTGCCGCCCCTGGCCTCTGCATTGCCTGTGTCTTTCCCAGAGTGGGAGCCCTATTAGAAGAGCTCAGCCCACATTTAAATGAGCTCATTAGCTGGCTGCTAATTAAAGGGCTTTTCCAAGATATTTGTATTGATGATCTATTCTCAGGATAGGGAATCTTTTTGCTGCCGAGGTACATTTGGATATTTGTAACATCGTTCAGGGGCCATACAAAATTCTCAACTTTGGTCAAACATATACCGTATTTTTCGCCACATAAGACGCACTTTCCCCCCCCCCCAAAAGTTGGGGGAAAGTGCCCCTGCGTTTTATGAGGTGAATACTGGCAATTTACATCGCAGTCTGCGATGCTGCAGCATCGCAGACTGTGATGTATTAGTGAGGAGGGTCTGTAGTAGGCGGGAAGAGCGGCGGGGCCGTGCAGGCACTGTACTCTGGCCCGCCGCTCAGTATGTACTTTATACGTAGTGTTAATAATCATATCTAAACTGCGCTCCCCCTGCCCCCCATGTGTACCGTACTTACCGGTACATGTCACGCTCCTGTAGTAAGCACTAGCAGCTAGTAGGCAGGCCGGGCTCCAGGCGGCCGTAACTCACTGAGGTCATGTGCCTGCTCCGCCTACTTTATGAATGAAGCAGGCGGAGCAGGCACGTGACCTCAGTGAGTTACGGCCGCCCGGACTGCCTGCTAGCTGCTAGTGCTTACTACAGGAGCGTGACATGTACCGGTAAGTACAGTACACATGGGGATCAGGGGGAGCGCAGTTTAGATATGATGATTAACACTATGTATACAGTACATACTGAGCGGCGGGGCCAGAGTACAGTGCCTGCACGGCCCCGCAGCTCTCCCCGCCTACTACAGACCCTCCTTAGGGATCTGTGGATGGGATAATGATGGGGGGGGGGTCTGTGGATGGCATTATGATAGGGGGATCTGTGGATGGGACTGTTATGGGGGGATCTGTGGATGACACATATAGCAGTGTCATCCACAGATCCACTACCCCATAACAGTGCCATCCACAGATCCCCCCCATCATAATGCCATCCATAGATCCCCCCCACCATCATAATGCCATCCACAGATCCCCCCCACCATCATAATGCCATCCACAGATCCCCCCCACCATCATAATGCCATCCACAGATTCCCCCCACCATCATAATGCCATCCACAGCTCCCCCCCATAACAGTGCCATCCACAGATCCCCCACATAACAGTGCCATCCACAAATCCCCCACCCCATAACAGTGCATCATCCACAGATCCCCCATAATAGTGTCATGCACAGACCACCATTAGTTCAAACCCACCAAAAGCACACCTTTTGGTTAAAAATATATTTTTTCTTATTTTCCTCCTCAAAAACCTAGGTGCGTCTTATGGGCCGGTGCGTCTTATAGGGCGAAAAATACGGTAAGTGACTTAGGGCTTGTTCACATCACCGTTATGTATTCCATTATGGCGTTCCGTTATAACATGGTTATGACGGAAAATAACGAAATCCGTAAGACAGAAATCAAAACATAAACCTTTAGAGGCATTCCGTTTTGATCCGTCTTAATAGGAGTATATGAGCAAGCATAACGGGTCTGTCTGGTTTTCATTATGCTGGACGGAAAACTAAGTTTTGTCGACAGAACTTTGTTTTCCGTCCAGCATAACGGAAACCAGACGGACCCGTTATGCTTGCCCATATACTTCTATTATGACGGATCAAAACAGAATGCTTCTAAATGTCTTCGTTTTGATTTCCGTCTTATGGATGCCATTATTTTATGTTATAACCATGTTATAACGGAAAGCCATAATGGAATACATAACGGTGATGTGAGCAAGCCCTTATTTGGTCAATTATTTCCATCACTTAGGGCTCATGCACACGACCATTGTTGTTTTGTGGTCCGTTTTTCACGGATCTGTTGTTCCATATCTGAGGGTTTTTTTTCTCTGATTTAAGTCCTCTTCCGTTCCGTTATTCCACAAAACATATCCGTATGGTTTCCGTATGCAATCAGTTTTTTGCAGATCGGAAACGGAAACAGTAACTTATTAATCACCAAACACATGAGCAATATGGGCTAGGCATAGCTTTTCTACAGTATGGATCCGCAAAATACAGATTTTGAAGAGGGCTTTTGAGGACAATAATAGGACATGCACTACTTTTTTGCGGAATGGAAATACGGAAACGGAATGTACACGGAGTACCTTCTGTTGTTTTTGCGGACCCATTGAAGTGAATGGTTCCACACACGGTCCACAAAAAAACCCAGAATGGAAGCGGAAATAAAATACGTTTGTGTGCATGAGCTCTTATTGTGAGGCAAATTCAGGAACCAAGCCTACTCCTGGATTAGGTATCATGAATAGATCTGCACCTGTTCTGTGGGTTTGACCCCCACCTGCTTTGGGCTGAAATAAGCCTAAGAGCTCATTCACACGAATGCGTGCTGCCCGTTGCCGTACTGCAGACCGCATTTGCTTCAATGGGTCCGCAAATCCGGAGATGCGGAACAGTGTGGAACGGAAGCACGGAACGGAACACTACGGAAGCACTACGGAGTGTTCTCTGGGGTTCCATTCCGTGCCTCCGCACCGCAAAAAGATAGAACTTGCTCCATCTTTTTGCGGAATGGACGGAAAGCGGACCTATTTAAGTGAATGGGTCTGCGATCCCTATGCGGTAGCCCCATGGACGGTGCCCGTGCATTGCGGAGCGCAATTTGCAGTCCACAGCACGGGCTTCACATGGTCATGTGAACAAGCCCTAATAGCGATGCACAGTCATTCTACATCTAACAGAGGGGATTCAAACGCATGTGTTTGCACTGCCATAATATGGATTAAAACAACCTTTTTTTCTCCACTACTTTATTGGAGCTGCCACCATGTTCTTATCTGGTTTCACTAAAGAGTCATTGGGACACATCTGTAGATCTGCATTTAGTTTTTTTTGCTTTATTGAAGGATGCTGTATGCTTTTTTTTTTTTGCTTAGCTAGGGGTTAGTTAGGAATGTTGGTGGCCTGCACATCATTATATATTTGAGCTGCCTGTCATTCACAGTAAAGCCTCATTCACATATCAATGTTCCACAAACGCGTGCTGTATGTGTTCTCCACAGACAGCACACGTACCTATTCATTATAATGTGTGTATTCACACATCAGTTTTTCGCCATGGTCTATGGGTCCGTGTTTTTAGCATGGATGCATGCTCTATTTTGTCCATTATTTACAGATCCATCTCGTCCATTTTAGTCTATGGGTCCGTGAAAACCACGGGTGCAACATGGATGCCATCTGTGTTTCACAGATCATTAGGAAGAGATGATTTGAAAATGATTTTGCAGCTGTGCAGTGTCAGTGAAACACGGATGACACACGGACAGCAAAAAACAGATCCATCACAGACATCTCTGTACTGAGGCATCACTGACCACCTTTTTACGGATTTGAACATGGACATGTGAATGAGGCTTAACTGTTTCGCTACCAGAAAGGACTAGCTATGTATGTTGCTGCACTGCACAGTGATGTACACCGAGATACATTCTCTCTAAGGTTTAACTGCAGGCCGGGATAGACCTGATTTAACACGCTTTGTGTTGAATTAATTCAAATCAAAGCAAATCTTTGGGAAAAATTGGGCTAAGCGACCAAATCGAATTTTTGAAAACTTAGTTCATCTCGAATCTGCACCTGTTCTGTGTTTAGACACACAGGCTTACAATTAGGCTACATTCAAACATATTTTGTTTCCGTGCCTGTTCCGGTATTTTTTTGCGGATAGGATGCAGACCCATTCATTTCAATAGGTCTGCAAAGCACACTGTGTGCTATTCGCATCTGTATGTCCGTTCCGTAGCCCCGCAAAAAAATAGAACATGTCCTATTCTCATATAGCTCCAGCAAAGGGTTAGCAGCGCTTGCAAAATGGATATTTATACTACCCTCGACGCTTGCGCACTGGGACGTAATTTTTCCCTACCCCCACACTGCGCAGGCGCGGAGATTGGATGGATTTTCAGGAGTTAACCGCGCTTGCGCAATGAGCCGATATAGCTGCAGCTATTCTCATATAGCTCCAGCAAAGGGTTAGCAGCGCTTGCGAAATGGATATTTATACTACCCTCGGCGCTTGCGCACTGGGACGTAATGTTTCCCTACACCTACACTGCGCAGGCGTGGAGTTCGGATGGATTTTCAGGCGTTAACCGCGCTTGCGCAATGGGCCGTAATATTTCCCTACTTCGGCTCTCCGGCGCATGCGCAGTGTCCCAGTGTGCTGCTGAACTCCGCAGTGAGATTTTCCCTAAACTGTCCTTTTGCGCATGCGCAGATCGTCAAAACTAAGGAACGCCTCCACATGTCATTTCCAGTGCGATAGGTAGTTAGGAGGTAGGGAAATCTCACGAAGTAGGGTAATGTAACGTTACATCGGCTTCTCTTCTGTCTTCTTCTTTGCTGTGCACAGGAAAAGGACCTTTGATGACGTCACTGCGTTCATCACATGGTCCGTCACATGATCCATCACCATGGTAAAAGATCACGTGATGGACCATGTGATGAGCGCAGTGACGTCATCAAAGGTCCTATTCCTGTGCACAGCAAAGAAGAAGACAGAAGTAAAGCTGGGCTGCGCGATCAAGCAGATTAATGTGAGTTATATTATTTTTTAATTTTTTTTAACCCCTCCAGCCCTATTGTACTATGCATTCTGTATTAAGAATGCTATTATTTTCCCTTATAACAATGTTATAAGGGAAAATAATTAAATCGACACAAAACCTAGCCCAAACCCGAACTTCTGTGAAGAAGTACGGGTTCGGGTCTGGGTACCAAACATGCCGATTTTTCTCCCGCGCGTGCAAAACGCATTACAATGTTTTGCACCCGCGCGGAAAAACGTAAACATGGAACGCAATCGCAGTGAAAACTGACTTGTTTTAGTGTCAAAATCGCACCATTTTCCCTGAACGCACCCTGAACCCATCCGGCCCCAATCCGCAACGCTCGTGTGAAAGGGGCCTAAGGGTGAATATTACTTCTCTTTTTTAATCCACTTTTGGTTCTGGCTTCTGCAACTGCATCAAAAAACCTGCATGTGTGGATTCACCCTCAGGGCAGGACAGTCAGGGCCGGTGCTATAATAAGGCAGACCAAGCGGCTGCCTTAGGGCGCAGAGACGGAGGGGGGGGGGGGGGGGGGGAAAAAAGATTTTTTTTAATACCCCATATTTTTACCCTGGGTCTTATGGGGCGAATACTAATGAAGAGCTTCCATTTTAGAAGCGCTTCATTAGTACCGGAGGACTGGGAAGCGGTGGAGGATCTGTACTCACCTCTTCCTGGTCATCCGCTCGGCTGTCTGCTGTAAAGGGCTGCGTGTGACCATGTGACCTCACTGTGCGCAGCCTTCACACCTGACAGTCGAGAACCAGGAAGTAGAGAGAGAGCGCTGGCGGCGTCCAGGAGCAGGAGAGGTAAGTTATTATTATTATTTTTTATTTGTGCTGATGGCTGACATGGGGGGGCATGATGGCTGACATGGGGGGAATGATGGCTGACATGGGGGGCATGATGGCTGACATGAGGGGGCATGATGGCTGACATGGGGGGGGGCATGATGGCTGACATGGGGGGGCATGATGGCTGACATGGGGGGCATGATGGCTGACATGGGGGGGCATGATGGCTGACATGGGGGCATGATGGCTGACATGGGGGGCTTATGGCTGACATGGGGGGCTGATGGCTGACATGGAGGCATGATGGCTGACATGGGGGGGCTGATGGCTGACATGGGGGGCTGATGGCTAACATGGGGGCATGATGGCTGACATGGGGGCATGATGGCTGACATGGGGGCATGATGGCTGACATGGAGGACGTATCTGAGGCATTGGGGTATGATCTGAGGTCTGATTAACATTGGGGGTCTGATTGCTTGTCTGACCTGAGGTGAAATTGAAAATATTTTTTCTTATTATCCTCCTCTAAATCCTAGGTGCGTCTTATGGGCCGGTGCGTCTTACAGGGCGAAAAATACTGTCCTCAAACCAGCAATTGAAGCAGAGAGAAGATACCACACAGAGGAGAAGCCAGCTGCTGCAGATGGGACCAGGGCCAGGTAAGCTGCGAGTGGGGGAGGGGGGGGGAATGTAGCTTCGCTTGTGTTGGCAAAAATCCTTGCACCGGCCCTGAGGACAGTCCAACCTCAAGAAACGCTGTGTCTACCTTTGAATGAGAAGCCAAAGACACAGTTAATGCTCCACCTCATATATACAGTTACAAGAAAAAGTATGTGAACACTTTGGAATGATATGGATTTCTGCACAAATTGGTCATAAAATGTGATCTGATTGTAACGGGGTTCCGAGGGTGCACTCGGTCCCCCATTGCCCACAGACCTGTTGCTTAGCTTTGGGAATGAGGATCTGTGTTTGACCTCATTCCCAGGGCGGCTTTACTAGCTGGGTGGCTCCCTGCTCCTAGTCTGCCTTGAGCGCCGAGCTGATCACTCGGTGCTCGACTGGTTGGTCTGTCGGTCATGTGACGCTGGCCATGTCAAATGACCCTCACTCCCCACTATAAATACAGGCAGCCTGCTGGCCACAGATTGCCTGTTAATTTAGGTTCCACCTGCGATTTTGTCTTTTCTGGCGTACTGACCCCCTGCTGAACTCCTGACGATCCTCTGCTGACTTCTTTGGTACTTCACGACTCTCTTGATATGTATGACCCCGGCTTCTCCTGACTATTCTCTGCTTGCTCGATTTGTACTTTGTAGATTTCCTGGTATTGACTCGGTCCGTTCACGTTCTGTTGTTTGTCTGTCTGTCATCCCTGCACTTAGTCCAAGCTAGGGATTGCCGTCCAGTTGTCCCCTGTCATTAGGACTCGCGAGGCAAGTAGGCAGGGCCAGGGGTGAGGGTGGAGCGCAGTGGTCACTTCCCTCCCCCCTGTGTGTGTGTGTACGTGACCGTTACAGATTAACAGGCCTACTGAAACCACTGTACCATGAAACCACTGTACCATGAACCCTGACTGAGCATGTGTCAAACCTGACGCAGATTCTTTCCCTAGAAATAGGACAATACGCCGCTGCTCCTCAGGCCTCTGGTCCGAACTTGAGCCCTCATATGGAGCCACCGATCAAGCTTCCAGAGCCCTTCTCTGGAGTTCGGAGGAAGTTTCACTCCTTTAACCCCTTAAGGACCTAGGACGTACCGGTACGCCCTATTTCCCGAGTCCTTAAGGACCCAGGACGTACCGGTACGTCCTGACTTAAAATGTGTATTCCGGCGCCCCAGGGGTTAATTGGAACGGGATTTCGGCTGAAATCATTCAGCCGGCATCCCGTAACAATGCAGGGGGGGGTCATTTGACCCCCCCGTATCGGCGATCGCAGCAAACCGCAGGTCAATTCAGACCTGCGGTTTGCTGCGCTTTTTGCAGTTTCTGATCGCCGCGGTCCCTGACCGCGGGGATCAGAAACTTTAGAGTGGCTAAAATCATTATTTTTCACCCCCCCCCCTGCACCCCTGCACGATTTTATGCCGGAGGGTGGTGGGGGGGGGGGGGTGTCGCAGGCGGTGGGGGCGTTGCGGGAGGCGGGCGGTGCGGCAGGCGGGATCGCGATCCCCCGCCCGCCTCCCCATGAACGATCGTTGGCTTCTAGTGGGTATACCAGGGTGCCAGCACATTGCTGGCACCCTGGTATAAACGGCTGACATCTGTGAAGATGTCAGCCGTTTAACCCTTTCCATACCGCGGTCCGTACGGACCGCTGTATGGAAAAAGTTAACTGTCATCGGTCAGGGAGCTCCCTCCCTCTCCATCGGGGGGCTGCTGTGGCTTTGCAGCCCCCCGATGGAGAGGGAGAGAGCCCCCAGAGAGCCCCCCTCAGCCCCGTGCTTACCCTTCCCCGTCTGCGAAGTTCTGAGCAGACGGGGAGGGTTCCCATGGCAACAGGACACCTGCTCAGGCGTCCTGCTGTCCATGGTGCTGAACAGATCTATGCTAAAAGCACAGATCTGTTCAGTGTAAGTAAAATACAGTACAGAACAATATATATTGTTCTGTACTGTATTATACAGACACCAGACCCACTGGATCTTCAAGAACCAAGTGGGTCTGGGTCACAAAAATGTAAAAAAAAGTGAAAAAAGTTAAGATAAAAAAAAAACATTTATCACTGAATAAAAATTAAACAAATAAAATAAACTACACATATTAGGTATCGCCGCGTCCGTAACGACCTGATCTATAAAATGGTCATGTTACTTTCCCCGCACGGTGAACGCCATAAAAATAAAAAAATAAAAACTATGAGAAAATTGAAATTTTGCCCACCTTACTTCCCAAAAAAGGTAATAAAAGTGATCAAAAAAGTCGCATGTACGCCAAAATAGTACCAATCAAACCATCATCTCATCCCGCAAAAAATGAGACCCTACTCAAGATAATCGCCCAAAAGCTGAAAAAACTATGGCTCTTAGACTATGGAGACACTAAAACATGATTTTTTTTAAAAAAAAATGAACTCATTCTGTAAAACTTACATAAATAAAAAAAAAAGTATACATATTAGGTATCGCCGCGTCCGTATCGACCGGCTCTATAAAAATATCACATGACCTAACCCCTCAGATGACCACCGTAAAAAAATAAAAATAAAAACAGTGTAAAAAAAGCCATTTTTTGCCATCTTACGTCACAAAAAGTGTAATAGCAAGCGATCAAAAAGTCATATGCACCCCAAAATAGTGCCAATCAAACCGTCATCTCATCCCGCAAAAAATGAGACCCTACTCAAGATAATCGCCCAAAAACTGAAAAAACTATGGCTCTTAGAATATGGAGACACTAAAACATTTTTTTGGTTTTAAAAATGAAGTTATTGTATAAAACTTACATAAATAAAAAAAAATGTATACATATTAGGTATCGCCGCGTCCGCGACAACCTGCTCTATAAAAATACCACATGATCTAACCTGTCAGATGAATGTTGTAAATAACAAAAAAAAAAAACGTGCCAAAAAAGCTATTTCTTGTTACCTTGCTGCACAAAAAAGTGTAATATAGAGCAACCAAAAATCATATGTACCCTAAACTAGTACCAACAAAACTGCCACCCTATCCCGTAGTTTCTAAAATGGAGTCACTTTTTTGGAGTTTTTACTCTAGGGGTGCATCAGGGGGGCTTCAAATGGGACATGGTGTCAAAAAAAACAGTCCAGCAAAACCTGCCTTCCAAAAACCGTATGGAATTCCTTTCCTTCTGCGCCCTGCCGTGTGCCCGTACAGCGGTTTACGACCACATATGGGGTGTTTCTGTAAACTACAGAATAAGGGCCATAAATATTGAGTTTTGTTTGGCTGTTAACCCTTGCTTTGTAACTGGAAAAAAAATATTAAAATGGAAAATCTGCCAAAAATGTGAAATTTTGAAATTGTGTCTCTATTTTCCATTAAATCTTGTGCAACACCTAAAGGGTTAACAAAGTTTGTAAAATCAGTTTTTAATAGCTTGAGGGGTGTAGTTTCTTAGATGGGGTCACTTTTATGGAATTTCTACTCTAGGGGTGCATCAGGGGGGCTTCAAATGGGACATGGTGTCAAAAAACCAGTCCAGCAAAATCTGGCTTCCAAAAACCAAACCGCGCACCTTTCACTCTACGCCCTACTGTGTGCCCGTACAGTAGTTTACGGCCACATATGGGGTGTTTCTGTAAACGGCAGAGTCAGGGCAATAAAGATACAATCTTGTTTGGCTGTTAACCCTCGCTTTGTTAGTGGAAAAAATGGGTTAAAATTGAAAATTAGGCAAAAAAATGAAATTCTCAAATTTCATCCCCATTTGCCAATAACTCTTGTGCAACACCTAAAGGGTTAACGACGTATGTAAAATCAGTTTTGAATACCTTGAGGGGTGTAGTTTCTTAGATGGGGTCACTTTTAGGGAGTTTCTCCTCTTGGGGTGCATCAGGGGGCTTCAAATGGGACATGGTGTCAAAAAACCAGTCCATAAAAATCAGCCTTCCAAAAACCATATGGTGCACCTTTCACTCTACGCCCCGCTGTGTGGCCGTACAGTAGTTTACGGCCACATATTGGGTGTTTCTGTAAACGGCAGAGTCAGGGCAATAAAGATACAGTCTTGTTTGGCTGTTAACCCTTGGTTTGTTAGTGGAAAAAATGGGTTAAAATGAAAAATTTGACAAAAATATGAAATTCTCAAATTTCCTCCCCATTTGCCAATAACTCTTGTGCAACACCTAAAGGGTTAACAATGTATGCAAAATCAGTTTTGAATACCTTGAGGGGTGTAGTTTCTTAGATGGGGTCATTTTTGGGTGGTTTCTATTATGTAAGCCTCGCAAAGTGACTTCAGACCTGAACTGGTCGCTAAAAATTGAGTTTTTGTAAATTTCTGAAAAATTTCAAGATTTGCTTCTAAACTTCTAAGCCTTATAACATCCCCAAAAAATAAAATATCATTCCCAAAACAATTCAAACATGAAGTAGACATATGGGGAATGTAAAGTCATCACAATTTTTTGGGGTATTACTATGTATTACAGAAGTAGAGAAACTGAAACTTTGAAATTTGCTAATTTTTTTCAAATTTTTGGTAAATTAGGTATTTTTTTGTGATGGCCTGGATAAGTCAAAGCGTTTTAAAGTTATGAGCACTTAAAGTGACACTGGTCAGATTTGCAAAAAATGGCCTGGTCCTTAAGGTGAAAATGAGCCCAGTCCTTAAGGGGTTAAGGAGAGCTGTAAATTGTATTTTAGTTTACGCCCCTTGTCTTCCGGGTCGGAAAGCCAACGGGTGGGCTCCCCAGGAGTGGGGAATCCCCAGGAATGGGCCTTTTCTTTACCCCCTGATGCTAGTTGTTTAACCACGGTAGAGGGTTTTTTTCAGGCTCTGGGTACCCTGTATGATGAACCAGACAGGGCCCTGGTAGCCGAAACTGCGCTGAAAGCATTGGTTCAAGGCAACCTCTCTGCGGAGGAGTATTGCACCCAATTTAGAAGGTGGTGTGTTCCCTCAGGGTGGAATGAGCCAGCTCTTAAGTGTCAATTCAGGTCAGGCCTATCTGATAATCTAAAAGACCTACTAGTGAGTTATCAGCTCCCTGAGACTCTTGAGGAGACTATGACCCTAGCAGTCCGACTCGACCAACGTGTGAGAGAAAGACGACAGGAACGACAGTTCTCTTCTCAGGTACTGGTCCAGTCTGAGGGTTGCACCAGGAGTGGTGTGGAGGTCTCCTCTGAAGAACCTATGCAAATTGGGATGACCAGAGAGGATCAGCGCCGCAGACGTGGGATCTGTTTCTACTGTGGAGATCCTGACCATTGGATCAATCAGTGTCCAAAGAGGATCCTTTCTGATAAGGCTTCCAAGACAAGACCACCAAGGGACCAGGTACTCCCTGTTATTACTAAGAGTAAGCTTTTAGTTCCTATAACAATTTCTCTGGGTTCT
This sequence comes from Bufo bufo, assembly GCF_905171765.1. Classification (NCBI taxonomy): domain Eukaryota; kingdom Metazoa; phylum Chordata; class Amphibia; order Anura; family Bufonidae; genus Bufo; species Bufo bufo. The sequence goes on from NC_053389.1 coordinate 342,756,613, forward strand.
ATAAGTGGTCGGGTCAGGCCTTTATAGATTCGGGCTCAGCGGCCAGCTTTATTGACCAGGGGTATGCTACTAGACAGGGTATTCCAATTTTTACCCACGCCCATCCATATCATGGCCATCGACTCCACTCCCCTGGTGGGGGGTACTGTGAGGTCATGTACCTCAGAAATTTCCTTAGCTGTGGGAGTGTGCCACTTAGAGAAATGTTCCCTGTTAGTCCTAGAGAACTTACCAGTCGAGGTGGTATTGGGGATGCCGTGGCTCCAATTACACAATCCTACGATTGATTGGACCAGAGGGGAACTGGTGAGTTGGGATCTGAGTGCGGCTCGTGTTTGGCTAGAATACGGGTTGGGTTCTCTGTGGAGACTGAGGTATTACCTGCAGTCATAAAGGAGTATGCTGATGTGTTCTCGTCGTCGTCCACAGAGGCTCTTCCTCCCCATAGATCTTATGATTGCGCCATAGTCCTGGAGAAGGGGGCAAGGTTTCCTAAGGGGCGTATTTACAATCTTTCCAAACCTGAACGTGAGGCCATGGAAGATTACATTAAGGAAAGTCTCATTAAGGGGCACATTAGACCCTCAGTTTCTCCCATGGGGGCGGGGTTTTTCTTTGTTAAGAAGAAGGATGGTGGTCTTAGACCCTGTATAGATTACCGGAAATTAAATGAGATCACTATCCGGAATACTTACTCCCTCCCATTGATTCCGGATTTATTTAGCCAGGTATTAGGGGCGGCCTGGTTTTCTAAGATTGATTTAAGAGGAGCATACAATTTAATCCGAATCAAGGAGGGGGACGAGTGGAAAACAGCATTCAATACCCCGGCTGGTCACTTTGAATATCTCGTTATGCCTTTTGGACTCATCAATGCCCCGGCTGTGTTCCAAAATTTCATGAACGATATTCTTAGGGAGTTCTTGGGAAAATTTGTCATTGTATATCTTGACGACATTTTGATATTTTCCCCTGATTTTAAGACTCATGTGTTTCATGTTAGACAGGTGTTGGAGGTGTTGAGAGAGAACCAATTATCTGCTAAACAGGAAAAATGTGTTTTTGGGGTGCAGGAGATTATATTTCTCGGACATGTTCTGACTCCCCATGCCATAAAGATGGATCCTAGCAAGGTTTTAGCGATTAAGGGATGGGTAAGACCATCATCCTTAAAGGCCTTACAACGTTTCCTTGGATTCGCTAACTACTACCGTAAGTTCATAAAGAATTTCTCGGTAATCGCTAGACCACTGACCGACCTCACTAAAAACGGGGCGGATCTGGAAAACTGAGGCCTTAGATTAATTTGAAACCCTAAAGGATGCTTTCAGTAGCGCTCCCATTCTAACCCAGCCAGATCAGGAAAAACCTTTTATCGTGGAGGTGGATGCTTCTGAGGACGGGGCAGGAGCAGTCCTCTCGCAAGGTCCTGCTACCCTCACTAACCTGAGACCTTGTGCTTTTTTTTCCAGAAAGTTTTCCCCCTCTGAGAGAAATTATGACATAGGAAATCGGGAGTTACTGGCCATTAAGTGGGCATTTGAAGAATGGAGACATTTTCTTGAGGGGGCAAAACATTGTGTTACTGTTGTTACCGATCATAAGAACCTAATGTTTCTCGAGTCGGCTAAAAGGCTAAATCCCCGTCAGGCTAGATGGGCATTGTTTTTTACTCGCTTTAATTTTTCCATATCTTTCAGACCTGGAAGTAGAAACGTGAAGGCCGACGCATTCTCTCAGAGTTTCTGTGCGTACCAGCCTACAGAGACTCTACCTGAAACCATTTTACCAGCTAAGGTCTTCGTAGCAGCCTTGTCTCAGGACATCACGACTCTCATCAAGGCTGAACAACACCTAGCTCCGCCATCCACTCCTACAGATAAGTTGTTTGTTCCCGTACAGTTTCGTCTCCAACTGCTGGGTGAGTGTCATGACTCTGTTTTTTGTGGACATCCGGGCATTGAGGGCACTAAAGAGCTGGTTTCCAGATCATTCTGGTGGCCTACTTTAACTAGAGACGTCAAGTCTTATGTGTTGGCTTGTGAGGTTTGTGCGAGGTCTAAGACCCCTAGGACTCGCCCGACTGGGGACCTACGACCCTTACCCATTCCCAGTAGACCCTGGTCTCATATCTCGATGGATTTTATCACTGATCTGCCACCTGCAGAGGGTAAAACTGTGGTTTGGGTAGTGGTCGATAGATTCAGCAAGATGGCTCACTTTATTCCCCTGCCTAAACTCCCGAGTGCGAAGACCCTAGCATCTTTGTTTGTGGAAAACCACGTTTACATGGCATTCCAGAAAATATTGTATCTGACAGGGGTGTGCAGTTTGTGTCCAAGTTTTGGAGGGCCTTCTGTCTGAGATGCCGGATTTCTCTGTCCTTTTCATCTGCTTATCACCCTGAAAGTAATGGACAGACTGAGCGCCTCAATCAGTCGGTGGAACTATTTCTCAGGGCATATGTTGCAGATGATCAACAGTTGTGGGTGAAATACCTTCCATTAGCCGAGTTTGCTCTGAATAACCGTGTTAATTCCTCTGCTGGGGTCTCTCCTTTTTTTTGTAACTATGGCTTTCATCCTCATTTTCTTTCTGGGTCATCCGTCTCCTCCTCTAACCCTGAGGCGGATAGGCTCTCCTCTGAACTGTGCACAGTTTGGGCCCGGGTTCAATCGAACTTAGAAAAGGCTCAAAGTTCTCAGAAACTCAAGGCCGATAGGAGACGTTCAAGGGGGGTAAATTTTCAGGTTGGGGATAAGGTATGGTTGTCCTCCAAGAATCTCTCTCTTAAGGTAGATTCTAAAAAGTTTGCTCCTCGTTTTATTGGACCATATAAGATCACGGAGGTGATTAACCCGGTATCTTTTAGGTTGGAGCTGCCCGAGTCATTCCACATTCATAATGTGTTCCATAAGTCTCTACTTAAAAAATATTTTGAACCGGTAGTACCATCAAAAGCCTCGCCTCCGCCGGTTCTTGTTAATGATGCTGTCGAGTATGTGGTGTCTAAAATAGTGGATGTCAGGAAGGTGCGTAATTCCTTGCAGTACCTGATTCACTGGAAGGGGTATGGACCTGAAGAGAGATCTTGGGTACCTGCCAGGGAGGTTCATGCTCCTAGACTTGTTCTAAAATTTCATTTAGAACACCCTGATAAGCCATCACCTGAAGTCTTGGGTCCGGTGGCCCCTCGTAAAAGGGGGGGTACTGTAACGGGGTTCCGAGGGTGCACTCGGTCCCCCATTGCCCGCAGACCTGTTGCTTAGCTTTGGGAATGAGGATCTGTGTTTGACCTCATTCCCAGGGCGGCTTTACTAGCTGGGTGGCTCCCTGCTCCTAGTCTGCCTTGAGCGCCGAGCTGATCACTCGGTGCTCGACTGGTTGGTCTGTCGGTCATGTGACGCTGGCCACGTCCCATGACCCTCACTCCCCACTATAAATACAGGCAGCCTGCTGGCCACAGGTTGCCTGTTAATTTAGGTTCCACCTGCGATTTTGTCTTTCCTGGCGTACTGACCCCCTGCTGAACTCCTGACTATCCTCTGCTGACTTCTTTGGTACTTCACGACTCTCCTGGTATTTATGACCAGGCTTCTCCTGACTATTCTCTGCTTGCTCCATTTGTACTTTGTAGATTTCCTGGTATTGACTCGGTCCGTTCACATTCTGTTGTTTGTCTGTCTGTCATCCCTGCACTTAGTTCAAGCTAGGGATTGCCGTCCAGTTGTCCCCTGTCATTAGGACTCGCGAGGCAAGTAGGCAGGGCCAGGGGTGAGGGTGGAGCGCAGTGGTCACTTCCCTTCCCCCTGTGTGTGTGTGTACGTGACCGTTACACTGATCTTCATCTAAGTCACAACAATAGACAATCATAGTCTGCTTAAACTAATAACACACAAAGAATTAAATGTTACCATGTTTTTATTGAACACACCTCGTAAACATTCACAGTGCAGGTGGAAAAAGTATGTGAACCCCTAGACTAATGACATCTCCAAGAGCTAATTGGAGTGAGGTGTCAGCCAACTGGAGTCCAATCAATAAGATGAGATTGGAGGTGTTGGTTACAGCTGCCATGCCCTATAAAAAACACACACCAGTTCTGGGTTTGCTTTTCACAAGAAGCATTGCCTGATGTGAATGATGCCATACACAAAAGAGCTCTCAGAAGACCTAAGATTAAGAATTGTTGACTTGCATAAAGCTGGAAAGGGTTATATAAGTATCTCCAAAAGCCTTGCTGTTCATCAGTCCACGGTAAGACAAATTGTCTATAAATGGAGAAAGTTCAGCACTGCTGCTACTCTTCCTAGGAGTGGCCGTCCTGTAAAGATGACTGCAAGAGCACAGCGCAGACTGCTCAATAAGGTGAAGAAGAATCCTAGAGTGTCAGCTAAAGACTTACAAAAGTCTCTGGCATATGCTAACATTCCTGTTAGCGAATCTACGATACATAAAACACTAAACAAGAATGGATTTCATGGGAGGATACCACAGAGGAAGCCACTGCTGTCCAAAAAAAAAACATTGCTGCACGTTTACAGATTGCACAAGAGCACCTGGATGTTCCACAGCAGTACTGGCAAAATATTCTGTGGACAGATGAAACCAAAGTTGAGTTATACCAAATTTGTGGTGTACCTTATGAACTGTAGTTTGTGTAAACTGCAGTACTTGGTTGCACCACAAACACCCTGAAGACAAGGATACGCAAGCATCTTTTATACATCAATAATGAGAAGGCGTTGAATATTTCTGCTGGGTCTAAACACTTTACTGATATTCATAAGAGAGATTTATCCTCCTTTACTTTTATTGGTATTGAAAGGGTGTCTAGACCATTTAGAGGTGGAGACCATAGGAGAAAGCTCTTGGCCATGGAAGCATTCTGGATTTTCATATTAGAAACTAGAGCCCCAAATGGTCTAAATAAAAGACAGGATGTAATTTAATATTTAATTTATATTAGGATATTTTATCATGATATATTATGCACTTTATTGTAGGGTATTCAGTGATAGACGTCATTTTCGATGTTATCATGTATATGAAGTATTGTTTTTTTCATTATAGGCTTCTTCCCCTCCTCCCCCTCTCCTTGAATTAGTCATGAACCTGTGGAGACCTAATGATATTCACCTGATCATTTATGTGTTGATTCACTATTGGTTACCTGATTTTTCAAAAGTGTATTTTACCTGTTGCTTCCGTCGACATCTAGCGGTCGTGTCTTGACCATCAACCCAGCGGTGCTTGAATGGTTGACTTGGTCTTCGACTTCATCGCAAGAGACATCAGACACCCGCAGCCAAGAGTCGGTGGGTTCCTCTGACACGACGCTTAGTTGGCATGGCCCGGGAGCAGTCCCTGTGCCCCCAACTGTCCTCAATCTGCCTCTGTCATTTTCTGTTCCCTCAGCGTGAGAAGTATTATATGCTGTAGGCTCGGCTTCACTTTTCAGTGAGGACAAGCTACTAGAGGACAGTCAGCAGCTACTGCCCAGCCAAGATCTGGAGGAAACATCCACCGCTTCCTTCTGTAGACCGGCAAGTAGTGATGATGAGAGGCGCGTGTCACGGCTGAGGATGGGGGAATCCCTCAGCCGTGTGCCGAGGGATGATGGTCGCTGCTTGACCAGGACAAACAGGATTAGGGAGCAGGTCACCTCCTACAGCGTCCCTAACCTGACCCTAACTCCTACCTGCATGGGCCGACCTTGAAGGTAGGAGGACCCATGCGCAGGAACCTCGGAGCCCTAACTTACCCTCCGACCGGTCCCTGGGCTAGGAGTCAGAGTAAGACATCCTGTTCCTTCTGGATACGGAGGAACAGGAGTCTCACTGGCCCAGCTGCAAGCAAGGGGAAACAAATGCAACCTGTGGCAATGGCAGGTACTTGCCACAAACATAGCAGAGACCCACCACAGACAACTAAGCCTGGAACCCATGTGGATGTACTGCCCACAGACAGCAGGACTCAGCACACAAACACACAACACACGGGAACCCAGGACCACAGGTGCAATAAAGAAACATAAAACCAAACACATCTTCCAGACACCAAAGGACATATATTTAGCTTATGACCAGAAGGTTGGCCCCCACTGGCAGTTGGTAAGTAACCAGGAGGATGTCTACAGCCAGCATGGCTGAAACACCCTCTCTGGCTACTGCCTACAACTGAGGCTTTATAGGGCCAAGAGGGCACACCCAACAATCAGACACACCCCTTGACTCACACACACTGAAAGGGAGTTAACCCTTCCAAAACCACAGAAGGGAAAACATAACTTAAAGGGGAAGTGTCCAGACAACAAACACACTGTGGCTGTTGCCGCAGGCAACGACATGGGTGGCCAGCGTGTCCTGGGAGTCAGCCCGAAGGCCGGGACACTGCCACCACATGTACATAATACAACCAAACGTTGCCCCGGACAGCCACAGTGATGGGAAAATGTCAGTGCACACCAAACATAAACAAAGTGCACACAGACATACAAAAGGGCTTACAAACGCGCACACAACTCCGAGGGAACCGCACACATAGCTGTTGTCCGCGGCAACCGCACTTGAGGCTAACAACCTTATGCCTCAAGCTGCGGTTGACACTACAACCCAAAACCGCGGGCAACAGTATGCGGCTCCCAAGGAGTCACGGCCAAAACCGTGGCCGTGACAGCGCGTGGGAGCAGGTGTTGCGAGCGGTCAGACTCCTGGCGCAGACCATTGAGGGGGACATCAGTGATGTGCAGACAGTAGCGGATGATGATGATGTAGTAGATCGCACTTTGGATTCGGGTGAAAAAGGGGCTTCATCATCATCAGAAAAGGGTGGCAGCTTGCGTGTGAGGCAGCGGCTGAGCCAGCAAGGTGGTAGTGTGGCTGTGAGTCAGCAGGGTGGCAGCAGTGGGAGGTCGGGAGCCAAACGTTTCGCAGGAGCCTACTTGCCTGGAAAGTAGCGGTGCAGGGGTTCACAGAGGCAGTGGTAGCAGGCAGTCAGTGCAGAGTGTTGGTGTCAGGAATCATCCTGCTATGTCTGTTTAGTTCAGATTGTCTTGCCCTCAAGTTCTCCCTTAGTTAAAATGGTGGATTGTGTCTCAGCTGGGTGCCATCTTACTTCCTGTTTCACATTTAAACCTGCCAAGCCTGTTACTAATTGCTTGACTATTGTGTTTTAGCTTCTGCTTGTGCAGTCCTCTTGCTTGGAACTAGCTCTCTGGTTTGTTCCTCCTCCTTGCGGTTTACCCTGCTACTCTGTGACATCCTGCTACCTCCTGTTGCCGACCCGGAATGCCTGACTACGTTCCTGTGCCGCCTGCCCTGACCTATTGCTCGTCTGACCTCGGCTCTACTGCATCCTTTGGTCCTGCACCGTTGCTACTGGTAACGGCTCCGCCTGCATGGCTCTACTGCATCCTTCGGTCCTGCACCGTTGCTACTGGTATCGGCTCCTCCTGTCTCGCTCTGGTGCTTCCTGTGTACAAACCTTGTTTCTGCCATTGGATTCCAGCAGAGCCAGACAGACAAAGCCGTTACCGGTAGTAACGGTGCAGGACCGAAGGATGCTGTAGAGCCAGGCAGGCGGAGCCGTTACCGGTAGCAACGGTGCAGGACTGAAGGATGCAGTAGAGCCAGGCAGGCGGAGCCATTACCGGTAGCAACATCCTCACGCAGGTCTGACCGAGGGGGCCCTCTGTGCTCAGGTTCCACTGCCATGGCTGCTGGGGGGAGGGGTGTCAGGAGCAGTACCAGCTCTATCAGCAGCAACTTAAGTCTAGAGTAGCTGATGAGCAGTTTTCTTCACCCACCTACTGAAGAAACTACTCACTAGCAGCAGCAGGTAGACATAGAGCAGAACCTGAACCAGCAGGTTGTGGCATACTTGGAGTGCACCCTGCCACCCCACATCGAAGATCCCCTAGACTACTGGGCAGCCAATCTCAATTTGTGGCCGCAACTGGACGAGTTTGCCCTGGACAAGCTTTCCTGCCTGGCCAGCAGTGTGGCATCAGAGCAGGTGTTTAGTGCGGTGGGGGCCATAGTTACCCCAAGGAGAACTCGCCTGTCCACCCAAAATGTGGAGAAACTGACCTTCGTAAAGATGAATCAGCCAAGATTTTCACACACCAGTGCCTAATGCATCAGACTAGATCATCCATGGTGCAACACCTAAACTTTGTCAAAAGAGACCTGTGCAGTGGCCGGGTTTGGGGTGGCCCCAATGCTACGCTGGGTCCCCCGGACACCGTTGAGGTGTCACGACATGTCGCTGCTCTCTGGAAGGGATGGTAAGGCGTGGTGCACCCCAATGGGAAATAAGTCCAGAGAGTCAGAGTCTGCAGTAAACCAGGGTGCTTCTTTATTGGAGGAATTCAGGTACAAAACAATACAGGCAAGGTATTGGGCTGGCTTCTTCAGTCTCATACCTGGCAGAAGAACGATTTGATGCTGAGGAAAGGCTTAGCTAGCTGTCCCTCTTTCTCTTTAGAAGGCTGGTACCCTGGTCCAAGGCTGGTTATTCAGGGTCTGTGGCAGTGTATCACCATCTCAGCGTCTCCTTCTGGTCACTCAGTAGTCTGGCAGAATCTCCTCCCTGGCAAAAGAAGGGTTTGATGCTGAGGAAAGGCCTGAGCTAACTGTCCCTGTCTCTCTCAGAAGGCTGGCATCCTGGTCAAGGGCCCACGGTCTGTAGCTCAGTAGTCCAGGTGGCTCCTCGGTCACAGCGCTAGTGACCCATGGTCTGTGGCTTAGCGTCCTCATCTCAGCGTCTTCTTCTGGTCACTCATGCAGGCTGGCATGAATTTCCCCTCCAAGCACTGGTCCCTAACTACAGCAGACTAGGGGCTCTGACTGCTCTTCTTATATACAGTGTTTGCTAGACTAGAACCTTCTATTGGGAGGGGTGGAGTGGAGAAACTCAGCACAAACAGATACATTGTTTCAGATCCCGTCTGGTATAGACTTACATTAGAGCTTCAATGATACTCAATGGCAGGTTTCACAGCCAAAAATAAGTTTCCAGACAGGGGCGTACATAAAAATCACTGGGCCCCATAGCAGGAATCTAAATTGGGCCCCCATTCCCCTTTTATAGCCCCTCCTTTTGTTCCATGAACTATTCTTGCTGTTGCGTTTTATAATTTATGCCATCAGGGCCAGATTGGGATTACAAAACAGCCCTGGCACACAAAAGAGGTATAATAGATGCAGTGTGTACAGGTATATAGTATATTCCCTAGTGTTCTGATATGTGAGGTACAGGGTATAATATATGCAGTGTGTACAGGTATATAGTATATACAGCAGTGTACTGATATGTGAGGTACGGGGTATAATATATGCAGTGTATACAGGTATACAGTATATACAGTAGTGTAATATGTGAGGTACGAGGTATAATAGATGCAGTGTGTACAGGTATATAGTAAATACAGCAGTGTATTGACACCTCGTACCTCACATATCAGTAGACCGCTGTATATACTATATATCTGTACACACTGCATCTATTATACCTCGTACCTCACATATCAGTACACTGCTGTATATACTATATATCTGTACACACTGCATCTATTATACCTTGTACCTCACATATCAGTGCACTGCGGTATATACTATATATCTGTACATATTGCATGTATAATACTGTGTAATATATGCAGTGTGTGTGTGTGTATGTGTATATATATATATATATATATATACACACACACACACAGAGCAGTGTATTGATGTGAGACATAGAAGGTATAATACTGTAGATGCAGTGTTTACAGAAATATGTGGTCAGTTATACAAACCGGATTCCAAAAAAGTTGGGACACTATACAAATCGTGAATAAAAACTGAATGCAATAATGTGGAGGTGCCAACTTCTAATATTTTATTCAGAATAGAACATAAATCACGGAACAAAAGTTTAAACTGAGAAAATGTACCATTTTAAGGGAAAAATATGTTGAATCAGAATTTCATGGTGTCAACAAATCCCCAAAAAGTTGGGACAAGGCCATTTTCACCACTGTGTGGCATCTCCCCTTCGTCTTACAACACTCAACAGACGTCTGGGGACCGAGGAGACCAGTTTCTCAAGTTTAGAAATAGGAATGCTCTCCCATTCTTGTCTAATACAGGCCTCTAACTGTTCAATCGTCTTGGGCCTTCTTTGTTGCACCTTCCTCTTTATGATGTGCCAAATGTTCTCTATAGGTGAAAGATCTGGACTGCAGACTGGCCATTTCAGTACCCGGATCCTTCTCCTACGCAGTCATGATGTTGTGATTGATGCAGAATGTAGTCTGGCATTATCTTGTTGAAAAATGCAGGGTCTTCCCTGAAAGAGATGACGTCTGGATGGGAGCATATGTTGTTCTAGAACCTGAATATATTTTTCTGCATTGATGGTGCCTTTCCAGACATGCAAGCTGCCCATGCCACACGCACTCATGCAACCCCATACCATCAGAGATGCAGGCTTCTGAACTGAGCGTTGATAACTACTTGGGTTGTCCTTGTCCTCTTTGGTCCGGATGACATGGCATCCCAGATTTCCAAAAAGATCTTCGAATCGTGACTCGTCTGACCACAGAACAGTCTTCCATTTTGCCACACTCCATTTTAAATGATCCCTGGCCCAGTGAAAACGCCTGAGCTTGTGGATCTTGCTTAGAAATGGCTTCTTCTTTGCACTGTAGAGTTTCAGCTGGCAACGGCGGATGGCACGGTGGATTGTGTTCACTGACAATGGTTTCTGGAAGTATTCCTGAGCCCATTCTGTGATTTCCTTTACAGTAGCATTCCTGTTTGTGGTGCTGTGTCGTTTAAGGGCCCGGAGATCACGGGTATCCAGTATGGTTTTACGGCCTTGACCCTTACGCACAGAGATTGTTCCAGATTCTCTGAATCTTCGGATGATGTTATGCACAGTTGATGATGATAGATGCAAAGTCTTTGCAATTTTTCGCTGGGTAACACCTTTCTGATATTGCTCCACTATCTTTCTGCGCAACATTGTGGGAATTGGTGATCCTCTACCCATCTTGGCTTCTGAGAGACACTGCCACTCTGAGAAGCTCTTTTTATACCCAATCATGTTGCCAATTGACCTAATTAGTGTTAATTGGTCTTCCAGCTCTTCGTTATGCTCAAATTTACTTTTTCCAGCCTCTTATTGCTACTTGTCCCAACTTTTTTGGGATTTGTTGACACCGTGAAAATTGGAATCAACGTATTTTTCCTTTAAAATGATACATTTACTCGGATTAAACGTTTGATCTGTCATCTACGTACTATTACAAATAAAATATTGACATTTGCCATCTCCACATCATTGCATTCAGTTTTTATTCACAATTTGTTTAGTGTCCCAACTTTTTTGGAATCCGGTTTGTACATTATGGTCACTGTGTGTGTGAGGTACATGAGGTAGTGGTCACTGTAACTGTCTGAAGTATTATACATGAGTGAGCAATGAGTAAAAACAGTGCATGGAGGGGGGGGTAAATGATGAAAAGTGGAGGACCTCCTCTTACCACTCCATTTCAGTCTGTATGGATCAATGCAGAGCTGCTTGTGAACTTCTAATACTTGCTGTTAGGGGTTGAAGGACCTGTGATGATGTCATCACAGGTCCTGGCAGATATACCTTTGAAACCTAGGAACTACACCATTTTTGCTGCAGTTCCTTTGCTAGATTCTGCAGGACCTGTGATGTTGAAGATGATCTCATCACAGGTCCTGGCAGATGCACTGTTCTAACCTGGGAACTACACTTTACACTGTGCAGTTCCCTTACAGGACCTCTGATGACATCATCAAAGGTCCTTTAGCTTTAGAAAGATAAACAGGAGCAATTAGGGGGCGGGGCCTCTCCTCCACTTCGGGCCCCTCTTTCTCACGGGCCCCACCATAGCAGCTGCGTGGTCTGCCTATATGGTAGGTACGCCACTGTTTCCAGACATAACAACATGGCTAAAGCCAGACATTGAAAAGGTCAGGCTGTCTGCTTTTTGATGGTAAACAATAGAGATAATCCAATTTTTCAAAAATTCGATTTGCTGGTTCGCCAAATGTTTTTGGAAAAATGTGGTTTGATCCGAATATATTTGCGGCAAATTTCGTTAAAAAATTGCTATTTCTTGGCTGCAGAGAGCCTTTATAGTGGTATAGAACACTGTTCCATGCAGTAACACGCATAGGGAGTCTGCTTTGGTAGTGAAATACTGTGAGTCCGTATGAGAAGCAGATGACTGGCGTCGCTCTTAGAATCACCGCACACCTCACTTATTTGAACTCTGCCTTACAGGTTGATGTTAGCGCCAAGAAGAAGCGCACTCCTTTTACACCGTCGTCAGCTGATTCCACATAGATGTCAACAAAACCTGTTCTATTAAACGCTTATACAAGTAGAGCCCCGCCGACAGAGTGGAGAGGGTGTCAGCAGTAAGTTTGTGTTGATGTCACTGATTATTTTGCCATTCCTCTTACCCACAAAAAATTGATCCTGTCTGTGGAGCATCCACCTTCACTCGGTCAGCATTTGGTCAGTAATCCATTAGCATTGCTAATGCCAAAAAAATAGGAGTGGATCCAAAACAGAGATGATACGTGAATGGAATATCTGCATGTCTTATGTTTTGTACCCACTCCTGCTTTTGGCTACCGAATCAAAAGCCAATTCTGATGGGACCATACAGGTCTTACAGCTTCTACACAGAGAGGATCCGTTGTGCGCAGGGTGGATAAAAATCTATGATTTAAAAAATAAAAAATAATATTTAGTTTTTTAAATTTAAATCAGATTTTTCTTTTTTATCAGATTTGTTTTATATAAAATGCTTTTTGAGGAACATATATTACCATCCAAAGGTTATTCCATCATGGAATAAAGATTAGTTTTTTAATTATGTAGTATAAGGCTGTATATGTTTAATTTTTTGGGTAAATAAATTACATTAATCCATTCACAATGTCATGCTCTTCGAGAGGTTTTTATAAGATTATTGGGCAGTTTCTCTGCCTACAAGATATGATCACAGATGCTTCGTTTACTTTTGCAGTTATCAAAACGGAATTTGACTTAGCAGAGATCACATGCCTCTTCTTCACAGCAAACATATTATAACTAGAGTTGAGCGAACACCTGGATGTTCGGGTTCGAGAAGTTCGGTCGAACTTCCCGGAACTGTTCGGGTTCGGGATCCGAACCCGACCCGAACTTCGTCCCGAACCCGAACCCCATTGAAGTCAATGGGGACCCGAACTTTTCGGCACTAAAAAGGCTGTAAAACAGCCCAGGAAAGGGCTAGAGGGCAGCAAAATGTAGTTAAATCCCCTGCAAACAAATGTGGATAGGGAAATGAATTAAAATAAAAATTTAATAAATAAAAATTAACCAATAAATACAGAGTAATGTCGCACTCGAATGAGGTGGAGATCCAACAGAGGTGCTCCCACTAACAGACAACACCCAGTCTGATAATGGTAAGTGTAATAAAGAAATAGAAGTGGGGCACTCTCTAAAAGTAAAGGGATCTTTAATATACGTGAAATACAATAAATTGACAATATTCTTAAGACTATTTATCCGAATTTTTTTGATTCTTATATATTCGAATTTATTGTCTTATATTTATTGGGATCTATACATTCTTTTATCTTATATTTTATTATTTTAGGTTTTATCCATTGCTGAACTTGTACTACTGACATTTATCCTCCGCTATTTTAAATATTATTGAATTTTATTGCATATTGTCAATTTATTGTATTTCACGTATATTAAAGATCCCTTTACTTTTAGAGAGTGCCCCACTTCTATTTCTTTATTACACTTACCATTATCAGACTGGGTGTTGTCTGTTAGTGAGAGCACCTCTGTTGGATCTCCACCTCATTCGAGTGCGACATTACTCTGTATTTATTTATTCTATTCCACACCCATTATGTCTGCACAGAATGAAGAGGCGACCAAAAGTATTTGGGATCATGTTGAAACAAAGAAACAAAAAGTAGACAACTTCTCGTTTGCAACATTTGAATCTAAACACAATAATGATACTATATCTATGAGAGATACCTTTAGGTAACTGGAAACACTCCTGGTTAGACAATTGAAACAAAGATGGGAAGTCAAAACACTAACCAGACATATAGAGTGCAACAGTATCCCTAAGGGTTTAACACTAACTAAAAACCCAGCTCAAGACCTATGTAATCAACCCTTCATAAAAGAATGGGATGAGATGCTACACCAACATTCCCTCTCTCTTGTCAAAATTATTATTAAGAGAAGATTGGAAATTTTGGCAGAAACATCCAACAAAATAAATGAATTACGTCCAGTGGTAGACAAATTACCACAAAATACAGAGTTTCTGACCTTTCAGTCCAGGCTATGCATTAATCTGGACAGAATAGAACAAGAAATTATAGACAAAAAAACAAAAAAGATGAGATACGATAGTAGAACAAATAAAAGAAAGGCCGACACTGGAGAAGTACAACGGTATATAGTAATTAGACCAAGTACATTAAATTTTACACAAAATGAGGATATACAGAACAGGGAGAAATTTGCTAATGATTTCGCTATGCCTGTTCAAAATAGATTTGAGATCCTAGAGGAAAGAGAACATTTTTTAGACAGGACTCCATCACACCACAGAACACGAACGAGACACGAATCACCAATATGGACACAGAACAAAGAGTCATTAATAGATCACCAATACAACTTGAGATACAGACCACAAACCCCACACGAAATACACAAACCTCAACACTTCAGAACAGAGAGAATACAGACACAGGAGCACTACAACACTCAGGAACACCGGATGAGGACAAGGAACTACGGGGAAAGGGAAAGATACGTAGAGGAGGGAGAAAGAAGAGGGAAAAGGCACAGATAGACAACACTGACCTCGTTCCCTAAAAAAACAATTGAAATCAGATCAACTACAAATAAATATTGCCACAAAATCAGTGAATTTCTCACATGTAGCACAGAGGATGTGATATATGTTATAGAATGCCCAAGTAGGCTCCAATACGTAGGGAGAACCAAGAGAACCTTAAAGAAACGTATTGCAGAACATGTAGGCAATATAAAGAAGGGCTTTGAAAATCATTCTCTATCATATCATTTTAAGATAGTACACAATCAAGACCCTTCATGTATGAGATTCACGGCAATTGACAAAGTACAAAAGGATTGGAGAGGTGGGAATCATGTAGAGAAAATGTCGCGTTTAGAAACAAAGCGAATTTTTTAACTAAATACATTACAACCATCAGGTCTAAACGCAGACTTTGAATTATTCGGTTTCCTATAGGATGGGCGCCATCTGTCGATGATCAACTGGACGATATTTCAAATTCATCCAGTTCTCTACATTTGGCCCTCATCCAACCACTCTACATAAGAAATACCCACAGAATGCTTCTATGTTATAAATCATTGAAAAAAGCTTGACTCTGTTTGAAATATTAAATTTCTAAAAAACGCACCGGAAATGCTTTTAAGATGCATGCAATACCGGTGCGTTCTTTACATTTTGTACATTATGTGATTTTAAAGGGAATGTTGAATAACTATATGAAAGATTTTTTATGCTCTCTTATGTAACTTACTTGCATCTGGAGAAACACCCAAAAAAAACATTTTGATAATGCCCTCTATGCTTACATTTCTCTTAACCATTGCAAGAGGCTTTAAAATGAATCCTTCTGAAAAATCCTTTGGAAATATCAAATTTCCAAAAAAAATAAAAATAAAATAATAACGCACCGGAAACGCATTAAAACCGCATGCGATACTGATGCGTTTTTTATACTATGTGATTCTAAAGGAGATGGTGAACCACTGTATGAAAGATTTCTTGTGTAACTCATTGCCATCATCATTTTTTTAACGTTTTTAGATAGAAATAATACGTATGGATCCCAATCCTTAAAAAGTTTGCATTCCAGATCAGTCTTTTTAAGAAGTTTGCATTCCAGACCAGTCTTTTTTACACTCCTTATTCACTATAAAAGTGGACCATTTAGCAGGGGGATGTCAACCACTGAGGAAGGGGTCATTGTCTCAAATCCCCGAAACGCGTCTGGTGCTAATCCCCCCACTAAGGAAAGCAAGGATACTGCGACATTCAGGAGGTCTGGACTTTATGATAAAGAATTGCCAAAGAAAGCACTACTATATGGAAGAGACAAAACCATGTGCAGCAAACAATTCAACTGGCGGGAAAATTCGAATTTGAACATACAGCCCTTGAGACCGGAATTCTAAAGAAAAAACACACCGAGTCGAGGGCTTATTCGTCCAGTGAAAACACCTTCTGGTAAGACAACGCATATCCGATATAAGCGATCGCTTCTTAATTAAATACAGCGGGACGCCGCTGTGCTAGCAAGCAGCTGTAACATTGTCTGTTTAAACTATTGAAAGCTACAATTACTTGGAGCTCTGGCCACTACCAAGACTGTCCGCAAATCGAATATAATATTAGGTAGTCAGCGACTTTTTACATGATGAAAATCACGTATCGACTATTCATTTGCTTATGTGTATAAGAGACTGGTCATAAGCTTATTATCACCAAGATATAAACGACTATTCATTTATCCACTCATACAGCATATGTGGAAAACGTATCCATTCACCATCAGTGGAAAATAATATTCTTGAGATTATTTATCCGAATATTTATACAGCATATGTGGAAAAAGCATCTATTCACCATCAGTGGAAAATAATATTCTTAAGATTATTTATCCGAATTTTTTTGATTCTTATATATTCGAATTTATTGTCTTATATTTATTGGGATCTATATATTCTTTTATCTTATATTTTATTATTTTAGGTTTTATCCATTGCTGAACTTGTACTACTGACATTTATCCTCCGCTATTTTAAATATTATTGAATTTTATTGCATATTGTCAATTTATTGTATTTCACGTATATTAAAGATCCCTTTACTTTTAGAGAGTGCCCCACTTCTATTTCTTTATTAAAAATTAACCAATATCAATTGGAGAGTGGTCCCATAGCAGAGAAACAGGCTTCATGTCAGCAGAGAATCAGTCTTCATGTCATAGCAGAGAATCAGGCTTCACGTCAGCCAAAACTGGAACAGTCCATTGTCATATATTTAGGCCCCGGCACCCAGACAGAGGAGAGAGGTCCCATAACAGAGATTCAGTCTTCATGTCAGCAGAGAATCAGTCTTCATGTCATAGCAGAGAATCAGGCTTCACGTCACCCAACATTAGAACAGTCCATTGTCATATATTTAGGCCCCGGCACCCAGACAGAGGAGAGAGGTCCCATAACAGAGATTCGGTCTTCATGTCAGCAGAGAATCAGTCTTCATGTCATAGCAGAGAATCAGGCTTCACGTCACCCAACATTGGAACAGTCCATTGTCATATATTTAGGCCCCGGCACCCAGACAGAGGAGAGAGGTCCCATAACAGAGATTCAGGCTTCATGTCAGCAGAGAATCAGTCTTCATGTCATAGCAGAGAATCAGGCTTCACGTCAGCCAAAACTGGAACAGTCTATTGTCATATATTTAGTCCCCGGCACCCAGACAGAGGAGAGAGGTCCCATAACAGAGATTCAGGCTTCATGTCAGCAGAGAATCAGTTTTCATGTCAAAGGAGAGAATCAGGATTCACGTGAGCCAAAACTTGAACAGTCCATTGTCAGATATTTAGGCCCCGGCACCAAGAAAGAGGAGAGAGGTCCCATAGCAGAGATTCAGGCTTCATGTCATAGCAGAGAATCATGCTTCATGTCACCCAAAACTGGAACAGTCCATTGTCAGATATTTTGGCCCCGGCATCCCAGACAGAGGAGAGAGGTCCCATAGCAGAGATTCAGGCTTCATGTCATAGCAGAGAATCATGCTTCACGTCACCCAACACTGGAACAGGCCACTGTCAGATATTTTTAGGCCCCGGCACCCAGACAGAGGAGAGGTTCATTCAACTTTGGGTTGCCCCGCAATATAATGGTAAAATGAAAATAAAAATAGGATTGAATGAGGAAGTGCCCTGGAGTACAATAATATATGGTTAAGGGGAGGTAGTTAATGTCTAATCTGCACAAGGTATGGACAGGTGCTGTGGGATCCATGCCTGGTTCATTTTTATGAACGTCAGCTTGTCCACATTGGCTGTAGACAGGCGGCTGCGTTTGTCTGTAATGACGCCCCCTGCCGTGCTGAATACACGTTCAGACAAAACGCTGGCCGCCGGGCAGGCCAGCACCTCCAAGGCATAAAAGGCTAGCTCTGGCCACGTGGACAATTTGGAGACCCAGAAGTTGAATGGGGCCGAACCATCAGTCAGTACGTGGAGGGGTGTGCACACGTACTGTTCCACCATGTTAGTGAAATGTTGCCTCCTGCTAACACGTTCCGTATCAGGTGGTGGTGCAGTTAGCTGTGGCGTGTTGACAAAACTTTTCCACATCTCTGCCATGCTAACCCTGCCCTCAGAGGAGCTGGCCGTGACACAGCTGCATTGGCAACCTCTTGCTCCTCCTCTGCCTTTGCCTTGGGCTTCCACTTGTTCCCCTGTGACATTTGGGAATGCTCTCAGTAGCGCGTCTACCAATGTGCGCTTGTACTCGCGCATCTTCCTATCACGCTCCAGTGCAGGAAGTAAGGTGGGCACATTGTCTTTGTACTGTGGATCCAGCAGGGTAGCAACCCAGTAGTCCGCACACGTTAAAATGTGGGCAACTCTGCTGTCGTTGCGCAGGCACTGCAGCATGTAGTCGCTCATGTGTGCCAGGCTGCCCAGAGGTAAGGACAAGCTGTCCTCTGTGGGAGGCGTTTCGTCATCGTCCTGCGTTTCCCCCCAGCCACGCACCAGTGATGGGCCCGAGCTGCGTTGGGTGCCACCCCGCTGTGAACATGCTTCATCCTCATCCTCCTCCACCTCCTCCTCGTCCTCCAGTAGTGGGCCCTGGCTGGCCACATTTGTACCTGGCCTCTGCTGTTGCAAAAAACCTCCCTCTGAGTCACTTCTAAGAGACTGGCCTGAAAGTGCTAAAAATGACCTCTCTTCCTCCTCCTCCTCCTCCTCCTGGGCCACCTCCTCTTCCATCATCGCCCTAAGTGTTTTCTCAAGGAGACATAGAAGTGGTATTGTAACGCTGATAACGGCGTCATCGCCACTGGCCATGTTGGTGGAGTACTCGAAACAGCGCAACAGGGCACACAGGTCTCGCATGGAGGCCCAGTCATTGGTGGTGAAGTGGTGCTGTTCCGCAGTGCGACTGACCCGTGCGTGCTGCAGCTGAAACTCCACTATGACCTGCTGCTGCTCGCACAGTCTGTCCACCATGTGCAAGGTGGAGTTCCACCTGGTGGGCACGTCGCATATGAGGCGGTGAGCGGGAAGGCCGAAGTTACGCTGTAGCGCAGACAGGCGAGCAGCGGCAGGATGTGAACGCCGGAAGCGCGCACAGACGGCCCGCACTTTATGCAGCAGCTCTGACATGTCGGGGTAGTTGTGAATGAACTTCTGCACCACCAAATTCAGCACATGCGCCAGGCAAGGGATGTGCGTCAAACCGGCTAGTCCCAGAGCTGCAACGAGATTTCGCCCATTATCGCAAAACCACCAGGCCGGGTTTGAGGCTCACCGGCAGCAACCACTCGTCGGTCTGTTGTTCTATACCCCGCCACAACTCCTGTGCGGTGTGGGGCCTGTCCCCCAAACATATGAGTTTCAGAATGGCCTGCTGACGTTTACCCTGGGCTGTGCTGAAGTTGGTGGTGAAGGTGTGTGGCTGACAGGATGAGCAGGTGGAAGAAGAGGAGGAGGAAGCCGAGTAGGAGGAGGAGGCAACAGGAGGCAAAGAATGTTTCCCTGCGATCCTTGGCGGCGGAAGGACGTGCGCCAAACAGCTCTTCGCCTGGGGCCCAACCGCCAATACATTTACCCAGTGTGCAGTTAGGGAGATATAGCGTCCCTGGCCGTGCTTACTGGTCCACGTGTCTGTGGGTAGGTGGACCTTGCCACAGATGGTGTTGCGCAGTGCACACTTGATTTTATCGGATACTTGGTTGTGCAGGGAAGGCACGGATCTCTTGGAGAAGTAGTGGCGGCTGGGAACAACATACTATGGGACAGCAAGCGACATGAGCTGTTTGAAGCTGTCTGTGTCCCCCAGCCAGAATGACAGCATTTCATAGGCCAGTAGTTTAGAAATGCTGGCATTCAGGGCCAGGGATCGAGGGTGGCTAGGTGGGAATTTACGCTTAATCTCAAATGTTTGTGAGATGGAGAGCTGAACGCTGCTGTGTGACATGGTTGAGATGCTTGGTGACGGAGGTGGTGGTGTTGGTGGTACATCCTCTGTTTGCTGGGTGGCAGGTGCCAACGTTCCTCCAGAGGCAGAGGCCGGGGCGGCGGCAGCAGCAGAAGAGGTAGCAGGGGGAGCCTGAGTGAGTTCCTTGTTTTTAAGGTGTTTACTCCACTGCAGTTCATGCTTTGCATGCAGGTGCCTGGTCATGCAGGTTGTGCTAAGGTTCAGAACGTTAATGCCTCGCTTCAGGCTCTGATGGCACAGCGTGCAAACCACTCGGGTCTTGTCGTCAGCACATTGTGTCGTCAGCACATTGTTTGAAGAACTGCCACGCCAGGGAACTCCTTGAAGCTGCCTTTGGGGTGCTCGGTCCCAGATGGCGGTGGCCAGTAGCAGACGGACTCTCTTGGCGGCGGGTTTTCTGCTTTTGCCCACTGCTCCCTCTTTTGCTACGCTGTTGGCTCGGTCTCACCACTGCCTCTTCCTCCGAATTCTGAAAGTCAGTGGCACGACCTTCATTCCATGTGGGGTCTAGGACCTCATCGTCCCCTGCATCGTCTTCCACCCAGTCTTCCTCCCTGACCTCCTGTTCAGTTTGCACACTGCAGAAAGACGCAGCAGTTGGCACCTGTGTTTCGTCATCATCAGAGACGTGCTGAGGTGGTATTCCCATGTCCTCATCAGGAAACATAAGTGGTTGTGCGTTAGTGCATTCTATGTCTTCCACCCCGGGGAAGGGCTAGGTGGATGCCCTTGGGAAACCCTGCCAGCAGAGTCTTCAAACAGCATAAGAGACTGCTGCATAACTTGAGGCTCAGACAGTTTCCCTGATATGCATGGGGGTGATGTGACAGACTGATGGGCTTGGTTTTCATGCGCCATCTGTGCGCTTTCTGCAGAAGACTGGGTGGGAGATAATGTGAACGTGCTGGATCCACTGTCGGCCACCCAATTGACTAATGCCTGTACCTGCTCAGGCCTTACCATCCTTAGAACGGCATTGGGCCCCACCAAATATCGCTGTAAATTCTGGTGGCTACTGGGACCTGAGGTAGTTGGTTCACTAGGACGTGTAGCTGTGGCAGAACGGCCACGTCCTCTCCCAGCACCAGAGAATAAGAAAAAAATTATTTGGCCCAATGTATTGAATTCAAATTCAGGCCTTTTTTTACAGACACCTAACACTATCTGGCTATCTATTTAGGTACCGTATTACACTAATACAGGCACAGCACTAACGGCAGATTTAGCTGAATATAAATTGTAGGCCTAGTATTTAGGCCCTGGATGACAGGTATACGTTTACGGACAGAATTAGACTTGGAAATGCACGGTAGCGTGTGAAGTTATTGAGGATGACACTATCCGCACCTTCAATCTAATATACCCTTTTATGGATCGATTTAAACTTGGCCTGATACAGCAGAAACCACTGATTTAGGGAATTGCTAAGTTGGGAATTGTATTTCAAACCAGAACAAAAACTGTGCTTTGGCGGACACTAAATGAATTGACCAGCCTCAGCAATAAACACAGAATTAGCTGAATATAAATTTTAGGCCTATTATTTAGGCGCTGGATGACAGGTATACGTTTACGGACAGAATTAGACTTGGAAATGCACGGTAGCGTGTGAAGTTATTAGGAATGACCCTATCCGCACCCTCAATCTAATATACCCTTTTATGGATCGATTTAAACTTGGCCTGATACAGCAGAAACCACTGATTTAGGGAATTGCTAAGTTGGGAATTGTATTTCAAACCAGAACAAAAACTGTGCTTTGGCGGACACTAAATGAATTGACCAGCCTCAGCAATAAACATAGAATTAGCTGAATATAAATTTTAGGCCTATTATTTAGGCGCTGGATGACAGGTATACGTTTATGGACAGAATTAGACTTGGAAATGCACGGTAGTGTGTGAAGTTATTGAGAATGACCCTATCCGCACCTTTAATCTAATATACCCTTTTATGGATAGAATTAAAGTTGGCCTGATACAGCAGAAACCACTGATTTAGGGAATTGCTAAGTTGGGAATTGTATTTCAAACCAGAACAAAAACTGTGCTTTGGCGGACACTAAATGAATTGACCAGCCTCAGCAATAAACACAGATTTAGCTGAATATAAATTTTAGGCCTATTATTTAGGCGCTGGATGAATTGTATTTCAAACCAGAACAAAAACTGTGCTTTGGCAGACACTAAATGAATTGACCAGCCTCAGCAATAAACACAGATTTAGCTGAATATAAATTTTGGCCTATTATTTAGGCGCTGGGTGACAGGTATACGTTTACGGACAGAATTAAACTTGGAAATGCACGGTAGCGTATGAAGTTATTGAGGATGACACTATCCGCACCTTAAATCTAATATACCCTTTTATGGATCGATTTAAACTTGGCCTGATACAGCAGAAACCACTGATTTAGGGAATTGCTAACTTGGGAATTGTATTTCAACCCAGAACAAAAATATATCCTTTTCCAGACAGCAGACAGTATTACAATTGGCTAGCCACAGCTGAAACACTAGATTTAGGGTACTGCTATTTTGGCAATTGTATTTTACCCCTCAATAAAATAGCAAGCACAGCCAAGCCCCTGATGTAGGATATAGCAAAAAAATAACCACACTATTGATGGTTAAATGGACTTGGTGGCAGCTTGCGCCACCAAGACACAAAATGGCCACCGATCACCCAAGAAAAAAGTAACATAAAAACGTTCTGGGCAGCCTAAAAACAGTGAGCAATTAAATAGCAGCAGTTCAATGATCCACAGCTGTAGATCGATCACTGAATTAAGTGTTTTTGCTGAGTTAATCACTGCCTAATCTCGCCCTAACAGCAGCTGCAACCTCTCCCTACACTGATCAGAGCAGAGTGACGTGCGGCGCTACGTGACTCCAGCTTAAATAGAGGCTGGGTCACATGCTGCACTGGCCAATCACAGCCATGCCAACAGTAGGCATAACTGTGATGGCCTCTTGGGGCAAGTAGTATGACGCTTGTTGATTGGCTGCTTTGCAGCCTTTCAAAAAGCACCAAGAAAGCGCCGAACACCGAACCCGAACCCGGACTTTTAGGAAAATGTTCGGGTTCGGGTCCGTGTCACGGACACCCCAAAATTCGGTACGAACCCGAACTATACAGTTCGGGTTCGCTCATCCCTAATTATAACATGAACAGAGTTGAGAAAAAGACCTTAATCCTAACTTCTACAAACCTATGAATACAGAATCAACCTAATCAAATTAATATGAAAAGTTGTTATTCTAAAATTCTACATCTACTTGCATATTATAAATTATACCAGCAAGAATTAGTCTTTATGTAGAAAACTTTGATTTAAATCAAGCCTTACTGACTAGTGATTTAAATTGTGATTTAAATCAGTTTGATTTAAATCAAATACACCCTGGTTGTGCATCTTATTTTACCTTCCTTCTGACAGATCAGAAGAAGGGTCAAATAAATGATGATGTCAGGCAAGCCAAAAAGGCTAAATAGTGGCCCAGTCATAAAGTGGGGAAGGTGGAAACAGCATGAGAAGTCCACAGAGTGGCCCTATGACATAGTAGTGAGGTGGAAGCAGCATGAGGAGACCACAGAGTGGCCCAATGACCGAGTCTGTAGGTGGCGGCAGCATCAGGAGGCCACAGAGTGGCAAGATGACATAGTGTGGAGGTGGCAGCAGCATGAGGAGACCACAGAGTGGCAAGGTGACATAGTGTGAAGGTGGCGACAGCATCAGGAGGCCACAGAGTGGCAAGGTGGCATAGAGTGAAGGTGGCAGCAGCATGAGAAGACCACAGAGTGGCAAGGTGACATAGTGTGGAGGTGGGTGGCAATACCAGTACCCGCTGAAGATGGTGGGTGAAAAAAGGAGCACTTGGCATCTGATGTGTGGCATCAGGAGGGTGGAAGCATCAGAATAGTAGCTGAGGCAGGTAGCCAGAAGAAACTGGTCTCTTTTGTCAGTGTGGCACCATGGATGATATAGCCTGATGCATCAGGAATTGATGGGTGGAAATCCTGGCTGATCCACGCCTGATTTATCTTGACAGATGTTAGTCTCTCCACATTTTGGGTGGACAGGCGAGTTCTTCTTGGGGTAACTATGGCCCCCACCACACTAAACACCCGCTCTGATGCCACACTACTGGCCAGGCAGGACAGCTTTTCCAGGGCAAACTCGGCCAGTTGCAGCCACAAATCCAGTTTGGCTGCTCAGTAGTCCAGGAGATCTTCAATGACGGCTGGCAGGTGCACTCCAAGTATGCAACCACCTGCTGGTTCAGGTTCTGCTCTACGTCTATCTGCTGGTGAGTAGTTTCTTTACTAGGCGGGTGAAGAAAGCTGCTCATCAGCGACTGTAGACTCAGGCTGCTGCTGATGGAGCTAGTACTGCTCCTGACACCCCACCCCTCTCCAGCAGCCATGGCAGTGGAACGTGAGTGCAGAGGGCCCCCCTGTCAGACCTGCGAGAGGATGGATGATGGCACAGATAGGCAGCGGCCAACTGACTACATAGGATGTCTCTATAGTAGTTCAGTTTGGCCACCCTCTCAGCGGGTGTAAAAAAGGCCCCCATTTTGGACCGGTAGTGAGGGTCCAACAACGTGGAGAGCCAGAAGTCATCCCTCTGCCGAATGATGACAATTCGGCTGTCACTACCGAAGCAAGTGAGCATGCAGCGGGCCATTTGCGCAAGTGACTTGGAGGGACTCCCTGCCTCCATCTCCACTGCATACTGCCACGGTGTGTCTAGGTCCTCTGCCTCATCTTCCTTATCGCCCTGTAGCTCTTCTGGATGCTCCTGCTCCTCCTCTCCTGTCACCTGTGTAATGAAACCACCCATTTCGCTACACATTGCTTGTGCTCCAATGTCCTCCTCCAGTTCAGCCCCCACAGGGCTCATGTGGCCGTGAGATCTAGGCGCCACATCTCCAGTCCCCTGACCAGCCAGATTTACCAGCATCTGTTCCAGGACATGAATCAGTGGAATTACATCGTTCATCCCGTAGTCCTGGCGACTGACAAATAATGTGGCCTCCTCAAAGGGCCTGAGCAATGGGCAGGTGTCATGCATGAGCTGCCACTGACTGACTTTGAAGTTACACAGGGGATTACTCCTGTCCGCTTGGATCATCAGGAAATCGTTTATGGCCTTTCTCTGTTCGTACAGTCGGTCCAACATATGGAGGGTGGAATTATAACGGTGGAAACGTCGCATATCAGCCTATGTTGGGGGATGCCGTTCTGCCGCTGCATCTCAAGGAGGGTGTGCTTTGTGGTGTACAAGTGGCTGAAGTGCATGCAAAGTTTCCTGGCCATTTTTAGGATGCAGATGGGTGGAAGACTTAAGGAACCGCTTGACAACCATATTGAGCATGTGTGTCATGCAGTGCGCATGGCTCAGCCCTCCTTGAAGCAGAGCCGACACAATATTCCTCCCTTTGTCAGTCACCATGGTTCAGATTTTTTTAGTTGTCGCGGACAAAGCCAGTATTCGATTTCTTGCTGAAGGACATGGAGCAGTTCCTCCCCTGTATGACTCTATTCGCCCAGGCAAACTAGGTGCAGAACAGCGTGACACCGCTGTGCCCTGCACATGTGGTATGCTGGAGGGTCGCTGTAAATTGTCACTGCAGTGGAGGCTGAGGACACAGTGGAGGATGAGGAGGCAGAGGGGGACATTTTCGCAGGACCAATGGCGTGATAACGTGGAGGCACATATATTGCACATATATTGTCCTTGACCGTAGTTACAGCTCCACACGTTGGCGCTGCGAGTGCACTTTGGCAGACCCTGACATGCTCAAGGACTGGCCCAACTTCTGTTCGACATATGTGTGCATGGCTGATACTGCCTTTTTTTGCAAAGAAATGATGTCTTGGGACACTCCACATCAGCTCGGCCAAGCCATCAGTTCTCTGAAAGGTGCAGAGTCCATCACTTGGAAAGGGAGGGCTTCTGCGCCGTTGGATGAGTGCACGCATACTGTTGTCTCTTGGCAATTGCTTCAGTGATTGATTGCTGACGAAATGACTGATGAGGTGTAGGAGGACAAGGAGCAGGTGCATCAGGACCAGTAGACGATGGGAAGCACAGACAGCTCCTTTCGGCTGTGGTGGTGGAGCCTTGCATAAAAAACGGGTGCGTGCCACTGGGTGATGCAGCGGTTGCTTACGTCAGGCTGGACCACCACATCGGAGCCACGGTTATCCCAGGCCACTTTATAGTGACGCTGCATGGGTTGATACACCATCGTGCCCTGCACATGTGGTATGCTGGAGGGGCGCTGTAAATTGTCACTGCAGTGGGGGATGAGGAGGCAGAGGTGGACATTGTCGCAGGACCAGCGGCGTGAGAATGTGGAGGCGGAAGCAGCATTACCTGGCCAAGTTGCTGGTGTAGCTGTGCAGGAACCACATTCATCCAGTGGGCCGTAAAGGACATGTATTTTCCATGACCGTAGTTACAGCTCCACAAGTCGACGCTGCCGTGTACTTTGGCAGACAACCACAGGCTCAAGGACTGGCCCACCTTCTGTTCTACATTAGTGTTGATTGCGAATATTATAATCGCAAATTTCTATCGCAAATATCGGCACTTTGAGAATTCACGAAAATGTAGACTATAGTGCTATATCTTCGTAATCGCGAATATTCTAGTTTTCTTTTCATCAGTACCCTCCTACTTATTGCTTGTGGGCCAATGAGAAGGCTGCAATATCTTTGTCTGAGCTTAGCAACCAAAAGGAAAGTTGCCTACCCCTTACTATATAAGAAACTCCCCAGCAGCCATTTTCTGCAGTTTTTTGAAGTTCTGAGAGAGAGAGAGAGAGAGAGAGAGAGCAGTGTCATTGCTGTGTTCTGTGCTTTGCTGAGTCATCTGGATCCTTATTCAAATACATTAGATAGTTAGCTCATATATATAATACAGATAGTTAGTGGGAGATAGTCTGTATAGGTTAGATAGTGATATAGTGTAGCTAATAGTTTCCAGTGCAGGGTGTTAGGTAGTGTGATAGGAATTACTGTACTGTGCATTTTCTTCAGTCTCATGAAACTTCTAGCAGCTTGAAAAATTTAGCAAAAGTGACCCATGCCTGAATTGCGTGCGCAATACTTGCATATTACATTGCCGATTTTTGCAATCAAGGAAATAATGACTGGAGATCACGAATTCTAGAATTTACTAATTTATGGTGAATATTAGGCCAAAAATTCTCGAAATATTGTGAAAACGAATATTGCCCATGCTGCTCATCACAATTCTACATGTGAGTGCAGGGCTGGTACTGCCTTTTTGGCAAAGAAATGAAGGCTTGGGACTCTCCACCTCGGCTCGGCACAAGCCATCAGTTCTCTGAAAGGTGCAGAGTCCACCACTTGGAAAGGGAGGGACTGCAGCACCAGCAACTTGTACAGGAGCACATTCAGCTTCTGCGCCGTTGGATGAGTGCACGCATACTGTTGTCTCTTGGCAATTGATTCGGTGATCGATTGCTGACTAGGAGTAGCAGGAGGGTGAGAAGCAGGAGCATCAGGACCAGCAGATCATGGGAAGGACAGAGAGCTCACTTCGGCTGAGGTGGTGGAGCCGTTAATGCCTGAACCCGGGTGCGTGCCACTGGGTGATGTAGCGGTTGCTGCGGCAGGCTGGACCACCACATTGGAGCCACGGTTCTCCCAGGCCACTTTATGGCGATGCTGCATATGTTGACGCAGGGCCGTAGTACCAACATTGGCACCCTGGCCACGCTTCACCCTCTGCCCACAGATTCGACATATGGCCACGTTCACCTCCTCTGGCTGCTTGAGAAAATACTGCCACACTGCCGAGTAGGTGATTTTACCCCCAACACTACGCACTGATAGCTACTGCCTCTGCCTCCTTAAACCCCTGCACCGCTACTTCCCAGGCAGGTAGCCTCCCACGAAGCAGGTGGTCTACCCCGGGCACGTTTGGCTACCTACCTCTCACTGCTGCCACCCTGCTAACTCCCACCTAAGCTAGCGACTTGCTGGCTCCGCCACTGGCTCACACACAAGCTGCCACCCTCTTCTCCCGATGATGATGAAGCCCCTTCATCACCCGGCGACCAAGTGCGATCAGCTACATCATCATCATCAAGTACTGTCTGCATGTCACTGATGTCCTCCTCAACCATCTCTGGGTCAGGAGCCTGACTGCTCGTAACACCAGCTCCCACGCCACTCTCCTCATCACTACTTGCCCACCTAGCGGAGGAAGCGGCGGATGTCTCCTCCAGATCTTAGCTGGGCAGTAGCTTCTGACTCTCCTCTAGTAGCTCTTCCTCACTGAAAAGTGGAGCCGAGCCTACGGCATATAATACTTCTCGCGGTTAGGGAACTGAAAATGACAGAGGAAGGTTCAGGACAGGTGGGGGCATAGGGCCTGCTCTCTGGCCATGCCAACTAAGCGTCATGTCAGAGGAACCCACCAACTCTTGGCCCGGGGTGTCTGGTGTCTTGGATGGGTGTGTCTGGGACAAAGTGGATGACTGAGTCAACCATTCAAGAACCACTGGGTTGCTGGTCAACACACGACCGTAGGATGACACCGAAAGCTCAGGCCTCTCGCTGCGACCCCTGCTGCCACGCCCCCTTACACTGCTATGACATCTTCCTGCACCAGAAACATTTAGGCCTTTGCCACTCCCCTGTGCAGGGTCTGGCACTTCTCTGTCTGACATACTGTAGATCAAATAATCAAATGTTAGATCAAATATTTTTAATATCGCCACTAATACATGGCAAACAGAGCTTTAGAATATATCACTGCATCGCTGAACGGCAATTAGGCCCTCCTTTTTTCTGCTTTTACACAATACAAAAGGCTTTTCAACAAATAATTGCAATGCTGAACGGCGAATATATTTTCATTTCGCCACTAATACACGGCAAAAAGGGCTTTACAACATATAACTGCACCGCACAAGTGCAAATAAGATGTACAGTCGTGGCCAAAAATTTTGAGAATTACATAAATATTGGAAATTGGAAAAGTTGCTGCTTAAGTTTTTATAATAGCAATTTGCATATACTCCAGAATGTTATGAAGAGTAATCAGATGAATTGCATAGTCCTTTTTTGCCATGAAAATTAACTTAATCGCAAAAAAACATTTCCACTGCATTTCATTGCTGTCATTAACCCCTTAAGGACACAGGGCGTACAGGTACGCCCTTGTGCCCTGGTACTTAAGGACACAGGGCGTACCTGTACACCCTGTGTATTTTCGATCCCTGCCGCGCGGCGGGCAGTGATCGGAACCCCGTGCCTGCTCAAATCATTGAGCAGGCACTTGGGGCAAATGCGCGGGGGGTCCGGTGACCCCCCCATTGATGCGATCGCAGGAAACCGCAGGTCAATTCAGACCTGCGGTTTTCTGCGTTTCCGGGTTATTCGGGTCTCTGAAGACCCGATAACCCGGAACAGGATGGTGATGGTGGTGTGATTTCACTCCACCAATCACCATCCAGCGATCCTGAGTGGTGATGGTGACATCACCACTCAGGATCGCTTTCTGATTGGTCTGTGGGTGGTCCGGCGGCAGATTCAAAAGAGGCAGGCGCTCCTCTCCTCCTCCTTTTGTGTTCCGGAGCCGGAGGAGAGAGGAGCTGCCTGCACGTGTGTCCGCCATCGCTGCCAGCACCCCCAGGACCCGATCTCTGCCCCCAGGACCCGATCTGTGACCCAGCACCCCCCATCAGGTACATAGGGACAGCACAGGGAAAGTTTGGTTTAGGCAGGAAAAAAAAAGGGAAAGTTAGTTTCTGAACTTTGATTGCATCACACTAAGTTAGGGTGTCTGGGGTCCACAGCACAGCTGTGTGACCCTAGACCCCCCAGGGGTGCTGCCACTTAGACTTTTTCTGCTAGTTTTAGGGTTAAGTCCGCGAACACCCGTGCCCCCACACACACGCACACCAAATAAAGAGTTACACACACGCACATATACACGCAGACACACACTCCCCTATGGCCCGCCGGACGTTCTCAACCGAGGAGGCATACGCCCAGCTTGCCTCCGACTCCGAGAGTCCCAGTGAGGATGAGGATGACCCCACATTCCTGTTGTCATCCGCGTCCTCCTCATCATCTAGCGATGATGATGAGCCCCCAAGGCGGCGGAGACGCCGCCAGGCGGAGCAAGGGGACCGCCATCTTAGGGACCCTGTGGCCCACACTAGTACGAGCAGCTCTGGGGCTCGTACTGGTTTCCCGGCCCACCAGTTAAATCCACCGGAGCACCCTGCCGGTGAACTAGTCTGGTGTAGCCCAGAGCGATACGAGCCCCGTGATTCCTGATTTTGTAGGCCAATCAGGAATCCAGATTTCCACAGTGGGCTACACTGAATATGACTTTTTTTGTCATTTTTTCAGTGACCCACTGGTAAATCTGATGGTGGACCAGACGAATCTGTACGCCCAACAGTTCGTCGCTCAACACTCGGGCTCCTTTTTGGCCAGGCCCGGTGTCTGGACGCCGGTCAGTGCAGCCGAAATGAGGACATTTTGGGGCCTCGTGCTGCATATGGGCCTGGTCAAGAAACCCAGTGTCAGGCTGTACTGGAGTGGGGACGTCCTATACCAGACCCCACTTTACAGTACGGCCATGACACGCTCCCGGTTTGAAGCCATCCGGAAATGTCTGCATTATTCCGATAATGCAGCATGTCCCCCCCGAGGTGATCCTGCCCATGACCGTCTGTATAAGATACGGCCGGTCATCGATCACTTTGGGGCCAAATTCATGGAGGCCTATGTACCTGGAAGGGAGGTCGTGGTTGATGAGTATCTCATTGCGTTAAAGCGGAGACTCATTTTCCGCCAGTATGTGCCCTCCAAGCGGGCGAGGTATGGAGTGAAGCTATACAAAATTTGTGAGAGTACCTCAGGGTACACTTACAAATTTTGTGTATACGAGGGGCGAGATTCCCGGATTCAACCCCCAGAATGTCCCCCCACTCTGGGTGTTACCGGGAAACTTGTGTGGGACCTTATGTACCCACTGCTGGATAAGGGTTATTACCTTTACGTGGATAACTTTTATATCAGTATCCCCTTGTTCCAGTCCCTTGCCGCCAGATCCACGTCCGCTTGTGGGACCGTGCGGAAAAATCAACGCGGCCTCCCTGCCCACCCCCTCCAGGTACCTATCCCCAGGGGTGAGACCCGTGCCCTTACCACTGGAAACCTGTTGCTGGTCAGGTATAAGGACAAGAGGGAAGTCCTTATGCTATCCACTATTCATGGCATCACCCCTGTCCCTGTGCGAGGTACCGCGGCAACGGTCCTCAAGCCCGATTGTATCGTCGACTACAATCGGTATATGGGAGGAGTTGATCTCTCAGATCAAGTCCTCAAGCCATATAACGCCATGCGCAAAACCCGGGCATGGTACAAAAAAGTTGCGGTCTACTTGGTACAGGTTGCCATGTACAACTCTTTTGTACTATCCCGAAGCGCTGGCAGCACAGGGACATTCCTCCAGTTCTATGAGGCAGTCCTCATGGCCCTGATCTTTTCGGACCGGGAAAGAGCAGGGCGGAGTACCTCGGGAACTGTAGGTGCCCGGATCGTCCCTGGCCAACACTTTCCAGGTGTGGTCCCCCATACTGGAAAGAAGGGACGAACCCAAAAAAAGTGCATAGTGTGTCGCAGGAGGGGGATACGGAAGGACACAACTACTCAGTGCGACACGTGCCCCGATCATCCGGGCCTCTGCATTGACGGTTGCTTCAGGGAGTATCACACTTCCATGGAGTACTGAATTTATATCCCAATTTAGCACTGACATCAGATAAAAAAAACTGTTTCTCAGACTTGAGACATCCAAAAAAACTAAAATAATTTATTAAAAGTAGACATATTAGGTATCGCCGCGTCGGTAATAATCTCCTCTATAAAAATACCCCATGACCTAACCCCCCAGATTAACACGGTCCAGAAAAAAAAAAAGTGAAAAAAAAGTTTTTTTTTGTCACCTTACATAATAAAAAGTTTAATAGCAAGCGATCAAAAAGTCATATAGCCCCCAAAATAGTGCTAATAAAACCGTCGTCTCATCCCGCAAAAAATGAGCCCCCACATAAGATAATCGGCTAAAATAAAAAAATAATAAATGACTCTTAGACTTTAGAGATACAAAAAAAAATGTTGGTATCAAAAAGGATAATATAGTCTAAAACCTAAATAATTGTAAAAAAAGTAGACTTATTAGGTATCGCCGCGTCCGTAAGAATCTCCTCTATAAAAATACCCCATGACCCAACCTCCCAGATTAACACAGTAAAAAAAAAAAAAAAAAAAGTGCAAAAAATGTTTTCTTTTGTCACCTTACATAACAAAAAGTTTAATAGCAAGCGATAAAAAAGTCATATAGCCCCCAACATAGTGCCAATAAAACCGTCTGCTCATCCCGCAAAAAATGAGCCCCCAGATGAGATAATTGGATAAAAATAAATTAAAAAAATGACCCTTAGACTTTAGAGATACCCCAAAAAATATGTTGCATCAAAAAAGATAATATAGTCAAAAACCTAAATAATTGTAAAAAAAAAAAGGAGACTTATTAGATATTGCCGCGTCCGTAAGAATCTCCTCTATAAAAATATCCCATGACCTAACCCCCCAGATTAACACAGTTAAAAAAAATAAAAAAAACGGTGCCAAAACCGCTATTTTTGGCACTTTTCCATTTCAATCCGTTTTTTCCGGTAACAAAACAAGGGTTAACAACCAAACAAAACTTTATATTTATAAGGCTACTTTCACACTAGCGTTCGGGTGTCCGCTCATGCGCTCCGTTTGAAGGGGCTCACGAGCGGCCCCGAACGCATCCGTCTGGCCCTAATGCATTCTCAGTGGAGGCGGATCCACTGAGAATGCATCCGCCTGCCAGCGCTCAGCCTCCGCTCGCTCAGTGAGAGGACACCTGAACGCTGCTTGCAGTGTTCGGGTGTCCGCCTGGCCGTGCGGAGGCGAGCGGATCCGTCCAGACTTATAATGGAAGGCAATGGGGACGGATCCGCTTGAAGATGACACTATATGGCTCAATCTTCAAGCGGATCCGTTCCCCATTGACTTTCAATGTAAAGTCTGAACGGATCCGCTCAGGCTACTTTCTGACTTACAAAATTTTCTAAGTTATAATGCAGACGGATCCGTTCTGAACGGATGCAAACGTCTGCATTATCGGAGCGGATCCGTCTGATGAAACATCAGACGGATCCGCTCCGAACGCTAGTGTGAAAGTAGCCTTACCCTGATACTGCAGTTTACAGAAACGCCACATTTGTGGTCGTAAACTGCTGTATCAGTAAAAGGGAGGCCTCAAAAGGAAAGGACTGAGGCTACTTTCACACCTGCGTTAGGTGCGGATCCGTCTGGTATCTGCACAGACGGATCCGCACCTATAATGCAAACGCTTAGATCCGTTCAGAACGGATCCGTTTGCATTAGCATGTTCATGATAATACAAACGGATCCGTTTTGACTTTACATTGAAAGTCAATGGGGGACGGATCCGTTTGAAAATTGAGCCATATTGTGTCAACTTCAAACGGATCCGTCCCCATTGACTTACATTGTAAGTCTGGACGGATCCGTTTGGCTCCGCACGGCCAGGCGGACACCCGAACGCTGCAAGCTGCGTTCAGGTGTCCGCCTGCTGAGCGGAGCGGAGGACAAACGGTGCCATACTGAGGCATTCTGAGCGGATCCGCATCCACTCAGAATGCATTAGGGCTGGACGGATCCGTTCGGGGCCGCTTGTGAGAGCCTTCAAACGGAACTCAAAAGCGGAGCCCCGAACGCTAGTGTGAAAGTAGCCTGACATGGTTTCTGGAAGGCCGATTTTGATGGCCTTTTTTATTGTCACCATGTCCCTTTTGAAGCCCCCCTGATGCCCCCCTAGAGTAAAAACTCCCTAAAAGTGACCCCATCTAAGAAACTACACCCCTCAAGGTATTCAAAACTGATTATACAAACTTTATTAACCCTTTAGGTGTTCCTCAACAGTTAATGGCAAATGGAGATGAAATTTCAGAATTTCAATTTTTGGTAACCTTGCCTCAAAAAAATGTAATATAGAGCAACCAAAAATCATATTTACCCTAAAAATAGTCCCCAAAAAAATGCCACCTTATCCCGTAGTTTCCAAAATGGGGTCACTTTTAGGGAGTTTCTACTCCAGGGGTGCATTAGAGGGGTTGAAACAGGACACGGTGTAAATAAACCGGTCCATAAAAATCAGCCCTCCAAAAACCAAACGGCGCACCTTTCCCTCTACGCTCGCTGTGTGGCCGTACAGTAGTTTACGGCCACATATTGGGTGTTTCTGTAAACGGCAGAGTCAGGGCAATAAAGATACAGTCTTGTTTGGCTGTTAACACTTGCTTTGTTAGTGGAAAAAATGGGTTAAAATGAACAATTAGACAAAAAAATGAAATTTTCAAATTTCATCCCCATTTGCCAATAACTCTTGTGCAACACCTAAAGGGTTAACGAGGTATGTTAAATCAGTTTTGAATACCTTGAGGGGTGTAGTTTCTTAGATGGGGTCACTTTTAGGGAGTTTCTACTCTAGGGGTGCATCAGGGGGCTTCAAATGGGACATGGTGTAAATAAACCGGTCCATAAAAATCAGCCCTCCAAAAACCAAACGGCGCACCGTTCACTCTACGCCCCGCTGTGTGGCCGTACAGTAGTTTACGGCCACATATTGGGTGTTTCTGTAAACGGCAGAGTCAGGGCAATAAAGATACAGTCTTGTTTGGCTGTTAACCCTTGCTTTGTTAGTGGAAAAAATGGGTTAAAATGAACAATTAGACAAAAAAATGAAATTTTCGAATTTCCTCCCCATTTGCCAATAACTCTTGTGCAACACCTAAAGGGTTGACGACGTATGTTAAATCAGTTTTAAATACCTTGAGGGGTGTAGTTTCTTAGATGGGGTCACTTTTAGGGAGTTTATACTCTAGGGGTGCATCAGGGGGCTTCAAATGGGACATGGTGTAAATAAACCGGTCCATAAAAATCAGCCCTCCAAAAACCAAACGGCGCACCTTTCCCTCTACGCCCCGCTGTGTGGCCGTACAGTAGTTTACGGCCACATATTGGGTGTTTCTGTAAACGGCAGAGTCAGGGCAATAAATAGACAGTCCTGTTTGGCTGTTAACCCTTGCTTTGCTAGTGGAAAAAATGGGTTAAAATGAACAATTAGACAAAAAAATAAAATTTTCGAATTTCATCCCCATTTGCCAATAACTCTTGTGCAACACCTAAAGGGTTACAGACGTATGTTAAATCAGTTTTGAATACCTTGAGGGGTGTAGTTTCTTAGATGGGGTCACTTTTTGGGAGTTTCTACTCTAGGGGTGCATCAGGGGGCTTCAAATGGGACATGGTGTAAATAAACCGGTCCATAAAAATCAGCCCTCCAAAAACCAAACGGCGCACCGTTCACTCTACGCCCCGCTGTG
Organism: Bufo bufo; assembly: GCF_905171765.1. NCBI lineage: Eukaryota > Metazoa > Chordata > Amphibia > Anura > Bufonidae > Bufo > Bufo bufo. Next base: position 342,792,477 of record NC_053389.1, read on the forward strand.
TGGCCGTACAGTAGTTTACGGCCACATATTGGGTGTTTCTGTAAATGGCAGAGTCAGGGCAATAAATATACAGTCTTGTTTGGCTGTTAACCCTTGCTTTGTTAGTGGAAAAAATGGGTTAAAATGAAAAATTAGACAAAAAAATGAAATTTTCAAATTTCATTCCCATTTGCCAATAACTCTTGTGCAACACCTAAAGGGTTAACGACGTATGTAAAATCAGTTTTGAATACCTTGAGGGGTGTAGTTTCTTAGATGGGGTCACTTTTAGGGAGTTTTTACTCTAGGGGTGCATCAGGGGGCTTCAAATGGGACATGGTGTAAATAAACCAGTCCATAAAAATCAGCCCTCCAAAAACCAAACTGCGCACCTTTCCCTCTACGCCCCGCTGTGTGGCCGTACAGTAGTTTATGGCCACATATTTGGTGTTTCTGTAAACGGCAGAGTCAGGGCAATAAAGATACAGTCTTGTTTGGCTGTTAACCCTTGCTTTGTTAGTGGAAAAAATGGGTTAAAATGAGCAATTAGACAAAAAAATTTTTTTTTCGAATTTCATCCCCATTTGCCAATAACTCTTGTGCAACACCTAAAGGGTTGACGACGTATGTTAAATCAGTTTTGAATACCTTGAGGGGTGTAGTTTCTTAGATGGGGTCACTTTTAGGGAGTTTCTACTCTAGGGGTGCATCAGGGGGCTTCAAATGGGACATGGTGTAAATAAACCGGTCCATAAAAATCAGCCCTCCAAAAACCAAACGGCGCACCGTTCACTCTACGCCCCGCTGTGTGGCCGTACAGTAGTTTACGGCCACATATTGGGTGTTTCTGTAAATGGCAGAGTCAGGGCAATAAATATACAGTCTTGTTTGGCTGTTAACCCTTGCTTTGTTAGTGGAAAAAATGGGTTAAAATGAAAAATTAGACAAAAAAATGAAATATTCAAATTTCATTCCCATTTGCCAATAACTCTTGTGCAACACCTAAAGGGTTAACGACGTATGTAAAATCAGTTTTGAATACCTTGAGGGGTGTGGTTTCTTAGATGGGGTCACTTTTAGGGAGTTTCTACTCTAGGGGTGCATCAGGGGGCTTCAAATGGGACATGGTGTAAATAAACCAGTCCATAAAAATCAGCCCTCCAAAAACCAAACGGCGCACCTTTCACTCTACGCCCCGCTGTGTGGCCGTACAGTAGTTTACGGCCACATATTGGGTGTTTCTGTAAACGGCAGAGTCAGGGCAATAAAGATACAGTCTTGTTTGGCTGTTAACCCTTGCTTTGTTAGTGGAAAAAATGGGTTAAAATGAAAAATTAGACAAAAAAATGAAATTCTCAAATTTCATCCCCATTTGCCAATAACTCTTGTGCAACACTTAAAGGGTTAACAACGTATGTAAAATCAGTTTTGAATACCTTGAGGGGTGTAGTTTCTTAGATGGGGTCATTTTTGGGTGGTTTCTATTATGTAAGCCTCGCAAAGTGACTTCAGACCTGAACGGGTCCCTAAAAATTTAGTTTTTGTAAATTTCTGAAAAATTTCAAGATTTGCTTCTAAACTTCTAAGCCTTATAACATCCCCAAAAAATAAAATATCATTCCCAAAATAATTCAAACATGAATTAGACATATGGGGAATGTAAAGTCATCACAATTTTTGGGGGTATTACTATGTATTACAGAAGTAGAGAAACTGAAACTTAGAAATTTGCTAATTTTTCTAAATTTTTGTTAAATTAGGTATTTTTTGGTGCACAAAAAAATATTTTTTTTTACTTCATTTTACTAGTGTCACGAAGTACAATATGTGACGAAAAAACAATCTCAGAACGGCCTGGATAAGTCAAAGCGTTTTAAAGTTATCAGCACTTAAAGTGACACTGGTCAGATTTGCAAAAAATGGCCTGGTCCTAAGGTGTAATAAGGCTGTGTCCTTAAGGGGTTAAAGGACCTGCTGAGATCATTTCAGTAATCGTCTTGGTAACTCAGGTGAGAATGTTGACGAGTAGGGATGAGCGAACCCGAACTGTATAGTTCGGGTTCGTACCGAATTTTGGGGTGTCCGTGACACGGACCCGAACCCAAACATTTTCGTAAAAGTCTGGGTTCGGGTTCGGTGTTTGGCGCTTTCTTGGCGGTTTTTGAAAGGCTGCAAAGCAGCCAATCAACAAGCGTCATACTACTTGCCCCAAGAGGCCATCACAGCCATGCCTACTATTGGCATGGCTGTGATTGGCCAGTGCAGCATGTGACCCAGCCTCTATTTAAGCTGGAGTCACGTAGCGCCGCACGTCACTCTGCTCTGATCAGTGTAGGGAGAGGATGCAGCTGCTGCTGTTAGGGCGAGATTAGGCAGGGATTTATTTACTGAAGTGATCGATATACAGCTGTGTATCATACAACCTCTGCTATTCAATTGCTCACTGTTTTAAGGCTGCCCCCCAAGCGTTTTTCAGTCACTTTTTTCTGGGGTGATCGGCGGCCATTTTGTGTCTTGTGGTGCGCCAGCACAAGCTGCCACCAAGTCCATTTTTAACCATCAATAGTGTGTTTTTTTTTTTTGCTATATCCTACATCAGGGGCTTGGCTGTGCTTGCTATTTTATTGAGGGGTAAAATACAATTGCCAAAATAGCAGTACCCTAAATCTGGTGTTTCAGCTGTGGCTAGCCAATTGTAATACTGTCTGCTGTCTGCCGAAGCACAGTTTTTGTTCTGGGTTGAATACAATTCCCAACTTAGCAATTCCCTAAATTAGTGGTTTCTGCTCTATCAGGCCAAGGTTAAATCTATCCATAAAAGGGTATATTAGATTGAAGGTGCGGATAGGGTCATCCTCAATAACTTCACACGCTACCGTGCATTTCCAAGTCTAATTCTGTCCGTAAAAGGGATACCTGTCATCCAGGGCCTAAATACTAGGCCTACAATTTATATTAAGCTAAATCTGTTGTTACTGCTGTGCCTGTATTAGTGTAATACGGTACCTAAATAGATAGCCAGATAGTGTTAGGTGCCTGTAAAAAAAGGCCTGAATTTGAATTCAATACATTGGGCCAAATAATTTTTTTCTTATTGTGGTGAACGGTAACAATGAGGAAAACATCTAGTAAGGGACGCGGACGCGGACATGGTCGTGGTGGTGTTAGTGGACCCTCTGGTGCTGGGAGAGGACGTGGCCGTTCTGCCACAGCCACACGTCCTAGTGAACCAACTACCTCAGGTCCCAGTAGCCACCAGAATTTACAGCGATATTTGGTGGGGCCCAATGCCGTTCTAAGGATGGTAAGGCCTGAGCAGGTACAGGCATTAGTCAATTGGGTGGCCGACAGTGGATCCAGCACGTTCACATTATCTCCCACCCAGTCTTCTGCAGAAAGCGCACAGATGGCGCCTGAAAACCAAGCCCATCATTCTGTCACATCACCCCCATGCATATCAGGGAAACTGTCTGAGCCTCAAGTTATGCAGCAGTCTCTTATGCTGTTTGAAGACTCTGCTGGCAGGGTTTCCAAAGGGCATCCACCTAGCCCTTCCCCAGCGGTGGAAGAGATAGAATGCACTAACGCACAACCACTTATGTTTCCTGATGAGGACATGGGAATACCACCTCAGCACGTCTCTGATGATGACGAAACACAGGTGCCAACTGCTGCGTCTTTCTGCAGTGTGCAGACTGAACAGGAGGTCAGGGAGGAAGACTGGGTGGAAGATGATGCAGGGGACGATGAGGTCCTAGACCCCACATGGAATGAAGCTCGTGCCACTGACTTTCAGAATTCGGAGGAAGAGGCAGTAGTGAGACCGAGCCAACAGCGTAGCAAAAGAGGGAGCAGTGGGCAAAAGCAGAACACCCGCCGCCAAGAGAGTCCGTCTGCTACTGGCCACCGCCATCTGGGACCGAGCACCCCAAAGGCAGCTTCAAGGAGTTCCCTGGCGTGGCAGTTCTTCAAACAATGTGCTGACGACAAGACCCGAGTGGTTTGCACGCTGTGCCATCAGAGCCTGAAGCAAAGCATTAACGTTCTGAACCTTAGCACAACCTGCATGACCAGGCACCTGCATGCAAAGCATGAACTGCAGTGGAGTAAACACCTTAAAAACAAGGAACTCACTCAGGCTCCCCCTGCTACCTCTTCTGCTGCTGCCGACGCCTCGGCCTCTTCCTCCACCTCTGGAGGAACGTTGGCACCTGCCGCCCAGCAAACAGAGGATGTACCACCAACACCACCACCTCCGTCACCAAGCATCTAAACTATGTCACACGGCAGCGTTCAGCTCTCCATCTCACAAACATTTGAGAGAAAGCGTAAATTCCCACCTAGCCACCCTCGATCCCTGGCCCTGAATGCCAGCATTTCTAATCTACTGGCCTATGAAATGCTGGCATTCAGGCTGGTGGACACAGACAGCTTCAAACAGCTCATGTCGCTTGCTGTCCCACAGTATGTTGTTCCCAGCCGCCACTACTTCTCCAAGAGAGCCGTGCCTTCCCTGCACAACCAAGTATCCGATAAAATCAAGTGTGCACTGCGCAACGCCATCTGTGGCAAGGTCCACCTAACCACAGATACGTGGACCAGTAAGCACGGCCAGGGACGCTATATCTCCCTAACTGCACACTGGGTAAATGTAGTGGCGGCTGGGCCCCAGGCGAAGAGCTGTTTGGCGCACGTCCTTCCGCCGCCAAGGATCGCAGGGCAACATTCTCTGCCTCCTGTTGCCTCCTCCTCCTACTCGGCTTCCTCCTCCTCTTCTTCCACCTGCTCATCCTGTCAGCCACACACCTTCACCACCAACTTCAGCACAGCCCGGGGTAAACGTCAGCAGGCCATTCTGAAACTCATATGTTTGGGGGACAGGCCCCACACCGCACAGGAGTTGTGGCGGGGTTTAGAACAACAGACCGACGAGTGGTTGCTGCCGGTGAGCCTCAAGCCCGGCCTGGTTGTGTGCGTTAATGGGCGAAATCTCGTTGCAGCTCTGGGACTAGCCGGTTTGACGCACATCCCTTGCCTGGCGCATGTGCAGAATTTGGTGGTGCAGAAGTTCATTCACAACTACGCCGACATGTCAGAGCTGCTGCATAAAGTGTGGGCCGTCTGTGCGCGCTTCCGTCGTTCACATCCTGCCGCTGCTCGCCTGTCTGCGCTACAGCGTAACTTCGGCCTTCCCGCTCACCGCCTCATATGCGACGTGCCCACCAGGTGGAACTCCACCTTGCACATGCTGGACAGACTGTGCGAGCAGCAGCAGGCCATAGTGGAGTTTCAGCTGCAGCACGCACGGGTCAGTCGCACTGCGGAACAGCACCACTTCACCAACAATGACTGGGCCTCCATGCGAGACCTGTGTGCCCTGTTGCGCTGTTTCGAGTACTCCACCAACATGGCCAGTGGCGATGACGCCGTTATCAGCGTTACAATACCACTTCTATGTCTCCTTGAGAAAACACTTAGGGCGATGATGGAAGAGGAGGTGGCCCAGGAGGAGGAGGAGGAGGAGGAAGAGGGGTCATTTTTAGCACTTTCAGGCCAGTCTCTTAGAAGTGACTCAGAGGGAGTTTTTTTGCAACAGCAGAGGCCAGGTACAAATGTGGCCAGACAGGGCCCACTACTGGAGGACGAGGAGGACGAGGATGAGGTGGAGGAGGATGAGGATGAAGCATGTTCACAGCGGGGTGGCACCCAACGCAGCTCGGGCCCATCACTGGTGCGTGGCTGGGGGGAAACGCAGGACGATGACGATACGCCTCCCACAGAGGACAGCTTGTCCTTACCTCTGGGCAGCCTGGCACACATGAGCGACTACATGCTGCAGTGCCTGCGCAACGACAGCAGAGTTGCCCACATTTTAACGTGTGCGGACTACTGGGTTGCCACCCTGCTGGATCCCCGGTACAAAGACAATGTGCCCACCTTACTTCCTGCACTGGAGCGTGATAGGAAGATGCGCGAGTACAAGCGCACGTTGGTAGACCCGCTACTGAGAGCATTCCCAAATGTCACAGGGGAACAAGTGGAAGCCCAAGGCGAAGGAAGGCAGAGCAAGAGCAAGAGGTCGCCAACGCAACTGTGTCACTGCCAGCTCCTCTGAGGGCAGGGTTAGCATGGCAGAGATGTGGAAAAGTTTTGTCACCACGCCACAGCTAACTGCACCACCACCTGATACGGAACGTGTTAGCAGGAGGCAACATTTCACTAACATGGTGGAACAGTACGTGTGCACACCCCTCCACGTACTGACTGATGGTTCGGCCCCATTCAACTTCTGGGTCTCCAAATTGTCCACGTGGCCAGAGCTAGCCTTTTATGCCTTGGTGATGCTGGCCTGCCCGGCGGCCAGCGTTTTGTCTGAACGTGTATTCAGCACGGCAGGGGGCGTCATTACAGACAAACGCAGCCGCCTGTCTACAGCCAATGTGGACAAGCTGACGTTCATAAAAATGAACCAAGCATGGATCCCACAGGACCTGTCCATCCCTTGTTCAGATTAGACATTTATAACTACCTCCCCTTAACCATATATTATTGTACTCCAGGGCACTTCCTCATTCAATCCTTTTTTTATTTTCATTTTACCATTATATTGCGGGGCAACCCAAAGTTGAATGAACCTCTCCTCTGTCTGGGTGCCGGGGCCTAAAAATATCTGACAGTGGCCTGTTCCAGTGTTGGGTGACATAAAGCATGATTCTCTGCTATGACATGAAGCCTGAATCTCTGCTATGAGACCTCTCTCCTCTGTCTGGGTGCCGGGGCCTAAAAATATCTGACAGTGGCCTGTTCCAGTGTTGGGTGACATGAAGCATGATTCTCTGCTATGACATGAAGCCTGATTCTCTGCTATGGGACCTCTCTCCTCTGTCTGGGTGCCGGGGCCTAAAAATATCTGACAATGGCCTGTTCCAGTGGTGGGTGACGTGAAGCCTGATTCTCTGCTATGACATGAAGCCTGATTCTCTGATAGGGGACCTCTCTCCTCTGTCTGGGTGCTGGGGCGGGCCTAAAAATATCTGACAGTGGCCTGTTCCAGTGGTGGGTGACGTGAAGCCTGATTCTCTGCTATGGGACCTCTCTCCTCTGTCTGGGTGCCGGGGCCTAAATATCTGACAATGGCCTGTTCCAGTTGTGGTTGACATGAAGCCTGATTCTCTGCTATGACATGAAGCCTGATTCTCTGCTATGACATGAAGCCTGATTCTCTGCTATGGGACCTCTCTCCTCTGTCAGGGTGTCGGGGCCTAAATATCTGACAATGGCCTGTTCCAGTGGTGGGTGACGTGAAGCCTGATTCTCTGCTATGACATGAAGCCTGATTCTCTGCTATGACTTGAAGCCTGATTCTCTGCTATGACATGAAGCCTGATTCTCTGCTATGGGACCTCTCTCCTCTGTCTGGGTGCCGGGGCCTAAATATCTGACAATGGCCTGTTCCAGTGGTGGGTGACATGAAGCCTGATTCTCTGCTATGACATGAAGCCTGATTCTCTGCCATGAGACCTCTCTCCAATTGATATTGGTTAATTTTAATTTATTTTATTTTAATTTTTATTCATTTCCCTATCCACATTTGTTTGCAGGGGATTTACCTACATTTGCCTTTTGCAGCCCTCTAGCCCTTTCCTGGGCTATTTTACAGCCTTTTTAGTGCCGAAAAGTTTGGGTCCCCATTGATTTCAACAAGTTCGGCCAAACTTCTCGAACCCAAACATCCAGGTGTTCGCTCAACTCTATTGACGAGTACAAGGCTGGAGATCATTATGTCAGGCTGATTGGGTTAAAATGGCAGACTTGACATGTTAAAAGGAGGGTGATGCTTGAAATCATTGTTCTTCCATTGTTAACCATGGTGACCTGCAAAGAAACGCTTGCAGCCATCATTGCGTTGCATAAAAATAGCTTCACAGGCAAGGATATTGTGGCTACTAAGATTGCACCTCAATCAACAATTTATAGGATCATCAAGAACTTCAAGGAAAGAGGTTCAATTCTTGTTCAGAAGGCTTCAGGGCGTCCAAGAAAGTTCAGCAAGCGCCAGGATCGTCTCCTGAAGAGGATTCAGCTGCGGGATCGGAGTGCCACCAGTGCAGAGCTTGCTCAGGAATGGCAGCAGTCAGGTGTGAGCGCATCTGCACGCACAGTGAGGCGAAGACTTTTGGAAGATGGCCTGGTGTCAAGAAGGGCAGCAAAGAAGCCACTTCTCTCCAAAAAAAACATCAAGGACAGATTGATCTTCTGCAGAAAGTATGGTGAATGGACTGCTGAGGACTGGAGCAAAGTCATATTCTCCGATGAAGCCTCTTTCCGATTGTTTGGGGCATCTGGAAAAAGGCTTGTCCGGAGAAGAAAAGGTGAGCGCTACCATCAGTCCTGTGTCATGCCAACAGTAAAGCATTCTGAGACCATTCATGTGTGGGGTTGCTTCTCATCCAAGGGAGTGGGCTCACTCACAATTTTGCCCAAAAACACAGCCATGAATAAAGAATGGTACCAAAACACCCTCCAACAGCAACTTCTTCCAACATTCCAACAACAGTTTGGTGAAGAACAATGCATTTTCCAGCACGATGGAGCACTGTGCCATAAGGCAAAAGTGATAACTAAGTAGCTCGGGGACCAAAACGTTGACCTGGAAACTCCCCAGATCTTAATCCCATTGAGAACTTGTGGTCAATCCTCAAGAGGCGGGTGGACAAGCAAAAACCCACTAATTCTGACAAACTCCAAGAAGTAATTTTGAAAGAATGGGTTGCTATCAGTCAGGAATTGGCCCAGAAGTTGATTGAGAGCATGCCCAGTCGAATTGCAGAGGTCCTGAAAAAGAAGGGCCAACACTGCAAATACTGACTCTTTGCATAAATGTCATGTAATTGTCGATAAAAGCCTTTGAAACGTATGAAGTGCGTGTAATTATATTTCACTACATCACAGAAACAACTGAAACAAAGATCTAAAAGCAGTTTAGCAGCAAACTTTGTGAAAACTAATATTTGTGTCATTCTCAAAACTTTTGGCCACGACTGTACAGTAAAAATATTTCCTTGTAATAAACCCTGCTAATGGCTGTATCAAACAGCACTTGCACGCTAATAACAAGAACGGTTTGCTGGAATAACAGAGCTGTATAATGGCAATTTGGATCCCTAGTCAGTGCAGAAAGAGGTAACAGGATTGTTCCTATTACCCAGTATGTAACCTCCCCTACTGAACCCTGTTCTACACAAATGCTGTGGAACGATTCCTCCCTAACCTTTCCCTGCACTTATAAATTGTTTTTTTTACCACAATTAAGTCTTTCCTATCACTGTCCCTAGCGCCTGCAGACGTCTCTCCCTGCACTAAGTACGCTGGTAAATGGCAGAATCTAAGATGGCTGACGCTATTTATATGGCTCTGACATCATAGGGTTGGCTGGCTACTGATTGTCTGCATGCATGGCATTATGGGGGATCCCGCCTTCCCAGAGTTCCTTGCCCCATGTCCTCACACGTGTAGCAGCCATTTTAGCAAAAAATTTGATTCGTTAGCACGAAGCATGAGGAAATTTGGCTTTGTTGCGAGTCAAATTTTTCCTGAAATTTGGATAGAATTCCAGTTCGTCAGCTTAGATTCGCTCATCTCTAGTAAACAAGTCTGGGTTTTTCCCTCCAAAACATGGTCTTCTTTAACCCCTTAAGGACCCTGACATTTTTCACCTTAAGGCCCAGGCCATTTTTTGCAAATCTGACATGTGTCACTTTATGTCAGTGGTTCTCAACCTTTCTAAAGCCGTGACCCCTTAATACAGTTCCTCATGTTGTGGTGACCCCCAACCATTACATTTTCTTCCTTGCTACGTCATAACAAATTTTGCTACTGTTATGATGACCCACCAAAAACACGCACAGACACCAATACACCAAATGTTAATTCAAATACACAAGTATTTATTCATATCCACAGAACTTTAGCATAAATACAAAATATTTGTAAACCAAATAAATAACTTTAAAATAAATAATAAATAACAAATACCCCCTAAAAAATAAATCAGTATTGCGCACAGTACCCCTCAAATAAATAACTCAGTGGTGCTCACAGTACCCCCCCCCCCCCAAAAAAAAAAAATCTGTGGTGCTCAGGGTACCCCTCAAATAAATAAATCAGTGGTGCTTCAAGTCCCCCCCAAATAAATAAATCAGAAGTGCTCAGGGTCCCCCAAATAAATAAATCAGTGGGGCTTCAGGTCTCCCCCAAATAAATAAATCAGCGGTGCTCAGGGTACCCCCAAATAAATAAATCAGCGGTGCTTCATGTCCCCCCAAATAAATTAAGCCTTGCTCAGCCAAATGATTAAAATAAAATTAGCCAGGCTCAGCCAGGCTCAATTAAATCATTGGTGGCAGTGGTGCTCAGCGGCGGTGTCATTAACGAAAAAACTCGGACCTCAGCAGACAGGCGGCCCAACTTACCCGTCCAGACGTCAGGCTCCTTCAAGCACAGGCAGTGAGGGGACATCACTTCCTGTGCGCGAGGATAAGGGGCCGCTGCCGTTGTGCGGGCGACCCACAATAGGAAGCCTCAGGCAACCCCCCGGAAAGGGCCGATCGACCCCCAAAGGGGTCGCGACCCCTAGGTTGAGAACCGCTGCTTTATGTGGTGATAACTTTAAAAACACTTTTACTTATCCAAGCCATTGTTTTCTCGTCACATATTGTACTTCATGACACTGGTAAATTTCAGTCAAAATATTTCATTTTTATTTATAAAAAAATACAAAATTTACCAAAAATTTTAACATTTCAATTTCTCTGCTTTTAAAACAGATAGTGATACCTCCTAAAATAGTTATTACTTTACATTTCCCATATGTCTACTACATGTCTGGATCATTTTGTAAATTACATCTTTTTTTGGGACATTAGAAGGCTTAGAAGTTTAGAAGCAAATCTTGACATTTTTTCAGAAAATTTCCAAAACCCACTTTTCAAGGACCAGTTCACTTTGTGAAGCTTAAATAATAGAAACCACCCATGAATGGCCCCCGTTTTAGAAACTACACCCCTCAAGGTATTCAAAACAGATTTTACAAACTTTGTTAACCCTTAGGCCTCTTTCACACTGGCGTTGCGGGGAAAGGTGCGGGTGCAAAACATTGTAATGCGTTTTGCACGCATGTGAGAAAAATTGGCATGTTTGGTACCCAAACCCGAACTTCTTCACAGAAGTTCGGGCTTGGGATCGGTGTTCTGTAGATTGTATTATTTTCCCTTATAACATGGTTATAAGGGAAAATAATAGCATTCTGAATACAGAATGCATAGTACAATAGCGCTGGAGGGGTTAAAAAAATAATAATAATTTTTAACTCACCTTAATCCACTTGCTCGCACAGCCCAGCTTCTCTTCTTTGCTGTGTACAGGAAAAGGACCTGTGGTGACATCACTCCGGTCATCACATGGTCCATCACATGATCTTTTACCATGGCGATGGATCATGTGATGGACCATGTGATGACCGGAGTGACGTCACCACAGGTCCTTTTCCTGTACACAGCAAAGAAGAAGACAGAAGAGAAGTCGGGCTGCGCGAGCAAGTGGATTAAGGTGAGTTAAATTTATTTTATTTTTTTAACCCCTCCAGCGCTATTGTACAGGGTGGGCCATTTATATGGATACGCCTTAATAAAATGGGAATTATTGGGAATTTCACACGAAAAAAAAATGGTGTGCTTGGTTTTAATGTAACTTTATTCTTTCATGAGTTATTTACAAGTTTCTCTTTGTTTACAGCCATTGACATGTCGCCGAGGTTAACACATGAGGAGCAGATAGAAATTCTGTTGATGTCTGGTGAACGCAGTAACCGGGTCATTGCAGCAGATTTCAATGCAAGACACCCTACGAGACCACCCATCTCCCATGCTACAGTTAGCAAACTGCTTGCTAAGTTTCGTGAAACTGGTTCAGTGTTTGATTTGCCAAAATGTGGATGCATGAAATCTGTCTCTAATGAAGAAACATCAGTGGCTGTCCTAGCTTCATTCAGCAAGAGCCCACAGCGTAGCACTCGCCGCATGTCACTGGAGAGTGGCATTAGTCGAACATCCCTTCGGCGGATATTAGCTACTCACAAATGGCACCCTTACAAACTCCAGCTACTGCAGCATCTCAACGAGGATGACCCAGATCGCCGCACTGAATTTGCAGAATGGGCAAAACAAAAATTGGAACAGGACCCTCAGTTTACGCAGAAGATTTTGATCAGTGATGAGGCAAACTTTTATGTGAATGGTGAAGTTAATAAAACAAAACCACCTCTATTGGTCTGACACTAACCCACATTGGATAGATCCCTCCAAGACTGTTGGAACAAAAAAATTGATGGTATGGTGTGGTATATGGGGTACAAAGATAGTCGGGCCATTCTTCATCAATGGAAACCTCAAGGCCACTGGATATGCGAAATTGCTACATGATGATGTGTTTCCCTCTTTATGCACTGAAGCTGGCACGTTCCCTGAGTTTTTCCAGCAAGATGGTGCACCACCACATTATGGGTGTCAGGTCCGAGCATTCCTAGATGAACAGTTTCCTGGAAAGTGGATTGGTCGTTGTGGGCCAGTTGAATGGCCCCCAAGGTCTCCCGATCTGACCCTCTTAGACTAGATGTGCAGCACCTGAAACTACGGATACCCTTAGCTGAGGGTTTGTATCAGTTGCAGCAGGGCTTAGGTTCGAGTGCATGAACACTTCTACCATCAAGATTTGTTCATGTTGGTAGCTGCCAGGGAAAGGCTCAGGGATTATCAGGTGGTTACCTTTCCCTGTTCCTTAGCTTTGGGGGCCTAGCCTGCTGTTTTGTGTAATTTTGTTGTGTTTTGTTTGCTTCCCTTACCTCACCTTCCGTGACATCAGCCTGCCGTACATGTATGGCGCTGATCCTTATGGGGTTGAACCCTATGGCAGCTGTGGAAAATTGCCAGCTTCTCAATCAAAACCCTAACATTCTCTCAGTATCCATTAACCCTTTCAACAGAGCCATGTAAATACAGTGATAATGAACAGGATATATATCACTATATATATACAGTACAGACCAAAAGTTTGGACACACCTTCTCATTCAAAGAGTTTTCTTTATTTTCATGACTATGAAGGCATCAAAACTATGAATTAACTCATGTGGAATTATATACATAACAAACAAGTGTGAAACAACTGAAAATATGTCATATTCTAGGTTCTTCAAAGTAGCCACCTTTTGCTTTGATTACTGCTTTGCACACTCTTGGCATTCTCTTGATGGGCTTCAAGAGGTAGTCCCCTGAAATGGTCTTCCAACAGTCTTGAAGGAGTTCCCAGAGATGCTTAGCACTTGTTGGCCCTTTTGCCTTCACTCTGCGGTCCAGCTCACCCCAAACCATCTCGATTGGGTTCAGGTCCGGTGATTGTGGAGGCCAGGTCATCTGGCGCAGCACCCCATCACTCTCCTTCATGGTCAAATAGCCATTACTTTCAAAGTTTTCCCAATTTTTCGGCTGACTGACTGACCTTCATTTCTTAAAGTAATGATGGCCACTCGTTTTTCTTTACTTAGCTGCTTTATTCTTGCCATAATACCAATTCTAACAGTCTATTCAGTAGGACTATCAGCTGTGTACCCACCTGACTTCTCCTCAACGCAACTGATGGTCCCAACCCCATTTATAAGGCAAGAAATCCCACTTATTAAACCTGACAGGGCACACCTGTGAAGTGAAAACCATTTCAGGGGACTACCTCTTGAAGCTCATCAAGAGAATGCCAAGAGTGTGCAAAGCAGTAATCAAAGCAAAAGGTGGCTACTTTGAAGAACCTAGAATATGACATATTTTCAGTTGTTTCACACTTGTTTGTTATGTATATAATTCCACATGTGTTAATTCATAGTTTTGATGCCTTCAGTGTGAAACTACAATTTACATAGTCATGAAAATAAAGAAAACTCTTTGAATGAGAAGGTGTGTCCAAACTTTTTGTCTGTACTGTATATATATATATATATATACACTCACCTAAAGAATTATTAGGAACACCTGTTCTATTTCTCATTAATGCAATTATCTAGTCAACCAATCACATGGCAGTTGCTTCAATGCATTTAGGGGGGTGGTCCTGGTCAAGACAATCTCCTGAACTCCAAACTGCATGTCAGAATGGGAAAGAAAGGTGATTTAAGCAATTTTGAGCGTGGCATGGTTGTTGGTGCCAGACGGGCCGGTGTGAGTATTTCTCAATCTGCTCAGTTACTGGGATTTTCACGCACAACCATTTCTAGGGTTTACAAAGAATGGTGTGAAAAGGGAAAAACATCGAGTATGCGGCAGTCACCATGGCGGATGACTCTGAGGAAGAGGTCTTACTGCATTGGCTTATTTCTCGGCGATGGGGACAGCGCACTCGTTTGTTGGATGAGAAACCTAGTAGAAGGCGGCGATTTTGGGTCCATCCGATTGTTTCTCAACGCTACCCGAAAGGACACTTTCATACCCTCTACAAAGATCTGCACCGGCATCCTGAGAAGTTTTTTTCCTTCTGTAGGATGTCAGTGACTACATTTGATCGCTTGCTGTCGTCTCTACATACTGTCCTTACCTTCATGGACACCAATATGAGGCGCAGCATTTCTCCAGAGGAAAGGCTCATCGTCACGTTGAGGTAAGCAATATTTTACATTATTAGCTTCAACAGTAATGTGCAGTGCTTCCGTCAGAAGGAACATGTGTTAGAAAATGGCTGCTGTTAGACATGTGCTACTGTTTGCTGAAGTAACCTTTCTTTGCCCATAATGTTTTGCAAACATTGTTATGTCCTTTTTTTTTTTTTACTTGAATCCCCGACACATAACATGGCAATATTAAAGCTTGTCGTTTCTTTTTAGCAGGTTTGCAATTTGTGTTCAGCTAACGTCATAATCATGCATAATGTTCACATCATTCTTAAGGCGCCCATAACCTTCAGCATTTCAAGGGTCTAAACACAGTTGTTGTAACTTAGTTGTGGTAGTACTGCCCACACCCCAATAGCTGGTAGTGTTTGGTTCATACACACAAACTCACTTTTTTAAATTATGTTTAGTCGACAATGGACATAGATAGTTTAAAATCATGTCTTGTATACAACATTATAGGCGCATAAAGTATCTGATGTTCCCTTTTAGTTTCCGCTTACAGTTTTTTTTTTTTCCAACAGATTCCTGGCAACTGGGAACTCTTTTGCATCCCTGCATTTTGAGTTTCTTTTAGGAACCTCGACGATCTCTCGGATTGTAAGTCACACTTGCCATGTCATCTGGCAGCAACTCTGAGAGACGGTGATGCCGCAGCCCAAGACGGACGATTGGATTCGCATTGCTGAGGGCTTCAATATTTCTGCGCAGTTTCCAAACTGCATCGGGGCAATGGATGGCAAGCACATTCGTGTGAAGAAGCCTCCTCACTCAGGGTCACGATTCTTCAATTATAAACATTATTTTTCGGTAGTGCTGATGGCTGTTGCTGACAGTAACTACCAGTTTATAATGGTTGATATCGGGGCCTATGGAAGCACTGCGGATGCTCGCATCTTTAGTGCTTCTAGAATGGGTGAGCGGCTTCGTGCCAACCAGCTTGCCCTGCCCGAGTCCAGAAGACTGCCCGGATATGCAGGTCCGCCGGCTCCATTTGTCATCATGGCGGATGAAGGGTTTGCATTGACTCCCCATGTTATGCGGCCCTTTCCAAAGCATGGTTTGGATGTCAGGAGGCGTATTTTCAACTACCAGTTGACTCGTGCCCATCGGTATGTTGAGTGCGCTTTCGGAATACTCTCTAGCAAGTGGAGGGTGTTTTTGTCATCCATACAAATGGATCCGGAGAATGCTACCCTGGTGATTCAAGCTTGTGTTGTTCTACACAACTTCACCAAGATTCACAAGGCTTCCTCTTCTGTTGACATGGAAGATCTTCCTACGTCATCAGATTTGGGTTTGGAAAGGACCCTGCATAGACGACCTGGGACTGTAGGCATTGCAGTTCGGGAACTCTATGCAGACTACTTTTACAGCCCAGAGGGGTCCTTGCCATGGCAGAGGGACGCTATTCGTGGCAGTGTTTGATATCTTCTGGCCTCGTTAGTTTTTTTTTTCTAGATAGCTAATCAAAATTTATTGTGGTAGTTGAGTGTAGGGACTCGCAAGAGAATGAGGACCCTTGACGTGGGTTTGCGGGCTGAGATTTTTTTAAACTGCATATAAATAAATATTAAAGACCTTTTCTTCAAAATGTTAATTGACGTTAACATCTTTAGTATTTTGCTTATATGGTCCAAAAATTTTTCTAATACCTCATGATCACATTATCCAAAAATACAGATGTTGTTCTTCAAAATAAAGTGTTGCTTTGTGAGCTATAGTGCGTGTCGAAGTGTTTTTGCAATGTGTTGAACTCTAAATGTTTTGTGTATTTATAAAATAAACACAAGTCAAATTGTGGATCACAAATCCAAAAACCATACCATTGTACATAAGTAATAAACATATACTGAAAAAGTGCTAAGAAAACATTTTTAAACATATTTTAAAGTTCAAAGAGGTCTTGGGTAAATGACCCAGGACCAAATGAAGACCGTGACCGTACATGGGCCTGTTGTGTGGCCCCAGTTGCCAAAGTGCCCGGGTTATGCGGCTGACCCACATGCTGTGTCGGGTCTTGTGAATGGTGGTTGGGGGGGGAGATGGCCCTTGAGTTAGTTGGGGGGGCTGCTGATAGCTGCGTGTTTGCTGCTGCTGAGCAGCATTTAATATTTAATTTTTTTATAAATTAATTTTTGAATGTATGTCTCCCTGGTAAGGGGAGGAATACATCTTTATGACTAGGGCCAATGAAGCAGGCACTCATGGTACTTTTCCGGAGTGACCTGCTTCATTAATGGCCCTGCTTCATTAATGGCCCTAGTCCCCTAAGCATTGCCTCCTCCAAGCCATCACTCCTCCTCTGGGCAAGGAATTCTATGACTCGTGCGTCAATCATTTCACGATTCACTTGCCCAGAGGAAGAGGGAGGGACATGGCGGCGACGCCTGGACTGCGGCTGATGGCCTCTTTCTGGTCTCGCCATTGGTAGGGTGGGCTGGGCCAGTGACGACTCTTCCGGCTCCTCCGCTGGCGTTGGGGCTGGACTTGTGGCCGGCGAGAAAACAGCCGGGGTTTCACTTCCCGCCGTCTCCGAGTCATCTGAGGCATCCAGACTGTCCACAGTACTGTATTTAAAAGAAACAAAAAAAATATATAACATCATTTGACTACCTCATTGCAAAAGTACATCATTTTTACTAAGTTAAAACAGCTGTGTGTATACAATATTTATACGGTGTGGCTGAATACATCACATATTTGTTTTTAAACAAGGAATAACACCTTCAATGTGAATTATTAAAAATATATATTTTGAAAATTTTTGAAAAACATTGGGATATTTCATGTAAAGGCCTAATGTGAAACTATTTGGAATACATTGTTTGGCGTTTGGAGCTGTCCAGCTTCAAAAGAGGTTTACTCATTCAAGGACCAAAACCAGTGCTGATATTCAGTCCATCTCGTCTGTATGTGGCCTGCTTCCACCATCCAAACATCCTTGATGTAATGTAAACCTAATAGAACATCATTTCCAGAGAAACAACATGTACCAGGCAACACTTGCCCATGGTGGGAGTAGTGGTTTAAAATCTGCTGGTCGGACGTAGTTGGAGCATCATTATACTCCATTATCATAGGATTTTGTTATTGGCATTTTATATGGGAACTTTTATGAATCCATGTTGTGGTTTGTAGTATACCATTTAACCTATGTAAATGACAATGACAGTACAGAATGGGTATCAAATTCAAAAACAGACACAACTACAACTCCCAGCAGGACTGGATAGCTTACAGCTATTATGGCATGCTGGGAGTTGTAGTTTTGAAACAGCTGGAGGGCCTCAGTTTGGACATGCCTGACCTACTCAAAGGATAGGTCATCAATAGTACAATGCAACACAACCCATTACTTTCTTTTCCACTATTGCTCACCAAGATTATAAACAAATTTTAACCAACATTTTAAATGGAAAAAAAACCATCAAAAATACTTACGGCCTCAAATCCATAACTGGCCGCAAAAACTGCAACTGCGCAGTGTACAGATATGGCCTTTTTTTTTAGGTTCCCTCACCACTCTGGCCTTTGTTTGTAACCTCCCGACGAAATTGATCCCGGCAACTTGACCAGCGGGTTTTAGTCTGTTTGACTGTAAAGAAATGACATAATATACAAATTACTAAAAATTAAATAGAATCAAAAACTAAATAAAAAAAAGTAGACAAATAAACAAAGTGCAAATGTTAACCTATATCAAGGAGACAAATCTCAAATGTTTGAATTGGCAAGATTATACAGCACATGGTACAGTACTGCAGGTGTGTGGATACTAATGTACAAGTTCAGGAAGGAGGAGACTAGTCGTGCAAGCCATTTGGACTAAAATACTTTAGAATATGTGAGGGTGACAACTATAAGATGCTCAATTACAACAGGGACACAAGTGTCACCAAATAAAAAGTGCCCATACATGTTATTATACATGAGTACTGTATGCTGTAGCAAAGGGAGGGACAGCCATTTAAAGTTAGAAATGGTGGGGTATGGTATTTAGTGCACGACTCATTAAAAAACCATGTACAGGCCTTTATGCAAAATAAAGCTGGGCCACAAAATAAACAGTATTCTGACCTCATGGAATTTATAGCTACATAATTTTGGCACACACAGGGCAAGGACAGTACAACTACATTGCTATCACTTACCTAAATCTGCCCGGCCTTGGCCATCTGCTTTGGCCCATTCGGCCCGTCTCATACTACGGGCCACTTGTTCCCAGGCAGCATCCTTTCGGACTCGGTCCTGATAAGAATTGCATCGGGTGTCCCATAGTTCGGGCCTCTCCTGTATCAAATTTATTAATTTTTCCACATTCCAGCGTGGCATTTTGGAAGAAAATAGATGAGCCATGACTGCCACACCACAGTACTGATTTTCGGCACAGGTGGCTAGCAATTAGCATAACCTGTGACCTTAAACTTCCTGTATATATATATTTTTTTAATTTTATTGGCACGTTTTGGCAGTTTTGCCATGGCAAAAGATAGAAATAAAACGGACGCGGACGCGGATGTCAATCGGGTGTGCCTCCGCGTTTTTTCACGGTCCCATTGACTTGAATGGGTCTGCGAACCGTTTTCCGTGAAAAAAATAGGACAGGTTATTTTTTTTTGATGGACTGGAACCACGGATCACGGAAGCGGTTGACAAACGGTGCATTAGCCGAGTTTTCAACGGACCCATTGAAAGTCAATGGGTCGGCAGAAAATCACGGAAAACGGAACAACGGACACGGGACACAACAACGGTCGTGTGGATGAGGCCTTACGGTGTTATCTGGTCACTGTACAGAGGTGTTATCCGGTCAATGTATGGCGGTGGTATCCAATAACTGGATGGCCATAACTGTGTCCCTTTACCTGCCCACGCCATCCTTTTTTTAGACCTGGCATGAGCTGGAAAAATATGCAGATTGTGGTGCTACAGACCTTTGCGCCACAATCTGCGTCAGAAATACGCCTAACATAGACTAATTTCTCTATAATAAATGACCACCTAATTGTATTATTATTCGGGGGTAGGGCTAATATCTTTATATTATATAGATTCTACTGTATTATACTGTGCCCTGTATTTCCCAGTAGAAAATGATCCTTGGGAAGCACAGTCCTCATCCCTGACCACCAGGACCAGGTAACGCTCTGTCAGTACATGGCGGCCTCCACTCTCCGCCACACTGCTCCACTGTGTACTGGTGCTTATTCTGACACTAGGGCTGGGTTCACATCCTATTTTTGCCATCCATTTAATGCAAACCAAAAATGCATGTGTTAACAGATGCCTCAGACTGATGCCGTACAGTGGCGTCCGTTCACCATACAGTTCCATGGTAGAATAAAAATTTACGTTAACGTATGCATTTTTTTTAATGGACTCTGCAGGATACAAAAACGTGGAGTGCTGCACATTTGTATACATCAAACCGATAGGAAATAAAATGTTTCTAGGCTCCAGCAGGGCATATTTTTGAGAGTTTCCCTTTTAAGACGCATAAAAATGGCCCCTGATTAAAACACATATATTTTTTGTGGAAATTTTTGCCAATGATCCCCCTCTTGTATATCACTGTCCATGTTGTGGGACTATTTGTGTACTTCTAGCAGCAACTCTTAGGTCGGGTATGTAATGCCATATCTTGGAACACGAATATTCTTATCCACCTAGAAGCAGGTAAGACCTGTATAGGCGGTGATTACAGTAAATACCAGTACTTGTTTTTCCATCATAGACATAAATTAAGGTCTGGACATTTAAACCGCAAACAAACTATAATCAAGCAGTAACTGGTGAACAGTATTCAGGATTGCTTTTCATCCCCTTTAGGCCTATTGCACACGGACGTTTTTTTTTCCCGTTTACTGGCCGTTTTTTGCGTTCCGTATACGGTTCGTATACGGAACCATTCATTTCAATGGTTCCGCAAAAAAAACGGAATGTACTCCGTATGCATTCCGTTTCCGTATTTCCGTTTTTCCGTTCCGTTTTAACATAGAACATGTCCTATTATTGCCCGCAAATCACAGTCCGTGGCTCCATTCAAGTCAATGGGTCCGCAAAAAAACGGAACACATACGGAAATGCATCCGTATGTCTTCCGTTTCCGTTCCGTTTTTTGCTGAACCATCTATTGAAAATGTTATGCCCAGCCCAATTTTATCTATGTAATTACTGTATACTGTATATGCCATACGGAAAAACAGAACGGAAAAACGGAACAGAAACGGAAACACAACGGAAACAAAAAACGGAACAACGGATCCGTGAAAAACGGAACGCAAAACACTGAAAAAGCCATACGGTCGTGTGCAATAGGCCTTAAGAACATCTTGGCCTGCAAGCCGCAAGCCACAATAACAGCTGAATGCACTTTATGCGAACTTTTAAATCAAATATAAAGATTTAGTTCAGTCTCATCAGAAAACCACCCTCATTTATTTTATGAACTACTTGCATATACGATTTATGACGTATTTTTCCTACAATATTTAATATGTGTGAGCATGCATATGTTTGTTTGATGTTTTTATAATTTTTTTATAGTTTTATAGTGTCATTTCGATTGTTTTTCATTTATTAAATTTGAGTGTGATCACCATAATTATTGTGTATTCATTTGAAGCCACACATACAGAGTGCCAGTCCACAATTTACAAGTAATTTCAATATTTTTCTCTGTACGGGTGATACAGCCATTTGGACTAGAGCACCTGTTCCCTGTCACATAAGAGTGAGCTATTCCTACTACTTTTTACTTCTAGTAAGTGTTTGGCTGCAAATATGACCTGAAGGTTTTTCAGATTCGCCTGCCATTAAGGCTACTTTCACACGAGCGTTCGGAGCGGATCCGTCTGATGTTTCATCAGACGGATCCGCTCCGATAATGCAGACGTTTGCATCCGTTCAGAACGGATCCGTCTGCATTATTACTTAGAAAATTTTCTAAGTCAGAAAGTAGCCTGAGCGGAGCCGTTCAGACTTTACATTGAAAGTCAATGGGGAACGGATCCGCTTGAAGATTGAGCCATATAGTGTCATCTTCAAGCGGATCCGTCCCCATTGACTTACATTGTAAGTCTGGACGGATCCGCTCGCCTCCGCACTGCCAGGCGGACACCCGAACGCTGCAAGCAGCGTTCAGGTGTCCGCTCACTGAGCGGAGCGGAGGCTGAGCGCTGGCAGACGGATGCATTCTCAGTGGATCCGCCTCCACTGAGAATGCATTAGGGCCGGACGGATGCGTTCGGGGCCGCTCGTGAGCCCCTTCAAACGGAGCGCACGAGCGGACACCCGAACGCTCGTGTGAAAGTACCCTAAAGTGAATAGGGCCTGCCGCGAACGTGCGGTTCGCGAACATTTCATCGCGAACGCGCATTCGTGAATCGGCCTGGCCGATGTTTGTCCATCACTATTGATTTCTTCCACAATTTTCATCATCCTCCAAAGCTCTGTAAAGTGAGTTTGTGATCTTGGGATGTCATAAAGCTTTGTGTCACTGCTGTATTCAATGAGGGAGATCTGAGTTGATTCAAGTGACTCAACTCGTTGGTCTATGTGGCACACATCTTACTTTATATCTGCCAACTCCTTCAACACAGGAGCAAAGGTATATGCAAGTGCTTACTTAGGGTACTTTCACACTTGCGGCAGAGGATCTGTCAAAGCGTATGCAAACTGATGCCATTTTTCAGATGGATCAGGATCCTGATCCGTATGACAAATGCATTGAAATGCGGATCCGTCTCTCTGGTGTCATCCGGAAAAACGGATCCGGCATTTATTTTTTTCACATTTTTTGCGGTCTGACCATGCGCAGACCGCAATGCCGGACTTGTTTTGCCGGAACACTCGGGGCCGGATCCGGCATTAATGCATTTTAATGGGAAAAAATGCCAATTGTTCCAGAATTTTGGACGGAGATAAAACCGCATGCTGCGGTATTATCTCTGTCCTGAAAAGGCAAAAAGACTGAACTGAAGACATCCTGATGCATCCTGAACGGATTGCTCTCCATTCAGAATGCATTAGGATAAAACTGATCAGTTCTTTTCCGGTATTGAGCCCCTAGGACGGAACTCAATGCCGGAAAAGAATAACGCTAGTGTGAAAGTACCCTTAAAAAAGTTCCTGGTTAGGCGGTAAGTCTCCAGAGTGTGCTGCACCCTCTCCATCAATGTCATCTCCTGACATATTGGATTTCTTTCTTCTCTGTTAGGGCTCATGCCCACGAGCGCAAGCGCTTAGTGCCGTGCTGCGAACCGCAAATTGCGGTCTGAAATTCACAGGCATGACTGTGGGGCAGCCGCGTGTGGTTCGTGGAGCCATTCATTGAATGGGGCCATGATCCGCATCCGATGGTCCGCACAGCAAAAAAGGAGTACACAATTTTTTTACGGAACGGAACCCCACAGAAGCACTCCGTAGTGCTTCCGTTCCGTGGTTCCATTCCGCATCTCCGGATTTGCGGACCCATTTAAGTGAATGGGTCCACATCCGTGATGCGGAATGCACACGACCGGTGCCCCGTGTATTGCGGACCCGCAGTATGCGGGCCAAAATACGGCCACAGCGGGGCAACGGTCGTGGGCATGAGCCTTTAGTCTGTGTGACAAAGGCTGCTTTAGCTTGTCCAGATGTCTGTTTTTTAAGATATTTTTCTTCAGGTCACCCTGTGAGTTATTAGCTTTGGTATGACCAGGGGTTATCCCCAAATTTCAGTTTTGCTGCATGTTAAGAGTGTATGGCACTTCAACAAAACATGGTTGATAAGTAGAAATTACATCGATGCAGGTGTATCACATTTCAAGGTAGTGTAGGTTGTTCCAAAGTATGCAGTGAAAACAATTAGAGCAGAGCTCCACAATTTTGTAGGCAAAAGAAAAAAACTGAGTGAGGCACGGGTCTTCAGCCAGCTTGCACTTAAGCCAATTAAAGTGATGCTCTCTTCAGAAAATATTAATATTGCAATTGACTGTTATTCCAACTAGAGGCCACTAGGTGGAGCCCTTGTATTGGTAATGGAGCAGCTTCTGAACAATGGAACATTTGAAGACAATAAAGACTATTGGTAAACTGTACATACAATATGCTTGATATATCTGTAATCTGTAGATTTATACATTGTGGGTTTTGTAGTCTTGTGAGGAGCAATGTCACAATTTTGTGCTATTCATTCCGTGTCTGCTTTATGTCACAGGTCATGGACTTATACAGCTAGGAAAGGTGTCCAGTTATTTTGCCTGGTCTACAGAGCCACATCTACAGTTGGTGCCAGTGAAACCGGGTGGTAATGGCAGGGGAAGTAGGTCCCTCTTATGATGGCAACTGTGGCCATTGTTTTCTCTGTGGAACGTTCTCTTCTGTTGTCCAGCAATATACAGTACTACTGCCTCTGCCTCTGCCAGCCTCATCCTGGTAATTGGACAAATGGGGTGGTGATGGACAGCTGTCAAGTCCACTAATCTCTCTTCTGACACTCATCTCCCCTGACTAGACTTCGGTCACATACTCTGGGGTATAAACATAGGGCGCAAGGGAACTAGGAAGGCATTGGGCAGAGAGGATGGTATTCTAATGGTGGCGTTTGTCCTTCTCCGGTACTTTCTGGGCAGTGCACAGTTGTGGTGAGGGGCATACCCTTTGTTTCCATCAGGGCACATTCAGGTTCAGGGTGTCCTGCCTGATGATGCTTGGGGTGCTCTTGATGTTGGTGGTGCATTGTGGGGTGCAGGGTAGGTAGATGGGGCCAACAGAGACTGGCTTGGTGGACTTAGAAACAGTTCTCTACTGAAGATAGCCACAAAGTGTAAATACACATACTTTTGTGTAGACACGATACTCCAACTGTTTCTCACAATTCCTGAAGCTGCACATATGAGATGAACAGTGCAGATGCTCCCTGAGTCACTTTTCCATTATATCTGTACTTCTGCAGCAAGCCCTTGTGGGAGCTGGTGTAGGGGATGGGAGTGGTCGTGTCTCTGATGTAGTGTCACAGTGTTCTAGGCCCTCACTCCCCGGAGTCCGTTGAAGTGAAAGTTATAGTACTGAAGAATGAGGCCAGAGTTGAACGTGACAAAGTCCTTTTTACTAAGAGCAATGTAGAACTTGAAATGCAAACATCAGCAGCAGGCTTTAAGTGAAACTTTTCTCCGGCATCAGCAAAGATATTGAGGCAGGTTGGTTGGTGGTAACTCTGCACTTAGGTGATACCGGCCTAGTAGTTTGGTGATGCTTGGCTTGACTGTTTCCCTCACCTCACAGCAGCAGAAGCTGAACATAGCAGTTCACTCTGCTGTCCTTGTCCTCTCAAGGCTTTACTTGAGGCAATTTAGTGATAGCTCTCTCTGGAGAATCCTCTGTAGGAGCAGGAGTACTACAGTCTGCGTCCACTCCCCTGTGTCTCTAGACAGGAACTCCCCCTCCTAGCAAGAAGCTGGACCAGCCCTGTCTTAGGCTGGATTCACACCTGAGCGTATTGGGTATGCGCATTTTACAGGCGCTTTTTTCAGGCGTTTTTGAGGCGTATTTTGGGGCGTTTTTGTACTTAGGAAACACTCGTAATACGCGCGTTTGTGTGATTGACAACAGAGGCATCCAATGAAAAACTGCCTTGAGGTGTCCAATGAAAAGAGACTTCCTGCGGAACTATTTCCTGTGTAGCTGACGTGGCTGGGTATGACATAGTTATGGGGGATCTGTGGATGGCACTGTTATGGGGGATCTGTGGATGATGCACTGTTATGGGGGATCTGTGGATGGCACTGTTGTGGGGGATCTGTGGATGATGCTGTTATGTGGGGGATCTGTGGATGACGCTGTTATGTGGGGGATCTGTGGATGACGCTGTTATGTGGGGGATCTGTGGATGACGCTGTTATGTGGGGGATCTGTGGATGACGCTGTTATGTGTGGGATCTGTGGATGACGCTGTTATGTGGGGGATCTGTGGATGACGCTGTTATGTGGGGGATCTGTGGATTACGCTGTTATGTGGGGGATCTGTGGATAACACTGTTATGTGGGGGATCTGTGGATGACGCTGTTATGGGGGATCTGTGGAGGACACTGTTATGGGGATCTGTGGAGGACACTGTTATGGGGGATCTGTGGAGGACACTGTTATGGGGATCTGTGGAGGACACTGTTATGGGGGATCTGTGGAGAACAGTGTTATGGGGGATCTGTGGAGGACACTTATGGGGGACCTGTGGATGACGCTGTTATGGGGTGGATCTGTGGATGGCACTGTTATAGGGATGTGTGCTATGACACATAGGGCCATGAGGGGGGTCAGCATAAGCATCTTATGCTGGTCCCCCTCATGGCCCTATGTGTCCCCTCATGTGTCCTAAACTGCGCACATAACTGGCTTTGTGTGTAAAGTATTTTACTACTGTCTGAAACAAGCTCTCTCCTATTGATAAAATGGCCAGCCTCTGTACTCACTTTCACTATTAATGCACGGCAGCGAGCTGGCAGGCCGTCGCATGACTGACGTCACTTAGTAACGCTCCTCCCACTTAATTCAGGAAGCAGGAGCGTTACTAAGTGACGTCAGTCACGCGCCAGCCAGCCAGCTCGCTACCGCTCGCTGCAGTGCATTCATAGTATAAGTGAGTACAGAGGCTGGCCATTTTATCAATAGGAGAGAGCTTGTTTCAGACAGTAGTAAAATACTTTACACACAAAGCCAGTTATGTGCGCGGGGCCCCTTCATATATAATCGCGCGTACGTACGCGTGTTTTTAATTGAGCAAACAAGAAACGCCCATTTAGGCGCATTCCCGCTGAAGTTTATGGGCGGAAACGCGCGACAATACGCCCCAAAGAAGCTCCTGTACTTCTTGGGGCGTAGGGCGTTTTACAGCGCGTTCGTACGTGCTGTAAAACGCTCAGGTGAGAGCCATGCCCATAGGGAATCATTGGTTCTTGCCTGTTGAGCGTTTTACAGCGCGTAGGAACGCGCTGTAAAACGCTCAGGTGTGAACCCAGCCTTACCAAGAGGTTATATAATCTGTATAGTTTCACATGAATGTGACGGATTTGGTCATCGTGGGTGTTTTTCAACAAATAACATTTATGTAGAGGAAGTTAATACTAGGCACTTACTAATGTATCATTATTATCCATATTGCTTTGTTTGCACTGCTTGTTTCCATGGTTACGACTAGTGATAGTGATAGTGATAGAAGAACATCGGCCGGGACGATTCGCGAACGCGATCAGATGTTCGCGAACTGCAAGTTCGCAGCGAGCCCCATTTACTTTAATGGCAGGCGAACCTGAAAAGCCTTCAGGTCATATTTGCAGCCACCAAATACTTATTAGAAGTGCACAAATAGTCCCACAACATGGACAGTGACATACCAGAGGCAGATCAATGGCAAAAATTCCCACAAAAAATATGTATTTTAATAATGGGCCATTTTTATGCGTCTTAAAGGGAAATTCTCAAAAATGTGCCCTGCTGGAGCCTAGAAGAATTTTATTTTAGGCCACGGAGTATGGGCCCTAAAAATTAGGCATTCACCTGACATAAAAGAAATTGTGATTATGTGGCTCGAGGTACATTATGCGGTGACTGAGTAAAAATTTTACTGTAGCCCACTGGAGTACAGGCCCCAAACATTAGGCATTCACCGTACAGAAAAGATCAAGTGATTATGTGGCTGGAGGTATATTAGACGGTCATTAGATATCAATTTTACTGCAGGCCACTGGAGTACAGGCCCCAAACATTAGGCATTTACCGGACAGAAAAGGCCTTTTATGCCGCTGTATTTACATAAGACAGGGACCATTCTTTGTTCTATGTGGTGGCGGATATGTGTGGGCTGGCATGAGGAAATTCAATTAAACGTGGTCATCATTGAGTTCCTCCGATATCCATGCCTCATTCATTTTTAGAAATTTGAGGTAGTCCACACTGTTGTGCGCTTATCAGTCACGATCCCCCCCCTGCTGCGCTGAACGTCCTTTCAGACAGGACACTTGACAAGGGGCAAGCAAAGAGTTCTATGGCAAATTGTGCCAGCTCTGGCCACAGGTCAAACCTGCACACCCAGTAGTCAAGATGTTCCTCGCTTCTCAGAGCGTCCACATCGGCCGTTAACCTGATGTAGTCGGACACCTGTCAGTCTAGGCATTCCCTAGTCTGGATCCGGAGGGTGGCTGTCGATGGGTTGGATGCAAGAATGATCTCATATCCGAAGTAACGAACACATTTTCAAACCGCCCTCTTATTGCATGCGCGGTAGGATTGGTACCCGCAACTGTTTCTCTGTGGGTGGAAATATCTCTGCCAGCGTCCGCAACAGCAGAATGCAGCATCTCTTGCAGCAAGGCCTGGAAATGCTGCATTCTGACAGCCCTCTGTGATGTTGGTAATAAGTCTGCCATTTTGTGTTTGTACCGGCGGTCTAAGTACGTTGCCACCCAGTACAGGTCCTTGACCTTTATGCTTTTTATACGGCGGTCCCTCTTCAAACACTGGAGCATGAAGGCCCCATTTGCACTAAATTGGTAGCGGTGGAGCGCCATGGCTCCTGCTCATCGCCCTGGAGAATGTCGTCCTCGGTCTCCTCCCCCAATCCACAGACAACACCAGGGATCCCCGAAAATTTTTAAAGCCTGCTCTTCTTGCTCCTCCTCCTCCCCCTAGGCACCATCCTCCTCTGACTCCTCTTCAGACTCCTGCTGACTTGTCTCAGATGGAGTAGCCCCCCTGGGAATTCATTCAGCATTGCGACTTCCTCATCTTCCAGCTCCTGCTCCTCGATGGCTTGATCAATGACACGATGCAATGCACGCTCCAAAAGAAGGCGTAAGGTACAATGTCACTGATGGCGCCCTGGCTGCTACTGACCAGTTTGGTGATCTCATCAAATGGCCGACAAAGTCTGCATTAGTCGCGAATGAGCAGCCACTGGCACGGTGAAAAGAAACCAAGCTCCCCAGAACCTGTCCTGTTGCAGAGTTCGTACAGGTAGTCGTTAACGGCATGTTGCTGCTGGAGCAGCCTATCAAGCATATACAAGGTGGAGTTCCAGCACGTCGGGCTGTCACAAATCAGACGTCTGATGGGCAGGTGGTGTCGCCGCTTAACGTCAGCAAGGCGAGCCATGGTTGTGTAAGATCTTCTAAAATGGCCAGAGATTTTCCTGGATCCCGGGGTATTTGGCAACGAATCGTTGCACGACTAAGTTGAGGACTTGTGCCATGCACAGCACGTGTGTCATTTTGCCCTGTTTCAGCACGCTCAGCAGATTGGCACCATTGTCGCACACAACTTTACCAACTGTAAAATTAAGCAGGGTTAGCCACTGATCAGCCTGTAACCGCAGAGCTGAAAGGAGTGCAGGACCGCTGTGGCTCTTGGCTTCCAGGCACAATAGCCGCAGCACAGCATGGCAACATCTCACCTGGCACGTCGAATAGACTGGGGAGCTTGGGGGGTGCAGCGTAAGAGGCGGTAGCAGTGGAAAAGGAGGAGTCAGCCGATGAGGAGACGGAGGATGGAGTAGGAGGAGAAGAAGAGGCAGGCCTGAATGCAATCCATGGCAGTAACCCCAAATCCACACGGGTGCCACGGGTTGCATGCTTGACAGCCGTCAGAAGGTTCACCCAGTGGGCAGTAAAAGTTATGTACCTTCTCTGCCTGTGTTTGCTAGACCACGTGTCTGTGGTTGTCACGTCTGCAGTTTCTACAATATTGGATCTCAACTGCGGAGTAATAGGATCAATCAGATAGGAATCTCAGGCTTCACTCACAATCTCAACGGTGAGTTAGAGATTCTACCATCACATGATCAAAGGAAAACAACCACAAGTCAACACAGTACTATTGCTTCATAGACGGAACACAATTATGCAGTGGCTGCGGCAAGGTTAAAGATAGGGTACGCAGTAAGTCTATAACACAGTGATTTCAGCCTGCATGCAGGCAGAGGAGAGGTATTGTCTCTCCTAAAGGGTACTTGCGAATGACAGTAGCTGTGTGATGGGTGAGACTCCCGGATGACTGTAGTCTCAGGACTGAGCGGGTCCGTCTTCCAGATGGTAGCTGTGGAATGAGGAGGGTCCGGTTGGTGGATAGTCCAAACACAGGTTCGTGAGGCAGCAGGCGCTTTGACAACAATCACAGCACGCCATGCCGCCTCACGAGTGCCCTTAAGTAGGACCAGGAAGTGCGAAGGGATCGCTGACTGGTCCGGATGACCTCCGTGTTCCACCGTGGAACGCATCCGCCACGCCACGCCACTCCCCGGAGTTCGCGCGACTTCCGCGTTCCACGGTGGAACGCAGAGGACCGCGGCAGACAAACAAGAGGCCGCCCCGTCGGTGGTATTACAGTATCCCCCCCCAAAGGAACACCTCCGGGGTTTCCCCTGGGAGTAGGCCGATTCGGATACCTACGATGGAACAACCGGGTCAACCTAGGAGCATGTACATCCTGTGAATCTTCCCAAGAGTCATCCGCAGGAGCATAACCCTTCCATCGTATGAGATATTGTATAGATGATCCCCTCTTTCGGGAGTCGAGTATTTTGTCGACTTCGTACTCAACCTCACCCTGGACCTCAATTGGAGGGGCAGGAGGAGAGGCCCTAAGAGGGAGCCGGTTAGGTTTGTATGGTTTGAGTAAGGACACATGGAAGGAGGGATGGATTCTCCAGTTGGGAGGAAGAGTTAGGCGTACCGCATTTTGATTCAGGATTTTCTCGATGGGGAATGGGCCTATGTACTGGCGACTGAGTTTCTTAGTGGGCACGTTAAGGCGGAGATTTCTCGTGGACAACCACACCTTGTCTCCCACACAGTATGTGGGGGGACTAGAGTGTCGAGTGTCAAAATGTCTTTTTTGTCGTTCTTTCGCGGTCTTTAGGTTGTCTTGTATTACGAGGAAAGTTTCTTTTAGACATTCGAGGTAGTCCTGAACTGCAGGAACATTACCAGGTAAGTAATCAGGTGGTAGGTTGGTCGGGTGGAACCCGTAGTTGGCATAGAAAGGAGAATATTGAGTGGAGGAATTCATTGAATTGTTGTATGCAAACTCGGCTAGAGGTAGTAGATCAAACCAGTCATCTTGGAGATGGCTGCAATAGCATCGAATGTACTGTTCTAAACACTGATTTACTCGCTCTGTCTGGCCGTTAGTTTGTGGGTGATATGCGGTCGACATCCTGTGCTCAATTTGGAGGGCTGTGCAAAGTGCCTTCCAAAATTTTGATATAAATTGACTGCCCCTGTCGGAGATAATCCCGACGGGTAACCCGTGTAATCGGAGGACTTGGCTGAGGAAGGTCTGGACGGTTTCTTTTGATGATGGTAATTTTTTAAGTGGGGAGAAGTGGGCCATCTTGGTTATTAGGTTGACAGTAACCATGATGGTGTTGCAACCCTCTGAGCGAGGGAGGTCGACTATAAAATCGACAGAGACAATCTCCCAAGGTCTGGTGGGTGTGTCTAATGACATCAATAACCCATAGGGAGGCTTTCTATCGGTTTTGGTAGAGGCACAGATATCACAGGTGGAGACATATTCGTGGATTGATTTGGTCATGTTTGGCCACCAGAATTTTCTGCGTACAAGCTCCACCGTCTTGGTGATGCCCGGGTGGCCCGCTAGGGGTGTGTCATGCATGAGTCGAATGGCAGAAGGTTGCATTCTAGGAGGGATGTAAAGTTTGTCGTCTTTGAAAAAGAATCCATCGGTTGATGTCAATCTAGGAGGAATAGGAGGATCCCCTTCAGAGGGAGCATGTTTTAAGAGCTCCTTGAATCCCGTGGCGAGTCCGACGAACCGGTTTGCCGGGAGCAGTAAGGCAGGAGGCTCTGCGACAGCGCTCTCTTCGTATAACCGGGAGATGGAGTCAGCTTTTGTGTTTTTGGAACCTGGTCTGTAGGATATGTGAAAGTCAAAACGATCAAAGAAAAGACTCCACCGTACTTGTCTTGCCGACATGGTTTTGCAAGTCCTGAGGAACTGTAAATTACGGTGGTCAGTGAAAATCATAATAGGATGTTTGGCTCCTTCCAAGAAATGTCTCCAGTTGCCCAGAGCATCCCTAATAGCCCACACCTCTTTTTCCCCAATGGGGTAGTTCTTTTCAGCAGTATTAAGAGTCCGGGAGTAGTATGCAACTGGGTGCAGAGGTTCAGAAGAGGATGGTTGTTGAGATAAAACTGCCCCTATGGCGAGGTGGGAAGCATCAACCTCTAGAACAAAATGGAATTCGGGGTTGGGCAATTGGAGTATGGGGGCTGAGGTATATTTCTGTTTGAGTATTTCGAAAGCCTCTTGGGCCTCGGAGGACCATGTATATGGTATTTTAGTACTGGTTAGTCTTGTCAAGGGTTTTACTATCGCCGAGAAATTTTTTATGAATTTCCGGTAATAGTTGGAAAAGCCCAAAAATCGTTGGAGTGTTTTGCGTGTGTGAGGCACAGGCCAAAGCTGGATGCATTCCACTTTGGACTGATCCATCTGAATCCCTTGGGGGGAGATGTTATATCCCAGGAAGGAAATGGAAGGCTGTTCGAAGATGCATTTCTCTAATTTTGCGTAAAGGGAGTGAACCCGAAGACGGGACAACACCCATCTCAGGTGCCTCCTGTGGTCGGTAGGACTGTCCGAGTACACCAGAATGTCGTCCAAATAGATCACGACGCAGACGTCCAGTAGATCACGAAAAATATCGTTAACGAAATGCTGGAACGTCGCGGGGGCATTGCACAACCCGAAAGGCATTACCATGTACTCGAACAGTCCGTATCTGGTTCTAAATGCAGTCTTCCACTCATCCCCCTCTCGGATCCTGATCAAGTTATATGCGCTTCTGAGGTCAAGTTTGGTGAAAATACGGGATGTTTGTAACCTCTCGATCAGTTCGGGGATAAGTGGAAGTGGATAGCGGTTTTTTACAGTAATTTTGTTGAGTCCCCTATAGTCAATTATTGGCCTTAATCCGCCATCTTTGTTTTTTACAAAGAACATCCCTGCACTAGCAGGCGAGGTTGACGGCCTTATGAATCCCTTTTTTAAGTTCTCGTCTAAGTAAGCCTTCAGGTGGGCTAATTCAGGTTGGGAAAGCGGATAGATACGCCCCGTAGGAACAGGACTGCCCGGAATGAGATCAATAGGGCAGTCATAGGGTCGATGTGGAGGGAGTGTGGCAGCTCCACATTGGCTAAAAACGTCTTCGAATTCAACCAGATGGGGAGGTAGCCCCGTGGGTGCAATCTGCATGATTGCAGTGTTTGGATAACAAGTGGTGGTACAGTAGTGGGAATCCAAATGTACCTCCCCTTTAGGCCAGAGAAGAGAAGGTTGGTGAAGTCTGATCCATGGAAGGCCGAGGACTACAGGGAACATGGGAGAGGAGATGACATCAAACATAATGTGTTCGATGTGACCCTCTCCACAGGCCACCAGCAGCGGTTGGGTGTGGTGTGAGATTGGGCCTGAAGGGGATGTGGACCCATCTAAAAAAGTAATTGTGACCGGTTTTTGCTTCAATGTGTGGGGTATTTTATTGGACTTAACCAGTTGTGAATCTATAAAGTTGCCACAGGCTCCGGTGTCTATCATGGCCTTAGTGATGATCCTCTCGGTATCCCACTGTAGATTGAGAGAAATATATATGTAAGAATTGCGGTGGCAAGGACTATGTGTCAATTTGCAGATATGCATATTCCTACCTCCTGTCTTCTTTTTAACCGCCGGGCAGTCGTCCACTACGTGGTCAGGGGAGGCACAGTAGAGACATAGGTTCAACGTGCGTCTCCTGGCCTTTTCAGTCGGCGTGAGGGGCCCCCGCATGGTTCCTAGCTCCATTGGCTCCTCCTTAGGGGGAGGTCTGGCTCCTCTTGGGGCTGGTGTGGGGGTGAAGACCCTTTCCGCTCTCCGTTCACGGAGGCGGCGGTCAATCGTGATAGAGCGTTGGATTAGCTTATCTAAGGTGGAAGGTAATTCATCACGGGCAATCTCATCTTTCAAGGGCTCCGAAAGGCCGAGGCGGAACTGGTTACGGAGACTGAGCTCATTCCACTCCGTCTCCCTAGCCCAGCGTTTAAATTCAGCAATATAATCTTCGACTGGTCGTCGGCCTTGTTTGAGTCCTCTGATGGCCGTCTCAGCGGTCAATTGTTTACTAGAGTCATCATAGAGGAGTGCCATGGCCTCCATGTATCTGGGGAAAGAATCTAGGACCTCATCCTCTTCATCAAAGTAGGTCTCGGCCCAGGCTCGGGGTTCCCCTTTAAGGTAGGAGATGAGTGTGAGTACCTTTATACGGTCATTGTAATAAGTGCGTGGGCGTAGGTCAAACATGAGTCTACACGAACTTATAAATTGACGAAAGATTTTCCTATCCCCTGAAAAAGGTTCGGGGGCACAGACCTTGGGTTCAGGGGCCTCTCTGGGAGGTGCAGCTCCTATGTTCTGGTTAACCAAAGTACGCAATCTTTGGTTCTCTACCTGCAGGTCCTGCATAGAGGTGGATAGGGTCTCGACTCTCTGAGATAAAGTAACCATATGTCTAGTGAGTTCCGCTGGATCCATCTTTTAGGGTGCTGTGATACTGTCACGTCTGCAGTTTCTACAATATTGGATCTCAACTGCGGAGTAATAGGATCAATCAGATAGGAATCTCAGGCGTCACTCACAATCTCAACGGTGAGTTAGAGATTCTACCATCACGTGATCAAAGGAAAACAACCACAAGTCAACACAGTACTATTGCTTCATAGACGGAACACAATTATGCAGTGGCTGCGGCAAGGTTAAAGATAGGGTACGCAGTAAGTCTATAACACAGTGATTTCAGCCTGCATGCAGGCAGAGGAGAGGTATTGTCTCTCCTAAAGGGTACTTGCGAATGACAGTAGCTGTGTGATGGGTGAGACTCCCGGATGACTGTAGTCTCAGGACTGAGCGGGTCCGTCTTCCAGATGGTAGCTGTGGAATGAGGAGGGTCCGGTTGGTGGATAGTCCAAACACAGGTTCGTGAGGCAGCAGGCGCTTTGACAACAATCACAGCACGCCATGCCGCCTCACGAGTGCCCTTAAGTAGGACCAGGAAGTGCGAAGGGATCGCTGACTGGTCCGGACGACCTCCGCGTTCCACCGTGGAACGCATCCGCCACGCCACTCCCCGGAGTTCGCGCGACTTCCGCGTTCCACGGTGGAACGCAGAGGACCGCGGCAGACAAACAAGAGGCCGCCCCGTCGGTGGTATTACAGTGGTCAGATGTATCTTGGCACCGACACTGTGTGCCACAGATACATTCACTTGCCGCTGAACGTGGCCATATAGCTCTGGGATGCCCTTCTGGAAGAAAGATTTCCTTCTGGGGACCTTACATTGCGGTGTGCCAATGGCCACAAATTTTCTAAAGGCCTCCGAGGCCGTTTATATAGCAGTTGGGCAAGAGGGTTATCCGGTGTCATCAACTTTTTACGTTTGAACCTTTGGGCCACGGAAGCCTGCCTTTTGCCAGATGAATGCGACGACGGCACGGTGAGAGGTGGAGGACAAATGGGAGGAGAGAGGAGAAGAGGCAGGACGTGGATCGGCAGGAGTGTGGCTTTGTGGGTTCTGATGGTGTTGCTCCCCCTGGGCTCGGTGATGGGAGGCCAGGTGCCTTCTTAAGGTGGTCGTCCCTAGGTGAGTGTTGGGCTTACCGCGACTTATGCGTTGAAGGCGCAGGCTGATGGCAACACTATTGTCAGCAGCTTGCACGTTAAAGCCCACACTGCGGAGCTAGGTGCGGACGTCCTGGGAGCGCCAGATGTGACCGTGCATGGTAGATGGCTTGCTCCAGATAAATTTGCTGTCTGCTTTTTGCCTCTTGTGCACTGAGTTCTGCCTGCTTCTCCTCCTTCTATGCCCGATCTGCTGCTCTCTCTCCCTCTGAACTATCCTCCTCTTCCTCTCTTGTGGGCACCCACATGACATCCATCAACACGTCATCGTCACCTTCACCACCACTGACATTAGAGATCTTGAAGTAGGCAGCAACAGTGGGGACCTCCGTCCTTGGGCTGATCTGGGTACTGTCGTCAGACCGCTGGGTGGCGGCCATTGCTACCTCCTCTTCCTGATCCGATGCCAAAAATGGCTGCTCATCGGTAAGGTCTGGGAATGGATGGGAAAATAATTCCTCTGACTCGAGTGGAGGGGCTATGGTGGTGGTGATGTCTTTGTGGGTGCACACAGCAGAGTGAGGAGGGTGCAGAAGTGGAAGGCAGAGTGAGCCACTCAACCAACTCTGGTGCTTC
This sequence comes from Bufo bufo, assembly GCF_905171765.1. Taxonomy (NCBI): domain Eukaryota; kingdom Metazoa; phylum Chordata; class Amphibia; order Anura; family Bufonidae; genus Bufo; species Bufo bufo. Next base: position 342,828,454 of record NC_053389.1, read on the forward strand.
CTTTGACGTAATTGCACGCACCTTCTCCAACTTCCCAATTAGGGTCCGGCCTGGTGCACCTGCCCGACCCCTACCAGCCCTACGGAATGGCCTGCCTCTTCCTCTGCCTGTCATTTCAAAATGACCCTGTGACAAAGTCATAGAAGAGTAGTATTTGTGGAACCAGGTATATCGCAGGCCTCAATCAAAATTTGGTGAAAGCCGTTATATCAATCCCCTATATCAGTATTTTGTGGAAACAGGTATATAGAACCCCTTAATGAATATTTGCTGGAAGCAGGTATATCAAAACCCTTAATCAATATTTGGTTGAAGCTGGTGTATCGCACCCCTCAATCAGTATTTTGTGGAAGCAGGTATATCAAACCCCTTAATCAGTTTTTGGGGGGCAACAGGTATATCACACCAGTTGCAATTAGTTATGCCAATAGCAAAAACGCTGATAATACAACCATCTGCATCTGTTATTAAGGGATCCGGTTGTATTATCTTTAACATAGCCAAGACGGATCCGTCATGAAGTCCATTGAAAGTCAATGGGGGATGTACCCATTTTCTATTGTGTCAGAGAAAACGGATCGTCTCCATTGACTTGCATTGTGGGTCATGATGGATCCGTATTGCTCCGCATCCCAGGACGGAAAGCAAACCGCATCATGCTGCGGTTTGCTCTCCGGTATGAGAACGGAATGGAATGGAATGGATCTCAATACCGTAAAATAATATTGCTAGTGTGAAAGTAGCCTTACCCCTTCATGTGCTGGGGCCTATGTTTGTGTTTGAACACCCAAGGCTGATTTTAATCCTGCAGATCTTGCACAAGGCAATGTTTTGTTTTTTGGCACTATGGAGAAAAAACTGCCAGACAGGAGATACTTTCACAAAACCATTGGCAGCTGAACTTGGCTTAGGTTTATCATGTTTTGAGCCAGCGCCCACAGTATCAGGGGCATCACCAGTCCCCAAGCTGACCATAATAAAAACAGATCTGGCCCTAACAGTTTTTTGGGAGGTTCTTGCCATACATTGCCTCTGCTCTTTATTGCCATTATGGCCACTTTACTAGACATTTTATTTTGAGACCTATAAAATAAAGTCATGGGCTTGGTACACAGGTTATTAAATGGTACTAGCAAAGTTGTGTTTTTTTTCTGTAATTTTAAGACAGCAGTGCAATTAATAAACACTCTACACACTGGTATTGACAATTTACTATAGTAATGACACTTTTGAAGTAAATTGTGTTTGAACTACAAGGTCTGTTACAGCAATGTGATCACTAACATGGGTATAGAAATTACATTTTTGCAGTAAAATGCCTTTGACCTACACAGTAATGCTCAATAATATGAGTATAAGAGTACAACCAGACAACGCTGTGTGATGCAATGATGATGCGGTTAGGAACTGCAGCATCTTATTTCCCAATAGAAGTCAATGGGGAAATAGATTTCTGAGATAGACCTGGCACTTTCAAAGTTGAGATGACTATCTGATTTGCGTGTGGTTGACCGCACATAAATCATACCCTATTGCTTGCGGCTGCTGACCACACATGTGTGACTTTATTTTCACATAGTCAGTATTTCTTGGTATTTGCAGAATGGGGGTGGAAAGCAGTGTTTTTATGACATTGTCAATGTTGGTCTAATTCCCTGGAAACAGCCCTGAATAGGCCTAAATAGACCTCGCACGCAGGAGCCCCATGATCAAGAGGCAATAAGTACTATGGTGGTTATTTCCTAATCTGAAATACGCCAACATTTTTAATGACCGCTTAGACAGAAGTGCACCCGTCGAACGGCAATATGCTAGCGCAATATAGTCTTTTGGGTAAAAAAAAAAACACTCTCCTCATCCACTTGCACGCGCAGAAGCAGTCCACTCCTCTCTTGATTGAAAAAAACCTGCCAAAGGACCTGCGCTGAGCGTGATTACGTGGTGATGTCATTGTGAGGTAAGTGATTCATTTTTTTCTGTTCTTTCTAAGACAACGCCAGACACCATTTTAGGAAAAATCATTAGTTACCACGAAGCGCAAGGAAATTCGGCTTAGTTTATTTTTTTATTTTTTTTCCGTTACGCCATTCACAGTATGGGATACATCTCTTTATATTTTAATCATATGGGCATTTTCTCACGTGGCGATGCCATTGATGTTTATTTTTTTTATTTGGGGGAGGGGGGGGGGGGTAATTAGAATTTTTATATTTTTGTTTATTTAATATTTTTTTAAACCATTCATCAGATTGCAAATTGGATACAGTAATATAATTTTCTCCATTACCCTATACATAGATGGCTATATTACAATTCAGACACCTGCTGCCCTGAATTGTAATAAGCCTATAAGCCTAGCATAGGCTCTGGCTCAATACTTACTTTATTGTAATGCCTTCCCTGATCTCTGCCTGGGGGAGACATTCCTGCCCGTGACGCACGCACTTCCAGGTTTTAGGCCTCTCAGATCAGAGCTTCCGGATTTTAGGTGTCACGACCGCTATCCCAGCATCAGTCGTGTCGCACCAGACGGAGGGGAAGGGGGACCCTTATCTACGGATGGGAAATAGAATGGCCACCCCTGACTAACCCTAAGCTGGCACCTGTCTGCCCTGATACCCTAGACGGGGTGTGAACCCGTGCGGCGAGCAGGATGCCTAAACCCTCAGTCGCCCTAACAAGACTGGACTGGGGAAAGGCCGATGAGAGCGCTAGTCACCATCACTCACGTCTAGGAAAACAACAGGAGAAGACAGCAACAAACAAACAGCAGAGATAGACTTATCCAGTCACGAGCAGAGAAGGCGATCCCAAACACGACAGTCCACGCCGGACAAGAGCTCCACAGCAACACCATCAAACGATCTCCTTCCAAGGTCAGAGTAGCACTGGAAGTAAGGACTATATCTGGCAATGACTGCAAGTGAAACTGAAACTAATATAGTAGCTGGGAGTGGCAGACAGGACTCACCTGAGAAGGATGCTACAAACTCCCAGTCAGGACAAAAAGGTTCACAAGGCAAAACCCAGATGACATACCCTGAACCACGGAGCAAACTCACAAGCTATCGCGAGTAGCAAGTCGCTGCGACTTTCTCCTCCCAGACCTGTCTGGATCAGTCACAGTCGTGACAGTACCCCCCTTTCTACGAGGGGCCCCTGGACCCTCAAGACCAGACCTCTCCGGATGGGAGCTATGAAAAGCCCGAATGAGTCTGTCCGCTTTTATCTCTGATGCTGGAACCCACATTCTCTCTTCGGAACCATAACCATTCCAGTGCACCAGGTACTGAAGAGAGCGGCGAACATATCGTGAATCAACAATCTTTTCTACCTGAAACTCAAGACTGCCATCAACAACCACCGGTGGAGGCGGTAGTGGCAATGGTTCAGGAGGTTCTACATATCTCTTAAGCAGAGATCTGTGGAAGACATTATGGATCCTTAGAGTCTGAGGTAGCTCCAGACGAAAAGCCACCGGGTTAATGATCTTAATTACTCTATAAGGACCAATAAATCTCGGACCTAATTTCCACGAGGGAACCTTCAACTTGATATTTCTGGTAGACAACCACACCAAGTCATTCACCCCAAGGTCCGGACCTTCAGAGCGCTTCCTATCAGCCGCACGTTTGTATCTACCACCAATTCTCTTCAAACTTTCTTGCACACTCTGCCACACTGAAGAAAGTGAAGACGCAAATCGTTCCTCCTCGGGAATCCCAGACGGCCCCCCCTCACTAAACGTACAAAACTGAGGATGGAAACCATACGCACCAAAAAATGGTGACTTATCGGTGGATTCTTGACGACGATTATTAATGGCAAACTCGGCTAACGGTAAATAAGATGACCATTCCTCCTGATTTTCGGAAACAAAGCATCTCAAATATGTCTCTAGGTTTTGATTGGTACGTTCAGTCTGACCGTTGGACTGCGGATGGAAAGATGAAGAAAACGACAGATGAACCCCTAAACGAGAACAAAAAGCTTTCCAAAATTTAGAAACGAATTGGGTACCACGATCCGAAACAATATCGGAAGGGACCCCGTGAAGCTTCACGATGTGGTCAATAAAAACCCGAGCCAGTGTGTTAGCATTAGGCAATGCGGCAAGAGCAATAAAGTGCACCATTTTACTGAATCTGTCAACAACTACAAGAATAACAGTTTTCCCGGCTGATACTGGTAGATCCGTAATGAAATCCATTGACAGGTGCGTCCAAGGCCTGTTGGGGATGGCCAGAGGTAAAAGACGCCCTGCCGGACGAGTATGATCTACCTTAGAATGAGCACAGGTAGCACATGCAGACACAAAATTCAACACCTCCTGGCGCCATTTAGGCCACCACAACCGACGAGACACTAACTCAGAGGTTGCCCTACTACCTGGGTGTCCTGCCAGTGTGGAGTTATGGTGTTCTTTTAGTATCTCCAGTCGTAAATTTTCTGGCACAAACAGTTTACCCGAGGGGCAGGAGGCAGGGCGTCCCCCTGAGCTTCCAACACCCTCCCCTCCAAACCTGAGTGTAATGCAGAGACCACCACCCCCTTTTGCAAAATGGGCTCTGGTACCTCAACATCACCCCCTCCAGGAAAACTTCGAGACAATGCATCCGCCTTAGTATTTTTTGCCCCCGGGCGATAGGTTATTACAAAATTAAACCTAGTAAAAAATAACGACCACCGAGCCTGTCTAGGGGTGAGACGTTTAGCAGACTCCAGATATAATAAGTTTTTGTGATCAGTAATCACCGTGACGGGATGAACCGCCCCCTCCAAAAAATGACGCCACTCCTCAAAAGCCAACTTAATAGCCAAAAGTTCCCTGTTGCCAATATCATAGTTCCTTTCTGCAGTAGACAATTTCTTCGAAAAGAAAGCACACGGACGCCATTCACCAGGGGACGGGCCCTGAGATAGTACCGCTCCCACCCCCACCTCTGATGCGTCAACCTCTACAATAAAAGGAAGCGAGACATCTGGCTGTACGAGAATAGGGGCCGAGGTGAATCTCTCCTTCAGAGATGCAAAGGCAGTTTTGGCTGCATGTGACCATTTGGAAAAATCGGATCCCTTTCAGGTCATGTCCGTCAGTGGTTTGACCACCAAGGAATAGTTCTTTATAAACTTTCTATAAAAATTGTCAAACCCCAGGAAGCGTTGCAATGCCTTCAGGTTCTCAGGCAGATCCCAGTCTATAATCGCCCGGACTTTCTCTGGATCCATGCGGAAACCTGAATCTGACAACACATACCCCAGAAATGGCAGTTCTTTTACGGCGAACACACATTTTTCTAACTTAGCAAACAATTTGTTGGCCCTTAATATCTGCAGCACTTGTCTCACATGGATCTTATGAGTATCCAGATCCGGGGAATAGACCAGGATGTCATCAAGATATATCACAACAAATCTCCCGATAAGGTGACTAAAAATATCGTTGACAAAATGTTGGAATACCGCAGGCGCATTAGTGAGACCAAATGGCATGACCAGATTTTCATAATGCCCTTCCGGAATATTAAAAGCCGTCTTCCACTCATCCCCCTCTTTGATGCGAACCAGGTTATAGGCTCCTCTGAGATCCATTTTGGAGAACCATTTAGCACCAGCGACCTGATTAAAGAGGTCGGGAATGAGAGGAAGAGGATAGGGATCTCGGATAGTTATCCGGTTTAATTCCCGGAAATCCAGGCAAGGACGTAGGCCCCCATCTTTCTTTTTAACGAAAAAGAACCCTGCAGCCACAGGTGAAGAAGAGGGTCTGATGTGTCCCTTAGCCAAACTCTCCGAAATATAATCTTTCATAGCCTTCCTCTCCGGGCCGGAAAGATTGTATAACCGGGTTTTAGGTAGTTTTGCCCCAGGTAATAGATTAATCGGGCAATCATATGGACGATGAGGTGGTAACCCCTGACAACCCTTCTCAGAGAACACATCCATAAAATCTGACAGAAAGGCAGGTAAAGATGTTACAGAGAGTGTAGAGCACCTACTACTCAAGCAGTTGTCCTTACAATGTTCACTCCACTCCACAATCTCCCCGGCCTGCCAATCCACCACTGGATTGTGAGTCACCAGCCAGGGAAGCCCCAATACCATAGGAGCCGGAAGACCGTCCAGGACATAACAAGAGATATGCTCTTTATGGAGGTCCCCTACCTGCAGATGGATATTATGGATGATCTGAGTTAACTCTCTCTGAGTAAGAGGGGAGGAGTCGATGGCAAAAACAGGAATAGTTCTGCATACCGGTTCCGGAGTAAAACCCAGAGCCTGAGCAAACCGTGAATCCACCAAGTTGACCCCCGCCCCACGGAACAGATCTCAGTTTTATTGCCCGCCTCAACGGTAGCGGACAACAAAAACTGAGACATGCGTATGGAGGAAACGAATACGCCCAGACTGTTATCCTCCGCACAATCTGGGGACTCTAGTTTTCCGGCGGCTCCTTTGTTTGTGGTCTCTTGGGTTCTGAGGGACAAACCTTTACAAAATGACCCCTCCCCCCACAACGAAAACAAACCTCTGACCTACGGCGGAACTTAGGAGGATTCACCCGTCTAGTGGCGCCCCCTATTTGCATTGGTTAGACTGGACCATAACAGACCGATCCCTGCCCTATAGAGGCCTCCGTAAAATTGAATAGTCTCTCCCTGAGTCGTCTGTCGATTCTTATGGACAGAGACATAGCAGCCTCAAGAGACCCAGGGACCTCGTATACCGCCAGCGCGTCTTTTAATTTTTCAGACAACCCCTGGCAGAACTGACTCCTAAGGGCCGAGTCGTTCCATAACGTATCAGTAGCCCACCTACGGAATTCGGAACAATATAGTTCAGCAGACCGGTTCTCTTGCCGAAGTCTACGTAGCTTAGACTCAGCCAGTGAGACCCTGTCCGGGTCATCATATACGAGACCCAGGGCTTCAAAAAACTCCTCCACTGATCGTAAGGCCGGAGAGTCTGATGGTAGGGAGAAAGCCCAAGCCTGCGGATCTCCTTGCAGGAGAGAAAATACAATGCCCACCCGTTGTTCCTCACCGCCGGAGGATCTAGGGCGTAACCTGAAGAACAATTTGCAAGCTTCTCTGAAGGTTACAAATTGGTCTCTCCCTCCTGAGAACCTATCAGGTAAAGCCACTTTTGGCTCAGGAGTACCTTGGTTTCCCGTAGCAACGGTGGAACCCAAGGATTGCTGCTGCAGCACTGTTGCTTTTAATCCTGCCACTTCAAGGGATAACACCTGTAATTGTTTCGCCAAAACCGAAACCGGATCCATAGTGGAACAGACAAAATACAAAGCAAAACAGCAAGCAGAAAAAAAAAAAGAAAAAAGAAATGTCACTTTTTTTTTATTTTTTTAAAAGGCCAGATATACTGTCACGACCACTATCCCAGCAGCAGTCGTGTCGCACCAGACGGAGGGGAAGGGGGACCCTTATCTACGGATGGGAAATAGAATGGCCACCCCTGACTAACCCTAAGCTGGCACCTGTCTGCCCTGATACCCTAGACGGGGTGTGAACCCGTGCGGCGAGCAGGATGCCTAAACCCTCAGTCGCCCTAACAAGACTGGACTGGGGAAAGGCCGATGGGAGCGCTAGTCACCATCACTCACGTCTAGGAAATCAACAGGGGAACACAGCAACAAACAAACAACAGCAGAGATAGACTTATCCAGTCACGAGCAGAGAAGGCGATCCCAAACACGACAGTCCACGCCGGACAAGAGCTCCACAGCAACACCATCAAACGATCTCCTTCCAAGGTCAGAGTAGCACTGGAAGTAAGGACTATATCTGGCAATGACTGCAAGTGAAACTGAAACTAATAAAGTAGCTGGGAGTGGCAGACAGGACTCACCTGAGAAGGATGCCTACAAACTCCCAGTCAGGACAAAAAGTTTCACAAGGCAAAACCCAGTTGACATACCCTGAACCACGGAGCAAACTCACAAGCTATCGCGAGTAGCAAGTCGCTGCGACCTTCTCCTCCCAGACCTGTCTGGATCAGTCACAGTCGTGACATTAGGCCTCTTAAATGTTTGCAATCGATATTACCGCCGATCAAGGTCATTAATCATGGGTGTCTGCTGTGTGAAACAGTAGTCACCCGGTTGCTATGGTGCCATCTTTAAAGACCCGACATCTGTTGTACTATTATGGTAGAAGTTGACAAGTCGGGTTAAACAAAAATCATAAAATCCTGCAGTTTTCGGTAAGCCTAAGCATAATAGATGCCACGTCTATACAGATCACTTTACTGCAGTTACCTACTATGTCATTCTAATCCTGCCTGTAATGATATGACCTTTGTGTATAGATAAGACATGATCCACAATTCACAATAGGTGATTGTCAAAGCTTATCTATTCTTTACTTGTACAATAACCTCTGCACAGAGCATGTCTAGAAAAATCTCATAGAGATGTCAATGAGTTCCCCTCCAGACCATTGTGTCTATGGCCCATGTGGCTACCGTAAAGCAATTTTCTTAAAATAAAAACATAATAAAATAAAAACATATTAGAAAAAAAGGATATGCATTGCTATCCGGTTTTAACCCCTTAGTGACGAATGACATACTATGTACGTCATGATATGGTGTTAGTTACCGCATCATGACGTCCACAGTACTTCATGAAATTAAAGTGTCACCACAAGTATACTTGCGGTGACACCGGGATCTTAACGGGTGTCATGGACAGCAGAGCCATTTGGGCACCCGTCAGGGGACCAATCACAGCGGCCCCTATTTCCTGATCGCTGTGATTGGTCACTCAGGGAATATCATTACCACAGGTGTCTTGAGCTTATCCTATTGGTCCCCCTCCCCCCCCCAGTGAAGTGAGTGTAGACATATTGATATTCATTATTTAACATTTTAATTTAATATATTTTTCTTTTATTATGTTATATCATACTTTGCTATACTATCATCTATCCACCTAGTCAATGGTTCAATTATCAGTTTCTCAATACCCCTGGATCCGTGTCTAGGATTGGCACTCACCAGTGTTTTTTTGTTTTTTTGCTACCATTGTTTCTTGATTGCAAGGAACACCAGCCAGATATTGCTTGATGTGCCCTTGATGGTAATTGTTTACGGTGCTTTGGTGGCTGGGCCCCTGGTTTATGATACCAGCACCGTTAGGTGCAAATGTTAAGAGTAGTAGTAGTAATGATGATATAGAATAAGGAGACTAGAGCTTTTAACGAACTCCCAGTACTTTACTGAAGCAGATCCACAGGTCATCAATGTATGCAAAAGTCATTTACATCAAGGCAGATTTTACAGGGATTCACATTAGTTCCCAGAAGTTGCATAAGGCATAGTCCTCTATGACAATCAGTCATTCTCTCTTATTTCTCCAGGTTGGAGGGATGAACTATCTCTGCTGTACTGTATAATCCTATACTTCTGTATCCTCTTCTAAGAATACTATATTATGACAAATGGCCTTTTTGTCTTTAATTATGGTGGCCTCCATACAGAATAAATACCAAAATCTTTAATAAATACACAATAAGTACATGTTAAAACATGGAAACAATCAGCAGCAAGTGAGACCCCCCAGATGAGGATCCTGAGGGGGCTGCAGAGACGGCCAGCCACAGCAAATGGAACAACTTAGCAAAACGAGACACTACCACTTAAAATTGCCCCTTGTGAACATTAAGTGGTAGTGTCTCTTTTTGCTAAGTTGTTCCATTTGCTGTGGCTGGCCGTCTCTGCAGCCCCCTCAGGATCCTCATCTGGGGGGTCTCAGTTGCTGCTGATTGTTTTCATGTTTTAACATGTACTTATTGTGTATTTAATAAAGATTTTGGTATTTATTCTGTATGGAGGCTACTAGTTTTTTGTGTAGGTTGTAATTGACAGTGGTCCCTCCAGTTATAATCATATAGGCATCCGAGTTTATGATTTGGTGTTATATTTAAGTATGGTGGGTAGCTTGTAGCTTAGAATCTCTCCACCTGGAGGCTGGAGTCTGATAAATGACAGTTACCTTCCTTTGTCAATATTCTCATTCCCTCTCTGAGATGCCTGGTTCTTCTGTAATCTTTTCCCTTCTATTGGCTGGTACATGGAACTAAGTGTGGAGTTTGGATAACTCTCCAAAATGGCTGCTGAGGTTCAGCTTGTCTTCAGACATCACACACACTGACCTTCTTGCTCCTTCTGCTCTGTGCACTGTGTGTAGGGCGGAGTTAGCCCTGGGAGGCTTGTTAGAACCTCCCTATGCAACTTTATGAGAACACATTTAGAAGCGCAGTTTACATGACACACAATCACAACATTAAGCAGTGTGTTTCAGGACACTGCATAAACACCCCATAGTGCCCCAAATACACACTGTTCTCTTGACACCATCCTCCAACCGCCCTTCCTCCCCACAGAACTTCAGTGGTTTTTTTTTTGGTTTTTTTAATAAAATTGTGTACTATAGCTAGCTAGGTAGCTTGAAATAGTTGAGGTTAGAGTTAGTCATTTGTAAAATATATATTATATATATCTGGTAATTACTTTTAGTTAGATAGTTTTAGTTAGCTTGCCAGAGTATTGGCAGTTAGCTAGAAATAGTTTAGGCGTTTTGAAAAAAAAAATATTGTAATACTGGTAATTAGCTGTAGTTAGTTAGCCTGAGTACAGGCAGTTAAATAGAAATAGTTTGAAGTAGTGTTAGGGTAAGAGGTTTGAAAAAAAAATATAAAAATCTAAAAATATGTACAAAAATGATATATATATAATTCGCTCTGATAGACAGGATAAGCGGACGCAGTATAGAGGCACAAACCAGTTCTTAAATCAAAGTTCAGTGTTTATTCACACATTAGCAAGTGACAAAACAAACAGTCATATTCAAACAAAGTCACCTTGCTGTGTTGGTGGTAATTCACACCATGCAGCAATTCTGCCTCAGAGTCCTTGCTGATAGCAGCACCAACCTGTTTTTATGCCAAACAGGTAGCAAACCTTCATCCAGACACAAGGCTCCCAGATCTCAACACAGAGATCCCCTCTGCTGATCCCAGCTGTCTTTTTTAAAGGCAGCTAGGTGTTGCCAAAAACCCGGACCGGCACCTAAAATCCAGTCCGGTGTTTGACCCCACCTAGCCGCCAATCAGTCCAGCAGCACACACTGGGAGGAAAATACCTGTTTTCCAAGACAATACCCTTCACTGTGTCACAATATACACTGAACAAAAATATAAACACAACACTTTCGGTTTTGGTCCCATTTTGTATGAGCTGAACTCAAAGATCTGAAACATTTTCTACATACACAAAAGACCCATTACTCTCAAATATTGTTCACAAATCTGTCTAAATCTGTGTTAGTGAGCACTTCTCCTTTGCCGAGATAATCCATCCCACCTCACAGGTGTGGCATATCAAGGTGCTGATTAGACAGCATGAATATTGCACAGTTGTGCCTTAGACTGCCCACAATAAAAGGCCACTCTGAAATGTGCAGTTTGATCACACAGCACAATGCCACAGATGTCACAACGTTTGAGTGAGCGTGCAATTGGCATGCTAACTGCAGGAATGTCTACCAGAGCTGTTGCCCGTGCAATGAATGTTCATTTCTCTACCATAAGCTGTCTCCTAAGGTGTTTCAGAGAAATTGACAGTACATCCAACCGGCCTCAACGGCAGACCACGTGTAACCACACCAGCCCAGGACCTCCACATCCAGCATGTTCACCTCCATGATTGTCTGAGACCAGCCACCCGGACAGCTGCAGCAACAATCGGTTTGCATAACCAAAGAATTTCTGCACAAACTGTCAGAAACCGTCTCAGGGAAGCCCTTCCCCCCCCCCCCAAGTAAGGCAAAACTGTGCACATTTCAGAATCGCATTTTATTATGGGCAGTCTAAGGCACACCTGTGCAATATTCATGCTGACTAATCAGCACCTTGATATGCCACACCTGTGAGGTGGGATGGATTATCTCGGCAAAGGAGAAGTGCTCACTAACACAGATTTAGACAGATTTGTGAACAATATTTGAGAGTAATGGGTCTTTATTTCAGATCTGTGAGTTCAGCTCGTGAAAAATGGGACCAAAACCGAAAGTGTTGCGTTTATATTTTTGTTCAGTGTATATAGATAATTTTGTTTGGACTAGTGTAAGGGTTAGCGGTTTGAAAAATACAAATTTTAAAATGTGTGTGTGTATATATATATATATATATATATATATATATATATATAATAGTTGTAGTTTGCATCATATAAAATGGCTGAGCATATGTATATGGCAGAGGCATACGCATTTATCTGTTCTGCTTCAGAAAGTGCAAGCGAGACAGAGCAGTTTCAAATTCCGTCATCGTCCACTAACACTAGTGATGATGAGCCACAGCAAAGTCGCAGACGAGACTCCCCCCACCCCGTATGCAGGAGTGTACATAGAAATCAAGGGGCCCCATAGCAAAAATAAATAAAGTGGGCCCCCCCACCTACTGGAAGTATAAAATATTGAGTGTCAGCAGTCAGTTTCTTCTCCCATTGTGCACATGGCTACCAGAACAACAGCTTGTTTAAACATCCAAGAAAAGACCACAGTATCGCAGGCATACGTAAAAAATATCAGCTTTATTCAAAAAGATCCATCACATGATGCAATGTTTCAGCATAAAAAACGCCTTTGTCAAGCAGTCAAAGGTATTTTTTGCTATCAAAACGTTGCTTCATGTGATGGATGTACCTTTTTGAATAAAGCTTTTAATATTTTTACTTACCCCTGCGATACTGTGGTCTTATTTGCTTGGATGTGTATATATACAGTGCCTTGTAGAAGTATTCACCCCCCTTATACTTTTTTCGTATTTTGGTACATTACAGCCTTAAGTTCAATGTTTTGTTAATCTGAATTTTATGTGATGGATCAGAACACAATAGTCTAAGTTGGTGAAGTGAAATTAGAAAAATATATAAATAAGACTATTGTTTAGAATTAGAAAATAGAAAATTGGCATGAAGACCATAAAAAGCTCTGGTGCAACCAATTACCTTCAGAAGTCACATAATTAGTTAAATGATGTCCACCTGTGAGAAATCTAAGTGTCACATGATCTGTCATTACATATACACATCTTTTTTCAAAGGCCCCAGAGGCTGCAACACCTAAGCAAAAGGCATCACTAACCAAACACTGCCATGAAGACCAAGGAACTCTCCAAACAAGTAAGGGACAATGTTGTTGAGAATTCAGGGTTAGGGTTAGGTTATAAAAATATATCCAAATCTTTGATGATCCCCAGGAGCACCATCAAATCTATCATAACCAAATGGAAAGAATATGGCACAACAGCAAACCTGCCAAGAGATGGCCGCCCACCAAAACTCGTGGACCGGGCAAGGAGGGCATTAATTCGAGAGGCAGCACAGAGACCTAAGATGACCCTGGAGGATCTGCAGAGTTCCACAGCAGAGACTGGAGTATCTATAAATAGGACGACAATAAGCCGTACGCTCTATAGAGTTGGGCTTTATGGCAGAGTGGCCAGAAGAAAGCCATTACTTTCAGCTAAAAACAAAAAGGCATGTTGTGAGTTTGTGAAAAGGCGTGTGGGAGACTCCCAAAATGTATGAAGAAAGGTGCTCTCGTCTGAGACTAAAATTTAACTTTTCAGCGATCAAAGAAAATGCTATGTCTGGCGCAAACCCAACACATCACATCACCCAAAGAACCCCATCCCCACAGTGAAACATGGTGGTGGCAGCATCATGCTGTTGGGATGTTTTTCAGCAGCCGGACTGGGAAACTGGTCAGAGTTGAGGGAAAGATGGATGGTGCTAAATATAGGGATATTCTTGAGCAAAACCTGTACCACTCTGTGCGTGATTTGAGGCTAGGACGGAGGCTCACATTCCAGCAGGACAATGACCCCAAACACACTGCTAAGCAACACTTGAGTGGTTTAAGGGGAAACATGTTATTCTGACTTAGATTGTTGTATTTGCGATTTATCCCTAGTGAGACCTCTATGCCTGGCCTGTATAAGCAGATATAATCACTTATCAGATAGCTTATCAGATAGCTTAAACTCACCAACACAGAGTTTATCTGTGTAAGTTGCTTTATTCTGTAAGCCAGATAACAGAGTACAGTTGTGCGGTCAAAAGATGATGCTTTTGTAAGTTTATGTCACGAGGGTATCAAGAGCCACGTCTGACTCCGTTATACCCGGGGTCAGGAAGTCGCAGCGGGTGGCTGCGCGATCTATATCTAAAGATCACGTTGTTTTTTAGTGATTGTTTTCTGTGTTTACCTTGCTATCCTTTTTGTCTCTCTCAGGGATCCGTAGCTTCTCCTCCTCAGCTGTTTCTTGTCTGCCACTCCCTACCTCCTTATATTCTCCCCTCACACTTCTCTAGTTGCCAGTTATAGAGCTTCCTGCCTGGACATCTATACTGACCCACTGGAGTGGTGAATCCTGCTTGTCGTTCCTGAGTGCTACCCTCCGGATCCCTGTTGGGCTTATTGTTGTCTCCTGTTGTCGCCCACCTGGGAATATATGTTGAGTCTGTGTTGTCTGTCCTCCCCTTGGTGTTTTCCCTTAGAGTTAGTGGTGCGGACTAGTGTTCCCATCGCCCTGTTCACTACCTAGGGCTCAGCTCAGGGAAAGCCAGGGCTTTAGGCACGTGATCGGCGTACGGGTGAGGAACCCGTCTAGGGACGTCAGGGCAGCCAGGTGCCAGCCGCCAGGAGAGTTAGGGGTCACCATCTTCCCTCTCACTTGGGCAGGGCCTTCCTCGTTCCCTCCCTCTGTGTCACGTATGTGATAGCCACGCCGACCGTGATATTATAACTTGCCCTTACTTTTTGAGAAAAAAAAAAATAAAAATTTTTTTTATAATTTTTTAGTTGTTGTTTTTTTTCTCTCTCTACTTAGAATCCAATATGGATCCTATTGATGCCTTGGCAGAACAGCTTCAAAGCCTGTCTTTGGAGGTGGCAGGATTGAAGGCGTCTGTTCTCCAACAACAGCAGCAAATGCAGCAGACCGCACCCCCAGCGGTTGCTATGGGTAACCAGGTTGTCACTGAACCCAAGGTTGCTCTTCCCGACAGATTTTCTGGGGGAAGGGACAAATTTGCGACGTTCCGTGAGGCCTGCAAATTATATTTTAAGTTGCGCCCTTACTCCTCAGGTCATGAAGAACAGCGGGTAGGGATTGTCATTTCCCTGCTTCAGGGGGATCCGCAATCCTGGGCGTTCTCGTTACCCCCTGGTTCTCAGGCTCTTCGGTCAGTGGAGGGATTTTTTGGGGCTTTGGGTCTCATATATGATGACCCTGACCGAGTCGCCCTGGCTGAGTCGAAGTTACGGAGACTCCTACAGGGAGATCGGTCAGCAGAGGAATATTGCTCAGAGTTCCGTAGGTGGGCTACGGATACTCAGTGGAACGACCCGGCTCTCAGGAGTCAGTTCTGCTCTGGGTTATCTGAAAGGGTTAAGGATGCACTGGCGCTGTATGAGACCCCCCTTTCCCTTGATGCTGTTATGTCCCTCTCCATCAGAATAGATAGACGTCTTAGGGAGAGATCGAAAATTCCGGAGCAATTGGTTACCTCTCCCAAGCAACAGTCAGCCTGTACTGACTTAGATGAGCCTATGCAGCTAGGCGGAACTTCTCGTCAGGTCCGTCCTCCCGAGGTTCGCCGTAGGGGGGGGGCTTGTTTTTTCTGTGGGGGGAGGGGTCATTTCATTAATGTCTGTCCCTCCTTTCTCAAAAACAAAAGACCGTCGGAAAACTACTAACCCCGGGCTGTGCGGAGGATGTCAGCCGGGGGGTATACGTTTCCTCCATACGAACATCTCAATTTGTGTTACCAGCGGTCATTGTTTTTGGTGTTAAGACGGAGTCTATTTCTGTTTTTCTAGACAGTGGAGCAGGGGTAAACTTGATTGATGCCCATTTTGCCCGCACTATGGGTTTGTCTCTCTGTACGCTGCAGAGACCTATTCCCGTATTCGCTATAGATTCTGCTCCTCTGTCTCAGAGAAACCTCACCCACATTGTTCGTAATTTACACCTTCGGGTAGGGGACCACCATAATGAGTGTCTTTCATGTTACGTTCTGGAGGGCCTTCCCTCTCCGGTGGTATTGGGTCTTCCCTGGTTGATAGCGCACAATCCAGTGGTGGATTGGCAGGCCAGGGAGATATTGGAGTGGAGTGAGCATTGCAGAGAGAATTGCTTAAATAACAATTGCTTAATCGCCTCCATAGCTTCCCTACCTACATTTATTTCGGACTTTGAGGACGTTTTTGTCTGAAAAGGGTTGTCAGAAACTACCACCTCATCGTCCTTATGATTGCCCGGTTAACCTGATTCCCGGGGCAAAATTACCCAAGTCCAGGTTGTATAATCTTTCGGGTCCCGAGAGACAAGCCATGAAAGATTATATCTCCGAGAGTCTGGCTAAGGGACACATCAGACCCTCTTCTTCACCCGTGGCTGCAGGGTTTTTCTTTGTTAAAAAGAAAGATGGGGGCCTGCGTCCTTGCTTAGATTTCCGTGAGTTAAACCAGATAACCATCCGTGACCCATACCCTCTTCCTCTCATTCCTGACCTTTTTAATCAGATTGCGGGTGCTAAGTGGTTCTCCAAACTTGATCTTAGGGGGGCCTACAATCTGATTCGTATCAGGGAAGGGGATGAGTGGAAGACAGCTTTTAACACCCCTGAGGGGCATTATGAAAATCTAGTTATGCCTTTCGGTCTGACCAATGCCCCTGCTGTCTTCCAACATTTCGTTAATTATATTTTTAGTCATCTCATCGGCAGGTTTGTAGTCATATACCTAGATGATATCTTAATTTATTCGGCTGATCTGAAAACACATGAGGTGCATGTCAGGCAAGTACTGCAGGTCCTACGGACGAATTAATTATATGCAAAAATTGAAAAATGTGTCTTCGCTGTTCAGGAATTACAGTTCCTGGGATATCTATTATCTGCTTCAGGTTTCCGCATGGATCCTGGGAAGGTCCAGGCAATTTTAGATTGGGATCTTCCTGAGAACCTTAAAGCCCTACAACGGTTTTTGGGTTTCGCTAATTTCTATAGAAAGTTCATTAAAAATTATTCAGTGATCGTTAAACCCCTTACCGACATGACTAGGAAGGGGACGGATTTTTCCAAATGGTCTGTCGCCGCTAAAGATGCATTTTCCTCTCTAAAGGAGAGGTTTACCTCGGCACCTGTTCTAATTCAACCTGATGTCTCCCAGCCTTTTATTGTCGAGGTAGATGCGTCAGAGGTGGGAGTGGGAGCTGTATTGTCTCAGGGTCCGTCTCCTGGCAAATGGCGTCCTTGCGCTTTCTTTTCCAAAAAATTATCTTCTGCGGAGAAGAATTATGATATTGGAAATAGGGAACTGTTGGCGATTAAACTGGCGCTTGAAGAGTGGCGTCACTTCTTAGAGGGAGCAATCCACCCCGTCACGGTGATTACGGATCACAAGAACCTTCTGTACCTAGAATCGGCTAAGCGTCTCACCCCTAGACAAGCTAGGTGGTCGCTATTCTTTACCAGATTTTACTTTGTAATCACCTATCGTCCTGGGGCAAAAAATACCAAGGCAGACGCATTATCTCGCAGTTTCCCTGGAGGAGGTAATGTTTGTGATCCGGTACCTATTTTACAAAGAGGAGTGGTTGTCTCTGCTGTACACTCTGTTCTAGAGGGAAAGGTGTTAGAGGCTCAGGGGGACGCCCCGGCCTCTTGCCCCTCAGAGAAATTGTTTGTACCGTTAAACCTGCGTCTTGAATTATTAAAAGAACATCATAATTCGGCACTTGCTGGACACCCGGGTAGTAAAGCAACCTTGGAGCTTTTATCTCGTCGTTTTTGGTGGCCAAGGTTGCGTCAGGATGTAATGGATTTCGTGTCTACTTGTTCTACTTGTGCACGCGCGAAAGTCTCTCATACACGTCCAGCAGGGTCTTTATTGCCACTTTTCATCCCCAATAGGCCATGGACACATCTGTCAATGGATTTCATCACTGACTTACCGTTGTCGGCGAGTAAAACAGTTATCTTGGTAGTAGTAGACAGGTTTAGCAAAATGGTACACTTTATTGCGCTACCCGCACTTCCTAATGCTAAAACTCTCGCTCAGGTGTTTATCAGTGAAATCGTGAAGCTTCACGGGGTCCCTTCCGATGTGGTTTCGGATCGGGGAACCCAGTTTATTTCTAAGTTTTGGAAAGCTTTTTGTTCCCGTTTGGGGGTTCACTTGTCCTTTTCCTCAGCTTTCCATCCTCAGTCGAATGGACAGACTGAGCGTACCAACCAAAACCTAGAAACATATTTAAGGTGTTTTGTGTCTGAAAACCAAGAGTTGTGGTCATCATATTTACCGTTAGCTGAGTTTGCCATAAATAATCATTATCAGGAGTCCACTGGCAAGTCACCATTCCTTGGTGTATACGGTTTTCATCCCCAATTTTGTACTTTTAAAGAGGGGGGGTCTTCTGGGGTTCCCGAAGAGGAAAGGTTTTCTTCATCTCTTTCATCGGTATGGCAGAAGGTGCAAGTTAACTTGAAAAAGATGAGTGGTAAATATAAATGCATGGCCGATAAGAAACGGTCGCCAGGTCCGGACCTAGGAGTGAATGACTATGTGTGGTTGTCTACTAGGAATATTAAGTTGAAGGTTCCTTCTTGGAAACTGGGTCCTAGGTTCATTGGTCCCTATAAAATAGTAGCCGTCATTAACCCTGTGGCTTTTCGCCTGGAGCTACCTCAGACTTTTAAGATCCATAACGTCTTCCATAAATCGTTACTCAAGAAGTATGTTCCACCTCTAGAACCATCGCCGCTGCCACCTCCTCCTGTCATTGTGGCTGGTAATCTGGAGTTTCAAATAGCCAGAATTGTTGATTCTCGTCGGGTCCCTCGCTCTCTTCAGTATCTGGTGCATTGGAGGGGTTACGGTCCCGAGGAAAGAATGTCGGTTCCAGCGTCAGAGGTAAACGCCAACAGGTTAATTCAGACTTTCCATGCCTCTCATCCGGAGAGACCTGGTCCTGAGTGTCCGGAGGCCCCTCGTGAAAGGGGGGGTACTGTCACGAGGGTATCAAGAGACACGTCTGACTCCTTTATACCCGGGGTCAGGAAGTCGCAGCGGGTGGCTGCGCGCTCTATATCTAAAGATCACGTTGTTTTTTAGTGATTGTTTTCTGTGTTTACCTTGCTATCCTTTTTGTCTCTCTCAGGGATCCGTAGCTTCTCCTCCTCAGCTGTTTCTTGTCTGCCACTCCCTACCTCCTTATATTCTCCCCTCACACTTCTCTAGTTGCCAGTTATAGAGCTTCCTGCCTGGACATCTATACTGACCCACTGGAGTGGTGAATCCTGCTTGTCGTTCCTGAGTGCTACCCTCCGGATCCCTGTTGGGCTTATTGTTGTCTCCTGTTGTCGCCCACCTGGGAATATATGTTGAGTCTGTGTTGTCTGTCCTCCCCTTGGTGTTTTCCCTTAGAGTTAGTGGTGCGGACTAGTGTTCCCATCGCCTTGTTCACTACCTAGGGCTCAGCTCAGGGAAAGCCAGGGCTTTAGGCACGTGATCGGCGTACGGGTGAGGAACCCGTCTAGGGACGTCAGGGCAGCCAGGTGCCAGCCGCCAGGTGAGTTAGGGGTCACCATCTTCCCTCTCACTTGGGCAGGGCCTTCCTCGTTCCCTCCCTCTGTGTCACGTATGTGATAGCCACGCCGACCGTGATATTTTACATGAGAATACATTTGTCCCTGTGCAATGCCTGGAGCAGTATAGAGAAACAAGAAGTGAGGTACACAGAAGAAGGGGTGGGGCAATGAAATGAATGACAGATATCACGAACAGAAAAACAAGCGCATTACCAAAAACGGCTACTAGATGGGAGCATATGACCAAATATAGAATATCATATGAATTAAACTATATAGATTTTAACTGCCAAGCAGCACACTCCCTGTCTGGCATTGAAAAATGTCACTATTTAAACCATAACGGTAGTTATATAATTGCAAATAAACAACAGTGCAATTTGCTTGATGTCTGAGAACCTGAAAAATATAGAGAACAGGCATATAATGCAACAACTAAAATGTAAGGCTTCAAGTGTAACAAGTAAAGTTCAAACACTTCTTGCTTGAAGTTTCAGGCAGGATTCAGCAGCCTAGGCAAATAAGTTCATTCTCCAAAAGGCAAGGGCAGAATAAGTTCTGTGATAAGCCTGATGAAAGTCTTTACAGTCCATTTGTCTTGCAACTTTCACCTCCACCTTGCGTACCTAACCGTCATCACTAGGAACACTCTTCACAATAAGTCCCATAGGCCACTCGATTCTTTCGGCTTGCTGGTCTTTGAGCAGAAAGAGATCTCCAACTTGTATGTTATGGCACTGTCTTTGCCATTTCCTGCATCCTTGCAGAGTGGAAAGATACTCCATCTTCCAACGATTCCAGAAGCAGTTGGCAAGGTTTTGTACTCGCTTCCATTGATCAAAGCACAGATTTCCGTCTTTAAAGTTTCCAGGTGGAACAGGAAAGGACCCAAGCTTCTGGGTAAGCAGGGTAGCTGGGGTAAGGATAGTTGGTTTCTCTGGATCCTTATCAGGTTCTAGAAGACCGAAGACGTCAGCCGTGATCTCTTCTGTGTGATCCAGCAGGAATTCAGGACCTGTTAACCAGGAAGAATTGGCAAATACACTTGCAGACACTAGCCTAGTAGCATGATCTGCAGGATTAATTTCAGATGGGACATAATGCCATTGTTCAGGTTTAGATGATTTACTGATTGTTTCTACACGATTGCTGACGTAGACATAGAAACTTTTAGTCCGGTTGTATATGTAGCCCAGAACAACCTTACTGTCTGTGTAGAATTTGGTGTCATCTATCTGAATGTCTAGCTTGCGTAATATGAAATCTGCGATTTCTACAGCTAGCACAGTCCCACAAAGTTCAAGCCTAGGAATTGTGCGCTCAGGCTTAGGTGCTA
This sequence comes from Bufo bufo, assembly GCF_905171765.1. NCBI lineage: Eukaryota > Metazoa > Chordata > Amphibia > Anura > Bufonidae > Bufo > Bufo bufo. The sequence continues at coordinate 342,849,470 of NC_053389.1, forward strand.
ACTTAGCTTTCCCAAACAGAAACCCTATGTGGGTTTGATTAGAAGAGTCTCTCACCTTGAGGTAGGCAACAGCCGCAATGGCCTCAGTAGATGCGTCTGAGAAGATGTGAAGCTCTTTTCTCCAGCTCGTAGCAAGGGAAGCTGAGGTGTAGCAGCACGGTATATGGATTCCATCTAAGGCGTGTAGAGATTGCTTCTAGGACTCCTACTTTGAAAGCTTGTCAGATGGCAGTGGAGCATCCCAATCTTTAATAGTAAAGACTTTACCTTGTATGGTAATGGGAGCCACAAATCCCATTGGATCGTATAGGCTGTTTACCACTGACAGAACACCACGCTTGGTAAATGGCTTGTCTGTAGAGCTGACTTGAAAGCTGAAAGTGTCCTTTTAATAAGTCCCACTGTGGGCCCAGACTTCTCTGTATAGGTGGCATGTCCATTCCCAGATTTAAGTCCTTAAACCTTGCGGCATGATCTCCAGGTTGAAAGGCTTTCATAACAGCAACACTATTTGAAGCAATTTTGTGTAGTCTGAGGTTGCCCTCAGAAAGCATACCTTGTGTCCTTTGGAGCAGATCTATGGCTTCTTTGTCTGTAGGTAAAGACTTAAGTCCATCGTCAACATAAGTCTCATTCAACGAAGTGTCGAGCATTCCCGCCATACTCCTTTACTCCATCAATGGCAGTCCTTCGTAAAGTGTATGTTGCAACAGCGGGTAAGGGACTATTTCCGAAAACATGTACTTTCATGCGGTACTCAATAATCTCATTGTCCATGTTGTCACGGTGCCACAGAAACCTTAGGAAGTTCTTATGGTCTTCACGTACAATGAAGCAATGAAACATCTGTTCAATATCAGCAGTTATGGCAACTGGTTCTCTTCTAAATCTTATAAGTATGCCTACAAGGTTGTTGGTTAGATTCGGGCCAGTAAGAAGAACATCGTTTAGGGATACACCTTGATGCTTGGCACTGGAGTCAAATACTATCCTGATTTGTTTTGGCTTACGTGGATGATACACTCTGAAGAAATGCAGATACCAGCACCCATCGTGTCTTTGAAGTTGTGGCGCTGGTTCGGCGTGATCATTGTCAAAGATCCTTTTCATAAAGGCGATGAAATGGTCCTTCATTTCAGGCCTGTTCCTTAGTGTTTGTTGAAGTGAGTGGAATCTGGATAAAGCCTGTTCACTATTGGTTGGGAGTTTGGCCCTTGTAGCACGAAGAGGTAATGGTGCAGCCCAGCTGTTACTCATCCTGAAAGAATTCCTTATACACATCCTGTCCAAGCATACATCGCCCACTATTACCCAGCCTAGGTCAAGTCTTTGTGCATAATGGGCGTTGTCAGGCCCATTGCACTGATCGCGTACTTTATGTACTCTGAGAATGTCCCTTCCTAACAGGACTAAGATTTCAGCACTCTTGTCCATTGCAGGAATCTCATCAACAAGGTGCCTTAAATGAGGATGGTGATATGCAGCCTCTGGAGTGGGAATCTCTTCCCTTTCGTCTGGTATCTGGTCGCACTCGACTAACGTTGGTAGGGGTATGCCCTCTTCCTCGTTGATATGAGAGACCATGAATCCATCAACCCTTCTGCCGAAGGTCTCTTTACGACCAGAACAGGTTCTGAGAGTATATGGTGTTGCGTGACCCTCTATGCCAAAGATCTCAAAGAATTTAGGCTTAACCAGGGATCTGTTGCTCTGTTCATCTATTATGGCATACATCCTAGCAGCTTTCTCAGGATGACTCTTTGGGTATATCTTGACTAGGCATATCTTGGCACAGCATTTGTGGTCCTTGCCTTCTCCACAGACTTCTGTACATGAAGAAGAGACATTATCTTTTGTTGGAGCATGACCTTGTTGCTTCCCCCATGATTTGAGAGGGGAGTGGAGGTAGGAAGCTGTTGTGGGTTGTCTGGAAGTGGAGTAGGATGCATGACTGTAACATGTCTGTCGTTACCGCATTCTGTGCACTTGATATCTTTACAGTCTTTAGCAAAATGACTATAAGAAGCACAGCACTTGTAGCATATGCCAAGTTTCTGGAGAATCTCCCTGCGCTCTTGTAAAGTCTTTGCCCTAAGCCCACGACATTTCTTAAGAGGATGTGGCTTCTTGTAAATAGGCAGTGATGATTAGGGTCTTTATCTCTATCTCTTTCATCCACAACGCCCTGATCAGTAGGTGAGGTTGTGGAGGGCGAGATGTCTGTCCTTTTAACAGATATAGCTCTATTTAAGTCTCTACGTTTAGCTGCTGTGTTATCATACCTTGATGATGGCGAAGATGAAGCAGGCAGGTTGGGTTCGCTGAAGCTGGGATCGTTTCTCATCCAGGCTTGATCACTAATGAACCTGCAGAAATATGAGAATGGAGGAAAGGATACATTATAGTCTCTTTTGTATCTTGAGCCCTGTTGTGCCCATTTGTGCCCACTGGGTTGACACCCTGAGCGGTGTCCAGGAAGCTTGGTCCAGTTAGACGTGGGTCAGTCTTTGCCAACTCTAGCTCCATGAGGAGGTCACTTAGATCTTGGAGCATGTGATAGTCTTTGTTCCCTATTTTTGGGAAGTTTTGCAGTCTCTTGAATAGAGCGCTTTCTATGGCTTCAGAGCTACCATAGGCTTGCTCAAGTCTTGCCCATGCAGCAACAAGACCTGCATCTGGATGATCAACATGTACTGTTCTGAGTCTTTTAACACAACCTGCAGATTCTGGTCCCAGACAATTTATGAGCAAATCAAGTTCTTCCTTAGCAGTAAGGTTGAGATCGGCAATAGTAGCCTTGAAGGTTGATCTCCAGGCCCTGTAGCTCTCTGGACAGTCATCAAACCTTGAGAGGCTGGTGTTAATGAGCTCACAGTATACCATGTATCTGGCAAAGTCATTTATGTCTGGTCTCTCACTCCTTGGTGTCAAAGTAACTTGTGGAACCCACATATACACAGCAGGCTGTAGGAATTCTATGCATCTTTTGACTATTCTGACTCAGATTGTTGTAATAGCGATTTATCCCTAGTGAGACCTCTATGCCTGGCCTGTATAAGCAGATATAATCACTGCGGACAATCCTTATCAGATAGCTTGAACTCACCAACACCGAGTTTATCTGTGTAAGTTGCTTTATTCTGTAAGCCAGATAACAGAGTACAGGTGTGCGGTCAAAAGATGATGCTTTTGTAAGCTTACATGAGAATACATGTGTACCTGTTCAATGCCTGGAGCAGTATAGAGAAACAGGAAGTGAGGTACACAGAAGAAGGGGTGGAGCAATGAAATGAATGACAGATATCACGAACAGAAAAACAAGCGCATTACCAAAAACTTGGTGCTGTGATTGCCGCAAAAGGTGGCTCTACAAAGTATTGACTTTAGGGGGGGGGGGGTGAATGGTTATGCACATTGACTTTTTGTTATTTTATTTTGTCCTATTTGTTGTTTGCTTCACAATAAAATAAAAAAATCTTCAAAGTTGTAAGCATGTTCTGTAAATTAAATGATGCAAATCCTCAAACAATTCCAGGTTTTGAGGCACCAAAATACGAACAAAGTTAAGGGGGGTAAATACTTTTGCAAGGCACTGTATGTGTGTGTGTGTATATATATATATATATATATATATATATAATTTTATTTAATTGTAGCCCAAGGGTCCGTCCTTGACAGAAGGTACGTGTCGCTGAGGTTCCTGGCCTCGGTGAGATATGAACCGGGAATTTTGTGTGTCAGCGGCAGCTAGTGCTCGCTGACACTGTTTTACTTAGTGTGGCTGTAAAGCCAATCCGGCCCGGTTCTTATTGGGAGCAGCCAAAGAGCAGGGTGGGTGGCTGTTCCCCACGTCCATGCCAGGTTTTGGACTGGGGTTTAAAAACCCAGCCAGAAGCTCAGCTGGGTGTGGAATGAACCTCCAGGTGATAGTGGAGCTCTGTGTTTTGGGAGCTAAGGAGTTCTACCATACTGCAAGGCTGAGAGCTGCATGAGAGCTGCCAGCTGGAAGCCAGGCGCACTAAAGCCTGCTGTGGACAGCCAGGTGATGTGTTTTTGAGTTCTGTGGACTTTTGCGGTGTGAATTAACATGAGGATTCCTGCTGTGTGAATTAACACCAGGGCCCTCCCAAGTATTGTTTCTTTTCTGCCATTTTGTGTGAATAAACACTGACTTTTGCTTTTCAACCGTGGTTTTGCCTCTGTATTGCGTCCGCTTACCCTGCCTACCAGAGCAAATCCCTACAATATATATTGTACAAGTTCTCATTGTCAAATTTAGTACAATCCACAAAGACTAAGCTAATTAGCTTAATACTATTAGCTTAATAGTGCACTGAGGGCCAGAGACTGACCCCCCCTTAGAACTTAAAGCATATGTCTATGGGGGAAATGCAGTAATTTAAGGGGGTTTCTTTCTCTGCCTCTCATTGTCCTATTACTAATAGCCTTTGTGGCTTAAACTAACAGTACTAGGCTAATGAAAGGTACTATAGATTGTAAGAGAGTGTCTGGAGTGGTATTGGATGGAATATATGTGCCACCGGGGGTCATGGTCCTGGTGGAGTAAGAGCCGGGTCTTTTGTGTTTTGTCAGCAGTGAGTGCTGTCACACAGCGGTCCGGGCCGGCTCTTACTGGGGACAGGTAAAGAGCAGGGTGGGTGTCTGTTCCCCACGGACCACCACGGGGGGACGGGTTTTGGTTGTTGGTGTCAGTCTACACTGATCCTGGCAGGTTGGTTATCTCTGGCCTTAGTTGGGTAGGGAAGGAGTTAATCCTTCACTATGCTCGGTGGGTGTGGTCTGCCTGCTACACACAGGGCTGTGAATATAGGTTTGATGCTCACTGACTGTGGGGCTGATGAAGTGTGGTCTCCTGTCTCACTGCACGGAGCTGTACGGGAGGCTGACCGCACAGTCGGGCTGAGCTCTGTAGTCCGCTCGTCTAACAAAGATTGCCTAATTGCTGCAGGCTCAGCGAAGGACCAAATGAAGGGTTCCTGTGGCCAGAGCCAATCCCTTGTCCAGGCCGACACGTGGCCTGTCTAACTTGCACGAACTTGGACAAACCCGCCCCACAACAAGGTGTAGTACTGATCACGGATGTGAGAGACTGTGTGAACAGGCAGCAAGACGCCTACAGCGTTTGGGGCTCCGTTTATGAACATTGCTGTTGTGTGAATTGCACAGTTTTGATGTGATGCACTGGAGTGAATAAAAGAGCATGGTTTGGACACAAAGCCTGTCTCCTGAGCCTCTATACTGCCACTGCTACCACCTGCCTACCAGAGCGATCCCCACAAGATATACAGTACAGACCAAAAGTTTGGACACACCTTCTCATTCAAAGAGTTTTCTTTATTTTCATGACTATGAAAATTGTAGATTCACACTGAAGGCATCAAAACTATGCATTAACACATGTGGAATTATATACATAACAAACAAGTGTGAAACAACTGAAAATATGTCATATTCTAGGTTCTTCAAAGTAGCCACCTTTTGCTTTGATTACTGCTTTGCACACTCTTGGCATTCTCTTGATGAGCTTTAAGAGGTAGTCCCCTGAAATGGTTTTCACTTCACAGGTGTGCCCTGTCAGGTTTAATAAGTGGGATTTCTTGCCTTATAAATGGGGTTGGGACCATCAGTTGCGTTGAGGAGAAGTCAGGTGGATATACAGCTGATAGTCCTACTGAATAGACTGTTAGAATTTGTATTATGGCAAGAAAAAAGCAGCTAAGTAAAGAAAAACGAGTGGCCATCATTACTTTAAGAAATTAAGGTCAGTCAGTCAGCCGAAAAATTGGGAAAACTTTGAAAGTAAGGGCTATTTGACTATGAAGGAGAGTGATGGGGTGCCAGATGACCTGGCATCCACAGTCACCGGACCTGAACCCAATCGAGATGGTTTAGGGTGAGCTGGACCGCAGAGTGAAGGCAAAAGGGCCAACAAGTGCTAAGCATCTCTGGGAACTTCTTCAAGACTGTTGGAAGACCTTTTCAGGGGACTACCTCTTGAAGCTCATCAAGAGAATGCCAAGAGTGTGCAAAGCAGTAATCAAAGCAAAAGGTGGCTACTTTGAAGAACCTAGAATATGACATATTTTCAGTTGTTTCACACTTGTTTGTTATGTATATAATTCCACATGTGTTAATTCATAGTTTTGATGCCTTCATAGTCATGAAAATAAAGAAAACTCTTTGAATGAGAAGGTGTGTCCAAACTTTTGGTCTGTACTGTATATACCACCCAGAGACCACAGTGTACAGCTCCCTACACATTGCAGCACAGTGTGTGACTGACTGATTATTACACTAACAGTCACTCGCACAAAAATTGATGAAGACTGCGTCACCAGGCCTGCAGCCTCTCCTACTTACTGAGGTCGATGATGTGCCGGTCACTGAGGCAGTCACTGGACATGGTCGTGGTCGTCACGATGGAGAGCAATTTCAAAACTTTTATCCTCAAGAACTATGGGCCTCTTGTTCCCTCACTACAATGGTGCCGGCAGCGGGAGACATGCCCCTGCCGCGCCAGAGACTAGATGTGGTGATGCTGAAATACAGCTGGCCAATAAGCAGAGACAGCATCAGGGCATCTCGCTGCTTATTGGCCAGCTGTATCTGGCTTACAGGCAGGGAACCAGTACGAGCGGTGGGCATTAGGGTTGTCACGATACCAACATTTTTATACTCAATATCACGCGAAAAAAATAAAACACCAAGAAAGCAGTGTGCATTCCATATTTTATGGAACGTCAGAACAGTCCTATCCTATTTTTTTTGGGGGGGGGGGGGTACAAGGTGACTAAAAATGGTGAATCGCGTGGTTTTGATATATTTTTTTTTCTGTTATGGCGTTCACCGCATAGGAATTTTTTGAAAAATATTTTGATAGTTCACACTTTTTCGGGCGTGGCGATATGTAATGTTTGTTTTTTTGTTTGGAAATTTTATATGTAAAATTAGGAAAGGGGGCAATTTAAACTTAGTATTTTGGTGTGTGTTTTTTTTTTTTTTTTTTTACTATTACCACCCTTAGGGGCTAGAGCCCTTGTCCTATTCACCCTAATAGAGCTCTATTAGGGTGAATAGGACTTCACACTCTCCCTACTGCCCTGTGCTTTGTGAACACAGCAGCAGGGAGATTTCTGAAGCTCTGGCTGCCATGGTAACCGATCGGAGCCCCGCGATTACACTGCTGGGGCTCTGATCGGAACTGCCACTGTACCACCAATGAGGAGGGGAGGGGACCCTGTGGCCACTGCCACCAATGAATATAACAACGAGCGGGGGGGGGGGGAATGGGCGGTGAGGGGGAATGATGCTAATACTGGGGAGGGGGGGCGCACTGCGCCACCAATGAATGTAATTAATAGGAGTATAGGAGGCAGCGGTATCACATACCCGGACTGAATAACAGGGCATGTGATCTGCTGAGCTGCAGCAATTAACCCCTCAGGTGTTAATTGCCGCGTTTCGGCAGATCGCATGCCCTGTTATTGAGGCCAGGTATGTGATTCCGCTGCCGGGACCCGCTGCCTACACTTGAATTAATGTGGCCACAGTCCCTCCCCTCCTCCTCCCTGCTCTTCTCCCCATTGGTGGCAGCGGCAGCTGCGTCACAGTGGGGAGGGAGGGGGGGACTCCCTCCTTCTCCACTGTGCTAGTGAAGAGAACATGGAGCGCGCTGAGAGCCTCGTATTGGTAAATAGTAAGACCTGTATCCGGGTCTGAAAGTATCGATACCCGGTGCAACCCTAGTGAGCATTAGCATACAAAACCTCCTTCCTGCTGCTGTGTAGACCGGCTTGCAAGATGAGAAAGTGAGGGGGCGGGGCCATTCAGTCTGGCCGGGCCCCCCAATCTCACGGGACCCATAGCAACTGCATGGTCTGCCACCATTGGTGGTACGCCACTGCCCGGATGGATACCCACAGAGTCATATACTCTGTCTGTTCCAGAATTTAATTCTGTCACAGGCATCCGTTATGTTATGGGGTTTAGGGGGGGTGGATTTTTAAAAAATCTTCTTATCAGAAGAACTGCTAAATTTGATGGTTGTGTAGACCAGTTTATACGCTGCTCAATTCTTCACTAGTCACCCCACCTCATATTACGCCAAGAATGGCGTATGGTGGCCTGTTGTGGTGGACATTTAAAATTTTTGGGGCCTCCTTCTAAATATGGGTCTCTCTTACACTATGAGATCTTATTGGTCATCTGATGTGTTGTACGATACCCCCCCCCCATGTACAGGGAAGTAATGACAAGACACCGATTTGAGACAATTCTGCGATTTCTTCATTTTGCTGACAACACACAGTGCACCCCATGTGATGACCCCAGCCATGACAGGCTTTATAAAATTAGGTCCCTTATAAATTATTTCAATTAAAAATATAAAGAGGCCTACACCATAGAAAAAAATATTGCCGTGGACGAGGTCACTTGTCCTTTTTAAAGGCAGGCTTCCATTTCGACAATATTTGTCAAGGAAGCGGGCACGATTTGTGCAAAAAATGTATAAGCTCTGAGAGCGCAGATCTGGCTACACCTATAAATTTAGAGTGTATGAAGGCAAAGATACCCAGTTTTGCCCCCTTCCCTCAATGTGGCAGGTAAAATAGTGTGGGATCTTTTGCACCCTTTTTTTTAGATAAGAGGTACCACTTATACATCAGCAATTATTACTCCAGTGTACCCCTTTTCAGGTGCCTTTTAGTCAGAAAGACAGTGGCATGTAGCACCCAGTGGCGTACTGCCAATATAGGCAGACCACTAGGCTGCTATGGGGCCCAGAGTGCAAGGAAGTCCCCGCCCACTTTTCTTCTGTTCCGGGCACTGCTTGCTTCCCCTATGCTCAGTGAGGGCCCTGGAATGGGGAATTTCCCAGCTTAGGAGTCCCTGCTCTGACTCCACATATGGATGTGTTATGAAGTTGAACGGGGTATTCCCAAGCATGGTCACTATGCTTGGGGGGACACCCTGTGTATACAAGTCTAATTTAGACTCTATATTTGAAATGTTTCTGTGAGGATTTGAACTCACAACCATCTACATTAAAGACAAGAAACTTAACCACTGGGGTATAGATATGAGGTTTTCAGTAATGACTTAGCACTGAGAAGTTTCTCTTGTGTCATACAAGAGAAACTTCTATGAAGTTTTTAATACAAGAGAAACTTCTTCTATGAGGTTTTTCAGCAATGACTTAGCATTAAGCTCTATGGCCCAGTGGTTAAGGTTCTTGCCTTTAATGTAGATGGTTGTGAGTTAAAATCCCCACAGAAACATTTTAAAAATAGAGTCTAAATAAAACTTAAATACACAGGACTCACTTCATAACTTTTTTTATTTTTATTTTCCTCGCGGTATTCTGACCATCATAACCTTTTTATAGTTATGTTTACGGAGATGTATAGGGGCTCAATTTTGGTGGGCCGATCTGTCATTTTTGACAATACCATTTTGGGGTGTGTATGACTTGATCACTTTTTATTAAATTTTCTTGGGCGATAAAGTGGTGAAAAAAAGTGAATCAGCCTTTCTGTAAATATTTTTCTGTTAAGCCATTCACCATATGGGCTAACTTTGTTAAATATCTTAATAGTATGGGCGTTTTCGCATGTGGTGATACCCATAATGCTGTTTCTTTTTATTTTGGGGAATGGGGGTGATTTTAATTTCATTCTTTATTTTTTTTTATAATTTCAAAACTCATTGCTTGGAGGGGACATGTGGCGTATTCTGGGGTCATAAAGGTGAAGAACTGTTGCATTTTGGTGGGCATAATAGGGGTTGGACAACCCTTTTAACCATTAAGATACCGGAGGTTTTTGCATTTTCATTTTCCTTCCCTATCTTCCTTGAGCCATAACTTTTTTATTTTTTCGCTCACATATCCACATGAGGGCTTATTTTTTTGCGGCACAAGGTGTACATTAATATGGCGTACAATGTAGTGGGAAGCAGGCCAAAAATTTCAAATGGGGTGGAATAGAAAAAATATATATAATTCCTCCACCGTTTTACGGGTTTTGTTCCTACAGTGTTCCCTTTATGGCAAAACTGACCTGTGCCCTTCATTCTCTGGGTCAGTAGGAATACAATGGGGATGTGGCAGAGGAGGAGCCAGGGCAGGTGTGGGATGGGTAGTGGGCGGAGATAGGGAGGCCCAATTCAGATTCTTGCTATGGGGCCCAATGATTTCTATGTACGCCCCCTGGTGGCACCATACACCGCACTCAAAGAGGCCTGCCCAAGCCTTTTGTGAACCAAAAATTGAAGTCTGGGGAAATAAAGGGCCTTTGCAATGGGTACATCTTACTTGTAAAAAATCGAGAAAAAAAAAGATATCCTCATAATGACATCTATACATCCAGACAGTAACAGCCCTATTCCTGTGCACGGCACAAATACTACCTGCATACAGGATTACAATAAATATATGGGTGGGCCTTGCAGACCAAATGCTGCAGCCCTTTAGCGCGGTCAGGAAATCCAGTATTTGGTATAAGAAACTTTCAGCCCCCCTTATGCAAGTAGCCCTGTATAATTATTTTGTCATGTTCCAAAAAGCGGGGAACCAAGGAACATATTGTAACAGGGAGCCAGTGACGTGCTTCCCCCTTTGCCTCGTCTCCACGGTAACCAGGGGGCGGGGAGGACCCGGCCGCGCACGCCTCCTCAGCTGGTGCTGGGTATCTACAGGACTCAGTATGTAAAGCAGATCACAATAGAGGTCGTTTATTGGCCCAAACATTTGAACGAAATCTAAACTTACTTATGATAGGTGGAATAACTATTAGCTGACCAATCTCACCTGTGTGTAATAAATGATAAATTGGCGCCGCTGACTATATGGCGCCTGAATTTCTGCCCAGGCGCCAGCGGATGCATGCGCGTCCCGCAGTCCGGAAGAGGAGGCACCACCACGGCGCATGCGCAGAAGCCAGACGCACTACGGCTGCCACATTAGGTGAGGGCAGCTAAACTGGCAATAGAAATAGTAAGTAGGAAGGCTGGCCAAAATACTTGAAGGTAAATCGTGGATGGTTACTCCCTGAAGTTAAATACCCCGCAATAGAGAAATACACATAACATATAGCCAAAGTCCAACCATGGACAACATGAAGCCCACCACATACCCCGCCCCCCTCCAGCAAAATAATCATAAAACAAAAATGCGACAGATGTATTTTATAAAGTGCAGTAATTGATTAAATAGACGTCAAAAACGTTTTTACATATAGATTGTTTTATATGTACTATGCATGATTGGAGGAAGGATGATGGAGCATAATGAGAGGAATAAAAATACATGATAAAATAAAAGGAAATATATGGTGTAACGGAACGCCTAGCACCCGACCGGGTACCTCCGTCGATATATGCTCCTAGTGCTTCCAGAGGACTCCAAGCACTCCACTTGACACCGTACGCACTGCAGACCCCACGAACCGCCGCAGCTTGGTTGGGGTCTCACCGTCCTCCACCCACGCTGGACCCAAGACTGGGCTTCAGCTTCCAGTGGGTGAACCTCTCCTACATCCTGAGAGCAGGAACCATGAACAAGCTCTTACAAGAGCTTATACTCAGGGGAGTATTGTGATATAGCAGTCCCCAAGAGTGTAGTTATCGCATTCCTCAAACATGAGCCAAAACTTCATGAAGGTATAAAGCAGCCACTTTATTCTAACACACAAGCATTTTATACACATCTTCCAACAAGGCCACCACCCACAGGGTTTTGTAAAAACAGCCAATCACATGCATTTACAGTATTCAAACCTCCCCAGCAATTGTACACAAAATCCCCTTCCCTCTGTCTGTAACGCAATAAACAAAATACAATGAGCATTGTCTGAGACGCAATTAACTAACACAATTAGCATTGTCTGAGACGCAATCCACAAAATACAATTACCAAACGTAATGGACTAACTTGAACCCTGGTCTAATTCGTGGGGGTGAGAGTTCAAGTTAGTCCAAGTCCTTTGTGAACAAAGGAGGCCTGGCTGATGAGAGGGCCCATAATCCTGGGGCAAGAGCCTAGTAGCCAGGCCCCTCCAAAACCCAGTGGCGAGGTTGGTTTCGCCACATATGGCATGATCTTGGTCCAAATATAAATATAAACAGAATTCATAACTAAAAAGAAAAAATATCAGTACCATATAATATACTGTGTAATCATAATAGTTGAGTGCGGGTATCTATGAAATAAAAAAAATAAAAAAAATAATAATAAAAAAAAGATAAATAAATGGTGAAAGATGATGAATAATAAAATAGGTATAAAAAGTTAATGAATAAAAAATAAATAAATTGAGAGTACTGGTGATATATACAAGTGTGTATGAAGTACATTATAACAAGTACATTATGAAGTACATTATAACAAGATAGTTACTGAATGTGTGCAAATCATGCAAAGCATGCCATGACTGAGTGCAGAAAATACATGATTAAATATAAATATGGTGAATAGTGAATAAGAACGAGTGATAAAACACATGCATAAAAATCATTAATGCAGTGAAATATTAAAAAAAATACAATGTGTGATAAAATGGTGAAAAAATAAGATAAAAAAAACTTTTTTATTATTAAAAAAAATATATATATTTTTTTTAATTTATCTGTTTGGAAAACGTGAAGAATGGGATGAGTTAAACGAAAATAACAAGTGATGAAAAAAACAAAGATGAATGTGAGGGGCTGCCATGGGAAATGTTCACATGAAAGCCAAAGATATGTGCCAGCAAGAAACAATACAGAGAAGGAGGAAGAACAGGAGTGATATGAGAACACCAAGTATGGTGGTACAACAAGGTGTGGGTGTATCAAATTACACATAGCCACACTGCAAATCTCCAATGGAAATACGTGCAGTGCAAACAACGCAATATCGTGAAGTGGTTTATACAGGGATTTTTTTCTCAGAGAAAAGGTGGTGGAACTCACCTTCCCCCCCCCCCCCCCCCGTCCCCTGGCCACGCCCCTATCCACCCCTAGGACCGCCCCCTAAAACCGCCCTTTTAGAGAACAGGGATGCAAGTAAAATTGCCAGTGACGGTCGTGACAGCCAGGTCGCCAGTGGCGACTCTAGGAACAATATATAGGGGGGGCACAAAGATACCACATTTAAAAATGGGGGGGCAAAAACAAAATAAGTATATATAAATAAGATTACAAAATACGAGAGAATTGCAGTATGCAGGGATACATTTATAATAAAACAATTTACTTACAAAAGAAGCTATTCAGTCGTCTGCTGTGCCGTCCTCTGCTTGCTTCCGTGGATTCTTTCCCTTTCTTTCTGTCTCTCGTCAGTGCGCAGGCGTACTGTTATGGTGGATCTGTGGAAGACACACTGTTATGGGGGCATCTGTGGAAGACACACTGTTATGAGGGCATCTGTGGATGACACATTATGCCTCTCATTAGCCCTCATTATGCCTCTCATCACTCCCATATCAGCCCCCATGCCTCTTATTAGCCCCCATATCAGCCCTTATGCCTCATTAGCCCCCATTATAAGCAATTATGCCTCATTAGCCCACATTATGCCTCTTATTAGCCCCCATTATAAGCCATTATGCCTCATTAGCCCACATTATGCCTCTTATTAGCCCCCATTATGTCTCTAATTAGCCCCATTATGCCTCATTAGCCCCCATATGCCTCCAATTAGCCCCCATAGCCCCCATATGCCTCCAATTAGCCCCCATATGCCTCCAATTAGCCCCCATAGTCCCCATATGCCTCCAATTAGCCCCCATAGCCCCCATATGCCTCCAATTAGCCCCCATATGCCTCCAATTAGCCTCCATATGCCTCCAATTAGCCTCCATATGCCTCCAATTAGCCCCCATATGCCTGCAATTAGCCCCCATAGCCCCATATGCCTCCAATTAGCCCCCATATGCCTCCAATTAGCCCCCATTATGCCCCCAGCAGCCACATTTTTTATAAAATAAAAAAACACTTACCTCTCCTGCTCCTGGACGGACGCCGCCTGCAATTTTCTTTCTCCTCAGTCGACTGTGCTCTGAACTGGCGCGCACATCGTGAGGTCACAGAGCGCCCTCACGCTGTGCGCAGCCCTGCACAGCCAACAGCCAAGGACTAGGAAGTGGTAAGTACAGAGCGTTCACCACTTCCTGGTCCTTCGGTACACTAATGAGCGCTTCCATAATGGAAGCGCTCATTAGTATTCACCTGGGAGAATCAGCGGGGGGGGCAAAGAACAACATGGGGGGGCGGTTGCCCCCCCTCCCCCCCCTCTAGCGACGCCACTAGCAGCGGGCCGGCTGGGCCCAGTAACTAAAGGGGGCGGGGCGAGTCGGCGAAAATAGGTGGCGGAACACCGTTCCGGCGCGTTCCGCCAGAAAAAAAGCCCTGGGTTTATACCTATAGAGGTGTAGTACTGATAGTGAAAGAAACAATAAAACTATACGATGCCAAAGACTATGCCAAAAAGTACACGGGGGCATAGGGACAGATGGACAAAAGCTGAACCAAATCACCTCACTCTCCATCGCAGGACAGCATAAAGGACCAACGCCAATTCCCATATGCCATAATAGGGCCGATCAAAGGACACAACCAGATAATGATGCAGGTAAGCTACTACGAGCCTGTAAAGACAATTAGAGGCAGGAGAAACAATACCATATAGTACACACAGCACCAGAGACATACAACATAAAAAGATTCAAAAAAGCAAATATTTAAGGAAATGCCATTACAAAAAAGATGCAAAGGGGATTTTGTCATTGAGACCATTGATGTTTGTGTTTTAAGCTTCAATATCCACTTGTTTTCCACTTGTTCCAACCGTCTGAATAAATCACCTCCTCTTGAACCAAGGGATACTTTATCAATAAAATCACAGAAAAAACTAAGATAAAAACATCCTGCACGATATGATATACAAATGTCCCTGGCCATATTATTGAAGAAAACCACAGAAATAAGATAATAATGCACTTAGTAAAGTAGATGCAAGCATTATATATGGACAAAGTCCTCACTCTGATATGATAATATCTGAGACACTTAGTCAATATATTTTGATCAAAACACATCTAAGCCCGCCTACCAAGCGCCAAGATGGTCTCAGGTCAGGCGGGTCCTACGCTAAACCTACCTAAGCCATTGGGCTTCTATGTTCAGGAGCGCAGACGCCGCACATGTGGTGTGCTGCTCCTAGTCACCTCCATGTGCATCAAGCAACCAATGGGAGGAGGAGCCAGCACACCTATATGTACCACCTAATCAAGGCGCTCTATTGGATAGGAAGGGAAAAAGTGCAGAGGAATGCTACTCCCATGATAGAATAGGTGCGCATTCACACTTGAAGGTGCCACTCCCTCAAGCAAATACTACATAGACAAAAAAATCACAGAAAAAACTAAGATAAAAACATCCTGCACAATATGATATACATATGTGCGGATGTCCCTGGCCATATTATTGAAGAAAACCACAGAAATAAGATAATAATGCACTTAGTAAAGTAGATGCAAGCATTATATATGGACAAAGTCCTCACTCTGATATGATAATATCTGAGACACTTAGTCAATATATTTTGCCCTTCCTATCCAATAGAGCGCCTTGATTAGGTGGTACATATAGGTGTGCTGGCTCCTCCTCCCATTGGTTGCTTGATTCACATGGAGGTGACTAGGAGCAGCACACCATATGTGCGGCGTCTGCGCTCCTGAACATAGAAGCCGAATGGCTTAGGTAGGTTTAGCATAGGACCCGCCTGACCTGAGACCACCTTGGCGCTTGGTAGGTGGGCTTAGATGTTTTTTGCTCAAAATATATTGACTAAGTGTCTCAGATATTATCATATCAGAGTAAGGACTTTGTCCATATATAATGCTTGCATCTACTTTACTAAGTGCATTATCTTATTTCTGTGGTTTTCTTCGATACTTTATCAATCCCACGAAATTTCAGGTCTTGCCACCGGTTGTCATGTTTGTGTCGAAAATGTCTCGCTATTGGTTTGAGTTTTGCAATTTTGTCCTTGTCAGATTTGTTGATCCTGGCAGCTGCTCGTATATCATTCTGATGTTCCTGGATGCGAATGCGGATTTCCCGTGTGGTCATCTCAACATATATAGGTCCACAAGGACAAGTGGCATAATATATGACTCCAGATGTGCTGCAATTGATAAAATGCACAATATTGTAAATTTGTTGACCAGAAGAGTCACTAAAGGTATCAGTTTTTAAAATAGCCTTGCATACACTGCAATGGCCACATTGCACTGAACCCCATTTGGGACCACGTGTCTGGAACAAAAAACGGTCTTGGGTGGAACATAGTGGCTGTGCACAAGGATATCATTCAAATTTCTACTGCGTTTAGCAACAAAAGCTGGAACTGGTGTAAGAATCCGTTCAAGGTCAGGATCTGATCTTAAAACAGGCCAGAATTAAGAGAAAATTCTTATGTTGTACCAATGTGTGTTATAATTGGTAATCATTCTAACCACCTGCGAACAAGCAGAGCTGTCCCTGTATCTGGAAGTAAAGTGTCTCACTCTGTGTATTCTTTGCACGTAGATAGCCCCATTGTATGTGTTGTTGGTAATATCCCCTTTGTTCAAAGTGTCGTCTGAGTAGATCGGATTCATATTAAAAATCGGTGGCCGATGTACATATTCTTTTTGCACGTAGGAATTGGCCGATGGGTATCGACCTCTTCTGATGCCTAGGATGAAAAGAAGATGCATAAAGTAGGGCATTCACAGCTGCTTCCTTGCGATGTACACATGTTAATGTTCAAAAAGTAATCTGTTTCAAAGAGATATTCCAATCGTTTGCATTAAGTCGCATAAAAAATGAGTCAAGTGCACAGGGCCGGCGCCACCAGTAAGGCGACTTAGGCAGTCGCCTAGGGCGCCATTTAGCAGGGGGCGCCCGTTGCAGTGTAAAAAAATAAAAATAAAAAATAAGTTGGTTATATAAGTTCGGCCGGCCGGCGCCGCCCCTCATGCTGCGCCTCCTGCGCTTGCCGCTCTAAAGAATCTCCGGCCGCCGGCTCAGTGCTGCGCAGCCTGCCTGCACCTTCTGTCATGCTGTGTCTGCTCTGTGCTGTCCGTGGCCGAGCTCTGTTCGGTCCGCGGTACAGGAGCTTTTGTTTCCTGTACCCGGCCGGACTGACAGGAAGTGCTCACTTAGTGCTCACACTACACTAGAGGGGAGGGGGGGCTGCAATGAGAGTGACAAGGAAGGGGGGGGCTGCAATGAGAGTGACAAGGAAGGGGGGGCTGCAATGAGAGTGACAAGGAAGGGGGGGCTGCAATGAGAGTGACAAGGAAGGGGGGGCTGCTATGAGAGTGACAAGGAAGGGGGGCTGCTATGAGAGTGACAAGGAAGGAGGGGGGCTGCAATGAGAGTGACAAGGAAGGGCTGGGCTGCAATGAGAGTGACAAGGAAGGGGGGGCTGCAATGAGAGTGACAAGGAAGGGGGGCTGCTGCAATAAGAGTGACAAGGAAGGGGGGGCTGCAATGAGAGTGACAAGGAAGGGGGGGGTAAAATGAGAGTGACAAGGGAGGGGGGGCTGGAATGAGAGTGACAAGGGAGGGGGGGCTGAAATGAGAGTGACAAGGGAGGGGGGTAAAATGAGAGTGACAAGGGAGGGGGGGCTGGAATGAGAGAGTGACAAGGGAGGGGGGGCTGGAATGAGAGTGACAAGGTAGGGGGGGCTGGAATGAGAGTGACAAGGGAGGGGGGGGCTGGAATGAGAGTGACAAGGGAGGGGGGGCTGGAATGAGAGTGACAAGGGAGGGGGGGCTGGAATGAGAGTGACAAGGGAGGAGGGGGGCTGGAATGAGAGTGAAAAGGGGGGGGGGGCTGGAATGAAAGTGACAAGGGTGGGGGGGGCTGGAATGAGAGTGACAAGGGAGGGAGGGGAGAAGAGAGTGACAAGGGAGTCCCCAGAGCCAGACCAAGAGCCAGACTGCAGCCAGAGACCAGATCATCTTATTGTCCTGGTGGTAAGTAACATAGTAACATAGTACATAAGGCCGAAAAAAGACATTTGTCCATCCAGTTCGGCCTGTTATCCTGCAAGTTGATCCAGGGAAGGCAAAAAAAAACTGTGAGGTAAAAGCCAATTTTCCTCACTTTAGGGGAATAAAAAATTCCTTCCCGACTCCAATCAGGCAATCAGAATAACTCCCTGGATCAACGACCCCTCTCTAGTAGATATAGCCTGTAATATTATTACGCTCTAGAAACACATCCAGGCCCCTCTTGAATTCCTTTATTGTACTCACCATCACCACCTCCTCAGGCAGAGAGTTCCATAGTCTCACTGCTCTTACCGTAAAGAATCCTTTTCTATGTTTGTGTACAAACCTTCTTTCCTCCAGACGCAGAGGATGTCCCCTCGTCACAGTCACAGTCCTGGGGATAAATAGATGATGGGATAGATCTCTGTACTGACCCCTGATATATTTATACATAGTAATTAGATCTCCCCTCAGTCGTCTTTTTTCTAACGTGAATAACCCTAATTTTGATAATCTTTCAGGGTACTGTAGTTGCCCCATTCCAGTTATTACTTTAGTTGCCCTCCTCTGGACCCTCTCCAGCTCTGCTATGTCTGCCTTGTTCACTGGAGCCCATGCAATATGGAGACTAATTTACCTCACATTTAGGGTCCATTCACACATCCGTATGTGTTTTGCGGATCCACAAAACACGGACAGCAGCAATGTGCGTTCCGCATTTTGTGGGCACTAAGAGAATATGCCTATTCTTGTCCGCTATTGCGGACAAGAATAGGACATGTTCTATTTTTTTCAGGATCGGAATTGCGGATCCGATAGAAATGTATGGGTCCGCAATTCCGTTCCGCAAAAAGAGACAGCTACAAGAAGCTGGATTAACCCTAAGGGAAACATAGCAGTTCTTTTAATTTAAAAGCTGAGAAAGGGGTGGAACATATGTGATGTCATGATATGGGCAGATCATCTGATAAGGGGGGGGGGGGGGGGGTGGCAATTTTTATCTTGCCTTGGGCGGCAAAAATCCTTGCACCGGCCCTGCAAGTGCACACGTTCAGTAACTATCCTTTTGTTCACGTTTTCATCGTTTTCAGCTGTCATCATGTACTTCATACACACTTGTATATATCACCAGTAGGCTCAATTAATTTATTTTTTATTCATTAACTTTTTAAACCTATTTTATTATTCATCATCTTTCGTCATTTATTACTTTTAATTATTTATAAAAAAAAATTATTATTTTTTATTTTTTATTTCACAGATACCCGCACTCAACTATTATGATTATATATTATATGGTACTGATATTTTGTGTTTTTAGTTATGAATTCTATATATATTTATATTTGGACCAAGATCATGCCATATATTTCCTTTTATTTTATTTATCATGTATTTTTATTCCTTTCATTATGCTCCATCCTTCCTCCAATCATGCATAGTACATATAAAACAATCTATATATAAAAACTTTTTTGACATCTATTTAATCAATTACTCCACTTTATAACATACATCTGTCGCATTTTTAGGAGGGGGGGGGGGGTATGTGGTGGGCTTCATGTTGTCCATGGTTGGACTTTGGCTATATGTTGTGTATTTCTCTATTGTGGGGTATTTAACTTCAGGGATTAGCCATCCACGATTTACCTTCAAATATTTTGGCCGGCCTTCCTATTGCCTTTCTACTTAATATTTATATTGCCAGTTCAGCTGCTCTCACCTAATGTGGCAGCCGTGGTGCGCCTGGTCTTCTGCGCACCGTGGTGGTGCGTCCCGTCACTCCGTGGTGACGGGGATCGCGCTTTTGGCGCGCAGTCCTCCTCTTTTGGACTGCGGGACGCGCACGCATCCGCTGGTGTCTGGGCAGAAATTTAGGTGCCATATAGTCAGCAGCGCCTATTCATCATTTATTACACAGGTAAGATTGGTCAGCTAATGGTTACTCCACCTATCATAAGTAAGTTTAGATTTCGTTCAAATGTTTGGGCCGAAAAACTACCTCATAGTGAGGATCCATATATCTCTTTTGGTGTTGGTAATTTGACTTTGGCTTGACTGACTCTGTTACGGTACTTCTCTATCTTCTTAGGCCCCTGCACGTATCTAAGCAAGGGACTGCCGCCAAGTTGTATGCCATCGGTTAGGACGGGCCGTGCAAGTAGGCAGGGACAGAGGTGGGGTGGAGTTTAGGGCTGCACTTATCCCTACTCTCTGTCATAACACATATCTTGATTTTCAAGAACAAATCATAAAAAAAAAAATATTTGGAGAGCAGCTCCAGGATAGCAGTGGGATAGCGTCATCTAGTCATGCCAGAAGAATTATCCCAGGGCAACATTTCCCATCAAAGGTGCCCCCTACTGCGAAAAAAAGCCGAGCCCAAAAGAGATGTAGGGTCTGTTACAAGAATGGGATATGGCGGGATACCATATATCAATGTGACACCTGTCCAGAGAAGCCTGGCCTTTGCATTAAGCAGTGTTTCCGCATTTACCATACTTCCCTAGATTATTAATTTAATCAAGTTACATTTTTTTACTTCTTTTATGCACTTTTGTAAATTTTTTATTTATTATGCAATCCACTGTTTTTTAACACTCAACATTTCATTATATTAGCCAATTACAATTTGAAAAATTAGACAACTCCAAAATGTAAAAATAAATTCTCATTATACCCAGGAGCAGACTGACAACTCGGGCATGGACCGAAGGCTTGTGGCCTCTAGGGGACCCCATGAGAGGCTCCTCCTGCAGGGCCGTCTTTAATGCAGGGCAGCTGCCCGGGTCTGTACTACTAGTACTACTCACTATCAAAGTAGCGCAGAAGGCAGGCCAGGCCGGACGGCAGCGTAGCGTCACTAACTTCGTCACGCACCTGCTTCATTAATAAAGTGGGAGGAGCAGGAGCATGACGCAGTGATGGACGTTACGCTGCCGTCCGTCCGGCCTGCCTGCTACGCAATGCTACTTTGATAGTGAGATTGAGTACTAGAACGCCGGTTCTGTCTCGGTCCTCTGGCGGTGCCACTCTTGTCTCTGTCCTCTGACGGCTCTGGTCCCATCTCTGTCAGCACCAGTTCTGTGTCACCAGTTACTCTTGTCTGCAAATCTAACAGCTTTCTGTCCCTCTTGTGAATTGGCAATTTGTGGATTTTAAAAGGGTAGTCCAAAACAGCCGAATTAGAAATATTTTCAAAATTGGCTATCATGGAATGGATTTTGCAATTCCCTTGCCAGTTCACTACAAGCCAATGTTCAGTGGATAAACCCCTGATCTGCATCTGTCACATAGCAGACAAGACATGCATGTTAATGTTATCACAGAAGGAGCTCATATATCCAAGAGACTGTGGAGGCTAGATGGAGACGCAGAAGCCACTGAGCTTAGTGATTAGCGAGTACCAGATAAGATAAAGGTGAAATCAAAGTTGAAGCTGTTAGGTGGTAAACAAAAAAATGTTGTATAGCTAAAAAATGGAGTCAGTAATTTTCTATGCTCCTTATCAGCCCATATAAGGGGGTTTATTCACTAGGAGAACAATTCACCTAGAATGCAACCAAGCTAATGGTCTTCTATGTTAAACTATAGGGCTACATCAATTCAGCTGCAATTCAAGTGAATTTGAATATACCCTATTAGTATTTTTAATCTCCTGACTGTTGTTAACACTATCTATTCTATACCAAGTCTAGGTGATGTGGGCAGCGTGATATGTGGGTGTGGCTTGAGGGTGGGCAGGGACACAGGGGCCCCATAATCTCCTTTTGTGCGGGGGCCCCATGAGTTGTCAGTCCGCCGCTGATAATACCTCTAGATGAATACCGTAAAATAATACAATTCTCACTACACCCCTAGATGAATAGTCTAGGGGGTGTAGTTTACAAAATGGGGTCACATTTTGGGGAACCTCAGGGTAACTTCAAATGCGACACAGCACCTGAAAATTATTTAAGTTAAATCTACCCTCCAAAAACCATATCGTGCTCCATCTGTTCTAACCTCTGCTGTGCACCCATGCAGCAGTCGACAACCACATATGGGGTGCTGTCGTATTCAGGAGAAAATGGGTAGCAAATTTTGTGGTGACTTTCTCCTGTTACCCCTTGTGACAATGAAAAACTTGGGACTAAAGTGACATTTTTCAGTAAAATATGTAATTTTTCTTTTTTACAGCCAAGGGTTTCTAAATTCTATGAAAATCATATTGGGCCAAAGTGCTCACTACACCCCTTGAAAAATTCCTTGAGGGTGTAGTTTTAAAAATGGGGTCACTTTTTGGGGGGGGTTTCCAGTGCCTGAAAATTATTCCAGTGAAATCTGCCCTCCAAAAGCCATGTTGTGCTCTATCTGTTCTATGCTCTGCCGTACACACATGCAGCAGTTGACAACCACATATGGTGTATTACGGTAAACTGCAGAATCAGGGTAATAGATATTGAGTTTAGTTTGGCTGTTAACCCTTGCTGTGTTACAGGAAAAAAAATTATTAAAAAGGAAAATCTGCGACAACAGTAAAATTGTGAAATTTAATCTCCATTTTCCTTTAATTCTTGTGGAGCACCTGAAGGGTTAACAAAGTTTGTAACATTAGTTTTGCATAACTTGAGGGGCATAGTTTATAAAATGGGGCCATTTTGGGTGGTTTCTACTATGTAAGGTCCACAAAGTGACTTCATAACTGAACTGGTCCTCAAAACAGTGGGTTTTAGAAATTAAAAAAAAAAATATAAGAATTGCTTCTAAAATTCTAAGCCTTCTAATGTCCTAAAATAATAATAATAAAATGATGGCAAAAAAAGACATATGGGAAATGTAAAGTAATACCTATTTTGTGAGGTATCACTATCTGCCTTAAAAGCAGAGAATGTAATGTTTTATCTAGAAAAAAGCTGAGAAATTACTACCCCTGTTCCCGCAAAAACAGTCATGGTATTTTCTACAGAAGGTACACAAGTCCCTGACACACTCCCCTGGGAGACCAATAGTCTCGGGGGTTGGCTCAGTGACAGAATCCATGTCTAGGTACTGGACTGGCTGCTTCGTCTCTTAGTCCATCAAGTACCATCTGCAGCGTACTCAAGTTGTGTGTAGAAATGTGTTCCTGGGTGTAGTAGTGCAATAAACACTAACCTGAGACGGCTGACTCTCTGCATAGGCAGGTGATGGTAGGAAAATGTTCGTGACGCCAGTGCCAATTAAACGGTGGCACGCCGTTTGCTGATAGCAGGAATAACTGAGGAACCACGTGATGTTAAAACAAAACTCCAACTTTAGTAGTTTCCATATAGAGACATTAACGGAAGCACAGTTCCTTTGCATACAGTTGATTTTTCAATACGGTCGATGCAGGCAATACAGATTAAGCAAGGTGACTTCAGAGTGTGAAACACAGGACTTGCAGTACAGGAGCTTGCACTCTATTCCTGACTGATCCTGGGACATAGAAAATCTTCTCCAAGGCCCAATACCTTAACTCTGGCGTATATCCTTGGTTCTCTCTTTATAAAGTACCTCCTCTGTTATCTTGAGTACCTCTTGCTTTCCTTGACATGCCTCTGTCTCCCTCTCAGCTTCCTCAGGCTCTTTAATGGAGGTATTCCTGTTTCGGCATATGGGAATTCAGGAGGGGAACCTTCTCCTTTAATCTGGAACCCGGTTACAGGGACTGCAAAACCCTCTCCTGGACCGCAGGCTTCAGGCCTGGACTTGTCTCTGACATGGTCTAGTCTCCAACCACAACTCTAGACTCAACTTTAGACTCAACTTTAGACTCAACTGCTCTTCCTTTTCCTGTCTGGGCCTTATATAAACTAGGGCTCCCTAGCTCCCTCTAGTGACTAAGAGCTGGAATGACACCCCTAGCAGGCCTGTACATGCAAGTTTCACAGTAACAGGGAAATACATAGCATTACATTACATGACAATTTATAAAGATGACATATACCAACTTCCCCATAATTAAGGAGGGACGACAGCACACCAAGTGACACTTTTGTAGTGACGGGAATTACAGTCCCCGTACACTACATACCCCACTGCTTTAAGCTGAGTACGACCTCGTACTCCATCAGGGCTCGCCCAACTGGAATCTCTACCTGAAACAGAAAAAAGAGACATGCAGGCATACATACATGTAATTCATCTGCATTTACATTCATATCAGGTCCAATTGGCAAAGGTGAAGGATGGTGACAAGGGGCGTCGTTCTCTTCTCCTCAGGATAGTGAATGGAACTGGGGCGCTGACCTGGCACAGCGTAACATTATAACCAGGATAGTCCATGACAATGAATAAGTCCATAATAGAACAGCAAAATAGATAAAACAGTATAAAAGTTCTTGGAGGCTCAAAGAACAAACATGAGTCCGTACCCAGGTTATTTTCCTAATAAATCACAGAGGCTCTCGTGCGGTGGAGTCCATCTCTGGGCACATTTCCTTTTAAAAGAGCAAAAATCTCAGAGGCTCAGGTTCTTTTGAGTCTGTCTCCGGGCACGGTTCCTTAGTATCAAGTTGCACAATAAAATGACAGCAAAGACAAGTGCTGTAATACCCCTGATCAACCTGAAAAGGGGGTTAAGTGTAAAAGGTGCAACTCAGGAACAGGCACAACTTGGCGTGGGATAGCAAAAGCAGGCAGGAGGTCCTGGAAACAAACTTGGCTTTGTTGACTTTAATACTTCAGTGGTCAACACCCACCACTGAGCCGTGGATAAACTGGCAGCAGCAACAAACGACCAGGGAACATAGGACTCCTGTCCTGGAAGGGTTAACAGCATTTTTCGTTGGTGCAATAAATCAATGGCCTAGCAGGCTGATTCACAGGGGTATGTCATCATTACCCGGCTCTGCTGGCAAGTACGGCCTGTAGTAGTCCTCTACAGGAGGATGTGCCCACATAACAGTGTTAGGGGGAAGCTGCAACGTGAAGGGACCCCTAATAGGTATTGGCCCCATGGGCCTAGGGGTAAACCCTTGGGTGGACCGTACCGGTCCCGGCATGATAATTGTGGGATGAAGTGGAGTGGATACCGCCGCCGCAAGCGGTCCGGTGGGCTCTGTGCAGCAATTCACAGCAACAGGGGGTCTTCTTTGGGGCACTGGCGGAGCGGTGGCAGCAGAATGTAGTCTACGGGTGGTGACAGGCACCCTTACCTCGTCCTTCTTCGGCGGCGTCTGGATCCTGGCGGTCGCGATCTTGCGCAGCTCCCGCAACTTCTCCTCCAGCCGGACAATCTGCTCACCGATGCTCTCCGTGTCAGAGTCGCGGTCATCTGCTGGCGCCGCCGGAGCAGGTACTGTCACCGATGGCACGGACTCGGCCTCTGCAGGTTCTGGTGATGCATCGGGTCTCCGACCCCTCCGGATGTTCTCAAAGGTATTTCGAAGTCCCTTTAGATTTTCCATCTCTTGCATGGTCTTCTCCCGACGAGGCAGCTCGGGGGAAGGGTAAGGGCTCACCCATTTTTCCAACACGGTTGGCTGCCAGAAGACGTTAGGCCCAATGAAGGAGCTCCGCTCCTGGAAGGCGTGATGGGCCGGCTCTGGAGAGCGTTCCGGTTCCCGCTCGCAGCCAGAGTAGTCTTCTTCTTCTGCCTCCCAGTCCTCAGGTTCTCGCTTGGGACGGGTCACGGCAGTGGCATAAGGGCCTCTCAGGCTCTCGGCAGGGGTGAACTCCACTTCCTCTCCCTCGCGGAGGCTGTGCTGATAGGAAGGGAGGTAGTCTCTCTTGACAGACCTTCTATTAACATATAAGTCTCTGCCAGTCAGGTAATCTTGTATGAACCCGTAGCCACGGGTTTTGTCAAAGGACACCACCACTCCCTTTCTCCTTTCCAGGCGGGGTTGGGTGTTGGTGTGTCTTTCATGGATTGTCTTGGTCAACTCTTCATAATAGATCTTGGTCTTTGTATTCCGCTTTATAGCGGCCTCCCGGATCTCTGCCATAAGTGACGACCACTTGAAAGAGGGTTGAAAGAAGTCTCTCCAAGAGCCATAGCAGGGCTCTGGTTCTTTCTCCCGTGGCGGGCAGGCGGGTTTCTCCGGTCCCGGAGAGTAGGCCGGTGGAGCCTCCTCTGGCTCTACACCAATAGCACTCATTTTTGAAATCTCAGGTGCGGACGTTGCAGCAACGCTCTGTTCACTTTCCAACATGCTCGATCTTTCTCTGGAGAGCGATAGGGTCGCGTCAATTAAATCAGCCAGCTCCTCCCATTGCACTGGGAGGCCGCCCCCCAGGTATTCCAGTATATGGAAGGCGGTGTCCATGCTGGCAGACATGCAAATGTCCAGATAAGCAGTGGCGCCTGACCTTGAACTCCTTCCTGCTATTTCCTCAGAAAGGCGCCAATTTTTCCCGCCTTTTCGGGATGAAGATGACGCAGCAGTTATTTCAGTAGCCTCAGCGGCCATCTTTAGCAAGAAACGCTGTCTATTCACTGACAGCAAGCAGGATGATGAAAAGTCCACAAAACCACACTCCGATGTGGCGATTTCCTTCCTCTTAGTAGCGCAACACTGCACAGCGCTTTTTAGAGGTTTTAGGAACACTTTTGGTATGATTTTCAGTTCACAAAGTCCACTTTAAATAAACAGGCAATTTGTCACTTTGGTCACAGGGCAACTGTATAAGGCACAAAGTTCACGCTTCTTGCACTAGAAAGCGTGCGGATCCTGTTCGTGACGCCAAAAGAGAGGTGCAGCGTACTCAAGTTGTGTGTAGAAATGTGTTCCTGGGTGTAGTAGTGCAATAAACACTAACCTGAGACGGCTGACTCTCTGCATAGGCAGGTGATGGTAGGAAAATGTTCGTGACGCCAGTGCCAATTAAACGGTGGCACGCCGTTTGCTGATAGCAGGAATAACTGAGGAACCACGTGATGTTAAAACAAAACTCCAACTTTAGTAGTTTCCATATAGAGACATTAACGGAAGCACAGTTCCTTTGCATACAGTTGATTTTTCAATACGGTCGATGCAGGCAATACAGATTAAGCAAGGTGACTTCAGAGTGTGAAACACAGGACTTGCAGTACAGGAGCTTGCACTCTATTCCTGACTGATCCTGGGACATAGAAAATCTTCTCCAAGGCCCAATACCTTAACTCTGGCGTATATCCTTGGTTCTCTCTTTATAAAGTACCTCCTCTGTTATCTTGAGTACCTCTTGCTTTCCTTGACATGCCTCTGTCTCCCTCTCAGCTTCCTCAGGCTCTTTAATGGAGGTATTCCTGTTTCGGCATATGGGAATTCAGGAGGGGAACCTTCTCCTTGAATCTGGAACCCGGTTACAGGGACTGCAAAACCCTCTCCTGGACCGCAGGCTTCAGGCCTGGACTTGTCTCTGACATGGTCTAGTCTCCAACCACAACTCTAGACTCAACTTTAGACTCAACTTTAGACTCAACTGCTCTTCCTTTTCCTGTCTGGGCCTTATATAAACTAGGGCTCCCTAGCTCCCTCTAGTGACTAAGAGCTGGAATGACACCCCTAGCAGGCCTGTACATGCAAGTTTCACAGTAACAGGGAAATACATAGCATTACATTACATGACAATTTATAAAGATGACATATACCAACTTCCCCATAATTAAGGAGGGACGACAGCACACCAAGTGACACTTTTGTAGTGACGGGAATTACAGTCCCCGTACACTACACATCCTACCTCAGAGACACGGGGGACCTGTTACTGGCACTGAAATCTTTCCAGTGGCAGGAAGGGTTCCAATTGGTCTCTTTAGACATAGAGAGTTTGTACACCCGTATCCCTCAAGATGAAGGCATTAATGCAGTTATTTAAATACTAAGTGGTACTAATAAAAGTGAGACATTTGACTTTGTAAAGGAAGCATTAGATTTGATCCTGAAGAATATTGCCTTTAAATTTGGGGACAGGTGGTACAAACAAAAATTTGGAACGGCAATGGGTACGCCAGTCGCATTTACCTTTTTGCTAATTTATATTTAGCTAGGTTTGAAGATAAGTATATATTTTCGGTAGATTTATAGAGGATTTTTTCATAATTTGGTCTGGCTCTGAACCCCTGTTCAAAGAGTTTGTAGAACATTTGAATTCAGTGAACAATATGAATTTGAGGTTTACCCATAATTATGGAGGTTCTAAGTTGGAATTTTTGGATGTGGTAGTACTGGTGAAGGAGGGTGAGCTAGTTGCTCGAGGGTTATCGCAAACCAACGGCAACCAACTCGCTATTGCATTATTCAAGTTATTACCTAGATAGTGTGAAAAGTCCGATATGGACAATTTGTTAGATTGAGAAGGATAAATAACACAGAGTTTTAAGCCTCATGCAGACGTCCGTGGAACACGGTCCGTGATATACCGGACTGGCATTGCAGGAGCACACGGCATCATAGCAATCAATGACACCATGCGCTTCTGCAATGCCAGTCAGGTATCTCACGGACCGTGTTCCATGGACGTCTGCATGAGGCTTTAAGGAACAGTCCTTAGCCAGAGGCTATCCAATGGATTTATTAAATGAAACAATGCAAAAATCTGCATCTATCCATAGGAATGTAGCAATTTCAGGCAATATAAAAGCCAGGAAAAAAGTGGATAATCAGAAACAGTTTTTTTTTTCCTGTCAAATATAGTCCTAAGGCAGACCAAATTGGGAGAGTGGTAAGAGAGAATTGGAATATAGTGGAAAAAGATGAAAGCTTAAAAGAGATAAAAGGATCGAACCTGTTGTGTCTTCATACACATTCACACAGTGTGCAGTCTGACATTCAGCATAAACCATGCCTGTCTTCCAAATAAGAGGACTGTTCTTGTAGTCTAACTTGTTTATTGGAAAAACTATAAGAATACAAATAACATGAATAAGTATATAGCATAGCATGTACTCTAACATTTGCATAACACTGAAGCACATGGTAAAATGGCTGCCTGTCATAAGATTGCATGGCTAGCTAACAGAAGTAACTCCCTGAAAGACAATTATAATGAACTAAACAGCTCTGCATAACATAATGTCCCTGAAACAAAGATAGATCTCTCACCAGATATGCTTTTACCAGGATGGTGGAGTTTAAGAAGGAAATATGTAGGACGACAGCTCTGTACTGTGTCCTGGAGACTTCTCTTTCCAATGATGCTTTGCACTCCCACAATGCTTTGCACCACCCACAAATGCAGCAGTCTTTGTAAGAAGAAAAACAAAGTGCAATACAATTTAACACCGCTAAATGGTGCTATAACCACATTAATCACTACAGGAATACCAAACCATGTCTGACGTAATCTTTAATGATTTTTCCCTAACCCTGCTGGGCAGAACACTACCTGTCTGGCGTCAACAGACAACACTACTGAATCCTTCTTTCTTAGCTACTGATTTTGGTCAATGATGGGATCAAGCTTCTTCAAAGCGCTATCCTTGGAGACTGTTTTGGCCTTGGTGAAGTAGTCTATTTCTTTAGCATGACATTCATGTTGTATAGAATGAATTATTATGTTCTTGGACCTTTCCATATTGGGAGCGTTAAAGGCGTGCTTGCAGTGATGCCAAACTTTGCAGGGCTTCTGTCTAGCAGGTAATGTTGATTTTTAAGACTGAGCTATATGAAGTAGACAGGCTATAACACCAACAAGTGACATCCAGGTGGAGAACCTGTTGAAATGATGGGATTTGAGTTGGAGGTCCAAAGTCACTGTAGGTAGAACAGATACTTCCGGTCGGATTTCTTCATCGGCATCTGGGTCTACCAAGTCGACAGTGTCAGATCTGATACTGAAAGACGTTGAACTGTACAGGAATGCAAGACATGTAAACCATGTTGTGTCCTTAAGGTGGCTCGTGTGGTCTGCAGGATTATGCTGTGTAGGTACGTAGTGCCACTGTTTAGGACAAGTGGATCTCGTGATCCTTAGCACCTGATTACAGACCTAGATGTAAAAGCGTCTGGTTTCATTGCAAATATATCCTAGGACTACCTTGCTGTCTGTGTAAACCTCAACTTCCTCGATTTCCAGGTTCATTCCTGATGTTATAAGATCAGCCAACTCCACTGCAAGCACAGCAGTGCAGAGCTCCAGCCTGGGAATCGTGTGTTCACGGAGTGGCTGCAGTTTGGTCCGGCTCATGACAAATCCTATATGGCATTGTTCTTTGACGTCAATGGTCTTTAGGTATGCTACGGCTACAATCACCTTGACTAAAGCATCCCAGAAGATATACAGTCTTTGCATCTTGACTTCAGATAATGACACGGAAGCATACGGTCGTGCCACATGAAGGCTGAACGAAGCTTCGAGACACTTCTTCCAACCTGTCCACAGGCCATTTTTCTCCGTGGGAAGTGGGTCATCCTAATCGGACTTCTCTGTGGTGAAGTCTCAACATCATTTTGCCTTTGATAGTAACAGGCGCTACGAATCCCAGAGGATCATATAAGCTGTTTATAGTGGACATGACTCCTCTGCATGTGAAGGGCTATTCTTCCCTGCTGATTTGGAAGGTGAATGTGTCTGCCTTTAAATCCTAGAGCAAACCAAGGCTCCGCTGCATGGGAAGGGAGTCGGTGCTAAGATCCAAGTCCTTTAGATCACTTGAATGGTCTTGGGGTGAGAAGGCCTCCATTAACCGACGGATGTTGGAGGCAATTTTGTGCAACCTCAAATTAGATAGAGCAAGCATTTCTTGGACCCTTTTCAGGAGACTGATTGCGATCTCGTTCGTGGGTGTGGATTTCAGCAGTGGTAATGCCACGTATGTAGTAGGGGAGAACACCAAAAGACTACAAAAAGGAAGGGGAGAGACACTAGGCCTCACCGCTAGGGAATGAAAAGGGTCACCACCTATAAAATCCTGCTCCTGGCCCTAACTCCTATCCGTATGGGCACCTCTCGAAGGTAGAGATACCCATACACAAGAACCTAGAAAACCCTGGTGACCCTTGGATGCCCTAAAGATAATGACAGGGCAGAGACAACCCGTTCCTTCCCTGGAGAAGGAACTAGCGTCTCTCTGAGGCCTAGTAAACAACCAGGGGTGGGGGGGGAATAAAAAACACAACAAGCAGAACACTTAACTTCTGAGGATGATGGATGAACAGGACTCCAACAAGAACCACACTCCAGCTCTTCAAAAACCAAATGAAGTTATCCCAAGCAAGGAGTGATGGATAAAGTCAGACTAAATAGGGAGAGGTAAAGGTCACATGATCCACACCTGAACAGGAGGTGTGGACATACCAGCTGACAGCCTCTTTTGGTTTCACTTTGTGTGTTGATCACAGATGTGACAGTACCCCCCTTCTACGGGTGACCTCCGGGCACCCAGGACCAACCTTATCGGGATGAGCTCTGTGGAATGCTCTCACCAGACGACTAGCATTAACATTGGTTGCTGGAACCCACATCCTCTCCTCTGGTCCTCGGGAGTCCACAATCCTGCTGATCTGAAATTCTAAATTGCTGTCCACCATGACAGGAGTGGGAGGTAAGGACACATTTCTTTAGCAACGATTTATGATATACATTATGGATTTTCAATGCCTGAGGAAGTTCAAGACGGAAGGCTACAGGGTTAACAATGGCAGTGATCTTATATGGACCAATAAATCTTGGGCCCAACTTCCAAGAAGGTACGTTAAGTTTAATGTTTCTTGTAGACAACCACACAATCACCCACTCTCAGGTCCGGACCACTCATACGTCTCCTGTCAGCCGCACGCTTATACCCGTTGCCCATCTTTTTCAGTTTATTTTGGATTTTCCGCCAAATAGAAAACAAAAAAGAGGAAAATCGTCCCTCAGGAATGCCGGAATTTTGAGCACCAGAAAATGTACCAAACTGTGGATGGAACCCATATGCCCCAAAAACAACGACTTATCAGTGTCTACGGTTATTTATAGCAAACTCAGCTAACGACAAAAATGAAAACCACTCTTCCTGATTCACTGAAACAAAACATCTCAAGTAAGTCTCCAGATTCTGATTAGTGCGCTCCGTCTGTCCGTTCGACTGAGGATGAAAAGCCGAAGAGAAGGACAATTGTACACCCAGACGAGTACAGAACGCTTTCTAGAATCTGATGGCATTCCCTCTATCGGACCCCAAATCAGAGGGAATGCCATGTAGTTTCACGATGTTGTCGACAAACACCTGTGCAAGAGTTTTAGCA
The DNA here is from genome assembly GCF_905171765.1 of Bufo bufo. Taxonomy (NCBI): domain Eukaryota; kingdom Metazoa; phylum Chordata; class Amphibia; order Anura; family Bufonidae; genus Bufo; species Bufo bufo. Next base: position 342,881,674 of record NC_053389.1, read on the forward strand.
TTGGGTAGATTAGGTAATGCAATAAAGTGTGCCATTTTACTAAAACTATCTACAACCACCAGAATCACGTTTTTTCCCAAAGAATTCGGTAAATCCGTGATAAAATCCATGGACAAATGAGTCCAAGGTCTGGACGGGATGGGCAATGGAAGCAGAGATCTGGAAGGCCGAGTATGTGTCACCTTAGCATGTGCACAGGTACCACAGGCTGACACGACACATAGTCCTCAACACACTTATGCAACCCCGGCCACCAAAATCTGCGAGAGATCGACAGTCTATCTGCTCCCAGGGTGCCCAGCAAGCACTGTACAGTGATGTTCCTCAAACACCTTGTGACGTAATTCGGAGGGAACAAGCAATTTCCCCGGAGGACAAGAGTCCGGAGCATCCTCCTGTGCCTCCAACACCCTGGCCTCGAGATCAGGATAAAGAGCGGATATGACTACCCCTTCAGATAAAATGGGACTTGAGTCATTAGACTGACCCCCCCCCCCTCCTCCCCAGGAAAGCTACGCGACAAATCATCCGCCTTGACGTTCTTAACCCCAGGGCGGTAAGTGACGATAAAGTTAAATCTGGTGAAAAACAATGACCATCTGGCCTGCCTTGGGTTCAGTCGCTTAGCTGACTCCAGGTAGGCCAGATTCTTGTGATCCGTAATTACCGCAATAGGGTGAATTGCTCTTTCCAATAAATGCCGCCATTCCTTGAACGCCAACTGAATGGCTAGCAATTCCCTATTCCCCACATCATAATTCCTTTCCGCAGTAGAGTTTTTTTTTTTTTTTTAGAAAAATGCACATGGGCGATATTAACTAGGTTAAGGACCCTGCGACAAGATTGCTTCTACCCCTACCTCGGACGCGTCAACCTCAACAATAAATGGCTGAGTCATGTCCGGTTGCACCAGAATAGGGGCCGAAGAAAAACATTCTTTCACAGCAGAAAAGGCCTGTAATACCGCATCAGACCAGACAGAAATATCCGCACCCTTCCTAGTCATGTCTGTTAAAGGTTTAACCACCGATGAATAGTTCAAGATAAATTTACGGTAGTAGTTGGTAAACCCCAAAAACCGCATAAGCGCTTTCAGATTTTCGGGTCGATCCTAGACGATCCCAGTCCAGTCGATCCCAGTCCAACACTGCACGGACCTTCTCGGGATCCATACGAAAACCTGAGAGCAGGTAACCCAGAAATTGCACTTCCTGTACAGCAAATACACACTTTTATCTTAGCATACAACTTATTCTCTCTTAGGATCTGTAACACCTGTCTCACATGATCCTGATGAGTCTCCATATTAGGCGAATAAATTAGTATGTAATCAAGGTATACAACGACAAACCTCCCCACCAGATGATGAAAGATGTCATTGACAAAGTGTTGAAAAAACCGCAGGAACATTGGTTAGCCCAAAGGGCATGACCAGGTTTTCAAAATGACCCTCAGGGGTATTAAATGCGGTCTTCCACTCATCCCCCTCCCTGATCCTTACCAGATTATATGCCCCCCTCAGATCCAATTTAGAGAACACCTTGGCACCGACAATCTGACTAAACAAATCCGGAATCAAAGGAAGGGGGTAAAGATCACGGACGGTAATACGATTGAGCTCACGGAAGTCAAGATATGGTCTCAGGGTACCATCTTTTTTCTTTACAAAGAAAAACCCAGCAGCCACTGGGGATTTGGATGGTCTAATATGTCCCTTTGCCAAACTCTCGGTAATATACTCTCGCATGGCCTTTCTTTCGGGTTCCGAAAGATTATACAACCGAGATTTGGGCAATTTAGCTCTAGGAATAAGATTGACGGGGCAGTCATACTCCCGGTGTGGAGGCAACTCCTGATTACCACTCTCAGAGAAAACATCAGAAAATTCTGAAATGAACGAGGGTACAGTTTTAGTGGTAACCATAGAGAACGATGCATTAAGACAGTTGTCCATGCAAAAATCACTCCAATCGAGAATCTGTCTCGCTTGCCAGTTGATGTTAGGGTTATGTTTGCTTAACCATGGTAAGCCCAACACCAACGGAGCAGGCAGACCCTCCAATACATAACAGGAGATAGATTCCTGATGCAAATCACCCACTCTTAAATGAATGTCATTCACTACCTGCGACAGGCATTTTTGGATGAGAGGTGCAGAGTCAATTGCAAAGACAGAAATACTTTTCTCTAATGCATTAGTAGTCAACCCATGAATGCGTACAACCTGTCCATCAATCAAGTTAACTCCTGCCCCACTGTCAATTAAATGCTTCGATTTTTACAGTTTTGGACTCTAGCGCCATCTCGGCAGACAGGAGAAAATGGGTACTACCATTAAAAGTAGGTTTTCTTGCTCCCCATCCACACCACCAATAGTAATTTGAGGATTAAATGTTTTTTATTTTTTGTTTACACCTTGATGCTGCAAGTATGGACAAATATTCACAAAATGTCCCTTCTTGCCACAATAAAAGCAGACTCCTTTCACATGACCCAAACTTTTGCCAGTAGTACCAGGAGTAGCTCCTACTAACTGCATAGGCTCCTCGCAAGGCGCAACCACCAGTGTCTCTCCACCATGAGTGTCAAAGGAAGCAGTACCCTTATTGGACAGTACGTCCTGAAGGTGAGGACCCCTAGATCTCTCCCTCAGGCGTCTATCTAGACGTACAGCAAGGGACATAGCTGCTTCCAATGACACAGGATTTTCATAAAAATCCAACGCGTCCTGCAGTCTCTCAGAGAGACCCTGACAGAAGACTATGGAGAGCAGGATCATTCCACTCAGTATCGGTAGCCCATCTCCTAAATTCAGAGCAATAGGTCTCCGCGGAACGTTCTTCCTTCCGCAAACTCCGTAACTTGGTCTCGGCCTGAGAGATCCAATCCGTGTCATCGTAGATGAGACCCAAGGCTCTAAAGAATTCATCTACTGACCGGAGGGATGGTGATCCGGCCGGCAAAGAAAAAGCCCAAGATTGGGCGTCCTCTTTAAGCAATGAAATAATCATACCCACACGTTGACACTCATCCCCAGAAGAGTATGGACGCAGCTTAAAGTATAATTTACATGACTCCCTGAACCGGATGAAATTGTCACTACCCCCGGAAAACCTGTCCAGGAGAGCCACCTTCTGTTCAGGACAGGCCTGGGACCCACCACCGGAACCAGCAGCCTGTGGACTCTGAATCTGCAAGACAGTTGCACTGAGGTCTGCTACCTCCAAAGTCAGATTCTGCAGCTGTTCGACCAGTGCAGACATAGTATCCATAGCTGCACAGATCAGAACAAAAATGGCGGTATTGGCTTGGAATAATGTCACGGATGTAGTAGGGGAGAACACCAAAAGACAACAAGAAGGAAGGGGAAAGACACTAGGCCTCACTGCTAGGGAAGAAAAAGGGTCACCACCTATAAAACCCTGCTCCTGGCCCTAACTCCTATCCGTATGGGTACCTCTCGATGGTAGAGATACCCATAAACAGGAACCTAGAAAACCCTGGTGACCCTTGGATGCCCTAAAGATAATGACAGGGCAGAGGCAACCTGTTCCTTCCCTGGTGATGGAACTAGCGTCTCACTGAGACCTAGTAAACAACCAGGGGTGGGGGGGGATACAAAACACAACAAGCAGAACACTTAACTTCTGAGGATGATGGATGAACAGGACTCCAACAAGAACCACACTCCAGCTCTTCCAAAACCAAATGAAGCAATCCCAAGCAAGGAGTGATGGGTAAAGTCAGACTAAATAGGGAGAGGTAAAGGTCACATGATCCACACCTGAACAGGAGGTGTGGACATACCAGCAACACACAGACAAAGTGAAACAAAAAGAGGCTGTGAGATCAAAAATGTGTAGATAATCTTTCAGACCTTCTGAGACCTATCACAGATGTGACAGGTCCACATAGAAATCTTTTTCCACAAAGGATCTGACATCTGACCCATATTTTGCTTCACCCTCTCGGGCTGAATGCCTGAGACCGTAGATAGCGACTGCAGGGGAAGGACTGTTTCCGAAGATGTGCCCTCTCATTCGGTACTCTACAATGTCCTCATTGGGGTTGTTGTAGCAGTACCAGAAGAACCTCAAGTAGTTTCTGTGTTATTCCTTGACGAGAAAGCGGTGGAACATCTGTTGTATGTTGGCCAAAATGCTACCGAATCTCTGCGGAAGCGTAGAAGTACCTCCAGAAGTCTGAGGTCTGGACCAGACAGTAAAACATCATTTACACCTAGTGCTCGAGTCGAATACTACCCATATCTGTTTTTTTTGTTTTTTTTAGGATGATACACGCCGAATATGGGTAAGTACTAACACTCCTCTGAGTCTTGGAGCGTGGGTGCCATTTCCTCATGGTGGTTCTGGAATATTCTTTCCATGAAGGTAAAGGTAAGCGTTGTCTCCGGGGTTTAAATGGTAAAGGTGGACCCAGCTTTTTGACTTTTTTACTATTCCTTGATCCATGATATCCAAGAACAGCCTGTCTTCTATGGACATTGCGACCCTGTTGTCTTCTCTTGTCCTGTTGAAAACTGTGCACCCTAAGTGATCTTGCTCACTATCGCAGGTGTGGTCTTCACAGGAGGGATCTGCGAAAGGACAAGACACAGGAGCACTGTGTGACATTTCTTTCATCAGGAAACTGCTATGACATTGCTGGAATAGGGAAGGACATCCATTTTCAAGTGTGTTTGTGAGCATACTGTTGACTGAGGTTGGCTTATGTGCTCCTCATAGACAAACGTCTCCCATGATGACCCATCCTAGGTCAAGTCTCTGGGCGTATGGAGCATTCTGGGGACTATTAATCTGTCCTCTAGCCTTGTGAACTCATAGTATGTCTCTTCCAAGGAGTAAGACTATTGGGGCTTTTGGGTCCAGTTACGGTATCAGGTAAGCCATATGCCTCAGGTGGGGGAGGTATGATGCTACCTCTGGTGTAGGTATCTCAGACCAGTTGCCAGGAATGTGATTGCACTCCAATATGGTTGGCAGTGACGAGCAGGTCTCGCCATCTATGTACTCCACCTTGTATCCAGTTGCTTTCCTCCCCTCCCTCTCAACAGTACCAGCACATGTCCTTAAGGAGTAGAGAGAACCGGGCCCTACGATGTTGAAGGTGTCGAAAAAGGTGGATTAAGCTAAAGACCGGTTGCTTTGATCATCTAAGATTGCATATACCTTGTTCACCTTATCTCGGTGGCCGACCGGATAAACTCTGACAAGGCAAATTTTTGAGCAGGACTTACAGATCTTTGTACACTGAGAAGTGACTACTTGGGTATCTATGTCGGTGTCTATCTGCTTTCGGTCATGCTCCTCTGCTTGGCATGATACCTGAGAGGGTGGTCCAGGGTGTAAAGCCGTGTTGTGTTCTGTGCTACCGCATTCTGTGCAGGTCACACTATCCTTACAGTTCCTGACAAAGTGCGATGTTGTAGCGCAGCACCTGATGCAGATGTTGTTTTCTTTGAGGAATTCTTTGCAGTCCTCTAAAGACTGCTCCCTTAAGGCTCTGTATTTTAGTAGAGGATGTGGTTTCTTGTGCAAGGGTCATTTTTTGGTAAGATCTTTGAGTTTGTTCTCTTCTTGAGAAGACTTAAATGGCCTGTAAGGAAAACCTGTGGAGGCAACGTTAGTTTTGTGGACTGCCACTGGTGTTTTTATGAGGTGTGACACCAGGGGTAGTGGGACATGACAATGTAAAGTCAAAACTGGGATCATTTCTAATCCTCGTCTGTTGAGTAACAAAGTCTACAAACACCACGAAGGGGGAAAATGGTACATTATGAACCTGTTTATAATGAGAACCTTCCGTGATCCACTTCTCATGTAGGTTTTAAGGGAGTTTTTGGACAATCGGGTTGACACCTCTGGTGTCCAGGAATGCTAGCACTGGCAGATCTTCTTCTACCTGAGCAATCTGTACCTCTATTAAAAAGTCACTGAGTTCCCTGAGCTTCTGGTAACCCCTACCCACTACACTGCGTGCAGAATTATTAGGCAAATGAGTATTTTGACCACATCATCCTCTTTATGCATGTTGTCTTACTCCAAGCTGTATAGGCTCGAAAGCCTACTACCAATTAAGCATATTAGGTGATGTGCATCTCTGTAATGAGAAGGGGTGTGGTCTAATGACATCAACACCCTATATCAGGTGTGCATAATTATTAGGCAACTTCCTTTTCTTTGGCAAAATGGGTCAAAAGAAGGACTTGACAGGCTCAGAAAAGTCAAAAATAGTGAGATATCTTGCAGAGGGATGCAGCACTCTTAAAATTGCAAAGCTTCTGAAGCGTGATCATCGAACAATCAAGCGTTTCATTCAAAATAGTCAACAGGGTCGCAAGAAGCGTGTGGAAAAACCAAGGCGCAAAATAACTGCCCATGAACTGAGAAAAGTCAAGCGTGCAGCTGCCAAGATGCCACTTGCCACCAGTTTGGCCATATTTCAGAGCTGCAACATCACTGGAGTGCCCAAAAGCACAAGGTGTGCAATACTCAGAGACATGGCCAAGGTAAGAAAGGCTGAAAGACGACCACCACTGAACAAGACACACAAGCTGAAACGTCAAGACTGGACCAAGAAATATCTCAAGACTGATTTTTCTAAGGTTTTATGGACTGATGAAATGAGAGTGAGTCTTGATGGGCCAGATGGATGGGCCCGTGGCTGGATTGGTAAAGGGCAGAGAGCTCCAGTCCGACTCAGACGCCAGCAAGGTGGAGGTGGAGTACTGGTTTGGGCTGGTATCATCAAAGATGAGCTTGTGGGGCCTTTTCGGGTTGAGGATGGAGTCAAGCTCAACTCCCAGTCCTACTGCCAGTTTCTGGAAGACACCTTCTTCAAGCAGTGGTACAGGAAGAAGTCTGCATCCTTCAAGAAAAACATGATTTTCATGCAGGACAATGCTCCATCACACGCGTCCAAGTACTCCACAGCGTGGCTGGCAAGAAAGGGTATAAAAGAAGAAAATCTAATGACATGGCCTCCTTGTTCACCTGATCTGAACCCCATTGAGAACCTGTGGTCCATCATCAAATGTGAGATTTACAAGGAGGGAAAACAGTACACCTCTCTGAACAGTGTCTGGGAGGCTGTGGTTGCTGCTGCACGCAATGTTGATGGTGAACAGATCAAAACACTGACAGAATCCATGGATGGCAGGCTTTTGAGTGTCCTTGCAAATAAAGGTGGCTATATTGGTCACTGATTTGTTTTTGTTTTGTTTTTGAATGTCAGAAATGTATATTTGTGAATGTTGAGATGTTATATTGGTTTCACTGGTAAAAATAAATAATTGAAATGGGTATATATTTGTTTTTTGTTAAGTTGCCTAATAATTATGCACAGTAATAGTCACCTGCACACACAGATATCCCCCTAAAATAGCTAAAACTAAAAACAAACTAAAAACTACTTCCAAAAATATTCAGCTTTGATATTAATGAGTTTTTTGGGTTCATTGAGAACATGGTTGTTGTTCAATAATAAAATTAATCCTCAAAAATACAACTTGCCTAATAATTCTGCACTCCCTGTATTCTGGGAAAATTATCAATTCTCTTATATAAAGCATTTTCTATAGCTTCTATTGACCCATAACACTCTAAGTCTTTCCCACACCATCTTTAGGCCTTTGCCCGGATAGTTTGTTAATGTCTCTGATTCTTTTGGCATGTTCAGCAGACTCGCTTCCAAGCCACTTTACCAAGAGATCTAACTCCTCACTACAGGAAAGATCCAAGTTCCTTATGGCATTCTGGAAGGAGGCTCACCATGCTCTGTAGTTCTCAGAGCGATCGTGAATTTTATAAGTCCTTTGGTAACCAGCTCCCGTTTAGCAATTATCTTAGCGAAGTCCATGGCGGCCTGGTTAGCACAATACTACCCGGTGTGTTTTTATGCTGCATGTGTGGTTGTTATGCTGAGCGCTCCGGGTCCCCTGCTGGTCTCGGAGCGCTCACAGCGTATGTCCCCAGGCAGCACTCCAGCGTCTCGGCGTGTGCGTCCTCGCTCTCTAGGGCGCGCGCGCGCCGGGACTCTTAGATTCAAAGGACCAGTGCACCAGTGATTGGTGCCTGGTCCAAAGGGGTTATTAAGGGTTAAGGTTGTGAGAGGCAGTGCTGACTTAATTAGGCTGCACCTGTGCACTGTCCATTTATACCTTCTCCTCCCACAGCCTTCTGCCGGATCTTTGTGCCTTGTGCCTTAGAGAAAGCGTTCCCTATGATGTTAGTTTGCCTTACCTGTTGCCGTACCCGTTGCTACCGTCCACTCGCCTTTGAACCTTCGCCGCCTGCCCTGACCGCTGCTTCGTCCGACTACGCTCTTGCCTTCTCCCTGTGTACCACGCCTTATCAGTTGCCAGAGAGGTCGAGTTGTTACTAGGGGACACGCCCTGGTAGTTACCGCCGCGGCAAATCCATCCCGCTTTGCGGCGGGCTCTGGTGAAGACCAGTAACTGCTTAGAACCGGTCCTCTGGTACAACCCGCGCCATCGCCTCTCTGGTGCAGAGGATTCACTACCTGTCCTGCCGGTTCGTGACAGTGGTGTATCGCCATACCTTTTTAGGGGTTTCTGGCTTAGGGCAGTCTGTATAATACCAGTCTGTCGTGAAGGGTGTCCCTTTAAGTCAAAGCGAAGGTTGTAGCTTCTGTTCTGTGGGGCGGTAGTTGTGGTCAGCATCGTGTTGTCACATACCGTCCTGCTGGAGGTACTGTGGTTCAAAGTAGGATCTTTAACACTCTGTATAAGCTTGCTGATATACTGGATCACAGTTGTCATCTGTCTTGGGATGTTGATGGACATATTCTGAGACGCAAATATAAGTAATGTGTGGGGGCACTCAAATATCAGGACCACATGGACCGTCAACCAAATAAATAAATTTTATGTGATTTATAATATCCATAAATACATAATAGGCGCCACACAATAGAAATAAAAAAAAAATTTAAAATCACCATACAATAAAGATAAAAACCACCAATAGGGGTACTGTAATTAAAAAAACACTATGAGCAGCAATAGAAATATATATCAGCAGCAAAAATATGAGCAGCAAGAAAATAGCAGCAGCAATAGCGAAGGTAAATGTCCAGCAGTGGAACTTTAGCAGCAAAATAGAATGTGCAGCAGTGGAACTTTAGCAGCAAGATAGAATGTCCACCTATGTTAAGACCATACTAAATTGTTCATCCACTCTTATGGTCAGTATCACTCTTCATCACGTATGTCGCTATTTTTCCTTATCAATAATTTCGTCCAGAGATAATCTCTTATTATATATTGCGTAATATCACATAGGGTTTCAGTATATGCGCATATACTTTACCACTCCACGCCGTATACAGCTTCTCCGGGGGTAACTCTTCCTCTTTGACCTGCTAGGACCTACACGGCGTCCCATGTTAACCAGTCGTCCTCTCTTGGCGTCCCACGTGACGGCAGCAGGAAGCAGGGTGTGCTCTCTAGGTCCCAAAGCTCCTCAGCTTATCTGTATTGGAAGATATGACAGTATAATCGATAATTTTGGGTTCAGATAACTCCTAATCGCCCCTGTATTCGAGCCGCATAAATGAAGTGTAGATTCGTTTGCTGTCCTTTCACCAAACTCGTTTCGGGGCTAACAAAACGCCCCTTCCTCAGTGGTTAGGCAGCAAATGCGATGATTCTGAGACTCGCTGTGCTGGATCTTGTTGATCTAGGTCTGGCCCAAGTACTTGTCTGTGTTTCTCAGATTCAGTGTACTCCATGGCTTCCAGGTACTCTGCTTTGGCTATTGCGGCTGCCGCTTCTTTCTCTGCGGCAAGTTTTTCCAGTGAGACTTGCAGGAATACTCTCTCTCCTTTTCCATTGACGCTTGATGGTGTACTCTCTCTTCTTCCAGGCATACTCTCTCCTCTTCTAATGATGCTTGCACGTATGCTCTTTCTGTTTCTTGATCTGCTTGCCTCAACTTTAGTTGCATCTCTTGTGCAGCAAAGGAAGACCTTACTTTTACAGCCTCAGCTTCTGCATGGGTGAGAGCAGTCTTTTCTTTTATTGAGGACTTGCTAGAGCAGCTTGCTTGTGACCTGGTCGTGTATGATGATGCCTGGCTAGCAGACATTGTGTGCCTTTTTGCTGGCTGCTTAATGTCTCTGTGCAGACTCAGTCTGGGTAGAAACGGACTCCGGTATGGTCTGGATTGTGCTGCACTTGCTGGGGGCTGCATTCTCACTTCTTGTGACTGTATGGCAGCCACTACAATCTTATACGCAGGACCATGTGTATAATGGCGGCTCCGTGTAGTCAGATCCACTATCGCTGGTGACTAGCATCTGTTTTACTGTTCTGTCTTCATACATGTTCACACAGTGTGCAGTCTGACATTCAGCATAAACCATTCCTGTCTTCCAAATAAGAGGACTGTTCTTGTAGTCTAACTTGTTTATTGGCAAAACAGGATTGTTTGATCAATTGGTAAAACTATAAAAATACAAATAACATGAATAGGTATATAGCATAGCATGTACTGTAACATTTGCATAACACTGAAGCACATGGTAAAATGCCTGCCTAATATAAGATTGCATGGCTAGCTAACAGAAGTAACTCCCTGAGTGACAATTATAACGAACTAAACAGCTCTGCATAACATATCGTCCCTGAAACAAGAGATCTCTCTCACCATATATGCTTTTACCAGGATGGTGGAGTTTAAGAAGGAGATATGCAGGAGGACAGAGCTGTACTGTGTCCTGGAGACTTCTCTTTCCCAGGATGCTTTTCACTCCCACAATGCTTTGCACCACCTACAATGGAGCAGTCTTTGTAAGAAGAAAAATAAAGTGCAATACAATTTAACAGCGCTAGATGGTGCTATAACCACATTAATCACTACAGGAATACCAAACCATGTCTGATGTGATCTGTAATGATTTTCCCCAACCCTGCCATTAGTGGCCTTTAGGATATGTCACACTTAAAAGACAAATTGGTGAGTCATTTAGTAGAACCAAGGTCGGATATATGGTTGAGAGACTAGCTACCTATTGGGAACCGCCGATGCGGGAACTGCTATTATTGTAAATATAATCCACAATGGGATTTATTAGTTTTTGGTGGTTTGCACCATAGAGTGAATCTATTAATAACTTGTAAGAGTAAATATGTGGTATACCTCATTTTATGTATATGTGGCAGATTCTATGTAGGTAAGACTATTAGGAACCTGAATGAGAGATTCAGGGAACATTTGAATTCCATTAATAAAGGGAGAGGCTATCCATATCTAAATAGAACATGTAAAATCTGAACATAATGGTGATAGCAAAGTTTTAAAGAGGACCTTTCATGGTATTTTATTAATTGAGATAAATACCTTTACTTGCGGATGCTGCCACCCTGCCTTATTTATTTATTTTTAAATATCGCTCCTGCGCCCTGCTGTGCCCCCTGTGATTTTCCTGCTCAGTATGCGAATACTAAGCATCGGTAAAGGGAGGAGGAGACGCCAGAGTTTCTCAATCATTGTAGATGCTAAATCATGAAATCAGCAATGGGGGAGGTAGAACTCTCTGTGCACTGAAGCCTCTGATTGTCTGGGGCAGGTAAATGTTATGGGTGGCTATGCCTGTGTGACAGCACTCAGCAGCACTACCAGCCACTTGCCAATAAAGGGGCCAGGACCAGCAGCCCACTGTGTAACCTGGCAGCATAGCCAGATTATCAGTACAGGCCTAAATGTACAAAGCTCTTAATGCGTCTTACAGGAGTTCTCCGGGTCTTTTATATTGATGGCCTATCCTTAGGATACATCATTAATATCAGATCAGTTGGGGTGATGAGTCAGACCCTTTCAATAGTGATAGATAAAAATCGTCAGGGACGATTCGCGGTGGGCCCCATTCACTTTAATGGCAGGCGAACCTGAAAAACCTTCAGGTCATTATTGCAGCCACCAAATACTTACTAGAAGTGCACAAATTGTCCCACAAAATGTACAGTGACATACCAGAGGGGGATCAATGGCAAAAATTCCCACAAAAAATATGTGTATTAATCATGGGCCATTTTTATACGTCTTAAAGGGAAACTGTCAAAAATGTGGCCTGCTGGAGCCTAGAAAAAATGTATTTTAGGCCAGTGGAGTACAGGCCCCAAACATTAGGCATTCACCGGACAGATAACATCAAGTGATTATGTGGCTGGAGGTATATTAGACGGTCATTGGATAACAATTTTACTTCAGGCCAGTGGAGTACAGGCCCCATAAATTATTCTTTCAATGTACAGAAAAGATCAAGTGATTATGTGGCTGGAGGTATATTAGACCGTCATTGGATATTAATTTTTACTGCAGGCCAGTACAAATGTCAAATACATATGTTTAAAAGAACTAAAAATATAAAATTTTATTAAAAACATGGCTAATGAAATCCCCCCCCTCTTGAATAAACCCCAAATGATAATAGGTGAAATTCGTTAACATGTGGTCGTCACAGGTGTTGAATTCCTCGGAGGCAGCAACAATTATGCATTCACCATACATAAAAGATCAAGTGATTATGTGGCTGGAGGTATATAAGACAGTCATTGGATATCAATTTTACTGCAGGCCAGTAGACTACAGGCCCCAAAAAATATGCATTCACTGTACATAAAAGATCAAGTGATTATATGGCTGGAGGTATATTAGACGGTCAATGGATATCAATTTTACTGTTGGCCAGTTGACTACAAGCCCCAAAAATTATTCATTCACCGTCCAGACAAGAACAATTGATAATGTGGCTGGAGGTACATTAGGCGGTCACCGTATAACAAGTTTACTGTTGGCCAGTTAGATTACAGGCCCCAAAAATTATTCATTCACCGGACAGAAAACATCAAGTGATTATGTGATTGGAGGTATATTAGACATCAATTTTACTGCAGGCCAGTCCAAATACATGTCAAATACATATGTTTAAAAGAACAAAAAATATAAAATTGGATTAAAAACATGGCTAACAAAATCCCAACTCTTTAAAAAAAAAAAATGATAATAGTTGAAATTCGGTAACACGTAGTCGTCACAGGTGTTTAATTCCTCCGAGGCCTTTTATGCCGCTGTATTTATATAAGATAGGGACCATTATTTGTTCTGGGTGGTGGCGGATATGTGTGGACTTAGTTGTTCCAATAGCGTTTGTCCCTCTGTATAGCTGCAGTATCTCAGCAGAACCGCACACAAATGCTGCACAATACAAATGCACTATATACAGGGTGGGCCATTTATATGGATACACCTTAATAAAATGGGAATGGTTGGTAATATTAACTTCCTGTTTGTGGCACATTAGTATATGTGAGGGGGGAAACTTTTCAAGATGGGTGGTGACCATGGCGGCTATTTTGAAGTTGGCCATTTTGAATCCAACTTTAGTTTTTTCAATAGGAAGAGGGTCATGTGACACATCAAACTTATTGGGAATTTCACAAGAAAAACAATGGTGTGCTTGGTTTTAACATAACTTTATTCTTTCATGAGTTATTTTCAAGTTTCTGACCACTTATAAAATGTGTTCAATGTGCTGCCCATTGTGTTGGATTGTCAAAGCAACCCTCTTCTCCCACTCTTCACACACTGATAGCAACACCGCAGGAGAAATGCTAGCACAGGCTTCCAGTATCCGTAGTTTCAGGTGCTGCACATCTCGTATCTTCACAGCATAGACAATTGCCTTCAGATGACTCCAAAGATAAAAGTCTAAGGGGGTCAGATAGGGAGACCTTGGGGGTCATTCAACTGGCCCACGATGACCAATCCACTTTCCAGGAAACTGTTCATATAGGAATGCTCGGACCTGACACCCATAATGTGGTGGTGCACCATCTTGCTGGAAAAACTCAGGGAACGTGCCAGCTTCAGTGCATAAAGAGGGAAACACATCATCATGTAGCAATTTCACATATCCAGTGGCCTTGAGGTCTCCATTGATGAAGAATGGCCCCACTATCTTTGTACCCCATATACCACACCATACCATAAATTTTTTTGTTCCAACAGTCTTGGAGGGATCTATCCAATGTAGGTTAGGCCTCATGCACATGACCGTATTTTTTTGCGGTCCGCAAAAACGGGTTCCGTTTTGCCGTGATCCGTGACCGTTTTTTCGTCTGTGGGTGTTCCTTGATTTTTGGAGGATCCACGGACATGAAAAACAAGTCGTTTTGGTGTCCGCCTGGCCGTGCGGAGCCAAACGGATCCGTCCTGAATTACAATGCAAGTCAATGGGGACGGATCCGTTTGACGTTGACATAATATGGTGCAATTTCAAACGGATCCGTCCCCCATTGACTTTCAATGTAAAGTCAAGAGTTAATATACCATAGGATCAGAGTTTTCTCCAATCCGATGATATATTTTAACTTGAAGCGTCCCCATCACCATGGGAACGCCTCTGTTAGAATATACCGTCGGATTTGAGTTACATCGTGAAACTCAAATCCGACAGTATATTCTAACACAGAGGCGTTCCCATGGTGATGGGGACGCTTCAGGTTAGAATATACTAAAAGAACTGTGTACATGACTGCCCCCTGCTGCCTGGCAGGTGCTGCCAGGCAGCAGGGGGCAGCCCCCCCCTGTAGTTAACACATTGGTGGCCAGTGCGGCCGCCCCCCCCCCTCCCCTGTAGTTAACTCATTGGTGGCCAATGGGCCCCCCTCCCTCCCCTGTAGTTAACTCGTTGGTGGCCAGTGGGCCCCCCTCCCTCCCCTGTAGTTAACTCGTTGGTGGCCAGTGGGCCCCCCTCCCTCCCCTGTAGTTAACTCGTTGGTGGCCAGTGGGCCCCCCTCCCTCCCCTGTAGTTAACTCGTTGGTGGCCAGTGGGCCCCCCCCCCTCCCTCCCCTGTAGTTAACTCGTTGGTGGCCAGTGGGCCCCCCCTCCCTCCCCTGTAGTTAACTCGTTGGTGGCCAGTGGGCCCTCTCCCCTCCCTCCCCCTCCTAATTAAAATCTCCCCCACTATCATTGGTGGCAGCGGAGAGTACCGATCGGAGTCCCAGTTTAATCGCTGGGGCTCCGATCGGTAACCATGGCAACCAGGACGCTACTGCTGTCCCGGTTGCCATGGTTACTTAGCAATTTGTAGAACCATTATACACTGCTCAAAAAAATAAAGGGAACACTTAAACAACACAATGTAACTCCAAGTCAATCACACTTCTGTGAAATCAAACTGTCCACTTAGGAAGCAACACTGAGTGACAATCAATTTCACATGCTGTTGTGCAAATGGAATAGACAACAGGTGGAAATTATAGGCAATTAGCAAGACACCCCCAATAAAGGAGTGGTTCTGCAGGTGGTGACCTGACCACTTCTCAGTTCCTATGCTTCTTGGCTGATGTTTTGGTCACTTTTGAATGCTGCCGGTGCTTTCACTCTAGTAGTAGCATGAGACAGAGTCTACAACCCACACAAGTGGCTCAGGTAGTGCAGCTTATCCAGGATGGCACATCAATGCGAGCTGTGGCAAGAAGGTTTGCTGTGTCTGTCAGCGTAGTGTCCAGAGCATGGAGGCGCTACCAGGAGACAGGCCAGTACATCAGGAGACGTGGAGGAGGCCGTAGGAGGGCAACAACCCAGCAGCAGGACCGCTACCTCCGCCTTTGTGCAAGGAGGAACAGGAGGAGCACTGCCAGAGCCCTGCAAAATGACCTCCAGCAGGCCACAAATGTGCATGTGTCTGCTCAAACGGTTAGAAACAGACTCCATGAGGGTGATATGAGGGACCGACGTCCACAGGTGGGGGTTGTGCTTACAGCCCAACACCGTGCAGGACGTTTGGCATTTGCCAGAAAACACCAAGATTGGCAAATTCGCCACTGGCGCCCTGTGCTCTTCACAGATGAAAGCAGGTTCACACTGAGCACATGTGACAACCAAAAAGGGGAAAGCAGTCGGCACTCCTCTGGCAGAGTCGTGGTGCACGCGTCCAGGGTATGAAAAGCCCACTTACAATATGGAACAGAAGACCGGCACTTCACAGGTGGAATCTTCAAACTTTTATTTCAGCATAGGAGGAAATAGCGCAGAAGCGACACGTGTTTCGGCTCAAGTGTGAGCCTTTGTCACAGCTTACAGCCCAACACCGTGCAGGACGATTGGCATTTGCCAGAGAACACCAAGATTGGCAAATTCTCCACTGGCGCCCTGTGCTCTTCATAGATGAAAGCAGGTTCACACTGAGCACATGTGACAGATGTGACAGAGTCTGGAGACGCCGTGGAGAACGTTCTGCTGCCTGCAACATCCTCCAGCATGACCGGTTTGGCATTAGGTCAGTAATGGTGTGGCGTGGCATTTCTTTGGAGGCCGCACAGCCCTCCATGTGCTTGCCAGAGGTAGCCTGACTGCCATTAGGTACCGAGATGAGATCCTCAGACCACTTGTGAGACCATATGCTGGTGCGGTTGGTCCTGGGTTCCTCCTAATGCAAGACAATGCTAGACCTCATGTGGCTGGAGTGTGTCAGCAGTTCCTGCAAGATGAAGGTATTGATGCTATGGACTGGCCCGACCGTTCCCCAGACCTGAATCCAATTGAGCACATCTGGGACACCACGTCTCGCTCTATCCACCAACGTCACGTTGCACCACAGACTGTCCAGGAGTTGGCAGATGCTTTAGTCCAGGTCTGGGAGGAGATCCCTCAGGAGACCATCCGCCACCTCATCAGGAGCATTCACAGGCGTTGTAGGGAGGTCATACAGGCACGTGGAGGCCACACACACTACTGAGCCTCATTTTGACTTGTTTTAAGGACATTACATCAAAGTTGGATCAGCCTGTAGTGTGTTTTTCCACTTTAATTTTGAGGGTGACTCCAAATCCAGACCTCCATGGGTTAAAAAATTTGATTTCCATTTTTTTTTTTTGTGTGATTTTGTTGTCAGCACATTCAACTATGTAAAGAACAAAGTATTTCAGAAGAATATTTAATTAATTCAGATCTAGGATGTGTTATTTTTGTGTTCCCTTTATTTTTTTGAGCAGTGTACTTACCTGCGAGCTGCGATCTCTGCGTCCGGCCGGGAGCTCCTCCTACTGGTAAGTGACAGGTCTGTGCGGCGCATTGCTTAATGACCTGTCACTTACCAGTAGGAGGAGCTCCCGGCCGGACGCAGAGATCGCAGCTCGCAGGTAAGTATAATGGTTCTACAAATTGCTAAGTAACCATGGCAACCGGGACAGCAGTAGCGTCCTGGTTGCCATGGTTACCGATCGGAGCCCCAGCGATTAAACTGGGACTGCGATCGGTACTCTCCGCTGCCACCAATGATAGGAAGGGAGATTTTAATTAGGCGGGGGAGGGAGGGGAGAGGGCCCACTGGTCACCAACGAGTTAACTACAGGGGAGGGAGGGGGGCCCACTGGCCACCAACGAGTTAACTACAGGGGAGGGAGGGGGGGGCCCACTGGCCACCAACGAGTTAACTACAGGGGAGGGAGGGGGCCCACTGGCCACCAACGAGTTAACTACAGGGGAGGGAGGGGGGGGGGCGGCCGCACTGGCCACCAATGTGTTAACTACAGGGGGGGGCCCACTGGCCACCAATGAGTTAACTACAAGGGAGAGAGGGGGGGGGCGGCCGCACTGGCCACCAATGTGTTAACTACAGGGGGAGGCCCACTGGCCACCAATGTGTTAACTATAGGGGGGTGGCTGCCCCCTGCTGCCTGGTAGCACCTGCCAGGCAGCAGGGGGCAGTCATGTACACAGTTCTTTTAGTATATTCTAACCTGAAGCGTCCCCATCACCATGGGAACGCCTCTGTGTTAGAATATACTGTCGGTTCTGAGTTTTCACGAAGTGAAAACTCAGCTATGAAAAAGCTTTTATGCAGACGGATCTTCGGATCCATCTGTATAAAAAGTAACCTACGGCCACGGATCACGGACATGGATGCCAATCCAGGGGGGGGCCCACTGGCCACCAATGTGTTAACTACAGGGGGGGGGCTTCCCCCTGCTGCCTGGCAGCACCTGCCAGACAGCAGGGGGCAGTCAGGTACACAGTTCTTTTAGTATATTCTAACCTGAAGCGTCCCCATCACCATGGGAACGCCTCTGTGTTGGAATATACTGTCGGTTCTGAGTTTTCACGAACTCAGCTATGAAAAAGCTTATATGCAGACGGATCTTCGGATCCGTCTGTATAAAAAGTAACCTACGGCCACGGATCACAGACACGGATGCCAATCTTGTGTGCATCCGTGTTCTTTCACGGACCCATTGACTTGAATGGGTCCGTGAACCGTTGTCCGTCAAAAAAATAGGATACACGGATCACGGTCTCGGCTGAAAAACGGTGCATTTTCCCGATTTTTCCACGAACCCATTGAAAGTCAATGGGTCCGCGAAAAAAAAACGGAAAACGGCACAACGGCCACGGATGCACACAACGGTCGTGTGCATGAGGCCTTAGTGTCAGACCAATAGAGGTGGTTTTGTTAACTTCACCATTCACATAAAAGTT
Organism: Bufo bufo; assembly: GCF_905171765.1. NCBI lineage: Eukaryota > Metazoa > Chordata > Amphibia > Anura > Bufonidae > Bufo > Bufo bufo. The sequence goes on from NC_053389.1 coordinate 342,900,199, forward strand.
TGCCTCATCACTGAACAAAATCTTCTGCGTAAACTGAGGGTCCTGTTCCAATTTTTGTTTTGCCCATTCTGCAAATTCAGTGCGCCGATCTCGGTCATCCTCGTTGAGATGTTGCAGTAGCTGGAGTTTGTAAGGGTGCCATTTGTGAGTAGCTAATATCCGCCGAAGGGATGTTCGACTAATGCCACTCTCCAGTGACATGCCGCGAGTGCTACGCTGTGGGCTCTTGCTGAATGAAGCTAGGACAGCCACTGATGTTTCTTCATTAGAGACAGATTTTATGCGTCCACATTTTGTCAAATCCAACACTGAACCAGTTTCACGAAACTTAGCAAGCAGTTTGCTAACTGTAGCATGGGAGATGGGTGGTCTCGTAGGGTGTCTTGGATTGAAATCTGCTGCAATGACCCGGTTACTGTGTTCACCAGACATCAACACAATTTCTATCCGCTCCTCACGTGTTAACCTCGGCAACATGTCAATGGCTGTAAACAAAGAGAAACTTTCTAAATAACTCATGAAAGAATAAAGTTACGTTAAAACCAAGCACACCATTGTTTTTCGTGTAAAATTTTCAATAAGTTTGATGTGTCACATGATTCTCTTCCTATTGAAAAAACTAAAGTTGGATTCAAAATGGCTGACTTCAAAATGGCCGCCATGGTCACCACCCATCTTGAAAAGTTTCCCCCCTCACATATACTAATGTGCCACAAACAGAAAGTTAATATCACCAACCATTCCCATTTTATTAAGGTGTATCCATATAAATGGCCCACCCTGTAGAAAGTATATTAAAGGTATATCACACCCCTGCCGCAATCAGTTTTTTTGGGGGGCAACTGCTATATCACACCAGTTGCAATTTGTTGCTCCAATAGCGTTTGTCCCTCTGTATAGCTGCGGTATCTCAGCAGAACCGCACACAAATGCTGCACAATACAAATGCACTATATAGAAATTATATTATAGGTATATCACACCCCTGCCTCAATCAGTTTTTTGGGGGGGCAACTGCTATATCACACCAGTTGCAATTAGTTGTTCCAATAGCGTTTGTCCCTCTGTATAGCTGCAGTATCGCAGCAGAACCGCACACAACTGCTGCACAATACAAATGCACTATATACTTTCTATGTTAGAAAGTATATTATAAGTATATCACACCCCTCAGTATGTCACACCTATCGATAGCACACCAATAAAAGGACTTTTGTAGCCCTATTAGCTAGCGTTTGGTGTCCCTAACAGTCTTTCCCTGCTCCACACAACAACCTCTCCCTACCCTGGCAAAAGACTGAATGTAAAATGGTGGCCAGATCGAGTTTATTTATAGGGTAGGGGGTATGTCCATGTGCTGAAATGTCTCAATTGGCTGTCCTGTCCCAACTGATGGATGTGTCTTGGGTCAAATGTCAGCACAATGCAAAAGAATATGACGCCGGCGGACATCGTCATATGTTCGCATGTTCAGCGAACAAGCAAAGTTCGCCGCGAAAAAGACTGACGGGCAAACCGCAAGGCCATCTCTACCTTTCAATCTGATATTATCCTAAAGATAAGTCATCAATATAAAAGTCCTGGAGTCCTCCAAGAAGAATTCCTATGGGCATTATGATCAGCTGTTCTGCAGCGTCTTGGACACTGGAACTACACAGCCACATCCATTATATAGTAAGAGCAGTGCTACAGTAACCAGCTCTATCAACTGTGTAATGGATGGAACTGTGTAGTTCCAGTGCCTAGTCCAAATTCTCGTCAACATAAAAGTCCTGTGGGAGGTGTGGTTCTCTAATTGAGTTACCACCCCCATCTCTTCCTTGGTCAGACTGTGTTTGGCTAAAAATCATATTTTCAATTGGCCTTTATTAAAAATATTGAGCTGTTCTTTCTCAAAGGGGTAACTGTTTTTCTAACTGTGCGACTGGTACTTTCACTTTGTGCCGATCATCTAATAAACCTCATCTCTAAACTACTAAGAGGTCATAAACACTTATTTAAGTCACATTATTATCATTAAGATAAGAACTGAGCTATAATGAGTGTTTATAATGTTAGAGAGCAGAGATAAGAAGCCCGTCAGCTCCCCAACTGACGGAAAAGACAGAAAATCCAAAGGGTGCTACTAGAGCATCTTAGCTATGTACAGAAAAAAGGACTCCATATTTTTAATAAAAAACAATACCAAAAATGACTTTTAGCTCAAATAAGTATAATGCAATAATAAAATCGCCTCCAAAATGTACACATAGCCTTTAAATAGAATGTAAAACCTATATTTTTAACTAAATTAAATCAGATACTGGAGCATATTGTAGTTTATTATTCTATTTTTTGGACATGAATATGGGGGCATTCATCTAGTCTGAAGTGTTATTAACAACATTTAGAGAGAGGCTTTACAGTAGCTACCATGGACCATAGACAGAATAGGCAGAGATGTTCATTGATGTCTATAGGAGAGTTTCATAGACATGCTTTATGACCTGTACAGAGCTCACTATACAGGGAGAGAGTAGATTCCGACCATCACCATTTTTGAAGTTTTTGAGTTTATCTAGACAGAGGTGTTATCTGTTATTATAATCCTGTTTTTAATGATATTGGAATGACTCCTGAAAAATGATCTCTGATAAACAGGACTTCTCAGTGTTATATGGCCTAGTACCTCCTGTGAAAATTGAAGGATCTTTTTTATTTTTTTAAATATAAATAGTAACATGGAAATTAATAATAATATCATCACATGAAAAAATGTTTAACATGAAAACCTGATTTAAACAATAGTCCTCTTTTTTGCCTCTCTCTCTCTCTGTTGGTTGCACACTGTTGCAATATGTAGCAATTAATGAATGTTGCTATTAGGATATGTTTATATGCACAATTTGTGTCACTTACTTGCAACAATGTTTCTCTTCACAGTGCAACTGAAATTTACTGTTGGTTGCACAATTTTGCAATATATAACAATTAATGAATGTTGCTACCATGATATGTTTATATGCACAATTTGTGTCACTTACTTGCAACAATGTTTCTCTTCACAGTGCAACTGAAATTTACTTTCCAGGGTGTGACCTCTGTGAAGACTCAACAGGAGGCGTTCACTCACATTGTTGTTTATGTGTCTCCCCGGCAACGTGTTGTCATCATCACATGACCAGGGGCGGGTTATTTAAACCTGTTTTGTTTGTATGTTCCTCCACTCATACTGCTGCTCACTTCTTGTTTGAAAAAGGCACCTGTGAGTGCCGAAACGCAGCGCGTAATATGAGTGACCAATAAATCTATCACCAGCAAAGATTTTTGGGAGTGCCGGTTTTCTTTCATTCTTCGGATTTTGGGATTACCTCCACACAAACCGAGCACCCCTCAACCAGTACGCTGTGCCGCCTGACTCCATTACACAGTCTACCATTTGAATGTCTCAACAGAAATCGAGACTCATCAGACCAGGCAACATTTTTCCAGTCTTCAACAGTCCAATTTTGGTGAGCTCGTGCAAATTTTTCCTATTTGTAGTGGAGATGAGGGGTACCCGGTGGGGTCTTCTGCTGTTCTAGCCCATCCGCCTCAAGGTTGTGCGTGTTGTGGCTTCACAAATGCTTTGCTGCATACCTCGGTTGTAACGAGTGGTTATTTCAGTCAACGTTGCTCTTCTATCAGCTTGAATCAGTCGGCCCATTCTCCTCTGACCTCTAGCATCCACAAGGCATTTTTGCCCACAGGACTGCCGCATACTGGATGTTTTTCCCTTTTCACACCATTCTTTGTAAACCCTAGAAATGGTTGTGCGTGAAAATCCCAGTTACTGAGCAGATTGTGAAATACTCAGACCGGCCCGTCTGGCACCAACAACCATGCCACGCTCAAAATTGTTTAAATCACCTTTCTTTCCCATTCTGACATTCAGTTTGGAGTTCAGGAGATTGTCTTGACCAGGACCACAACCCTACATGCATTGAAGCAACTGCCATGTGATTGGTTGACTAGATAATTGCATTAATGAGAAATAGAACAGGTGTTCCTAATAATTCTTTAGGTGAGTGTATATACACTGCGTGCAGAATTATTAGGCAAATTAGTATTTTGACCACATCATCCTCTTTATGCATGTTGTCTTACTCCAAGCTGTATAGGCTCGAAAGCCTACTACCAATTAAGCATATTAGGTGATGTGCATCTCTGTAATGAGAAGGGGTGTGGTCTAATGACATCAACACCCTATATCAGGTGTGCATAATTATTAGGCAACTTCCTTTCCTTTGGCAAAATGGGTCAAAAGAAGGACTTGACAGGCTCAGAAAAGTCAAAAATAGTGAGATATCTTGCAGAGGGATGCAGCACTCTTAAAATTGCAAAGATTCTGAAGCGTGATCATAGAACAATCAAGCGTTTCATTCAAAATAGTCAACAGGGTCACAAGAAGCGTGTGGAAAAACCAAGGCGCAAAATAACTGCCCATGAACTGAGAAAATTCAAGCATGCAGCTGCCAAGATGCCACTTGCCACCAGTTTGGCCATATTTCAGAGCTGCAACATCACTGGAGTGCCCAAAAGCACAAGGTGTGCAATACTCAGAGACATGGCCAAGGTAAGAAAGGCTGAAAGACGACCACCACCACTGAACAAGACACACAAGCTGAAACGTCAAGACTGGGCCAAGAAATATCTCAAGACTGATTTTTCTAAGGTTTTATGGACTGATGAAATAAGAGTGAGTCTTGATGGGCCAGATGGATGGGCCCGTGGCTGGATTGGTGAAGGGCAGAGAGCTCCAGTCCGACTCAGACGCCAGCAAGGTGGAGGTGGAGTACTGGTTTGGGCTGGTATCATCAAAGATGAGCTTGTGGGGCCTTTTCAGGTTGAGGATGGAGTCAAGCTCAACTCCCAGTCCTACTGCCAGTTTCTGGAAGACACCTTCTTCAAGCAGTGGTACAGGAAGAAGTCTGCATCCTTCAAGAAAAACATGATTTTCATGCAGGACAATGCTCCATCACACGCGTCCAAGTACTCCACAGCGTGGCTGGCAAGAAAGGGTATAAAAGAAGAAAATCTAATGACATGGCCTCCTTGTTCACCTGATCTGAACCCCATTGAGAACCTGTGGTCCATCATCAAATGTGAGATTTACAAGGAGGGAAAACAGTACACCTCTCTGAACAGTGTCTGGGAGGCTGTGGTTGCTGCTGCACGCAATGTTGATGGTGAACAGATCAAGACACTGACAGAATCCATGGATGGCAGGCTTTTGAGTGTCCTTGCAAAGAAAGGTGGCTATATTGGTCACTGATTTGTTTTTGTTTTGTTTTTGAATGTCAGAAATGTATATTTGTGAATGTTGAGATGTTATATTGGTTTCACTGGTAAAAATAAATAATTGAAATGGGTATATATTTGTTTTTTGTTAAGTTGCCTAATAATTATGCACAGTAATAGTCACCTGCACACACAGATATCCCCCTAAAATAGCTAAAACTAAAAACAAACTCAAAACTATTTCCAAAAATATTCAGCTTTGATATTAATGAGTTTTTTGGGTTCATTGAGAACATGTTTAAAATATTACACAATCCCTCACCTGGGGACTAATAAACATACAACACTCACAAACACACACTGGAGGCCAGATGAAAGTGACAGACAGGGTGGCTAGTATTGATGGTACACCCACAGGACAAACCATCCGGGTCTCTAGTGTATCCCTAAGGTGTCCCTGGACTTATCTCAGCCCGGAGGTGCATCTCCGGGCTGAGATAAGTCCAGGGACACCTTAGGGATACACTAGAGACCCGGATGGTTTGTCCTGTGGGTGTACCATCAATACTAGCCACCCTGTCTGTCACTTTCATCTGGCCTCCAGTGTCTGTTTGTGAGTGTTGTATGTTTATTAGTCCCCAGGTGAGGGATTGTGTAATATTTTAAACGTGAAATTAAAAGTTATATTTTAGGTAGTTGGCCTCTGTGACTCGCTTCTCTATGTACAACTACCCATTACGTATATAATTTGCCTTCGATTCATTGAGAACATGGTTGTTGTTCAATAATAAAATGAATCTCAAAAATACAACTTGCCTAATAATTCTGCACTCCCTGTATATATTAAACAGTGCAAGACCAACGAGAGCAAAGTCAGTCTAGACTAGAACACTGAAGTATAGTGAGGGGAAGTTTAGTTTGCAGCCAATGGAAACTAATCCCAAGTCATATACAAAAGTCAGACGCCTCAGCCAGACCGCAGAGTCAGACAAAAGAGTTGGCTAACCAAAGCTAAGACTAGACTCATTGAAACGTTCAGAAGCCAAGTAAGCTGACAAGTAGCTACCTCTCTGAATTGTGCGCAGACCAAGGGTAGGCCTCAAGAGAGGAATAACAGAAACCAGAGTGTTGAGGCGAAGAAGAAGAGCCGAGTGGAGATGAGACTGTTACCTCAGCCTATGGATCCAACTAGCACCCGATGTGAGGCAGGAGTTAGTCTACGGTGCCTGTTCACAGTCTACAGTGAAGTACAAGCTGTAAACAAAACTGCATTCCACATGGATGGTGTGGACATATTTTTGGTAATTGTGAGTAAGCCAGAAAGCCAAGATATATGTACCAGCCGTGTGAAACAGAGAAATTTACTGATGTATACTCCACACCTGGAAGATAGCAAGAAATTACAATAGCCTGAGTGTGACCAGAGTCAATACCTCACCAAGAGCCTGTTATTAGAATTACAGATGCAACTAAGGCTACTTTCACACTAGCATTACTCGTTCCGGCAGGTGAACAGCTTGCCGGATCCGTAACTACAGTGTATATCCGTGAGCTGCCGGAAGTCTGCCCGGCCCCATTCACTATAATGGGGAGCGGCGTACATCTGGCCTCAGCACAGCAAATATGCTGAGAGGCGGACTAAAAAAAAACTCTCCGGGCAGTATACACTACAGCCTGCCAGAACGAGTAACACCAGTGTGAAACGGGCCTAACTTGTGATGTCCTTTGAATGGATTACAACTACATCTTTGCAATAGAAAAAAAAGATTATGACTAAAACTTGATGTCAAAAAGTGTCAACCTGTTATGGTTCGTGTTCCTGTACATTTAATGTATACCGAATAAAACTTGGATTTGAACAGCGGATGACAGTGCTGGAGGATTTTTTTTTCCTATTGCAAGTTTCCTGGTCCGGGAGCTCCGTGCACATCTCTTGTTAGCTGCGGGTGAGCTGATGAACTTTTTTGTGTATTAACTATGACTTTGTATTGCAATAATCTGTACATCTACCTCAAGGCAAGTGATTCTCAGTAAATGTTCCAGTTATTTATTCAAAATAACTCCTCTTTCTTTTACCACCTCATTTGCACCCAATGGTGCTGGCGTCACGACATCAGGGACCTTGCCTTCTCTGCACCTTAAACCCTATACCATCAAGGGCACCTCCACTACCATGTGACAGCAGATCCCTCAACACCAGAGTGTGCCCCGAAGGAATCCGGTGCTTTTTTTCCACTCACTATACGCTGACCCAGTGAGCTCAGCTAAACCATGAGTACCAACTACTACCCCATCAGGCCACCACACTCGCGTGCACCCCTGCATAAGTATGGACTCACCAGGGCTGCTGGTATTGAGAGGTTTCAAACAAAGTTTATCCAAATTGAAAGCTTTATTGGGACTATGTGTTTCAGCACTGAACCAGTGCTTTCATCGGACCATTATTCTTTTTGTTCATGTGAACTTAAAGAGGTTGCCATATTTCAGGCACTTACTAATGTATTGTGCCTGTCCTTATTGCCTCCTTTGCTGGCTTGATAAATTTTTCCATCACATTATACACTGCTCGTTTCCAGGGGTTATGAGTGACTACCCTGCAATCCAGCAGTGGTCGTACTTGCACACTATAGTAAAAGGCGCTGACCTCTCTGGTGGCCAGGACCGTGTGTGAGCATAGGCCGATGCTTTTATCTATCATATGCAGGGATGGCCACCGCTGATGGATTGCAATGTGGTCATAACCCCCGCGATACAGCAGTGTATAATGCGATGGAAAAATTAATCAAGCCAGCAAAGGAGGCAACATGGACATTCACAATACATTAGCAAGTGTCTTGTATTAATTTTCTCTACATGATGAATGCAATTTGCTGAAGCAAGACAACCACTTAAATACTAGAGAATATAGAACAGCTACTTTTACTTATGATTTATTTATCGTAAACATATATTTATGTGTAGAAATTCATAATCTGATGGATTTAGGCTACTTTCACATATGTAATTTACTTTCTGGTTTTGAGATCCGGCAGAGGATTTCAAAACCGGAGGAAATGCTTCAGTTTTATCCCCATTCATTGTCAATGGGGACAAAACTGAACAAACCAGAACAGAGTGCGCCAGAATACATTTCGTTCCATTTTGTTGCTTTCTGTGACCGGACACAAAACCACTGCAAGCAACAGTTTTGTGTCCAGCATGGGAAACTGAACAAGTTGGATCTGGCACAAAAAAAAACATTGTAAGCCAAGTTTCTTCATATTCAATATAATACAACTGGATCCATTCTGAATAGATGCAGCCAGTTGTATTATTCGAACAGAAGGTTTTGAGACCCCCCTGCCAGATCCCAAAACTGGACAGCAGAAACGCAGATGTGAAAGTAGCCTTATTTGATCTTTTTGGAAAGGTGTCAAACTTAAAATTATATATCTAATCTGCTGAAATTGATCCAATAAAACAGATTCTTTTCAAAGACCCCAGTTACCTACATAAGCACAATTACATCCCCCTGTTAGCTAATATTGACCCCTTAGTGACTACCTATAGGCCTTTTTATGGTGGTCACTAAGGGGCCTTAGGCTAGGCCTAGACATGTCTCACGTGCAGCAGAGAGCGCGGGCTTGACTCACACGACTGGAATCTTGCTCTAACAGTCCAGACTGGCAGAAGCTCTTATCCAGGTCATTTAACCCCTTAGATGTCTCGGTCAATAGCAACTGTGGCATCTATGTGTTTTGGAGGGAGCTCCCTCTGTCTCCCATTAGCATCCCGCGAATGGGATCGTGGGGTGCTGATGTATTTGCATTGCTTTAGTGTGTTGCTAGCAGGCTCTGGCTTTCTGGCTCAGCCTACTGGTGTCTGTCAGTATAGTATTGACAGCATAAGCAGTACAATGTATTATAGAATCAATCAAAAAAACACTTGTTAGAGTCCCCTTGTGAAAAAAATACTTTTCCATAAAAAACAAGCTTTTCAATGGAAAAAATTGCAAAAATATCACTACCACATATTTGGTATCACCGTGTCTATAACAACTAACAATTGTCATGTAATGTATCCTGTACAGTGAATGCTGTAAAAAGAAAAAAAAACAATGCTAGAATTGCTGTTCTTTGCTTATTTGCCGCCAAAAAAAAAACTAAAAAAGAGATCAAAAGGTGTTATATACCCCAAAATAATACCAATGAAAAGTTGTCATGCAAAAATCAAGCCCTCACACAGCTCCATAGAAGGAAAAATTAAGTTATGGGTCTTGGGATGCGGCAATGCAAAAACATTTTCTTTTCTTTTTTTTACAGTGTTTTTATTGTGCAATAGCAGTAAAATTTAAAAAATAAAAATAAAACTATGGGGGTCATTTATTAAGACCAGCATTTTAGACGGCAGTCTAAATAACCCCGTGCTCTAGCAGTGGATCTGCCAAAGTTATTAAGAGCCGCTGGCCTCTATATAACTTCAGTGCATCTACCGCCGGTTTAAATTTAGGCCAGCTTCCTTGCTGTCTGAAATTTAGACCATTTTCTACGCCTAAAACAGGCACAGAAAATTATAAATGAGATAGGCCTTCCATCCCTTCCCCGCCCTTGCCATGCCCGCTTTTTTAAACCTGGCATGAGTTGTGAAAATTCGCAGATTGCAGCACAAACAACCTTTGCTACAGAATCTGCAAGAGATATACACCAGAAAACTATTGTAGATCTGATGAGTAAATGACCCCCTATATGTATTTAGTAGTGATGAGCGGCAGGGGCAATATTCAAATTCACGATATATTACGAATATTTAGGCGAATATTCGTGAAATTCTTTTCGATTGCGCTATTATGCTATGCTTTTAGCTACATAAGTGATGAAAATGGTTGGCAGCAACTTTCGAGATAGTGAGGAAGAACTCCTGATCACGGTAAGTAATTGTACATTACAGCACTGTTTTAGATTGAAATTCCATGCATGTCATAACAATAGCTTTATATGCAGATAGAGTTTTTCAAAGTATTCCAGATCGCGCAAATCGCCACTATTGATTCAAATATTTTAGCGCAATACATACAACTTCACCTTTAATCAGGTCTGACAACATAATACTGATTGTTGAACTTAGTATTGTTGTGACATCACAGCACTATTTGTGTAGCATGTATGTATGGACAGCAGAGAAATCTCTCTTATGCACACTGCACATTTATTTTCCTGCCACACACTATGTATATAATAACACACATTATATACCCCACACTATATACCCCACGAGTGAGAGCAGCAGTTCTCCCCTGGACACCCCATGGCGGGACTACAAACTCAGATGCCGCCACATGTGGTGATCCCTCCCCGGCGCCTCGGAGGGACACCCAATGGGCAGTAAAGCTGATGTATCATCCTGCCCATGTCTGCTGGTCCATGCATCCATTGTCAGATGCACCCTGTCGCTGGCAGCATGATCCAGCGACAGGGATACATTCTGCACAATGTGCTGGTGTAGGGCAGGGACGCCGGTCTTGGCAAAGAAATGGGTCGATTCTTGGGGGCTAGGGGCTGATCCTGCAGGAGGCGGCGAGCTGCTGCTGCTGAGAGCAGGGGCAGAGGACTCTGTGCCACTGGTTTGGGTTATGAATGACCCCACTGCCTCGGCGTCCTACGATGAAATGGGGCAGCTGCCGCGCCCGAAGAAATCACAAATCACTACACAAACTAAAGCCTAAAACACTAGGACATTTTATTTTTTTATATATTTTTTTTTTTACTGACAAAAGACGCAAACACAAATCAAAACACAAACTAAAGTCTAAAACACTAGGAGTAAAAGCCTTTTTTTTTTTTTTTTCATGCGGACGAAACAGACAGCTAAACTCTACACTATCCTATATCCCTATCTAACCTAAAGTACACCCTGCCCTAGAAACTATCAGCTAAAATATTCCCTAACTAACCTCCACTATCTAGCACTAACTATCTGGATTATATATTTCAGCTAACTAACTATTAGAGATATCCCAAACTATTCGCCGGCGAACATTGCTTGTTCGCGTTCGCCGCAGCGGGCGAACATATGCGATGTTCGGTCCGCCCCCTATACGTCATCATTGAGCAAACTTTGACCCTGTACCTCACAGTCAGCAGACACATTCCAGCCAATCAGCATACCCTCCCTCCCAGACCCTCCCACCTCCTATCAAAAAGCAAGGACAGCATCCATCTTAGATTCATTCTGAAGCTGCAGTGTTAGTGAGAGCAGGGAGAGTGCTGCTGCTGCTGCTGAATTAATAAGGAAATCGTTAGCTAGGCCAGTGTTCTGTGTCCACGGCAGTCCTCAAAGACTTATCTGATCTGCTGTAAGGACAGCGTCCTGACAGCACCCCAAAAAGCCCTTTTTAGGGCTAGTACATCAGTCTGCTTTTTTTTAATTTTATATATATATATATATATATATATATTGCAGTTGCCTGCCAGTGTGTGTCAGGCCCACAGAGTGTACTGTGCCCACTGCCAGTGCCCACCGCTCATATCTGGTGGCACAGTAGCTTGCAGATAAAAAAGTAATACAATTTTTTCTCTGTAATATAATTGCAGTTGCCTGCCAGTGTGTCAGGCCCACAAAGTGTACTGTGCCCACTGCCAGTGCCCACCACTCATATCTGGTGGCACAGTAGCTTGCAGATAAAAAAGCAGGCCTTTTTCTGGCGGAACGCCCCGGAACGGCGTTCCGCCACCTATTATCGCATCCTGGAGGAGGTAAGTATAAGTTTATTATTATTTTTTTATATGTTAAAATGACAATCCTGGCACATAAGGGGGGCTGCTGGGCTGGCACAGACATAAGGAGGGCTGCTGGCACATAAGGGGAGATACTGGCTACTGGCACATAAGGGGGGCTGCTGGCACATAAGGGGGGCTACTGGCACATAAGGGGGCTTCTGCCACAGACATAAGGGGGGCTGCTGGCACAGACATAAGGGGGCTGCTGGCACATAAGGGGGGCTAATAGCTACTGGCACATAAGGGGGGCTGCTGGCACAGACATAAGGGGGGCTGCTGGCACATAAGGGGGGCTACTGGCACAGACATAAGGGGGGCTGCTGGCACAGACATAAGGGGGGCTGCTGGGCTGGAACAGACATAAGGGGGGCTGCTGGCACATAAGGGGGGCTACTGGCTACTGGCACATAAGGGGGGCTGCTGGCACATAAGGGGGGCTTCTGGTACAGACAGGGGGGCTGCTGGCACAGACATAAGGGGGGCTGCTGGCACATAAGGGGGGCTACTGGCACATAAGGGGGGCTACTGGCACATAAGGGATAAGGGGGCTACTGGCACATAAGGGGGGCTACTGGCACATGATAGGAGGCTACTGGCACTTGATAGGGGGCTACTGGCACTTGATAGGGGGGCTACTGGCACATGATAGGGGGGCTACTGGCACATGATAGGGGGGCACTCAGGCTACTGGCACATGATGGTGGGGGGCTCCTATTACTGCCACATGATCATGATTGGGGGCATCTATGGGGACACTTATTACTGGCACATTATTGGGTGGCACTATAGGGACATCTACAGAGGCTAAAAAGAAGGGGTATTTTATATGGGGGCTCTGTATAGGGGCATTTTATACTGGAAGGGAAGGAAGCAAGTAAAATTGCCAGTGACGGTCGTGACAGCCAGGCTGCCAGTGCCCGCGGCCGCCGCCACCCTAGTCCACACATGGGCAGCGCAGCCTGGCTGTCACGACCGTCACTGGCAATTTTACTTGCATCCCTGTTCTCTAAAGGGGCGGTTTTAGGGGGCAGTCCTAGGGGTGGGTAGGGGCGTGGCCAGGGGAGGGGGGGTGAGTTCCACCACCTTTTTTCTGAGAAAAAAAGCCCTGTAAAAAAGTAATACAATTTTTTTTCTGTAATATAATTGCAGTTGCCTGCCAGTGTGTGTCAGGCCCACAGAGTGTACTGTGCCCACTGCCAGTGCCCACCACTCATATCTGGTGGCACAGTAGCTTGCAGATAAAAAAAGTAATACAGTTTTTTCTCTGTAATATAATTGCAGTTGCCTGTCAGTGTGTGTCAGGCCCACAGAGTGTACTGTGCCCACTGCCAGTGCCCACCACTCATATCTGGTGGCACAGTACCTTGCACACATAGTACCACTAATCTAAAAAATAAATGACAGGCAGAGGCAGGCCACCCCGCAGGGGCCGTCGTGGTCGTGGTGCTGTGATTTCCTTTGGCCCTAGAATAATGCCCAGTGTTCAGAGGCCACGTATCCTGAACTCGAAAAGTTCTGAGGACATAGTTGGCTAACACAGGACACCCAATCTTCTACAGCTTCCGCTCGGAACCTTGACGCACCATCCTCCTCCAGCTCAGCTTCGGGCACCTCTCAAGTTACCACTCGCCCGCCTGCCGCCACCACCAACACTAGCACCACAGCCGCTTCACTTGATCTGTCAGAGGAGTTATTTACACATCAGTTGGAAGAAATGAGTGATGCGCAACCATTATTGCCAGAGGATGTAGATAACAGGGATATGTCTCAGTCAGGCAGCATTACACACATGGACGTACGGTGTGATGATGATGATGTTGTACCCGCTGCTGCTTCCTTTGCTGAGTTGTCAGATACAAGTGAAGCGGTTGATGATGACGATGTGTCTGTGGATGTCACGTGGGTGCCCGCTCGAAGAGAAGAACAGGGGGAAAGTTCAGATGGGGAGACAGAGAGGAGGAGGAGATGATTTGAAAGCAGGGGGAGGTCGTCGCAGGAGCTAGTGGCAGTCAGACAGCATGTATCGGCACCCAGGGTCAGCCAGACAGCACGCCAATCAACGCATGCTGTTGCCACCACCAGAATGCCGTCATTGCAAAGCTCAGCAGTGTGGCATTTTTTTTGTGTGTCTGCCTCTGATAACAGCGATGCCATTTGCAACCTGTGCCAAAAGAAACTGAGTCGTGGGAAGTCCAACACCCACCTAGGTACAACTGCTTTGCGAAGGCACATGATCTCACATCACAAACGGCTTTGGGATCAACACATGATGAGTACAAGCAGCACAGAAACTCAAAGCCACCATCCTCCTCCTGGTCCAGCATCTTCAGCCACGTCAACCACTGATGTCCTCCTTGCCCCCTCTCAACCACCCGCCACTCCGCCTCTCACCTTCAGCAGTTCCTGCTCATCTGCCCACAGTCAGGTATCTGTCAAGGAAATGTTTGAGTGTAAGAAGCCAATGTCACAGAGTCACCCCCTTGCCCGGCGTCTGACAGCTGGCTTGTCGGAACTCTTAGCCCGCCAGCTTTTACCATACAAGCTGGTGGAGTCTGAGGCCTTCATAAAATTTGTAGCTATTGGGACACCGCAGTGGAAGGTACCCGGCGGAAATTTTTCTTCACAAAAGGCAATCCCCAACCTGTACTCTATTGTGGAAAGGGAAGTCATGGCATGTCTGGAACACAGTGTTGGGGCAAGGGTCCATCTGACCACTGATACCTGGTCTGCAAAGCACGGTCAGGGCAGGTATATCACGTACACTGCGCATTGGGTAAACCTGCTGACGGCTGCCAAGCATGGAATGCGTGGCTCTGCAGAGGAGTTGGTGACACCGCCACGACTTGCAGGCCGGCCTACTCCATCCTCTTCGCTAACCTCCTCAGCTGAGTCCTCTTCTGCTGCTGCTGCGTCTTGCTCCACATCAACTGCACCCCCCCAGCTCCCCAGGGGCTATTCCACATCCCGGATACGACAGTGTCACGCCGTCTTGGGGTTGACTTGCCTGAAAGCAGAGAGTCACACCGGACCAGCACTCCTGTCCGCCCTGAATGCACAGGTGGATCAGTGGCTGACCCCGCACCAACTGGAGATCGGCAAAGTGGTGTGTGACAACGGAAGCAATTTGTTGGTGGCATTGAATTTGGGCAAGTTGACACATGTGCCGTGCATGGCACATGTGTTGAATCTGATCGTACAATGCTTTGTGCATAAGTACCCAGGCTTACAGGACGTCCTCAAGCAGGCCAGGAAGGTGTGTGGCCATTTCAGGCATTCCTACACGGCCATGGCGCACTTTTCCGATATTCAGCGGCGAAACAACATGCCAGTGAGGTGCTTGATTTGCGACAGCCCGACACGTTGGAATTCAACACTCCTAATGTTTGACCGCCTGCTCCAAAAAGAAAAAGCTGTCAACGAGTATTTGTATGACCGGGGTGCTAGGACAGCCTCTGCGGAGCTGGGTATTTTTTGGCCGCGTTACTAAACGCTCATGCACAATGGCTGTAGGCTCATGCGTCCTTTTGCGGAGGTGACAAACCTGGTCAGTCAAACCCAAGGCAACATCATCGACCTCATCCCATATGCGTTTTTTCTGGAGCGTGCCCTGCGAAGAGTGCTGGATCAGGCCGTAGATGAGCATGAAGAGGAAGAGTTGTGGTCACCATCACCACCAGAAGCAGCCTTGTTGTCGTTGATTGCTGGACCTGCGGCAACGCAGAGAGAGGAGTATGAAGAAGAGGAGTCAGAGGAGGAAGGTGGCTTTGAGGAGGTGGAAGACCAACCACAGCAGGTGTCCCAGGGGGCTTGTTGTCACCTTTCGGGGACCCTTGGTGTTATACGTGGCTGGGTGGAGGAAGAGACCTTCAATGACGTCAGTAAGGACAAGGAACAGGACATGGCTAGCTTGGTATCCAACCTTGTGCAAATGGGGAGTTTGCGGTTGTGCAAATGGACTGTTTGCGGTTGTTTGCGGTGCGTTAAACGGGGAGTTTGGTCTGTCACTGTGAAGCGGGCGTAACCCTTACATTACCTGATCGATACAACATCATACCTGATGTTTTAAAGCACGTTATTCCAAACAATTTAGGAATGTTAGGTGATTTATGCCCTTTATGGATTAAAACCCGACTCTGCATCAACTACGTAATTTTCCATGGGAGTTTTGCCATGGATCCCCCTCCGGCATGCCACAGTCCAGGTGTTAGTCCCCTTGAAACAACTTTTCCATCACTATTGTGGCCAGAAAGAGTCCGTGTGGGTTTTAAAATTTGCCTGTCTATTGAAGTCTATGGCGGTTCGCCCGGTTCGCGAACATTTGCAGAAATTCGCGCTCGCCGTCCGCGAACGGAAAATTTTATGTTCGCGACATCTCTACTAACTATATAACCTACACTACACCCTCCACTGGACCCTATCTGCTACAATATGCCCTAACTAACGTACACTATCTAACACTAACTATCTGGATTATATATTTAAACTAACTATCTCTATAACCTACACTACACCATGCACTGAACCCTATCAGCTATTCAGCTACACAATTCCCTATTACTATCTAACACTAACTATCAGGATTATTTATATGCGATTTGGAATGTAATTTGAAAAAGCACAGCACAGTATTCAAGCTCCTATCTCTCTCACATAAAACTCCACAAAATGGCTGCTGGGGAGTGTCTTAATTTATATAGTGAAGGGGTAGGCAACTTTTCTATTGGTTGCAAGGGATGTTGCTAAGCTGTGACAAAGCCTTCTCATTGGCTCACAAGCTAGAAGAAGGGAGGGATGATTACCTGATGTGTACTATATTCAAAATATTCGCGAATTATCGAAGTGCTGATATTCGCGATAAAAATTTGTATTATGAATATTCACGCTCAACACTAGTATTTAGTATCACTGTAATCGTACTGACCCAGAGACTAAAGTTATTATGTTATTTATGCCAAAAAAGGTAAAAAATTTGTATTACTGTTAGGCCCCTTTTAACACAGGCGAGAATTCACCTCACGCATTGCACCCACACTAATTCCGGACCCATTCACTTCAATGGGGCTGTTCAGATGAGCGGTCATTTTTCACGCATCACTTGTGCGTTGCGTGAAAATCGCAGCATGTTCTACACTGCGTGCAGAATTATTAGGCAAATGAGTATTTTGACCACATCATCCTCTTTATGCATGTTGTCTTACTCCAAGCTGTATAGGCTCGAAAGCCTACTACCAATTAAGCATATTAGGTGATGTGCATCTCTGTAATGAGAAGGGGTGTGGTCTAATGACATCAACACCCTATATTAGGTGTGCATAATTATTAGGCAACTTCCTTTCCTTTGGCAAAATAGGTCAAAAGAAGGACTTGACAGGCTCAGAAAAGTCAAAAATAGTGAGATATCTTGCAGAGGGATGCAGCACTCTTAAAATTGCAAAGCTTCTGAAGCGTGATCATCGAACAATCAAGCGTTTCATTCAAAATAGTCAACAGGGTCGCAAGAAGCGTGTGGAAAAACCAAGGCGCAAAATAACTGCCCATGAACTGAGAAAAGTCAAGCGTGCAGCTGCCAAGATGCCACTTGCCACCAGTTTGGCCATATTTCAGAGCTGCAACATCACTGGAGTGCCCAAAAGCACAAGGTGTGCAATACTCAGAGACATGGCCAAGGTAAGAAAGGCTGAAAGACGACCACCACTGAACAAGACACACAAGCTGAAACGTCAAGACTGGGCCAAGAAATATCTCAAGACTGATTTTTCTAAGGTTTTATGGACTGATGAAATGAGAGTGAGTCTTGATGGGCCAGATGGATGGGCCCGTGGCTGGATTGGTAAAGGGCAGAGAGCTCCAGTCCGACTCAGACGCCAGCAAGGTGGAGGTGGAGTACTGGTTTGGGCTGGTATCATCAAAGATGAGCTTGTGGGGCCTTTTCGGGTTGAGGATGGAGTCAAGCTCAACTCCCAGTCCTACTGCCAGTTTCTGGAAGACACCTTCTTCAAGCAGTGGTACAGGAAGAAGTCTGCATCCTTCAAGAAAAACATGATTTTCATGCAGGACAATGCTCCATCACACGCGTCCAAGTACTCCACAGCGTGGCTGGCAAGAAAGGGTATAAAAGAAGAAAATCTAATGACATGGCCTCCTTGTTCACCTGATCTGAACCCCATTGAGAACCTGTGGTCCATCATCAAATGTGAGATTTACAAGGAGGGAAAACAGTACACCTCTCTGAACAGTGTCTGGGAGGCTGTGGTTGCTGCTGCACGCAATGTTGATGGTGAACAGATCAAAACACTGACAGAATCCATGGATGGCAGGCTTTTGAGTGTCCTTGCAAAGAAAGGTGGCTATATTGGTCACTGATTTGTTTTTGTTTTGTTTTTGAATGTCAGAAATGTATATTTGTGAATGTTGAGATGTTATATTGGTTTCACTGGTAAAAATAAATAATTGAAATGGGTATATATTTGTTTTTTGTTAAGTTGCCTAATAATTATGCACAGTAATAGTCACCTGCACACACAGATATCCCCCTAAAATAGCTAAAACTAAAAACAAACTAAAAACTACTTCCAAAAATATTCAGCTTTGATATTAATGAGTTTTTTGGGTTCATTGAGAACATGGTTGTTGTTCAATAATAAAATGAATCCTCAAAAATACAACTTGCCTAATAATTCTGCACTCCCTGTATATTCTGTGTTTTCCACACAATGCAGGCCCCATAGAAATGAATGGGGATGCGTGATTTTCACGCATGGTTGCTAAGGAGACAAAGGATGAGTTACCCGGGACCCCATTTACGTTATTATTTTTCACCTGGCTGGAAAAGGACCTTCAGTGACATCATCGCGCTCACCACGTGGTAAGTGCGGTGATGTCAGTGCAGGTCCTGCTGAATGAAGATAGAAGAACCTGGTGAGCGCGATGACGTCACCGAAGGTCCTTTTCTAGCCAGGTCCTGCAAGAAGAAGAAGAAGAAGAAAGAAGACGAGCCCGGCTGCGTGATCAAGTGGATGAGGTGAGTTACATTTTTAAATTTTTTTTTAAACCCCACAATGGACCTTTCACTTAGCATTTTGAATTATAGAATGCTATTATTTTCCATTATAACCATGTTATAATGGAAAATAATAAAATATACAGAACACTGATCCCAAACCCGAACTTCAGTGAAGAAGTCCGGGTTTAGGTCTGGGTACCACAGTCAGTTTTTTATCACGCGCGTGCAAAGCGCATTGCACCCGCGCGATAAAAACTAAACATCAGAACGCAATCGCAGTCAAAACTGACTGCAATTGCGTACCTACTTGCACGATTTTCCCTGATCGCAGACGCAAGTAAATTATGTGTACCTGAAAATTGGACCATTAAAAACTAAAACGTGTCCCGCAAAAAACAAGCACTTATATGAGTACACTGGCACAAAAATAAAAATGTGATAACTCTTGGAAGGCGACAAAAAATAAAATAAAAAAATTACTTGGTCTTTAATTCCTTCAACCCTTGGCCAGTTTTCACCTTCCTGCCCAGGCTATTTTTTGCAAATCTGACATGTCACTTTATGTGGTAATAACTTTAAAAACGCTTTTACTTATAGTAAAAACGCTTTTACTTATACAGGCCATTCTGAGACTGTTTTCTCATCACATATTGTACTTCATGACAGTGGTAAAAATGAGTCAAAAAATGTCACTTTTATTTATAAAAAAAATACTAAATTTACCAAAAATTGGGAAAAAGTAGCAAATTTTCAAATTTCTATTTCTCTACTTTTATAATGGATAATAATACCTCCAAAAAAGTAATTACTTTACATTCCCCATATGTCTACTTCATGTTTGGATCATTTTGAAAATTACATTTTATTTTTTTGCGACGTTAGAAGGCTTAGAAGTTTAGAAGCAAATCTTGAAATTTTTAAGAACATTTCCAAAACCCCAATTTTTTCAGGACCAGTTCAGTTATGAAGTCACTTTCTGGGGCTTACATATTAGAAACTACACATAAATCACCCCATTTTAGAAACTACACCACTCAAGCTATTCAAAACTGATTTTACAAACTGTGTTAACCCTTTAGGTGCCCCACGAGAATTAAAGGAAAATGGGAATGAAATTTCTAAATTTCACGTTTTTTAGCAGATTTTAAATTTAAATTTCTTTTTTCTGCAACAGCCAAACAAAGCTCAAAATCCATTACCCTGAATCTGGAGTTTACAGAAACACCCCATGTGTGCTCAAAAACTGATGTATGTTAGTACAGCAGGCTTCAGAGTGCAAGGAGCACCATAGGGTAATTGGGAGCTATGACGCATGTAAAGACACACTGAGGTGGCCCTACAATGGAAATCCCCAAAAAGTCACCCCATTCTGGAAACTACACCCCTCAAGGAATATTTGCTTTAAACCCACATTTTTCACTTTCACAAGTGGTAACAGGACAAGATGCATCGCAAATTTTGTTCCCCATTTCCCCCCGAATACATCAACACCCCATATGTGCTCATAAAATTATGTATGGGTGTATGGCAGGGTTCAAAAGGGAAGTAGCGCCATAGGGCTTTTGGAAGACAGATTTTGCAGTATTGGCTTTTGGGAGCTATGTTGCATATAAAGACACCCTGAGGTACCCCTAGAGTGGAAACCCCCAAAAAGTGACCCCATTCTGGATAAAAAACACCCCTCAAGGTATATTTCAAGATGTGTAGTGAGAACTTTGTCCTCAAAGCTGATTCATGGAATTGGCTTTGAAAATTAAAAATTTAACTTTTTTCCAGAAAAATTAAATTTAGGCCCAAATTTTTCACTTTCACAAGGGGGAACTGGAGAAAACGTACCACCCAATTTATTGCCCATTTTCTCCTGATTACAGCAATCCCCCATATGTGCTTGTATACTGCTATATGGGTGTACCACAGGGGTCAGAAGGAAAGGAGCACCAAATGGCTTTTGGAAGGCAGATTTCACCGGAATAATTCACAGGCACCATCTTGCAATTGAATACACCCTGAGGTACCCCTAGAGTGGAAACCCCCAAAAACTCACACCTTTCCGGAAACTACACTCCTCAAGGAATATTTCAAGGTGTGTAGTGAGCACTTTGACCCATCAGGCGTTTCACAGAATTAGGAAACACTTGGCTGTAAAAAAGAAAAACTACAATTTTTTTTCCCCAGAAAAAGTTGCTTTACACCCACATTTTTCACTTTCACAAGGGGGAACAGGACAAAATGCACCCATGTTTCCAATTTCCCCCCGAATATGCCAACACCCCATATGTGCTCAAAAAATGATGTATGGGGGCGCACAGCAGGCTTCAGAGTGCAAGGAGCACCATATGGCGTCAGGAGAGCCGATATAGCTGGAATGGTAATTGGGAGCTATGTCGCATGTGAAGACACCCTAAGGAGGCCCTACAGTGGAAACCCCCAAAAAGTCACCCCATTCCAGAAACTACACCCCTCACAGAATATTTCAAGGTGTGTAGTGAGAACTTTGACCCATCGGGCGTTTCACAGATTTAGGAAACGCTTGGCTGTGAAAAAAAAAATTATAATATTCTCTCCAGGGAAAAAGTTGCTTTACACCCACATTTTTCACTTTCACAAGGGGTAACAGGACAAAATTCACCCCACATTTTGTTCCCTATTTATATCACGGTCGGCGTGGCTATCACATACGTGACACAGAGGGAGGGAACGAGGAAGGCCCTGCCCAAGTGAGAGGGAAGATGGTGACCCCTGACTCACCTGGCGGCTGGCACCTGGCTGCCCTGACGTCCCTAGACGGGTTCCTCACCCGTACGCCAATCACGTGCCTAAAGCCCTGGCTTTCCCTGAGCTGAGCCCTAGGTAGTGAACAGGGCGATGGGAACACTAGTCCGCACCACTAACTCTAAGGGAAAACACCAAGGGGAGGACAGACAACACAGACTCAACATATATTCCCAGGTGGACGACAACAGGAGACAACAATAAGCCCAACAGGGATCCGGAGGGTAGCACTCAGGAACGACAACCAGGATTAACCACTCCAGTGGGTCAGTATAGATGTCCAGGCAGGAAGCTCTATAACTGGCAACTAGAGAAGTGTGAGGGGAGAATATAAGGAGGTAGGGAGTGGCAGACAAGAAACAGCTGAGGAGGAGAAGCTACGGATCCCTGAGAGAGAAAAAAAGGATAGCAAGGCAAACACAGAAAACAATCACTAAGAAACACCGTGATCTTTAGATATAGAGCGCGCAGCCACCCGCTGCGACTTCCTGACCCCGGGTATAACGGAGTCAGACGTGGCTCTTGATACCCTCGTGACAGTACCCCCCCTTTCACGAGGGGCCTCCGGACACTCAGGACCAGGTCTCTCCGGATGAGAGGCATGGAAAGTCTGAATTAACCTGTTGGCGTTTACCTCTGACGCTGGAACCCACATTCTTTCCTCGGGACCGTAACCCCTCCAATGCACCAGATACTGAAGAGAGCGGCGGACCCGACGAGAATCAACAATTCTGGCTATTTGAAACTCCAGATTACCAGCCACAATGACAGGAGGAGGTGGCAGCGGCGATGGTTCTAGAGGTGGAACATACTTCTTGAGTAACGATTTATGGAAGACGTTATGGATCTTAAAAGTCTGAGGTAGCTCCAGGCGAAAAGCCACAGGGTTAATGACGGCTACTATTTTATAGGGACCAATGAACCTAGGACCCAGTTTCCAAGAAGGAACCTTCAACTTAATATTCCTAGTAGACAACCACACATAGTCATTCACTCCTAGGTCCGGACCTGGCGACCGTTTCTTATCGGCCATGCATTTATATTTACCACTCATCTTTTTCAAGTTAACTTGCACCTTCTGCCATACCGATGAAAGAGATGAAGAAAACCTTTCCTCTTCGGGAACCCCAGAAGACCCCCCCTCTTTGAAAGTACAAAATTGGGGATGAAAACCGTATGCACCAAGGAATGGTGACTTGCCAGTGGACTCCTGATAATGATTATTTATGGCAAACTCAGCTAACGGTAAATATGATGACCACAACTCTTGGTTTTCAGACACAAAACACCTTAAATATGTTTCTAGGTTTTGGTTGGTACGCTCAGTCTGTCCATTCGACTGAGGATGGAAAGCTGAGGAAAAGGACAAGTGAACCCCCAAACGGGAACAAAAAGCTTTCCAAAACTTAGAAATAAACTGGGTTCCCCGATCCGAAACCACATCGGAAGGGACCCCGTGAAGCTTCACGATTTCACTGATAAACACCTGAGCGAGAGTTTTAGCATTAGGAAGTGCGGGTAGCGCAATAAAGTGTACCATTTTGCTAAACCTGTCTACTACTACCAAGATAACTGTTTTACCCGCCGACAACGGTAAGTCAGTGATGAAATCCATTGACAGATGTGTCCATGGCCTATTGGGGATGAAAAGTGGCAATAAAGACCCTGCTGGACGTGTATGAGAGACTTTCACGCATGCACAAGTAGAACAAGTAGACACGAAATCCATTACATCCTGACGCAACCTTGGCCACCAAAAACGACGAGATAAAAGCTCCAAGGTTGCTTTACTACCCGGGTGTCCAGCAAGTGCCGAATTATGATGTTCTTTTAATAATTCAAGACGCAGGTTTAACGGTACAAACAATTTCTCTGAGGGGCAAGAGGCCGGGGCGTCCCCCTGAGCCTCTAACACTTTTCCCTCTAGAACAGAGTGTACAGCAGAGACAACCACTCCTCTTTGTAAAATAGGTACCGGATCACAAACATTACCCCCTCCAGGGAAACTACGAGATAATGCGTCTGCCTTGGTATTTTTTGCCCCAGGACGATAGGTGATTACAAAGTTAAATCTGGTAAAGAATAGCGACCACCTAGCTTGTCTAGGGGTGAGACGCTTAGCCGATTCTCGGTACAGAAGGTTCTTGTGATCCGTAATCACCGTGACGGGGTGGATTGCTCCCTCTAAGAAGTGACGCCACTCTTCAAGCGCCAGTTTAATCGCCAACAGTTCCCTATTTCCAATATCATAATTCTTCTCCGCAGAAGATAATTTTTTGGAAAAGAAAGCGCAAGGACGCCATTTGCCAGGAGACGGACCCTGAGACAATACAGCTCCCACTCCCACCTCTGACGCATCTACCCCGACAATAAAAGGCTGGGAGACATCAGGTTGAATTAGAACAGGTGCCGAGGTAAACCTCTCCTTTAGAGAGGAAAATGCATCTTTAGCGGCGTCAGACCATTTGGAAAAATCCGTCCCCTTCCTAGTCATGTCGGTAAGGGGTTTAACGATCACTGAATAATTTTTAATGAACTTTCTATAGAAATTAGCGAAACCCAAAAACCGTTGTAGGGCTTTAAGGTTCTCAGGAAGATCCCAATCTAAAATTGCCTGGACCTTCCCAGGATCCATGCGGAAACCTGAAGCAGATAATAGATATCCCAGGAACTGTAATTCCTGAACAGCGAAGACACATTTTTCAATTTTCGCATATAATTTATTTGGCCGTAGGACCTGCAGTACTTGCCTGACATGCACCTCATGTGTTTTCAGATCAGCCGAATAAATTAAGATATCATCTAGGTATATGACTACAAACCTGCCGATGAGATGACTAAAAATATCATTAACGAAATGTTGGAAGACAGCAGGGGCATTGGTCAGACCGAAAGGCATAACTAGATTTTCATAATGCCCCTCAGGGGTGTTAAAAGCTGTCTTCCACTCATCCCCTTCCCTGATACGAATCAGATTGTAGGCCCCCCTAAGATCAAGTTTGGAGAACCACTTAGCACCCGCAATCTGATTAAAAAGGTCAGGAATGAGAGGAAGAGGGTATGGGTCATGGATGGTTATCTGGTTTAACTCACGGAAATCTAAGCAAGGACGCAGGCCCCCATCTTTCTTTTTAACAAAGAAAAACCCTGCAGCCACGGGTGAAGAAGAGGGTCTGATGTGTCCCTTAGCCAGACTCTCGGAGATATAATCTTTCATGGCTTGTCTCTCGGGACCCGAAAGATTATACAACCTGGACTTGGGTAATTTTGCCCTGGGAATCAGGTTAACCGGGCAATCATAAGGACGATGAGGTGGTAGTTTCTGACAACCCTTTTCAGAAAAAACGTCCTCAAAGTCCGAAATAAATGTAGGTAGGGAAGCTATGGAGGCGATTAAGCAATTGTTATTTAAGCAATTCTCTCTGCAATGCTCACTCCACTCCAATATCTCCCTGGCCTGCCAATCCACCACTGGATTGTGCGCTACCAACCAGGGAAGACCTAATACCACCGGAGAGGGAAGGCCCTCCAGAACGTAACATGAAAGACACTCATTATGGTGGTCCCCTATCCGAAGGTGTAAATTACGAACAATGTGGGTGAGGTTTCTCTGAGACAGAGGAGCAGAATCTATAGCGAATACGGGAATAGGTCTCTGCAGCGTACAGAGAGACAAACCCATAGTGCGGGCAAAATGGGCATCAATCAAGTTTACCCCTGCTCCACTGTCTAGAAAAACAGAAATAGACTCCGTCTTAACACCAAAAACAATGACCGCTGGTAACACAAATTGAGATGTTCGTATGGAGGAAACGTATACCCCCCGGCTGACATCCTCCGCACAGCCCGGGGTTAGTAGTTTTCCGACGGTCTTTTGTTTTTGAGAAAGGAGGGACAGACATTAATGAAATGAC
Source organism: Bufo bufo (assembly GCF_905171765.1). Classification (NCBI taxonomy): domain Eukaryota; kingdom Metazoa; phylum Chordata; class Amphibia; order Anura; family Bufonidae; genus Bufo; species Bufo bufo. Next base: position 342,925,902 of record NC_053389.1, read on the forward strand.
CCCTCCCCCCACAGAAAAAACAAGCCCCCCCCCCCCCTACGGCGAACCTCGGGAGGACGGACCTGACGAGAAGTTCCGCCTAGCTGCATAGGCTCATCTAAGTCAGTACAGGCTGACTGTTGCTTGGGAGAGGTAACCAATTGCTCCGGAATTTTCGATCTCTCCCTAAGACGTCTATCTATTCTGATAGAGAGGGACATAACAGCATCAAGGGAAAGGGGGGTCTCATACAGCGCCAGTGCATCCTTAACCCTTTCAGATAACCCAGAGCAGAACTGACTCCTGAGAGCCGGGTCGTTCCACTGAGTATCCGTAGCCCACCTACGGAACTCTGAGCAATATTCCTCTGCTGACCGATCTCCCTGTAGGAGTCTCCGTAACTTCGACTCAGCCAGGGCGACTCGGTCAGGGTCATCATATATGAGACCCAAAGCCCCAGAAAATCCCTCCACTGACCGAAGAACCTGAGAACCAGGGGGTAACGAGAACGCCCAAGATTGCGGATCCCCCTGAAGCAGGGAAATGACAATCCCTACCCGCTGTTCTTCATGACCTGAGGAGTAAGGGCGCAACTTAAAATATAATTTGCAGGCCTCACGGAACGTCGCAAATTTGTCCCTTCCCCCAGAAAATCTGTCGGGAAGAGCAACCTTGGGTTCAGTGACAACCTGGTTACCCATAGCAACCGCTGGGGGTGCGGTCTGCTGCATTTGCTGCTGTTGTTGGAGAACAGACGCCTTCAATCCTGCCACCTCCAAAGACAGGCTTTGAAGCTGTTCTACCAAGGCATCAATAGGATCCATATTGGATTCTAAGTAGAGAGAGAAAAAAAAAAACAACAAACAAAAAATTATAATTTTTTTTTATTTTTATTTTTTTCTCAAAAAGTAAGGGCCAGTTATAATATCACGGTCGGCGTGGCTATCACATACGTGACACAGAGGGAGGGAACGAGGAAGGCCCTGCCCAAGTGAGAGGGAAGATGGTGACCCCTGACTCACCTGGCGGCTGGCACCTGGCTGCCCTGACGTCCCTAGACGGGTTCCTCACCCGTACGCCGATCACGTGCCTAAAGCCCTGGCTTTCCCTGAGCTGAGCCCTAGGTAGTGAACAGGGCGATGGGAACACTAGTCCGCACCACTAACTCTAAGGGAAAACACCAAGGGGAGGACAGACAACACAGACTCAACATATATTCCCAGGTGGGCGACAACAGGAGACAACAATAAGCCCAACAGGGATCCGGAGGGTAGCACTCAGGAACGACAACCAGGATTAACCACTCCAGTGGGTCAGTATAGATGTCCAGGCAGGAAGCTCTATAACTGGCAACTAGAGAAGTGTGAGGGGAGAATATAAGGAGGTAGGGAGTGGCAGACAAGAAACAGCTGAGGAGGAGAAGCTACGGATCCCTGAGAGAGACAAAAAGGATAGCAAGGCAAACACAGAAAACAATCACTAAGAAACACCGTGATCTTTAGATATAGAGCGCGCAGCCACCCGCTGCGACTTCCTGACCCCGGGTATAACGGAGTCAGACGTGGCTCTTGATACCCTCGTGACAATTTACCCCCGAATATGCCAACACCCCATATGTGCTCAAAAAGTGATGTATGGGCGCATGGCAGGGCTCTAGAGTCAAACAGCTAAATATGCATTTAGCTGACCTGAATTGGCAGACATGGATTTTAGGTGCCATGTCACATTAAATAAATTACTGAGGTCCCCAGAAATGAAAAACCTACAGAAGTGAACCCATTTCGGAAAAAGCACCCCTGTATGAACATTTCAAGTGGTAGAAAGGGTACTTTTCAGAAAACAGGTGTCTCACAGAAGACAGAAATACTTGAGAAAGCATTTCAAATCACACATTTGTGAAAATAAATTTATTACTGGCAGACCCCAATTGTTTTCCACAAGGGGTTAAAGGAGAAAATGCACCCCAGGTTGTGTTCCCCATTTTCTCCCCATTCAGGAAATACCCCATATGTGCTTGTAGCCTGCTGTATGGGCGCACAGCAGGCAAACTGCAAAATATGAATTTTGCGGACAGGCCTGAATTGGCAGACATGGATTTTAAGTGCCGTGTCGCATTAAATAAATTCCTGAGGTCCCCAGAAATGAAAAACCCCAAGAAGTGACCCCATTTTGGGAAAAGATCCCCCGTACGAACATTTTAAGTGGTAGAAAGGGTACTTTTAAGCAAACAGGTGTCTCACAGAAGGCAGAAATACTAGAGAAAGGATTTCAAAGCACACATTTGTAAAAATGAAAAACTACTAGCAGACCACAATTTTTTCACTTTCAGAAGGGGTTAAAGGAGTAAATGCACCCCAGTATATGTTCCTCATTTTCTCCCCTTTTTGAAAACACCCCATATGTGCTTGTAGCCTGCTGTAAGGGCACACAGCAGGGCTCTAGAGGCAAGGTGCAAATATAGATTTTGCAGGCCTGAATAAACAGACATGAATTTTAGGTGCCATGTCGCATTTAAAAAATTCCTGAGGTCCCCAGAAATTACAAAACCCCAAGGAGTGACCCTATTTTGGAAATTGCACCCCTGTATGAACTTTTTAAGTGGTGGACAGGGCACTTTTGACCTAACAGTTGTCTCACAGAAAAGAATATGCAGTGGTTGTTGGAAAGTGGGTATGCAAGCAAGGTGGACTAAATCCGAGATATTGAAATATTACAGGGAGCATAAAGGATAAAATTAATAATCCATGGATGAGTGGTAGGTTCAGAAACAATCGTTTATGCATATGCCAGGTTATCAGGGCAGGTGTCGCACTGATAAATGGTGTCCTTTCGTATTCCCCTTTTGTAACAAACCTGGCATCTTTTTGTGTCTTCCCCCTCTTCGATGTTTGTGGGACTTCACCAGAGAAATGTTGTCCTGGTAAGACACGGGCACCATGACCTCCTGAAGTACTCGGGCCCTCCCCTTCCTGACATTTGAAAATTAGGGCCTTTATCAGGGGCGGATTAAGTGCATGATAGGCCCGGGCCTGTCTACCCAACTTGGGCCCCTCCCTCCATTTTAGTTTTTGTTTTTTTTGTATGAAGAGGCTGCGGTGCTTCATGAGCGCCACAGTCTCTTCCTAGGCCATATGACATCTTCAGACTAAAAAAAATACCCCTAAATTTGGTCGCCAAATTTAAAATACATATAATTATAATAAAAAAGACATGGAGGAGAATACAGCACCACATACCTCTTACATCCAGTGACATCTCCTGTCATGTAGACCTTCTCTTTCCTCTTCTCCTCCATTTGACCCAGACCACCATGGCAAATTCTTTCAGCCACATCTCGTCTCTACAGTTTGTAACACAGACACGTTAAATTTCTCAATTTTTCCATCAACCTCCTCATCCTGGTGTTCCCACAGTGTCATCCTGCTGCCACTCCCAATACTGTGCCTGTTTTGCTCCCCAATGTCCAAGGTACTATACTGCTGAACAAATAGTGACCCTAATAGACATAATTGGAGTCATTTATAAAACTGGTGTAAAGTAGAACTGGATTTCCAAAAGAGCTGTCAAATATGAAAGGTGGAATCTGATTGGCTGCTATGGGCAACTAAGCCAGTTCTGCTTTACACCAGTTTGATAAATTACCCCAAATGTTCCTATAGTGTCCACAGCAGCTATAATGTCCCCTAGAGTGCCCCGAGTAATAATACCACCCTCTATTGTGCTCCAGGCAATATTCCCTGTATGTGCCTCCCCAATAGCAACACCCCCATATAGTAATTTCCACCACACTGCCCCATATAGTAATCCCCCCATAGTAATTTGCCCCACACAGTAATTTCCCCCAAACTGCCCCCATATAGTAATTTGCCCCCACACAGTAATTTCCCCTACATAGTAATTTTCCCCACACTGCCCCCACATAGTAATTTCCACCACTCTGCCCCCACCTAGTAATTTCCCCCACACTGCCCCCACATAGTAATTTGCCCCGACACTGCCCCACATAGTAATTTTCCCCCACATAGCAATTTCCCCACGCTGTCCCCGCATAGCAATTTCCCCACACTGTCCCACATAGCAATTTCCCCCACACTGCCCCCACATAGCAATTTCCCCCACACTGCCCCCACACAATAGTTTCCCCCACACTGCCCCCACATAGTAATTTGCCCCCACACTGCACCCACATAGTAATTTGTCCCCACATATAAATTACCCCACACTGTCCCCACATAGCATTTACCCCACACTGTCCCCACATAGCAATTTCCCCCACACTGGCCCCACACAATAGTTTCCCCCACACTGCCCCCACATAGTAATTTGCCCCCACACTGCCCCATATAGTAATTTGCCCCCACATAGTAGTTCCTCCCATAATAATTTGCCGCCACATAGTAATTTGCCCCCACATAGTAGTCCCTCCCATAATAATTTGGCCCCACACAGCCCCATATAGTAATTTTCCCCCATATAGTAGTCCCTCCCATAATAATTTGCCCCCACACTGCCCCCACATAGTAATTTGTCCCCACATAGCAATTTCCCCACACTGTCCCCACATAGCAATTTCCCCACACTGCCCCCACATAGTAATTTGCCCCCACACTGCCCCCACATAGTAATTTGTCCCCACATAGAAATTACCCCACACTGTCCCCACATAGCAATTTCCCCCACACTGCCCCCACACAATAGTTTCCCCCACATAGTAATTTGCCCCCACACTGCCCCATATAGTAATTTGCCCCCACATAGTAGTCCCTCCCATAATAATTTGCTCCCACACTGCCCCCACATAGTAATTTGCCCCCACACTGCTCCATATAGTAATTTGCCCCCACATAGTAGTCCCTCCCATAATAATTTGCCCCCACATAGTAATTTTCTCCTACATAGTAGTCCCTCCCATAATAATTTGGCCCCACACAGCCCCATATAGTAATTTGCCCCCACATAGTAGTCCCTCCCATAATAATTTGCCCCCACACTGCCCCCACATAGTAATTTGGCCTCACACAGCCCCATATAGTAATTTGTCCCCACATAGTATTCCCTCCCATAATAATTTGGCCCCACACAGCCCCCACATTCCCCCCCATGTACTCGATGTCTCTTCTCTAATATGTCCTTCTGTGTGTTTTCCCCCCCCCCACATGTCCCCCAAAGTAGGCACATGAAATAAAACATAAAAAAATGAAAAAAAATGAAAAGCTAAATACTCACCTATGTCCAGGGCCAGGCGCTTGCTCGCAGAGGAAGGCGGGATGAGCCTGCGCCGGGATTTCACTACCGCATAGGCCTCAGGCCTACTAGGCCTGAAGCCTATGGCGGTGATCAGCGATGGGACAGGGAGCTATGCGCTCCCGTGCCCCGCCGCAGTTTGTGTGCGTTCGGGTCGGCGTTGGGCCCCCCAGCGGTGCTGGGCCCGGGGCTGCGGACCCAAATGTCCCAATTGTAATCCGCCACTGGCCTTGATGACCACCACTTGAAACTGAAGGAAAGTTCCTATGTGGCCTGTAGTTCGAGGTAAAATGTACGCATTGTACATATCAACCCCTCCCATGTGCCTGTTGTAATCAAGGATGCAGTCTGGCTTGTTGACAGTGGTAGTGGTACCTCACAGTGGGGCAGGAGAACTGGTGTTTGTGTGAATGGTGGTCAGTACAAGGACATCTGATTTTTGTGCACTGTGCCGCAAGCCACAGTACCTCTGGCTTTTAGGAACATTAATAGGGGTATGCTGGTCTAAAAGTTATCCACATAGAGGTGGTAACCCTTATCTAGCAGTGGGTACAGTAAATCCCACACGATCTTCCCAGTAACTCCTAGGACGGGGGGCAATCTGGGGGTTGTATCCGGGAATCTTTCCCTTCATAAGTCCGGAACCTGTAGGTGTACCCGGAGGTACTCTCGCACAGCTTGTACGTTTCAATTCTGTACCGTGCCCGCTTGCTGGGCAGGTACTGGCGGAATTTAACCCTTTCTTTAAAATGTAATGTAAAGTGTAAAGTGACTCGTCTATGCTGGTTTCTTTTTCTGGGGTGAACACCTCTGTAAATGTGGAGTTGAGGTGCTCCAGGACTGGTCGTATTTATCATTATAATGTAGGAATTTCAAAATGGATTCAAACCTTGAGCGGGCCATATTGTAAACTGGAGTGTTGTACAAAACATCCAAACTCCAATATTGTCTCATTTCGTGTTTTTTTAATAGGCCAATATGTAGCAAGAGCCCCCAAAACATCATAATGTCAGCTGCATTTACTGGGGTCCAACCTAGGGGTTTAGCATATGAGGATGTCGGGTTTTGAGCAATAAACTGCAGGCCGTATAAATTTGTTTGGGTCACCCTCAAATTTATAAAATCGTCAGAGAAAAAGATTTTAAAAAAATCTATTTCTGTGAAGCCCGTGCAGTCCATTTGGATTCCAGAGTTTCCCACAAACTCTGGAATTTGGGGCTCATAATCCTTAGGCAGTGTGGTCCATAGGGGATCACTGGGGGGGGGCTACTTCATCTCTCCCGGGGCGTCTCCTTGAGGGTCTCTCCTCACCTGATGACGATGATGGAGGAGTAGAGGAAAGTGGCATCCTCTTCTCCCTCACTTGCAGACTCACTTTCAGAGGCAAGGATGGCGTATGCCTCTTCAGCAGAGTAAATTTTCTGGGATCAATGGAACATTTTTATTTTTATTGGTGTGTGTAAAGTGAAAAGTGTCTGGGGGGTGTATGTAGTGAGGGGGCTTGCAATAAATTTAAAATAAAATTCATGATAAAAAAAAAATAGAAAGAAAAGAGAAAAAGATAAGTGAAAGATAAGTGAAAGATAAAAATTTTGAAAAAGAAGGCTAAAAAAAAAAAAGAATGAAGCCTAGCACTGATTTCTTTTTTTACACAAAAAAAGCAACACAGAAACCCGAGCAGACGCTGTCAGTAATTTACAGTATTGACCTACGCTCAGCAGGTGCAGGACCCACTAAATCTAAACTAGTAAACTAGTACTAACTAAAATTGACTTATAACTAGCTAGCACTAACAGATTTTTTTTTTTACAAAACAAAAGCAAAAAAAAAGCAGCACTGAAACCTGTGAAGACGCTGTCTGACCGACGCTCAGCAGGTGCAGGACCTACGCACGCAGACGGCACGTGCGTGGGTTCATAAATCTATACTAGTACTAACTAAAATTGATATATATGGATGTGTGTATGTGTATATGTGTGTATATATATATATATATATATATATATATATATATGTGTGTATATGTATATATATATATATATATATATATATATATATATATAGCTAGCTGGCACTAACTAAAAAACTAACTAAAAAACATAAGTGCTGATCAGCACTTGCCAGTCACAACTCACACACAGAAAAAGTGGTGCAGAGCTGGAAAAATACAAAAAATAAAGGCAAAAAACAAAACAAAAAGGACAGACTGGAGTCCACCGGGGAGGGGAGAGGGGGGGAAAGGGATAGGGACAGGGACAGAGACAGGGAATGGGGATCTGAAACTGCTGCAGATGAGCAAAACAAAATCACTGCAGCTGTTCCAGATGCTCTTCTTCTAAGAGCAGTGAAAAGCAGTGATTTATGTGATAGTACCACAAGTCCCAGCCGACAACGAGCAGCACAGAGGGGCACAGGTCCTCTCTGCAAGCAGTCACCAAGCTAGAATGGCTGCCGGCAGAGAGGCACCAACTGTTCTTTTCAACTGTATGGCACTGCCATTGGCTGGAGTGTTGTTCCAGCCTATCGCAGTGCTGGGAGGGGACACTGATGTCCCCTCTCTGACCTCGGAGGTGACATGATGGGCTGATGTTATCAGCCCCAAACACCTCCAACCAAGCCCACCTGTAGCTCCACAGATTGGATAACTGTATAATAGCGCCACCATTGGCTGGAGCGTTGTTCCAGCCAATCGCAGCGCTGGGAGGGGACACCTGTATCTGGTGTCCCCTCCCTGACCTAGGAGGTGACATCGACTGATGTAATCAGCCCCTGCCACCTCTAGCCAAGCCCCCCTGTAGCATCATGCCATTGCCGACACTGATATGGGCTGGTCACTAACCAGCCAATCGCAGTGATCAGGGCTGCATGGGGGTGGAAAAACTCCTCCTCGCCTTCAGCTAAGATGGCTGCCTGCCAATTAGTGTAGCCATTTTATTCCGGTCACCACGCAATGTGGCGCAGTGACCAGAGTTAACCATGACGTACTATTACGTCAAGATGCGGGAACGCACTGACTTTCATGACGTAATAGTACGTCATGTGTCGGGAAGGGGTTAAGGCCCAAAACTGGCTGGTCACTTAGGGATTAAAGCACTACTTGATATTTATGGATTACCTTACTTTCTTGGATGGAACATAATGTATTTGGAACATACATCCTTCCTAAGATTTGATGTCATGTCCCTACGGTCCCAATTCAACTTTCTAACTCTTTCTTTAAGAACAAACTGAAGTTCTTTTCCTACCCCTTTCCGGACCTCTTCCGTACATGTGTGGCGGAAGTCCGTTCTTTACAAATGGTGCCTGATCTTGACAAATGGTGCCTGTCTTTCAGCTTTTTTAAACAGCAGGAACCCAGGGCTAATGTCTGTGGTCAGCAATGGAAGGGCTGAACCTGCTGGAGACCATCAGTCTTTTTACAGGTACAGATCTTGTAGAGTTAACACACATGCTTTATGAAACGTGCTATTTAACCCCTTAAGGACTCAGCCCTATTTCACCTTAAGGACTTGGCCATTTTTTGCAAATCTGACCAGTGCTGATAACTTTAAAATGCTTTGACTTATCCAAGCCATTCTGAGATTGTTTTTTTTTGTCACATATTGTACTTCATGACACTGGTAAAAAAAAAAATTTTTACATAAAAAAATGCATAATTTACCAAAAATTGGGAAAAATTTGCAAATTTCAAAGTTTCAGTTTCTCTACTTCTGTAATACATAGTAATACCCCCAAAAATTGTGATGACTTTACATTCCCCATATGTCTACTTCATGTTTGAATTATTTTTGGAATGATATTTTATTTTTTGGGGATGTTACAAGGCTTAGAAGTTTAGAAGCAAATCTTGAAATTTTTCAGAAATTTACAAAAACCCAATTTTTAGGAACCACTACAGCTCTGAAGTCACTTTGCAAGGTTTACATAATAGAAACCACCCTAAAATGACCCCATTCTATAAACTACACCCCTCAAGGTATTCAAAACTGATTTTACAAACTTCGTTAACCCTTTAGGTGTTGCACAAGAGTTATTGCCAAATGGGGATGAAATTAGAAAATTTCATTTTTTGGCCTAATTTTCCATTTTAACCCATTTTTTCCACTAACAAAGCAAGGGTTAACAGCCAAACAAGACTGTATCTTTATTGCCCTGACTCTGCCGTTTACAGAAACACCCCATATGTGGCCGTAAACTGCTGTACACCCACACAGCGGGGCGTAGAGTGAAAGGTGCGTTTGGTTTTTAGAAGGCAGATTTTGCTGGACTGGTTTATTTACACCATGTCCCATTTGAAGCCCCCCTGATGCACCCCTAGAGTAGAAACTCCATAAAAGTGACCCCACCTAAGAAACTACACCCCTCAAGGTATTCAAAACTGATTTTACAAACTTTGTTAACTCTTTAGGTGTTGCACAAGATTTAATGGAAAATAGAGATACAATTTCAAAATTTCACTTTTTTGGCAGATTTTCCATTTTTATATATTTTTTTTCAGTTACAAAGCAAGGGTTAACAGCAAAACAAAACTCATTATTTATGGCCCTGATTCCCCATATGTGGTCGTAAACTGCTGTACGGGCACACGGCAGGGCGCAGAAGGAAAGGAATGCCATACGGTTTTTGGAAGGCAGATTTTGCTGGACTGTTTTTTTTGACACCATGTCCCATTTGAAGCTCCCCTGATGCACCCCTAGAGTAGAAACTCCAAAAAAGTGACCACATTTTAGAAACTACGGGATAGGGTGGCAGTTTTGTTGATACTAGTTTAGGGTACATATGATTTTTGGTTGCTCTATATTACACTTTTTGTGCGGCAAGGTAACAAGAAATAGCTTTTTTTGGCACTTTTTTTTTATCTACAACATTCATCTGACAGGTTACATCATGTGGTAATTTTATAGAGCAGGTTGTCACGGACGCGGCGATACCTAATATGTATACAATTTTTTTTATTTATGTAATTTTTACACAATGATTTCATTTTTAAAACAAAAAAAAGTTTTAGTGTCTCCATAGTCTAAGAGCCATAGTTTTTTCAGTTTTTGGGCGATTATCTTATGTAGGGTCTCATTTTTTGCGGGATGAGATGACAGTTTGATTGCACTATTTTGGGGTGCATATTTGATCGCTTGCTATTACACTTTTTGTGACGTAAGATGACAAAAAATGGCTTTTTTTACACCGTTTTTTTTTTTTTTTTTACGGTGGTCACCTGAGGGGTTAGCTCATGTGATATTTTTATAGAGCCGGTCGATACGGATGCGACGATACCTAATATGTATATATTTTTTTTATTTATATAAGTTTTACACAATGATTTCATTTTTGAAACAAAAAAAATCATGTTTTAGTGTTTCCATAGTCTAAGAGACATAGTTTTTTCAGTTTTTGGGCGATTATCTTGGGTAGGGTATGATTTTTGCGGGATGAGATGACGGTTTGATTGTTACAATTTTGGCGTACATGCGACTTTTTTGATCACTTTTATTACCTTTTTTGGGAAGTAAGGTGGGCAAAATTTCAATTTCATCATAGTTTTTTATTTTTTATTTTTATGGCGTTCACCGTTCAGGTAAAGTAACATGACCGTTTTATAGATCAGGTCGTTATGGACGCGGCGATACCAAACATGTGTAGGGAATTTTTTTTTTCATTTTTAATCAGTGATAAATGTGTTTTTAGATTTTTACTTTCTTTAACTTTTTTTTTACTTTTTTTTGACCCAGACCCACTTGGTTCTTGAAGATTCAGTGGGTCTGATGTCTGTATAATACAGTACAGTACACTATATAGTGTTTTGTACTGTATTTTACTTACACTTTGTCTGAACAGATCTATGCCTTTAGCACAGATCTGTTCAGCACCATGGACAGCAGGATGCCTGAGAAGGCGTCCTATTGCCATGGGAACCTTCCCCGTCTGCTCAGTTGTGGCCACAACTGCGCAGATGGGGAAGGGTAAGGACTAGGGCTCCCTCCCTCTGTCACCCCATCCTGTCGGGGGGGCTGCAAAGGCACAGCAGCCCCCCGATGGGAGAGGGAGGGAGCTCCCGACTGTTAACCTGTGCTTTTCCATACCGCGGTCCGTACGGACCGCGGTATGGAAAGGGTTAAACGGCTGACATCGCATCACAGATGTCAGCCGTTTATACCAGGGTGTCAGCAATGTGCTGACACCCTGATATACCCACTAGACGCCAACGATTATTCAAGGGGAAGCGGGCGGGGGATCGCGATCCCGCCTGCCGCACCGCCCGCCTCCCGCACCGCCTTCAACACCCCCCCTGCACCTCCCGCCGCCATATCATCATTCAGGGGTGCAGGGGGGGTGACACATATATCATTTAGGCATATAAAAGTTTCTGATCCCCGCGGGATCAGAAACTGTAGAAAGCGCAGCAAACCGCAGGTCTGAATTGACCTGCGGTTTGTTGCGATCGCCGACATGGGGGGGTCACGGGACCCCCACGCGCATTTAGCCGAGGTGCCTGCTCAATGATTTGAGCCGGCACCTTGTTCCGATCACCGCCGGCCGAGCGGCAGTGATCGGAACAACACATGACGTACCGGTACGTCATGGGTCCTTAAGGACTCGGGAAACATGCCATACCGATACGTCATGCGTCCCTAAGGGGTTAAACTAAATGTGTTAAGCAAACACCTTTAATTGCTTTTCAGTGGTTTTTGTTTCAAGATAACGTGATGAGTTAAGAAATTGAGTTAAGAGTTTGTGTGTTAACCCTGCTACATCTGTATATTCCAATGTAGACCTGCAGGTGGCAGCACTATATTGGAATATACTGAATTTTCTATTTAGCAATGTGTTAATTGCCATTGGGGGGCTTTTTAAAAGATTTTTTTTTTTTAGGTAAAAAAAATCACCTTTTTACAAATTAAAAAAAATCTAAAAATTAAAATCACCTCCACTACACTAGAATAAAAATAAACAATACAAAAAATTAAACATTATAGACGTTGCTGTGTCCCCAAATGCCCATACTACTAAACTATAAAAATATTCATCCCATACGGCAAATGGCCTAATGAAAAAAAGGCCGATTTGCCATTTTTTGTTGCTTCATCTCCCCCAAAACATTGAATAAAAGGTGATCAAAAAGTCATATACAGTCCAATATGGTACCAATAAAAACTATTGATCATCCCACAACAAAATGTGCACTCAAACAGCTCCACAGACATAACTATAAAAAGTTATGGGGGTCAGACTATAGCGATGAAAACAATAATTTTTTTTCCAAAATAGTTTTTTTTTTGTTTTAGTAGTAAAATACAAAAAAAATAACTATATAAATGTGGTATCCTTGTAATCATTTTAACCCAGAAATGAAGTGCATGGGTCAGTTTTACTGTATATGGAATGCTGTAAAAACAAAACCCATAAAACTGTGGTGGGATTGCATTTTTTTCCAATTCCACCTTATGTGGATTTTTTTTCAGCTTCCCCCTTCTTTGTACGCAACAGTAAATGGTGCCTTTAGAAAGTCCAAGATGCAACAAGCAAAGGTATAAAAAGAAAGTTATGACTGGGAATGCATGGAGTAAAAAACGGAAAATCACAAGGTTCTGACGGGGTTAATACATATGGCTAGGTAAATGTTAATATTTTGCACACAATCTCTGTTAAAACATTTCAAGGGTCATGTGAGTCTGGATCTCCCAGATGTTTAGGCCTATTACCAAGCTATACTCCTGAGTACGTGTTTGGCTTTAGTTAGTGTGACTAGAAATTCACCCTGTACTGAAGTTGAACCTCGCTTACTAGGTGCTACAAATCTAAATTTATTATGGACACAGGGCCTACCGTACCACCCCAAGGGGTGTAATTACAACGGCCGCTCTAATAACTGGAATTCTATAAATACTAAACTAGAGCATTCCCTGATCCCATCACTGTTGGCCTTGGCATCCTCCATTCCATATGTTGTCATGGAGGCTAACTTTATTGTTGCATCTACAAAGTAGATAAAAAATAAAGTAAAAATCCATGAATTTCATATATGGGTTGTCTTTGAAGGTTACACTACGACCCTCAGTCCGATTTTTCCTTTAAAGCCCTATTGTTCATTCCCCGATCCCATCAACTGAAAACCAGTGCATGCTGCAACCAGGGGATCCCTTTTCTAATGGATCGAGGTTGCTGTGCCCTGATCATAACCAACTCAGGTGAGTGTCATTTTTTTCTAAAAATCTATCTAACCATGCGGTCTTGTCTATGAAGTGCTTCTGTTTATCTCTTTACTGATTGCTATTCCATGTTACTCGCCCGTGATGCATTTGGTCTATGGAATGAATTGGATATCATAAAAATCTTATCTCAGACTGATTTCCCACAACTCAACATTGAAGTCTACATAGCATCTGTCTTGGGAAAAAGATGTAGGAACCCAGTTTTCAGAGAAAGAGAGGAAATGTATATTTTTCATGTTGCAGATTTTTTCACTTGTCCACTTTGCTGCTGATGTCAAATGCTGCTGATTTTCTACCCACAATCAAGTAGTGGAAAAGGCCTTGTGTGGACATACCCTTAAAGGGGTTTCTAGGATTTACTTTTATATAGCCCTGTTATTGTTGAAGAATTAGACCTTATTATCAGTAAATCATGGATGTGTGCTGTCCTTGTTCTCTATGGACAGCACATCTACATATTTATGTTTTAACGTGGTCTTAGCACGGAAGCATGCTTTATTTTTGTAAATGTTTAAGGAACCATCATGCCCATCATAGTCTATGGGTCCGGGAAAAAGATGGATAGAACACAGACGCCATCCATGTTTCACAGACCATTTACAGGGGAAACTCTGAAAATAAATTTTCAGCTGTGCAGTGTCAGTGGAACACACCTGACACACACGGATCAAACACCGATACTTCACCAAAATCGTCATGGATTAATCACTTACCATGTTATCACGGATTTCATCATGGACACGGATGTGTGAATAAGGCCTTAGGCTGTGTTCACATCGGCGCTATTTCTTTGTATTGTTCTGTTCCATTTTAGGAGCACTGGAGCAGAACAATAAAAGTAACGGAAGCATGTTTGATTATAATAGGGTCCACAGTTTTTTTTTTTTTAACAGAATCTAAAACAGTTTCTAACTCAAATATGCAGATAGCCTAAGAGAGCTTTGCAACTTTCTTAAAATTCTCCAGTCTCCCTCCTTACGATGTCCACTGAAATTAGTGCTACTGTGTATAAACATTAGCAACAGGTCCGAATCCAGACCGCCCCCCCCAAATAATATATGCAGTGTACAGGACACCCATATGTGTATACACGCTTCAATGGAACATATGCATGTTGTGTGGATGTCTCATACATTGTGGAGACAGTGAGGGAGGGGATCTGCAATATTGCCTGTTCACACATGGGACGACTTAAAAGTACTGTTGTTGGCAAATAACAGAGTGACAAGGATTTGTACAACAATTAAATAAAATAATTTAAATACGTTTTTCCAGTAACAATCTTTTTTTAAAAAAAATAATGGTCAGAAGGAGTTAAAAAATAATAATCATTACTCACTTCTACCGGTCCCTTGCTGTTCCAATGCTGCTCCAGTCTCCACTGCTTTTCACGTCCTGGTCCCAGATGTCAGGAAATGCCAATCCCAGGCTATGGCAAGGTTGACAATTGGAGGAGCAGGTATCTCCTAGCATTCCCTGTGTGGTGATCCAGGACCAGGCAGTGAAGAGCAATGCAGACTGGAGCATTATTCAAATTGCAGGAGCAGGGGATCAGTAAAAGTAAGAAATGATTCTTTATTATTTAACCCCTTTTGCCCAGTACACATAAAGGGGTCTTCCCATAAGAATGTTTTAAGTAGTGTTAAGTTTTATATTGTATCAGTGATGGGCTGTATGGAATTACACATTTCCTCAATATGTGCCACAAACAATAAGCTGCATGCAGAGTAGGATTAAGGACAATTCTTGACAGAAAAGGACCAGAGAGCCCTATGATATTTCCGGTATAGGGCTCAAAACTTTCAGAAGGCGGCCCTGGGCACACCCTTAGGAGCAGCAGCAGTAATGGAGGACGCTACACAGTAAAGCAGTTTAGATGTGAATCCAGCAATCTTTTTACGAGCAAACTGCAGTTTGTGAAGTCTCTTTGCCTCTGCCTGTCTGCAGCAGACCCTCCCTTCTCCACCCTCCCCTCTCCATAGACTTCTATGTAATCTGACTCTTCAGTGATCAACTAGCCTGAAGACTGATCTGAACAGCCAATTCATAGGAGGAGTAGAGGAGCCTGATAAGAGGCGAAGGAAGCATCTTTCTCTAAAAAATCAATTACTATTCATTTATGAAAAAATTGAAAGGACAGTTACTCTTTAAATAATTACAGAAATGCATATAATCACATATTGCTCATAAATACGTGAAACAAATGATGGAAGTGCCCATTTTAGGGTACTTTCACACTAGCGGCACATGTAGTCTTATTCCGGCCGCCTCTCGGCATGTTTGCCGTGCTGCCCCTGGAACTCCGGGCTGTAGTCAATGGGGCCGGAGCGGTAATCCGGGGGCACGCGTGGCACCGGCCGGAACAGCCTGCTGGAGTTCCTTGCCGCTAGTGTGAAACTAGCCTAAGACAAAAAGGCAACATAGGTGATTACATAGAGTAGTAATGGAATAGTTTTACCTTCATATCACATATTTTCTTGTGCAGGATCAGTAGTGCAGGTAGTCCAGAGGTCAGATAGAAAGAAACTTAGAAATCTGTGGCGGGTGTTTCACTTTTTGGGTTTCTTATTAATGTATTAAAGGGTTTCTGTCACCAGATTTAACCCTATTAAACTAGCTGACATTAGCAATGTGCTAATGTCAGATGAACCTAACTAGCCTATTCCTACTTTTATCTATGCCCCCGTTACTCCAGAAATATAAACTTTTATAATATGCTAATTACCCTCTAGGAGCAGGGGGGGGCGTTGCCCGTGCTCCTAGAGGCTCCGTTCTCCCACCTCTGGCCACGCCCTGCTACACTAGATTGACAGGGCCAGGCAGCCTTCACCTCCATCTGCCGGCCCTGTGCGCTGGGGAAATCTTGCGCCATTCAGTATTCGGCGCAGGCGCAGCCGGCGAGCGCCCTTCGCTCACTGCGCCTGTGCCGAATACTGAACGGGACTGCGCAGGCGTGAGATTTACACGGCAGACAGGGTCGGCAGTAGGAGACCAACGCTGCCTAGAGGGTAATTAGCATATTATAACAGTTAGATTTCTGGAGTAACAGGGGCATAGATAAAAGTAGGAATAGGCTAGTTAGGTTCAGCTGACATTAGCACATCGCTAATGTCAGCTAGTTTAATAGGGTTAAATCTGGTGACAGAAACCCTTTAAGACTCCTGGCAAAAAGTCAGGTACATGGTTGTATATGATAGACCTTGGCTCAATCACCATAACGTAGGATAAACTCTGGCAAATACACATACTTAGATTGTGAGCCCCACTGGGGACAGCTGGATGCTAATGTCTGTAAAGCGCTGCAGAATATGTCAGGGCTATATAAGTGTGTATTATAATAATAATAATAATAATAATAATAATAATATGACAAAGGCTATGTGGGTAGAAATTCTCCCTAAATATGTTCAGCAACATACCTCTTAAAAAGCTGAAGACGTACAAAGCTGTAGGAGGTTTTTTTTTGTTTTGTTTTTTTTAATAAAATAAAGTTTGATGAACATAACAGCAAAAGTATATGAAATTTAAAAACCAGATGATGACATTGTCAATATTGGCTATAATATATATATACTTTAACAAGGATTTTATATTGCTAATTAGTTTCCGATGTTATAAATATATTTTCTACCTCTGTGTATTCATTATGTATACCTTATTTCATAACCGCTTTAAAGGTCTTGGAACAGATGGAGAAATCACTGATATTATATGTTGCTCTTCTTATACCATGGAAGCTTAATGTGTAAGGATATCTATGTGCAGAGGGGGCACTTGAAGCTCAAAATAGGTAACAGGCCCCCCAACCTTAGGGCTTATGCACATGACTGTATGTATTTTGTGGTCCCCAAAAAACAGATCCGCAGAAAAAATACAGATGACGTTCTGGTGCATTCGTTGTTTTGCGGAACGGAGCAGTTGAACAGCTGGCCCTTAATGGAACAGTACTATCCTTGTCCTTAATGCAGATAATAATGACCATATAGTAACATGAAGAATGACCATATAGGAACATGAAGACTGCCTATATAGTCACATGAAGACTGCCTATATAGTAACATGAAGAATGACCATATAGTAACATGAAGAATGACCATATAGTAACATGAAGACTGTCCATATAGTAACATGAAGAATGACCATACAGTAACATGAAGACTGCCTATATAGTCACATGAAGACTGCCTATATAGTAACATGAAGAATGACCATATAGTAACATGAAGAATGACCATATAGTAACATGAAGACTGTCCATATAGTAACATGAAGAATGACCATATAGTAACATGAAGACTGCCTATATAGTCACATGAAGACTGCCTATACAGTCACATGAAGACTGCTATATAGTAACAAGAAGACTGCCTATATAGTAACATGAAGAATGACTATATAGGAACATAAAGACTGTCCATATAGGAACATGAAGAATGACCATATAGGAACATGAAGAATGACCATATAGGAACATGAAGACTGCCTATATAGTAACATGAAGAATGACCATATATGAGCATGAAGACTGCCTATAAAGTAACATGTGCCTATATAGTAACATGAAGAATGACCATATAGTAACATGAAGACTGCCTATATAGTAACATGAAGACTGCCTATAAAGTAACATGAAGACTGCCCATATAGTAACATGAGGACTGCCTATATAGTAACATAAAGACTGCCTATAAAGTAACATGAAGACTGCCTATATAGTAACATGAGGACTGCCTATATAGTAACATGAAGACTGCCTATATAGTAACATGAAGACTGCCTATATAGTAACATGAAGAATGACCATATAGTAACATGAAGAATGACCATATAGTAACATGAAGACTGTCCATATAGTAACATGAAGAATGACCATATAGTAACATGAAGACTGCCTATATAGTCACATGAAGACTGCTATATAGTAACAAGAAGACTGCCTATATAGTAACATGAAGAATGACTATATAGGAACATAAAGACTGTCCATATAGGAACATGAAGAATGACCATATAGGAACATGAAGAATGACCATATAGTAACATGAAGACTGCCTATATAGTAACATGAAGAATGACCATATATGAGCATGAAGACTGCCTATAAAGTAACATGTGCCTATATAGTAACATGAAGAATGACCATATAGTAACATGAAGACTGCCTATATAGTAACATGAAGACTGCCTATAAAGTAACATGAAGACTGCCCATATAGTAACATGAGGACTGCCTATATAGTAACATAAAGACTGCCTATAAAGTAACATGAAGACTGCCTATATAGTAACATGAGGACTGCCTATATAGTAACATGAAGACTGCCTATATAGTAACATGAAGAATGACCATATAGTAACATGAAGAATGACCATATAGTAACATGAAGACTGTCCATATAGTAACATGAAGAATGACCATATAGTAACATGAAGACTGCCTATATAGTCACATGAAGACTGCTATATAGTAACAAGAAGACTGCCTATATAGTAACATGAAGAATGACTATATAGGAACATAAAGACTGTCCATATAGGAACATGAAGAATGACCATATAGGAACATGAAGAATGACCATATAGTAACATGAAGACTGCCTATATAGTAACATGAAGAATGACCATATATGAGCATGAAGACTGCCTATAAAGTAACATGTGCCTATATAGTAACATGAAGAATGACCATATAGTAACATGAAGACTGCCTATATAGTAACATGAAGACTGCCTATAAAGTAACATGAAGACTGCCCATATAGTAACATGAGGACTGCCTATATAGTAACATAAAGACTGCCTATAAAGTAACATGAAGACTGCCTATATAGTAACATGAGGACTGCCTATATAGTAACATGAAGACTGCCTATATAGTAACATGAAGACTGCCTATATAGTAACATGAAGAATGACCATATAGTAACATGAAGAATGACCATATAGTAACATGAAGACTGTCCATATAGTAACATGAAGAATGACCATATAGTAACATGAAGACTGCCTATATAGTCACATGAAGACTGCTATATAGTAACAAGAAGACTGCCTATATAGTAACATGAAGAATGACTATATAGGAACATAAAGACTGTCCATATAGGAACATGAAGAATGACCATATAGGAACATGAAGAATGACCATATAGTAACATGAAGACTGCCTATATAGTAACATGAAGAATGACCATATATGAGCATGAAGACTGCCTATAAAGTAACATGTGCCTATATAGTAACATGAAGAATGACCATATAGTAACATGAAGACTGCCTATATAGTAACATGAAGACTGCCTATATAGTAACATGAAGACTGCCCATATAGTAACATGAAGACTGCCTATATAGTAACATAAAGACTGCCTATAAAGTAACATGAAGACTGCCTATATAGTAACATGAAGACTGCCTATATAGTAACATGAAGACTGCCTATATAGTAACATGAAGAATGACCATATAGTAACATGAAGAATGACCATATAGTAACATGAAGACTGTCCATATAGTAACATGAAGAATGACCATATAGTAACATGAAGACTGCCTATATAGTCACATGAAGACTGCTATATAGTAACAAGAAGACTGCCTATATAGTAACATGAAGAATGACTATATAGGAACATAAAGACTGTCCATATAGGAACATGAAGAATGACCATATAGGAACATGAAGAATGACCATATAGTAACATGAAGACTGCCTAT
This sequence comes from Bufo bufo, assembly GCF_905171765.1. Lineage (NCBI taxonomy): Eukaryota > Metazoa > Chordata > Amphibia > Anura > Bufonidae > Bufo > Bufo bufo. The sequence goes on from NC_053389.1 coordinate 342,946,052, forward strand.
ATAGTAACATGAAGAATGACCATATATGAGCATGAAGACTGCCTATAAAGTAACATGTGCCTATATAGTAACATGAAGAATGACCATATAGTAACATGAAGACTGCCTATATAGTAACATGAAGACTGCCTATAAAGTAACATGAAGACTGCCCATATAGTAACATGAGGACTGCCTATATAGTAACATAAAGACTGCCTATAAAGTAACATGAAGACTGCCTATATAGTAACATGAAGACTGCCTATATAGTAACATGAAGACTGCCTATATAGTAACATGAAGAATGACCATATAGTAACATGAAGAATGACCATATAGTAACATGAAGACTGTCCATATAGTAACATGAAGAATGACCATATAGTAACATGAAGACTGCCTATATAGTCACATGAAGACTGCTATATAGTAACAAGAAGACTGCCTATATAGTAACATGAAGAATGACTATATAGGAACATAAAGACTGTCCATATAGGAACATGAAGAATGACCATATAGGAACATGAAGAATGACCATATAGTAACATGAAGACTGCCTATATAGTAACATGAAGAATGACCATATATGAGCATGAAGACTGCCTATAAAGTAACATGTGCCTATATAGTAACATGAAGAATGACCATATAGTAACATGAAGACTGCCTATATAGTAACATGAAGACTGCCTATAAAGTAACATGAAGACTGCCCATATAGTAACATGAGGACTGCCTATATAGTAACATAAAGACTGCCTATAAAGTAACATGAAGACTGCCTATATAGTAACATGAGGACTGCCTATATAGTAACATGAAGACTGCCTATATAGTAACATGAGGACTGCCTATATAGTAACATGAAGACTGCCTATATAGTAACATGCAAACATTCATGTTCTGTATGAAAAGAAAGTGTTTATTTACAGACATCAGTCATCGTATAAAGAACCCATGTAAACCTGGAGAAGTTAAGGCGCTTACTTAGTAAGTGGCTAAATGTTCTTTCATATAACATGTGGTTGCAGAAGATATTTTATAGACATTAAACATCTTATTTAGCAACTTAAGCAGAAGTTTTTTTTCGACAGATTATCTTGACAATCTATCAAAATAAATATATTTATAAAAAGTTTATATGACAAAGAAAACCTGTACTTGTAGACAGCGCGGTCAGAACCTCCCGGAATCTTTATTTGTATTCCTTTTCTTTCGGCCAAATACTTACAACCAATGCAACAGAAATATTTAAGAATATATTTATATAGAATTTATATTTAATGTCATAATACTGCATGAATAAATTAAAAATAGTGTAGAGTATTTACATGTCGTCTGTGGCTGTCCCATTCATGAACCGTCTTCCAGTACCTGTGCAATGGAGGGGGCTCCTCTGGGGTCTTCAGGTGTGATCCGCCGCAGAACCTCTTTATCCACTGCATCACTATGGCTGCCTGACCTCAATTGCGTGGACGGTAGGAATGCAATGAGAAATGATAACGTTTTCTATAGGAAGCTGGCGACTTGTTCGCATGTGACATGGGTGGCAGCATAGTGGCACCTGCTCACTTCTGTGTATATAGATATATATATATATATATATATATATATATATATATATATATATATATATATACACTGTAATTCCCTCAGCTCATCAGCGATCCACGGGTGGCCATTGCAGGACAATGTCAAGGCTGTCCCTTCTTCATTCCTTGGCCCGGCTCAATCAGTCTTCGAGGTGATCGCTGTACATGGGCAATCCAGAAAGCCTAGTCCTTGCGTCCTCACACTAAGGAGGTGACCGGCGCCATCTTCCCGGCCTCCTCCTCCCAGGGCTGCAGGTTCTGAAGTGCAAATAAGGAAGAGTTGTGCAAACACAGGGGGTCGGGCTGGATGGAGTCACTCAGCGACTTCTGGAAGGCGTCGTGCTGCAGCTGGAGCATCAGTCTGTTCGCCTGTTGCCTCTCCGCCTCCCTCTCCTCGGCCGTCTGTCTCCTGGAAGGAAGCACATCCACATGAAGTACCTGGCCGTGCATCTCACTTACATTACACAATGGTCGTCATTCGGGGAGGACGGTACATAGCTCCAAATGCCGCAGATCCGTCCCAGAGCTCAGTGCACACCAGTGTGATACTGAGCGTTATTACATTACTAGTTCTTGGAGTGATATTACTGGCTGCTCCCACACCGCTGGAGTACTCGTTATCGTTACACACATTGAAACAGTATAACAGTATTAAATAGAGCAGGACTAGTTGGTATTAGTGTAATAATAATAAGCATATGAATCATTATAAACTAATATTACTTTAATAACCTGGAGATTATTGTTTAATACTGCCGATCGACAATATACAGCTATTTAATACTACTGGTTCTTGTTAATAAATAATAATAATAATATTATTTCATAATAATGTACAGCTATGTAATACTACTGGTTAATAATAATAATAATAATAATAATAATATACAACTATTTAATACAACGGAATATTTGGAAAAAAACAACAACAATAATAATAATAATAATATACAGCTATGTAATTCTACTCATTAATTTTTATTAATAATAACAATAATAATAATATACAGCTATGTAAAACTACTAGTTAATAATAATATTTAATCATTTACAACTATGTAATTCTACTGGTTCTTATTAATAATAATAATAATAATAATAAGAAGAAGAAGAAGAAGAATATTATACAGCTATGTAATACTACTGGATGATAATATTATACAGCTATGTAATACTACTGATTAAAAATAATAATAATAATAATAATAATAATATATAGTTACACTACTATGATACATAACTGATCATTATTGTACTACTAAAATGTATCATTCGTTATTTTTAATATCTGTTATACTATTATTTGCTATTATATAAAACTCCGTTTTATTATTAAACTAATCTATTATTTTATTACCATTATATAGTAAATTACTGTAAACGTTAACACTACTATAGTATATTAAATGTTAGGCTCATGTTATTATATAACACTATGCTACTGCTTTTGATTGTAGTATTATTAGGATTCTTGGTTATTTTAGTAATGAAACAACTGTTGATGCTGCGGTTCTGGTGAAGCGGAGTATTATTGGTAGCGGAAATGATACTTCTGGTTATTATTAAGGTATACTACTGTTACCTCTACTGTAATTTGTCTGGTTATTATTAAGGTATACTACTGTTACCCTCTACTGTAATTTGTCTGGTTATTGTTATTCCGCTGGATGTTGTTATGCCACTGATGGTTATTATCATACTACCTTACTACCTTATAGTTTCATTACTATTGCTTAATTATAGGGCTGGCTGTGGGTATACTGCTAACATATTATGCTGCTTCATTTTTCGTTTTTACTTCTTTATTATGCCGCTATATTACTGGCTATTATCACTTTACTATTTTTACCGGTTATGGTTACAATGTTATGTTAATGATTATAATTATACTACTATTATTACTACATTATTAGTTATTCTACTGCATTATGAAACTGCACAACAGAATGTTGTATTACACCAATACACTACTATATTACACTACTGGTTTTCATCATTCTATTTTTTCCCAGTACACTCCTGTTATTTACACTGGTGGGCTACTATTTTATATTACTGTACAGCTTCATCTATTATAATCTAATGCTAATACATTTATGTATAAAAAAAAAAACAGTAAATGCAGGTGGTCTCTTGCCTGGAAGTGAATGGCTGACTGGACACTTCTGGTAGAATTAACCCCTGTACCTCATACCAGTTTAGCATGGATGCATCATTTATGGAATCAGTTATATCTACTAAACCGTATCAGACCTATACAAACCTGGCCCTTCACAAACAGGACCCCACAGTGCTAATTATTATCCCCTATGTGTGGAGTGAAGTAGATTTCATATATGAACATTATTTTACTTCAGATCCTGCAATCCGGGAGCTAAGCCTGAACATACAGATTGTACCCACTCCAGTGTCCCTTCTGTGGGAGATGGCATTGTATTTCTGGGTGACTGGTAGAACATTCCTTGTTTTTTCAATGCATTGTGCATAATATTATCATGGAAATACACTAATCCCCGGAATTATATAACAAGGAGCAGTAGATAATGTGCTCTGTGGGTGCACAGAGCACCCTATTAATTCATGAGAGAGACCCCGGACATTTTCCATGTATTTATTGTAGAGTTTTGGATCCAGTGCCGGCAGGAACATCAGGCTCTTGCTATAAGGGTATGGTCACACCATCAGGTTTCCTGAGGCAGTTTTGGAAGCCAAATCAGTAGCAGATCATAAAAGGAGAGGAAGTATAAAGGACATATATCACTTCTCTTTTTAAAAATTCACTCCTGTTATTGGCTTCCAAAACTGCAGCAGAAAACTTGACAGTGTGACCTAGCCTTCTAGTTCATGGCACCGTTTGTTTGCTCACCTCCACTTAGTCCTGCGGTTCTGGAACCAGGTCTTCACTTGGGCGTCCGTCATCTTCAGAGACTTGGCCAGGGCAGCCCGCTCCGCGGAGGCCAGGTACTTCTGGCGGTGGAAGCGCTTCTCCAGCTCGCAGATCTGCACCCGGGAGAAAGACGTGCGCGGTTTCTTGCGTTTGGGAGGTGTCCGGTTCTGGTACGGATGGCCGATCCTGCGAGTCACCGTGAAGGGCGTGAGAGCGGCGGCGGCTGCTGGGACAGGACAGAAAGTTATGGGACCAGAGCGGGGACCGATTACATGAATTACCAAGGATACGGAAAATACAGGAGCTGCCGTCACCTCTACTAACTTAAAGCTGCCCCCCTACAAACACACAAGAACAAAAATACCAAGTACAGCATGCTGCCGAAACCGGAACTGAAGCGGAAAGGCAGACATTAGTTGCCAGATCAGTTTGGGTTGGGTGCTAAACATTTTTAAGAAAGGGATATCAGCTTGGTACCAGTTTGATCCTTATGAAATGAAATGGTATCTACATGGCCGACTGACTATCAAAAAATCATTAAGATAAATAGAGATAGAGAGATAAATTAGAGACAGATAAATAGATAGATAGATAGACAAATACTGTGATAGATAGATAGATAGATAGATAGATAGATAGATAGATAGATAGATAGAAAATAAATAGATAGATACATAGATAAATACTGTGATAGATAGAAAGATAGATAGATGTTAGATATGAAAGAGATAGATAATATTAGTTTGAATTTGTTGCTCAAAAATAAGGGAAACAGATGGCATTTAATATTAGTTTGATTATTTTACTAACATTACAGATATTGTTTAATTCGAAATGATGCATGATTAGTAAAATATTTTATTTCAGATAGCTAGCTAATGAGGAAGATATGTGGCTGGATAGATGGGTGGATATAGACGCAGTAGTCTTGCTAGATGGTGCTCCCTATTCTCTGTTCCATGTGCTGCTGTATTTTCATTTCTAGCTAGCTAGATATGAGATAGATATGATAGATAGATATTATAATAGATAGATATGATAGATAAATAAATAAATACTGGATAGATAGATAGATAGATAGATAGATAGATAGATAGATAGATACTGGATAGATAGATAGATAGATAGATAGATAGATAGATATGATAGACGGTAGATAGATAGGAGAGATAAATAGATATTACATAGATATGAGATATATAGACAGACAGATAGTAGTTATAGATAAACATTGATAGAGAGTAGTAGATATGAGAAACATAGATAAATAGTAATAGATAGCTAGAGATAGATAGTAATAGTTTATAGGTCGATACAAATAGATAGTAATTGATAGTAATGGGTAAGTTGATAGTGATAGATAGATAGATATGAAAAAGATAGATATTGTAGTCGTAGAAAAACATTGATAGAGAGTAGTAGATATGGGAAACAGATAAATAGTAATAGAAATAGCTAGTAATTGATCGATAGTAATAGGTAGGTAGATAGCCTTAGATACATATATAGTAGTTGATAGCTATGTAGGTAGTAATAGATCGATATTATATAGAAATATAGGTGCATAGATAGATAGATATTAGTTAGATAGATAAATAGATAGATAATAGATATATATGAGATAGATAGATAGATAGATAGATAGATAGATATGAGATAGATGATAGATAGATAGATAGATAGATAGATAGATAGATAGATAGATATGAGATAGATGATAGATAGATAATAGATAGATAGATAGATAGATAAATAAATAGATAATAGATAAACAGATAGATAATTAGATAGATAAATAGATAGATAGATAGATAGATAGATAATAGATAGATAATAGATAAATAATAGATAGATAAATAGATAATAGATAGATAATTAGATAGATAAATAGATAGACCTTTGACATAAATTCGCTCTGCCAGGCCGATACCCAGCGCCGTCTGTCCTCATACAATGTCCGGCATATAATAGTGGTGGTGGGGGCAGCTGTGCTCCATGTCTGCTCCTGGACCTGAGCTCTGGACCTTTTCACGGTTCCATCTTTGGGACGTTTTCGTCCTGTAAAGAACCCCCAGGCCCGCAGGTTCTCTCCAATTTGGACCAAATGAGACCCCCCTTTCCTCCCTGTGTGATTGGTCCTCACCTGAAAATCTTTCTTTAACGAACCGTCTGCTGCTTTCCATCCAGGGGAAGTTAAGGCTGCCAAGGCCGGGCACAGCTGGCATGGCTGGAATGGCGCTGGATATGGGAGGTGGGATCGCACCAGGGATAGGTCTATGAGCTGGCACCCTGATCACTCCAGCTGGAGCCAGGCTTAGATTGACGCTGTAAGATCCTGATTCTTCAAATGCTGCTCCGATGCCAGGGAAAGAAGCTGGCAGGGAGGAATAAGGGGCACTTGAGCGACTGACTGGGCTGCCCAGGTAGCTGGTGTTCTCCGAGGCTCTGGAGGCGGACTGCGAGGAGTTCTCCTGGTCAGAATTGTTTAGGATTTGGTCAATCCCAAAGCTGATGGGCTCGTGCTGCTGCGGGGTCTGTGTGCTGGCGGCCTGCTCCATCCTCAGTACAGTGCGCTGCCTACCTCTTCACTGCACACCCATGTACGCCCGTCTGGCTGCCACACTGAAACTTTGCCAAGCTGCGCTCGCCTCATAGGCTCCGTGTTATCACTTTGAACTGAGTCTCGAGTTCCTGCTCGTAATGCGAGTCCTGACGCGCTGATTGGTGGACCAGAACGAGCCTCTGGCCGGTGATTGGCTGCTTCCGTTCTTCCTCTGCTAATTCATGGAAATGGCAGTTTAGGGACTGTTCTAAAGTGACATCATTTTAACAAACGAACAATAGGTCAAATTTATTAGCTAAGATAATAGGTGGCGGCTATTCCAATAGCGTCTAATAGAACACAATGCGTCAAATAAATTCTCCCGGAACGATTTAATCGAAGCATAATTCAGTATGAGAAACAATTCGATCCTCGTAGTTTATTTCAGATTGCGATTCTTTTCGGCGATGTGGGGAGGAATCGCATTCACTCCGATCACAGGGATAGTCCAAATCTATTGATGTATACTGGAAGGCGATTAGCAGGTCTCTCTACACACACCTACCTACCTCCACACACTTACCGCTACATCTGCACCACATTGTATATTCCTAAAATATTTAGGCAATTCCTTTTACAATATTTGATTTTGTCCATGGTTTCAAAGAGGATCTGTGACCTGACACCTCTGTTCTAATACATGATTGTAGGTTACAGAAAATGATAATTCTGGAGCTTTTGTTCTTATTACTCTAAGACCTCATTCACATTTCTGTTTTCCCTGACATGTGCTATCTATCATTTCCATGGACAGTTTAATGTCTTCCTTCTCACTGCCAACCAGAATTTCTCCTTTTTTCTGAACAACTTATCCCAAAATCATGGACAGCCAACATTTTTTATGGACAAATTGGAAAACCATGGATGATAAATATTATAAGTAATCCATGTCTACAGCTCAATATACTGATAAGAACTCATTACCAGCATTTACTGTGAGATGATAATTACAACCAAAATAATCTAGTCAAGAAGCTCCAGCCTCAAAAGAATCCCAGAGGCAGGAAAAAAGTCACCGATTTTTACAGACTGTCCAGAAATTTCTCCATGGTTGGCATCCCTGTTCAGTATTTATTATTTATATTTTTTACTAACCTTGGGTCAGTGAAAAAATAACAGAGACGTGCACTACTTTGGTTGGTGCTATGGACCAATTAAGCTTATTGAAGTCTATGGGTCAGTGAAAAATCACAGATATAACACAATGACATCTGTGTTTATTCTGTTTTCACTGCTGGTGGAAGATGGTGGAGTCTTAGCCTGTGTAACCCTTGAGATCACCTGTACAAGGGTGCCAGTGAATGGACTTAAGATCCCCACAAATTTCTGGGCAGATTTCTGTGCATTTCTGCAGCATATCCGCCCCAAAATCTGCAATGTCTAAGGCCTCTTTCACATGAGCGTGACAGATTAGGTCCGGATGCGTTCAGGGTGCGTTCAGTGAAACTCGCACCATTTTGCAAGCAACTTCACTCAGTTTTGTCTGCGATTGCGTTCAGCTGTTCAGTTTTTTCCAAAGGAGTGGAATGCATTTTGATGCGTTTTTAAAGTGCGTGATAAAAACCTGAAGGTTCACAAATAACATCTCCTAGCAACCATCAGTGAAAAACGCATCGCATCCACACCTGCTTGCAGATGCAATGCGTTTTTCACTGAAGCCCCATTTAGGCCCCTTTTACACGAGCGAGATTTCCCCGCAGGTGCAATGTGTGACGTGAACGCATAGCACCCGCACTGAATCCTGACCCATTCATTTCAATGGGTCTGTGTACATGAGCGTTTTTTTCTCACGCATCAGTTCTGTGTTAAGTGAAAAACGCAGCATGTTCTATATTCTGCATTTTTCACGCAGCCCTGGCCCCATAGAAGTGAATGGGGCTTCAGTGAAAAACGCATTGCATCCGGAAGCAAGTGTGGATGCGATATGTTTTTCACTGATGGTTGCTAGGAGATGTTTGTAAACCTTCAGTTTTTTTATCATGCGCGTGAAAAACATATCAAAACTGAACAATTGAACGCAATCGCAGACAAAACGGACTGAACTTGCTTGCAAAATGGTGCAAGTTTCACTGAACGCACCCTGAACGCATCTGGACTTAATCCGTCACGCTCGTGTGAGAGGGGCCTTACTTCTATGGGGCCAGGGCTGCGTGAAAAATGTAAAATATGGAACGTTTTTCACGCAATGCAGAACTGATGCGTGAAAAAAAAAATCATGTGCACAGACCCATTGAAATGAATGGGTCAGGATTCAGTGCGGGCGCTATGCGTACATGTCACGCATTGCACCCACGCGGAGAACTCGCTCATGTGAAAGGGGCCTAACAGTGGATTTTGGTGCGTATTTAATGCAGTTTTGCAGCACATCTCATCCTTCCATTGAAAAGGGTGAAATCTATAGCTAAAACTGCAAACAATCTGCAAAGTGTACCTGAGATTTGTGTAATCTCATACACTTTGCTGGTACTGTACTACGCTGTGGTTTTTCCACATGGGAATCTGTGTGGAAAAACCGCACTTATTCTGCAAGGTGTGCAGGTGGCCTTAGGCCAGTGTCAGACCAGCCTGCTCACTCCAGGAAACACCCTCCTGTGGGAGCTGTATCTTCCATTATGGACACTGCTCTTCTGAAGTGGATTCGCAGTAGCTTAATGATTTATGATGTTATTCCTTTCTGACTGTGACTCTGATAAATTGCAGTCTCATAATGTCTTGACTACAGTTCAGCAGAGTCACAGTCAGGAAGAAATTCACATGATAAATCATTGTAATGCTGCAGATCCACTTCAGATAAGCAGTGTTCATAATGGGAAATACAGTTTCCACACAGACTGTATACACTGGTCTGAAACTGGCCTTAGTTATACCATTCCTCTATTATTACTGCTAGAAGTTTATAAATAAAGATACAATTGGGTATTTCCTGCGGGTAATAAAGGGGTTCATGTATATAATAATGGGGAGCACTGGAGATTGTCGCTTCCTTCTTTGGGACGTTTTCACCATGTAAAGGTCCCTCAGGTTCACTCCCTTTTAGAATAAATCTAATAACAGATTTGTGAATTTCATATCCCTCCCCAGTGTGATTGGTCTTTACCTGAAAAACGGTCTGATGGTGTGTCCCTGCGCAGTCTGATCTTCTCCAATCAGTACCAGCAGACAGGAACATGCAGATAGACATTTATTTATACATTTCCAGCAGAAATAACAGAGGACCTATTTAAATGGACTCCTTACAGTGGAGCACCACCTGAGAACTACTGTGCACAGTGTATTCCTGATCTTTTATTATCCGCCTCAGAGACAAATGTTTAAATGGAAAATCAATGTAATATTGCCCAGAATGTAATATAGACCACAGCAAGGAAGTTTATAGACGCTCCCTAATATGCTCTATTAAATAAGATGTTTAAATTATCCAGCTGTAAAATAAGTTTACTTTTCCCTTTGTAAGAAAATTAAAAGAGCCTGTGTGTGTATATGTGTGTGTTTATGCTGTGTGTATCTGTGTGTGTGTGTGTGTGTGTGTGTGTGTGTGGTGTGTATGTGTCTGTCCCTGTCCGTGTGTCTCTATGTGTGTGTGTGTGTGTGTGTGTATGTGTCTTGTGTGTGTGTATATGTGTGTGTTTATGTGTGTGTTTATGCTGTGTGTATCTGTGTGTGTGTGTGGTGTGTGTGTGCATGTCTGGTGTGTATGTGTCTGTCCCTGTCCGTGTGTCTCTATGTGTGTGTGTGTGTGTGTGTGTATGTTTATGCTGTGTGTATCTGTGTGTGTGTGGTGTGTGTGTGCATGTCTGGTGTGTATGTGTCTGTCCCTGTCCGTGTGTCTCTATGTGTGTGTGTGTGTGTGTGTATGTTTATGCTGTGTGTATCTGTGTGTGTGTGTGTGTGTGGTGTGTGTGTGCATGTCTGGTGTGTATGTGTCTGTCCCTGTCCGTGTGTCTCTATGTGTGTGTGTGTGTGTGTGTATGTTTATGCTGTGTGTATCTGTGTGTGTGTGTGTGTGTGTGGTGTGTGTGTGCATGTCTGGTGTGTATGTGTCTGTCCCTGTCCGTGTGTCTCTATGTGTGTGTGTGTGTGTGTGTGCATGTCTGGTGTGTATGTGTCTGTCCCTGTCCGTGTGTCTCTATGTGTGTGTGGTGTGTGTGTGCATGTCTGGTGTGTATGTGTCTGTCCCTGTCCGTGTGTCTCTATGTGTGTGTGTGTGTGTGTGTATGTGTCTTGTGTGTGTGTATATGTGTGTGTTTATGCTGTGTGTATCTGTGTGCATGTCTGGTGTGTGTGTGGTGTGTATGTGTCTGTCCCTGTCCCTGTGTGTGTGTCTCTATGTGTGTGTGTGTGTGTGTGTGTGTGTGTGTGTCTTGGCGTGTGTATGTCTGGTGTGTGTGTTGTCTGTGTGTGCGTGTCCTGTGTGTGTGTATATGTGTGTGTTTATGCTATGTGTGTGTGCATGTCTGGTGTGTGTGTGCATGTGTCAGTGTCCTGTGTGTGTGTATATGTATGTGTTTATGCTATGTCTGGTGTGTGTGTGTGTGTGGTGGGGGGGGGGGTGTATGTGTCTGTCCCTGTCCCTGTGTGTGTGTATATGTGTGTGTGTGTGTCTGGTGTGTGCATGTCTGGTGTGTGTGTGTGCTGTGTGTATGTGTGTGTGTCTCTATGTGTGTGTGCGTGTCTGCTTTGTGTGTCTCTCTATGTGTGTCCCTGTGTGTGTGTGTGTCTGTGTGTGTCTTTTTGTGTCCCTGTGTGTGTGTCTCTCTATGTGTGTCCCTGTGTGTGTGTCTGTGTGTGTCTTTGTGTGTCCCTGTGTGTGTGTGTGTGTGTGTGTCTGCTGTGTGTGTCTCTCTATGTGTGTGTGTGTGTGTGTGTGTCTCTATGTGTGTCCCTGTGTGTGTGTATGTCTGCTTTCTGTCTGTGGGGGTGTCTGTGTATGTGGGGGTGGGGGGGCTACTAGCTGCATTTAATATGCTGTATAATAGCGTTTCATCACCACCTGTAAACTGCTGCATGGAGCTGGTAAATCACTCAGAAAAAATCCTACAAAATTCAATTACTGTAGAACACATAGCAGTTGTCAGAGGATGTGATCAGCCCGAGCATCCAGTTGCCTGTATTCATTATTGTGGATCAGTGGGGGATATATTAGAGGAGGCGGCTCTATGTATTGTGGTGGAAATCTAGACCTGGTGAAGTTTTTTTGGGGAAGCCAGACACCAGTGATGTGTGTAGCAGACATGTCTGACAGAGTGAGGCAGAACAGGGTAGCAGGCAGGAATCTCTGACATCTAGCAGCACAACTGATGCCCCAGACGATATGAAGGATCCCATAGAACACCATGGGATCAATTCTAGCTTCAGTTTGTGCCGCCATTTTCTGTACTCCACAGAGGGAACCATCTAGCTGGATGGGTGTGAAGGGGCCTGACTGTCCCTGTGAAGCACAGTGGCCATATAAACACCCGGCAGACGCCACTGGAGGCTGCACATGTCCTTCCCGGATTACACACCTGCCACCCACACTATTGCCCGTGTCACCTCAAAGCAAAAGCGGTTACTGTAGAAAACATAGCGGAAACCAGACAAATTGTGTTATTTTCTATAGGATTTTAATTAGACACCATAAACTTTCCTATACTGTGCATCCTGTCATTCCTTGCGTATTCCTCTTCTTATTATATACCTCAGGTGCCTATGAGGAACACCTCACCAGACATTACTGTGCTCCACACATCCATGTAGTGACATCTTACATTATTATCATTAGTTTATGCTATGCAATCCTCCGTAAACTACTATTATTATACATTAGACATCCATATATTGGACTTTCAATTATATATTATTATTATTATTATTATTGGTAGTATAGTACTAGTGGTATGATTATTTATTTTATTTATTACAGATCTCTATATCGACTTTTATATTTTATATTGTTATTACTACGATATTCTACATATTTCTGCATGGACATCCCATCAAATATCCTTCTACTGTACACCTTCTTAATATTATTATATTGTACAGTATGATGGACAGTCTTTCATAAATTATTATGTATTTTACTTTTTATAATAGACATTCCATCATAGAATAATAATAATAATAATAATAATAATAATTACTATTATTATATTTATTAGCAGTAGTAGTAGTAATGGTAGTACTAGTATGTTCATGTAGCTTTATATTTCTATCTACTATACCTCTTTAAAATGGACACATTATTATTATTATTATTATTATTATTATTTCTACTACACATTACATTACAGGGCATACCATCATATATATATATTTCTGCATGGACATCCCATCAAATATACTTCTACTGTACACCTTCTTAATATTATTATATTGTACAGTATGATGAACAGTCTTTCATAAATTATCATTATGTATTTTACTTTTTATAATAGACATTCCATCATAGAATAATAATAATAATAATAATTACTATTATTATTTTTATTAGCAGTAGTAGTAATGGTAGTACTAGTATGATCATGTAGCCTTATATTTCTATCTACTATACCTCTTTAGAATGGACACATTATTATTATTATTATTATTATTATTATTATTATTATTATTATATCTACTACACATTACATTACAGGGCATCCCATCATATATTATTATTATTATTATTATTATTATTATTATTATTATTATATCTACTACACATTATATTACAGGGCATCCCATCATATATTATTATTATTATTATTATTATTATTATTATTATTATATATCACATACCAAAATCCCATCATATATTATAATTACTATATGTTACACTACTCTAAAATGGACAGCCCATTATATATATATATATATATATATATATATACATATATATATATATACATCTAATAATGCATTATTGATAGTGTCATTAGTATAATTTTTACACATCCCTATAATAGACAGTCCATTATACATTATTATTAATATTATTACTGCTATATACTATATATCTCAATACTTGTCATGACACATTATTGCCTTACACAACCCATCCCTATAATGGACATCCCATCATACATATGTTTACTATATACTACACATCCCTATATCCCATAATACATTATTATTAGTATTTACTACACCTCTATATACTGAGCATTTCATCATACAATATTATTACTACCATATACTTCACCTCCTTTTAATGGCCATCCAGACACAATCCCATATTGCTCCAGACTACCCAGTCCTATAATGGACAGAATACAATATTCGTCCTATGTATTAAATATCGTTATACCGGACATTCCATCATACATTCTTCTTCTCCCCATCATGCCTTATCATTATTTCATACTACAGCTACTTACAATGCATTGCTATTATTACATACTACACTTCTCTGTGACGATAGCCGTTACTGTTATTTTACATTTCACATCCCATAATATCATTATTGTATGCCGCACCGCACTATCATTGAGGTATATCCTATCGCTCCACATCATCGGGTAATTATTATTTTATATAGAAACTCCCACAGCACTTGATGCTAAATATGGAGGGCCCAACTTTACAGAGTATGTATGGGCTACCTGTCAGTCCACGTCTTATGTGCTGTAGATTACCTCTATATTCTTCTTCTTCTTATTATTATTATTATTTTCATCAGTTGTTCAATTCATGCTTAATAGCCCTGAATGCGAAAAAAAAACAAAAAAAAAGACAAAAACACAATAGCAAAAAACACACACACTTCATTTTTAGACTGAAGTGATGGGAGTGCTGCATTACTCTACAATCTCTTCAGTCTGAAAACCTATATGTGCTGAAGTATCACACACAATAACTAGAAATATGAAAAGCATGCCATAAAGAAATCGCAATATTACTGAGATGCAGGTTCACTATTTCTCCCTGCACATGGGCTCGTCCACACTCGCTGTACATCTCTGCAAATGGAAATGGTTGTAATAAAACACAGGAAAGCTAGGAAATCTCCCTATAATGATGGTTAGCGTTTTATTTATGGCTAAAAATGAAGAAAAACGCAGACAGCTGCTGATAATATGAATTATCACTAATGTGAGAGGTGTGCCCCTGCTTCCAGTGCAATGTACTAAAGGACACTGGGCAAGTTTGGTTTCATGGAGCATCGAAGAATTGTTTTTATTAAACAATAGATGTAAATGATGATGAGTGTTGCTCTCCATCTCCATACACGTGCACCTTGTGGGATGCCTCCATAATAATAATACTACTAGTAATAATGAGAGCACATTTCCTACATGTAAATGATGATGAGTGTTATTCTCCATCTCCATACACGTGCACCTTGTGGGATGCCTCCATAATAATAATAATAATAATAATAATAATAATAATACTACTACTAGTAATAATGAGAGCACATTTCCTACATGTACATGATGATGAGTGTTGTTCTCCATCTCCATACACGTGCACCTTGTGGGATGCCTCCATAATAATACTACTAGTAATAATGAGAGCACATTTCCTACATGTACATGATGATGAGTGTTGTTCTCCATCTCCATACACGTGCACCTTGTGGGATGCCTCCATAATAATAATACTACTAGTAATAATGAGAGCACATTTCCTACATGTAAATGATGATGAGTGTTGTTCTCCATCTCCATACACGTGCACCTTGTGGGATGCCTCTATAATAATAATAATAATAATAATAATAATAATACTACTAGTAATAATGAGAGCACATTTCCTACATGTAAATGATGATGAGTGTTGTTCTCCATCTCCATACACGTGCACCTTGTGGGATGCCTCCATAATAATAATAATAATAATACTACTAGTAATAATGAGAGCACATTTCCTACATGTACATGATGATGAGTGTTCTCCATCTCCATACACGTGCACCTTGTGGGATGCCTCCATAATAATACTACTAGTAATAATGAGAGCACATTTCCTACATGTACATGATGATGAGTGTTCTCCATCTCCATACACGTGCACCTTGTGGGATGCCTCCATAATACTAATACTACTAGTAATAATGAGAGCACATTTCCTACATGTACATGATGATGAGTGTTCTCCATCTCCATACACGTGCACCTTGTGGGATGCCTCCATAATACTAATACTACTAGTAATAATGAGAGCACATTTCCTACATGTACATGATGATGAGTGTTCTCCATCTCCATACACGTGCACCTTGTGGGATGCCTCCATAATAATAATAATAATAATACTACTAGTAATAATGAGAGCACATTTCCTACATGTACATGATGATGAGTGTTCTCCATCTCCATACACGTGCACCTTGTGGGATGCCTCCATAATAATACTACTAGTAATAATGAGAGCACATTTCCTACATGTACATGATGATGAGTGTTCTCCATCTCCATACACGTGCAGCTTGTGGGATGCCTCCATAATAATAATAATAATAATACTAGTAATAATGAGAGCACAATTCCTACATGTACATGATGATGAGTGTTGTTCTCCATCTCCATACACGTGCACCTTGTGGGATGCCTCCATAATAATAATAATAATAATAATAATAATACTACTAGTAATAATGAGAGCACATTTCCTACATGTAAATGATGATGAGTGTTGTTCTCCATCGCCATACACGTGCACCTTGTGGGATGCCTCCATAATAATAATAATAATACTACTAGTAATAATGAGAGCACATTTCCTACATGTACATGATGATGAGTGTTGTTCTCCATCTCCATACACGTGCAGCTTGTGGGATGCCTCCATAATAATACTACTAGTAATAATGAGAGCACATTTCCTACATGTACATGATGATGAGTGTTGTTCTCCATCTCCATACACGTGCACCTTGTGGGATGCCTCCATAATACTAATACTACTAGTAATAATGAGAGCACATTTCCTACATGTAAATGATGATGAGTGTTGTTCTCCATCTCCATACACGTGCACCTTGTGGGATGCCTCCATAATAATACTACTACTAGTAATAATGAGAGCACATTTCCTACATGTAAATGATGATGAGTGTTGTTCTCCATCTCCATACACGTGCACCTTGTGGGATGCCTCCATAATAATACTACTACTAGTAATAATGAGAGCACATTTCCTACATGTACATGATGATGAGTGTTGTTCTCCATCTCCATACACGTGCACCTTGTGGGATGCCTCCATAATAATACTACTAGTAATAATGAGAGCACATTTCCTACATGTAAATGATGATGAGTGTTGTTCTCCATCTCCATACACGTGCACCTTGTGGGATGCCTCCATAATAATACTACTAGTAATAATGAGAGCACATTTCCTACATGTACATGATGATGAGTGTTGCTCTCCATCTCCATACACGTGCACCTTGTGGGATGCCTCCATAATAATACTACTAGTAATAATGAGAGCACATTTCCTACATGTACATGATGATGAGTGTTGTTCTCCATCTCCATACACGTGCACCTTGTGGGATGCCTCCATAATAATACTACTAGTAATAATGAGAGCACATTTCCTACATGTACATGATGATGAGTGTTGTTCTCCATCTCCATACACGTGCACCTTGTGGGATGCCTCCATAATAATACTACTAGTAATAATGAGAGCACATTTCCTACATGTAAATGATGATGAGTGTTGTTCTCCATCTCCATACACGTGCACCTTGTGGGATGCCTCCATAATAATAATAATAATAATACTACTAGTAATAATGAGAGCACATTTCCTACATGTAAATGATGATGAGTGTTGTTCTCCATCGCCATACACGTGCACCTTGTGGGATGCCTCCATAATAATAATAATAATAATAATAATAATAATAATACTACTAGTAATAATGAGAGCACATTTCCTACATGTACATGATGATGAGTGTTGTTCTCCATCTCCATACACGTGCAGCTTGTGGGATGCCTCCATAATACTAATACTACTAGTAATAATGAGAGCACATTTCCTACATGTAAATGATGATGAGTGTTGTTCTCCATCTCCATACACGTGCACCTTGTGGGATGCCTCCATAATAATACTACTAGTAATAATGAGAGCACATTTCCTACATGTAAATGATGATGAGTGTTGTTCTCCATCTCCATACACGTGCACCTTGTGGGATGCCTCCATAATACTAATACTACTAGTAATAATGAGAGCACATTTCCTACATGTAAATGATGATGAGTGTTGTTCTCCATCTCCATACACGTGCACCTTGTGGGATGCCTCCATAATAATACTACTACTAGTAATAATGAGAGCACATTTCCTACATGTACATGATGATGAGTGTTGTTCTCCATCTCCATACACGTGCACCTTGTGGGATGCCTCCATAATAATACTACTAGTAATAATGAGAGCACATTTCCTACATGTAAATGATGATGAGTGTTGTTCTCCATCTCCATACACGTGCACCTTGTGGGATGCCTCCATAATACTAATACTACTAGTAATAATGAGAGCACATTTCCTACATGTAAATGATGATGAGTGTTGTTCTCCATCTCCATACACGTGCACCTTGTGGGATGCCTCCATAATAATACTACTACTAGTAATAATGAGAGCACATTTCCTACATGTACATGATGATGAGTGTTGTTCTCCATCTCCATACACGTGCACCTTGTGGGATGCCTCCATAATAATACTACTAGTAATAATGAGAGCACATTTCCTACATGTACATGATGATGAGTGTTGTTCTCCATCTCCATACACGTGCACCTTGTGGGATGCCTCCATAATAATACTACTACTACTACTAGTAATAATGAGAGCACATTTCCTACATGTACATGATGATGAGTGTTGTTCTCCATCTCCATACACGTGCACCTTGTGGGATGCCTCCATAATAATACTACTAGTAATAATGAGAGCACATTTCCTACATGTACATGATGATGAGTGTTGCTCTCCATCTCCATACACGTGCACCTTGTGGGATGCCTCCATAATAATACTACTAGTAATAATGAGAGCACATTTCCTACATGTACATGATGATGAGTGTTGTTCTCCATCTCCATACACGTGCACCTTGTGGGATGCCTCCATAATAATACTACTAGTAATAATGAGAGCACATTTCCTACATGTAAATGATGATGAGTGTTGCTCTCCATCTCCATACACGTGCACCTTGTGGGATGCCTCCATAATAATACTACTAGTAATAATGAGAGCACATTTCCTACATGTACATGATGATGAGTGTTGCTCTCCATCTCCATACACGTGCACCTTGTGGGATGCCTCCATAATAATACTACTAGTAATAATGAGAGCACATTTCCTACATGTACATGATGATGAGTGTTGTTCTCCATCTCCATACACGTGCACCTTGTGGGATGCCTCCATAATACTACTACTAGTAATAATGAGAGCACATTTCCTACATGTACATGATGATGAGTGTTGTTCTCCATCTCCATACACGTGCACCTTGTGGGATGCCTCCATAATAATACTACTAGTAATAATGAGAGCACATTTCCTACATGTACATTAGGAGGCTTCACCCAGCAGCCACCCAAAGCACTTAAACCCAGTAAAGTTCTGAGCATGAGATGCATTAAACCCTGCTATTGAATTGCTTCGGAAGTGGTAGATTGGATTAATGTGCTCTTCTCATAACTAAAAGCATCTGCCCTTTTCTATCATAAAAGAAGCAATTTCTGGAAATAGTGAAAATAAATGTCGGATGGGAGGGAAAGTGCGAGTTCCCCAAAGCAGGATGCGGGGCTTGGAGGGCGCTAATGAGGAGGTGACATGAGGAATTACTTCTCCCAAATAAGCAGCTGATTTACAAAAGGAAAGCAATTAGTTTTATTGGATTACACGAGATTGATGAGGACGGCGCGCACCTATGGAAGGGGAGCCGGCGATCAGCCCCCTCATCCGCACCTCATTACAGATCCGCCGCCATGTCACACACGATCCTGATTAATAACTGCGCCGCTTCTCCGAAAACTCTTTCATATTTCAAGGACAGTTAGCCCGGACGCTAAAAAGCTCAATTATGGAGAGTGGGTAAAGCAAGCTTGTCTTCTGATGAAAGGACTGGCTCCTACTTATCAATGACATCTTCACCGGGGGTGTGGGAACCTCAGACCTGCTCAGTCCACACTGCATACTGTACTTACTGTACCTACACCATATCCATCCATCTATCTCCTATCTATCTATCTATCTATCTATCTATCTATCTATCTATCTCCTATCTATCTATCTATTTATCTATCTATCTATCTATCTATCTATCTATCTATCTATCTATCTATCTCCTATCTATCTATCATCTATCTATCTATCTATCTATCTATCTATCTATTTATCTATCTATCTATCATCTATCTATCTATCTATCTATCTATCTATCTATCTATTATCTATCTAATATCTATCTATCTATCTATCTATCTATCTATCTATCTATCTATCTATCATATCTATCTATCTATCTATCTATCATCTATCTAATATCTATCTATCTATCTAATATCTATCTATATCTATCTATCTATCTATCTATCTATCTATCTATCTATCTATCTATATATCTATCTCATATATCTCTCTCTCATATCTATCTATCTATCTATCTATCTATCTATCTATCTCCTATCTATCTATCTATCTATCTATCTATCTATCTATCTATCTATCTATTTATCTATCTATCTATCATCTATCTATCTATCTATCTATCTATCTATTATCTATCTAATATCTATCTATCTATCTATCTATCTATCTATCTATCTATCATATCTATCTATCTATCTATCTATCTATCTATCTATCTATCTATCTATCTATCTATCTATCTATCTATCTATCATCTATCTAATATCTATCTATCTATCTAATATCTATCTATATCTATCTATCTATCTATCTATCTATCTATCTATCTATCTATCTATCTATCTATCTCATATATCTCTCTCTCATATCTATCTATCTATCTATCTCCTATCTATCTATCTATCTATCTATCTATCTATCTATCTATCTATCTATCTATCTATCTATCTATCTATCTATCATGGATCTATCTTCACATAGTCGTCTTCAATTGATGGAAGCGTTTAGAAGAAGATCAATCTCGGAAGTGTATACCTGACAGGATGATAGGAATAAACGGGGAAATATTACTATACAACGCACTTGGCTTAATTTGCCCTGGGGATATTTTCTCTAGTTATTGCAGATTGCAATCTTTGTTATTCCTCTTATATGTCGATTTAGCTCCGGTTCTAGAGGTTTTCCACAGGAACATATATAATGATACATGTTAGTAGTTCTATATACATGATGGTATAGGCAGTAGAATCTAAAACATATAGCATGGTAGAGTTTTAAAAATATATAGTTTGGTAGCATATAGACTATAACATTATATATTATGATAGAGTATAGAAAATAAAAATTTATAGTATATAGAATATTAAACATAGTATGACAGAATATAAGAATATATAATATGGTAGAATATAGAATCAAAAATATATAGTGTGGTAAAATATAGAATCTAAAAATATATAGTATGATAGACTATAGAATAATACAAAAATGCATTATGGTAGAATATTAAACATATTTAGAATGGTAGAATATAGAATATAAAAATATAAAATATGGTAGAATATAGAATAATAAAAATATATAGTATGGTAAAATATAGAATATTAAAAATATATACTGCGATAGAATGTAGAATAATACATATATATAGTATGGTAAAACGTAGAATATAAAAATATATAATGTGTTTGAATATAGAATATACAGTAAAATATAGAATATTAAAAATATCTAGTGTGGCAGAATATAGAATATACAAATATCTAGTATATATAGAATATGAGTGGATTGATAAATGATACCTGTCTAGACGATAGACAGATAGATGGAGATATGAGAAGGAGAAATAGGTGATAGATATGAGGTAGATAAATAAAGAAATACATAGGTTAGATAGATTGCCAGGAGAAGCAGGTCTGACATGGCGGAGGGCTGGACTTGTGGTTCCAGGCTATCTACTATGACAGAGTCCATGTAAGGTTGTGGGTCTGTTATTTGGCTGAGCTTTCAGAGCTGCCTGGGAGGCTCACAAAGCCCTAATTTGATTTTTTCCATTTGCACTGGCGTGTCTAAGCTGACTGGTCATTAGTTTGAGTTTCTATAGAGTGGAGCTAATTGGATTTACAGGATACCAGCAAGCTGCTGTGCCAGCTTTCAGGAAAGAGCATCCCAGCTCTGGACACTGGTAGAGACAGAAGGGAGGGGTGCAGGGTGTCACACAATCCCTCTGGCCTGGCCTAGGGGCACCTCTGCTAAAAGCCTCTAGTCCAGCCTACAACCTGATACTTTGTGACTTGTAAGAGAAATAAAATGCTGCTGCTGGTGGTGAATGAGCCAGGCTTTGTTAGAGAAATCTGCATAATGGGGCTCTGCTTGCCCAGGGCTATCTCTTTATTGCATGTGTGTCTGCTGTTATCAATTTCGTGAACAATTTCACAGGGAGCCTGGCAGACTTGAGCTGGAATAATATGCAGTGATGAGCTCTGAATAATGAATGATGTGCTTTTAAAGCAATTTCTAAGTGTCTGTGATAGTACAATATGAAAAGGCCTGGTAAGTAATAGTGCATTTAAAAGGCACTCATATGTTTTTATTACAATATGCAAAAGATATCTATATTATTTAGAAAATGGAAACTATATTACACAGTGGCTGTCTCCTCCTAAACCCTTTCTCTTTTTCACACAACCCTTGACTATTTGTGTAAAAGATCCCATGTCATTATTTGAATGCTGGTGTCCTTTTTAATTATTAACAGTGTTGTGATACTCTCTATAGAATAGGATGTGTGTATATTGTACAGCTTTTATGCTATTAGGAAGACAATTAAGGCCTACATCCAATCTACCGGGACCATGAGGAGATCATTGTCCTAAAGAATAGGTCTCTATAGATAGGATATCTGTGAGATAGTTCTTACATACTCTATATGGATAAAAGTTTCGGGACACAACTTAATCACTTGAGTTCCGGTATTGCCACAGGTGTAAAATCCAGCCCCATATCCTGCAGACTGCTGGTGGAAACGTTTGAGAAAGAATGGATCCTTCTAAAGAGCTCTGTCAATTTGAGCATGGATCTGTAATAGGTTGTGACGTAAATTTCCTCCTAGATATTTCACAATCTATTGTGAGTGGTATTATTGTAAAGTGGAAGTGTTTAGGAAGCAAAGCAACTGCGCCACAGAGTGAAGACCAAGTAAAGTTACAGAGCGGGGGGGTCACAGAGCGTTGAGGCATATAGTGCGTAAAAGTCTCCAACACTCTATATACTCAATACCTGCAGAGTTCCAAACCTCTGGCATTAACATCGGCAGAAAAACTGTGCCACGGGGGCTTTATTGCATGGGTTTCCATGACCAACCAGCTACATACAAGCCTTACATCACCAAGTACAATGCCAAGTGTCAGAGATGTAAAGCACATCACCATTGGACTCTTGAGCACTGAAATGTGTCCTTTGGAGTGACAAATCACACATCTCTGTCTGACAGTTTGATGGATGAATCTGGGTTTGGTGAATGCTGACTGCTTTTTGCCAACTGTAAAGTTGGGTGAAAGAGAGATAATAATATTGGTTTGTTTTTCAGAGGTTGACCAAGGCCCTTTAGTTCCAATGATGGGAAATTTTAATGCTTCAGTGTACCAATACATTTTGGACCGTTATATGCTTCAAATTTTGTGGGAACAAGGCTCTTTTCTGCTCCAGTGTGCCTGTGTCACAGTACACTAAGGCCTCTTTCACACGGGCGTTGCGTGTGAGGGCCGGATAGGATGCGGGTGCATCGCGGAAAATGCGCAATTTTTCCGTGCGAGTGCTAAGCGTTTTAATGCGTTTTGCACGCGTGTGAGAAAACTCGGCATGTTTGGTACCCAGACCCGAACCCGGACTTCTTCACAGAAGTTTGGGTTAGGTGTTGTGTAGATTTTATTATTTGGTTATAAGGGAAAATAATAGAATTCTTAATACAGAATGCTAAGTAAATTAGAAATGGAGGGGTTAAAAAAATAAAAAAATAAAATTAAACTAACCTCATCCACTTGTTCGCGCAGCCCGGCTTAGCTTCTTTCTTCTTCTTTGATGAACTGGGAGGAAAAGGACCTTTGGTGACGTCACTGCATTCATCACATGGTTCATCACATGGTTCATCACATGGTACATCACATTGTCCATCAACATGGTGATGGACCATGTGATGAGCACAGTGACGTCACCAAAGGTCCTTTTCCTCCCAGGTCATCAAAGAAGAAGAAAGAAGGCAAGCCGGGCTGCGTGAACAAGTGGATGAGGTGAGTTTAATTATTTATTTATTTATTTTTTAACCCCTCCATCTCTAATTTATTTAGCATTCTGTATTAAGAATTCTATTATTTTCCCTTATAACCATGTTATAAGGGAAAATAATAAAGATCGGGTCCCCATCCCGATCGTCTCCTAGCAACCATGCTGAAAATCTTGCTTGCAGATGCTTGCGATTTTCACGCAGCCCCATTCACTTCTATGGGGCCTGCATTGCTTGAAAAACGCACAATATAGAGCTTGCTGCGATTTTCACGCAACGCACAAGTGATGCGTGAAAATCACCGCTCATGTGCACAGCCCCATAGAAATGAATGGGTCTGGATTCAGTGCGGCAGCAATGCGTTCACCTCACACATTGCACCCGCGCGGAAAACTCGCCCGTGTGAAAGAGACCTAAGTGAGGTCGATAAAGGCATGGTTTCGGTGAGCTTGTTATGGAAGAACTAGACTGGCCTACACTGAGCTCTGACCTCAACTCGGTCACCTTTGGAACAAACTAAAACAAAGACTGTGAGCCTGGCTCTCTTGTTGAACATCAGTATCTGATTAAATGCTCTTCTGGATAAATGGGCAAAAAGTCTGTTTTATCTGCAAAAGGGGCATTAACTCCATATTAATGTCCATGGATTTAGATTGGGACGTCATAAAGCATCTGAAGGTATAATGTGTAGGTGTCTGGATACTTTCATCCATATAAGGCCTCATGCACACGACCATTTTTCGGGTCCGCATCTGAGCCGCAGTTTTTGCGGCTCGGGTGCGGACCCATTCACTTCAATAGGGCCGTGTGCTGTCCGCATCCGTTGCTCCGTTCCACGGCCCTGCAAAAAAAAAAATAGCATGTCCTATCCTTGTCAGTTTTGCGGACAAGAATAGGCATGTCTACAATGGGCTGCCCGTTCCGTTCCGCAAATTGCGGAAGGCACACGGGCGGCTTCTGTTTTTTGCGGATCCGCGGTTTGCGGACCGCAATAAAAGTCACGGTCGTGTGCATGTAGCCTAATGTACAGTATGAACACACCTCATATAGCTGAAATAATGTGAAGAGAGTGCAAAGCTATCATCAAAGCGAAGGGGGCTGCTTTGAAGAATGCAAAACATAAAACATATTCTTGTTTGTTAACTATTTTGTTTACTATTTCTATCCATATATATTCCTTCATTGTTTTCCTGTTTTTCAAAAACAAAAAAAAAAACCATGGGGCCACATTTATCATTCACATATGCCACTTTTGTGAAGGGAAAAAGTCATAATCGGTCACTTATTCGATGGCACTTGCGCAAAAATGTTTTTATGACTGTAGTTCCTCCACCGGCCTTGCCACTTTCTCGAGAAGGGTGTCCTGCTTGAAAACATGCCTGTTTTCTGGCATAGAAGAGGACTGAAACCTATGCCAGCCAGGCACATGGACTTCTGGATGGCACTTAATTTATGATGAGGCGTATGCTGCCAGGCAATGATAAATCCATGGAATGAAAAGGTATGTCCAAACTTTTGATTGGTATAGTGTATATACTATATATATATATATATATATACAGTACAGACCAAAAGTTTGGACACACCCTCTCATTCAAAGAGTTTTCTTTATTTTCATGACTATGAAAATTGTAGATTCACACTGAAGGCATCAAAACTATGAATTAACACATGTGGAATTATATACATAACAAACAAGTGGGAAACAACCGAAAATATGTCATATTCTAGGTTCTTCAAAGTAGCCACCTTTTGCTTTGATTACTGCTTTGCACACTCTTGGCATTCTCTTGATGAGCTTCAAGAGGTAGTCCCCTGAAATGGTTTTCACTTCACAGGTGTGCCCTGTCAGGTTTAATAAGTGGGATTTCTTGCCTTATAAATGGGGTTGGGACCATCAGTGGCGTTGAGGAAAAGTCAGGTGGATACACAGCTGATAGTCCTACTAAATAGACTGTTAGAATTTGTATTATGGCAAGAAAAAAGCAGCTAAGTAAAGAAAAACGAGTGGCCATCATTACTTTAAGAAATGAAGGTCAGTCAGTCAGCCGAAAAATTGGGAAAACTTTGAAAGTAAGGGCTATTTGACCATGAAGGAGAGTGATGGGGTGCTGCGCCAGATGACCTGGCCTCCACAGTCACCGGACCTGAACCCAATCGATATGGTTTGGGGTGAGCTGGACTGCAGAGTGAAGGCAAAAGGGCCAACAAGTGCTAGGCATCTCTGGGAACTCCTTCAAGACTGTTGGAAGACCATTTCAGGGGACTACCTCTTGAAGCTCATCAAGAGAATGCCAAGAGTGTGCAAAGCAGTAATCAAAGCAAAAGGTGGCTACTTTGAAGAACCTAGAATATGACATATTTTCAGTTGTTTCACACTTGTTTGTTATGTATATAATTCCACATGTGTTAATTCATAGTTTTGATGCCTTCATAGTCATGAAAATAAAGAAAACTCTTTGAATGAGAAGGTGTGTCCAAACTTTTGGTCTGTACTGTATATATATATATATATATATATATATACACTCACCTAAAGGATTATTAGGAACACCATACTAATACGGTGTTGGACCCCCTTTTGCCTTCAGAACTGCCTTAATTCTACGTGGCATTGATTCCACAAGGTGCTGATAGCATTCTTTAGAAATGTTGGCCCATATTGATAGGATAGCATCTTGCAGTTGATGGAGATTTGAGGGATGCACATCCAGGGCACGAAGCTCCCGTTCCACCACATCCCAAAGATGCTCTATTGGGTTGAGATCTGGTGACTGTGGGGGCCATTTTAGAACAGTGAACTCATTGTCATGTTCAAGAAACCAATTTGCAATTATTCGCGCTTTGTGACATGGTGCATTATCCTGCTGGAAGTAGCCATCAGAGGATGGATACATGTTCTCATTCTGTTTACGCCAAATTCGGACTCTACTATTTGAATGTCTCAACAGAAATCGAGACTCATCAGACCAGGCAACATTTTTCCAGTCTTCAACAGTCCAATTTTGGTGAGCTCGTGCAAATTGTAGCCTCTTTTTCCTATTTGTAGTGGAGATGAGTGGTACCCGGTGGGGTCTTCTGCTGTTGTAGCCCCTCCGCCTCAAGGTTGTGCGTGTTGTAGCTTCACAAATGCTTTGCTGCATACCTCGGTTGTAACGAGTGGTTATTTCAGTCAACGTTGCTCTTCTATCAGCTTGAATCAGTTGGCCCATTCTCCTCTGACCTCTAGCATCCACAAGGCATTTTTGCCCACAGGACTGCCGCATACTGGATGTTTTTCCCTTTTCACACCGGACCTGAACCCAATCGATATGGTTTGGGGTGAGCTGGACTGCAGAGTGAAGGCAAAAGGGCCAACAAGTGCTAGGCATCTCTGGGAACTCCTTCAAGACTGTTGGAAGACCATTTCAGGGGACTACCTCTTGAAGCTCATCAAGAGAATGCCAAGAGTGTGCAAAGCAGTAATCAAAGCAAAAGGTGGCTACTTTGAAGAACCTAGAATATGACATATTTTCAGTTGTTTCACACTTGTTTGTTATGTATATAATTCCACATGTGTTAATTCATAGTTTTGATGCCTTCATAGTCATGAAAATAAAGAAAACTCTTTGAATGAGAAGGTGTGTCCAAACTTTTGGTCTGTACTGTATATATATATATATATATATATATACACTCACCTAAAGGATTATTAGGAACACCATACTAATACGGTGTTGGACCCCCTTTTGCCTTCAGAACTGCCTTAATTCTACGTGGCATTGATTCCACAAGGTGCTGATAGCATTCTTTAGAAATGTTGGCCCATATTGATAGGATAGCATCTTGCAGTTGATGGAGATTTGAGGGATGCACATCCAGGGCACGAAGCTCCCGTTCCACCACATCCCAAAGATGCTCTATTGGGTTGAGATCTGGTGACTGTGGGGGCCATTTTAGAACAGTGAACTCATTGTCATGTTCAAGAAACCAATTTGCAATTATTCGCGCTTTGTGACATGGTGCATTATCCTGCTGGAAGTAGCCATCAGAGGATGGATACATGTTCTCATTCTGTTTACGCCAAATTCGGACTCTACTATTTGAATGTCTCAACAGAAATCGAGACTCATCAGACCAGGCAACATTTTTCCAGTCTTCAACAGTCCAATTTTGGTGAGCTCGTGCAAATTGTAGCCTCTTTTTCCTATTTGTAGTGGAGATGAGTGGTACCCGGTGGGGTCTTCTGCTGTTGTAGCCCCTCCGCCTCAAGGTTGTGCATGTTGTAGCTTCACAAATGCTTTGCTGCATACCTCGGTTGTAACGAGTGGTTATTTCAGTCAACGTTGCTCTTCTATCAGCTTGAATCAGTTGGCCCATTCTCCTCTGACCTCTAGCATCCACAAGGCATTTTTGCCCACAGGACTGCCGCATACTGGATGTTTTTCCCTTTTCACACCATTCTTTGTAAACCCTAGAAATGGTTGTGCGTGAAAATCCCAGTAACTGAGCAGATTGTGAAATACTCAGACCGGCCCGTCTGGCACCAACAACCATGCCACACTCAAAATTGCTTAAATCACCTTTCTTTCCCATTCTGACATTCAGTTTGGAGTTCAGGAGATTGTCTTGACCAGGACCACCCCCTTAAATGCATTGAAGCAACTGCCATGTGATTGGTTGACTAGATAATTGCATTAATGAGAAATAGAACAGGTGTTCCTAATAATTCTTTAGGTGAGTGTATATCTATCTATCTATCTATCTATCTATCTATCTATCTATCTATCTATCTATAAGGATATATGTATGTATGTGTGTACAGTATATATGTATGTATGTATGTATGTATGTATGTGTGTATATATTTATTTATGTATGTGTGTATATATACAGTATATATGTATTTATGTGTGTATATATGTACGTATGTGTGTATGTATGTATGTATGTGTGTATGTTCCGCAAAAACACAACAATCCATTTCAACGAAACTTGGTATACACATCCCTTGCTACCTTGAAAGAAATCTTGCGGGGGTCTCATCTCTCTAGGACGTACCGTTCCCGAGATATTCCCCAAAAATGACCTGCATTATCCAATACAAGCCTGCCAGCCTTTCACTTAAATCCTAACTGCCAGGGGTGGGCACCGTGGAGTTCACTGTTAAAGGGGCGGGCACCGTGGAAATCACTGTTAAAGGGGCGGTCACTGTTAAAGGGGAAGACACTGTTAAAATCACTGTTAAAGGGGCGGTCACTGTTAAAGGGACGGTCACCGTGAAAGTCACTGTTAGGCGGTCACCGTTAAAGGGGCGGCCACTGTAAATGTCACTGTTAAAAGAGCAGCCACCGTGAAATTCAGTGTTAAAGGGGCAGTCACCATTAAAGGGGCGGCCACTGTGAAAGTCACTGTTAAAAGGGCAGCCACCGTGAAAGTCACTGTTAAAGGGGCAGTCACCGTTAAAGGGGCGGCCACTGTGAAAGTCACTGTTAAAGGGGTGGTCACTGTTAAAGGGGTGGCCATTGCGAAAGTCACTGTTAAAGGGGCGGTCTCTGTTAAAGGGGTGGCCACTGTTAAAGTCACTGTTAAAGGGGCGGTCACCGTTAAAGGGGTGGCCATTGTTAAAGTCACTGTTATTAGTATATTCAATCTATTTCATTTATTGTTTGTGTGTGTCGTTAAAAGATATCAACACTATCCACTATAACAGTGACATCTAAAGCACCCTACCCCTTAACACTGAGCCCCCACAGTGCCAAGTCCCTTAAAATTGGACCTCCACAGCAGCCGACCCCCTTAACTTTGACCTTTACAGCAGCCTTCCCCTTTAACAGTGACTTTCAGAGCATACCACCCCCTTGAAAGTGACCTCCACAGAGGCCTGCCAACTTAACAGTGGCCTTTACTGGATAGGGGGCGTGTCCTTTTGAACAGCTCACTCTAAGACAGCAGAACTGTACTGTCTGATTGTGATCTGCAGGGAGAAAGTCACCCTCCCTCCCACCCTTGCAGCTGACAGAAGTTGATTTTTACCTTCATTTTTTCAATCCGTGTCGGCTCAGGAGTGGGATGAGGCATGGCCTAACCAGATCTGGGCGTAGCTTAGTGGGACCTAGAAGTTAATTTTTAACTTCATTGTTTCAATATGTCGGCTAAGGAGTGGGAGGGGGCGTGGCTGTACCGAATCAGGGGCATGTCCTTTTGAACAGCTCACTCTAAGACAGCAGCAATGTGCTGTCTGAGTGTGAGCTGCAGGGAGAAAGTCACCCTCCCTCCCACCCCTGCAGCTGACAGAAGTTGATCTTTACCTTCATTTTTTTCAATCCCTGTCGGCTCAGGAGTGGGAGGCCTAACTAGATCAGGGACGTGGCTTAGCGGGACCTGGGGGCGGGGTTTTAAGTGTTTTGAGGGTGGACACATTGTGGCAGGGGGCGTGTCTGGGCTCCTTCCTGCAAGAGTGACGCCCTCTGGGCACCTTACTGGCTCATTTGCATTTCAAGTATACTGGATTTTCAGAGGATAAAAACATCTATTGCTGGAACAAAGGCACATCTTGAAATAAGGTACTAAGTGCTATTAGGCCATGGCTTTACTTCAATAGCGATTATCCTGGTGACAGATTTCCTTTAAAGCTTATCTATAGCAGTGAAGATAAATGGCTGGGTTGTTATGGAAACCTGAAGTAAAACTGTATGTAGAGGCTGAAGGACCTGTGAGCTTCTATTGGCTGATAAGGGTCATGTGATCAAGCTTCTATTGGCTAATGCATTTTTTGGGAATATCTCAGGAACGGTACATCCTAGAGAGCTGAGTCCTGTTCTAAAACGATCCCGGACACCTGATGTACCTGCGTACCAAATTTCATGATTGTAAATGCAATGGTGCAGATTCCTTTAGCGGACATACACACACACATACACTCAGCTTTATATATTAGATAAAAATGCAATAAATAAATACCCGAGCAATTCCGGGTTATCAGCTAGTATATATCTATATATATATATACACACACACTAATGTGGATTTTGTTTAAAGGAGTCTACTTCCCACTAGACCAATGCCCAGCCCTCTTCGTGGCGGTTGGTCAGATGCATAATGATCTGACGCACCCAGCGTTAATTAACACTGGGAGTATAAGGCAGTTACGTACTTGGCCTGTGACTGCAGATGCCCTCCTAAATTCAACTGTATCTACATTTTCAGAACACAAATACAGATGAATAGTGTGGTCAGGCAAGGAATCAGTTGACTCCCTGGCATGTCGTTCAGTCTTACAGACCAGAGATCACTAGGCCTGAGGCCTAGGAGGTAGTAGAACAGTGCCGGTGCTTGCAAAGTGATGAGAACATTGTGACTGCTGAGACTGGATCTCCTGTAGCACAATGATATCATTGTGACTGCCTGTGCTGGTAAGCAGATAAGTATTTTTTTTTACTTGGCTGCTTGGAGAGCATACAGAGCATTGTAGGGGGCACTACTGGCGGTACTATTTAATCATTACTGGGTAAGCTATAGGGCCATTACTAGGGGCACTTTGGGAGCATTATTAGTACTATTGGCATTATAGGGGGAATTAGTACTGGGAGCACCATTGCGCACATTAATATCTTGGGTACAGTAGGGGACAATATCTTGCTGGAGACACTATAGGGGACATTATTAATACTGGGTTGAATTTTGGAGCATTTCTATTACCAAGGGGAATAGTCTTTTTTTCCTGGGGTTCTATAGGGGCACATTTTTTCTGCTAGTATTTACTCCTAGTATTTGAAGGCAATAGGAAGTAAAACATGTACAGTATTGGGGCTGGCATCAGGATGACATTGTTGGGGCACCAGAATTTTGAGAAAGTTAGGAGGAAAATGGAAAAGTGAGGAATTTAGGATTTTTGTGTGGCAAAGTCTGCAGACATGAGACATGGGTAAAAGAAGTTGTCATGGCAGTCGGCACCAAATAGAGAAGTTGAAGGAAGAAAACGTCTACAAGACATTTCTGGATGCAATAGGTATGTTGTGCTGTATTTTCCTGCATGTTTGGTAGCGCTAAAAGACCAGGAAGCGTGCTGAAGGCAGGGCTAGCTCAGTGCCATGGCCCGTGTCTCACCTCCCCAGCTCCCTTCTCCATATCTTAATTAGAAACAACAAGGAGGTGGACACAATGCATCAGTTGTTGCTAGCAGCTTCTGGGGAGGTATTTTTTGAGGCTGGGGTACTGAGGCAGTATATTGTGCTGAACTCAGGGGCGTAGCTATAGGGGGTTCAGAGGTAGCAGTCGCTACCGGGCCCAGGAGCCTGAGGGGGGCCAAAGACCCTTGTGCCACATAAGTAGACACCGGTATTATAGAAAGTGCATGCTGGTCAAGTTACACCTCTGGCTGGAGGGAAGGGGTTAGGTCAAGAATTTGGCATGGGGGTGTGGGCGGGTGAAGTTTACATTTTTACTTCAGGCAGCATGAAGGCTATGTGCTCCTCTGCCCCTGGCCACAAAGCACTGAGGGGAGGGGGCCCAAGCTGAACTCTTGCACCAGGGCCCATAAGCCTTTAGCTACGCCACTGGCTGAACTTTACTATTTGGTTCTCCTTGGGCGTTATTGTGTGCTGCACTCTGGTATTACTGGCCGTACCTACTTGTGTTGGCCACACCAAATTATATTGGCCTCACCTTCTGTCATTACAGACCACCTACAACATGGGGCCATGTTTAGATTTTTTTCCAGGGCCACTTTAAATTCTCAGTCTGCTTCTGCTTTCAGCTAACTTCTGCTTCTGTGGTGTGCGATTTTGACCATGTAGCCCTGAACAGGAGGCAGGAAATGTTACTAATACAGAATGGGGAGGAGACCCCAGAGCTTTTCTATACAACTAACAGGCAATGATGCAGGAACACACACTTTCATTTAGTCTGTAAAGATCCTTTTAGAGATCGCTGGCTTATCCCTTCTACTTTTATTGGCAGATTTAATAGCCGTTTAACATGTCCATATTTTGAATTATGAGAAACGCAGGAATTAATTTTCTGTGCTTTCATTGCTGATTATATTGGTGGGCCCTGAGGATATTGTATATCCCTACATTTTCATTTGTTGATCACATGCTGTTAGGAAATTGATTTTCCCCACTGATGCCATGTAATGGAGACTATCACTTTGTACACATTGAGCTATTCAGAATTATTGTGTTGGAGTGTTATTAATAAGAAAGACTAATTAAACTCATCTTTGAAAATTATTTGGTTTGAAATGTATTTCAGAGCACGGATAGCCATGTCTTGTTTGTGAAGCTTCATTAATACTCTCTTCAGCTTTTATTATATCTGTTGATTCTCTCCATATTTAATGCAATGTGAAATGAAAATCTGTAATTTTCTCTTAAAGGGAACCAATCTTCTTAAAAATACTGTCTATTCTGCACACAGCGTGTTATAGGTAGTCAGTTTCTCTATTAATTTCTACGACAGCCTTGAAGTCAGTCTTAGGGCTCGTTCACATGAACGTTTTTTGCATTCCGTATACAAGCCGTTTTATGCGTTCCTTATACGTTCCGTTAAGGAACCATTCATTTCAATGGTTCCGCAAAAAAATGGAATGTAATCCGTATGCATTACGTTTCCGTATTTCCGTTTTTCCCCTCTGTTGAAAGATAGAACATGTACTATTATTGCCCGCAAATCACGTTCCGTGGCTCTGTTCAAGTCAATGGGTCCGCAAAAAAACCAGAACACATACGGAATGTACTCCGTATGTCTTCCGTATTCGTTCAGTTTTGCGGAATCATCTATTGAAAATTTTATGTCCAGCCCAATTTTTTCTATGTAATTACTGTATACTGTATATGCCATATGGAAAATCAGAATGGAAAAAAAACTGAATGGAACCGGAAACACTACTGGAAAAACCCCCCCCCGAAAAATGGCCCGCAAAACACTGAAAAAGACATAAGGTCGTGTGAACGAGCCCTTATGGAATTGAACAGGTAAGCAAATGCCCTATTCATATAGCAAATGCTGTGTAATCCAGTGAGTCTCATAGTAAGGCCTCTTGCACACGACCGTATGCCCTCCGAGACATACGGTCCGTGAGCGGGCCATATGTCTCGGAGCGGCATTGATCGTGTGCACGGGAGTACACAGGATCATAGATTACAATGATGCTGCACACGTCGGGCCGCCTGCGGGACTATTGTCCTGCACTCATATGATCTTATGAGTGAGGGACAATAGTCCCGCAGGTGGCCCAACGTGCACAGCATCATTGTAATTTATGATACTGTGTACTCCCGTGCGCACGATCAATGCCGCTCCGGAACATATGGCCCGCTCACAGACCGTATGTCTCAGAGGGCATACGGTCATGTGCAAGAGGCCTAAGTCACATAATCAAACTGCGAAAAGTAACAGGAGCTAAAATACATTAGTAGATTGCTAGAGATTTGTTAAACAATATGTATAAGGCCCCTTTCACACAAGCGAGTTTTCGGCGCTGGTGCAATGCGTGACGTGAACGCATAGCACCCGCACAGAATCCTGACCCATTCATTTCAATGGGCCTGTGTACATGAGCGTTGTTTTTCACGCATCACTTCTGCGTTGCGTGAAAATCGCAGCATGTTCTATATTCTGCATTTTTCACAGAGCCCTGGCCCCATAGAAGTGAATGGGGCTGCGTTAAAAACGCATTGCATCCACAAGTGAGTGCGGATGCAATGCGTTTTCTCACTGATGGTTGCTAAGAGATGTTGTTTGTAAACCTTCAGTTTTTTATAACGCGTGTGAAAAACGCATCAAAACGCATTGTACCCGCGTGGAAAAAACTGAACAACTGAACGCAATCGCAGACAAAACTGACTGAACTTGCTTTCAAAATGGTGCGAGTTTCACTGAACGCACCCTGAACGCATCCGGAGCCAATCCGCCACACTTGTGTGAAAGAGACCTAAAGCCCCTTTCACACGGGCGTCCCGGATTTGCTCCGGAAGCGTCGTGTGTGCATTGCGGGAAACCCGTGCGAGTACGCACGCAATTTCAGTCAGTTTTGACTGCAATGCGTTTTGCACGTGCGTGATAAACTGAATGTGGTACCCAGACCCGAACTCGGACTTTTTCACTGAAGTTCGGGTTTGGGTTAGGTGTTCTGTAGATTTTATTATTTTCCCTTATAACATGATTATAAGGGAAAATAATAGCATTCTTAATACAGAATGCTTACTAAAATGTGGCTTGAGGGGTTAAAAAAAATTAATAATCACCTCATCCTCTTGTTCACGCAGCCGACATCATCTTCTTTCTTCTTCTTTCAGAACCTGCAAAAGGACCTTTGATGACGTCATCAAAGGTCCTTTTGCAGGTCCTGAAAGATGAAGAAAAAAGGCGATGCCGACTGCCCGAACAAGAGGATGAGGTGAGTTAATATTTTTTTTTAACCCCTCAAGCAACATTTTAGTAAGCATTCTGTATTAAGAATGCTATTATTTTCCTTTATGACCATGTTATAAGGGAAAATAATACAGTAAATTGACTTTTATCAATATACTATCATCATCTGATAGCAACCATGCGTGAAAATTGCATTGCATCTGCACTTGCTTGCTGATTCTATGCGATTTTCACGTATCCCCATTCATTTCTATGGGGCCTGAGTTGCGTGAAAAACGCAGAATATAGAACATTTTGCGATTTTCATGCAATGCAAAAGTGATGCGTGAAAAATCACAGAATATAGAACATTTTGCGATTTTCACGCAACGCACAAGTGATGCGTGAAAATCACCACTCATCTGCACAGCCCCATTGAAGTGAATGGGTCCGGATTCAGTGCGGATGCAATGCGTTCACCTCACGCACTGCACCCGCACGGAAATTCTTGCCCGTCCTTTTACACGGGCGAGATTTTCGCGCGGGTGCAATGCGTAAGGTGAACGCATTGCACCCGCACTGAATCTGGACCCATTCACTCCAATGGGGCTGTGCACATGAGCGGTGATTTTCACGCATCACTTGTGCATTGCGTGAAAATCGCAGCAAGCTCTACAGTATATTGTGTGTTTTTCACGCAACGCAGGCCCCATTGATGTGAATTGGGCTGCGTGAAAATCGCAAGCATCCGCAAGCGAGTGCGGATGCGGTGCAATTTTCATGCATGGTTGCTAGGAGACGATCTGGATGGTGACCCGATCTTTATTATTTTCCCTTATAACATGGTTATAAGGGAAAATAATAGCATTCTTAATACAGAATGCTAAGTAAATTATGGAGGGGTTAAAAAAAAATTAAATAATTTAACTCAGCTCATCCACTTGTTCGCGCAGCCCGGCTTGTCTTCTTTCTTCTTCTTTGTGGACTTGGGAGGAAAAGGACCTTTGGTGACGTCACTGTGCTCATCACATGGACCATTTGACGGACCAAGTGATGAGCACAGTGATGTCACCAAAGGTCCTCCCAGGTCCTCAAAGAAGAAGAAAGAAGACAAGCCAGGCTGCGCGAACAAGTGGATGAGGTGAGTTAAATTTATTTTTTATTTTTTTTTAAACCCTCCATCCCTAATTTACTTAGCATTCTGTATCAAGAATGATATTTTCCCTTATAACCATGTTATAAGGGAAAATAATAAAATCTACACAACACCTAACCCAAACTCGAACTTCTGTGAAGAAGTCCGGGTTTTGGTTTGGGTACCAAACATGACGATTTTTCTCACGCGCGTGCAAAACGCATTAAAACGCTTTGCACTCGCGCAGGAAAAATCACGTATTTTCCCGCAACACACCCGCATCTTTTATTTTTTTTGATAAATTCTTTATTTAAATGAATACGGAAATCCAACCGTGCATTATCAAAGTCAATACAGTACATCCGGTGTATCAATGATACAGCACAACAACGAGATCACCTTATACGCCAGCCAACATAACAATATCTATTGGTACTTGTGGTATACTGATAGGAGTCTCGACAGAGCAGAGACCCTTTCGACTGAACAGTGACCACATCTGGCTAAAATAGTAAAAGCATAATCCTGGCCTTTAAACAGAGCTACCAGGAAGAGTAAGGCATCATAAGTGCACACAGATTAGGAGGTGCAACCACTAGACATATATCAACAAAAGTAGAGAAACAATACACACAGACAATAGACACTAAAGGGGGGTGGGTACTAGAGAGGGGGTAAACCCATAGAGTACAGAGTAAGATCCACTGCTCAGGCCATAAGGTCCTGAAACTCCTGAGACTCCTGAAAAGAAAACCAAGGGGCCCAAGAATCAAGGAAGGCTTTATGCTTGGCTCGCAACTGCGAGGTGAGTTCCTCCATTCTTCAGATCCCCTCCACCTTTTGGATACAACAACTAATTGTCGGAGGCACAGAGAGCTTCCATCTCGCAGGGATACACGACCTAGCCGCTATCACCAGGGAGCACAAACATGACTTACGAAGCACACTCATTGGCAGATCTGAGAGAAATAATAAGAAGAAAGCAGGGGTGTGTGGTATTGTAAATCGGAAAATTGAGGACAAGGTCTTATGGACCAACTGCCAAATAGGATAAATTTTTGGGCAATCCCAGAAAATGTGCATCATGGATCCCATAGCGGAGTCACAGCGCCAACAAATAGGAGACGCGGATGGGAACATTTTCTGCAATCTGGTTGGAACATAGTACCATCTGGACATTATCTTATAACCCGCCTCCTGTTACCTACTCGCTATGGATGACCTGTAGAGCAGACTGAAGAGTTTTGACCAGTGATCGGGGGGGATGTTCACTCCCAAGTCTTGGGACCATTTAGTCACAAACGGTGGAAGATAGTCCTGTCGAGGGGCTACCAAGGACTGATAACATTCGGAAAGGGAATGTCTGTAGGCGCCCAACCCAACACAAATTTTCTCAAACGAAGTAAGAGCCCCGTGGAGGTCGGAATAGAGGATAAAAAATGCGTCAGTTGCCTGGATCTCCAGAAACCCAAAGGGCAGGGATCTGTTATGCTCAAAATCTCATCATAGGTGCGCCATCTGCCTGAAGTTCTGAAGAAGGGAGCACGGGACCTACCATTAGTCCTCCACTGGAAGAACGGTCCACCCCTGCAACCCACTGGGAAGGTGGGATTCCCCAAGATGGGAAATAAAGGTGAGGGGGAGATCAGGGGATTATCTCTAATTCTATGGAACTGTGAAATAGTGGGGCCGATTGTGGGATGATTACAAAGGGCTGAAGGGGGTTTCAAATCCACCCAGGGCAGGGAGGCTAACGGACAGTTCGAGCAGAGTTGTTCAATTGATACTCACTGCTTGAGCTGTGAGTGCCTGCACCAATCCACTATCCTTTGGAGCAGGGAGGCTGAATGATATTAACGTACGTCAGGTACACCTAGCCCCCCTTTGTCCCTCGGTATGTGTAAAAGAGATCTGGCGAGTCTCGGGCTACCCTTTGCCCAAATAAACCTAAATATGTCCCCATGAATCCTGTTGGAGAAACTAGCGGGGAGTTTGATGGGGAGGGTCTGAAAGAGGTATAACACCCGTGGGAGAATGTTCATTTTGAAAATGGCACATCGTCCAAACCACGTGTGCAGGCCTTTCGACCACTTCTTAAGATCTTCCCTAATCCGATCCCGGAGAGGGATAAAGTTTCTGTGGTACACCTCTTTCAGATCCGTGGGGATAAATGTGCCTAAATATTTCACTGCTCCAGATGCCCACTTGAAAGGGAAGGAGGCAACTAGGTCACATTCAAGGCCTCTGATTTCTGGAAGTTAATCCTCAGATTCGAGAGGCCATAAAACGTGTGGAATTCCGCCATCAAATTCGGGAAGGAAATCTTGGGATTAGTTAGAGTAAACAACAGATTGTCCGCATATGCCGCTATCTTAAATTCTCTACCCCCAACCGAGAGTCCCGATATATTCGGGTTCTGTCGGATTGTCCTCAGGAGCGGCTCCAGGGTAAGAACAAAGATCAATGGGGGAGGGGACAACCCTGGCGGGTCCCATTCGGTATCGCAAAGAACGGAGAAAAAACACCATGCACCTTTGCGGCCGCAGAGGGAGACTCATATAAAGCTCTGATCTATGATGCCAAAGGACCAGTGATACCGAGATATCGCAACACCGCGAACATCCAAGGCCATCCCACCCTGTCAAAGGCCTTTTCAGCATCCGTGGACAGGAGACAGAGTGGGGTATCTCGGATCTTGGCATGATGAATCAGGTTTAGAACCTCACACCCGCATCTTGTCCGGCCCTCACACGCGACGCCCATGTGAAAGAGGCCTAAGGCTTGCAAAATGGTGCGAGTTTCACTGAACGCACCTTGAATGCATCCGGAGCCAATCCACCACGCTTGTGTGAAGGATTAGGTCCGGATGCGTTCAGGGTACGTTCAGTAAAACTCGTAGGCTGGGTTCACACGAGCGTGTCCGGATTAGTTCCGGATGCGTCCCGGTGTGTTGCGGCAAACCCGCGCGAGTAGGAATGCAATTGCAGTCAGTTTTGACTGCGATTGTGTTCCGATGTTCAGTTTTTATCGCGCGGGTGCAATGTGTTCTGCATGCGCGTGATAAAAAACCGACTGTGGTACCCAGACCCGAACTTCTTCACAGAAGTTCAGGTTTGGGTTAGTTGTAGTGTAGATTGTATTATTTTCCCTTATAACATGGTTATAAGGGAAAATAATAGCATTCTGAATACAGAATGCTTAGTAAAATAGCGCTGGAGGGGTTAAAAAAAATAAACAAATTAACTAACCTTCTCCTCTTGTTCGCGAAGTTCCCGGTATGAAGGATCACATGCTCCAATCACATGGTACATCACCACGGTGATGGACCATGTGATTGGAGCATGTGATCTGACGTCACCAAAGGTCCTTTAGCCCACAACTCATCAAACCAGGAACTTCGTGAACAAGAGGAGAAGGTGAGTTAGTTTGTTTATTTTTTTTAACCCCTCCAGCGCTATTTTACTAAGCATTCTGTATTCAGAATGCTATTATTTTCCCTTATAACCATGTTATAAGGGAAAATAATACAGTGAATAGACTGTCACCTAGCAACCATGCGTGAAAATCGCACCGCATCCGCACTTGCTTGCGATTTTCACGCAACCCCATTCACTTCTATGGGGCCTGCGTTGCGTGAAAAACGCAGAATATAGAGAATGCTGCGATTTTCACGCAACGCACAAGTGATGCGTGAAAATCATCGCTCATCTGAACAGCCCCATTGAAATGAATGGGTCCGGATTCAGTGCGGGTGCAATGCGTTCACCTACCGCATTGCACCCGCGCGGAAATCTTGCCCGTGTGAACGCAGCCGTACTATTTTGCAAGCAAGTTCATTCAGTTTTTTCCGCGCGGGTGCATTGCATTTTGATGCGTTTTTAACACACGTGATAAAAAACTGAAGGTTTACAAACAACATCTCTTAGCAACCATCAGTGAAAAACGCATTGCATCCGCACTTGCTTGCGAATGCAATGCGTTTTTCACTAAGCCCCATTCACTTATATGGGGCCAGGGCTGCATGAAAAACGCAGAATATAGAACATGCTGCGTTTTTCATGCAACGCAGAAGTGATGCGTGAAAGAAAATGCTCATGTACACAGACCCATTGAAATGAATGAGTCAGGATTCAGTGCGGGTGCTATGCGTTTACGTCACGCATTGCACTCGCGTGGAAAACTCGCTCGTGTGAAAGGGGCCTAACAGTTCACTTACACACTAGTGGGGCGAACAAAAAATGCTTTTGCTTATCCAAGTGATTCTGAGATTGTTTTTCCGTGACACATTGCATTTCATGTTAGTGGTAAATTTGAGTCAATATGTTTTACCTTTATTTATAAAAATATTTTAAATTGACAGAAAATTTTCCAAATTTTTTAAGTTAGATAGTGATACCTCATAAAATAATTATTACTTAACATTCCTTATATGTCTATTTTAGGTTGGCACCATTTTGTAAAAATAATTTTGTTTTTTAGGACGAATTAAGCAATTAAGCAATTTTTAACATTTTCAAGAAAATAAAAAAAAACATTTATAAGGACCAATTCAGTTCTGAATATACATAATAGAAACCACCCATAAACAACTCCATTTTAGAAACTACACTCCTTAAATTATTCAAAACAGATTTTAGAAACGTTTTTAACCTATTAGGCGTTCCACAGAAATTAAAACAAAATGGAATTATTTTATTGTAAATTTTAGAGTAACACAGCAAGGGTTAACAGCAAAAAAATAATAAAAAAATCCATATTTATTTCCCTGATTCAGCAGTTTACAGAAACACCCCATATGTGTCCATAAACTAATGTATGGGCACACAGCAGGGCTCAGAACAGGAGTGCCATATGGTTTTTGGAGAGTAGATATAACTGGACTGGTTTTTGGGTGCTTTGTCACATTTGAAGAGACCCTGTGGTACCCCTACAGTGGAAACCCCCCAAAACTGACCACACTGTGGAAACTACACCCTTCAAAGAATTTATCGAGGGGTGTAATGCACACTTTGACCCCAGATACATTTTATAGAATTTATAAACACTTGACTGTGTAAATGAATTTTTTTTTAATAATCCTCCAGTAAAATTTTGCTTCAGCTTTTTATTTTCACAAGAAGTAACAGGAGAAAACATAGCACTTCAATATTTGTTACTGATTTTTATCCTGCATATGGCAACACTCCATATGTGGTCATAAACTTCTGTTTGGACACAGGGCAGGGATCAGAAGGGAAGTAGCACTATTTGGCTTCTGGAGCACAGATTTTTCTGGAATGTTTTTCGGTTGCTACATCAATTTTGCAGAGACCCAGAATTAGGGCTTGTTCACATCACCGTTATGTATTCCATTATGGCTTTTGGTTATTTCACAGATTTAGAACAGGGTAGTTGAGTAACTGTTGAGAAAGTCACTTATCTTCACTTGACGTAAATGCAAGTATCATAGATCAGTCGTGCACTCATGTAAAGTACTGTCTGGGACCTGTAGTTCCACGGATTCTCCCTTCTCTTTCCTGCTCCCAGAAATCCACTTTTTCCTATTCAGAGGATCTCAGTGGAGTTGTGTCCTGGAATCTAGATAATATAACAGGTTTCCAATGGTAAATTATATCACAACAGAACTAGGTAAAAATGGGAATTTATTTACTCACAAATATGAAGCTTGTGCAAGACACTGGTAAAAGCACGAAAAAAGGCATGCCTGGTAACCTTGCCAAACCCTGGGATTTGCCACAAAACTGTGTTCTTCTGGGGTAGAATAAGATGATTGTGTGGCGAATCCTAGGGGAAAAGTTGATTGCTGCCTCTAGGAGCTGGAAAGAGGAGGGAAAGCCCGTGCAACTACAAGTCCCAGCCAGCACTTCACATCAGCGCACAACTCATCTGTGCTACTTGCATTTACATCAAGTGAAGATAAGTGACTTTATTAACACTTATTTATATTACTTATTCTAAAGTGTGTGAAAAGCGTGTGATTTTTTTGGACTATTTATTGGTTTTAATATTTGCACACTAGTGATGAGCGGTGATATTTAACAAAGTTGTATCGATATTATGTGACCATTATTATAATGTGCTCCATACAGAATGCCTATAGTGCCTGTGTCTAGCTTGTGCCATCTAAGGCTCACCGCACACCTCTTACATTTTTAGGTCGGTTTTAGTGGGTACAAAATGCCATAAATGTGGACATAAACTGCTGTTGGGGTACAGTCAGTGGTGTAACTACCGGGGAAGCAGCTGCTTCGGGGCCCGGAGCCCCGGCAGCGTGTGTGACAGTTTATTTTCAAGTTAGTTAAATATCGATTCTTGTCTTAATGTTCAGGGCCCCTTCACAGGCCCCCTCACTAATGTGATCTAATCTTACTGTCTCCTGATGTGTCTGGGATTCGAACCCACAACCTCCAATGTATCAGTGGCAAAGCATTTACCCTCACAGCCATAAAGGCTGCATTGAAACTGATTGAAAAAATATGAGACTTCTACTGTTATAGCTGGCTAAGTGTACATCTATACACATGACAGCTGCCCCAACACACCCAGCACTGGTATATCTCTATATGACAGCTGTCCCAGCACACTCAGCTATGCTATATCTCTATATATGAGCATCTGTCATGTGTATAGATGTACACTTAGCCAGCTATAACAGTAGAAGTCTCATATTTTTTCAGTCAGCTGCAAGGTGGCTCTTATGGTCTTGTGGTTAGGTGCTTTGCCTCTGATACAGAAGGTCATGGGTTCGAATCCCAGCAGAAACTTTTCTGAAATACAAGCACTGACTCCATATATGGACATACAGGGTGGGACACAGGAAGAGGCTGCATCGCATCGCTGACATGGAGTAAGTAGAAGTGTTTATTATTTTGTCACAATACCCGACTGTTACTGCCATGGGGGGAGCGGGGGACACTTGATACTGGCACATGGGGAGGGGGGTTGGCACCTGATACTGGCACATGGGGGGGAGAGAGGCACCTGATACTGGCACATGGGGGGAGGGAGAGAGGCACTTGATACTGGCACTTTGTTTGTGGGGGGGGGTGATACTGGGACATTGGGGGGAGGAGAGAGGCACTTGATACTGACACCTGGGGGGGAAGGGGGGTTGGCACCTGATACTGGCACATGGGGGGGGGAGAGGCACCTGATACTGGCACCTGGGGGGGAGGGGGTTTGGCACCTGATACTGGCACCTGGGGGGGAGAGGCACCTGATACTGGCACATGGGGGGAAGAGGGGTTGGCACCTGATACTGGCACATGGGGGGGGGGGGGGAGAGAGAGAGGCACTTGATACTGGCACTTTTTTTTTGTGGGGGGGAGATGGCACTATGATACTGGGACATGGGGGAGGAGAGAGGCACTTGATACTGGCATGTGGGGGGGGGGGTTGGCACTATGATACTGGCACATG
This sequence comes from Bufo bufo, assembly GCF_905171765.1. Lineage (NCBI taxonomy): Eukaryota > Metazoa > Chordata > Amphibia > Anura > Bufonidae > Bufo > Bufo bufo. The sequence goes on from NC_053389.1 coordinate 342,990,392, forward strand.
GGAGGGAGAGAGGCACTTGATACTGGCACTTTTTTGGGGGAAGATGGCACTATGATACTGGGACATGGGGGGAAGAGAGAGGCACTTGATACTGGCACATGGGGGGGGGGGGGGGGTTTGGCACTATGATACTGGCACATGGGTGGGAAGGAGAGAGGAACTTGATACTGGCACATTGGGGGGGGGGGGGATGGCACTATGATACTGGGACATGTGGGGGGGAGGAGAGAGGCACTTGATACTGGCACATTGGGGGGGAGATGGCACTATGATACTGGGACATGTGGGGGGGAGGAGAGAGGCACTTGATACTGGCACATGATGGGGGGCATCTATGGGGACACTTACTGGCACATTATTGGGGGGCATTATGGGGGACACTAGGCCGGCAGCCTATCAGAGGCCGGACACTGAGGGGCATCTACTGGGGCACTATATATGGGGCATTTTATATTGGTACATTATGGGGGGCACTAGCAGGAAGGGGGGAGAGGAGCACTAGGGGGGAATTTACTGGGGGCACTATATAGGGGTATTTTATACTGGGACATTATGGGGGCACTATGGGGACATTAGCTCAACTGGGGGCATTACAAGGGGGTATTTTTGCACTGTCACATTATAAGGAGAATTATTACTACTGGGGGGGCATTATAGTGGGCTTTATTACTCCCCCATGGTACGACCCCCTAGTAGCAGCACCAGCCTCTCCCTGCTCTGCTATCCCTCTGCCCCTTCTCCAAATCCTTATTATGAAATCTTTCTCATTAGGATAAAGCACAACATCAGCTCCGCCGAGCCCTTGGCCAAGTGTTGAAGTGGTGTCCGAGATCCCCAAGGGTCAAGTAACTGTAAGTTTTCATATGAAATATGTTTATGTTATACACATATAGCATACACTGTGCCCCACAATATACAGTATACCGCTACACTGTGCCGCACAATATACAGTATACCTCTACACTGTGCCCCACAATATACAGTATACCGCTACACTGTGCCAAAGGAGTGGGGTTTACACAGGAGGAGGGAGGTGCGAAGCACGCTGGAGGGGCCCTTACAAATATTTGCTGTGGGGCCCAGTCACTTCTAGTTACTCCCCTGGGTACAGTGCAGGGTTCAGAAGAGAAAGACTAAATTTTGACTTTTGCAGTGTAGATTTTGATAGATTCGTTTGCAGGCACCATGTTGCTTTTAACCCCTCTACCACCTCAGCCCCCCTAGCTTAAACACCCTTAATGACCAGACCACTTTTTACAATTCTGCACTACACTACTTTCACGGTTTATTGCTCGGTCATGCAACTTACCACCCAAATGAATTTTACCTCCTTTTCTTCTCACTAATAGAGCTTTCATTTGGTGGTATTTCATTGCTGCTGACATTTTTCCTTTTTTTGTTATTAATCGAAATTTACCGAAATATTTGCAAAAAAATGACATTTTTCACTTTCAGTTGTAATTTTTTTTTTTTAAAACTACATTTCTATATACATTTTTCTCTAAATTTATTGTTCTACATGTCTTTGATTAAAAAAAATGTTTGGGTAAAAAGGGTAAAAAAAATGGTTTGGGTAAAAGTTATAGCGTTTACAAACTATGGTACAAAAATGTGAATTTCCGCTTTTTGAAGCAGCTCTGACTTTCTGAGCACCTGTCATGTTTCCTGAGGTTCTACAATGCCCAGACAGTAAAAACACCCCACAAATGACCCCATTTCGGAAAGTAGACACCCTAAGGTATTTGCTGATGGGCATAGTGAGTTCATAGAACTTTTTATTTTTTGTCACAAGTTAGCGGAAAATGATGATTTTTTTTTATTTATTTATTTTCCTTACAAAGTCTCATATTCCACTAACTTGTGACAAAAAATAAAAACTTCCATGAACTCACTATGCCCATTGCGAAATACCTTGGGGTGTCTTCTTTCCAAAATGGGGTCACTTGTGGGGTAGTTATACTGCCCTGGCATTTTAGGGGCCCTAATGCGTGAGAAGTAGTTTGAAATCAAAATGTGTAAAAAATGCCCTGTGAAATCCTAAAGGTGCTCTTTGGAATGTGGGCTCTTTGCCCACCTAGACTGCAAAAAAGTGTCACACATGTGGTATCGCTGTACTCAGGAGAAGTTGGGCAATGTGTTTTGGGGTGTCTTTTTACACATGCCCATGCTGGGTGTGATAAATATCTCTGTCAAATGACAACTTTGTATAAAAAAATTGGAAAAGTTGCCTTTTAGAGAGAAATTTCTCTCACCCAACATGGGTATATGTAAAATGTCACCCCAAAACACATTGCCCAACTTCTCCTGAGTATGGCGATACCACATGTGTGACACTTTTTTGCAGCCTAGGTGGGCAAAGGGGCCACATTCCAAAGAGCACCTTTAGGATTTTACAGGGCATTTTTTACACATTTTGAGTTCAAACTACTTCTCACGCATTAGGGCCCCAAAAATGCCAGGGCAGTATAACTACCCCACAAGTGACCCCATTTTGGAAAGAAGATACCCCAAGGTATTTCGTGATGGGCATAGTGAGTTCATGGAAGTTTTTATTTTTTGTCACAAGTTAGTGGAATATGAGACTTTGTAAAAAATTTTTAAAAAGTCATCATTTTCCGCTAACTTGTGACAAAAAATAAAAAATTCTAGGAACTCGCCATGCCCCTCACGGAATACCTTGGGGTGTCTTCTTACCAAAATGGGGTCACTTGTGGGGTATTTATACTGCCCTGGCATTTTAGGGGACCTAATGCGTGAGAAGTAGTTTGAAATCAAAATGTGTAAAAAATGCCCTGTGAAATCCTAAAGGTGCTCTTTGGAATGTGGGCCCCTTTGCCCACCTAGGCTGCAAAAAAGTGTGACACATGTGGTATCGCCGTACTCAGGAGAAGTTGGGCAATGTGTTTTGGGGTGTCTTTTTACATATACCCATGCTGGGTGAGAGAAATATCTCTCTAAAAGACAACTTTTCCCATTTTTTTATACAAAGTTGGCATTTGACCGAGATATTTATTTCACCCAGCATGGGTATATGTAAAATGACACGCCAAAACACATTGCCCAACTTCTCCTGAGTACGGCGATAACACATGTGTGACACTTTTTTGCAGCCTAGATGCGCAAAGGGGCCCAAATTCCGTTTAGGAGGGCATTTTTAGACATTTGGATCCCAGACTTCTTCTCACGCTTTAGGGCCCCTAAAATGCCAGGGCAGTATAAATACCCCACATATGACCCCATTTTGGAAAGAAGACACCCCAAGGTATTCAATGAGGGGCATGGCGAGTTCATAGAAGATTTTTTTTTTTTGGCACAAGTTAGCGGAAATTGATATATTTTTTTTTCTCTCACAAAGTCTCCCTTTCCGCTAACTTGGGACAAAAAGTTCAATTTTTCATGGACTCAATATGCCCCTCAGCGAATACCTTGGGGTGTCTTATTTACGAAATGGGGTCACATGTGGGGTATTTATACTGCCCTGGCATTTTAGGGGCCCTAAAGCGTGAGAAGAAGTCTGGAATATAAATGTCTGAAAAATTTTACGCATTTGGATTCCGTGAGGGGTATGGTGAGTTCATGTGAGATTAAATTTTTTGTCACAAGTTAGTGGAATATGCGACTTTGTAAGAAAAAAACAAAAAAACAAAAAAATAAATTTCCAGGGGGGAATCCATGGATCCGTGGATCCGTAAAACACATACGGACATCGGAATGGAGCCTTACAGGGGGGTGATCAATGACAGGGGGGTGATCAGGGAGTCTATATGGGGTGATCACCACCCTGTCATTGATCACCCCCCTGTAAGGCTCCATTCAGACGTCCGTATGTGTTTTACGGATCCACGGATCCATGGATCGGATCCGCAAAACACATACGGACGTCTGAATGGAGCCTTACAGGGGGGTGATCAATCACAGGGGGGTGATCAATCACAGGGGGTGATCAGGGAGTCTATATGGGGTGATAACCCCCCTGTCATTGATCACCCCCTATAAGGCTCCATTCAGACGTCCGTATGTGTTTTGCGGATCCGATCCATGGATCCGTGGATCCGTAAAACACATACGGACGTCTGAATGGAGCCTTACAGGGGGGTGATCAATGACAGGGGGGTGATCTATGACAGGGGGGTGATCAGGGAGTCTATATGGGGTGATCACCCCCCTGTCATTGATCACCCCCCTGTAAGGCTCCATTCAGATGTCCGTATGTGTTTTGCGGATCCGATCCATGGATCCGTAAAACACATACGGACGTCTGAATGGAGCCTTACAGGGGGGTGATCAATGACAGGGGGGTGATCAATGACAGGGGGGTGATCAGGGAGTCTATATGGGGTGATCACCCCCCTGTAAGGCTCCATTCAGACGTCCGTGTGTGTTTTGCGGATCCGATCCATGGATCCGTGGATCCATAAAACACATACATACGTCTGAATGGAGCCTTACAGGGGGGTGATCAATGACAGGGGGTTGATCAGGGAGTCTATATGGGGTGATCACCCCCCTGTCATTGATCACCCCCCTGTAAGGCTCCATTCAGACGTCTGTATGTGTTTTGCGGATCCGATCCATGGATCCGTGGATCCGTAAAACACATACGGACGTCTGAATGTAGCCTTACAGGGTTGTGATCAATGACAGGGGGTGATCAGGGAGTCTATATCGGGTGATCACCCCCCTGTCATTGATCACCCCCCTGTAAGACTCCATTCAGACGTCCGTATGTGTTTTGCGGATCCGATCTATGGCTCCGTAAAACACATACGGACGTCTGAATGGAGCCTTACAGGGGGGTGATCAATGACAGGGGGGTGATCAATGACAGGGGGGTGATCAGGGAGTCTATATGGGGTGATCACCCCCTTGTCATTGATCACCCCCCCTGTAATTCTCCATTCAGACATCCGCATGTGTTTTGCGGATCCGATCCATGGATCCGTGGATCCGTAAAACACATACGGACGTCTGAATGGAGCCTTACAGGGGGGTGATCAATGAGAGGGGGGTGATCAATGACAGGGGGGTGATCAGGGAGTCTATATGGGGTGATCAGGGGTTAATAAGGGGTTAATAAGTGACAGGGGGGTGTAGTGTGGTGCTTGGTGCTACTTATTACAGAGCTGCCTGTGTCCTCTTGTGATCGATCCAAGCAAAAGGGACCACCAGAGGACCAGGTAGCAGGTATATTAGACGCTGTTATCAAAACAGCGTCTAATATACCTGTTAGGGGTTAAAAAAAAATCACATCTACAGCCTGCCAGTGAATGATCGCCGGTGGCAGGCTGTAGATCCACTCGCTTACCTGCAGTTCCTGTGAACGCGCGCGCCTGTGTGCGCGCGTTCACAGGAAATCTCGCGTCTCGCGAGATGACGCGTATATGCGTGACTCTGCCTGAGTGAGCCGCCTCCGGAACGCGATCCTGCGTTAGGCGGTCCGGAGGCGGTTAAGGACCGGGCTCATTTTCACCTTAAGGACCAGGCCGTTTTTTGCAAATTTGACACCAGTGTCACTTTATGTGTGAATAACTTTAAAACTCTTTTACTTATCCAGGCCATTCTGAGATTGTTTTTTCGTCACATATTGTACTTCATGGCACTGGTAAAATAAAAAAATACAAAATTTCCTAACTTTTTTTAAAATTTGCAAATTTCCAAGTTTCAATTTCTCTACTTCTATAATACATAGTAATATCTCCAAAAATAGTTATTAATTTACATTCCCCATATGTCTACTTCATGTTTGGATCATTTGGGGAATGCCATTTTATTTTTTGGGGACGTTACAAGGCTTAGAAGTTTAGAAGCAAATCTTGAAATTTTTCAGAAAATTTCTAAAACCTACTTTTTCAGGACCAGTTCAGGTCTAAAGTCACTTTGTGAGGCTTACATAATAGAAACCACCCAAAAATGACCCCATATTACAAAATTCACCCCTCAAGGTATTTAAATCAGATTTTACAAACTTTGTTAACCCTTTAGGTGTTCCCCAAGAATTAATGGAATATAGAAATAAAATGTCAAAATTTCACTTTTTTGGCAGATTTTCCATTTTAATAATTTTTTTCCAGTTACAAAGCAAGGGTTAACAGCCAAACAAAACTCAATATTTATGGCTCTGATTCTGTAGTTTACAGAAACACCCCATATGTGGTCGTAAACTGCTGTACGGGCACACGGCAGGGCGCAGAAGGAAAGGAATGCCATACGGTTTTTGGAAGGCAGATTTTGCTGGACTGTTTTTTTGACACCATGTCCCATTTGAAGACCCCCTGATGCACCCCTAGAGTAGAAACTCCAAAAAAGTGATCCCATTTTAGAAACTACGGGATAGGGTGGCAGTTTTTTTGGTACTATTTTAGGGTACATATGATTTTTGGTTGCTCTATATTACACTTTTGTGAGGCAAGGTAACAAGAAATAGCTGTTTTGGCACCATTTTTATATTTTGTTATTTACAACATTCATAGGTTCTATCATGTGGTATTTTTATAGAGCAGGTTGAAACGGACGCGACAATACCATATATGACTACTTTTTTTGGTTGTTTGTTTTAGTTTTACATAACAAAGCATAAAAAAAAAATATTATTCTTTAGTGTCTCCACATTCTGAAAGCCATAGTTTTATTTATTTTTTGGGGTCTTGTGTAGGGGCTCATTTTCTTCGGAATGAGATGACGGTTTGATTGGCACTATTTTGGGGTGCGTATGACTTTTTGATTGTTTGCTATTACACTTTTTGTGATGTAAGATGACAAAAAACGGCTTTTTTTTACACTTTAAAAAAAATAATTGTTTACGGTATTCACCTGAGGGGTTAGGTCATGTGATATTTTTTATAGAGCAGGTTATTACGGATGCAGTGATACCTAATATGTATACTTACATAAATAAAAAAAAGTATAAGTTTTACACAATGATTTTATTTTTGAAACAAAAAAAATCATGTTTTAGTGTCTCCATAGTCTGAGAGCCATAGTTTTTTCAGTTTTTGGGCGATTTTCTTGGGTAGGGTATGATTTTTGCGGGATGAGATGATGGTTTGATTGGCACTATTTTGGGGTGAGTATGACTTTTTGATCTCTTGCTATTACACTTTTTGTGATGTAAGGTGACAAAAAAAATTGCTTTTTTGAAATATATATATATTTTTTTACAGTGTTCATCTGAGGGGTTAGGTCATGTGGTATTTTTTATAGAGCAGGTTTTTTATGGACGCGGTGATACCGCATTTACATTTAACACAATAAAAGCATTTTTGAAACAAAAAAAAAAATCATGTTTTAGTGTCTCCATAGTCTGAGAGCCATAGTTTTTTTTATTTTTTGGGTGATTGTCCTATATAGGGGCTCATTTTTTTTGCGGGATGAGGTGACGGTTAGATTGGTACTATTTTTGGGGGCATATTCCTTTTTGATAGCTTGGTGTTGCATTTTTAGTGATGTAAGTTGACAAAAATGGCCTTTTTTTACACAGTTTTAATTTTTAATTTTTTATGGTGTCTATCAGATGGGGTGGATCATGTGATATATTTATAGAGCCGTTCGTTATGGACGTGGCGATACCTAATATGTGCGGTTTTTCTTTTTTCCTTATTTTTATTACAAAATCAGGGGAAAGGGGCGTGTATTTTTTTACTTGAAACTTTATTTATTTTTTATTCAAAACACTTTTTTTTTAATTAAAAAAAAACAAACTTTATTTCTGTCCCACTCTTTTGGGGGTCTGATCCGCTCTTCAATGCATTACAATACATATATATTGTAATGCAATGCCTGTTAGTGTATGACACTGAGTCATACACTAACAGGTTGCCTAGGAGACCCAGCCTGAAGCTGGATCTCCTGGGCACCCGTAGAAGGCAGATCCAGATGCCGTGCAGGGCATTGGGCAGCCTCTGCACAGCATCTGGCTGCCTTGTCACGCATCGGGTCCCCGCCAGAGCAGCGTGGTGACTCGATGCGATCACTCACCTGCCGCAAACCACTTCTATGTCGCGGTCAGCACGGACCGCGGCTGTAAACAGTGATGCCGGCGGATACAGCATGGGCCCGGCTACCAGGGACTGCCGGACCCCTGCAGTGATCGGGCGCGCACCATTCCGGTGCCCGCCCTATCATCCCGCCGTGCATGTACAGCGAAATGCATTCTGGCAATGCATACCCTGCCATACATGTACGGCGTTCTGCGTTAAGGGGTTAAACAACCATTTTCTGAGAACCATGTGTTTTTAATTTTCTCTCGACAGAGCTGTGGGAGGGCTTATTGTTTGTGGGATGTTGCCATTTTCATTAGTTCTATTTTGCAGTACATACAACTTTTTGATTGCTTTTTATTTAGCTTTTTGAGAAGCAGGATGAAGAAAAGGTAGCAATTCGGCCATTGCTTTTTTTATTTTGTTTTTCAGGCATACAATGTGCAGGAAACATTGCATATTCTCTTTATTCTGCTGGTCAGTTTGATTACAGAGATACCAATTTTATGTTTTTTTTAAGTGTTACTACTTTTACACAATAAAAGCACTTGTGGGAAAAATATGTTTTTGTGTCGCCATTCTCTGCGTGCCTTTTTTTTTTCATTTCTGGTGATGGTCTTGTCTGAGGGCTTGGTTTTTACTGGATGAAGTGACATTTTCATTAGTACTATTTTGGGGTACATGCAACTTTTTGATCACTCGATATTATGCTTTTTATGAGAAAAGCTGACCAAAAAAATAACTATTCTGGCATTGTTTTTATTTTTTTTCCACAGCATTCACCTGATGAAGTAGATCATGTAATATTTTTATAGAGCTGTTTGTTATGGATGCAGTGAAACAAAATTTGTCTATTTTTATAAATAGAAAATGGCTTGATTGGGGAAGGATTTTTACTTGAAATTTTATTTTTTATTAATTAACTTTTTAGGAGGCTTCTGAGGGCTTTAGCTTTTGACGGTCTGATCACTGGTATAATGCAGTACAACATACTGTATTGCACTGCATTGCAAGTGTCAGTTTTACACTAACAGTTGCCTAAGAGACCCAGACACAGGCTTCTGTAGCTGGCAGACCCAGGAGCCTTTGTAAGGCTTCTGGCTGCCATGGCAATTATCAGCACACCGCAATCGCAAGGAAGGAAGCCAATGAGTTTAGATAGAGAGCCTCTACCCTATATAAACCCCTTATATGCGATGGTCAGCATTGACAACCACATCAGGTTAAATTGTCAGCATCAGAGTTATCTCCACTGCTGGCAGTTACATCAGGAACCTTGCTGTCAGTAACATGCTTCCTGCAGAATGGACAACCTTTTCAATTTAAAGGGGTTCTCCGGTAATTAAAAAACTAAAATTGCTTAAAATGCTTAAATATTACATTATTATAAATATATTCCCAAATACCTTTCAACTTTTAATGGCTCATTTTGTCTGGGGAGCAATCGTAATAATGATGCAATATTTAAGTGTTTTCATTTTCTTAATTCCCGTATATTCCTGTATATTAAATATTTACCTTCACTCAAGCATTTTCTAAAATTCTATTAATTAAAGGGGTTGTCCGGGTTAAGAGCTGAACCTGTACACAACCCAATCTGCATTCATTCACCATGAATAAGTGGAGCATCAGAGCTTTTTATGCTCCAATGCTCCCCCTTGCCCTGTGCTGAATTGCCGCAGGGCAAAGGCATTTTCTTGAGATCTGGTGATGTACCATGCTCTCCTTGGGTAATCTAGGCGGAGGCTTCAGCCTAGCAGTGAGCCCGGTGAAATCACAGGCACTAATGGCCCGTTTTTAGCGCTTCCCTAGCCTCTGCCTAGCGGTATCGAAATGTAAACAAACAGCACTTTCCCTGCTTGATTCAGCGCAGGGCAAGCTGGAGCATCAAAGCATAAAAAGCTCCAATGAACCACTCATTCATGGTGAATGAGTGCTGATCGGGTAGTGTTTGGGTTCAGCTCTGAACCTGGACAACCCCTTTAAGCTGCCCATACAAATTTTATCAATAGGATCTGCGAGGTATCTAATGTGCACAAGGTTATCTTATCTGTTCACTGATGGCATATACAGGGAGTGCAGAATTATTAGGCAAATGAGTATTTTGACCACATCATCCTCTTTATGCATGTTGTCTTACTCCAAGCTGTATAGGCTCGAAAGCCTACTACCAATTAAGCATATTAGGTGATGTGCATCTCTGTAATGAGAAGGGGTGTGGTCTAATGACATCAACACCCTATATTAGGTGTGCATAATTATTAGGCAACTTCCTTTCCTTTGGCAAAATGGGTCAAAAGAAGGACTTGACAGGCTCAGAAAAGTCAAAAATAGTGAGATATCTTGCAGAGGGATGCAGCACTCTTAAAATTGCAAAGCTTCTGAAGCGTGATCATCGAACAATCAAGCGTTTCATTCAAAATAGTCAACATGGTCGCAAGAAGCGTGTGGAAAAACCAAGGCGCAAAATAACTGCCCATGAACTGAGAAAAGTCAAGCGTGCAGCTGCCAAGATGCCACTTGCCACCAGTTTGGCCATATTTCAGAGCTGCAACATCACTGGAGTGCCCAAAAGCACAAGGTGTGCAATACTCAGAGACATGGCCAAGGTAAGAAAGGCTGAAAGACGACCACCACTGAACAAGACACACAAGCTGAAACGTCAAGACTGGGCCAAGAAATATCTCAAGACTGATTTTTCTAAGGTTTTATGGACTGATGAAATGAGAGTGAGTCTTGATGGGCCAGATGGATGGGCCCGTGGCTGGATTGGTAAAGGGCAGAGATCTCCAGTCCGACTCAGACGCCAGCAAGGTGGAGGTGGAGTACTGGTTTGGGCTGGTATCATCAAAGATGAGCTTGTGGGGCCTTTTCGGGTTGAGGATGGAGTCAAGCTCAACTCCCAGTCCTACTGCCAGTTTCTGGAAGACACCTTCTTCAAGCAGTGGTACAGGAAGAAGTCTGCATCCTTCAAGAAAAACATGATTTTCATGCAGGACAATGCTCCATCACACGCGTCCAAGTACTCCACAGCGTGGCTGGCAAGAAAGGGTATAAAAGAAGAAAATCTAATGACATGGCCTCCTTGTTCACCTGATCTGAACCCCATTGAGAACCTGTGGTCCATCATCAAATGTGAGATTTACAAGGAGGGAAAACAGTACACCTCTCTGAACAGTGTCTGGGAGGCTGTGGTTGCTGCTGCACGCAATGTTGATGGTGAACAGATCAAAACACTGACAGAATCCATGGATGGCAGGCTTTTGAGTGTCCTTGCAAAGAAAGGTGGCTATATTGGTCACTGATTTGTTTTTGTTTTGTTTTTGAATGTCAGAAATGTATATTTGTGAATGTTGAGATGTTATATTGGTTTCACTGTTAAAAATAAATAATTGAAATGGGTTTATATTTGTTTTTTGTTAAGTTGCCTAATAATTATGCACAGTAATAGTCACCTGCACACACAGATATCCCCCTAAAATAGCTAAAACTAAAAACTACTTCCAAAAATATTCAGCTTTGATATTAATGAGTTTTTTGGGTTCATTGAGAACATGGTTGTTGTTCAATAATAAAATTAATCCTCAAAAATACAACTTGCCTAATAATTCTGCACTCCCTGTATGAGGAGAAATGAGTATTCACCATGTTGGATAGATCAGGTCATATTTGCAGCCACCAAATACTTACTAGAAGTGCACAAATAGTCCCACAACATGGATAGTGACATACTAGAGGGGGATCAATGACAAAAAATCCTACAGCAAATATGTATTTTAATCATGGGCCATTTTTATGCGTCTTAAAGGGAAATTCTCAAAAATGTGCCCTGCTGGAGCCCTGATTATGTGGCTGGAGGTATATTAGACAGTCATTGGATAACAATTGTACTGCAGGCCAGTGGAATACAGGGACCAAACATTAGGCATTCACTGTACAGAAAAGAACATGTGATTATGTGGCTGAAGGTACATTAGGTGGTCACCATATAACAATTTTACTGTTGTTCAATAGTTTCAAATCAATAGGCCACAGCACTCTTTTCAAACAATGGCAGGGGTGGGTGCACGTCCGGGTTGTGTTATGTAGCTCCACCTCAAGAACTGTAGATATCACACAAATATTTAGACAGCACTTCGTGATGATGATAAATAGTGATTTATTTCATATTATTTCAGCCGGAAACAGTGGTATATCAGTTGCGTGCAACGTTTCGGGCTAACATACGCCCTTCATCAGGCTGACAAAACATAATATACAGAAAATAGCGATGTAGTAAAATTCATAGAATGGTAATTCATAATAAATTCTTAAGACATGATTATACAATGTTACAAAAGTCTGTTCAAAGATAGGACATGATTAATGAGACAAGGTTCAAAAAAAGGGGGTAAATGAACCCTAAAAACATAATGATATGCCGTGGAGTATATAAACAGATCATAGAATGGTAATTCATAGTATATTCTTTAAGACATGATTATACAATGTTACAAAAGTCTATTCAAAAATAGGACATGATTGATGAGACAAGGTTAAAAAAAAAGGAGGGTAAATGAACCCTAAACATAATGATATGCCGTAGAGTATATAAACAGACCATAGGATCAGGCAATAGAATTATCCAAAACATGACCCATGTAACAAATAGATAGAAAGAAGTGGCAAGGCAGTCAGACCAGGCGTGCGGCAAAAATACCGCAGACCTGCTCTAAGCACCAAGCCACATCACTGGAGACAGGCTGAAAAAATATATATGTAGGTAACAGAGAAAGAAACTCCTATGGAGAAGTGAGAGCTCATGCTTATAGAGCATATGCTTAAAAAGCATAGAAGAAAACAAAGAAGAAAACAGTGGAGGAAATACTATAGTTAAGTAGAACATTGATGAATCACCAAGGATGCCAAAATGTAGGAGCCACAGGCTCAAAAACTCACCACTAATGAAACCACAGCTTGTATATGGCCGGCGCTACCGTATAGTGTGGAGACCATGTTAAATATCACCTAGGAGATGTTCATTGGTGGTTAAGCGGCATGTGACAACCTCAATGGGCGGTACTATACCCAAACGAGGTTTGGAATGCAGGGTGGCTGGCGCAGAGAGGATATGACGTGCGCGTCATGTGACCCGTACATCACGGGATCAGAGCCGAAAGTAAATGACGCGCTCGTCACGTGACTCACCCGTCACGTGACCGCGCAGTCCGGCCTATTCAAATCGGGTGGGCGGAATCACTGGTGAGTCGGGATGAGAATACGAGTAGAGTCAGTGACGCATATGTCACGTAGTCGCACTATCCCACCAAGTAAAACAATATAATGTATATCAGCAGACATGTCAGTCGACATAAGTATTCTAACGCTATCAATACAAATTGAAAAAAGGGGAAAAGGAAGAGAAGGGCCACATTTTCATGGTGCATGCGCTAAACCCTAAACATTCATTAGCAGCCATCTTAAGAGATGGCAAAATACAGGCATCAGGGGAGACTCATCATGTTGCTAGATATAGCAAAATAAATAGGTACAAAACCATGTGGTTAGATATAGCAAGATAGGTACAAGACAATGTGGCGTGGAATTATACAATTTTATTACATGACACGGAGGCTCCTATTGCATTCTCTTTCTTTACTGAAATTTCTATAGCAGCACAGAAAAAGAAGAAAAAACTTTACCACACAGGGTAACCATGGCAACAAGCCCTCCCCTAACCCAGTATAAGAGTCCTGGCATCAAATATCTCCTCTCTTTCTTTGCTGCTCCACATCAGATAAGTAGCACTTTTTTCTCTTGTGTAGCTAGATATATATATACGGTGATATTAATTTTGATATCTGACAGAGGGGGTTTTTTTCTCCCCTTTCTGGGGTCTTGTTCCTTTTATCTAGGTTCCGTTTTACTGTGCCCTGCTGTGGTTTTATTACCCTTTTGCCTGCGCTTCTGGTTATTTTCCCAGAGATTGTTCCCTTTAGTCTGCCTTTTCCCCTTATTCTTATTTGTTTTTCCTCTCAGCGCTTCAGCGTTCAGCGCTTCCCCCTTTCTCCCTTCCTTGCGGCGCTCACCTTATTCGGCCGCCGTCTTCTGCTACTGAATCCACTCCCCCTCGCCATCTTTGCCCGCCCTTCTTCTTCCCTGCTCGCTTTCCCGCTTCTTCTGGTCGGGCGGCGCGCTCTTTTCAGTCCTACCCGGAAGTCTCGTTTGTTCTCGCGAGACTACGCCTGTCTGTCCCTGCAGTTACCGGATTCGGCTGCTCCGATCCTCTCCTGCCGATTCACGTCTGTTATTCATGCTTAGTTTCTAAGTATTTATACTTTCTGCTGTTGTTCTTACATTATATTGTCTACAGTCGGCTATAGCCTATTTTATTCATTATGGCTGAGGGAAATATTATTAACCCTTCCCTACCTGGGGGCCCTGAGGAGGTTGTATCCCCTCCTTCTCTACTCCATAGTGCCCCTGCTGTTTCTATGCCTCTACAGGCTTCTGATTTGCAGCGTTCTGTTACTGCTGCCATTCAAGCCGCCATGGGCTCTGTATCCAGCGCCATATCCTCCTCTATATCTGAGGCGCTTAGGGGTCATTCTTCTAAACGTCAGCATCGCCCTGCCCGTCAGTACAGTCACCCTGTGCCTGAGCCCACCGCCTCCAGAAACCCTATGACTGGTGTGCAGAAATCCACCATTGAGAGCGCGCAGATATCGCGCAAAAGAGCCCATGCCCGCCGGGCAGAAAAGGCGAGGCCTTGGAAATGCGCCAGAGCGCAGCCAGAACCCGATTCTGAATCGGATGTATTTTCTGATGAGGAGGCTAGTTTACAGGATGTTTCTTCTGCTGAAGAAGGGCTTGATTTTGTAGACGAGGTCCTCCCGGGCACCTCTTCCAGCTTGGTGGACCCTATGGTCTCTCCTGCCCCACCCCCTACTTCTACTTCAGCGGTCCTAGACCCATCCGGAGAGTCCCTCTTTGACCCTGATGCTCTGCATCACCCTCGCTCTGCCGAGTGGCTGCCATCTGATCATGTGGCTAAATACTTGGAATCCCGGGTTCGCCATCCCTTATCCAAGGAGGCGAGAAATAAATTACGGGCTGAATGTCCCAGGCCAATTATTCCTAACAAAGTGGGCGAAACACCTTCGGTTGATCCGAAAATGACCCAGTTCCTGGCCAAGTCCGGGTGGAACCCGCGTAGGGGTTTGGAGTCGGCCCTGAAGGCCTGTCAAGATAAATTGCTTGACGTTTTAGGTCCTCTGACCAAAATATTTGAGATGGCAGAAGCTGCCAGAACCCAAAACCTGGCCATTGACCCAGAGGAGCTTAGTGGATGGGTTCAGAGAGCCGTGTGTATTACCGGCAATGTCAATACCTCTCTATCCATCGAGAGGAGAAAGGCCATATTATTTAAAATAGAGCCGAAGCTCTCAAATTTGGCTCTTACTGAGACCGGCAAGGACGCCCAGGGCCTTCTATTCGGGGACTCCTTTATTAAGGACCTCGGCCGCTTTGTAGGGGCCTTCACTGCACTCGATAAGGCTCAATCGTCCATGAAACGTGTTTTCCATGGGCGGGTCTCTTCTAGGGCCGGCAGCTCCAGGGGCCGCCTGTCCGGCCGTGCATCGTTCCAGTCCCGCGGTTTTGCGGGTCGAGGCTCCTACCCATTCCGTGCCTCCCAGGACTCAAGACAGCCTCCGACATTCTTCCCGTCCCGTGGTTCCTCTTGGAGATCCAGAGGCCCCAGAGGTTCTTCCTACCGTCGACCCCTTGGTAAGTCATCCTCTGTATTCTTCAGCAATTTGGATAGGAGGCAGACTCCATCATTTTTCCCATGTTTGGTTGACTGTCACCACAGACCCTTGGGTCCTAACTACGGTTCAGGGGTTTCATATAGAATTGATTGTTCCATCTGTTCAGATTCCTGTTCCCCATCCCGTTTGTCTTCCATTTCAGAAACAACGCCTTCTACACCTGGAATTGTTTTCTCTTTATCAGAAGGGCGCAATAGAGCGTGCTCCCCCTACTCCTGCGGGTGTCATCAGCAGCATCTTCCTGGTGGCCAAGAAGGACGGCCAAATGCGGCCGGTAATAAATCTCCGTCCCCTAAATCGCTATGTCCGCTACCGCCATTTCAAAATGGAGGGCATTCATCTTCTCCGGGACATGCTCCTCTTCAACGATTGGATGGCCAAGCTCGATTTGAAAGACGCCTACCTGACGGTTCCGGTAGCGGATTCTTCCAGGGACCTGTTGCGTTTCCATTGGTGCGGCGAAACTTGGAGATTCACATGTCTTCCATTCGGCCTTTCATCAGCCCCTTGGTGCTTCACCAAGCTGATGCGGCCGGTTGTGGCCTTCCTCCGCAGTCGGGGAATTCGTCTAGTTATTTACCTGGACGACATCCTTCTCATGGCCCAGGATCGCAACCATCTTCTGGAGCACCTGTCGACTTCTATGGATCTTCTCTCCCGGTTAGGTTTTCTCATCAACCGGGAGAAATCTTGTCTTGTCCCGTCTCGTTCCATGGAGTTTCTGGGCTTCCGAGTCGACTCTGCCTCAGAGTCCCTCAGTCTTCCTTCCGCCAAGGTTCGGTCTATTCGCAGGGAACTTCACCGGACGTTGACTCTCCCTCAAGTCTCGCTACGCCAGCTTGCCCGAGTGATAGGCCTTCTATCCGCTTCCATTCAGGCGGTCTTCCCGGCTCCGTTACACTACCGAGCTCTTCAACACCTCAAACTCGCACACCTTCGTGCCGGTGCTACATACGAGGACCTGATTTTTCTGGACAGAGAGACCAAGGACGAGCTTCAGTGGTGGATCCACAATCTGGAGGCCTGGAACGGCAAGGCTATCTTTGGCCCGCTCCCGGACTTCACGATAGAGTCGGACGCCAGTCTCTCGGGCTGGGGTGCCTACTGCAACGGGGTGACCACTGGCGGGCGTTGGTCCCCTGCAGAGACGAATCTGCACATCAATTCTCTGGAGTTGCTGGCTGGCTCCTTCGCGATTCGCAGCTTTACGAATGGTATGGCCAACGCATGTGTGAGACTGCGGATGGACAATATCTCGGCGGTGCGTTATGTCAACGCCATGGGAGGAACACGCTCTTCAGCTCTTTCCCAGCTAGCGAGGGACTTCTGGGAGTTTTGCCTGGAGAAGGACATCAATGTTGTGGCAGAATATCTTCCGGGTTTGCACAACACTCACGCAGACTGGTCCTCTCGTTTTCTGGTGGATTCCAGCGATTGGAGATTAGACGTGAAGATGTTCTCTTCTATTTCTTCTCGATGGGGTCCCATGTGCATAGACCTTTTCGCTTCTCGCCTGAATGCTCAGCTTCCGAGATTCTACAGCTGGAGACCAGACCCGGACGTGGAGGCGGTGGACGCTTTTCTCCAGAAGTGGACCAGTCGTCTGTCATATGCGTTCCCACCGTTCATGATGATCCCTCGAGTGCTTACTCAACTGCGTCTTCAGAGAGCCGAGATGGTCCTTCTGGTTCCTTTCTGGACTGCCCAGTCGTGGTTCCCTCAACTTCTGGAGTGTCTGATCCAACCTCCCTTGCTCCTGCCGTCTCTCCCGGACCTTCTACTCGATCCGTCAGGTCACCAACATCCGCTCGTTTTGGACGGGTCTCTACGCCTGATCGCGTGCAGAGTTTCAGGAGTCCCTGGGACGTCTCTGAGGTTCCGGAAGCAACTAGACGCCTTTTGGAGAGCGCATGGGCTCCGGGGACTAGGAGATCCTACCGTGCTGCCTGGCGATCTTGGTCTGACTGGTGCCTGGCAAGGAACTTGGATCCCGTATCAGCCTCTGTAACTGAGATCTTGAAGTTCCTCACTTCACTGTTTGAGTCGGGTAAGGCTTACCGAACAATTAACTTGTTTCGTTCTTCCATTTCTGCCTTTCATTCGGGTTTTGACGGTCGCCCGGCTGGGCAACACCCCTTGGTCTGTCGTCTTCTCAGGGGTTCCCGTCTTTCCCGTCCACCTCGTCCTCGATTTTCTTGTACCTGGGACGTTTCCTTGGTTCTTTCCCTTTTTTCTTCCTGGCCCTCCAATGAGCAGCTCTCCTTGCGACAGTTGTCTGCTAAGTTGGTCACTTTGTTTTGTTTAATTTCATGTAAGCGGGTTTCCGATGTCAGGGCCTTAGATTATGATGCTAGGTCTTTTACGCCTGAGGGTGTTGTTTTTAACATTTCGCGGCGTACTAAAACCAACATTAGATCGGTTTCTTACCCTAGCTTTCCCGAGGTTCCTGCCCTTTGTCCAGTTGCATGCCTACAGGTATATGAGGCCCGCACGTTTCCTCATCGCTCTTCGGCATCGCCGGAATTATTTCTGTCGTATCGGCGTCAATTTGCTCCAGTCACTTGTGTTACCTTATCCAGATGGGTTAAGTGGATTATGTCCTTAGCGGGTGTGGATACTTCTGTGTTCACGGCTCATTCCACTAGAGGCGCTGCTTCTACATCTATGGCGGTTGCTGGTGCCCGTCTGGAGGATATTCTTCGTGTGGCTAACTGGTCTCGAGTTTCCACATTTCGTGAGTTTTATTTCCGTCCATCCACTCATGTATTTTCTTCTGTTATTCAACAACTTTAAACTTGCAATAGGAGCCTCCGTGTCATGTAATAAAATTGCATGATTTTCCTAGTTTATGACGTAAAGTCATGATTTTATTAAGGACACGGAGGCGAGTATTGCCCCTCCCATATTTATATTCTCCCACCCTCATTGTCTATTTTATGGTATTTTTATGATATTATTATTATTACTGTTATGCTATATCATACTTCAGGTTGCTTAATATTTATTTATATTCTTATTCGGCTTTACTACAGTACTGATCTGCTCTTATCGCTATGCAGTACATTAGACTTGCATTGATCTTACATTATCTATGTTCTCTTGTCTGTTTTTTCCTTAGGATAACAACACTGGCGTTCTTGGTGCCTGAGGTCAAGTTTGGCTCTGTTGCCTGGTCTCTACTGTCATCCCGGTTGGATGTTTTCGGATTGGGTTCTTCGGGTTTGGATTCGGTCCTGCTGTCATCACGGTTTGGAGGATGTGCCTACATCAAAGAAAGAGGAGGAGATATTTGATGCCAGGACTCTTATACTGGGTTAGGGGAGGGCTTGTTGCCATGGTTACCCTGTGTGGTAAAGTTTTTTCTTCTTTTTCTGTGCTGCTATAGAAATTTCAGTAAAGAAAGAGAATGCAATACTCGCCTCCGTGTCCTTAATAAAATCATGACTTTACGTCATAAACTAGGAAAATCATGCAATTATGAAACCATGTATAACTATATATAACTCCAGGGCCAACCATAGTAGAGGACACCGGGGAGCCATTGGAACATTTAAATAAATGTGGCCGTGGAATTATATGATTATAGAACCATGTATAATTATATATAACTCCAGGGCCAACCATAGTTGAGGACACCGGAGAGCCATTGGTACATACAAATTAATGGAACCAAAACCATCACACAACTGTTGTGTGAAACACTTCTTCAATAAGCAATAGGTCACTTGATGCATGGGATACTTAAGGTAATGGTAAACCGTGGAGAATGCTGGGACCGTAGAATGTGCTTGGCGGATGTCTCCACCCGCTACTGGACAGTTCTGGTTCTACAAGGAAAATAAAAAGAAGAGAGGCCAATGTTAGAAACACAGTCAATTACCTGAAATCGTAATTGGCTGATGGCATGTTTGTGTCAGATGAAATGTACGACTAGTGGAGCGTCAGTCTTTTTGGTACGGATATTGGACTTGTGCTGGCAAATACGTTCCTTAATTTTTGGGATAGTTTGACCTACATAGCCAAGCCCACAGGGGCATTTAATTAGGTAGATAACAAAGTTTGTTTGACATGAGAAGTGGCCCTGGATGTTATACGTTTTCCCTGACGTAGGGTGGGTAAAAGTCGGGCCCTTGGTGACATTGCTGCATTGGGCGCATGAGAGACAAGGATACGTGCCATTAATAGGGGAGCCTGTGATGGTAGTCTGGATAGTGGTACCCTTACTGCTCCCAAGATCGGATTTCACCAGCAAGTCTCTGATGTTTTTTGCCCTCTTGTAAGACATCAGGGGCATCTCCTTGAAGACATTGGGAAAATTATTGGTAAGAATATGCCAATGTTTATTTACAATTTTTTTAATATCCATACTCTGGTGCGAGAATGTAGTCACACATGGGATACGTTTCTGAGTGGATGTTTGGGTTCGCAGTTTAGGTGTCAGTAAATTACCTCTTGGGAAATCTGTTACTTTGTGGGTATGTGTTTGTAGGATATGGGCCAGAAAACCCCTCGCAATAAATTTTGTTGACATTTCCTTTAATCTTATATCTACAATGGATGGATCCGACACAATACATTTCACCCTCATCAGCTGTGATCGTGGTAACAACCGGATCAGGCCTGGGGGGTGAAAGCTATTGACCCTAAGTAGGCTATTTCTGTCCGTCGTTTTAGTATATAAATCAGTGATGATAGATTTGTCTCTTACCTTGAGACAGACATCCAAGAAGGAGATTTCCGACCGGCTAAAGCTCAAAGAGAGAGAGATGTAGGAAACGCTTGAATTAATGTCCTGGTGGAAAACAAGGAGATCTTCTTGTGTACCCTGCCAAATACAGAAAACATCATCGATATATTGAATCCAGCAGTAAGCAAAATCATTGAACATAGAATGGGGATAGATAACTTTTTCTTCAAAGGAATTCATACAAATAACGGCAAACGTAGGCGCTACGTTGCAACCCATCGCTGTCCCGGATGTTTGTAAATAGAATTGCTCCTCGAATAGGAAGTAGTTACGTTAGAGGACAAATGACAGCAGGGACAATATGAATTCCTGTTCACCAGGGGAAAAGTCCACCCGTTTTAGCAAAGAGGTCCTGATGCACTCAATGCCTGCATCTGTGGGGATATTGGTATACAGGCTCGTGACATCCATGGTTACTAGAAAGGGGGCATTATCCCCTAGTTGGACCTTTTGGATTTTATTCAGAAAATCAGTGGTGTCCTGGATGAACGATCTATCACTAAGGGCATAGGGTCTAAGCAGATTATCAAGCATTTTTGCTGCTGCCTGGAACACAGAATCGTACCCGGACACAATTTGTCTACCAGGGGGGTTTTCCCTATTTTTATGAACCTTTGGTAGGGTATAAATTATGGGTATGCGAGGATGTTGGGGAATCAGATATTCTACCATCTTACTGGTAAGGATTCAATTTTTATGGGCATTTCCCACAATCACAGATAACTCTGTCAGGAACTCTAGTGGGGTCATGATCCAGTGGTAGATAAGTCCCATGGTCCCTAAGTTGTCCTAGAATTTCGTTTTATACTTGGAGCGATCCATTATTACTACCCCCGAGCCTTTGTCGGCCGGCTTAATTACTATGTTCCTGTCACTAGAGAGATTCTTTAAAGCACATTGCTGTCCCTTAGACAGGTTAAATCTCACCTTATTTGAAGATGGTCTTTTCTCAAGGCTATTCACCTCATCTTGAACCTTCGATATATATTTCTCAATCATGTCATATCTTTTCGGTGGCATGTACTTGCTCGGTGGTTTGCATCCCTTGGTCCGTTCTTGGAATGGTGAAGATAGTGGTAGTTGGTCATTCATCCAGGATGGTTTCTCAATGTCCAAATAAGCCCTTTATCTAATAGAACGGAAGAAGCAAGACATTTCTTTGTCCAGTAAGTATGGATTAGTGAAAATAGTCGGGACGAAGCCTAGACCCAGATTCAGTGCAGACACTTCATCCGTCGAGAGGACTTTTTTCGATAAGTTGATGGTTAAGTCCTCAGAATATGAAGGGTACCTGTCTAATTCCTGTATGTTGATCTGGTCTGAATTAGTTCCCGTGATTGTGAGCGGTAATTCTGCCCGCCTCTTACTATGTTTCTTCCCCGCCCTCCTTGGCAGCCTCTGTCTCTGTTCCTGGCGACGCCTCTGTCTAAAAAATCAGCGTCACGGACACTAGAAGAGCCCGAGGTAAGTGCAGTGACAGTGCCTGAAGTGGGAAAATTCCGGGGAGCCGTACGATAAACTTGATTCGTGGTGTAATCCTGGATATCTCTCTGAAATTTAGATTTTTTACGTTCTTCTAGATTACGTCTAAACTGATTATTCTTTTGGGTGAGGTTGGTTCGAATTGATGTTGCTTCTTCCGTAGGTGCCTCCTGGAACAGGTTATGTTCCAAAGTGGTGATTTCCTCCTTCGTCTTCTTAATCTCTTTCATAGCACTCTCAAGAGTTAGAAGAATAATGTCGAACAATGCTTTGTTGAGTATTCTCTCAAAATGGAGACAGAACTTAGAGTCTTCTGAGAACAGAGTTGGTCGAAGATTACAGCGGAGACTTTGCGGTATAATTTTCCTCTTATAGTATTCCACCAAGGTAACCATGTGTAGCTCCAAGGAAATAGCTTTTCTATAGGCTTTCTCAAGTGAATTCACAGATGCCCTTGGATTAGAGTTGGATAAGAACTCATTAGTAGTGATGAGAGGGAGGTACCATATTCGATTTTGCGATATTTCACGAATATTCGTTGAAATAGTATATTCGTCATTATTCTATTTATGACTAATAATATGCGATTTAATTAATCGCGTATTGCAATTTTGTGTATTTTACGAATATTCGCCATATTGCTATATATTCTTGTTTTAGAATATGACGAATATTCCAAAAAACGAAGTTAGAGCAATATAGCGAATATTTGTAAATTACACATATAGACTGCAATTTCACTAATGTAGTGCTATAATCTTATTTTTTTTGTCTAATTTTTTTGTCTCTTTCTGAATCAGAAAGAGACAAAAAAAAGATTTGACAAAAAAAAAAAAGATTATAGCACTACATTAGTCAAATTTCAGTCTATTTGTGTAATTTACGAATATTCGCTATGTTGCTAAATATTCTTGTCTTACAATATGACGAATATTCTAAAAAACAAATATATAGCAGTATATCACATATATTCGTTTTTTAGAATATTCTTTTTTTTCCCCCCAATTAGTACAGTTATTGCCCTTCGGCATACTTTCCCCCCAACAAGCGTCCCCGTCACCACGGGAACGCCTGGTGGTTAGAATTTACCATCGGATCTGAGTTTTCACGATCTAACTCAGATCCGATGGTATATTCTAACCACCAGACGTTCCCATGGTGATGGGGACGCTTGAAGTTAGAATATACCGCCAGGGCGCTGTGATCCGCGCAATTAACCCCTCAGGTGCGGGTTAATTGTGTGGATCACAGCGCTCTGTGCGCCCTCCCCCCACCTCCCCAGTATTAAAATAATTGGTGGCCTGTGCGCCCTCCCCCCACCTCCCCAGTATTAAAATAATTGGTGGCCAATGCGCCCCCCCTCCCCAGTATTAAAATTATTGGTGGCCAGTGCGCCCTAACCCCCCCTCCCCAGTATTAAAATAATTGGTGGCCAGTGAGCCTTAACCCCCCTCCCCCCAGTATTAAAATCATTGGTGGCAGTGGCCACAGGGTCCCCCTCCCCCCGTCATTGGTGGCAGCAGGCAGTTCCGATCGAGTCCGAGCGTAATGGCCGGGCTTCGATCGGTTACCATGGCAGCCAGGACACTACTGAAGTCCTGGCTGCCATGGTTAGTTAATCACTCAGCAGCATTTACTTACCTGCGGGGCTCTCCTCCTTCTGAGAACTCACAGATCTATGCGGCGCATTGCTGAAGGCATATGCGGTGCATAGACCTGTGAGTTCTCAGAAGGAGGAGAGCCCCGCGGGTAAGTATATGCTGCTGAGTGTAACTGCCTGCTGACA
This sequence comes from Bufo bufo, assembly GCF_905171765.1. NCBI lineage: Eukaryota > Metazoa > Chordata > Amphibia > Anura > Bufonidae > Bufo > Bufo bufo. Next base: position 343,014,191 of record NC_053389.1, read on the forward strand.
CAAATGACGGGGGGTTCAGAGGAAGGGGGACCCTGTGGCCACTGCCACCAATGATTTTAATACTGGGGGAAGGGGGATTAGGGCGCACTGGCCACCAATTATTTTAATGGATAGTAGAGAGAGACGCGGCACTCACCGATGGTTGTTGCTGGTTGCTTTATTGCAAATCGAGCGGCATACTGCGCAGGCAGGGGAGCGGGATGGCCACAATGTGAGTCGGCGACGGCCGTTTCGCGCGGAAGTCGCGCTTCTTCAGGCCGGATGGGACGTGCAGGTGCACGGACGAACCTTTATGAGGGGAGAAATGCTGGGCGTCACTATGGTGATCCCGGACCTCCCCTGTGTGCAGCTGCGAAACAAATACAACAGAGACACAAGACATTAGTACAGAAGGTATCAATTAGCAAAACAATGCAAAAATTAGATATTCATTCTTCAATTGGGCGACAAGTTTCAGGTGCCGAGCCAGTATGAGGACACTAAGAGGTAACTAAGTACCATATAAAAAATGGGAAGTATACATGAAAAGGAGACTATATGGCCTCCCGTTGCAGCAAGAGGCGGTGCCGATCCCCTCCACGAAGGATGGGTCCCACCACCTCAATGCCAGCAAAGGAGAGGCCAGATGGATCACCATTATGGGTTGAACGCACATGTTCAATGAGGCGGGGAGAGCCTCGTCCAGTACGAATGGAATTAATGTGCTCGCGCACCCGTTCAAGCAAAGGCCTGATTGTTTTTCCGATGTAGAACATGTTGCAACTACATGAAATGACGTATACCACGAAAGGAGTGCGACAGTTGACAGAGACAGACTTTTCGCTTGGGAGTTCAAATGACAAAATGAACACGTACCACATTTGTGGTTACCTATAGGGATTCTGCTTTGCAACCAGTTGGACCTCTTTGGTAGCCGGAGGGCGCTATGGACCAATTTGTCCCTTAAGGTATGGCATTTCCTGAAAGTAATAAGGGGTTTGCTAGAGACTACTGCGCCCAGAGATGAATCGTGCTTCAAAAGGTCCCAATTATTATGTACTGCCCATTTGATAATGTCCGCTACAGGACTGTACTTAAAGACGAAAACAAATTTTTTGTCTTTATCGCCGCGTATGTTATCACTGAGGAGACTGAATCGAGGGCGCAAAGCCGCTCGATGCAATGCATCCAATACGGTCCTCCTTGGGTAACCCCTCTCCAGCAGCCTACCCATAAGTTGATGTGCCTACTTAAAAAAGTCGGCGTCGGTGCTTTTGATCCTACGCAACCGGACAAACTGTCCATAAGGCACCGCGCCTTTGACAGCAGGGGGATGGAAACTGGTCTGGTGGAGCAGCGAATTGGTGGCAGTGGGTTTACGGAAACCTGTTGTGTGCAGCTGACCATCAACAACGGAGACATGTACGTCAAGGAAATGCAGACACCTGCCCCCGAAGTTGAAAGTGAACTTCATGTTCATATTGTTAGTATCATTGAGGTACTGCACAAAAAGCCCACACTGCTCTTCGCTGCCCGACCAGACCAGGAACACATCATCCACATATCTAAGGAACCGCCTCTTGCTGCAACGGGAGGCCAGATGGATCACCAGGACTAGTGCCATGGGACCCCATGGACTCAATGACAAGAACGACATGGCTGTCTTTTTGTGACCGTAACGTCCCCCCAATTGTACATGGCCGCCACCTCCGTCATTCCAATCCAAATATTTCGGTAATCTACAGCACTTTCTGACATTTTCCTATATAGTCTCCTTTTCATGTATACTTCCCATTTTTTATATGGTACTTAGTTACCTCTTAGTGTCCTCATACTGGCTCGGCACCTGAAACTTGTCGCCCAATTGAAGAATGAATATCAAATTTTTGCATTGTTTTGCTAATTGATACCTTCTGTACTAATGTCTTGTGTCTCTGTTGTATTTGTTTCGCAGCTGCACACAGGGGAGGTCCGGGATCACCATAGTGACGCCCAGCATTTCTCCCCTCATAAAGGTTCATCCGTGCACCTGCACGTCACATCCGGCCTGAAGAAGCGCGACTTCCGCGCGAAACGGCCGTCGCCGACGCACATTGTGGCCATCCCGCTCCCCTGCCTGCGCAGTATGCCGCTCGATTTGCAATAAAGCAACCAGCAACAACCATCGGTGAGTGCCGCGTCTCTCTCTACTTATCCATTGTGAACACCACTCACCACGCTGAGCACTACCACTTGCATGGTTTCCACAGACGGCTGCTATCCCTGGATTTGTTACGGACGCATCATACATACAGGTGTACTTACGTAGTGCCACTGATTTTTCCTTTCCCTTTCTTCCCGTGCCACAAATTATTTTAATACTGGGAGGGGGGGCGCACTGGCCACCAATTATTTTAATACTGGGAAGGTGGGGGGGAGGGTGCACAGGGCGCACAGGGCGCTGTGATCCGCGCAATTAACCCACACTTGAGGGGTTAATTGCGCGGATCACAGCGCCCTGGCGGTATATTTTAACTTCAAGCGTCCCCGTCACCATGGGAATGCCTGGTGGTTAGAATATACCATCGGATCTGAGTTAGATCATGAAAACTCAGATCCGATGGTATATTCTAACCACCAGGCGTTCCCATGGTGACAGGGACGCTTGTCGGGGAGGAGTATGCAGAAGGGCAATAACTGTACTAATTGGGGGGAAAAAAAAGAATATTCTATAAAATGAATATATGTGATATAGTGCTATATATTTGTTTTTTAGAATATTCGTCAATGACGAATATTAAAAAAAACGAATATATTCGATATAGTGCTATATATTAGTTTTTTAGAATATTCGGCATTTTTTACCATCTAAACTCTTGATTCCTCCCTGCTTCTTGCTTGTGGGCCAATGAATCATTGTCCCACAAGCATTTTAAGCAGAAAGGAATCATGAGTTCAGATGGAGAAAATGACGAATTTTAGATATAACGAATATATAGCACTATATTCGCAATATTCGCGAATTATCGAAGTTGCAATATTCGCGATTAATATTCGCTGTGCGAATATTCTCGCTCAACACTACTCTTTATAAAAGTATTCAATGTTTAGTAGCATCAATTCAAAGGAATCTTTCAAACTTTTTACAAAATTCCTCATTGTTGGGAAGAGGTTTGGGCGAAGGTGAGATCTCAATCCCCTAGGGACTCGCTTTGCCTTATAATACTCCCTCAGTGTACTGAGGTGCAGCTCAATGGTAGTGAGTCTCTTGGACTCCTGTTCAAATTTTCTTTTCAACAGGTCAATAGAAGGAGTACTGAGGAATGTCACATCACTGGCCTCCTCAATGATTAACCTGTGAATGTCCTCTTCAGTATAAAAGGTATGCACTCATATTGGCATTCTCATGGGTCTTACCCGGTCCAGGGGATACGTCCATCGGTGAGTATTACTGTGTCCCCAGTGCCCACTCTTAGGATCCAAAACAGCATAAACAAAGTAGTAGAGCAGCACAACCGGACCTCTTGACCAAAACCGGAATGCAACAGCCGCGATGGGACCGCAGATCCACAGCAGTCCAAGGAACAGCAATAAATAGCAGAAGTCACAGCAGCATATCTGGGCGGTGCGTCTTGTTTATTGGAAGCCATGAGTGCACACACATGAAAAGTACGAAGTTTCGGCTACGCAGCAGCCTTTATCAAGTATACAAATAGTAAAAACTGGCAAACATAAATACATCTATGTGACCACTCCTATACATGTTGGAGCCAATCACTAAAAGGCACAGCCTGGCCTGATTGATCTAGAGGCTGTTTTTAATTATACACATGGGATGATTGAGCTGTGCCATTTAGTGATTGGCTCCAACATGTATAGAAGTGGTCACATAGATGTATTTATGTTTGCCAGTTTTTACTATTTGTATACTTGATAAAGGCTACTGCGTAGCCGAAACGTCGTACTTTACATGTGTGTGCACTCATGGCTTCCAACACAATGTAATTGTCCAACACAATGTAATTCTAAGTCAATCACACTTCTGTGAAATCAAACTGTCCACTTAGGAAGCAACACTGAGTGACAATCAATTTCACATGCTGTTGTGCAAATGGGATAGACAACAGGTGGAAATTATAGGAAATTAGCAAGACACCCCCAATAATGGAGTGGTTCTGCAGGTGGTGACCACAGATCACTTCTCAGTTCCTATGCTTTTGAATGCTGGCGGTGCTTTCACTCTAGTGGTAGCATGAGACGGAGTCTACAACCCACACAAGTGGCTCAGGTAGTGCAGCTTATCCAGGATGGCACATCAATGCGAGCTGTGGCAAGAAGGTTTGCTGTGTCTGTCAGCGTAGTGTCCAGAGCATGGAGGCGCTACCAGGAGACAGGCCAGTACATCAGGAGACGTGGAGGAGGCCGTAGGAGGGCAACAACCCAGCAGCAGGACCGCTACCTCCGCCTTTGTGCAAGGAGGAACAGGAGGAGCACTGCCAGAGCCCTGCAAAATTACCTCCAGCAGGCCACAAATGTGCATGTGTCTGCTCAAACGGTCAGAAACAGACTCCATGAGGGTGATATGAGGGCCCGACGTCCACAGGTGGGGGTTGTGCTTAGAGCCCAACACCGTGCAGGACGTTTGGCATTTTCCAGAGAACACCAATATTGGCAAATTCGCCACTGGCGCCCTGTGCTCTTCACAGATGAAAGCAGGTTCACACTGAGCACATGTGACAGACGTGACAGAGTCTTGAGACGCCGTGGAGAACGTTCTGCTGCCTGCAACATCCTCCAGCATGACCGGTTTGGCATTGGGTCAGTAATGGTGTGGGGTGGCATTTCTTTGGAGGGCCGCACAGCCCTCCATGTGCTCGCCAGAGGTAGCCTGACTGCCATTAGGTACCGAGATGAGATCCTCAGACCCCTTGTGAGACCATATGCTGGTGCGGTTGGCCCTGGGTTCCTCCTAATGCAAGACAATGCTAGACCTCATGTGGCTGGAGTGTGTCAGCAGTTCCTGCAAGACGAAGGCATTGATGCTATGGACTGGCCCGCCCGTTCCCCAGACCTGAAACCAATTGAGCACATCTGGGACATCATGTCTCGCTCTATCCACCAATGTCACGTTGCACCACAGACTGTCCAGGAGTTGGCAGATGCTTTAGTCCAGGTCTGGGAAGAGATCCCTCAGGAGACCGTCCGCCACCTCATCAGGAGCATGCACAGGCGTTGTAGGGAGGTCATCCAGGCACGTGGAGGCCACACACACTACTGAGCCTCATTTTGACTTGTTTTAAGGACATTACATCAAAGTTGGATCAGCCTGTAGTGTGTTTTTCCACTTTAATTTTGAGGGTGACTCCAAATCCAGACCTCCATGGGTTAAAAAATTTGATTTCCATATTTTTTTTGGTGTGATTTTGTTGTCAGCACATTCAACTATGTAAAGAACATCCATTGTCATCACAGAGGTTAAATATGTGCACTATTTATTTCCAAAACCTTTTGCATATTTTTTATAGTTAATAAGTGTATTTTAACCCCTTCAAGACAAGGCCTATTTTCATTTCTAGATTTTTTATTTTTCCTCCTCATGTTCCAAAAGTCATAACTTTTTTATTCTTCCGTTCACATAGCTATATGAGGGCTTATTTTTTGCGGGACAAGATGCATTGTATTAGAAAAAAAGGAAAAAAAATATTTGTGTGTCAAAATAGAAATTTGGGGTTTTGACATTAAAGCGTTCACTATGCACAAAAATTACCTGAAGTTCTTATTCTACGGCTCAATACGAATGTGTCGATACCAAACTTAAAACAGTTTTTTTTTCATTTGCTACTTTAAAAAAATTAAAACCTTTAGAAAAATCTAAATTTTCTTTGCATCTCTATATTCTGACAGCAATAACTTTTTTATATTGCAGTCTACAGAGCTTTAAAAGGGCTTGGCTTTTGCATAAAAAACTGTAGTTTTTATTGATGCCATTTTTGTAGTATATACAATGTTTTGATCACCGTTATTCAATTTTTTGGGGGACAAAATGACCAAAAAATGGGAAATCGCATGTTGTTAATTTTTTGCTGTCTTTACCGTACAAGAATTTTTTAAAAATATTTTAATAGTTCAGACATTTTCAGACGCGGCGATACCCAACATGTTTTTTTTTTTTATTGTTTATGTATTTTTATATGTAAAATTGGGAAAGGGGGGGGTGATTCAAACTTTATAATATATTGGTGTTTTTTTACTTTCTTTTTTAACTTTATTTAACTTTTTTTTTACAATTAGCCCCATAGGGGCCTCATACATGGGATCTTTTGATCCCCTCTCCTATTCACCATAATAGAGATCTATTACGGTGAATAGGATTTTTACACACTCCATTCTGCGCTATGCATCGTACATAGCTCAGTATGGAGAAACCCATGGCAGGCCTGGATCGCTTCAGCAGTGTCCAGGCTGCCATGGCAACAGATCGGAGCTCGCAATTTCACTGCGGGGGCTCCGATCAGAAGGAAAATGGAGCCACATCACAGAGGTTTTCTACTTGTGTATTTTTTCTCCAAGAACCTGTTACAACAGTCAACAGTTAATAGATATACAAATAATTAATTTTATTACTTCAGCAGCAGCATATTTTTGGTTGTAGAAGCTTGCCAATTTTGTCCCTCAAAAGTCTATTGCAAAAATCCTAAAGATAACAAGTGTATATTAGTGCATGAACAGCAGTGTAAATTTGGTGCGCAGATTTTGTCCAGTTTAGATTTTCTTCTTTCCAATGACCTGTTGCAAACTTTGTACTGTTAATAAGTGTATGAATAAGCCTATTTTAGTGTGTCAACAGCAGAGTATTCTTTGGTGACAGAGGTTGTCCAATTTTGTTTTGTTTTTTCTCTAAAAACCTAAAGCAAATTTTCTACAGTTAAAAATATACAAATAAGCTACTTTGTAACATACATAGTAACATAGTATAGAAGTCCAAAAAAGACATCTGTCCATCCAGTTCTGCCTGTTATCCTGCAAGTTGATTCAGAGGAAGGCAAAAAAAAAAAGTGAGGTAGAAGCTAATTTTCCCCACTTAAAGGGAAAAAAATTCCTTCCGGACTCCAATAAGGCAATCAGAATAACTCCCTGGATCAACAACCCCTCTAGTAGACTCTAGTAGACTCTAGTAGACTCCAGAAATACATCCAGGCCCCTCTTGAACTATTTTATTGTACTCACCATCACTACCTCCTCAGGCAGAGAGTTCCATAGTCTCACTGCTCTTACCGTAAAGAATCCTCTTCTATATTTGTGTACAAACCTTCTTTCCTCCAGACGCAGAGGATTCCCCCTCTTCACAATCACAGTCTTGGGGATAAATAGATGATGGGATAGATCTCTGTACTGACGCCTGATATATTTATACATAGTAATTAGATCTCCCCTCAGTCATCTTTTTTCTAAAGTGAATAACCCTAATGTTGATAATCTTTCAGGGTACTGTAGTCCCCCAATTCCAGTTATTTCTTTAGTTGCCCTCCTCTGAACCCTCTCCAGCTCTGCTATGTCTGCCTTGTTCACAGGATCCCAGAACTGTACACAGTACTCCATGTGTGATTTGTAAAGTAGTAGGACTATGTTCTCATCACAGGCATCTATGCCCCTTTTGATGCAACCCATTATCCTATTGGCCTTGGCAGCAGCTGCCTGACACTGGTTTTTACAGCTTAGTTTGCTGTTCACTAAAATTCCTAGGTCCTTTTCTATGTCAGTGTTACCCAGTGTTTTACCATTTAGTATGTACGGGTGATCTGCATTATTCCTTCCTATGTGCATAACCTTACATTTGTCAGTGTTACACCTCATCTGCCACTTATCTGCCCAAACCTCCAATCTATCCAGATCCCTCTGTTGCAGTATACTGTCCTCTTCAGTGTTAATTACTTTACACAGTTTAGTGTCATCTGCGAAAATTGATACTTTACTATGCAAGCCTTCTACAAGATCATTAATGAATATACTGAAGAGAATAGGGCCCAATCCAGACCCCTGAGTTACTCCACTAGTGACAGTGACCCAATCTGAGTGTGTACCATTAATAACCACCCTCTGTTTTCTATCACTGAGCCAGTTACTTAGGACTTGTTCACACGACCGTTGGTGTCCTGTTCCCGTATTGTGGACCGCTTTTGCAGATCCGCAATACACGGGCACCGTCCCGTTGTCATTCTGAATCACGAATGCGGACCCATTCATTTCTGGGGTTCCGTTCCGTGCCTCCGCACCGCAAAAAGATAAAACATGCTCTATCTTTTTGCGGAACGGAGGGATCGCGGACCCAGTCAAGTGAATGGGTCTGCGATCCCCATGGAAGGTGCCCGTGCATGGCGGACCGCAATTTGCGGTTCACAGCACGGGTACGGGACACCAATGGTCGTGTGAATGAGCCCTTACCCACATACAGATATTTTCTCCCAGTCCAAGCATTCTCATTTTATATACTAACCTTTTATGCGGTACAGTGTCAAATGCTTTGGAGAAGTCCAGATATACGACATCCATTGATTCGCCGCTGTCAAGTCTAGAACTTACCTCCTCATAGAAACTGATTAAATTAGTTTGACATGTCTGATCCCTCATGAAGCCATGCTGATATGGCGTTATTTGCTTATTTTCACTCCAAGATAGGATCACTTAGAAAACCTTCAAACAGTTTACCCAAGACAGATGTTAAACTTACCGGCCTATAGTTTCCGGGCTCTGTTTTTGGAACATTTTTGAATATTGGCACCACATTTGCTATGCGCCAATCCTGTGGAACACTCCCTGTCAGTATAAAGTCCTTAAATATCAAAAATAAGGGTCTGGCTATGACATTAGTTACTTCTCTTAGCATACGGGGGTGTATGCCATCCGGTCCTGGAGATTTGTCTATTTTAATCTTTTTAAGACGCTGCTGTACTTCTTCTTGGGTCAGACAGGGCACTTTTAATGGGGAATTAACTTTTACATTCTGCATTTCATCTGACAGTTTATTTTCCTCAGTGAATACAGAGTAGAAAAAAATATTTAAAAGCTTTGCTTTCTCCTCATCGCTCTCCGCAACTCCCCCCTCATCACTCTATAGAGGGCCGACACCTTCAGATTTATACTTTTTACCATTTATATAATTGAAGGACATTTTAGGGTTAGTTTTGCTCTTTGGCAATTATTCTCTCGGTCTCTAGTTTGGCTGCTTTTATTAGTTTTTTACATATTCTATTTTTTTCCTTATGGTTTTTCAGTGCTTCCTCGATACCCTCCTGTTTAAGTGATTTTTTTTTTTGGTCATTTATTGCTTTTTTTACTTTTCTATTTATCAACATTGGTTTCTTCTTTTATTCCCATAAGGTGTGTACTTCTCACAATTATATTTTAGGATGCTTTCAAAAAGATCCCATTTTGTGGCTATATTTTTAAGGACTTTGTCCCAGTTAGTTAGGCCTATGGCCTCTCTTAGTTGGCTAAATTTAGCTTTTTTGAAGTTTGGTATTTTTGTTCCTCCCTGAAGAAATACTCTTTTGATTGATAATGGGAAGGTTATTACTTTATGGTCACTATTTCCCAGGTGTCCCCAACCTGCACATCTGTTGTTCTGTCACATCTATTGGTTAATACTAAGTCCAGTATGGCCATCCCTCTGGTCGGGAACTGAGACAGTTAGGAAAGGTAAATGTCTTTGGTTAGTGCCAAGAACCTGTTTCCTTTATGAGATATACAAGTTTCAGTTTCCCAGTCTATCTGCGTAGTTGAAGTCCCCCATTAATAACACCTCATTATGATTTGCCGCCTGGTCTATCTCGTTTAGTAGTAGATTTTTTGTGGACTCTGGTATATTAGGTGGTTTATAATAAACTCCTATTAGTAATTTTATTATTGTTTTTGCTTCCATGTATTTCTACCCACAGTGACTCCACATGTTCATGTCCCTCATTTATATCTTCTCGGACTGTGGGCTTTTGACAGGACTTCACATAAAGGCAGACCCCTCCCCCTCTCCAGTTTTTGCAATACTTTCTAAACAGACTGTAACCCTGTACATGAACTGCCCACTCATAGCTATCGTCCAGCCATGTCTCAGTTATTCCCACTATGTCATAGTCCTCCTCACATATCCCTAATTCCAGTTCCCCAGTTTTATTAGTCAGGATTCTGGCATTAGTATACATACATTTAAGAGGTTTATGTATATTTTTTACCCTACACCTTTCCTTCTGAGCTGTTCTAGTCCCTCCATCCATTCCTCCCCCAGCCCCATTACCTTGCCCCTGGTCTCTATCTGCACTATCTTCCCATCCTATAACGTATTTATCCTCCCCCTCAGTCCCTAATTTAAACACTCCTCAAACCTTCTAGCCATCTTCTCCCAACACAGCTGCCCCTTCCCCATTGAGGTGCAGCCCATCCCTACAATAGAGCCTGTAGCCAAGAGAGAAGTCTGCCCAGTTCTCCAGGATCCCAAACCCCTCCTTCCTACACCAGTTCTTGAGCCACTTGTTAACTTCCCTAATCTCCCGCTGCCTTTCTTGTGTGGCACCTAGTACTGGTAGTATTTCAGAAAATTCTAACTTTGAGGTCCTTGCCCTAAGCTTTTGACATAAATCCCTAAAATCATTTTTAAAGGACATTCCACCTGCCTCTAACTTTGTCATTGGTTCCAATATATACCATGACCGTTGGATCATTGCAATGATTGTCCATTTGTGCATGATCTTCCACAACCTGTAACAAATTTACTATAGTTAATAAGTGTACAAACTAGTGTATATTAGTGTGTCATCTGTAGCAAATATTTTGGGTGCAGGGAATATTGTGACTTTCCCCCAAAACCTTTGCAAAATTTGTACAGATAATAAGTGTGCAAATGAGCATATTATAATGCAATGAAAAATCCCTTCAAGTTCTCTATAGTAAATAATTGTAGAAATTGAATAAACATTTTAGTGCATCAACCATTTTTTGTTTTGTTTCACAGGTTGTTCGAAGATGGTCTGTAAGAGGTTTAAGAATTCTCCTCTTTCTCAGGGTAATAGGAGAGAGATCTTGGTATATAGAAATAGAAGATTCGCCGAAGATGTTGTTGTTTGAAGCTCTTGCTGCATTGAGAATATTTTCTTTATCTGCATAATTCAGGAATCTATAGAAAGTGAATGGGCACTCTGATAGATGGAGTCACATATAGAATAAAATCAATGACAAGTTTATTTGTATCACACAAAATTATATCACTATTAGTATTAACTATAAAAGACTATAAAAATCCTGACATAAGTAAGGACCATTTCAGGGGACTACCTCTTGAAGCTCTTCAAGAGAATGCCAAGAGTGTGCAAAGCAGTAATCAAAGCAAAAGGTGGCTACGTTGAAGAACCTAGAATATGACAAATTTTCAGTTGTTTCACACTTGTTTGTTATGTATATAATTCCACATGTGTTAATTCATAGTTTTGATGCCTTCAGTGTGAATCTACAATTTTCATAGTCATGAAAATAAAGAAAACTCTTTGAATGAGAAGGTGTGTCCAAACTTTTGGTCTGTACTGTATATGCAAGGTAATTACTCTAATATTACTTTCAAAAATTAGGAAAATACAAAAAAGGTTTCCACATAATGGCCACTAGCCAAGAAAAAGTGCATAACAATAGTGCCAAGGAGAACCAAAGAAGTCATACAGCTCCTCACTGGATCATGAAAGCATTGTCACAGCCACATCACCCATCCCAATGTCCCTCACTTATCCTATGCGTTTCGCCTTATGGCTTCGTCAGGGGAAGTGAGAAGCAGTGGAATGGTTGCTATATTTATATCAGGTGCATTATACTAAATTACAGACACCCGTGTGGCGTCTTATACTCATGTGACTCACAAGACACAGACATGCCTCCCAGCACATGACCGCAATTCACAGAGGTAATTCGTGCAGCTAGTTTGTAATCCCTTACCACGTCATGTTAGGTAAGGCGGGTACTAACATCACATGGCACAATGTTTTTAATATGGAGTCTTCATTATCAAGTAGGAGCAACCATAAAGGTGCCCTGAAAAGAGTTTTATAGAATATTCTACATAAACGTATGGAAATATGGTGGAACAAGATCACCCTACAGAATTATGTATTGAAAGATTTGATCCCGAGGGGACTGCGGGTACAGGTATTTCCTTCCTTTCCGATGAATGACAAGGAATTTTTAACACAATGGAAAAAAGCATGTAATATGTGTTCTAAGACTTTCTTGGAAATGATTATTGCTTATAATGAGCGGACACTCAATGAAATTGAACAGGATATTGAGAAGGTTTTAAGTGATCTACAGGTAGAATGCTCTAAGGAAGAATTACTAGCATTAGAAAATGAGATGGATGACTGGTCCCAGGAATGGGTAAGACCAGCTGTCAGCGATTAAAACCCGTAAATTTGAATGGGATGTAGCTGACAGTAATAGGATGTACAGATGGAGGTATAGGACAAGAAGAGGGAGAGAAAGATCAGCATCTATTGCCTCGGTATCCTCTACCAGCACAAGTAGATCCTCCAATGAAAATACCACCGACCAGAGGAGGGAAGAGGCCGTTTCACCCTGATTCACAGATCCAAAAGAATAAGAAAAGGGATCTTGGACATGGAGAAAATGGGTCTGCTAATTTGAAGGCAGTGAATCTGTGAGATATAATATTAACTGAAAGTCAGATTGATGTTCTGAGTCTTGGTCTGAACTTTTGTCCTAATAATAATCTGGATAACTTTATTGCAGTAAAATATCTACATCTCTTTAGACGCAAATTATTTTTTAAGAAAGCTTTTGATAAGGAGTATGGAAGAAATGATACTTTGGATTCCACACAGGAATGAGCAGCAGTGGCTACGTTACAGGCACTTCTTGAGGAACAACAGATACCATCAAATAGTGAGTATCCGCGTTCGTTACTCCCTAGATCCAGAAAGTTCCCACAATTGTCACAACACCCGGAAATTGATCTCTTCATCAGATTGGTGTCGGAGGAAATGGAGAAAATACCCAAGGGAAAATAGAGAAATAACCTTAATTATGAACAAAGGATGTCACTTCAACAATTACAAAAGATGAAAGATTTACTCTTTAAACCACCGGATAAAGGTGGGAATGTGGTGATATGGCCGGTTAAAATGTACAAAAGGGAGGCTTTCAGACAACTTAGAGACCCTGTCTGTTATAAAAAAAAAAAACTCACCTTCAATCCTCTCTCTAGATTTAAGGCAGAACTTATGGAAGTCATCACACAGGCGAAGGAAGATGGTGTCCTAGATAAACAACAGGCATTGGGATTAGTGGTGGAAGAACCATCAATACCGACCATGTATTTACTCCCCAAGATACAGAAGGGTTAAAGTAATCCACCAGATAGGCCTATTGTGTCTGGGTGGGTAACATTTTGAAACCCTTATGCCATCTCATTGATTTTTATTTAAAGTATTTTGTAGAAATCCTCCAATCTTATACACGCGATAGTCTTGACCTTTTGGGAAAGATTGATGGAATCCACATTCAACATGACATGCTCTTGGTAACATGTGACGTGGAGTCCCTATATACAGTTGTGTTCAAAATTATTCAACCCCCACTGAAATTAAGTGTTTTGGCCAGTTTGACATTGATTTTGATCATTTCAGTCATCTTGTTTACAATTAAATCAAAGAGGCACTTGTAAGTCAGACAAATATAACATAACATTTATAATGAAATAACCACAAATGTCTTTTCTGTGCTCACATCATTATCAGTTTTATTCAACCCCCAAGTGACATTCAATCTTAGTACTTAGTACAACATCCTTTTCCAGTTATAACAGCTTTTAAACGTGAAGCATAGCTTAACACAAGTGTCTTGCAGCGATCTACGGGTATCTTCACCCATTCTTCATGGGCAAAAGCCTCCAGTTCAGTCAGATTCTAAGGCTTGCGCGCTGCAACTGCTTTCTTTAAGTCTCACCAGAGGTTCTCAATCGGATTTAAGTCTGGTGACTGCGATGGCCACTTCAAAATGTTCCAGACTTTAATCTGCAACCATGCTCTAGTGGACTTGGAGGTATGCTTGGGATCATTGTCCTGTTGAAAGGTCCAACGTCTCCCAAGCCTCAGGTTTGTGACGGACTGCATCACATTTTTATCCAATATCTCCTGGTACTGAAGAGAATTTATGGTACCTTGCACACGCTGAAGCTTCCCTGTACCTGTAGAAGCAAAACAGCCCCAAAGCATGATTGACCCCCCACCATGCTTCACAGTAGGCAAGATGTTCTTTTCTTCATAGGCCTTGTTCTTCCTCCTCCAAACATAGCGTTGATCCATGGGCCCAAACAGTTCTAATTTTGTTTCATCAGTCCACAGAACACTATCTCAAAACTTTTGTGGTTTGTCCACATGACTTTTGGCATACTGCAGTCGACTCTTCTTATTCTTTGGAGAAAGCAAGGGGGTGCGCCTGGGAGTTCTGGCATGGAGGCCTTCATTACGCAGTGTGCGCCTTATTGTCTGAGCTGAAACTTCAGTACCCACATCTGACAAATATTTTTTCAGTTCCTCAGCAGTCACATGGGGACCTTTCTCCACTTTGCGCTTCAGGTAGCGCACAGCAGTCGAAGTCAGCATCTTCTTTCTGCCACGACCAGGTAGCGTTTCAACAGTGCCCTTTGCCTTGAATTTGCGAATGATGCTTCCTATGGTGTCTCTTGGTATGTTTAACATCTTTGCAATCTTCTTATAGCCATTGCCCTTCCTGTGAAGAGAAATCACCTCTTCTCTTGTCTTCCTGGACCATTCTCTTGACTTCACCATGTTTGTAAACACACCAGTAAATGTCTAGAAGGAGCTGAGTATCACAGTCCTTTTAAATCTGCCTAATTGGTGCTTATTATGCTTGATTGCTGCTCCTTGACATCCACAGGTGTTTTCAATACCTGATCGAAAACACTTGAATGAACCTCTGTTCTTAAGAGTGGTAGTCTTTAAGGGGTTGAATAATTGTGTCAATGAAGAAATCACAAAAAAAAAATTAATACTGTATTACAAAAACAATTGATGTCATTTTAGTTGCATTTGGTTCTTTAAAAAGTCCTTGTAAGATTTCATTCTGAACACAATTACAAATGTACACTAAATTCCCTAAAACCCTTTACAGCATTGGGGGTTGAATAATTTTGAACACAACTGTACATCTATTAGACATGATGACGGCATCTTGGCAGTATCAAAGTCTTTAATAATGAACAATTTGGCCACGAGACTGAGTGAATTCCTGGTAAGAGCTATTAGGTTTCCCTTGACCCACAACTTCTTTATATTTAAGGAGACATTACAAGGGACCGCTATGGGGGTGGCCTTTGCGCAGTTCTATGCAAATCTCTTTTTTGAACAGTGGGAGAGGGAAATTTTTTTGACTTACCCTGCCAGGGGGATTGAGAAAGTCCATTTTTGGACAAGATACATAGAGGACATCTTGTTTCTTTGGCAGGATTCAGTTGAGGAACTTGAGGATTTCATCTTGGCACTCAATGGAAATTTGTATAATGTAAAATTGACTCACAAATGGAGTGAAAATCAGATTGATTTCTTCAACATTGTGCTGAGGAGGGATGAAAATGGTTATATTCAAACGGACCTATTTAGGAAACCCACTGCTACCAACAGTCTGTTGCATGCATCTTCTGCACATCCACACCATGTTATAAATAACATCCCAGTAGGACAGTTTTTACGTGCAAGACGCATCTGCTTGGAGGAACATACCTTTAAGAAGCAAATAGGTGATTTAGCCACATGATTTAGAGTGAGAGGCTACAATGGCAGGGCTATAAAAAGAGCCCAGACTCAGGCGATACGTACCAACCGTAATGAACTATTACACGTGAAAAAGTCTCTGAACCAGCGGAACCTGTAAGGTTTATTACCACCTTCAATTCCAGGTCTCGAGAAATACGTGGAATCTTGCAGAAATATTGGCCGATTTTGCTATCAGACGAAACTGAGGAAATACTTACCTCCTCGACCATCTGTCGCATATAGAAGATCTCGATGCCTGAGAGGTGAGCAACTTGGTCACCTCTCTATGGTGGCACCTCTCTATGGTGGCTGGTCCACAGCCATCATAGAGGTGAGCAACTTGGGAAAGTGTTTAGATCAAAGGGCACAAAATGCCCTTGTGGGAAATGTGTTGCATGCCCCAATGTGTTGAAATGTGATTCTTTTCAGGATGCCATGGGGCAAAGAACGTATAAGGTTACCCATAAGATTAATTGCACGTCGGTAGGAGTTATCATGCGACATGTCCATGTGGGAAAATCTACGTTGGGATGACAACAAGGGAGTTCAGAAGGAGGGTACGGGAGCATGTTTTGGACTTTACATCTGCCAAAGATGAGGAATTCAGTTCGCACCTAAAACCATTACCATGACATTTCAAACTGAAACATCAGAGTGATCTGAGCTTATTGAAAGTGAAGGCCATCGATCTTGTGTATGTAACAATAGTGGAGACTGGAAGATGAAACTCGTACAAAAGGAAACCAGGTGGATTCACATATTAGGTACTTTATCCCCTCATGGCTTAAATGAATATAATAGCTTTGCACCTTTTCTGTAGGGCTGTAGTTATATATGCTACCTATTTGGAGCATTGTATGAGTAAGGGCTCTGTATAGGTGCTATTAATGGATATTTAGCTGTCTTTTAACTGCTTTTTAACTTCCTTATGTTCTTCTTTTTCTATATATATATTTTTTTTCTATTTTAGTGGTATAGACATCACGGCTATATATGTAAAATTCAATATGGAACCTGGGACACTATGGACTGTGCATATGTACAGTACAGACCAAAAGTTTGGACACACCTTCTCATTCATAGAAACATAGAATGTGTCGGCAGATAAGAAACATTTGGCCCATCTAGTCTGCCCAATATACTAAATACTATGGATAGCTCCTGGCTTTATCTTATATGAAGGATGGCCTTATGCCTATCCCGTGCATGCTTAAACTTCTCCACTGTATTTGCAGCTGCCACTTCTGCAGGAAGGCTATTCCATGCATCCAAGCTATACATGTTAAGGTCCTTTAATCTTTCCTGGTAAGTTTTATCCTGCAATCCATGTACCAGTTTAGTAGCTCTTCTCTGAACTCTCTCCAAAGTATCAATATCCTTCTGGAGATATGGTCTCCAGTACTGAGCACAATACTCCAAATGAGGTCTCACTAGTGCTCTGTAGAGCGGCATGAGCACCTACCGCTTTCTACTGGTAATTCCTCTTGCTATACACCCTAGCATTTCCTGCTGCTCTGTGACATTGTCTGCCTACCTTTAAGTCTTCTGAAATAATGATCCCTAAATCCCTTTCCTCAGATACTGAGGTTAGGACTGTATCACTGATTTTATATTCTGCTCTTGGGTTTTTACGTCCCAGGTGCATTATCTTGCACTTATCAACATAAAATTTTAGTTGCCAGATTTTTGACCATTCCTCTAGTTTTCCTAAGTCCTTTTCCATTTGGTGTATTCCTCCAGGAACATCAACCATGTTACAAATCTTTGTGTCATCAGCAAAAAGACACACCTTACCATTGAGGCCTTCTGCAATTTCGCTGATAAAGATATTAAACAATATGGGTCCCAGAACAGATCCCTGAGGTACCCCACTGGTAACAAGACCTTGGTCTGAATATACTCCATTGACTACAACCCTCTGTTGCCTGTCCCTCAGCCACTGCCTAATCCATTCAACAATATGGGAGTCCAAGCCCAATGACTGCACTTTATTGATAAGCCTTCTATGTGGGACAGTATCAAAAGCCTTACTAAAGTCTAGATAAGCGATGTCTACTGCACCTCCTCCATCTATTATTTTAGTCACCCAATCAAAAAAATCAATAAGATTAGTTTGACATGATCTCCCTGAAGTAAACCCATGCTGTTTTTCATCTTTCAATCCATGGGATTTTAGATGGTCCACAATCCTCTCCTTAAGTATGGTTTCCATTAATTTCCCCACTATTGATGTCAGGCTTACTGGCCTATAGTTGCCCAATTCCTCCCTACTACCTTTCTTGTGAATGGGCACAACATTTGCTAATTTCCAATCTTCTGGGATGACTCCTGTTGCCAGTGATTGGTTAAATAAATCTGTTAATGGTTTTGCTAGTTCACCACTGAGCTCTTTTAATAGCTTTGGGTGTATCCCATCAGGCCCCTGTGACTTATTTGTATTAATTTTAGACAGTTGACTTAGAACCTCTTCCTCTGTAAAGACACATGCGTCAAAAGATTCATTAGTCTTCTTTCCCAACTTAGGTCCTTCTCCTTCATTTTCCTTTGTAAAACTGAACAGAAGTATTCATTGAGGCAGTCAGCTAGTTCTTTATCTTCTTCCATATACCTTCCTTCTTTAGTTTTTAATTTGGTAATTCCTTGTTTTAGTTTCCTTTTTTCATTTATGTATCTCAAGAATGCCTTATCGCCTTTTTTCCCCGACTGAGCTAATTACTCTTCTGCCTGTGCTTTAGAAGCTCTTATAACTTGTTTGGCCTCTCTCTGCCTAATCTTATAAATTTGTCTGTCATCCTCGTTTTGTTTTTTTTTTTATAATTCCTAAATGCTATCTTTTTGTTTTTAATGATTTTGGCCACTTCTGCTGAGTACCACAGTGGTCTCTTCCTTTTTTTTGCTTTTACTGACAAGCCTAATGCAATCTTCTGTTGCCTTCAATAGTGCCACTTTTAAGTAGTCCCATTTCTCCTGGACTCCAATGAAACTGTTCCAGTCTGATAGGGACTCGTATACCACTAATCTTATTTTAGAAAAGTCAGTTTTTCTAAAATCTAAAACTTTTGTTTTTGTGTGGTGTGACTCAGTCACTGTACTTATAGTAAACCACACTGACTGGTGATCACTAGATCCCAAGCTTTCCCCTACAGTAATATCAGATACCAAATTCCCATTTGTGAATACTAAATCTAAAATGGCCTCCTTCCGGGTTGGCTCCTCCACTACTTGCTGTAGAGATAATCCCAGTAGGGAATTTAGAATATCTGTACTCTTGGCAGAACTAGCTATTTTGGTTTTCCAGTTTACATCTGGAAGATTGAAGTCTCCCATAATGATAACTTCCCCCTTCAATGTCATTTTAGCTATTTCCTCAACTAGTAGATCATCTAATTCTTTGACTTGGGTAGGTGGTCTATATATAACACCTTATAGTTACCTTATGATTATCAAGCTGCAAGGTAACCCAAACTGACTCTAAATTGTTCTCGCTAACTTGTATCAAATTCGATTTTATGCTATCTTTCACATACAGGGCCACCCCTCCCCCTTCTTGCCTTCTCTGTCTTTCCTGTATAGAGAGAACCCTGGTATTGATATATCCCAGTCATTACTCCCCTTGAACCACGTCTCAGTAACAGCCACTACATCTATATTCTCAGATGCCATTATAGCCTCAAGCTCATTGATCTTATTCCCTAGACTGCGAGCATTTGTAGACAAGACTCTGAGCTTGTCATCTCTTAACCTTTGTGCTACTGGCCTCTTCTGGCATTGTTCCGGGGGGCAGTCGGACTGCTGGATTATCACTCTTTTGCCCCCCTTTCCTAGTTTAAATGCTTCTTAGCAAATACTTGGAACTGTTCACCGAGGACATTCGTTCCCTTGAGAGAAAGATGCAAACCATCTTTCTTGTACAGTTCTTTTCCATTCCAACAAGAGCTATCATGAGACACAAAGCCAAACCCTTGGTTCAGACACCATTCACCAAGCCATACATTGAATTCCTTAATGCGCATCTTCCTGTCATGCTGAAGGTTATGCACAGGCAAAACTGCAGAGAATGAAACAGTTGATGCAACCTCCCGTATATCCTTTCCAAGTGTATGAAAAGCTTCTTTCACCTTTGAAACCTCATTGCAAGCCAGATCGTTTGTCCCAAGATGGAGAATAACATCCACTTCCCTTTCCTGCTTTGCTTGCCTAACTATATTTAGGATCCGTCGTCTATCCCTGCTAGCGGTAGCACCAGGGAGACATCTCACAACACCATTCTCCTCAAACTTCACACCTCTTATGATGGAATCGCCCACCAACAGCTGCTTACTATCAATCCTCACCTTCTCCTTTTTGTCTTTGGCTGCAGTCTTGCATACTTTAGGCATGGGAGATGATTGTTTCTCACCCACTGTGCTTGAGCCATCCTCCATGTTGCTCTTGCACTCTGAAAGTGCTGCAAATGAATTATGGAGAGCCACAGACTGTGGGACATGCCTTCTATCCACAACTCTCAGTCTACCTGAACCTACAGTAACCCATCTTCCATTTCTAGGGGGCCTCTGTGGCAGTGGCATTGCAATGTTCTCAGCCTGAGTTTGTTTAGTGGTTAATTTAAAAATCTCATATTTCAAAAAGGTAATTCCCTGCTGCATTATGGAGAGCTGTCTACAGATCAGACAGTATCCAAACCTTTGAAGAGTGGAACCTGAAATAAAAGCACAACAATTCCTGCACAGAACCAGATCTGCCATTGTAAAGAGGGGAAAGATTTTAAACAAACAAATCTTACTTGTTTAGATTGTATCCACCTCTAGATTACCTCCTGAGTATCTCCAATGGACTTATACAGCAGCACTTGAACTAGCAGCCTTGGAAAAGCAGCAAGCTATGATTAGCAAGCTAATACTGTGTGGATATATATACCCACACTCCCACAAAGGCTCCTCCCCCAACAGCAAATTAACACCTTACTTGCCTATGCTCATTTGCAATCAGACAATAGAGATACTGTGTCTAGCAAATTCCTTACCTCTTGAAACAGTGTCTGAGTATTCACCAGAAACACCACTGAAGATCTGCTACAGTGGAAAAACTCTGAGTTAGACTGTTAGTCTCCTGAATATCTCCAATGCACTTATACAGCAGCACTTGAACTAGCAGCCTTGGCAAAGCAGCAAGCTTTCTTTATTTTCATGACTATGAAGGCATCAAAACTATGAATTAACACATGTGGAATTATATACATAACAAACAAGTGTGAAACAACTGAAAATATATCATATTCTAGGTTCTTCAAAGTAGCCACCTTTTGCTTTGATTACTGCTTTGCACACTCTTGGCATTCTCTTGATGAGCTTCAAGAGGTAGTCCCCTGAAATGGTTTTCACTTCACAGGTGTGCCCTGTCAGGTTTAATAAGTGGGATTTCTTGCCTTATAAATGGGGTTTGGACCATCAGTGGCGTTGAGGAGAAGTCAGGTGGATACACAGCTGATAGTCCTACTGAATAGACTGTTAGAATTTGTATTATGGCAAGAAAAAAGCAGCTAAGTAAAGAAAAACGAGTGGCCATCATTACTTTACGAAATGAAGGTCAGTCAGTCAGCCGAAAAATTGGGAAAACTTTGAAAGTAAGGGCTATTTGACCATGAAGGAGAGTGATGGGGTGCTGCGCCAGATGACCTGGCCTCTACAGTCACCGGACCTGAACCCAATCGAGATGGTTTGGGGTCAGCTGGACCGCAGAGTGAAGGCAAAAGGGCCAACAAGTGCTAAGCATCTCTGGGAACTCCTTCAAGACTGGTGGAAGACCATTTCAGGGGACTACCTCTTGAAGCTCATCAAGAGAATGCCAAGAGTGTGCAAAGCAGTAATCAAAGCAAAAGGTGGCTACTTTGAAGAACCTAGAATATGACATATTTTCAGTTGTTTCACACTTGTTTGTTATGTATATAATTCCACATGTGTTAATTCATAGTTTTGATGCCTTCATAGTCATGAAAATAAAGAAAACTTTTTGAATGAGAAGGTGTCCAAACTTTTGGTCTGTACTGTATATACATATATTTTTTATATGTCATCTTGGAATTTTCAAGATTTTTTTCTAGTTGGTGGCAGAGAACTGTGTATTTCACATAATCATAAATGACATTTGACTATTCACATTTTTTGAACATATCATGGCACCGTTGTTTTTTTCTTTGATAGTTTGGCATAGGCTTTTTCTTTTTTTCTTGTACGTATTTCTTCTTTGTTGACTGCAACATATATGTCACATTTATATTATTAAGTAGCATATATCACACAGTACATTATTTTCAATTACCTTGGATTATTTGAATAGGGGTGGCTCCTCCCTCATTTTTTATTTAAATTGTTGTAATAATTTGGCACAGGAGTTTGTTGGGTAAATATATAACTCATTTTTCACTTCACGAGTGGCACACTTCACTTTTTGAGCACGGGAGGTTTTGCACATTATATTTTAGCAATGTGTCGGTCTCTATGAGTGCAGACTGACACATGCTAATATTTGCACTTTGCATCATCATGCATTTTGGATATGGTATAATGGCTTTGGAGCAATTTTTCTGAGTGGTAGTTATTACCGTATTTTTCGCCCCATAAGATGTACTCCCCCCCCCCCAAAAGTGGGGGGAAAATGCCCCTGCGTCTTATGGGGCGAATGCTTCGATTTTGCAGCCTGCGATGTATGAGCGGGGAGAGAGGAGGGGCTGGAGAATGGAACTAGGGACGGGGCCCGGTGCAGTCATTGTACTTTTACACTGGGCGCCGCCGCTCACCGCAGTATTTCTAGACATTAATCCTTAACCTGTTAATAAGTTTAACTAAAGCTGCGCTCTCCCCTGTTCCCCTGTATCAGTACAGCACTCACTAACAAGCTTCCATAGCAGGCAGATCGGACGGCAGCAGTAACGTCACTCACTGATGTCGCGCTCCTGCTCCTCCCACTTTATGAATGAAGCAGGCGGAGCAGTCGCACGACGTCAGTGAGTGACGTTACTGCTGCCGTCCGCTCTGCCTGCTATGGAAGCTTGTTAGTAAGTGCTGGACTGATACAGGGGAACAAGGGAGAGCAAAGCTTTAGTTAAACTTATTAACAGGTTAGGATTAATGTCTAGAAATACTGCGGTGAGCGGAGGGCCGGTGTATTGGGGGACACTTATGAGGGGGATCTGTTGATGACATAGCAGTGTCATCCACAGATTCCCCACCCCATAACAATGTCATCAACAGATTCCCCACCCCATAACAATGTCATCCACAGATTCCCCACCCCATAACAGTGCCATCCACAGATCCCCCACAACAGTGCCATCCACAGATCCCCCACAACAGTGCCATCCACAGATCCCCCACAACAGTGCCATCCACAGATCCCCCACAACAGTGCCATCCACAGATCCCCACAACAGTGCCATCCACAGATCCCCCACAACAGTGCCATCCACAGATCCCCCACAACAGTGCCATCCACAGATCCCCCACATGACAGTGCGTCCTTCACAGATCCCCCACATGACAGTGCGTCATTCACAGATCCTCCACATGACAGTGCGTCATCCACAGATCCCCAATAATAGTGTCATGCACAGACCACCATTAGTTCAAAACCCACCAAAAGCACACCTTTTGGTTAAAAATATTTTTTTCTTATTTTCCTCCTCAAAAACCTAGGTGCGTCTTATAGGCCGGTGCGTCTTATTGGGCGAAAAATACGGTATATACTTTTACGTATAATTGTCTGCATGAATTTCTTATATTTATTTATGTTTCTAACTTGCAGGAATTATCTTGCAGTAATTACTTATCTATGCAGGTCCGGTTTTACTGTTATGTGGGTTCTTCTATATATGTTCGATCTTATCTTTGCGTGTATTCTGTATGTCTATAGCACTATAGTTTAGAGATTGGTGACATAACCAATGTGGTGTCCATTCTTTTTGCATATTTAAAGTCATCATACTTTAACTACATGTGAGTCTGTGATGTCATATAACATGCCTTAAACCCTTTCAGATTTAAACCTTTTCCCCCTTTTTTAGTAGCATTTACATTACCAACTCCGCTGTATACCACATTTCTTTGTTATTGCGGTATATGACCTACATCTAGCACATGACCAGGTCAGGTGACCGCAATGTCTACGGCGAATGCACGCGGAAGACGTGGCGGCCATGTTTGAGGCTGTCAGCGCCTCCTTTGGTATGATGTAATAAGGGATAAGATACTTTCTACCAATAACCGCTCTGATGAGCGGTCATGTGCTGGCAGGCGGGGTATGTATTCATGTGATGGTAGTACCCGCCTTACCCAACATGACGTAGTAAGGGATTACAAACTAGCTGCAAGAATGACCTCTGTGAATTGCGGTCATGTGCTGGGAGGCAGGTCGTATACTCATGTGACTCACAAGACACAGACGCCACATGGGTGTCTGTAATTTAGTATAATGCACCTGATATAAATATAGCAACTATTCCACTGCTCCTCACTTCGCCTGACGAAGCCATCAGGCGAAACGCATAGGATAAGTGAGGGACATTGGGATGGGTGATGTGGCTGTGACAATGCTTTCATGATCCGGTGAGGAGCTGTATGACTGCTTTGGTTCTCCTTGGCACTATTGTTATGCACTTTACTTGGCTAGTGTCCATTAAGTGGAAACCTTTTTGGTATTTTCCCAATTTGTGAAAGGGATATTAGAGTGATTACCTTGCATATACTTTGGTGTAAACTATACTTATGGCATTTTCTGCTTCTGCCATGTATACTATTAACTACTGGCCCTCCCCTTTTCCAGTAGTCCCTCTCTTATGTATGTTTTACCCCATGGAATTTTGTAGACTCCATTAAATGTGTTTTATTGAGTATTTCCAATAAAGATTTTTTTGCTTATTATATGGTTGCGTGCGTTTCTGTGATCTGGGTATGCACATATTGCTTGTAGGTTTATGATAGGTCGTCCTTATAGGTATTTAACTACCAGTATGAACAGACCCCAGAGGTAGGTGAGTTCATACACAGGAATACCTAGTGTCCTAACTCACCCTATAGGACCCTGGTACTAATGTCAGGACTGAGACAACCGGTTCCTCCAAAAGGAAGGACAAACAGGATTCTCCCTCAAGCCTTAATACAAATGACCCGGAAATGCAACACACAAAATACAAAAGGGAAAGAAAACACAACTTCAAATGGCTATGACAGCACCAAGAACTCAGCCGAGAGCCACACACCAACTTAAACAGAAGCTATAAACCGCTTGGCATAGTGGGAGAAACAACAATAAATAGAGAAGGTTAAATGACCATAATAGCCACACCTGGGGTAAGAAGGTGTGGCAAGCACCAGAAACAACACAGACGTTGAAGGGATATATGTGACTCCATTTTGTCTTATTCAGCAACGTGTATTACATTTGGTCAGTGCACTTCCAATATCTCTCTACCCCCTTAAGGAATGTGTGAGACTTCCTGTGCTGCTTGAGGATATCCATACATTCCTTAGTCTGTAAGTTTGAACACTCCTACCATATAAGGTCATCTGGCTCAACTGTATGCTGGTCTATGTGTATATACCTGATTGGTCAAATGCTGTTACTATGAGTCATCTATTATGTTAATGCAGAGCTCATGTGTGATCGATACCATAGGTTGAAAACTAATGCTAACATATGATTGGATGTCAAGGAAGCTCAACCCCCTCTATTATAACTGTTTGCCAACTGTGAAATAAACCAGAATGGATAGAACTACACACGTTTCAGTGTTATCTTATTCATTCTCCCGATACCGGATAAGGTTTAATTCAAGCTGATCACCGAAATCATGTGTCAGGGACACGTTGGGCCAGAGAGTAAATTGCTTAACAGACGTCATTTGATCCAAATGGAAAACATGTCAGATCAAACCAAGTGTTGCCTGTCTCACCGATCTCCTGCCACCTGTCGCGGGAACGTCCATGACACCTATATCTTTTTGACTTTTTAACTGTTGTTCAATTTTTTTAAGGGGAAAAATTCAAACAAAATAGCAAATCGTGTGCTTTTTTACTTTCTTTCCATTACGGCGATCAGCACACATGAAACTTTTATTAATAGTTAAATAATAGACATTTTTGAATGAAGCGATACCCACTTTTTTTGTTTATATATTTTTATATATAAAATTGGGAAAGGGGGGTGATTTAAATGTTTTTTTTTTTTTTTTTTACTTTAACAGTGACAACTTTTAACCCCCTTTGGGGACTAGAATCTGGTATATTTTGATACCTTGTCCTATTCACTTTAATCGCCATTCCTCGTCATTGCGGCCGGGTGTCTGCTGCCTGCCACAGTGGCATACGGTTATACCTGATTTATAGCAATTCATGACAAATTCCTTCATAACGAATCACATTTCGTATAGAATTTTGGCGAATCGACCAAATAGAATTTTTCAAAACTTCGCTCATCACTAGCAGTCAGGGCAAATACAGAGCAGGGAATCAGGAGGCGGCCAAGAAGCCCACTATCAGATATAATAGTCTGATAATTGTGTGTTGGACAGGACATGTCTGAAAACGAGGAGGAAACATCTAAGGAGAAGGGTGGTGGTTCCAAGTGGCAATGAATGGCCAAAACCTTCGGAAAAAAAAAAACTGGCAGGGTCATATCTGCCTATATTGTAGGCAACTCAGGAACTGGTAGAGCCAATAACACTGTGGTCGCAGGCTCATAACATGCCAGACCTATATGTGCAAGCTCTGCGAGAAAGTCCCTTGTAGAAATTTTTCTCTCCACAAGGCCGGCACACAAAACCACAGCCACGTGCAAGATCTGCAGAATAAAAATAAGCCATAGGCATTCAAACACAAACATAAGTACCAGAGCTCTATGCAGCACATGAGGTGGCATCCCCAGAACCTTTGGAAAAATAGAACTGGCTGGCATTCCCAATCAGAACAAGTCTGTCCTCTTTTTCCTGGTCTTCTTTGTGGCAGGCAGCCTGCATCTCCAAGCAATACAGTGTATTTGTCATCATCATCATCTTCTTCTCCTGCACTTACTCCTCCTCCTCTGCTCCATCATGAGACATCCATAACGGAATATGTGGCCATGAGAAAAGTATTATCGACCAGCAATTAACTTGTATACAAGTTGAACCCCTACCTGTCTAAGTTGCTGGCAGTGCAGTTGCTGCCTTACCATTTAGTTGTGGTAATGGTGGTGCAGAAAGTGGCACCTTCACCACAATTTCATTCTGCTGAATGATATTCATACTTCTGCCTAGCTGTCCATTTTTTGCAAACAATGGTTTAAAATTGCAATACTCACTGTGTGGCAAGGTGCAGGACCAGCTGTTATGGGCAGGGACAGTACATGTGTTTCACAGCCCACTGGGTCCATGTTTTTGACATCGGTGAGGCAGCTCCCCACAGCAACAAGGCCAGGTCCTATTGACACCTCCATATTTATGTCAGTCTGGTTCCCACACCAGGTGAATATCCACATCCTTCACCTCTGCCGCCATTGACATCCTCCTCTCCCACTCCCTACTATCACATGTAAAGTCAAGGGTTTCCATGTGTAAAGCTGTGAATGATTTTGTCATGTCCGAGACTGACTCAGCAGGGAGTATTTGTTGTTTCGAAGTCAGACAGTGGCAGCTCATCAGAGATGCCTGTTGGATGCTGAAACCCTTTGAAGGGGCACAAAATTTGTTAATAGGGACAACTGCGGCATGAACAATCTCACCCCCCGCATATTTATCTTAGAGCATACTCTGGCACTCATGCAACAAGGAACAACAGTTGAAAAAGAACAGCTAATTCATCTTGCTGTTCGCACTTTAGCTGTTGGGGACCTACAAAGAATAACTCTAATGGAGGAGGATGAGGAGCTCCCACTGGAGGAGGAATCAGGGGTGGAGGATGATAATGATGGTGACACTGGCAATGAGATCCAATAATCTCAGTGGCGGGTGGAGCCGGAAAGAAGTGGCACCTTGGGCTCACTGGCCAGAATGGCGATCTTTATGCTTACCTGCTTATGCACTGCCAGATGTATCATTCAATCAAGTTGTCTGATAGTACTGGACAGTGATGATTTTAGACCCTCACTATCAAAGCAAAATGTAGAAATGTTTTCCTCCCTCTAAAAGGGAGGCCAAATTACTTTTTTACCAGGAAACACTCGTAAGGCAGCCTGCCACAGCTTTCCTGCAAGCAGGCGCATGTCTGAAAGGGAGGCTTCACTGCGACACTGTAGAGTCAACCACCTCACAAAGCCCTATCCACTGCCACAAGCATCAGAAGCAGTAGTAGCAGCAGCAGCTAGTTCAATCTCATCAACATAATGGTAAATCAGCAGTCACAGACTACCACCCCTAAAACATATCCTTTATTATAAATCATTAAAATAAAATAAAAATAACCCTAGTGATAACATAAAAAAATGAAAGAAAAAAATATTGATTTAAATGAGTCAATCCTCTGCACTTAGGGACACGGATAGTCAGGTGCGGGCCAAATATAATATCCTATGGGTTCTGACCCTCAAACTGGCCCTAACTCTATAATGCCCTGCCTAAGAACGGAATGGCCGCCCGATAGGGGCGATCCCGTATCAAGAACCTCCTGAGCACCCTAGGATGGCTCTGAATAGGGGAAAAGCTAACAGCGAGTGTATGCTAACTGAAAAAATATCACTACCAGGATTAGTAGCTCAATATACTCTCAAAATAAATAAATAAATTATACACAGAAAATAATAAATTGATGACATAAATAAGAGTCAAAGTTTGTATATCACTACCGTAAACCGATCGTGAATATAGATAGCTGTAAAATTGATCTTATAGCAAAAACAAGCTGTGTTAGTTTATCACGTCATCATCCCGACTAGGGTTGAGCGAACCCGAACTGTAAAGTTGGGGTTCATACCGAACTTTAGGATTTTTGGACCCCGGACATTTCAGTAAAAGTTCGGGTTCGGCGCTTTCTTGGTGCTTTTTGAAAGGCTGCAGAGCAGCCAATCAACAAGCGGTTAACTGTCTGACCTTAGAAGCTATCACAACCATGCCTACTAATGGCATGGCTGTGATTGGCCAGAGCAGCATGTGACCCAGGCTCTATATAAGCTTTAGTCACATAGCGCTGCACGTCACTCTGCTGTTACAAGTGTAGGGAGAGGATGCTGCTGGACTTGTGATATCAGGGAGAGAATAGGAGAGAATCTAACTCAGCGATCTACATAGAAATAGTTGTGTGGGTGCAGGGCACAATCGTTTTACCCTGCCCTGAGGCCATTGACCAAAAAAAAGAATTTACTTTTATAATTCTGTTAGTTAGGTGGGTGGCGGCGGCGGCCATTTTATGCAAGCTCAGTGCACCAGCACTGCATCTGAGCTTTTGGGACATTGCAAATCACCATTTTTTATGGCAATCTACAACATCTGGATTAGTCAGTGTGCAATTTAAGCTAGAAATACACCCATCATTTTCTGGGGATTTAAAAACACACTCTTTTGACAAAAAAAACACTATTTTCAGGCCTTGCAGCATCAGCACGTGTGAAATTACAGGGTTATATACTGCTGTCAAATTCAGTTGTTAAACACTTGTTTGGGCAAAAAAAAATTAGTTGGCAGCCTTTGATGCAGATGTCATTGTGAGATACACCCTTAATACATTTGGGTTAGATTCAGAGATTTTAAATACCGCCATTTGGTGCACCAATATTGAATTCAGGCCTACACTGGTTCAGGTCTTGTGAGATACAACCTTTACATACAGGGGTTTGATTCAGGCATTTGAAATACAGCCATTTTGGGCAAAAAATCTTTTATTGAGGCCTAGCCTGGTTCAGGCCGTGTTAGATACACCCTTTACATACTGTCGTTCTATTCTACTATTAAACACCCATTTAGGGCAAGATCCTAAATTCGAAAAATATGAGGAGAGCGTCAAATAAGGGACGTGGCCCAGATCGTGGTGCTGCTGGTGGAGCTCCTGTTGCAGGGAGAGGACATGGTCGATCTGTGCCAGCTACGCCCACAAGTGAAACCCCTTCCTCAGGTGCGAGTAGGCGACAGAACCTGCAGCAGTATTTGGTCGGGCCTAATGCTGCTCAACGAATGGTGAGGCCTGAACAAGTACAGGCGATAGTAGATTGGGTTGCTGGCAGTGGATCAAGTTCCTTCACATTGTCCCCCACCCAGTCTCCTGCTGAAAGACCACAGTTGGAACCTGCAGCCGCGAGTGGTTTGCACGCTGTGCAATCAGAGCCTGAAGCGAGGCATAAACGTTCTCAACCTCAGCACAACCTGCATGACCAGGCATTTAAGTGCAAAGCACGAGCTGCAGTGGAGTAGACACCTCAAAAACCAAGAAAGGTCTCTGGCTCCTCCTGCTTCCTCTTCTGCTGCAGTCTCAGCCTCTTCATCCACCTCTGGAGTGACAGTGCCACCTTCCACCCCGCAAACAGAGGATCTGCCAGCAACACCAAAACCTGGGTCACCAAGCATCTCCACAATGTTCCAAGGAAGCGTTCAGCTCTCCATTTCCCAAACGATGGAGAGGAAGAGGAAGTACCCCCCTACCCACCTGCGATCCCTGAATGCCAGCATTTCTAAATTACTGGCCTTTGAAATGCTGTCATTTCGTCTGGTGGAGACTGATAGTTTTAAAGGCCTTATGGCGGTGGCTGTCCCACAGTACGTCGTGCCCAGCCGCCACTACTTTTCAAGGCGAGCCATCCCTTCCCTGCACAACCAAGTAGGGGACAAAATCAGGTGTGCACTGCGCAATGCCATCTTTGGCAAGGTGCACCTGACTACAGATACGTGGACCAGTAAGCACGGTCAGGGCCGTTATATCTCCATAACAGCACACTGGGTAAATGCAGTGGCGGCTGGGCCTGAGGCAGATAGCAGTTTGGAGCATGTCCTTCCACCACCGAGGATTGCAGGGCGCTTCAGTTTGCCTCCTGTTGCTTCCTCCTCCTACTCCGCTTCTTCATCCTCTACCAACTCCTCATCCGGTCAGCGTAACACCTTCACCACCATCTTCAGCACAGCCAGGGGTAAACGACAGCAGGCAGTTTTAAAACTTATCTGTTTGGGAAACAAACCCCACATCGCGCAGGAGCTGTGGACAGGCCTTGAACAACAGACCGATGAGTGGTTTGTGCCAGTCAGCCTCAAGCCCGGCCTGGTGGTGTGCGATAATGGGCGAAATCTCGTAGCAGCTCTGGGACTAGCCGGTTTGACGCACATCCCTTGCCTGGTGCATGTGCTGAATTTGGTGGTGAAGAGATTCCTTAAAACTTAGCCCGATATGTCAGAGCTGCTGCATAAAGTGCGGGCCGTCTGTGCACGCTTTCAGCGTTCTCACCCTGCTGCTGCTCGCCCATCAGCGCTGCAGCGTAACTTTGGCCTTCCCCCTCACCGCCTCATATGAGACGTGCCCACAAGGTGGAACTCCACCTTGCACATGCTGGCCAGACTGTGCGAGCAGCAGCAGGCGATAGTGGAGTTTCAACTGCAGCACGCACGGGTGAGTCGCTCGGCGGAACAGCACCACTTCACTACCAATGACTGGGCCTCCATGCGAGACCTGTGTTCCTTGTTGAGCTGTTTCGAGTACTCCACCAACATGGCCAGTGCCGATAACGCCATTCTCAGCGTTACTGTCCCACTTCTATGCCTCCTTGAAAAAACGCTCCTGGCGATGATGGAAGAGGATGTGGCACAGGAGGAGGAGGAAGAGGGAATATTTCGTAGGGTTTCCGGCCAGTCATTCCCAAGTGGCTCCGAGGGTGGGTTCCTGCACCCACAAACCCAAGGTACACAATTGTCCAGCCAGGGCACAGTTCTGGAGGATGAGGTGGAGGATAAGGAGGAGGAGGAGAGGGAGGAGGAGGAGGAGAGGGAGGAGGAGGAACCATGTTTACAGCAGGGTGGCACCCAGACCAGCTTATGGCCATCACTGGTGCGTGGATGGGGGATACAGAGGACACAGACGATACACCTCCCACAGAGGACAGCTTTTCGTTGCCTCTGGGCAGCCTGGCACACATGAGCGATTACATGCTGCAGTGTCTCCGCAACGACCGCCGAGTTAGCCACATTCTAACTTGTGCTGATTAATGGGCGGCCACACTGCTGGATCCCCGTTACAAGGACAACGTACCGTCCTTAATTTCCTCACTGGAGCGTGATCGTAAGATGCGCCAGTACAAGCGCACGCTGATAGACGCGCTGCTGGTGGCATTCCCACCTGACAGCGGGGGCACAGTGGAAGCACAAGGCGAAGGCAGAGGACGAGGAAGAGGTCGCCAACGCAGCTGGGGCACCGCCAGCAACTCATAAGGCAGAGTTAGCATGGCCGAAATGTGGAAAAGCTTTGTCAGCACGCCACAACAACTAGCACCACCAGCTCATATGGAACGTCTTAGCAGTAGGCAGCATTTCAGCAATATGGTGAAGCAGTATGTGTGCACACGCCTACACCTACTGAATGACGGGTCTGCCCCCTTCAACTTCTGGGTCTCCAAATTGGGCACATGGCCTGAGCTTGCCCTTTACGCCTTGGAGGTGCTGGCCTGCCCTGCAGCCAGTGTATTATCTGAACGTGTGTTTAGCATGGCAGGGGGTGTCATCACAGACAAGCGCAGCCGCCTGTCCACAGCCAATGTGGACAAGCTCACGTTCATTAAAATGAACTAGGCATGGATCCCTCAGGACTTATCCATACCTTGTGCAGAATAGACATGTATACCGGCACTAACCAGCCATTGTTATACTGCAGCGCATTTGCTCATTCTTGTATTTTGGATATTTCACACTCTTTTAGAGTGTACCCTAATTTAAAAAAATAAAATTAAAACCAAAAATCTGTGTTGGCTACCTCGTCCTCCTCCATCGCTGCTTCCACCGCCTCCTCAAACTCCTACTCCATATGGAACTCCACCTCATAAATCAAATATATATTTTTTATTTGTACCTATTTTATTTTATATAATTTCACTACTTTGTCATTTACATTTTCTGGTGAAATTCACCAATTTTTGGGTGTATAGTACCACTGCTATACCTAGTAGACAGGTTAAACGAAAAAAAAAAATTGTCAGTTATATATTCTGGTGAAATTCACAAATTTTTGGGTGTAATATTCCCCTCCTCTACCTAGTTGACACCTAGTTACATTCTTGGGTTGACATTATACAAGTTTAGATGTGAATAAACACCTGCTATGCATAGGTGACAGGGAATAAAATTTTATATATTATTCAGTAATTAATGCGCGCCAAATCCTTTCAGTCAATGCTTAAACTTTGTAAAGTTGTCACACTTTTACGCTTTAATAATTTCTCCCATATTTCAACTCTATAATTTTAAATTTGAAAAAATTAATCCTCCCTTGGATGTGGTCTCTCTTTCTCACGCTCCCTCTCTGGCCTGGAACCCTTATTCCAAGCCATCCGTGATAACCATGATAGGCGCATAAAAGAACATCGAAAGTTGATAGAGCAGATATCAAATTGGTTCGAGACGATCACGGGGACGTGCAACATGGTGGGGCACTAAGTGTGCACACGCCTACACGAACTGACTGACAGGGGTCAGCCCCTGCAACTTCTGGGTCTCCAAATTGGGCACATGGCCTGAGCTTGCCCTTTACCCCTTGGAGGTGCTGGCCTGCCCTGCAGCCAGTGTATTGTCTGAACGTGTGTTTAGCATGACTGGAGGGGGTTATCACAGGTTATATTTCCCAATGTTTTGGGGTGTACCCCAATTTTAATAAATAAAATTTAAAACCAAAAAGCAGTGTAGGCTACCTCCTTCTCCTCCACCGCCGCTTCCACCTACACCGCCACATCCACCGCCTCCTCAACCTCCTACTCCATATGGACCTCGTCCTCCTAGATCAAGATATATATTTTTTTTACCTATTTTATGTTATTTAGAGTCATTTCCCTATCCATATTTGATTGCAGAGCACTTGCCATGCTCTTAACCACATTTTGATGCCATGTGCAGCCCTCTAGCCCTTTCCATGACATTTTTACAGCCATTTTAGTGCTCAAAAGTTCGGGTCCCCATTGACTTCAATGGCGTTTGGGTTCGGGGTCAAGTTCGGGTCCCGAACTCAAACTTTTTTCTCAAGTTCGGCCGAACCCGTCGAACCCGAACATCAAGGTGTCCGCTCAACTCAAACCCAACGCGTTTCACCCATACATAGTTGGGCTCATCAGGGGACCCGTTGGCTAGATACCTGACCAGGATCAAGTCAAGACTTAGATCTGAAAACACTTAAAGTAAACCAGTAGGATATTTCCAGTTTATGGAACAAAACTGGAAATGGTAAGTTTCAAAAGAGTAAATATAACAGATGTCAATAACAGCTCACTAATATGGTATATTCTCCCAATAACGGGGAACTATTCAAAATGAAAATAAACCAATCGGCTACTTGCATGTCCACTAGGTAAAGATCGGATGATACTGTTGTACAGGAGCAATTGTAACAAAACTGCAGCACTCTCCAGCCTTGGTCCTTTCAAACTTTTATTCACCAGTACAAAAAATGCAACGTTTCGATCTGTGTGATCTTTCTCAAGCAATACAATAATGTGAACTAAACCGGATACTTATACTCTATTCAGCCAGTCACATGGCTCAATCAATTTAATCAAAAAAACATGTGAGTACCTCCCTCTTCCTATGTTCAACCCCCAACAGGGTTAACCCAATACATCTTTCTCAAACATCCTAAACTGTGTATACATAATCATGTTAATACATATAAGTCTGTCAACTTACTGTGATGCGTAGTGTGAACCGGGGGATAATATCGCTGCGGTAGACTCCAAATGACACATGCGGCCGATCGCATCACTTCCCTCAGCGTTCCTCCATGTTAACTGCGCCTGCGTGTCTCCTCAATGACATCAGCCGCAGGACGCTCCACTGGTGCCATGGAGACCGGGCGCCTTTCATCCCCGTCACTGCTAGAGTAGAACGTGCAATCACGTCTTACCTCCGCAGTGACAGGATCCAGTGTCGGGCCTCCTGTCACCATGTAACGCCCCTACAGCCGCTGCCATGGTAACGCTGTATACAATTTCCTTCTAAGTGAAGCCTATAATAAAGGCTTCTATTTTATTGTATATTTTTATTCTTAAGTATTTTTCACCCATAGCACGGGGCAAATCGGTCCCTGTTCCTTTATATTAGGGGTTGGTTTAAGCATTGATGTTCACTGAAAAAGAACTTATGAGTAAGGGGAACGTATATAAATATAAATGAACTAGGTGTCCACTACTCGTCCATACCTTAGGATT
Organism: Bufo bufo; assembly: GCF_905171765.1. NCBI lineage: Eukaryota > Metazoa > Chordata > Amphibia > Anura > Bufonidae > Bufo > Bufo bufo. The sequence continues at coordinate 343,049,314 of NC_053389.1, forward strand.
AGAGTACCCAGTCATTAAATTGAGATAGGCCTCATGATAGATAGTTTGGGGCTCATATACTCATATATACAGGGCGGCACTATCCAGTCCAAACACAAGAAGCATATCACTCCTGTTTCAAAGTGGACTAGCGCTCTCCCCTAACACTCAATTGTGATGGTCACACTAGTGTCGCGTCCCTCCCTGTTATGGGGTTGACGCATACACCCTTGGACCACCCCATGCAGTCTCAGGGGGGCGTGCCTCCAAACCAGGAGAAACGTCCTCCCTTACTATGCAACCATTCAGACCTGTACTGTCAAGTGAGGTATTCCCGTCCCCGGGTATACCTCTCTAAACCTGACACCCAGGTCAACTCATGCAATTCAAACCCCTCAATTGTAGTCCCATAAACCACATGGCTGCTCAATAGAAGCTGTGCACCTCATCTCCCATATATGGAGCAAACGGTGGAAACCATATGATATGATTTAATATATTTTAAACAGGCCCAAGATTTGCCCCCCATGGGAAAAAACACAAAAAAACTAATCCAAAGTGTCATTTTTACAAGGTTGGCTACCGTACGTTTATTTGTGTTCAGTCTCCTCAGTCCGCATCCCCAGGTCACACCTGCATACACAGTCATCTAAAAAAGAAGACAGAGAATTTGTGTAAATGTGGGAAAGAATAAAATGTTACAAAATTATTATAAATAATCTCAGCCTATCTGGTTGGGTACAATCTTAGTTTCTAAAAACAAATCCAATACATAAAATATAGTATAAGTTATACAAGTGTGGAGATGACTGGACCCCACAGAGTCAGTAGAGTGAGCCTATCTTAAACTCCCTGTTGAGGCCTTTAGGTTCAAGTGTTTGTAACTCATAAATCCACCTCCATCCTTTTTAGGAGTTTTTCCCTATCGCCCCCTCTTCTTTGGGGTGGAACTCCATCTATAATTCGGAAGCATAGTTGCGAAATGTTATGTTTATATTTGAGGAAGTGTTCTGGAACGGGTAACTCTGTCTTTGAACTGTCAGCCTCCCTTACACCCAATAGTAGTTTACGTATATCATAACGGTGTTGGTTTACTCTTTTCCTAAATTCTTGGGTTGTTTCTCCCACATAAAAAAGCCCACATGGGCACTGGAGCACATAAATGACATACTCGGATCTACATGTGTAGTAATTCCCAATCTGGTAAGTTTTCCCTGTCCTGGGATGTGAGAAGGAACTTCCCTTTAAGATCCCATTGCAGTTACAACAACCCAGGCAGGGGAAACAACCCTTTCTCTGTATTAGGGGTAGATTGAGCTGTTTGGTGTCTGCATTGACTAACTTATCACCTACATTACGTGGTCTCCTGTATGACATGAGGGGAATGGTACGAAATGCCTCAATGTCAGGGAATGACTCAGTGAGAATGTGCCAATTGCTCTTGAGTACATGTGATATCCATTTGCAGAATTTTGTATGTGTTGACACAAAGGGAACCCTCTTGCTCACCTCTCGTTGTTCATTACTCTTCAAGAGGTCCTCCCTTTTAAGTTGATTCACCCTCTGTTTATGCCTCTGTACCATAGGCCTCGGGTAGCCTCTCTCATAGAACTTATTGCACATCTCACTGAGCCTTACCTCTAATTTATCATTATCTGTTACTATTCTTTTTACCCTAAGTAACTGACTATAGGGCAGTGACTCTTTCATGAATCCTGGGTGGTCACTCTGGAATAGCAACATATTGTTTCTATCCGTAGGTTTTACAAACAAGTCAGTCTGCAGTCTACCATTTACACAATATACTGTCGTGTCCAGGAACTGAATACTAGTTTGGGAGTATACGGCCGTAAACTTTAGTTCTGCATGGACTGAGTTTATATACCCCTGGAACTCGAGTAAACCCTCAAGAGATCCAGTCCAGACAAAAAATATGTTGTCTATATACCTCGTCCAGCCCCTCACCGAAGTGAAGTGGCTGGACGGGTATATAGAACACTCCTCAAATCTATTCATATAGATATTTGCGTAAATGGGGGCCACGTTGGACCCCATCGCGGTCCCCCGCTGTTGTACATAGTAGGTATCCTCAAAGAGGAAATAGTTGCACGTGAGGACGATCTCCAACAAGGAAAGAACAAACCCAGCAATCTCTGGCTTGATCTCCCCCCCTGGATTTGTTTTTTTGTGTTTTTTCCCATGGGGGGCAAATATTGGGCCTGTTTAAAATATATTAAATCATATCATATGGTTTCCACCGTTTGCTCCATATATGGGAGATGAGGTGCACAGCTTCTATTGAGCAGCCATGTGGTTTATGGGACTACAATTGAAGGGGTTGAATTGCATGAGTTGACCTGGGTGTCAGGTTTAGAGAGGTATACCCGGGGACGGGGATACCTCACTTGACAGTACAGGTCTGAATGGTTGCATAGTAAGGGAGGACGTTTCTCCTGGTTGGGAGGCACGCCCCCCTGAGACTGCATGGGGTGGTCCAAGGGTGTATGCGTCAACCCCATAACAGGGAGGGACGCGACACCAGTGTGACCATCACAATTGAGTGTTAGGGGAGAGCGCTAGTCCACTTTGAAACAGGAGTGATATGCTTCTTGTGTTTGGACTGGATAGTGCTGCCCTGTATATATGAGTATATGAGCCCCAAACTATCTATCATGAGGCCTATCTCAATTTAATGACTGGGTACTCTAATCCTAAGGTATGGACGAGTAATGGACACCTAGTTCATTTATATTTATATACGTTCCCCTTACTCACAAGTTCTTTTTCAGTGAACATCAATGCTTAAACCAACCCCTAATATAAAGGAACAGGGACCGATTTGCCCCGTGCTATGGGTGGAAAATACTTAAGAATAAAAATATACAATAAAATAGAAGCCTTTATTATAGGCTTCACTTAGAAGGAAACTATACAGCGTTATCATGGCAGCGGCTGTAGGGGCGTTACATGGTGACAGGAGGCCAGACGCTGGATCCTGTCACTGTGGAGGTTAGACGTGATTGCACGTTCTACTCTAGCAGTGACGGGGATGAAAGGCGCCCGGTCTCCATGGCACCAGCGGAGCGTCCTGCGGCTGACGTCATTGAGGAGACACGCAGGCGCAGTTAACATGGAGGAACGCTGAGGGAAGTGATGCGATCTGCGGCATGTGTCATTGGAGTCTACCGCAGCGGCGTTATCCCCCGGTTCACACTACGCATCACAGTAAGTTGACAGACTTATATGAATTAACATGATTATGTATACACAGTTTAGGATTTTTGAGAAAGACGTATTGGGTTAACCCTGTTGGGGGTTGAACATGGGAAGAGGGAGGTACTCACATGTTTTTTTGATTAAATTGATTGCGCCATGTGACTGGCTGAATAGAGTATAAGTATCCGGTTTAGTTCACATTATTGTATTGCTTGAGAAAGATCACACAGATCGAAACGTCGCATTTTTTGTACTGGTGAATAAAAGTTTGAAAGGACCAAGGCTGGAGAGTGCTGCAGTTTTGTTACAATTGCATCTGGATTTGGGAAGTATAAGACTGGCTTCTGACACAGCGGGCACCACCACAGTAAGGAACAATATTCATTTTTTGTAGTGCTGCTACGTTTTTCTTTTTTCTACTGTTGTACAGGAGCCACACCCCCTGATATATCAATCACAAGGTGGACAGCAATAGACGAAAATCATAGTCACCTATACATGAATTAGGCGCTGTATACAAGGGTATACAGGAGAGCAGGTGGAGTTAACTTGTAAAGCAGCAAAGCACAGATAACACTTTGCTGCAGGAGCTCGGTGTAAAAAAACGTAATTAGACTTACCGGTAATTTTGTTTCCTTGAATCCACCATGACGGCTACCATGGAGAGATGACCCTTGACCTCTATAGGGGCAGGAACACAGAGTTTAAAAGGCCACCACCCACTCTCACCCTCAGTGTTTACAGATTACCAAGTGGGTGAAGCCTAATGAATATTATAATAGCATATTCAACCACCATTGACACCAGTTTTTTTGTTTTTGTTTTGTTTTTAAAAAGAGTATTACTTCATACTCTGATAAAGTTTACATAGGAAGGGAATATCTGAGCCGTCATGGTGGATTCAAGGAAACTAAATTACCAGTAAGTCTAATTACGGTTTTCCTCATCATCCACCATGACGGCTACCATGGAGAACTACCAGATTACTAGGTAGAGGGGGGAAAGCTGCCTGCAGAATCTTGCGACCGAACGTCAGGTCTGCACTGGCTGAAACATCCAGATGATAGTGTTTTATGAAGGTATTTGTATTTGACCAAGTGGCCGCTTTGCATATGGTATCCAGTGAAACACCGGCCTTCTCTGCCCAGGAAGATGCCATAGCCCTAGTGGAATGGGCTCTAATGTTGGCTGGGCTATTCAGGCCCTCCATGGAGTAGCAGAATGTGATGGTAGACTTAATCCATCTACCAATGGAGGCCTTTGACACTTTTTTCACTTTGTTCTGACCGGCGAACTGGACTAAGAGGTTATTGTCTTTCCTAAATTCTTTAGTATAACACGATGGTGTCTCGTACATCAAGGAGATGGAATTGAGATTCTTCCGGCTGAAGGACATCTATGGTAAAATAATTTCTTGATCCCTGTGGAAATTTGATACGACCTTGGGGAGAAAACCGGGATCTAATTTTAGAACTATCCTATCTCGAAAGACTGAGAGGTAAGGTTCTTTACATGAGAGGGCCTGGATCTCCCCTAGGCGTCTGGCTGATGTTATGGCGATCAGAAAAGCCGTTTTGTATGATAGATGTTTTAATGAGATGTCTGACAAGGGAGTGAACGGGGGTTTTGTTAGTCCTCTTAATACCAGATTTAAGTCCCATTGTGGTACTTTATTCGTAAGGGATGGTCTTATTCTGGAAACCGCTCTCATGAATCGTTTAATCCACCTGTGGTTTGATAGGTCGGAATCACAGAATGCTGCTAGGGCCGATATTTGCACCTTTAATGTGTTAGGTTTAAGCCCCATGTCTAGGCCCTTTTGGAGAAAATCTAGAATTTTCTGGATGCAGGGTGGTGATTTGTTAGGGCAGTTATCCCCTAGCCAGGAACAGTACCTCTTTCATATTTTCATAAAAATGGCCGTGGTTACTTTTTTACGGCTCAATTTTAGGGTATTGATGACTTTACCTGAGAGACCTTTAGTTTTCAGCATCTCGCCCTCAGGATCCAAGCTGACAGACGGAACAGGCTGGGGTTCTGATGATTGATTGGGCCCTGTGACAGCAGGTTCGGATGGTATGGGATTTCCCAAGGTTCCTCTAAGGTCTAGGTCTTCTTTTTGGCCAGAAAGGGACCACCAGTATTACTGTTGTTGGATCCCTTTCGATTTTTTGAAGTATCCTGGGGATTATGGACCAGGGAAGAAAAGCGTATGCCAGGTTCCATATCCACCTTGTTGAGAACGCATCGATTGCCCAAGGTCGGTCTCTGGGATTCAGGGAGCAGAAGCGTTGGACCTTTGCGTTTTCTTTTGACGCGAACAAATCTATCTGCGGAGTTCCCCACCTTTTCCAAATTTTTAGGAAGGCATCCTGGCACAGGGGCCACTCTCCCAGATCTATAATTTTTCTGCTCAGGTAGTCCGCTTCTAGGTTTTCTGAGCCGTTTAAGTGGACCGCCGTTATAGATAGGACATGTTCTTCTGCCCACTGAAAGATTAGTTCTGCCAACTGGATTAAATCTTGGGATTTTGTGCCGCCCTGGTGTTTTAAGTAGGCTACTGTTGTCGTATTGTCCGAAAATACTTTTAGGTGTTTCTTTAGAAGTTGGCCCTGGGCTACTTTTAAGGTTTCCCACACTGCACGCAGTTCTCTGTAATTTGAAGATTTCATACTTACTGCGTCTGACCATTTGCCTTTCCAGTTTGAGGAGTCTACTTTGGCAACCCACCCCTGACTGCTTGCATCCGTTATGATTTGGACCTCTGGGGTTTTTTCCCAGGCTACATGTTTTAACAAGGTTTTCCTTACCTTCCACCAGTTTAGATCTAATTTTACGTGGTGTGGAATTAATATTCTCCTGTCCAGTGAGGACTGTTTTCTGTCCCAGTTCCTTAAGATCCAAGCCTGCATTGTTCTGGAGTGGACTTGGGCCCAAGCCACCGTAGTGATACAGGATGTCATGGATCCTAGAATGCTCATGACTTCTCTTATCGAGTACTTTTTCGGAGCCTGAAATTTCTGTACTCTCTCCCTGAAATCCACCAGCTTTTCTATGGGGAGGGATGATGACTGGGTCACAGAGTCCAAAAGTACTTCTAGAAATTTTATTTGGGTATTTGGAGTTAAACATGATTTTTTTATGTTTATTATCCAGCCCAGTTTGGACATTTCTTGTAAGACGTAGTCGGTTATATTGTGTGTTTTTGTTGATGAGTAGAGATGTCCCGAACTATTTACCGGCGAACAGTTCCCGGCAAACATCGCTTGTTCGCGTTTGCCGCGGCGGGCGAACATATGCGATGTTCGGTCCGCCCCCTATACGTCATCATTGAGCAAACTTTGACCCTGTACCTCACAGTCAGCAGACACATTCCAGCCAATCAGCAGCATACCCTCCCTCCCAGACCCTCCCACCTCCTATCAAAAAACAAGGACAGCATCCATCTTAGATTCATTCGGAAGCTGCAGTGTTAGTGAGAGCAGGGAGAGTGCTGCTGCTGCGGATTTAATAGGGAAATCGTTAGCTAGGCCAGTGTTCTGTGACCACTCCAGTCCTCAAAGACTCATCTGATCTGCTGTAAGGACAGTGTCCTGACAGCACCCCCAGTCACAGTAGCTTGCATTTAAAACAGTAAAACAATTTTTTCACAGTAATATAATTGCAGTTGCCTGCAAGCGTGTGTTTCAGGCCCACAGCGTGTACTGTGCCCACTACTGCCAGTGCCCAGTGCCACCACTCATATCTGGTGTCACAGTAGCTTGTATTTAAAACAATAAAAAAAAAAATCACTGTAATATAACTGCAGTTGCCTGCCAGCGTGTGTGTCAGGCCCACAGTGTGTACTGTGCCCACTACTCATATCTGTTGTCACAGTAGCTTGCATTTAAAATAATAAAACAATTATTTCACTGTAATATAATTGCAGTTGCCTGCCAGCGTGTGTTTCAGGCCCACAGCGTGTACTGTGCACACTACTGCCAGTGCCCAGTGCCACCACTCATATCTGGTGTCACAGTAGCTTGTATTTAAAACAATAAAAAAAAAAATCACTGTAATATAACTGCAGTTGCCTGCCAGCGTGTGTGTCAGGCCCACAGTGTGTACTGTGCCCACTACTCATATCTGTTGTCACAGTAGCTTGCATTTAAAATAATAAAACAATTATTTCACTGTAATATAATTGCAGTTGCCTGCCAGCGTGTGTTTCAGGCCCACAGCGTGTACTGTGCACACTACTGCCAGTGCCACCACTCATATTTGGTGTCACAGTAGCTTGCATTTAAAACAGTAAAAAATAAAAATTCACTGTAATATAATTGCAGTTGCCTGCAAGCATGTGTTTCAGGCCAACAGCGTGTACTGTGCCCACTACTGCCAGTGCCCAGTGCCACCACTCATATCTGGTGTCACAGTAGCTTGCATTTAAAACAATAATAAAAAAAAAAATTCACTGTAATATAATTGCAGTTGCCTGCCAGCGTGTGTGTCAGGCCCACAGCGTGTACTGTGCCCACTACTCATATCTGGTGTCACAGTAGCTTGCATTTAAAACAGTAAAAAGAAAATTCACTGTAATATAATTGTCACGACTGCTATCCCAGCAGCAGTCGTGTCGCACCAGACGGAGGGGAAGGGGGACCCCTATCTACAGATGGGGAATAGAACGGCCACCCCTGACTAACCCTAAGCTGGCACCTGTCTGCTCTGATACCCTAGACGGGGTGTGAACCCGTGCGGCGAGCAGGATGCCTAAACTCTTAGTCACCCTAACAAGACTAGACTGGGGAAAGGCAGATGGGAGCACTAGTCACCATCACTCGTGTCTAGGAGAACAACAGGGGAAGACAGCAACAAACAAACAAAACAAACAAACAAACAATCTACAGCAGAGATAGACTTATCCAGTCACGAGCAGAGAAGGTGATCCCAATGACGACAGTCCACGCCAGACAAGAGCTCCACAGCAATACCGTCCAACGATCTCCTTCAAAGGTCAGAATAGCACTGGAAGTAAGGACTATATCTGGCAATGACTGCAAGTGAAACTGAAACTAATATAGTAGCTGGGAGTGGCAGACAGGACTCACCTGAGAAGGATGCCTACAAACTCCCAGTCAGGACAAAAAGGTTCACAAGGCAAAACCCCGATGACATACCCTGAACCACGGAGCAAACTCACAAGCTATCGCGAGTAGCAAGTCGCTGCGACATTCTCCTCCCAGACCTGTCTGGATCAGTCATAGTCGTGACAGTACCCCCCTTTCTACGAGGGACCACCGGACCCTCAAGACCAGGCCTCTCCGGATGGGACCAATGAAAAGCCCGAACGAGTCTGTCCGCTTTTATCTCTGATGCTGGCACCCACATTCTCTCTTCGGAACCATAACCTCTCTAGTGCACCAGGTACTGAAGAGAGCGGCAAACATATTGTGAATCCACAATCTTTTCTACCTGAAACTCAAGACTGCCATCAACAACCACCGGTGGAGGCTGTAGTGGCAATGGTTCAGGAGGTTCTACATATCTCTTAAGCAGAGATCTGTGGAACACATTATGGATCCTTAGAGTCTGAGGTAGCTCCAGACGAAAAGCTACCGGGTTAATGATGTTAATTACCCTATAAGGACCAATAAATCTCGGACCTAATTTCCACGAGGGAACCTTCAACTTGATATTTCTGGTAGACAACCACACCAAGTCATTCACCCCAAGGTCCGGACCTTCAGAGCGCTTCCTATCAGCCACACGTTTATATCTACCACCAATTCTCTTCAAACTTTCTTGCACACTCTGCCACACTGAAGAAAGTGAAGACGCAAATCGTTCCTCCTCGGGAATCCCAGACGGCCCCCCCTCACTAAAAGTACAAAACTGAGGATGGAAACCATACGCACCAAAAAATGGTGACTTATAGGTGGATTCTTGACGACGATTATTAATGGCAAACTCGGCTAACGGTAAATAAGATGACCATTCTTCCTGATTTTCAGAAACAAAGCATCTCAAATATGTCTCTAGGTTTTGATTGGTACGTTCAGTCTGACCGTTGGACTGTGGATGGAAAGATGAAGAAAGGTTATTACAAAATTAAACCTAGTAAAAAATAACGACCACCGAGCCTGTCTAGGGGTGAGACGTTTAGCAGACTCCAGATATAATAAGTTTTTGTGATCAGTAATCACCGTGACGGGATGAACCGCCCCCTCCAAAAAATGACGCCACTCTTCAAAGGCCAACTTAATAGCCAAAAGTTCCCTGTTGCCAATATCATAGTTCCTTTCTGCAGTAGACAATTTCTTCGAAAAGAAAGCACATGGACGCCACTCACCAGGGGACGGGCCTTGAGATAGTACCGCTCCCACCCCCACCTCTGATGCGTCAACCTCTACAATAAAAGGAAGCGAGACATCTGGCTGTACGAGAATAGGGGCCGAGGTGAATCTCTCCTTCAGAGATGTAAAGGCAGTTTTGGCTGCATGTGACCATTTGGAAAAATCGGATCCCTTTCGGGTCATGTCAGTCAGTGGTTTGACCACCAAGGAATAGTTATTTATAAACTTTCTATAAAAATTGGCAAACCCCAGGAAGCGTTGCAATGCCTTCAGGTTCTCAGGCAGATCCCAGTCCATAATCGCCCGGACTTTCTCTGGATCCATGCGGAAACCTGAATCTGACAACACATACCCCAGAAATGGCAGTTCTTTTACGGTGAACACACATTTCTCTAATTTAGCAAATAATTTGTTGGCCCTTAATATCTGCAGCACTTGTCTCACATGGATATTATGTGTAACCAGATCCGGAGAATAGACCAGGATGTCATCAAGATATATCAAAACAAATCTCCCGATAAGGTGACTAAAAATATTGTTGACAAAATGTTGGAACACCGCAGGCGCATTATTAAGACGCAGGCCCCCATCTTTCTTTTTAACGAAAAAGAACCCTGCAGCCACGGGTGAAGAAGAGGGTCTGATGTGTCCCTTAGCCAAACTCTCCGAAATATAATCTTGCATAGCCTTCCTCTCCGGGCCGGAAAGATTGTATAACCGGGTTTTAGGTAGTTTTGCCCCAGGTAAAAGATTAATCGGGCAATCATATGGACGATGAGGTGGTAACCCCTGACAACCCTTCTCAGAGAACACATTGATAAAATCTGACAGAAAAGCAGGTAGAGATGTTACAGAGAGTGTAGAGCACCTACTACTCAAGCAGTTGTCCTTACAATGTTCACTCCACAATCTCCCCGGCCTGCCAATCCACCACTGGATTGTGAGTCACTAGCCAGGGAAGCCCCAACACCAGGGGCGGACTGACCGGTCGGGCACTTCGGACATGGTCCGAGGGCCCGGCCGGGATGGGGGCCCGCCCCAGAATAACATAACACCGGGCCCCGCTCACTGTAATAGTAATATTCCTATGTGAATGTTACCCGCGTTCGTGGTGGTAGTGCAGACTAGTGCAGACTAGTGACACAGACATGTGGCTCAGTTGATGTCCAACTTTAATATATATCTTGTAATAATATACAGAAGAGAAAATAGGCAACCCTATAGGTTAACATAACAACAATTATATTCCATCTATAGTTATAACACTAACCTGTTTTAACAGAGGAGAGACACAGACATGTGGCTCAGTTGATGTCCAACTTTAATATGAGCATCAGGCCCTAACTCTCCTCAACCAGTGTAATCATGTTAGAGCTCCCTCTAGTGACAGTCTTATGTTTTTGTGCTGTTGGGAAGTCTGAATTTAACCCTGTTACACACTCCCCCTGTTTTTTAATAAGTGTCTCCTGACATTTATGCATGGAATCAATCATAGTTCAGATCATCGCAATCGGCATATGTTGCTGGCAAAAAGTATGAACATGAGGGTATATAGATGGGCCCCTCTATCTCTGGGGAATCACAGTGCTGTTCGATCACATCTGCATGAACATTCCACTTTTGAAAAGATGGTTTTCCCAGGGTCTCATATGTGAATATCTTCTTTAGTTTTCTTGTTCTCTGGGAATAGTCTGATTGTCGTGGAGGACTGTCATGTCTCTGTTCTTCAGGGGCATTTGGTATAACTGCATCCTTGTCACACTGTGAATCTACTTGTTGTGAGGATGGTGCTACAGACCCTTCTGTAAAGTCTATGGGCAAGTCTTGGACTTCCTCATCTAATGAGCGATGGCTTTCCAGTTGTTCTTCTGCAAGTTCTACAGGCAGGTCTTGAACATTTTCCTCAAGCATGCTGTGATTTTTCCGCTGTTGTTGTGAGGCATTGCGATCCCTAGGATGAAATTCTTCAGCCTCAGCTCGTAGTTGAGGAGTGATACCTTGCTCACTGTATTGAAACAGTTCAGGACAGTAGTAATACCCTTCATCTGAGGAATCTGAGTCTGTGCTTTCTGCATTGCTGTTTACTTCAGGTCTAGCTACTGGTCTGGTGTGAATCCTCTTCCCTGATTTTTTTGGTTTGTTTTCCAGAGGTAAATTGTTTTCCAGAGGTAAATCTCTGACAGGAAGCAACAAATTGCGATGAATCACTCTTGTTGGTTTATTGCCTTTCTCTGATTCAACTTTATAAATATGTTCTGGCCCTATCTGTTCAACTACCCTGTATACATCTTTTTCCCAGTAGGTGCGGAGTTTCCCTGGCCCTCCCCGCTCTGACAAATTTCTTACAAGAACACGGTCACCAGACTGAAGAGCGACTCCTTTGACATGCCTGTCATAGTACTTTTTCCCCTTTTGAGATGACTTTTGGCTGGTCTCAGATGCAATTCTATACGCTTCCTTCATTTTCAAAGCCCATTTCTCAGCATAGTCTTGAGGTGAAGCTGCTCCGTTTCCATTATCCAGGTCAAATATCAGATCTATTGGTAGACGAGGTGTCCTACCATTTAGCAGGTAGTGAGGGGTGTAGCCAGTTGCATCATGCCTGGTACAGTTATATGCATGGACTACGTGCGGGAGATACTCTTTCCACTGAGTTTTCTTTTCTTCTTCTAACGTCCGAAGCATTTGCAAAACTGTTCTGTTCAGTCTCTCAACTGGGTTGCCTTGTGGGTGGTACGGTGTAGTCCTAGAATGGGCTATTCCTGACAACTGTCTCAACCTTCTAAAGAGGTGGTTCTCAAATTCCTTGCCTTGATCGTGGTGTAATTTTTCAGGATATCCAAATACAGGGATGAAATTGTCAAAAATCTTCTCTGCAGCTGTTTTTCCCGCTTTGTTGCGAGTAGCATATGCCTGGGCAAAACGGGTGAAATGGTCCATGACTACCAGTATGTATTCATAGCCACCTCTGCTCTTCTCCAGGTGAAGGAAATCTACTGAGACAAGTTCAAAGGGAGCACTTGTTTTAATAGCACCCAGAGGTGCCCGGTCTGGTACTGTTGGATGCTTCTGTTTGAGACAGCTACATCTTTTAGTGACATAATCTGTTATCTCTTTCTGCATGAAAGGCCAGTAAAATCTTTCTCTTGCAAGCTGCATCACTTTATATGCTCCACAGTGGCCCATGTCATTGTGTAAGTGTTTCAACACTATTGGGGTTAGTTTCTCTGGAACCACTATTTTGTTCTGCCGTAGTAAAATGTCATCTTTCACACTCAGTTTGCCCCAATCATGTATGAGTTGTTTCCCTCTCCTTCCCAGGTCCGTTTTGTCTTCCTTTGAGGGTATGTCCTTCTTCAGTTTTAGATCCATCACCACTCGAATAGCTTTGTCTTCTGACTGAGCAGTTCTGAGCTTGTCCTTTGTAATAATTTCCTGAGGATCAATAGCTCGATATTTTTCTTCAATTTCTGGTTCTAGGGCTAGTGACATGGCCCAAAGATCTGCTTCATCAACCCTTGCATTGCTTCCTTTCCATATAGCAGAGATAGTCTGTGATGGAATCACCTTTGTAAATTCATCTTCATCTTCGGCTGTATTCAATGGCATCCTTGACAGAGTATCAGCATCTGCATTTTTCTTCCCTGGTCGATATTTAATATCAAAACAGAAATCAGCTAACTCCCCTACCCATCGGTGTCCCACGCTATTTAGTCTTGCCGAGCTGAGGACATAGGTCAGGGGGTTATTGTCGGTAAAAACAGTGAAAGTGGAAGCATAGTACAGATAGTCCCGGAACTTATCACAAATGGCCCACTTCAAGGCTAAGAATTCCAGTTTAACTGAGTGCAGGTGATAATTTTTCTCGGTGGGTGTCAGTGTCCGTGAACCAAACCCAATAATACGTAGTTTATTCTCCTGATGTTGGTACAGCACTGCACCTAACCCGTCCTGTGATGCGTCAGTATGCAAAATAAATGGCAGGTTAAAGTCTGGATAAGCAAGAATTGGGGGTTTGGTTAGCAACGCTATTATCTTGTCAACAGTTTCCTGATGCTTTGCTGTCCATTGAACTGAGGTTCCTGAGGGTAACTGTTGTGTTCTTCCTGCCTTTACATGCAGCCTCTCCTTCGCTAAATTATTTCTACCTGTTTTCTTGGATTCTTTCTTTGTCTGCAGCAAGTCATATAGAGGTTTCGCAATTCGGGAGAAGTTTTGTATAAAACAGCGGTAATAACTCAAGAACCCCAGTAGTTTTCTCACATCTCCTACTGTCCTTGGTGTTTTCTCTCTGACTGTTCGAATTGCTTCTGTATCTTTTGGGTCCAGTCGAATCCCATTGCCCGACACAAGTCTTCCTAGGAACCTCACTTCTCTTTTGAAAAGTTCACACTTATTTGGTCTCAGCTTAATCCCATATGCACACATTCTCTGAAAAATCTTTCTTAAACTTTCAATATGTTCTGGAAAAGTCTTAGAATAACACAGAACGTCATCAAGATAGGGTGAGCAACATTCATCTCTCAGACCTTCCAGGGTCTCTTCCATACACCTTTGGAATGCTGCTGGGGCATTCATCAAGCCAAAAGGGATCCTCACCCATTCATGTAGCCCCCATGGTGTACTGAATGCTGTCATGTGCCTTGATTCTTTGTAGATAAACCCTTGATGGTAAGCACTTCCCTGATCCAAAATAGAGAACCATGAGAATCCACTCAGATTATCTAGGAGATCTTGAGAACGTGGTAGGGGATGCCTATCAGGTACAGTCTTCTTATTTAATTCTCTGAAGTCAATGCACAGTCTCAAGCTGCCATCTTTTTTCCGTACACATACCACAGGTGAGGAGTAAGATGATTTTGACTTGCATATCCACCCCCTCTTCATTAGCTTCTGTATATAATCTTTTACTTCCCGATATAAGGGTTTTGGTATGGAATTGTAGGACTTCTGCACTGGTATCTTGTCTGTTAAATTGATCTGCAGATTCAGATTAGGAATACACCTAATGTCTTCCTCCTCTTTTGCAAAAATGTCAGCCTCCTCCCACAACATCTGCCTAGCAAGTGTCTGCTCCTCTTCAGTGAGATGCTGTAGATCTACTGGCGGATTCCATTTCTCGCCTTGTATGCTTTGGGCATTTGCTTGCATCATGGATATTGTATTCCTATTTTTTTTTTGTGTCGTTTGTTTTGCAGGTTTAATCTCATCCACAGGGATCTCTTCCATAATTGGGTAGATTATGCCTAACACAGTCCTTGGTTGAATGTATACAGTATGTTTAGTGGTGTTCTGAACGGGAATCTTTATCTGTTTTGTTCGTCCCCTGTGTATCTTCACAAGTGTAGGGAATGCTTCCAGACCCTCAAGACATTGACTGGGCAATAGTGGCTCAAACAGCACTGTTTCCTCGCCAGGCCAGGAACCAACATTACACCGAATCTCACATGATTTCCCTTTCAGGACCCTAATGCTTTGACTACCTGTATATATGCTACGTACCAACTCATTATCTTTACTCATGGGTAACAATACAAGACCCACCAAAGCATTTGCTTTACATTTTCTTACATGTAATGCCTCACTTAATAGTATGGTGACACTACTTTGATCAGAGTTACCACTGTCAGCATTTTCTTTAATCAATTCTTCAATTGCATTAAACCCTATAATTGGGGTAAAGGGGCAATGTTGGCTAACTAACATGGGTACAACCATAGTTACCTTTTCTCTATTATTCTCAATTTTTAGTTCAAGCTCAACCCATCCATCATAAGGAATAACAGACCAATGTGCCGCTTTAATTGTTAAGCATTCATTTTCTCCTAACAATTTCCCAATAGGCTGCACTGTAGCGTGCTGTTGGTATTGTTTTATCCAGCTTGCAGCCACAATACTGATTTGGGACCCTGTAAGTGCTCTTGTGGACACACCTCCCAAACTGCAAGTAAGCAAGCATTTATTCCCTATCAGCCTGGCTACTTTTCTCCGGTCCCCACTCTTTGGTTGGAGGGGCATTTCACTAAGTTTTGTGACTGTCTGGGACTTGTCTTGAGAACTGATCACTGGTTGTCCCTCACCTGTGACCATTCCTCGTTTCCCGAGAACCTTTTCTGTTTCATGCAGCCACGTGCACTGTGACCTTCCTGACCACATTTAAAACAATGCCAACATTTTTCTCTCCCCTCATGCACACATTGCTTACATTTAGGCACAGTCCTGGGTTTAACACTGTCATTTACTACCTTCACCGGCCCATGTTCATTCCTTTGTATTGCCCCTGCCTGTAGCAGCAATTGTACATTCTTTGTGAGAGCAGCAACTTGTGTTGTCAACTCTAGCAGAGAGGGTTGATTGTCACCAGCCTGGTGTATGGATTCTCTCACATCCTGTGTCTGGATGGCATTGGTCGTAGTCAGCCTGGATCTGCCACTTAGTCTGGCTTGCCTCTCTGCTTCTATTCTGGCTAGCTTAGTAACTATTTCTAGCAGCACATCATCACTTGTAGATAAGTCAGAAATATATGGCTTAATCTCTCTTCTAATGTCACTATATTTCTCACTTAACCCCTGATATAACGTGTGAAGAAACACTCCTTGTACCAAATTCTTGTCATAAGTAATTGAAGCACCAACTTGTTGAGAAGACCACAAAACTTTCTGTTTTAGTCCCATAATTCTATACACAAACTGCTGCAGAGTTTCTTTATCATGCTGTTCAGCGTTCATCAGTTCCTGAAACAAGTCAGTGCCGCTCCTGTCCTGAAGATGTGAGCGCAGGAACCTTTTCAGCTCTGCTACAGAAAGATCCTCCTTGTTTACCAGCATCTCCTTAAAGGGTTTCTATCACTTCGTATGACATAATTAGCTGTCAGACACTAGCGATCTGCTAGTGTCTGCTCTGGCCAACCATCCTACTATAATCACTTGTGGGGCAGCGGTTTTGCTAAAAAACTAACTTTTATAAATATGCTAATGAGCCTCTAGGTGCTATGTGGGCGTCATTAGCACCTAGAGGCTCCGTCTACCTTCATACACAGCGGCCGCCCAGCGCGTCCCTCCAGCCCGCCCATGTCCTCCTCCGTGTGACGCAGCGGACGAGTTCTTGCGCATGCGCCGTGCGCGGCTGTATTCGGCGCATTTGAGATCTCAGCTCGGAGCGGTCAGACATTCAATGCGCATGCGCCGAATACAGCCGCGCATGCGCATTGAATGTCTGACCGCTCAGAGCTGAGATCTCAAATGCGCCGAATACAGCCGCGCACGGCGCATGCGCGAGAACTCGTCCGCTGCGTCACACGGAGGAGGACATGGGCGGGCTGGAGGGACGCGCTGGGCGGCCGCTGTGTATGAAGGTAGACGGAGCCTCTAGGTGCTAATGACGCCCACATAGCACCTAGAGGCTCATTAGCATATTTATAAAAGTTAGTTTTTTAGCAAAACCGCTGCCCCACAAGTGATTATAGTAGGATGGTTGGCCAGAGCAGACACTAGCAGATCGCTAGTGTCTGACAGCTAATTATGTCATACGAAGTGATAGAAACCCTTTAAAAGTTCCTGGTTTCACAGTTTTCAGCACAGTTCTGATGATTTCTGACTCTGAGTATCTTTCTTGTATACCTTCATCAATCTGTCTACATACACTGCTATATGTAAGTTCAGAGTCCCAGTCTGAAATTTGCCCACCATCAATTTTAAACTCCTTTCTTGGCAGGTAAGCTGCTAAGTCCTTTAATGTAAACCCACTTTCTGCCATTTGCCCTGTCCTTTGTGTGAATTGTGCTGTGCTCTCTGTTCACACTTTCATGTGGAGTGTCAGAGTGTCTTTCTCCTAGCAAGGACTCAGCCAGTTCTTTTATCTGAAGCAGATATGACTTACCACTGTCCTCCATGCTGCACACTGCTTCTCCCTGTAAATGTCCCAGGATGTACTCACAGATCTCCTGCTCACTTGAACCTGTAGCTTGGGGAACTTCTTTTCCAGCATCTCCCTGAATCTGTACAGCAAGTGAGTGCAACTGATCCTCAGACAATGTGTGCAGCAGCTTCTGGATCTGCCACTGCAGCTTCTTCACTGATGCTGCGTCCGCCATCTTAGATCCTGTATAGCTTGCTTGAAGCCTTCCCTCTCTCCCTTTACTGTAATGGCAGCCTTCTCACTCTGTGACTGTCTTGCACGATAATTACATATCACGGACGAGCCCCCAAATGTTACCCGCGTTCGTGGTGGTAGTAGTGCAGACTAGTGCCACAATGCAGCCGACAGCGTCTGTTTTAACAGAGGAGAGACACAGACATGTGGCTCAGTTGATGTCCAACTTTAATATATATCTTGTAATAATATACAGAAGAGAAAATAGGCAACCCTATAGGTTAACATAAAAACAATTATATTCCATCTATAGTTATAACACTAACCTGTTTTAACAGAGGAGAGACACAGACATGTGGCTCAGTTGATGTCCAACTTTAATATGAGCATCAGGCCCTAACTCTCCTCAGCCAGTGTAATCATGTTAGAGCTCCCTCTAGTGACAGTCTTATGTTTTTGTGCTGTTGGGAAGTCTGAATTTAACCCTGTTACATGAACAACTTGAAATCCCCTGCGATGCTCTCCCTCTCCCTACTCACAACCTCAGTAGCATAGAGGCAGCAGCAGGCAGTGTAATAGGAGCCGACAGTGGAAGCTAGCCCCGCCCCTCCCCGCCCTCCAACCAATCAGAGGCAACCAGCAGTCCAGCACTGACTCACAGCACAGGGGGAGTCGCAGGGACTCAGAGAATCGTCTGAGTAGTTAAAAGAATCGAATGAGTCAGAGACGTGTCGCCGAGTCCCTGACAGGCTTCCTGCTCTGCGGCTCCCTGTCTCCTGACAAGTCCGTCCGGGGGGGGGGGGGGGGGGGGGGTGGTATAGTATTGCATGTAGCAGAGCTGTGTGTGTACAGGGTGCTTGCAGCAATGTAGCAGAGCTGTGTGTGTACAGGGTGCTTGCAGCAATGTAGCAGAGCTGTGTGTGTACAGGGTGCTTGCAGCAATGTAGCAGAGCTGTGTGTGTACAGGGTGCTTGCAGCAATGTAGCAAAGCTGTGTGTGTGCAGGGTGCTTGCAGCAATGTAGCAGAGCTGTGTGTGTACAGGGTGCTTGCAGCAATGTAGCAAAGCTGTGTGTGTGCAGGGTGCTTGCAGCAATGTAGCAGAGCTGTGTGTGTACAGGGTGCTTGCAGCAATGTAGCAGAGCTGTGTGTGTACAGGGTGCTTGCAGCAATGTAGCAGAGCTGTGTGTGTACAGGGTGCTTGCAGCAATGTAGCAGAGCTGTGTGTGTACAGGGTGCTTGCAGCAATGTAGCAGAGCTGTGTGTGTACAGGGTGCTTGCAGCAATGTAGCAGAGCTGTGTGTGTACAGGGTGCTTGCAGCAATGTAGCAGAGCTGTGTGTGTACAGGGTGCTTGCAGCAATGTAGCAGAGCTGTTTGTGTACAGGGTGCTTGCAGCAATGTAGCAGAGCTGTGTGTGTACAGGGTGCTTGCAGCAATGTAGCAGAGCTGTGTGTGTACAGGGTGCTTGCAGCAATGTAGCAGAGCAGGAAGCCTGGCAGGGACTCGGTGACAAGATTATTTTAACTCAAAGAATCAAATGAGTCTCTGACTCATTTGATTCTTTTAACTAATAAACTCTTAGACCATTATCTAAATCCCTGCAATAACTATACAGTGTAATTACATTAGTCTGCTCCACTGCAGCAGAGCTGTGTTTGCCAGGAGCGAGTCCCTCCAGACCTTCGGTTCACTTGAGAGCCGACTCAGCAAGTGAACCGAAGATTCGATGAGCTGAGCATGCGCATTGATCTTCAGTTCACTTCCTGAGCCGGCAGAAGCAAGTGAACTGAAGATCCGATTCATGAAAAAGATCCGAACTTCCCATTTCTAAAACTCAGTAGCAGGCCAGGCGGCAGCGCAACTCACTGACGTCACGCTCCTGCTCCTCCTGCTTCATTCATAAAGTGGGAGGAGCAGGCGCGTGACGTCAGTGAGTTGCGCTGCCGCCCGGCCTGCTACTGAGTTTGTGAGTACAGAGTGGGAGAGGATCGCAGAGGATTTCAAGTTGTTCACATCGGAATATTAGTATTACAGTGTAATAGAATACAGTGACTGCACCGGGCCCCGCTGCCATTACAACACCAGATGCCGGTGTCCCGTTTACTTGACAGTATTATGTCCATATCGTGGGAGATAGTTTTGCATTACGTCTAGCTTGAACTGCTGACTAATATAAAATTTTAAATCTTTATTTCATTTCCTTAAAACTATTTTCCACGATATAGACATAATATTGTCAATTAAACGTCACAGAGGTGCTGAAGAGGTCTAGATATTTGAATTTTGTTAACCTTTATTTTTGTTTGCATTTTGTTAACCTCTACTGCGCCTGCGCTAAGTCGTCTTTTTCATGCATGCGCAGTGTATTGGGGATCATTCACTCACAGGGACACTGTTATGGGGGATCTGTGGATGACACTGTATATTTCTCATCTCTCATATCTTCCCTGTCACACAGCCCTAAACAACTTTTTAGCACTTTTAACTCCCTTCTCCGTCCCCCAGCGCCCCCACCCTCTCCTCTCTTCTCTTCTCAGCTGAGGACTTTGCCAAATATTTCAAACAAAAGATAGTCAACATCAGGGAAAGCTTCACTACACAGTCCCCACAGACCCTCTACACAACTGCTCGGTCCTCTTCTCCCAAAACCTGCTTCTCCACCATTACAGAAGAAAAACTCTCCACTCTACTCTCCAAATCTCATCTGACCACCTGTGCACTTGACCCAATCCCATCCCACCTCATCCCTAACCTCACCACAGTGTTTATCCCAACCCAAACTTATCTCTTCAACCTATCACTAAACTCTGGTGTCT
This sequence comes from Bufo bufo, assembly GCF_905171765.1. Taxonomy (NCBI): domain Eukaryota; kingdom Metazoa; phylum Chordata; class Amphibia; order Anura; family Bufonidae; genus Bufo; species Bufo bufo. The sequence continues at coordinate 343,069,751 of NC_053389.1, forward strand.
TCCCCTCTGCTTTTAAACATGCTACCATTACACCCATCCTCAAAAAGCCTTCACTTGACCCATCTTCCTTGTCCAGTTATCGCCCCATATCACTTCTTCCGTATGCCTCAAAGCTACTTGAACAACATGTCCATTCAGAACTGTCCTCCCACCTCTCCTCCTGCTCCCTCTTTGACCGCCTACAATCTGGCTTCCGACCCCACCACTCGACCGAGACTGCCCTTACCAAAGTCACCAATGACCTACTGACAGCCAAAACCAAGAAACAATACTCTGTCCTCCTTCTCCTTGACCTGTCCTCTGCCTTTGACACTGTTGACCACTCCCTTCTGTTGCAAACTCTCTCATCTCTCGGCATCACCGACCTGGCCCTCTTCTGGATCACATCATACCTCACAGACCGGACGTTTAGCGTCTCCCACTCTCGCACCACCTCCTCGTCTCATTCCCTCTCTGTTGGTGTCCCGCAAGGCTCTGTCCTAGGACCCCTGCTCTTCTCTATCTACACTTTTGGCCTGGGACAGCTCATAGAGTCACATGGCTTTCAGTATCACTCCTACGCTGACGACACACAAATCTACCTCTCTGGTCCAGACATCACCACCTTACTATCACGAATCCCACAATGTCTATCTTCTATATCATCCTTCTTCGCCTCTCGCTTTCTAAAACTTAACATGGATAAGACAGAATTTATATTCTTTCCCCCATCTTGTTCAACCCCCTCAACAGACCTATCCATCATGATCAATGGCTGCACACTCTCCCTGGTCAACAAAGTCCGCTGCCTTGGAGTGACCTTGGATTCTGCACTTTCCTTCCGACCGCAAATCCAAGCTCTTTCCACCACCTGCCGCCTCCAACTCAAAAATATCTCCCGCATCCGTGCTTTCCTTAACTTTGAATCTGCGAAAATTCTTGTACATGCCCTCATTATCTCCCGCCTAGACTACTGCAACATTCTCCTCTGTGGCCTTCCATCTAGCACTCTCGCACCCCTCCAATCTATCCTCAACTCTGCTGCCCGACTAATCCACCTCTCACCCTATTACTCCTCTGCCTCTCCCCTCTGCCAATCCCTTCACTGGCTCCCCATTGCCCTGCGAATTCACTTCAAAGTACTTACAAATACATACAAGGCCGTCCATAACCTGTCCCCTCCCTACATCTCTGAGCTACTTTCCCGATACATCCCCACACGCACTCTCCGATCCTCACAAGACCTCCTTCTCTCCTCTCCTCTTATCGCCTCTTCCCACAATCGACTCCAAGATTTCTCCCGTGCATCCCCCATACTCTGGAACTCGCTACCCCAACATATCAGACTCTCACCTACATTGGAATCCTTCAAAAGAAACCTGAAAACCCACCTCTTCAGACAAGCCTACAACCAGTGACCCTGCTGCCTCTATACCGCCATGACCAACTTAACTCGCACCTACTGTGTCCTTCTCCCATACCATGTAGATTGTAAGCCCTCACGGGCAGGGCCCTCTCTCCTTCTGTACCAGTTTGTAACTCGTCTTGTTTATGATTAGTGCAATTGTCTGTATTATGTATGTGCACCGCTTATCATATGTACAGCGCTATGGAATGAATGGCGCTTTAATAATAAATAATAATAATAATATGCTGCTATATATGTGTCATCCACAGAGCCCCCCCCACAACAGTGTGTCATCCACAGAGCCCCCCCCACAACAGTGTGTCATCCACAGAGCCCCCCCCACAACAGTGTGTCATCCACAGAGCCCCCCCCACAACAGTGTGTCATCCACAGAGCCCCCCCCACAACAGTGTGTCATCCACAGAGCCCCCCCCACAACAGTGTGTCATCCACAGAGCCCCCCCCACAACAGTGTGTCATCCACAGAGCCCCCCACACAACAGTGTATCATCCACAGAGCCCCCCACACAACAGTGTGTCATTCACAGAGCCCCCCCACAACAGTGTGTCATCCACAGAGCCCCCCACACAACAGTGTGTCATCCACAGAGCCCCCCACACAACAGTGTGTCATCCACAGAGCCCCCCACACAACAGTGTGTCATCCACAGAGCCCCCCACACAACAGTGTGTCATCCACAGAGCCCCCCCCCACAACAGTGTGTCATCCACAGAGCCCCCCCCACAACAGTGTGTCATCCACAGAGCCCCCCCCACAACAGTGTGTCATCCACAGAGCCCCCCCACAACAGTGTGTCATCCACAGAGCCCCCCCCACAACAGTGTGTCATCCACAGAGCCCCCCCCCACAACAGTGTGTCATCCACAGAGCCCCCCCCACAACAGTGTGTCATCCACAGAGACCCCCCCACAACAGTGTGTCATCCACAGAGCCCCCCCCCACAACAGTGTGTCATCCACAGAGCCCCCATAACAGTGCCATCCACAGATCCCCCATAACAGTGCCATCCACAGATCCCCCCACAACAGTGCCATCCACAGATCCCCCCACAACAGTGCCATCCACAGATCCCCCCCATAACAGTTCCATCCACAGATCCCCTCACAACAGTGCCATCTACAGATCCCCCATAACACCTTTTGGTTCAAAATATTTTTCTATTTGGCTATTCCCCACACCTCTTGTAATTGTTCCGCTACTTGTGGGCTGCGCGGGAATGAGTTGAGTCACTTCGGTGGCCAATCCCGTCCTGCAGCGCGTGATCCCGCAAGACCTGCCGCTGTAGGTCACGGGTCTCGCGGGATCACGCGCCTCAGGATGGGATTGCGCACCGAAGTGACTGAACTCATGCCCATGTAGCCCGCAAGTAGCGGATCAGTGGAACAAGTACAAGGTGGGTGGGGGGATGATCTGGGGTTGCCCAGACGGCTAGGCCCTTCACAGTAGTTATTAACCCCTTTCAGCAGTCCCCCATTCACTGAAGGGGAGACTGCTGAAAGGGATTAATAACTACTGTGAAGGGCCTCCCCCCCTTTCACAGTAGTTATGCCCAGATATGTGCCCCCTTCACAGTAGTTATGCCCACACTGCTTCTAACAGAGGCTCACTAATGGACACTGAGATTAGATCACCCCATATGAGAGCATTGAATCAATGCTTTCCTATGGGGAAAAATTTGACCCTGGAGGTCATCATGCAGGGTGTGAGGACGTCCAGCGTCAGATACCAGACCAAAGATCTGTTTTACTCCAGGAAGTATAAATCACAGAAAAAATGCACCAAACGGATATGCCACTGACTATACTGGCTAGTCATACATGCAGATATTAAAAGCTGAGACTTTCGCCAATATATTCCTGTCAGGAAAATATCGGAGCCCATCATTGCACCACGTCACGGTCACTCAGCATGGCAAAGGGTCCTACCACTACGCTACCTATGGTGTGAACACGGTCTGAAGGCGATGTAATCCAGCTTGCAGCCAGGCTTCCACACAAACGCCTAGCAGGACAACTAGTGCAATGTGAACAAAGCCAAGACTGCAAGCCACGCCCATATCAGACCCTGTGATGGAGGTCACCAGGTGCAAAAGAGTGTTTGAATGCCAGGTAACGGCACATACACTACATATAGAACAAGACAAAAACACAGAAATATAGTGGCAATACTGGAGGAGCGGCTCAACCCCTAACACTGTGCCGTTACCTGGCATTCAAACACTCTTTTGCACCTGGTGACCTCCATCACAGGGTCTGATATGGGTGTGGCTTGCAGTCTTGGCTTTGTTCACATTGCACTAGTTGTCCTGCTAGGCGTTTGTGTGGAAGCCTGGCTGCAAGCTGGATTACATCGCCTTCAGACCGTGTTCACACCATAGGTAGCGTAGTGGTAGGACCCTTTGCCATGCTGAGTGACCGTGACGTGGTGCAATGATGGGCTCCGATATTTTCCTGACAGGAATATATTGGCGAAAGTCTCAGCTTTTAATATCTGCATGTATGACTAGCCAGTATAGTCAGTGGCATATCCGTTTGGTGCATTTTTTCTGTGATTTATATGATTGTATTTACATCCGCACAATGCTCCGTTTTGTGTAGGATGCCCTTGTGGTGCATGTGGACCGCGCCGACATCCTCCACCGTATGCATTTTTTGCTGGGGATAGTCGTTTGCTGCGGTCCACATGCGGCGGGGCTGCTCCCCCAATGTAAAACACGCTACAGTGTTAGGGGTTGAGCCGCTCCTCCAGTATTGCCACTATATTTCTGTGTTTTTACTCCAGGAAGCCCTCAGGTGGCTGCCGGCCACTAGAGGCTGACTTATTGCTGGAACGTAAACAATGCAGTTTCTCTATAACATTGCAGTTCGATTTGCAAAAGGGACACTGTACCCAGACCACTTCAATGAGCTGAAGTGGTCTGGGTGCCTTTTGTGTCACTTTAACTTTGAAATCTTATTAAAGATTGTGTAGGGTGTGGCTGGAGGCGGGGCATGGAGGCGAGACAAGGGTGCGGCTTGCAGCAGAACATGGGTGGGGCCTGTAAGGGGGCCCTTGATTTATTTTGCCCGGGGGCCCTGAGGGTTCTCAGTCCGCCCCTGCCCAACACCATAGGAGCTGGAAGACCGTCCAGGACATAACAAGAGATATGCTCTTTATGGAGGTCCCCTACCTGCAGATGGATATTATGGATGATCTGAGTTAACTCTCTCTGAGTAAGAGGGGAAGAGTCGATGGCAAAAACAGGAATAGTTCTGCGTACCGGTTCCGGAGTAAAACCCAGAGCCTGAGCAAACCGTGAATCCACCAAGTTGACCCCCGCCCCACTGTCCAGAAAGACGGAACAGATCTCAGTCTTATTGCCTGCCTCAACGGTAGCGGACAACAAAAACCGAGACATGCGTATGGAGGAAACGATCACGCCCAGACTGTTATCCTCCGCACAATCTGGGGACTCTAGTTTTCCGGCGGCTCCTTTGTTTGTGGTCTCTTGGGTTCTGAGGGACAAACCTTTACAAAATGACCCCTCCCCCCACAACGAAAACAAACCTCTGACCTACGGCGGAACTTAGGAGGATTCACCCGTCTAGTGGCGCCCCCTATTTGCATTGGTTCGACTGGATCATAACAAACCGATCCCTGCCCTATAGAGGCCTCTGTCAAATTTAGTAGTCTCTCCCTGAGTCGTCTGTCGATTCTTATGGACAGAGACATGGCAACCTCAAGAGACCCAGGGACCTCGTATACCGCCAGCGCGTCTTTTAATTTTTCAGACAACCCCTGGCAGAACTGACTCCTAAGGGCTGAGTTGTTCCATAATGTATCAGTAGTCCACCTACGGAATTCGGAACAATATAGTTCAGCAGACCGGTTCTCTTGCCGAAGTCTACGTAGCTTAGACTCAGCCAGTGAGACCCTGTCCGGGTCATCATATACGAGACCCAGGGCTTCAAAAAACTCCTCCACTGATCGTAAGGCCGGAGAGTCTGATGGTAGGGAGAAAGCCCAAGCCTGCTGATCTCCTTGCAGGAGAGAAATTACAATGCCCACCCGTTGTTCCTCACCACCGGAGGATCTAGGGCGTAACCTGAAGAACAATTTAGAAGCTTCTCTGAAGGTTACAAATTGGTCTCTCCCTCCAGAGAACCTATCAGGTAAAGCCACTTTTGGCTCAGGAGTACCTTGGTCTCCCGTAGCAACGGTGGAACCCAAGGATTGCTGCTGCTGCTGCAGCACAGTTGCTTTTAATCCTGCCACTTCAAGGGATAACCCCTGTAATTGTTTCGCCAAAACCGTAACCGGATCCATAGTGGAACAGAAAAAAAAATATGAAATGTCACTTTTTTTTAAATGGCCAGATATACTGTCACAACTGCTATCCCAGCAGCAGTCGTGTCGCACCAGACGGAGGGGAAGGGGGACCCCTATCTACGGATGGGGAATAGAACGGCCACCCCTGACTAACCCTAAGCTGGCACCTGTCTGCCCTGATACCCTAGATGGGGTGTGAACCCGTGCGGCGAGCAGGATGCCTAAACCCTCAGTCACCCTAACACAGTGCTTCTCAATTATTTTCTGTCATGCCCCTCCCTAGAAAGAAGAAAACATTTCGCGCGACTGTAAATAGTATCATTTGTCTATAAAATTGTTATAAGTACACCTCTGCATAACACTGTATCCTTATTAACGTATAAGAGAATAAAAAAAGAAAGAAATGTGGATCGGACACACACTTATGTGGATGACGGACACTTATGGGGAGATCTGTGGATGACGGACACTTATGGGGGGGATCTGTGGCTGACGGACACTTATGGGGGGATCTGTGGATGACGGACACTTATGGGGGGGATCTGTGGATGACGGACACTTATGGGGGGATCTGTGGATGACGGACACTTATGGGGGGGATCTGTGGATGACGGACACTTATGGCGGGATCTGTGGATGACGGACACTTATGGGGGGATCTGTGGATGACGGACACTTATGGGGGGGATCTGTGGATGACGGACACTTATGGGGGGGATCTGTGGATGACGGACACTTATGGGGGGGATCTGTGGATGACGGACACTTATGGGGGGGATCTGTGGATGACGGACACTTATGGGGGGGATCTGTGGATGACGGACACTTATGGGGGGGATCTGTGGATGACGGACACTTATGGGGGGGATCTGTGGATGACGGACACTTATGGGGGGGATCTGTAGATGACGGACACTTATGGGGGGGATCTGTGGATGACGGACACTTATGGGGGGATCTGTGGATGACGGACACTTATGGGGGGGATCTGTGGATGACGGACACTTATGGGGGGGATCTGTGGATGACGGACACTTATGGGGGGGATCTGTGGATGACGGACACTTATGGGGGGATCTGTGGATGACGGACACTTATGGGGGGGATCTGTGGATGACGGACACTTATGGGGGGGATCTGTGGATGACGGACACTTATGGGGGGATCTGTGGATGACGGACACTTATGGGGGGGATCTGTGGATGACGGACACTTATGGGGGGGATCTGTGGATGACGGACACTTATGGGGAGGATCTGTGGATGACGGACACTTATGGGGGGGATCTGTGGATGACGGACACTTATGGGGGGGATCTGTGGATGACGGACACTTATGGGGGGGATCTGTGGATGACGGACACTTATGGGGGGGATCTGTGGATGACGGACACTTATGGGGGGATCTGTGGATGACGGACACTTATGGGGGGATCTGTGGATGACGGACACTTATGGGGGGGATCTGTGGATGACGGACACTTATGGGGGGATCTGTGGATGACGGACACTTATGAGGGGATCTGTGGATGACGGACACTTATGGGGGGGGGATCTGTGGCTGGCACTGTTACAGGGGGATCTGTGGCTGGCACTGTTATATATGTGCCATCCACAGTGCCCCCCCAGCCCATAACAGTGCCATCCACAGACCCCCACCCCTTAACTGTGCCATCCACAGATACCGTGTGCCCGCCGCCGCCGTTTAAAGTTATTAAACATGCCCCCCTCACTCCTAATAGTACCGTATATCCGAATTTCGTATAATGCCGGCAGGCGGGCCGGCCGGCGCATCCCTCAGTGACGTCTGCGTCTGCGCCGCCTGCTTCATTCATAAAGCAGGTGGCGCAGGCACGTGACATCACTGAGGGACGCGCCGGCCGCCCGGCCTGCCTTCCGGCATTATACAGAAGAAATTCGCACACCCCAAAAGGCCGGCCCTGAACGAGCCCCCCTTTACGGAGCCTGGCGCCCCCCCTGGGGGGCGCGCCTCACTATTTGAGAAGCACTGCCCTAACAAGACTAGACTGGGGAAAGGCAGATGGGAGCACTAGTCACCATCACTCGTGTCTAGGAGAACAACAGGGGAAGACAGCAACAAACAAACAAACAAACAATCTACAGCAGAGATAGACTTCACGAGCAGAGAAGGCGATCCCAATAACGACAGTCCACGCCAGACAAGAGCGCCACAGCAATACCGTCCAACGATCTCCTTCAAAGGTCAGAATAGCACTGGAAGTAAGGACTATATCTGGCAATGACTGCAAGTGAAACTGAAACTAATATAGTAGCTGGGAGTGGCAGACAGGACTCACCTGAGAAGGATGCCTACAAACTCCCAGTCAGGACAAAAAGGTTCACAAGGCAAAACCCCGATGACATACCCTGAACCACGGAGCAAACTCACAAGCTATCGCGAGTAGCAAGTCGCTGCGACCTTCTCCTCCCAGACCTGTCTGGATCAGTCATAGTTGTGACAATAATTGCAGTTGCCTGCAAGCGTGTGTTCCAGGCCCACAGCGTGTACTGTGCCCACTACTGCCAGTGCCCAGTGCCACCACTTATATTTGGTGTCACAGTAGCTTGCATTTAAAACAATAAAACAATTTTTTCACTGTAATATAATTGCAGTTGCCTGCAAACATGTGTTTCAGGCCCACAGCGAGTACTGTGCCCACTACTGCCAGTGCTTAGTGCCACCACTCATATCTGGTGTCACAGTAGCTTGCATTTAAAACAATAAAACAATTTTTTCACTGTAATATAATTGCAGTTGCCTGCCAGAGTGTGTGTCAGGCCCACAGCATGTACTGTGCCCACTACTCATATCTGGTGTCACAGTAGCTTGCATTTAAAACAATAAAAAAAAAAATCACTGTAATATAATTGCAGTTTCCTGCAAGCGTGTGTTTCAGGCCCACAGTGTGTACTGTGCCCACTACTGCCAGTGCCCAGTGCCACCACTCATATCTGGTGTCACAGTAGCTTGCATTTAAAACAATAAAACAATTTTTTCACTGTAATATAATTGCAGTTGCCTGCAAGCGTGTGTTTCAGGCCCACAGCGTGTACTGTGCCCACTACTGCCAGAGCCCAGTGCCACCACTCATATCTGGTGTCACAGTAGCTTGCATTTAAAACAATAAAACAATTTTTTCACTGTAATAGAATTGCAGTTGCCTGCCAGCATGTGTGTCAGGCCCACAGCGTGTACTGTGCCCACTACTCATATCTGGTGTCACAGTAGCTTGCATTTAAAACAACAAAACAATTTTTTCACTGTAATATAATTGCAGTTGCCTGCCAGCGTATGTTTCAGGCCCACAGCGTGTACTGTGCCTACTACTGCCAGTGCCCAGTGCCACCACTCATATCTGGTGTCACAGTAGCTTGCATTTAAAACAGTAAAACAATTTTTTCACTGTAATAGAATTGCAGTTGCCTGCCAGCGTGTGTGTCAGGCCCACAGCGTGTACTGTGCCCACTACTCATATCTGGTGTCACAGTCTAGTGTACGGGGACTGTAATGCCCGTCACTACAGAAGGGTCACTTGTGTGCTGTCGTCCCCCTTATTTATGGGGAAGTTGGTATAAGTCATCTTTATAAAATTTAATGTAATGTAATGCTATGTATTTCCCTGTTGCTGTAAAATGTGCATGTACAGGCCTGCTAGGGGTGTCATTCCAGCTCTTAGTCACTAGAGGGAGCTAGGGAGCCCTAGTTTATATAAGGCCCAGTCAGGGAAAGGAAAGTTAGTTGGAGTTGTAGTTGGAGTCTGAAGTCTGTAGTCTAGTCTAACCAGAGATTAGGCTATGTCAGAGTCAAGTCCAGGCCTGAAGCCTGTGGACCAGGAGAGGGTAATGCAGTCCCTGTAACCGGGTTCCAGATCCAAGGAAAAGGTTCCCCTCCTGAATTGATATATGCAGAAGCAGGAACACCACAGCTAATCAGCCTGAGGACACAGAGAGTTCAGAAGTTTCTAGAGCCTGAGGAAACTGAGAGAGAGACAGAGGCAAGTCAAGAAAAGCAAGAGGTACTCAAGACTACAGAGGAGGTACTTGATAGAGATAAAACCAAGGATATACGCCAGAGCTAGGGCATTGGACCTTGGAGAAGAGTTTCTATGTTCCAGGATCAGTCAGGAATAGAGTGCAAGCTGCCTGTACTGCAAGTCCTGTGTTTAACACTCTAAAGTCACCTTGCTATATATATATATATATATATATATATATATATATTGCCTGCATCAACTGTATTGAAAATCAACTGTCTTCAAAGGAACTGCGCTTCCGTCAATGTCCCTATATGATGACTACTAAAGTTTGAATTCTGTTTTAACATCACGTGGTTCCTCAGTTATTCCTGCTATCAGCAAACGGCGTGCCACCGTTTAATTGGCACTGGCGTCACAAACATTTCTCATCATCACCTGCCCTTGCAGAGAGTCAGCCGTCTCAGGTTAGTGTCTATTGCACTACAACACCCAGGAACATTTCTAAACCTAACTTGAGTACGCTGCACCTCTCTTTTGGCGTCACGAACAGGATACGCACGCTTTATAGTGCAAGAAGCGTGAACTTTGTGCCTTATACAGTTGCCCTGTGACCAAAGTGACAAATTGCCTGTTTTATTAAAGTGGACTTTGTGGACTGAAAAACATACCCAAAGTGTGCCTAAAACCTCCAAAAAGCGCTGTGCAGTGTTGCGCTATCAAGAGGAAGAAAATCGCCACATCGGAGTGTGGTTTTGTGGACTTTTCATCATCCTGCTTGCTGTCAGTGAATAGACAGCGGATTTTGCTAAAGATGGCCGCTGAGCTTGCTGAATTTACTGCTGCGTCATCTTCATCCCGAAAATGCGGGAAAAGTTGGCGCCTTTTTGATGAAAAAGAGGGAAAAGGTTCAAGGTCAGGCGTCACTGCTTATCTGGACATTTGCATGTCTGCCAGCATGGACTGCGCCTTCCCCATACTGGAATACCTGGGGGGCGGCCTCCCAGTGCAATGGGAGGATCTGGCTGATCTTATTGGCGCCACCCTGTCGCTCTCCAGAGAAGGATCGAGCATGTTGGAGAGTGAGCATTGCTTTGCTGCCACGTCCGCGCCTGAAATACCGAAAATGGATCATGTTGGTGTAGAGCCTGAGGAGGCTCCACCGGCCTACTCTCCGGGACCGGAGAAACCCGCCTGCCCGCCACGGGAGAAAGAACCAGAGCCCTGCTATGGCTCTTGGAGAGACTTCTTTCAGCCCTCTTTCAAGTGGTCCTCACTAATGGCAGAGATCCGGGAGGCCGCTATAAAGCGGAATACAAAGACTAAAATATTTTATGAGGAACTGACCAAGACTATCCATGAACGACACACCAACACCCAACCCCGCCTGGAAAGGAGAAAGGGGTTGGTGGTGTCCTTTGACAAATCCCGTGGCTACGGGTTCATACAAGATTACCTAACTGGCAGAGACTTATACGTCAACAGGAGATCTGTTAAGAGAGACTACCTCCCTTCGTACCAACATAGCCTCCGCGAGGGAGAGGAGGTGGAGTTCACCCCTGCCGAGAGCCTGAGAGGCCCATATGCGACTGCTGTGACCCGTCCCAAGCGAGAACCTGAGGACTGGGAGGCAGAAGAAGACTACTCTGGCTGCGAGCGGGAACCTGAACGCTCTCCAGAACAGGCCCACCACGCCTTCCAGGAGCGGAGCTCCTTCATTGGGCCTAACGTCTTCTGGCAGCCAACCGTGTTGGAAAAATGGGTGAGCCCCTATCCTTCCCCCGAGCTGCCTCGTCGGGAGAAGACCATCCAAGACCTGGAAAATTTAAAAAGGACTCCGCGTTACCCTGGAGAATATCCTTAAAGGTCGGAGACCAGATGTGCCACCGGAGCCTGCAGCGGCCGCGTCCGACGCATCGTGTACTGTACCTGCGCCGGCGGCGCCAGCAGAGGACAGCGATTCCGACACGGAAAGCATCGGTGACCAGATCGTCCGGCTGGAGGAGAAGTTGCGGGAGCTGCGCAAGATTGCCACCGCCAGGATCCAGACGCCGCCTAAAGGAGACGAGGTAAGGGTGCCTGTCACCACCAGTAAACCACCGTCTGCTAACGCTGCTCCGTCCAGGCCCCAAAGAAGACCCACTATTCCTGTGAATTGCTGCACAGAGCCCACCGGACCGCTTGCGGCGGCGGTACCCAATGCAGCACAACCCACAATCATTGTGCCGGGACCGGTACGGTCCACAAGAGTGTTTTCCCCTGGGCCTATGGGGCCAATACCTATTAGGGGTCCCTTCACTTTGCAGCTGCCCCCTAACACTGTGATGTGGGCACATCCTCCTGTAGAGGACTACTACAGGCCGTATTTGCCAGCAGAGCCAGGTGATTATGACATGCCACTGTGAATCAGCCTGCTAGGCCTTTGATTTATTTTGTTAAAAAAGATGATGTTGAAAGCTTAACCCTTCCAGGACAGGAGTCCTATGTTTCCTGGTCGTTTGTTGCTGCTGCCAGTTTATCCACGGCTCAGTGGTAGGTGTTAACCACTGAAGTATTAAAGTCAACGAAGCCAAGTTTGTTTCCAGGACCTCCTGCCTGCTTTTGCTATCCCACGCCAAGTTGTGCCTGTTCCTTTGTTGCACCTTTTACCCTTAACCCCCTTTTCAGGTTGATCAGGGGTATTACAGCACTTGTTTTATATTGTGCAACTTGATACTAAGGAACCGTGCCCGGAGATAGACTCAAAAGAACCTGAGCCTCTGAGATTCTAACTCTTTTTAAAGGAAATGTGCCCAGAGATAGACTCCACCGCATGAGAGCCTCTGTGATTTATAGGAAAGTAACCTGGGTACGGACTCATATTTGTTCTTTGAGCCTCCAAGAACTTTTATACTGTTTTACCGTTTCTTGCTGTTCTATTAAGGACAATTTGCACATATGGACTATCCTGGTATTAATGTCACGCTGTGCCAGGTCAGCTCCCCAGTTCCATTCACTATCCTGAGAGAAGAGAACGACGCCCCTTGTCACCACCCTTCACCTTTGCCAATTGGACCTGATATGAATGTAAATGGAGATGAATTACATATATGTATGCCTGCATGTGTCTTTTTCTGTTTCAGGTAGAAATTCCAGTTGGGCGGGCCCTGATGGAGTACGAGGTCGTACTCAGCTTAAAGCAGTGGGGTATGTAGTGTACGGGGACTGTAATGCCCGTCACTACAGAAGGGTCACTTGTGTGCTGTCGTCCCCCTTATTTATGGGGAAGTTGGTATAAGTCATCTTTATAAAATGTAATGTAATGTAATGCTATGTATTTCCCTGTTGCTGTAAAATGTGCATGTACAGGCCTGCTAGGGGTGTCATTCCAGCTCTTAGTCACTAGAGGGAGCTAGGGAGCCCTAGTTTATATAAGGCCCAGTCAGGGAAAGGAAAGTTAGTTGGAGTTGTAGTTGGAGTCTGAAGTCTGTAGTCTAGTCTAACCAGAGATTAGGCTATGTCAGAGTCAAGTCCAGGCCTGAAGCCTGTGGACCAGGAGAGGGTAATGCAGTCCCTGTAACCGGGTTCCAGATCCAAGGAAAAGGTTCCCCTCCTGAATTGATATATGCAGAAGCAGGAACACCACAGCTAATCAGCCTGAGGACACTGAGAGAGTTCAGAAGTTTCTAGAGCCTGAGGAAACAGAGAGAGACAGAGGCAAGTCAAGAAAAGCAAGAGGTACTCAAGACTACAGAGGAGGTACTTGATAGAGATAAAACCAAGGATATACGCCAGAGCTAGGGCATTGGACCTTGGAGAAGAGTTTCTATGTTCCAGGATCAGTCAGGAATAGAGTGCAAGCTGCCTGTACTGCAAGTCCTGTGTTTAACACTCTAAAGTCACCTTGCTATATATATATATATATATATATATTGCCTGCATCAACTGTATTGAAAATCAACTGTCTTCAAAGGAACTGCGCTTCCGTCAATGTCCCTATATGATGACTACTAAAGTTTGAATTCTGTTTTAACATCACGTGGTTCCTCAGTTATTCCTGCTATCAGCAAACGGCGTGCCACCGTTTAATTGGCACTGGCGTCACGAACATTTCTCATCATCACCTGCCCTTGCAGAGAGTCAGCCGTCTCAGGTTAGTGTCTATTGCACTACAACACCCAGGAACATTTCTAAACCTAACTTGAGTACGCTGCAACAGTAGCTTGCATTTAAAATAGTAAAACAATTTTTTCACTGTAATATAATTGCAGTTGCCTGCAAGCGTGTGTTTCAGGCCCACAGAGTGTACTGTGCCTACTACTGCCAGTTCCCAGTGCCACCACTCATATCTGGCGTCACAGTAGCTTGCATTTAAAACAGTAAAACAATTTTTTCACTGTAATATAATTGCAGTTGCCTGCAAGCGTGTGTTTCAGGCACACAGCATGTACTGTGCCCACTACTGCCAGTGCCCAGTGCCACCACTCATATCTGGTGTCACAGTAGCTTGCATTTAAAACAGTAAAAAAAAAAATCACTGTAATATAATTGCAGTTGCCTGCAAGCGTGTGTTTCAGTGTTGGCACACAGTGTTGGGGCAAGGGTCCATCTGACCACTGATACCTGGTCTGCAAAGCACGGTCAGGGCAGGTATATCACGTACAGTGCGCATTGGGTAAACCTGCTGTCGGCTGCCAAGCATGGAATGCGTGGCTCTGCAGAGGAGTTGGTGACACCGCCACGACTTGCAGGCAGGCCTGCTGCCACCTCCTCTACTCCTCCTACGCCATCCTCTTCGCTAACCTCCTCGGCTGAGTCCTCTTCTGCTGCTGCGTCTTGCTCCACATCAACTGCACCCCCCCCAGCTCCCCAGGGGCTATTCCACATCCCGGATACAACAGTGTCACGCCGTCTTGGGGTTGACTTGCCTGAAAGCAGAGAGTCACACTGGACCAGCACTCCTGTCTGTCCTGAACGCACAGGTGGATCAGTGGCTGACTCCGCACCAACTGGAGATCGGCAAAGTGGTGTGTGACAACAGAAGCAATTTGTTGGCGGCATTAAATTTGGGCAAGTTGACACATGTGCCGTGCATAGCACATGTGTTGAATCTGATCGTACAACGCTTTGTGCATAAGTACCCAGGCTTAGGCTTGAGGAGGAGGAAGACCAACCACAGCAGGCATCCCAGGTTGCTCGTTGTGTCCTATCTGGTACCCGTGGTGTTGTACGTGGCTGGGGGGAAGAACAGACCTTCAATGAGATCACTGAGGACGAGGAATGGGACATGAGTAGCTCGGCATCCAATCTTGTGCAAATGGGGTCTTTCATGCTGTCATGCCTGTCGAGGGACTCTCATATAAAAAAGCTGAAGGAGAACGATTTGTACTGGGTGGCCACGCTACTATACCCCCGGTATAAGCAGAAAGTGGCTGAAATATTACCGAATTACCGGAAGTCGGAAAGGATGCAGCAGTTCCAAAACAAGTTAAAAAGTATGCTTTACACAGCGTATAAGGGTGATGTCACAGCACAACGGGAATCTACCAGGGGAAGAGGTGAAAGTAATCCTCCTCCTACCACAACCACGCCGGCAAGGACAGGACACTTTACAGACGTGTTGATGGAGGACGTGCAGAGCTTTTTAAGTCCTACGCATCGCCACAGCCCTTCAGGGTCCACCCTCAGAGAACGACTCGACCGACAAGTAGCAGACTACCTCACCTTAACTGCAGATATCGACACTCTGAGGAGCGATGAACCCCTTGACTACTGGGTGTGCAGGCTTGACCTGTGGCCTGAGCTATCCCAATTTGCGATAGAACTTCTGGCCTGCCCCGCCTCAAGTGTCCTGTCAGAAAGGACCTTCAGCGCAGCAGGAGGTATTGTCACTGAGAAGAGAAGTCGCCTAGGTCAAAAAAGTCTAGATTATCTCCCCTTTATTAAGATGAATGAGGCATGGATCCCGAAGGGACTGACAGTGGGGGATGCATTTGACAAAAAAAAGGCCTAATGAGATGCCTTGGGCTAAAAATGGTCCACACACTGCTGTATTTAATCTCTGCATGCTGGATGACTTGCGGGTTCAAGCCACAATGTTTTAGTGCACTTTCTGCCTGGAAAACATAAATTTTTCCGGCCGCTGCTACAGCAACGGCTGCAACAATACCTAATTTTTCAGGCATGTGTACATGCCTAATTTTTCTGGCCTCTGGTGCTGCACTGTGGCTGCAAAAAATAAATAAAAATAAAGCACATACATGTGTCAATTCCCCTTCATGATCGTTACCTTGTTGTGGTGAAGGGGCTTGCGTATCACAATGAAGCGATCACCTCTATGAGTGTGTTGGAAATGGCAATGTTGGCACACCCCAGACGATAAGGTCGTTGCTTCATTGTGAACAGACCAAAAGCGATTGGCTGGCTGGATAATTTTGCATAGAAAAAACATTAATTTTCTTTGTGATCATCTAAGGTGATCATTAAAGCCTACTAGGCCAACAATGGGCCCACACTGCAGAATCATTGTTTTCTGGGTTACTTAACTGTCACTGAACTACCTCAGCACGAACATATGCTTTGAAAAACCGCCATCGCCTGCAATCTCCTAAACTAGAGCACGAGCACTGTCATCACTACACCAAGATTAACGCATAGAGGAATAAAATTTATGTCAGGAGTGTGTCAACTATTGACAACTCTTTGCGGTTGTCTAAACTCTATTCGATACACGTCCCCTGATAGGGGACATAACAGGGATTAAACTGACAGGAATAGTACTACTTAACATACCACTCATATCGGGTGGCACAGTACATTGCACGGCGCTTGCGCAGTGCCCCAAATTGGAAGTAAGAGGACCAACCAAGCATCTTTTTCCATCTCCCGGTTCCTAAAATCTATTCCATACATGTCCCCTGATAGGGGACGTAACAGGGATTAAACTGGTAAGAACTGATTTTTTTAATAAAAAAAAAAAAGAGGACAGCCTGGGTAATTTTTTTGCTGCGTTACTGAACGCTCATGCACAATGGCTGTAGGCTTATGCGTCCTTTTGCGGAGGTGACAAACCTGGTCAGTCAAACCCAAGGCAACATCATCGACCTCATCCCATATGCGTTTTTTCTGAAGCGTTCCCTGCGTAGAGTGCTGGATCAGGCCGTAGATGAGCATGAAGAGGAAGAGTTGTGGTCACCATCACCACCAGAAGCAGCCTTGTCGTCGTCGATTGTTGGACCTGCGGCAACGCAGAGAGAGGAGTCTGAAGAAGAGGAGTCAGAGGAGGAAGGTGGCTTTGAGGAGGTGGAAGACCAACCACAGCAGGCATCCCTGGGGTCTTGTTGTCACCTTTCGGGGACCCTTGGTGTACGTGGCTGGATGGAGGAAGAGACCTTCAATGACGTCAGTGAGGACAAGGAATGGGACATGGCTAGCTTGGTATCTAACCTTGTGCAAATGGGGAGTTTGCGGTTGTGCAAATGAACTGTTTGCGGTGGTTTGCGGTGCGTTAAACGGGGAGTTTGGTCTGTCACTGAAGCGGGCGTAACCCTTACACTACCTGATCGATATAACATCATACCTGATCGTATACACACACTGAAAGTTTTAAAGCACGTTATTCCAAACAATTTAGGAATGTTTGGTGATTTATGCCCTTTATGAATTAAAACCCGACTCTGCGTCAACTACGTAATTTTCCATGGGAGTTTTGCCATGGATCCCCCTCCGGCATGCCACAGTCCAGGTGTTAGTCCCCTTGAAACAGCTTTTCCATCACTATTGTGGCCAGAAAGAGTCCCTGTGAATATTAAAATTCGCCTGCCTATTGAAGTCTATGGCGATTCGCCCGGTTCGCCCGTTCGCGAACGGAAAATTTTATGTTCGCGACATCTCTATTGATGAGTCTCCTATTATGAGAAAGTCGTCTAGGTAGGGAAAATTTTTTAGTTCTTTTAGTCTGAGAAAAGCGGTCATTTCTACTACAATTTTCGTAAATACCCTGGGGGCGGAGGAGATGCCGAAGGGTAAAGCTGTAAACTGAAAGTGATTTATTGCGCCTTTTTCGTCTTGCAGGGCGAATCTTAAGTAGGCCTGAGACTGTTGATGTATGGGGACGTGATAGGTCTATGGATGTCATGTATGAACCTTTTTTGATTAGTTGAATGATGGAGGAAATGGACTCCATTTTGAATTTCCGGTATAATATGTGTTGCTTTTAATCCCTTTAGATTTATTATAGTACGGGAGGATCCATCTGGTTTTTGGACCAGGAATAAACTTGAGTAATAACCCCCCCTCTTTCAGGGTTGGGGACCTCCGTTATTACGCCTGCTGATTTTAAATCAAGGACTCCTTGGCAGATTTTTTACAATGTTTTGGGGTTGTGTGAGGTTAGTTGAAACCTTCTTGGGGGGATTGAGGAAAGTTCTATACGATATCCGTTTTGGATTAAGTTTATGACCCAAGGATTCTGGGTTACTTCCTGCCAGGGTAACAGAAAATTCCTCAATCTGCCCCTACTTTGGCGTCATTGTTTTTCGGTTTGTTTATTCTGTGGATTGAGGAAAAACCCTCTGCCCCTGCCCCCTTTGGGATAACTCCACTGACCCGTTTTACCTTTGCCTCTATATGATTTCGACTGAGAGGGTTTTTTCTTTTTCTCTTCAGGAAAAACCTTTTTTGTGTATTGTGTCCAACACAGGACCAAACACATACTCGCCGGAGAAGGCAATAGAGCAAAGTTTTGCTTCAGATGTTCTGTCTCCTCCCCAGGATTTAACCCATAAGGCGTGATGTGCGGCGTTAGATAGAGCTGCATCCTTGGCAGCAAAACGTATGGATTCTGCGGAAGCGTCCGCTAAAAAGGCAGTGGCAGACCTCAGTAAGGGAATTGAACCTAAGATTTCCTCCCTAGGGGTTTTATTTTCTATGTGGTTTTCGAGCTCATTTAGCCAGATATACATGGTTCTGGCGACAGATGTGGCGGCGATGTTGGTCTTGATACCATACATAGAAGCCTCCCAACATTTGCGTAGCAGGGCATCAGCTTTCCTTTCCATAGGATCGGACAATTGAGAAGAGTCCTCGAACGGCAAGGAAGTCTTTTTTTTACCACCTTAGCGACTTGTACGTCGATCTTAGGCGTGTCATTAAATATTTTTGTTTCTGTTGGGTCAAACAATTATCTTTGCTTAAATTCCCTGGAGACTCCTAGTCTCTTCTCGGGATCATTCCATTCGTCTAAGATCATGTCTCTAATGTTCTCATTCACAGGGAAAATTTTAGATCTTTTTGTTCTGAGCCCACCGAACATTTCATCCTGAACCGATTTAGGTTATTGGACGTCCTCTATGGGGCTTTTTTGGCAGAGGTGCGGAAACAGGTTTAAGAGAGGCTAGCGAGGATTTGATTTCATTTTGTATCATCGATTTAACCTCCGTTAGGATGGACTGCTGTTCCTCTTTCATTAGGGCATAAATACATGGCTGGCAGAGTTTTTTAGCTTAACCTTCTTGCAGCCTTTTAGCACAAGTGGCACATCTTGTGTTTCTGACATTAACCTTGCTGGGGTGTCCGGAGTAGACCTGTGGTGACGTCACTGAGCTCATAACATGGTCCAATCACATGGTCCATCACCACGGTGATGGGCCATGTGATTGGACCATGTTGTGTGACATCACCACGAGTCCTTTAGCCGGCAGCTCATGATTAAAGAAGTAAGAAGAGATTGGCAACTACGCGATCAAGAGGAGGAGGTGAGTTAATTATTATTTTTTTTTAACCGTTAATTGACCTTCTACTAAGCATTCTGTATTAAAGAATGCTATTATTTTCCCTTATAACCATGTTATAAGGGAAAATAATACAGTGAATAGACTGTCCTAAAGAAAGAACAGGAGGCCGGCAGCTACACGATTAATTGGAGGAGGTGAGTTAATATATTTTTATTTTTTAACCCTAAATTGACCTTGTACTAAGCATTCTGTATTAAAGAATGCTATTATTTTCCCTTATAACCATGTTATAAGGGAAAATAATTACATCTACACAACACCGAACCCAAACCTGAACTTCAGTGAAGAAGTACGGGTCTGGGTGCCACATTCAGTTTTTTATCACGCGCGTGCAAAACGCATTGCACCCGCACGATAAAAACTGAACAACGGAACGCATTCGCAGTCAACTGACTGCAAATGCGTACCTACTCACGCGGGTTTGCCGCAATGCACTCGGGACGCATCTGGACCTAATCCGGACACGCTCGTCTGCAAGGGGCCTAACAGCTGTGTTTTGGCTGTAAAAGCACAGCTTAATAACAAAAAAGTCACACGGAAATTGTAGTCATGCGCAAATTACATTGTGGTCTATGATGGCAAAGTCTCATGTGACTCTTGACCTTCGACTAAAAATCCAACAGTGTTGCATTTTTTTGTTACTGTTTTGTCTTATTGCAATCCTATTGGCAATCATTGGATCTGATGTTGCAGTGATCTTTATGTTGCATGACGCATATTGTCATGTAGCTCCATCCTTAAAGAGGTTGTACAGGCAGTTTATATTGATGATCTATCCACAGAACAGGTCATCATTATCTGATCGGCAGAGGTCTGACACGCGGCACCCCTGCCTATCCGCTGTTTGAAGAGGAGGCAGTGCTCCATGCCAGTGCTACTTCTTCTTCATTACCCCGGCTGATCAGATATTGATTACCTATCCTGAGAATAGGTCATCAATATATACTGCCTGCACAGTCCCTTTAATATATATACAGTATATTGGAAACTTTTCCTTTGGTTTATGCTAAACATAGGACATAATGTTTTTGCATCCCATTGAAAAGTTTTTTTTCAAGATTGAAAAGAAATAGAGTTCCTTTAAAACAAGATGCAAGACGATGCCTATTCTGCCACATCCTGTGGCAATTGACCTCTGGATCCTGTTCTAAAAAACTTATTTTCATGTGTCTGTTTCTCCAATTGCAGGGATTCTGGATTTCAGATATTGCCTCAAGTACCCAAGCATATTTTGGACTATACATGTATGCATGGTCTGTCTTCATAGGAGTAGATGGCTTCAGCCAGAGCTGCGTCCACCCATTTTGGTTAAATGGGGCAAAAAATAAAAAAAGTTTTTCAAACTGACAACAGCTAAAAGCAGTTTCATTGTTAGTCGCCAGGTGGTAAGTTGCCTTTCAGTGGCCTTTGACCTTGAAGCTGTTTTTATCTGTCAATTTAAAAATCATGCACATCTGCATGCTAGCGTAGTCTACATACATTGGGCCCCCAATGCTCCCTTGCCACTTTGGAGTAGTGATAATAGTGTAAAAATACTTTTGTGACAAAATATTTGTCACACAGGCATTTTTATGACCTCCAAAGTCTACATGAGATTTGTCAAACCTCATTCCTTTTCTACTGTATGACACTGCAGTTTTCCACATAAGAATCCACATAGAACAACCAGACGTAATCTGTGCAGTTAGCCTGAGGCCTCTTTCACACGAGCAATATGGATTGTGTCAGGATCTGTTCAGGGAAAAACTGATGGTTTTTCACACAAGTTCAATCAGTTTTGTCTGTAATTGCGGTCAGAGTTTAATTTTTTTCCCATCCAGATTGTATGCGTTTTTCATGCGCAAAACTGAAGCATAACAATCTACATCTCCTGGGAACCATCAGTGAAAAACACATTGCATTAATATGCCTTTAATTTTTCACACAGCCCCAATCACTTCTATGGGGCCAGGGGCTTCGGGAAAAACACACAATATAGAACGCGCTGCGATTTGTCCTGAACTCAGAAAATGTGTGAAAAACGCTCATGTGCACAGACCTATTGAAACAAATGTGTCAGGATTAAGTTTGGATGCTATGGGTTCACTACAAGCATCCAGGTCGTTATTATGGGATACCATTTTAAGAAGGTTAGCCCTGCTGAAAAGATGTGAGCAGTTCTCTAGGGATCCTATACAGTGGTGCTTGAAGGTCTGTGAACCTTTCAGAATTTTCTATATTTATACATAAATTTGAGCTAAAACCACATCACATTTCCACACAAGTCCTAAAAGTACATAAAGATAACCAATTCAAACAAATGAGTCAAACATATTAGACTTGGTCATTTATTTATTGAGGAAAATGACCAATGTTACATATCTGAGTGACAAAAGGTATGTGAACCAACAGTCAGGTATTTGCAAACAAAGGTATGACAATTAGCTGTGAGTGGGTGACTTGTTTTATTTAAAGATATTAACAACACATGTTTGTGGATGTCTGTGGAAGTGTATCATGGCACAAACAAAGTAGATTTCTTAGGGTCTGAGAAGAAAAGGTGTTGATGCTTATAAGGCTAAAAAGGTTATACAACCATCTCTAAAGAGTTTGGACACAGACTGGCAGATTGTGCACAAATGGAGAAAATTCAAGACCATTATTGCCCTCAGGGCAGTTTCTAGGTTATTTTACCAACAGGGCGGACATTAAAAAAGCGCCCCCCCCCCCCCCCCAAACATTAAATAACAATGACTTAACCAATGTTGCATAGCATACACAGAACAGAAAAGATTTTGCCTGCCCATGGCCTGTGCCTGGTATCGCAGCCTAGCTCAGTTCTGTTGAATGGAACTGAGTTACAATCAAATCCATATCTCATTACAGGTGAGGGTGGTGGAGTTTGTAATCATGGACAACCATTTTAGGTATTTTGGTCTTTATCTACAAAGTGCCTGGAGCAAAACTTATTCTAAAAACATTTTCTTACTGTGCAGCTGTAGTCCAGTTGGTGTAGTTCAGATGGTGCTGTCCAGATGGTGTAGTTCAGATGGTGCTGTCCAGATGGTGTAGTTCAGATGGTGCTGTCCAGATGGTGTAGTTCAGATGGTGCTGTCCAGATGGTGTAGTTAACTTGCTGCAGATCTGTGTGTTTCCACTTCTGATGCAGAACAAGCAAGAACCTGTGAATAAAAGAAAGATGACACTATGTAAAAATGCTTACCGTAGACTGAGTTTCAGCTACCACCCAACTCTCCTTTCCAGAAAAGATTTTGCCTGCCCATGGCCTGTGCCTGGTATCGCAGCCTAGCTCAGTTCTGTTGAATAGAACTGAGTTACAATCAAATCCATATCTCATTACAGGTGAGGGTGGTGGAGTTTGTAATCATGGACAACCATTTTAGGTATTTTGGTCTTTATCTACAAAGTGCCTGGAGCAAAACTTATTCTAAAGACATTTTCTTACTGTGCAGCTGTAGTCCAGTTGGTGTAGTTCAGATGGTGCTGTCCAGATGGTGCTGTCCAGATGGTGCTGTCCAGATGGTGTAGTTCAGATGGTGCTATCCAGATGGTGCTGTTAAGATGGTGTAGTTCAGATGGTGCTATCCAGATGGTGCTGTCCAGATGGTGTAGTTCAGATGGTGTAGTTCAGATGGTGCTATCCAGATAGTGTAGTTCAGATGGTGCTGTCCAGATGGTGTAGTTCAGATGGTGTAGTTCAGATGGTGCTGTCCAGATGGTGTAGTTCAGATGGTGCTGTCCAGATGGTGTAGTTCAGATGGTGCTATCCAGATGGTGTAGTTCAGATGGTGCTGTCCAGATGGTGTAGTTCAGATGGTGCTGTCCAGATGGTGTAGTTCAGATGGTGTAGTTCAGATGGTGCTGTCCAGATGGTGTAGTTCAGATGGTGTAGTTCAGATGGTGCTGTCCAGATGGTGTAGTTCAGATGGTGCTGTCCAGATGGTGTAGTTCAGATGGTGCTGTCCAGATGGTGTAGTTCAGATGGTGCTGTCCAGATGGTGTAGTTAACTTGCTGCAGATCTGTGTGTTTCCACTTCTGATGCAGAACAAGCAAGAACCTGTGAATAAAGGAAAGATGACACTATGTAAAAATGCTTACCGTGAATTTTTTTTCACTATCAAAACGCAAGAAAAGCTATACATATTGGGTTTCGCCGGATTCGTACTGACCTGTAGAATAAAACTAAATGGTCAGTTTTATCGCAAATCAAACGTCGTAATTTAGAAACCCGTAAAACTGTGGTGAAATTGCTTTTTTTTTGCAATTTCACCCCATTTGGAATTTTTTTCCCGCTTCCCACTACACCGTATGCATTATTAAATGATGGCGTTGGAAAGTACAACTTGTCCCGCAAAAAATAAGCCCTCATATGGCTATGTGAACGGAAAAATAAAAAAGTTATGGCTCTTGGAAGGCATAGAGCGCAAAACAAAAACGCAAAAATGAAATGAAAAAACCCTGTGTCCTTAAGGGGGTATGCTGCATAGCGGATATATATATATTTATTACTGACAATATACGTGTCAGCTATGCAGCATCCATGTGTATGTATATATATATATATATATATATATATATATATATATATATATATATATATATATAAGAGAAATGGCGGCACTGGACAAAAGTGCTTAGGCGGGTGCAATGTTCAATGGGGACTGACCATAAGCCCCAAGATAATATGGAAAAACGAACTGCACTCCAAAAAATAAATCAAAAAAAGATCATTTATTGACCCATGCGGTGCAACGTTTCATCTCTGAACCTAGAGCCTTTCTCAAGCTTGAGAAAGGCTCTAGGTTCAGAGCCGAAACGTTGCACCAGAAGGGTCAATAAATGATCTTTTTTTGATTTATTTTTTGGAGTGCAGTTCGTTTTTCCATATTATATATATAGCAGGCTTATACAGCTGAATATGAATAGTACATATGTACAATTATGCTCAGCGCTGTAACTGTACATATAAATTATAATTATACTCAGTATATTATCTATAGTATCATCTGAGACTGAGTATAATTATATATACAGCAAAAGCACTGAGCATAATTATATATATGCACATGTACTATGCAGCTATATATAGGCCTGCCATACTGTCTGTTTTTAACTTAATACTTCTTTAACTGTACCTAACCTGCTGGGGGGCCTGGGCTAGCCTAGTGCCACTTCCTGACTGAATCTGCTGGTGGAGGACCGGAGGCTGAAATCCTGGAGGATTCTGTGCCAGTGCAGTGAGTGACTGAGCAGACAGACTGGAGAGACTAAGAAAATGGCATCCGCCTCGCTCTTCTGCTCCCGCCTGAAGTAATGGACGCACGCAGCAGCGCTGCCTATGACGTCACCCCGCACAGCGCACTGGTCTTGGGGCGTTCCGGACATGCTGCCAGGCCCTGCCCCTTACAGCTTACAGGACAGCCGAGCCTGCAGCCAGAGGCCCAGAACCATTAGCAATATGGAGCCGCAGCGTAGTAGCACTTTTAACTTTGCCTGCGCTGCGCTCCCAGCCAGTAAATAGATGCCCACGGGCCACGGCGCCCCCCTCTTCTTGCTGGAGACATGCGCCCCGTGCGGTTGCACCCCTCGCCCGGCTGTAGAAACGGCCCTGATTGCCCTCCTCAGGAGTGGTCAACCAACAAAGATCACACCAAGAGCAACAACGTCAACTGAACATTGAGATGCATGTAGGATTGCAACAAGAAAGCCACTGCTCTCCAAAAAGAACATTGCTGTTCATCTGCAGTTAGCTAATGATCACCTAGACAAGCCAGAAGACTATTTGATCGATATTTTGTGGATGGATGATATCAAAATAGAACATTTTGCTTTAAATGAGAAGTGTTATGTTTCGAGAAAAGAAAATATTGCATTCCAGCATAAAAACCTCATCCCATCTGTGAAACATGGTGGTGGTAGTATTAGGTTGTGGGTCTTTTTGCTGCATCTGGGCGAGGATGGCTTGCCACAATTGATGGAACAATGAAGTCTAAGTTATACCAGAAAATTCAAAAGAAAAATGTCAGGACATCTGTCCAGAAGCTGAATCTCAAGAGAACGTGGGTCATGCAGCAAGACAAACAACCTTAAACACAGGTCGTTCTACCAAACAATCGTTAAAGAATACCGTTTTGGAAAGTCAAAGTCCTGAACGTAATACGATAGAAATGCTGTGGGAGGACATGAAGTGAGCAGTTCATGGGAGGAAAGCAACCAACAAAGCATAGTTGAGAATAAGAATGAGGTAAAACATCTGCAAGCCAATGTGCAGGACTGATCAACAATTACTGGAAATGATTAGTTACAGTTATTGCTCCACAGGGTGGTCAAAAAAGACACTGAAGGCAAATGTTCACATACTTTTGCCACTCACAGCCATGTGATATTGGATAATTTGTTTGATTTAGTTATCTTTATCTACTGTTTAGACTTGTGTGAAAAAATGATGTCATTTTAGGTAAAATTTATGCAGAAATACAGAAAATTCTTTTGAAGCATAAGCCGAATATAAACTTGCAGGAAACCTAATGTCCAAGCTCAAATATACCAAGGAAGAGTCCAGTATATTCTGTCCCCAAAAGGGCTTTGATGGACCCTTCTCGACAGCATCCCTATGTTTTAAAGGTCAGTCAGTATAGCTGGCAATGTGTCTCTGGAATTGAAAAGCATTGGCAAAACATAATCTGCGATGCTGTGACTTTTATTTCACTTTTATTTCCCACCCCTATCTACTGGTGCAGTGATGGAGTAGTGGATTGATGGATATATTGAAAAAGAAGCCATTAAAAGGTGGAAGCCCTAGTATGTACCTCTGAAGAGGTCAGTTGGGAGGTTTTGACAAAGCTGTCTCTGCGAAAGATGCGTCAAGGTTTCTATTTGCCTCAAAGGCCACGATCTTCATTATGTCTTAGGGTGTGCATACTATTTAATATTATCTGTTAAATGGTATCACTTAGCTGAGAGTTAGTTTTGATGGATATGAATACTTACAGTGAGGTACAGAAGTATTTGAACACCCTGCAATTTTGCAAGTTCTCCCACTTAGAAATCATGAAGGGGTCTGAAATTCACATTGTAGGTGCATTCCCACTCAGAAACAGAATAAAAAAATAATAATCAGGAAAACACATTGCATGATTTTTAAAGAATTTTATTTGTCTTGCAATGCTGAACATAAGTATTTGAACACCTGAGAAACAGCACGAATTCTGGCTCCCAAAGACCTGTTACTGTGCCTTTAAAAAGTCCACCTCTGCTCCACTCATTAATCTAAATTAGCACCTGTCTGAGCTCTTTAAAGACATCTGTCCACCCCACAGTCAGTCAGACACCAACTACTACCATGGGCAAGACCAAAGAGCTGTCAAAAGACACCAGAGACAAAATTGTGGAGCTCCACAAGGCTGGAAATGGCTATGGGGCAATTGCCAAGCAGCTTGGTGAAAATAGATCAACTGTTGGAGTAATTGTTAGAAAATGGAAGAGGCTAAAGGCGACTGTCAGTCTCCCTCGGACTGGGGCTCCATGCAAGATCTCACCTCACTATCACTGATGATAAGAAAGGTGAGGAATCAGCCCAGAACTACCAGGGAGGAGCTGGTCAATGACATGAAGAGAGCTGGGACCACAGTTTCAAAGGTCACTGTTGGTAGAACACTACGCCGTCATGGTTTTAAATCATGCATTGCACGGAAGGTTCCCCTGCTCAAGTCATCACACGTCCAGGCCCGTCTGAAGTTTGCCAATGACCATCTGGATGATCCAGAGGAGGCATGGGAAAAAGTCATGTGGTCAGATGAGACCAAAGTAGAACTTTTTGGTCTAAACTTCACTCGTCGTGTATGGAGGAAAAAGAAGGATGAGTTGCATCCCAAGAACACCACCCCTACTGTGAAGCATGGGGTTGGTAACATCATGCTTTGGGGGTGATTTTCTGCGAAGGGGACAGGATGACTTCACTGTATTAAGGAGAGGATGAATGGGGCCATTTATTGTGAGATTTTGAGCAACAACCTCCTTCCCTCAGTCAGAGCATTGAAGATGGGTCATGGCTTGGTCTTCCAACATGACAACGACCCGAAGCACACAGCCAGGATAACCAAGGAGTGGCTCCATAAGAAGCATATCAAGGTTCTGGAGTGGTCTAGCCAGTCTCCAGACCTAAATGCAATAGAACATCTTTGGAGAGAGCTGAAACTCCGTGTTGCTCAGCGACAGCCCCCAAACCTGACAGATCTAGAGGAGATCTGTGTGGAGGAGTGGGCCAAAATCCCTGTTGCAGTGTGTGCAAACCTGGTCAAGAACTACAGGAAATGTTTGACCTCTGTAATTGCAAACAAAGGCTTCTGTGCCAAATATTAACACTGATTTTCTCAGGTGTTCAAATGCTTATGTTCAACAGTGCAAGACAAATAGTAACATAGTAACATAGTATATAAGGCCGGAAAAAGACATTTGTCCATCCAGTTCAGCCTGTTATTCTGCAAGTTTATCCAGAGGAAGGCAAAAAAAAAGAAAACTGAGGTAGAAGCCAATTTTCCCCACTTAAGGGGGAAAAAATTCCTTCCCAACTCCAATCAGGCAATCAGAATAACTCTCTGGATCAACGACCCCTCTCTAGTAGCTATATCCTGTAATATTATTACACTCCAGAAATTCATCCAAGCCCATCTTGAATTATTTTATTGTACTCACCATCGCCACCTCCTCAGGCAGAGAGTTCCATAGTCTCACTGATCTTACCGTAAAGAATCCTTTTCTATGTTTGTGTACAAACCTTCTTTCCTCCAGACGCAGAGGGTGTCCCCTCGTCACAGTCACAGTCCTGGGAATAAATAGATTATGGGAGAGATCTCTGTACTGTCCCCTGATATATTTATACATAGTAATTAGATTTCCCCTCAGTCGTCTTTTTTCTAAAGTGAATAACCCTAATGTTAATAATTAGGGTTGAGCGAACCCGAACTGTAAAGTTCGGGTTCATACCGAACTTTAGGATTTTTGGACCCCGAACCCGAACATTTCCGTAAAAGTTCGGGTTCGGGTTCTGTGTTCGGCGGTTTCTTGGCGCTTTTTGAAGCAGCCAATCAACAAGCGTCATACTACTTGCCCCAAGATGCCATCACAGCCATGCCTACTAATGGCATGGCTGTGATTGGCCAGAGCAGCATGTGACCCAGGCTCTATATAAGCTTGAGTCACATAGCGCTGCACATCACTCTGCTGTTACAAGTGTAGGGAGAGGATGCTGCTGGACTTGTGATTTCAGGGAGAGAATAGGATAGAATCTAACTCAGCGATCTACAGACAAATAGTTGTGTGGGTGCAGGGCACTATCGTTTTACCCTGCCCTGAGCTCATTGACCAAAAAATACTAACTTTTAAATTCTGTTAGGTGGGTGGTGGCGGCAAATCACCATATTTTGGGGTCAAACTACAACATCTGGATTAGTCAGTGTGCAATTTAAGGTAGAAATACCCCCATCACATTGTCTCCCACCCAGTCTCCTGCTGATAGACCACAGTTGGAACTTGCAGCCGATGTCCATCAGTCTTTCACCTCATCCCCTTGTAAATCAGCCAAGCAGTCTGAGCCCCAAGTCATGCAGCAGTCTCTTCTGCTTTTTGATTACTCTGTTAGCAGGGTTTCCCAGGGCCATCCACCTAGCCCTGCCCCAGAAGTGGAAGAGATTGAGTGCACCGATGCCCAACCAATTATTTTTCAAGATGAGTACATGGGAGGACCATCGCAGCACGTCTCGGATGATGACGAAACACAGGTGCCAACTACTGGGGCTTTTGAAAGTGTGCAGACCGACAAGGAAGTCAGGGGTGAAGACTGGGTGGAAGATGATGTGGAGGACGATGAGGTCCTCGACCCCACATGGAATCAAGGTCATGCGAGTGACCGATGTAGTTCGGAGGAAGAGGCGGTGGTCGCACAGAGCCACCAGCACAGCAGAAGAGGGAGCAGGGTGCAAAAGCGGAGCAGCCGTCCTCTAGACAGTACGCCTCCTACTGCCCACCGCATCAAGGGACCGAGCACACCAAAGCCAGCTCCAAGGAGTTCCCTGGCGTGGCAGTTCTTCAGACAATGTGCTGACGACTAGAGTTGAGCGGACACCTGGATGTTCGGGTTCGGCAGGTTCGGCCGAACTTGAAAAAAACAAAAACAAAAAAAAAACACGGGTTCGGGACCTGAACGTGACCCGAACTTGACTCCGAACCCGAACCCCATTGAAGTCAATGGGGACCCGAACTTTCGAGCACTAAAATGGCTGTAAAAATGTCATGGAAAGAGCTAGAGGGCTGCAAAAGGCAGCAAAATGTGCTTAAAGGGGTATTCTCATCTTAATGATCACTGTTAAATCTGTTAATGATTTAACAGTGATCATTTTTCTAAATATATTTAATTAACAAATTCCCACCCCTTAGAAGTAAATAAACATATACTTACCTGACTGTTGTGTTCCGTCTCCCCTGGTTACGGCCACCGCTCTTCTCAGGAATCGCGGTGGCCGCGCATGCGCTATGGTGATTTCTTTCTGGCCAGTATAGAATACTTGCCAGGAAGAAGTCACCGTTCAGTACAGCGCGCGGCCCGGCCGGGAGAAGACTTCAATCAAGAGGGAGCCCCCTGCCGAGTGCCGAAACCAGGAAGTGGACAGCGCGCCGGGAGCAGGTAAGTATCAAATAGCGTGTTGAGAATACCTCTTTAAGAGCATGGCAAATGCTCTGCAAACAAATGTGGATAGGGAAATGAATAAAAAAAAAACATAAAAGACCTTAAAAAAAATAAAAAATTAGGAATGATGTAGGTGGAAGAGGTTGAGGAGGCGGTGAATGGGTGGATGTGGCCGTGTAGGCTCACGTGGCGGTCTAGGTGGAAGCGGCGGCGTAGGAGGAATAGGCAGCCAACACAGATGTGTGTTATTTTGCATTTTTACATAGGGGTATCCCCCAAAATATTGGGACATATAATAATAAAAAAAAAGGAATAAGTGCACTTGAGTACAAGGATGGATGGTTGAGGCTGTTAGAACTGTCTATTCTGCACAAGGTACAGACAAGTCCTGAGGGATCCAAGCCTGGTTCATTTTAATGAACGTGAGCTTGTCCACGTTGGCTGTGGACAGGCGGCTGCGTCTGTCTGTAATGATGCCTCCTGCCGTGCTAAATACACGTTCAGAGAGTACACTGGCTGCAGGGCAGGCCAGCACATCCAAGGCATACAGGGCAAGCTCTGGCCATGTGGACAATTTAGAGACCCAGAAGTTGAATGGGGCAGAACCATCAGTCAGTACGTGTAGACGTGTGCACAGGTACTGTTCCACCATGTTGTTCAAATGCTGCCTCCTGCTAACACGCTCCATATCAGCAGTTGGGACCGGTTGTTGCGGCGAGGTGACAAAGCTTTTCCACATGTCGGCCATGCTAACCCTGCCTTCTGAGGTTCTGGCGCTGACACAGCTGCGTTGGCGACCTCTTCCTCCTCCCCTGCCTTCGCCTTGTGCTTCCACTTGTCCCCCGGCGTCAGTCGGGAATGCTCTCAGAAGCGTGTCTACCAGCGTGCGCCTGTAGTCGCGCATCTTCCGATCACGCTCCATTGAGGGAATTAAGGACGGCACATTGTCTTTGTAACGGGGATCCAGCAAGGTGGTCACCCAGTAGTCAGCACACTTTAAAATGTGGGCAACTCTGCTGTTGTTGCGCAGGCACTGCAGCATGTAGTCGCTCATGTGTGCCAGGCTGCCCAGAGGTAAGGACAAGCTGTCCTCTGTGGGAGGCGTATCATCTGCATCCTCCATATCCCCCCAGCCACGCACCAGTGATGGGCCCGAGCTGCATTGGATGCCACCCCGCTGTGAACATGCTTCATCCCCATCCTCCTCCTCCTCATCCTCCTCCTCCTCTTCCTCCAGTAGTGGGCCCTGGCTGGCCAAATTTGTACCTGGCCTCTGCTGTTGCAAAAATCCTCTTTCTGAGCCACTTCTAAAAGACTGGCCTGAAAGTGTTAGAGATGACCCCTCTTCCTCCTCCTCGTCCTGGGCCACATCCTCTTCCATCATCGCCCTAAGTGTTTTCTCAAGGAGACATAGAAGTGGTATTGTAACGCTGATAACGGCATCATCGCCACTGGCCATGTTGGTGGAGTACTCGAAACAGCGCAACTGGGCACACAGGTCTCGCATGGAGGCCCAGTCATTGGTGGTGAAGTGGTGCTGTTCCGCAGTGCGACTCACCCGTACGTGCTGCAGCTGAAACTCCACTATGGCCTGCTGCTGCTCGCACAGTCTCTCCAGCATGTGCAAGGTGGAGTTCCAAGTCGCATATGAGTCGGTGAGCGGGAAGGCCGAAGTTGCGCTGTAGAGCAGACAGCCGAGCTGCGGCAGGATGAGAACGCCGGAAGCGCGCACAGACGGCCCGCCCATTATCGCACACCACCAGGCCGGGCTTGAGGCTCACTGGCAGCAACCACTCGTCGGTCTGTTGTTCTATACCCTGCCACAACTCCTGCGCGGTGTGGGGCCTGTCCCCCAAACAGTTTCAGAAAGGCCTGCTGACGTTTACCCCTGGCTGTGCTGAAGTTGGTGGTGAAGGTCTGTCGCTGACCGGATGAGGAGGTGGTAGAAGAGGAGGAGGAAGCCGAGTAGGAAGAGGACGCAAAAGGAGGCAAAGAATGGTGCCCTGCGATCCTTGGCGGTGGAAGGACATGCGCCAAACAGCTCTCCGCCTGGGGCCCAGCCACCACTACATTTACCCAGAGTGCAGTTAGGGAGATATAGCATCCCTGGCCGTGCTTACTGGTCCACGTATATGTGGTTAGGTGGACCTTGCCACAGATGGCGTTGCGCAGTGCACACTTGATTTTATCCGATACTTGGTTGTGCAGGGAGGGAATGGCTCTCCTGGAGAAGTAATGGCGGCTGGGAACGACATACTGTGGGACAGGAAGTGACATGAGCTGTTTGAAGCTGTCCGTCTCCACCAGCCTGAATGACAGCATTTTAAAGGCCAGTAGTTTAAAAATGCTGGCTTTCAGGGTCAGGGATCGAGGGTGGCTAGGTGGGAATTTACGCTTTCTATCAAAGAATTGTGATATGGAGAGCTGAACGCTTCTGTGTGACATGGTGGAGATGCTTGGTGACGGAGGTGGTGTTAGTGGCACATCCTCTGTTTGCTGGGCGGCAGGTGCCAATGTTCCTCCAGAGGCGGAGGAAGAGGCCAAGGCAGCAGCAGAAGAGGGAGCAGGAGGGGCCTGAGCCCTTTCTTGCTTTTGAAGGTGCTTACTCCACTGCAGCCGTGTCTTGAATGTAGATGCCTGACCACTTGGGTCTTGTCGTCAGCACATTGTGTGAAGAAGTGCCATGCCAGGGAACTCCTTAAAGCTGCCTTTGGTGTGCTCGGTCCCTGGTGATGGTGGCCAGTAGCAGGCGAACTGTTTTGGCGACGGCTGCTCTGCTTTTGCACCCTGCTCCTGCTTTTGCTACGCTGTTGGCTCAATCTCACCACTGCCTCTTCCTCCTAACTCTGAAAGTCAGTGGTACGACCTTCCTTCCATTTGGGGTCTAGGACCTCATCGTCCCCTGCATCGTCTTCCACCCAGTCTTCCTCCCTGACCTCCTTTTCAGTCTGCACACTGCAGAAAGATGCAGCAGTTGGCACCTGTGTTTCGTCATCATCAGAGATGTGCTGAGGTGGTATTCCCATGTCCTCATCAGGAAACATAAGTGGTTGTGCGTCAGTGCATTCTATGTCTTCCACACCTGGGGAAGGGCTAGGTGGATGCCCTTGGGAAACCCTGCCAGCAGAGTCTTCAAACAGCATAAGAGACTGCTGCATGACTTGAGGCTCAGACAGGTTCCCCGATATGCACGGGGGTGATGTGACAGACTGATGGGCATGGGTTTCAGGCGCCACCTGTGCGCTTTCTGCAGAAGACTGGGTGGGAGATAATGTGAACGTGCTGGATCCACTGTCGGCCACCCAATTGACTAGCGCCTGTACTTGCGCAGGCCTTACCATCCTTAGAACGGCATTAGGCCCGACCAAATATCGCTGTAGATTATGGCGGCTACTGGGACCTGAGGTAGTAGGTTCAGTAGGACGTGTAGCTGTGGCAGAACGGCCACGTCCTCTCCCTGCACCAGAGGCTCCACCAACACCACCACCACGACCATGACCGCGTCCCTTATTAGATGTTTGCCTCATAGTTAGCGTTCACAAAGCAAAGTAAAAAGTGGTTAAGTATGTTAAAAATAATTAACCGCAAATATAAACCCTGATGTAGGGTATTGCACTCTATTTTTTTTTAACTCTATATGACAGTGGTATTTGTGGCCTAAATTTCACAGTAATTTATGCACGTCTAATCCCAGATGTGCACTATATCAGAGGGTTTTTATAACCCCAGTAAGCAAAAAGCCGTATTTCTGGCCTAAATGTGACACTCACTTATGCAAGTCTAATCCCAGATGTGCAGTATATGAGAGGGTTTTTTCACCCCAGTAAGCACAAAGCCGTATTTCTGGCCTAAATGTGTCACTCACTTATGCATGTCTAATCCCAGATGTGCAGTATATCAGTGGGGTTTTTCACCCCAGTAAGCAAAAAGCTGTATTTCTGGCCTAAATGTGACACTCACTTATGCACGTCTAATCCTAGATGTGCACTATATGAAACAGATGTTTTTTTTTCACCCCAGTATGCCCCAGTATGAGAAAGCCGTATTTGTGGCCTAAATTTCACAGTCACTTATGCACGTCTAATCCCAGATGTGCAGTATATCAGAGGGTTTTTTCACCCCAGTAAGCAAAAAGCTGTATTTCTGGGGTAAATGTGACACTCACTTATGCACGTCTAATCCTAGATGTGCACTATATGAAACAGATTTTTTTTTTCCACCCCTGTAAGCAAAAAGCTGTATTTCTGGACTTGCAGATATCCTGTGCTGGTGCACTATCGTTGCATAAAATGGCTGCCGATTATTTATTGATATTGACAAGCTGAAGTAAAAAAAGTTAGTTTTCAACAGTAGTTGGCTCAGGGCAGGCTTAAAAAAATTGTGCACTGCACCCACAAAACACTTTTGCTGTAGATCGCTGAGTAAAAAAGCAGTTCTTCATAAGATTTCTCCCTGATCTCTCCCTCACAGCAGCTGCAGCCTCTCCCTACACTAATCCGAGCAGAGTGACGGGCGGCGCTACATGACTCCAGCTTAAATAGAGGCTGGGTCACATGC
The DNA here is from genome assembly GCF_905171765.1 of Bufo bufo. Lineage (NCBI taxonomy): Eukaryota > Metazoa > Chordata > Amphibia > Anura > Bufonidae > Bufo > Bufo bufo. Next base: position 343,104,477 of record NC_053389.1, read on the forward strand.
TGCAGTTGGCCAATCACAGCCATGCCAATAGTAGGCATGGCTGTGATGGGCTTTTGGGGCAAGTAGTATGGCGAGCCATCCCTTCCCTTTCAAAAAGCGTCAGGAAAGCGCCGAACACCGAACCCAAACCCAAACTTTTAAAGGAAGTGTTCGGGTCCGGGTGCCGAAAAACCTAACGTTCGGTACGAACCCGAACTTTACAGTTCAGGTTCGCTCAACTCTACTGACGACAAGACACGAGTGGTTTGCACGCTGTGCAATCAGAGCCTGAAGCGAGGCATAAACGTTCTCAACCTGAGCACAACCTGCATGACCAGGCATTTAAGTGCAAAGCACGAGCTGCAGTGGAATAGACACCTCAAAAACCAAGGAAGGTGTCTGGCTCCTCCTGCTTCCTCTTCTGCTGCAGTCACGGCCTCTTCATCCACCTCTGGAACGACAGTGCCACCTGGCACCCCGCAAACAGAGGATCTGCCAGCAACACCAACACCTGGGTCACCTAGCATCTCCACAATGTCACATGGAAGCGTTCAGCTCTCCATATCCCAAATACTGGAGTGGAAGAGGAAGTACCCCCCTACCCACCCGCGATCCCTAGCCCTGAATGCCAGCATTTCTAAATTACTTGCCTTTGAAATGCTGTCATTCCGTCTGGTGGAGACGGATAGTTTTAAAGGCCTGATGGCGGTGGCTGTCCCACAGTACGTCGTGCCCAGCCGCTACTACTTTTCAAGGCGAGCCATCCCTTCCCTTCACAACCAAGTAGGGGACAAAATCAGGTGTGCACTGCGCAACGCCATCTGTGGCAAGGTGCACTTGACTATGGATACGTGGACCAGTAAGCACGGTCAGGGCCGTTATATCTCCATAACAGCACACTGGGTAAATGCAGTGGCGGCTGGGCCTGAGGCGGATAGCAGTTTGGCGCATGTCCTTCCACCACCGAGGATTGCAGGGCGCTCCTACTCTGCTTCCTCATCCTCTACCAGCTCCTCATCCGGTCAGCGTAACACCTTCACCACCAACTTCAGCACAGCCAGGGGTAAACGACAGCAGGCAATTTTAAAACTTATCTTTTTGGGGGACAAACCCCACACCGCGCAGGAGCTGTGGATGGGCCTTGAACAACAGACAGATGAGTGGTTTGTGCCAGTCAGCCTAAAGCCCGGCCTGGTGGTGTGCGATAATGGGCGAAATCTCGTAGCAGCTCTGGGACTAGCCGGTTTGACGCACATCCCTTGCCTGGCGCATGTGCTGAATTTGGTGGTGCAGAGATTCCTTAAAAATTACCCCGACATGTCAGAGCTGCTGCATAAAGTGCGGGCCGTCTGTGCGCGCTTTCGGCATTCTCACCCTGCTGCTGCTCGCCTGTTAGCGCTGCAGCATAACTTCGGCCTTACTGCTCACCGCCTCATATGAGACGTGCCCACAAGGTGGAACTCTACCTTGCACATGCTGGCCAGACAGTGCGAGCAGCAGCAGCGCGCACGAGGGAGTCGCTCGGCAGAACAGGACCACTTCACCGCCAATGACTGGGCCTCCATGCGAGACCTGTGTTCCTTGTTGCGCTGTTTCGAGTGTTACTATCCCACTTCTATGCCTCCTTGAAAAAACGCTGCTGGCGATGATGGAAGAGGATGTTGCACGGGAGGAGAAGGAGGAAGAGGGATCATTTAGTAGGGTTTCCGGCCAGTCATTCCCAAGTGGCTCCGAGGGTGGGTTCCTGCACCCACAAACCCAAGGTACACAATTGTCCAGCCAGGGCACAGTTCTGGAGGATGACGAGGTGGAGGATGAGGAGGAGGAGATGGAGGAGGAGGAACCATGTTCACAACAGGGTGGCACCCAGACCAGCTCATGGCCATCACTGGTGCATGGATGGGGGTATACAGAGGACACAGACGATACACCTCCCACAGAGGACACCTTTTCGTTGCCTATGGGCAGCCTGGCACACATGAGCGATTACATGCTGCAGTGTCTCCGCAACGACCGCCGAGTTGGCCAAGTTCTAACTTGTGCTGATTACTGGGTGGCCACGCTGCTGGATCCCCGTTACAAGGACAATGTACCGTCCCTAATTCCGTCACTGGAGCGTGATCGTAAGATGCACGAGTACAAGCGCATGCTGTTAGTCGCGCTGCTGGTGGCATTCCCACCTGACAGTGGGGGCACAGTGGAAGAACAAGGCGAAGGCAGAGGAAGAGGTCGCCAACACAGCTGGGGCACCGCCAGCACCTCAGAAGGCAGGGTTAGCATGGCCTAAATGTGGAAAAGCTTTGTCAGCACGCCACAACAACCAGCACCACCAGCTGATATGGAACGTCTTAGCAGGAGGCAGAATTTCACCAACATGGTGGAGCAGTATGTGTGCACACGCCTACACGTACTGAATGACGGGTCTGCCCCCTTCAACTTCTTGGTCTCCAAATTGGGCACATGGCCTGAGCTTGCCCTTTACACCTTGGAGGTGCTGGCCTGCCCTGCAGCTAGTGTATTATCTGAACGTGTGTTTAGCACGGCAGGGGGCGTCATCACAGACAAGCGCAGCCGCCTGTCCACAGCCAATGTGGACAAGCTCACGTTCATTAAAATGAACCAGGCATGGATCCCTCAGGACTTGTCCGTACCTTGTGCAGAATAGACATGTATACCGGCACTAAGCAGCCATTGTTATACTGCAGAGCAATTACTCATTTTGTATTTTCGATATTTCACACTCTTTTGGAGTGTACCTTAATTTTACAAAATTAAATTAAAACCAAAAACCTGTGTTGGCTATCTCGTCCTCCTCCACCTACTCCGCTACGTCCACCACCTCCTCAAACTCCTACTCCATATGGAACTCCACCTCATAAATCCATTTTTTTTTTGTACGCGTTTTATTTTATATCATTTCACTACTTTGTCATTTACATTTTCGGGTGAAATTCACCAATTTTTGGGGTGTGATGTACCACTTCTATACCTAGTAGACCGAAAAAAATAATAATAATTGTCAGTTACATTTTTTGGTGAAATTCACCAATTTTAATATACCCTCCTCTACCTAGTTGACAGCTTAATAAATTTTCATAATTTTTCTGTTACATTCTTGGGTTGACATTATACAATTTTAGACGTGAATAAACACCTGCTATGCATAGGTGACAGGGAATAAAATGTTATAACTTATTCAGTAATTAATGCGCACCACATCTTTACATTCATTGCTTAAACTTTGAAAATTTGTCCCACTTTTATGCTTTAATAATTTCTCCCATATTTCAACTCTAATTTTAAATTTGAAAAAATGGATCCTCCCTTAAATTTGGTCTTTTTCTCACGCTCCCTCTCCGGCCTGGAACCCCGATTCCCCGCCACCCGTAATCACCATGGTAGGCGCATAAAAGAACATCGAAAGTTGATAGAGCAGATATCAAATTGGATCGTGAACATCACGGGGACGTGCGACATGGTGGGGCAGTAAGTGTGCACACGCCTACACGAACTGACTGACAGGGGTCAGCCCCTGCAACTTCTGGGTCTCCAAATTGGGCACATGGCCTGAGCTTGCCCTTTACCCCTTGGAGGTGCTGGCCTGCCCTGCAGCCAGTGTATTGTCTGAACGTGTGTTTAGCATGACTGGAGGGGATTATCACAGGTTATATTTCCCAATGTTTTGGGGTGTACCCTAATTTTAAAAATAATTTAAAACCAAAAACCAATGTAGGCCACCTCCTCCTCCATCGCCGCTTCCACCGACACCGCCACATCCACCGCCTCCTCAACCTCCTACTCCATATGGACCTCGTCCTCCTAGATAAAGATTATTATTTTTTATTTTTACGTATTTTATGTTATTTAAAGTAATTTCCCTATCCACATTTGTCTGCAAAGCACTTGCCATGCTCTTAACCACACTTTGACGCCATTTGCAGCCCTCTAGCCCATTCCATGACATTTTTACAGCCATTTTAGTGTTCAAAAGTTCGGGTCCATATTCACTTCAATGGGGTTTGGGTTCGGGGTCAAGTTCAGGTCCCGAACTCTAACTTTTTTCCAAAGTACGGCCGAACCCGTCGAACCCGAACCTCCAGGTGTCCGCACAACTCTATTAATAATCTTTCAGGGTACTGTAGTTGCCCCATTCCAGTTATTACTACTGAACCCTCTCCAGCTCTGCTATGTCAGCCTTGCTCACAGGAGCCCAAATACATTCTTTAAAAATCATACAATGTGAATTCCTGTTTTTTTTTATTTTATTCTGTCTCTCAGAGTGGGAATGCACCTACAATGTGAATTTCAGACCCCTCCATGATTTCTAAGTGGGAGAACTTGCAAAATCGCAGGGTGTTCAAATACTTCTGTTCCTCACTGTATGTGACTACATACTATTGTGTACTATGTTGTTGGGAGTGACTTGATATTGTATATTATTGTCACTATGAACTATTCTGTACCATTTGGGAGTTACAGGTATTTGTTATTCACGTGGTGAGTTGATTTATTTTGCCTGCTATAATCATCTTTTATAGATAGGTCTATTATGTTTGGTTTATGTATGTATGTATATATATATATATATATATATATTTATATTATACACACACACACACACACACACACACACATACATACAGTGGGCAAAATAAGTGTTTGATACACTAGCAAATTAGCAATTTTTCCTACCTACAAAGAATGAAGAGGTACAGTATGTAATTTTTATCATAAAAAATATACCCAAAACTAGACTCAGAACAGCATGTAATATAGAATCAATTTTTTATTGGACATACACTTGCTTAAAACATAGAAATCCATATATATTAGCAGCATATATTTGATGCTAATATACACTGCTCAAAAAAATAAAGGGAACGCTTAAACAACACAATGTAACTCCAAGTCAATCACACTTCTGTGAAATCAAACTGTCCACTTAGGAAGCAACACTGAGTGACAATCAATTTCACATGCTGTTGTGCAAATGGGATAGACAACAGGTGGAAATTATAGGCAATTAGCAAGACACCCCCAATAAAGGAGTGGTTCTGCAGGTGGTGACCTGACCACTTCTCAGTTCCTATGCTTCCTGGCTGATGTTTTGGTCACTTTTGAATGCTGCCGGTGCTTTCACTCTAGTGGTAGCATGAGACGGAGTCTACAACCCACACAAGTGGCTCAGGTAGTGCAGCTTATCCAGGATGGCACATCAATGCGAGCTGTGGCAAGAAGGTTTGCTGTGTCTGTCAGCGTAGTGTCCAGAGCATGGAGGCGCTACCAGGAGACAGGCCAGTACATCAGGAGACGTGGAGGAGGCCGTAGGAGGGCAACAACCCAGCAGCAGGACCGCTACCTCCGCCTTTGTGCAAGGAGGAACAGGAGGAGCACTGCCAGAGCCCTGCAAAATGACCTCCAGCAGGCCACAAATGTGCATGTGTCTGCTCAAACGGTCAGAAACAGACTCCATGAGGGTGATATGAGGGCCCGACGTCCACAGGTGGGGGTTGGGCTTACAGCCCAACACCGTGCAGGACGTTTGGCATTTGCCAGAAAACACCAAGATTGGCAAATTCGCCACTGTCGCCCTGTGCTCTTCACAGATGAAAGCAGGTTCACACTGAGCACATGTGACAGACGTGACAGTCTGGAGACGCCGTGGAGAACGTTCTGCTGCCTGCAACATCCTCTAGCATGACCGGTTTGGCATTAGGTCAGTAATGGTGTGGGGTGGCATTTCTTTAGAGGGCCGCACAGCCCTCCATGTGCTCGCCAGAGGTAGCCTGACTGCCATTAGGTACCGAGATGAGATCCTCAGACCCCTTGTGAGACCATATGCTGGTGCGGTTGGCCCTGGGTTCCTCCTAATGCAAGACAATGCTAGACCTCATGTGGCTGGAGTGTGTCAGCAGTTCCTGGAAGATGAAGGCATTGATGCTATGGACTGGCCCGCCCGTTCCCCAGACCTGAATACAATTGAGCACATCTGGGACATCACGTCTCGCTCTATCCACCAACGTCACGTTGCACCACAGACTGTCCAGGAGTTGGCAGATGCTTTAGTCCAGGTCTGGGAGGAGATCCCTCAGGAGACCGTTTGCCACCTCATCAGGAGCATGCACAGGCGCTGTAGGGAGGTCATACAGGCACGTGGAGGCCACACACACTACTGAGCCTCATTTTGACTTGTTTTAAGGACATTACATCAAAGTTGGATCAGCCTGTAGTGTGTTTTTCCACTTTAATTTTGAGGGTGACTCCAAATCCAGACCTCAACAAAGTATTTCAGAAGAATATTTAATTAATTCAGATCTAGGATGTGTTATTTTTGTGTTCCCTTAATTTTTTTGAGCAGTGTATATGGATTTCTATGTTTTAAACAAGTGTATATCCAATAAAAATTAGTGATTCTATATTACATGCTGTTCTGAGTCTTGGGTATTTACTTGTAGTTAGTAAGGACTGCTCCATACCGGGCGGTTTTTCGCTCTGCGATTTGGGTGTGTAATTTTTATCATAGGTACATCTGAACTGTGAGAACCAGAATCTAAAAAAAAAAAAAAATCCAGAAAAATCACATTGTATAATTTTTAAATTATTAATTTGCATTTTATTACATGAAATAAGTATTTGATCACCTACCAACCAGCAATAATTCTGGCTCTCAAAGTCCTGTTAGTTTTTCTTTAAAAAGAGGACCTTTCATCGGTCCAAACATTGTAAGACAACTATTAGGCTGTGTAGAGCGGCGCTCCAGGAACTCACTGCACTTACTATTATTCCGGGGCACCGCTCCGTTCTCCCGCTATGTCTCCCGGTATTTTTGCCGACTTGGTTATACTGGGAGGGGTCTGCCCTGTTTCTCCCTGAGCGTTCCTTCTTCCTGGCTGTAGCACTGTCCAATCGCAGTGCAGAGCTCACAGCCTGGGAGAAAAAAAAGCCGCCCAGTGCAGTGAATACTAATGAGCTGGGCGGCACTAGGAGACGGCAGTTGGGGTGCGGCTGGGCACACAACTGAATGAGGGACAGCCCCTTGGACACAAGGCAAGATAATTTGCATACTGATAAAACACTTTTAATAAGCAAAGGAAAGGCAGCGAGGGGTGATAATGGTATAGTTTAATTAAGCATATTAAGACCAATAGAAGAATATATGTCACTTTATATGCTTTAGCGGCCTGTCAGTGTCCCTTTAAGAAGCCCCCCAACTTTTCACTCATTACCTGTATTAATTGCACCTGTTTGAACTAATTACCTGTATAAATGACACATGTCCACACACTCAGTCAATCACACTCCAACCTCTCCACCATGGCAAAGACCAAAGATCTGTCTGAGGACACCAGGGACAAAATTGTAGACCTGCACATGGCTGGGATGGGATACAGGACAATAGGTAAGCAGCTTGGTGAGAAGGCAACAACTGTTGACACAATTATTAGAAAATGGAAGAAACACAAGATGACTGCCAATTTTCCTTGGTCTGGGGCTCCATGCAAGATCTAGCCTTGTGGGGTAAGGATTATTCTGAGGAAGGTCAGGAATCAGCCTAGAACTACATGGGAGGACCTACTCAATTACCTGAAGAGAGCTGGGTGCACAGTCTCAAAGATAACTGTTAGTAACACACTACGCCATCATGGATTAAAATCCTGCATGGCACGCAAGGTCCCCCTGCTCAAGCCAGCACATGACCAGACCTGTTTGAAAATGAAAATTGAAATGACCCTCTGGATGATCCAGATGAGGCATGGGAGAAGGTTATGTGGTCAGATGAGACCAAAATATAACTTTTTGGTATCAACTCCACTCACCGTGTTTGGAAAAAGAAGGATGAGTACAACCCCAAGAACACGGTCCAAATCGTGAGGCATGGGGGTGGAAACTTCATACTTTGGGGGTGCTTTTCTGCAAAGGGGACATGACGACTGCATCATATTGAAGAGAGTATGGATGGGGCCATGTATCGCAATATTTTGGCCAACAACATTCTTCCCTCAGTAAGAGCATTGAAGATGGGTCATGGCTTGGTTTTCCAGCATGATAATGATGCAAAACACACAGCCAGTGCAACTAAGGAGTGGCTCTGTAAGAAGCATTTCAAGGTCCTGGAGTGGCTTAGCCAGTGTACAGACCTGAACCCAAAAGAAAATCTTTGGAGGGAGCTAACTGAAACTCAATGTAGCCCAGAGACAGCCCCGAAACCTCAAAGATCTGGAGAAGACCTGTATGGAGGAGTGGGCCAAAATCTCTGCTGCAGTGTGTGCAAACGTGGTCAAGAACTACAAAAGTTTCTGTACCAAATATTGAGTTGTGTTCTTCTATTGTATTAAATACTTATTTCATGCAATAAAATGTAAATTAATTATGTAAAAATCATACAATGTGATTTTCTGGATTTTTTTTTTATTCTGTCTCACAGTTGAAGTGTACCTACGATAAAAATTACAGACCTCTCCATTCTTATTAGCAAAATTCACAAAAGGTGTTTGATCCATGAATCGCACCCAATAAATTTCCTGGTTCAATTAGAATTGGTATTTAAATCATCATTCTGTTCACATTTTGACAACATGAGACCAAGACGTCACCTAACAATTGATCAACAGTACCTCACCATTGCTAGGCTTTAAGCAGGATGTTCTCAGACAAAAGTGGACACCTAGCTTAGAGTGTTGCAGAGTGTCATCAGCAGGATGCAACAGAGAGACTGGAAAAGTCACAGAAAGTCATAGAAGTGGACGTCCTTTGGCCACATGCCACACTGATGACTGCTTCATTGTGAACAATGCCCTGTGGAACCAGATGATGAATGCCACACAACTCCAGGCACATTTAAGGGAGGTGAGAGGCACCAAAGTGTCATATCACACCATTCAAAGCCATTTACATCAGAGTGGTCTGCATGCTAGACCACGTGCAAGGGTACCTGACCACAGGCATCATCGTTGTACATGGGTCAGGGAGTATTTACGCTGGACGAGGGACCAGTGGGGCCCCAGTTCTGTTCACTGGTGAAAGTTGATTCACGTTGAGCAGAAATAATGGCCACCCACAATGTTTGAGATGACAAGGAGCTCACTATGCATCAGCCACTGTTGTCACCAGACGAGCCTTTGGTGGTGGTAGGTGTGTCAATTCAGAACTGCCCTACACTTTGTCAGTGGTACAGTGGAAAGCCCATACTACTTGAATAACATCATTAATCCAGTCATTGTCCCTTTGCATGAACAATACAGGTCTAATTTTATCTTCATGGCAGACAATGCACCTGCTCATCGAGGACACATCTTTAGGGAACGGCTGCTGGAGACTGCAGTACCTCTAATTGAGTGGCCTGCACTTTCTCCAGACCTGAATCCCATTGAATACCTATGGGATTAGATGAGTTGCCATGTAGAGGCTCGTAACTCTGTACCCCAGAAACTCAATGAACTGGGGGCTTCCCTTCAAGGAGATTGGGATGCTATGCCTCCGCAGACAATAAGTCGACTTGTGAACAGCATGAGACATCATTATCAAGCTGTAATTGAGCTCAAGGCCACATGACATGTTTTTGAGACATAGAATTTTATTTTGTAGGGGTATACCCACCACTGTTGTTGGCTTTTGTTTCAATAAATTGATTGAGATGACGAAATCACCATTGCATACTTAAATGCCCCATTTTCATGATATAATATCACTCTAGCCTGAACTTTTTAGGTTTTTCATAAATTTCACCCGAAAGCCAAATATCCCAAACTTTTTCTGAGTTTTATATATATATATATACATATATATATATATATATATATATATATACACACACATACACAGTACAGACCAAAAGTTTGGACACACCTTCTCATTCAGAGTTTTCTTTATTTTCATGACTACGAAGGCATCAAAACTATGAATTAACACATGTGGAATTATGCACATAACAAACAAGTGTGAAACAACTGAAAATATGTCATATTCTAGGTTCCTCAAAGTAGCCACCTTTTGCTTTGATTACTGCTTTGCACACTCTTGGCATTCTCTTGATCAGCTTAAAGAGGTAGTCCCCTGAAATGGTCTTCCAACAGTCTTGAAGGAGTTCCCAGAGATGCTTAGCACTTGTTGGCCCTTTTGCCTTCACTCTGCGGTCCAGCTCACCCCAAACCATCTCGATTGGGTTCAGGTCCGGTGACTGTGGAGGCCAGGTCATCTGGCGCAGAACCCCATGACTCTCCTTCATGGTCAAATAGCCCTTACTTTCAAAGTTTTCCCAATTTTTCGGCTGACTGACTGACCTTCATTTCTTAAAGTAATGATGGCCACTCGTTTTTCTTTACTTAGCTGCTTTTTTCTTGCCATAATACAAATTCTAACAGTCTATTAAGTGGGACTATCAGCTGTGTATCCACCTGACTTCTCCTCAACGCCACTGATGGTCCCAACCCCATTTATAAGGCAAGAAATCATCCCACTTATTAAACCTGACAGGGCACACCTGTGAAGTGAAAACCATTTCAGGGGACTACCTCTTGAAGCTCATCAAGAGAATGCCAAGAGTGTGCAAAGCAGTAATCAAAGCAAAAGGTGGCTACTTTGAAGAACCTAGAATATTACATATTTTCACTTGTTTCACACTTGTTTGTTATTTATATAATTCCACATGTGTTAATTCATAGTTTTGATGAAAATAAAGAAAACTCTTTGAATGAGCAGGTGTGTCCAAACTTTTGGTCTGTACTGTGTATATATATATATATATATATATATATATATATATATATATATATATATATATATATATTTGTGGTCGGATCGGCTATCAGAAAGGTGAACCTAACCTATCTAACCCTATCTACAACGAGCAGTAGAATTATGCCATAACTGCTGTGGAAGGGCAGCCTAAAGTGGGACACCCTAATGTGAAGTGACTGTAAGATGGTGTGGGTGGGTGGGTGAAATCAGCTGAATCGGCATCAGCCTGGGCCCACAGGTGCCTATAAATAGCCTAGTAATCAGCCAGCCTGGGCCCACAGGTACGTATGAATAGCCTTGTAATCAGCCTCCCCTCCCACAAATGCAGCAATATCTTGCTTATACTTGTGGTCGGATCAGCTATCAGAAAGGTGAACCTAACCTATCTAACCCTATCTACAACGAGCAGTAGAATTATGCCATAACTGCTGTGGAAGGGCAGCCTAAAGTGGGCAAAAAGAGCAGACCTTAGTTTAGAGTAATATATACATACCGTTACAACACCCACTTTGAACGAAAGACCTTTCACGATGAAGGTGCGGAATATACTGTATATAACAGTGACTTCCATCTATCTTACCTCTTTGTCTTGTGCATCGGCACATCGTTCTTGGAGATGGTTAATGCTGATGCGATTGAAAGAGTGGCTGGTAACCAGAAATGATTTACTCCTATGTACGCTAACACATGACCATACAACGAGAAGGTCTGAATCCTGAGAGCTGCAGACTGAAACAATGGTGAATCTGTCGGAAGGGCCTAAATTAACTCCAACCATTCGCCAAGGGCCCTGATAGGACACCAACTGTTCCTGGTGGCAAAATACTTCATTGCTACTTATTCCCCAGGCCACACTTTATTTTATTTTTATTTTTTATAAAGGAGCCAAAAAATTAGAACATGGCGTATGCCGTCTTACTCTAGTAGTAGATTAATTGAAATGTGTAAACTCACCAGGCCTGGGGAACCACAAACAGGAATACATGCCTATTTCGATTAACGAGCTAATGTTGCCTGTAATAAGGAAAGACGTACACCATACCTGCAGTTGTAACAGAAAATAAGCTTAAGGTCGTGATAAACTATGTATACTGTGCCTGTAGTCGTGATATGCTTTGTCGTGTCTGTAGACATGGCAGACTTCGTAAATTGCACCTTATTATTGTACCTCCTACTGGAAGACAGACCGATACCCAGGATTTAGGCCGGACACCAACACCCTCAGCCCGAGTTTGTAGATGAAGTAAGCCTGCCTGGGAGAAGGTGATGTCCGCAAAGGCAGGCTCGGGATGACGGCTTATAAAGAAACAATGATTTCCTTTTATACCCAACAACCTAGAAATTAAAAGTTAGAGAAAACAATAATGTGAGTGAGGCTCTAACGACACGAGCCACCACAAGAAATTGTATTGCGAGCCACAGATGACAGCCATGCGAGCGGGTCTGAAGGCAGAAAAAGACATGGAACCTACTTGTGGTGGGACCACGCAGCCGGCCTCGAATGGAGGAGTTTATGTGTGTAAAATCTAAACGGAGAAGCCATGCGCGGCAGACTCTAATGGCTGAGCCATGCGTGAGGGGCTCTAATGGCAGAGTCATATGTGTAAACCTAAAACGGAGAAGCCATGCGTGAGAGACTAATGGCGGAGTGATCCGTGAGAGACTAATGGCGGAGTCATCCGTGAGAGACTAATGGCGGAGTCATCCGTGTAACTAAAACAGAGAAGCCATGCGTGAGAGACTCTAATGGCAGAGTCATACGTGTAACTAAACCAGAGAAGCCATGCATGAGAGACTAATGGCGGAGTCATACGTGTAATTAACCAGAGAAGCCATGCGTGAGAGACTAATGGCGGAGTCATCCGTGTAACTAAAACGGAGAAACCATGCGCGAGAGACTCTAATGGCAGAGTCATATGTGTAAACCTAAACGGAGAAGCCATGCGTGAGAGACTCTAATGGCGGAGTCGTATGCGTAAACCTAAACGGAGAAGCCATGCGTGAGAGACTCTAATGGCGGAGTCGTATGCGTAAATCTAAACGGAGAAGCCCTGCGTGAGAGACTCTAATGGCGGAGCCATGCGTGAGAGACTCTAATGGCGAAGCCACATGTGTAAACTAAAACTGAGAAGCCATACGTGAGAGACTAATGGCGGAGTCATCCGTGAGAGACTAATGGTGGAGTCATCCGTGAAAGACTAATGGCGGAGTCATCCGTGAAAGACTAATGGCGGAGTCATCCGTGAAAGACTAATGGCGGAGTCATCCGTGAAAGACTAATGGCGGAGTCATCCGTGAAAGACTAATGGCGGAGTCATCCGTGAAAGACTAATGGCGGAGTCATCCGTGTAACTAAAACAGAGAAGCCATGCGTGAGAGACTCTAATGGCAGAGTCATACGTGTAACTAAACCAGAGAAGCCATGCATGAGAGACTAATGGTGGAGTCATACGTGTAATTAACCAGAGAAGCCATGCGTGAGAGACTAATGGCGGAGTCATCCGTGTAACTAAAACGGAGAAACCATGCGCGAGAGACTCTAATGGCGGAGTCATATGTGTAAACCTAAAACTGAGAAGCCATACGTGAGAGACTAATAGCGGAGTCATACGTGTAACTAAACCAGAGAAGCCATGCGTGAGAGACTCTAATGGCGGAGCCATGCGTGAGAGACTCTAATGGCGGAGTCATATGTGTAAACCTAAAACGGAGAAGCCATGCGTGAGAGACTAATGGCGGAGTCATACGTGTAACTAAAACGGAGAAGCCATGCGTGAGAGACTCTAATGGCGGAGCCATGCGCGAGAGACTCTAATGGCGGAGTCGTATGCGTAAACCTAAACGGAGAAGCCATGCGTGAGAGACTCTAATGGCGGAGTCGTATGCGTAAATCTAAACGGAGAAGCCCTGCGTGAGAGACTCTAATGGCGGAGCCATGCGTGAGAGACTCTAATGGCGAAGCCACATGTGTAAACTAAAACTGAGAAGCCATACGTGAGAGACTAATGGCGGAGTCATCCGTGAGAGACTAATGGTGGAGTCATCCATGAAAGACTAATGGCGGAGTCATCCGTGAAAGACTAATGGCAGAGTCATCCGTGAAAGACTAATGGCGGAGTCATCCGTGAAAGACTAATGGCGGAGTCATCCGTGAAAGACTAATGGCGGAGTCATCCGTGAAAGACTAATGGCGGAGTCATCCGTGTAACTAAAACAGAGAAGCCATGCGTGAGAGACTCTAATGGCAGAGTCATATGTGTAAACCTAAAACGGAGAAGCCATGCGTGAGAGACTCTAATGGCGAAGCCATGCGCGAGGGACTCTAATGGCGAAGTCATATGTGTAAACTAAAACTGAGAAGCCATACGTGAGAGACTAATGGCGGAGTCATCCGTGAGAGACTAATGGCTGAGTCATACGTGTAAAACTAAAACGGAGAAGCCATACGTGAGAGACTCTAATGGCGGAGCCATGCGTGAGACTAAAACGGAGAAGCCATGCTTGAGAGACTAATGGCGGATTCCTTTTTTTTTTTTATAAAATGTAAACCACTTATGCAGCACCAGTATGACTTGTGGACTCGCATAACCAATGACCCTCTCCGATAATAAACCTAGGACGCTAACCAGCCTACAACCATATTGTACACCTAACGAACATGAAGAACGGTCATCGGGCCCCCGAGGCCATGAAGCCCCCCGAAGCCAAGAGACTGAACTGAATGACCTTACAGTGACAAGTAATTAAAACGTGACCCAGACCTAAAGAAAAATGCATAGACATTAGTGATCTGAACCACGTGCATAAACGAAACATTAAACCGACTGTGAAATTTAAACAGATGGGAGAAAAACAAGAGCCAGAGGCATTGCAGTTCGCTAAGAGAAGACCCTTATCGTGACAAACGAATGAACTACTGTGAAAACATAGTAGGGGCTTACTCCTATTGGCCCACTGACCGCTGGGGAGCCATTTGGTTAACTGGGGCAGGAGACCAATCTGAGTGAATACGAACCAGAAGTCAAGGAGACCAGTCTTAGTGAATGCAAACCAGGACTAAAGAACACCACAAATTTTATTTTTTATTTTTTTTGGAAGTGAACAGAAAAGTAGACCTATGGAATGTAACAAACCACCAAGGAAAGAAACGTAAGCCTGAAAAGAAAGCAGCTATGTTTATCGGAAGAGTAGTATCAGAGCGGTGCGCCGTTTGCCCTAGTAAGAATACTGAGTAACCATAATGTAGCAAGGAAAGGAAATGCAGCTTTAAGTGGAAGCAGAGTATAACACGTAATGTAAGAACAAGTGGTTGAATGCAGCTCTGGATGTGAGTGGTGTCTAAAACATGGTATGGGCACACCTCTCAGTACGAGCATGAAGAGCATGGTATAAAGCAGCCGTATGAATGCAATCTGAAAGTGAGCAGAGTATTAACGTAATGCAACAGCGGACGTATGAACGCAGCTTTAGTAGTGAATGGTGTATAGGACAAAATGTAAATGCAGACACACAGACGTAGTTTTGAAGGTAACAATCCTAACCACAATCATTCGACCATTAGCGCCAAATCCCCTTCGTCCCAGAACACTGCACATCGCGGACCGCAGTGTGAGTCCTGTGCAGCAAGGTCGATGCTACCGTGAGCGCCAGCATTCACATGGCACCTTTTGCTGTTTACCCAGATGTGAACGAGATGCCACCCAATGCGGCATTTTTTTAAAATTTATTTATTTATATATTTATATCGACCATTGATCCATATATACCATCACTTAACACAGCGTGCATAGCTTGAACCCCCTGCAGACACGCGCCCCGCATGTGAACCAGGTATCGGAAAACATACAACCATGCCTACTCTAAGCACATGCTACCCCAATAACTGTATGCCCTGGCCCCACCAGGCCTCTGAATAGCCAGACAAACAATACTAACAACCATCGTTTGACCATTAGCGCCCAAACTCTGCTTCATCCCAGAGCGCTACATGTCGCAGACCGCAGCGTGGGTCCCGTACAAACAACTCCGATCCTACCATGAATACTAGCGCCCTCCTGAGACATTCTGCCGTCGCCCAGCCGTAAGGAGCCTCCACACTATGCTGCTGTATCCTAGAGCTGACCCAGAGGTAGTGAAATCAGCTGAATCGGCATCAGCCTGGGCCCACAGGTGCCTATAAATAGCCTAATAATCAGCCAGCCTGGGCCCACAGGTACGTATGAATAGCCTTGTAATCAGCCTCCCCTCCCACAAATGCAGCAATATCTTGCTTATACATATATATATATAGTAGTAGCCCAGAGGGGAGAATCGTGGATGGTCGGTACGTCTCACTGAGAATGTATGCCTTAGTGATATAATTCCCGGAAATAAGTATACCAGTAACATTAGGTTGCTGGGAGGTTTTCATTAAAGTGGATTTTGGGTCCGGGTTTTAGGAGTGACCAGAGAGATTGGGTGGGACAGGTCACTCCTGTACTCCATCCAGGGTTTTCCTACTGTGTGGTTAAAAAGGATATGGGAATCTAAGCTGGGGAGATCAAGTGTGCACAGGCTAACTAAAGCTGAACAAGCTAAGAGGGAGGAATGTGTCTCTGAAAGGCCCCAGAGAGTGGTGAGACCATATTGTTTTGTTACCTGATTTGGACTGAACACAAAATGTGGGACTTTATGTTATGCAATATTTGTGGGCTGAAGAAAGCTTAAAGCTAAAGTTTGGACATGTTTACTTTTGTTTGCTGAAATAAACACTGCCTGTGGTGAAGACTGAACTGACACGCGTGTATGTGTGCACAGAGTTAAAACCCCCACAATATATATCTATCTATATCTATATATATATATATATATATATATATATATATATACAAACCGGATTCCAAAAAAGTTGGGACACTAAACAAATTGTGAATAAAAACTGAATGCAATGATGTGGAGATGGCAAATGTCAATATTTTATTTGTAATAGAACGTAGATGACAGATCAATACGTTGATTCCAATTTTCACGGTGTCAACAAATCCCCAAAAAGTTGGGACAAGTAGCAATAAGAGGCTGGAAAAAGTAAGTTTGAGCATAACGAAGAGCTGGAAGACCAATTAACACTAATTAGGTCAATTGGCAACATGATTGGGTATAAAAAGAGCTTCTCAGAGTTGCAGTGTCTCTCAGAAGCCAAGATGGGTAGAGGATCACCAATTCCCACAATGTTGCGCAGAAAGATAGTGGAGCAATATCAGAAAGGTGTTACCCAACGAAAAATTGCAAAGACTTTGCATCTATCATCATCAACTGTGCATAACATCATCCGAAGATTCAGAGAATCTGGAACAATCTCTGTGCGTAAGGGTCAAGGCCGTAAAACCATACCGGATGCCCGTGATCTCCGGGCCCTTAAACGACACTGCACCACAAACAGGAATGCTACTGTAAAGGAAATCACAGAATGGGCTCAGGAATACTTCCAGAAACCATTGTCAGTGAACACAATCCACTGTGCCATCCGCCGTTGCCAGCTGAAACTCTACAGTGCAAAGAAGAAGCCATTTCTAAGCAAGATCCACAAGCTCAGGCGTTTTCACTGGGCCAGGGATCATTTAAAATGGAGTGGGGCAAAATGGAAGACTGTTCTGTGGTCAGACGAGTCACGATTCGAAGTTCTTTTTGGAAATCTGGGACGCCATGTCATCCGGACCAAAGAGGACAAGGACAACCCAAGTTGTTATCAACGCTCAGTTCAGAAGCCTGCATCTCTGATGGTATGGGGTTGCATGAGTGCGTGTGGCATGGGCAGCTTGCATGTATGGAAAGGCACCATCAATGCAGAAAAATATATTCAGGTTCTAGAACAACATATGCTCCCATCCAGACGTCATCTCTTTCAGGGAAGACCCTGCATTTTTCAACAAGATAATGCCAGACCACATTCTGCATCAATCACAAAATCATGGCTGTGTAGGAGAAGGATCCGGGTACTGAAATGGCCAGTCTGCAGTCCAGATCTTTCACCTATAGAGAACATTTGGCGCATCATAAAGAGGAAGGTGCAACAAAGAAGGCCCAAGACGATTGAACAGTTAGAGGCCTGTATTAGACAAGAATGGGAGAGCATTCCTATTTCTAAACTTGAGAAACTGGTCTCCTCGGTCCCCAGACGTCTGTTGAGTGTTGTAAGAAGAAGGGGAGATGCCACACAGTGGTGAAAATGGCCTTGTCCCAACTTTTTGGGGATTTGTTGACACCATGAAATTCTGATTCAACATATTTTTCCCTTAAAATGGTACATTTTTTCAGTTTAAACTTTTGTTCCGTGATTTATGTTCTATTCTGAATAAAATATTAGAAGTTGGCACCTCCACATCATTGCATTCAGTTTTTATTCACGATTTGGATAGTGTACCAACTTTTTTGGAATCCGGTTTGTATTACTAAGTGTAAAGCCTCTTGCACAAAAATGTTCTTTTTCCCGTTTACGTTCCATTTTTTTGCGCTCCGTATACGGAACCGTTCATTTAAATAGATTCACAAAAAAACAGAAGGTACTCCGTATGCCTTCCGTTTCCGTATTTCCGTTTTTCCGTTCCATTCAAAGATAGAACAATACTATCCTTGTCCATTATGCGGACACGGATAGTACTGTTCTATCAGGGGCCAGCAATTCAATTCCGCAAAAAACGGAATGCACGCGGACGTCATCCGTATTTTCTGCCGACCGCAAAATATGGAAAAAGCCATACAGTCGTGTGCAAGAGGCCTAAAAGTCTCTGTATTGTCCTATAACAAAATGAAACTTCTTTGGGTTAGATTGCATCATAGTAAAATCTATTAGTAATACTTTAAGGTGCCAGACGAGCTTCTATAAAAACAGTAAAATAAATAAGGAAAGTATAGGTGTGGTCTTTTTTTTAACTTAAGAGCTATTAAGTGGTAAATGGATTGTTCTCTATTTTTATAAAGGTCAGGTTTTCTTTGCAAATCTTTTATTGAAGAATTACGTAATCAAATTTTACATGCTGAAAATGAATTTTTCCAAGGAAGAAATGTTCTATTATCAACGACTTTGAAAACAGTCCAATAACTTGAAATTAATTTCTTCAGATGTAAATGAAAATATGATAACAAAGCTAATGAGATTTATAAGACTGAAGATGAACTTGAAGAAAATAAAAAAACATATCTTAAGTCCCATTCACATATATTAAGTCTGTTCTTTTGCAGTGAAAAAACAACCAGTAAAAAGGCAAGCATGTTTTTACATCACATGTGTTTTTTATTTTATTTTATTTTTTATTTTATTTGCTTTTTTTTCTTAACACATGGAAAAATTAAAAACATGCTGTTGTTACAACACGGTATAAACAATGTTATGGATACAAAAAACAACAACCAACCGCAAAAATGTTACTGGCAAAAAATGCATGAATGCCCTATGTTTCAATATTTCCATAGACTCAATTAGAATCTGGAATGGACATTAAAAATGGCATTAATAAGTTATGTGTGAATCCAGAATTTTTATTTTTTTTTAGGCAACTTTCACATCTGCTGCACTGCGATCCAGCAGCTAGTTCCGGCAGAGAATGCCTGGAATCGGCAGCATGCAGTGTTTTCTGTCTGGCCAATTCTCGGCATATTTCTTGGATTTCTGCCAGATCTCCACCAGACCCCATTATAGTTAATGGGGTTGGCGAGCATTCTAGTTGTATCCGGCAGTGCTGAATCCAGAGAATTCAGTGATGAAGAGAACAGCCTGCAGGAATCCATGCCGCAGATGTGAAACTAGCCTAGAAATTTACCTCCAATTAAAACACTCTTCACCCTGGCCATCCCCTTCCACTTTACCTTTACATGTACTTACCTGTAGCCCATCATTTGTCTGCTATGGTTTCCGTTCTTTCTCCTTCATTTCTTCATCCTGTAGCACTCTATTTCTTCATTAATCTCCAAGTGGTTTCTTTCTCCAGTACTGTGGATATGGTTGTTTTCCTGTTTTCATTGTTAGGGGAGTAGTTTCCCCTCACTCTCTTCTCCCTGCACACTCCCCAGTTCTCAAAGAGTGCAGTCTCTCTCCCTAGTGAGCGACTGTGCATACCTCTCAACTTTTGAAAATCACAAAGAAGAAAAATAGCAGCGGCGCAGACAGTGAGCCTCAGCAGATTTTATTACTACTAAGGGTACTTTCACACTAGCGGCAGGGGACTGTTTCGGCGGGTGAACAACCTGTCGGATCCGTACTGACACTAGTTCACGTGTGCCCCCGGACTGCTGCTCCGTCCCCATTGACTATAATGGGGGCGGGGGCGGAGTTCCGGCGGCAACATGGCAGTGCACGCTGAGAGGCAGCCGGACTAAAAGTTCTGCATGCAGTACTTTTAGTATGGCTGCGTCTCGGCGTGTGCTGTCGTGCTGCCACCGGAACTCCGCCCCCGCCCCCATTATAGTCAATGGGGACGGAGCGGCAGTCCAGGGGCACATGTAAACTAGCAGCAGGATGGATCCAACAGGCTGTTCACCGACCGGAACAGCCTGCAGTAGTCCCCTGCCACTAGTGTGAAACTAGCCTAAGCCATGCTTCTAACTCTGACTAATGCAATTGCATATTTATTCATGCTCAATATACATGCTTAGTCCCTTTAGTTACCCCACACAGAAGTTATATCTACATTGTGCCCTCTTCACAGTGGTAATGCTCACATTTGGCCCCCTCACAGTAGTTATGCCCATATTCTTCCCCCTTCGGAGTAGTTTCCACATTGTGCCTTATCACAGTAGTAATGTCCACATTGTGTCACCTCACAGTCATTATGTCCCAATTGTGCCCCCTCACAGTAGGAATTCCCACATTGTGCCTCTAACAGTATTAATGCTGCCATTGTGCCTATGTCACAGTAGTAATGCCCACATTGTGCTCCCTCACAAAAGTAATACATAGATTGTGCCCCCACACAGTTGGAATGGGGGCAAGGAGTTGGGAGGGCAGCCAAGGAGCCTACCATGACATATTACAGTCTGATACATTTAGCGGGGAAGGTGAGGACTATGATGACTGTGTGTTGCACAAGACATGGGGAAAAAAAACACAATGCAACAGCACTCTAAACACAAATAAAGTACAATAATGCCATAGTTACAAAAAATATTCTGGTGCTAATGCTATGCTTATTTTGCAAATTTGAGGTTCTTGGCAAATACATTTTGTGCAAAATTATTTTGTATTATTATTATTATAAAATACTGACTGACCCCCTTTTTTGCAGTTGCACAAGACATGGGAGCCAGATCCTGGTGCTGAGGAGTTGACAACAAAGAAGGTTGGTGGTCATGGTAGCAATAAGTAGCAGAGGCAACATACGGTCAAAACCTTCCAAAAAACTGGCAGGGCCAGATCTGCTTTTGTTATGGTGAGCTCTGGAACTGGGGATGCCGCTGATACTGTGGATAAACATCCAGCGTTTCACTCCTACCTGCCTCTCAGCTGCGCACATGATGAGGCAGTACACAGTATCTCCTCCCACTTCCTTTTCCATGCAGTGGCCAGTTTGGGATGACCCCAATGCTAGGCTGGGAGCCCTGGACACCTTTGAGGTGTCATCACATGTTGCTGCTCTCCAGAAGTGATGGAAAGGCATTATGCACCCCAAAGGGAAAATAAGTCCAGAGAGTCAGGGTCTGCAGTTAATCAGTGTGCTTCTTTACTGGAAGAATTCAAGTGCAAAACAATATAGGTGAGGCATAGGACTGGCTTCTCCAGTCTCCTCCCTGACAGAAGAAGGGTTTGATGCTGAGGAAAACCAAAACTGACCAAATAACTCAAGTATGAACTCCTTACAGGTCGATGTTAACGCCAAGAAGAAGCACACTCCTTTTACACAGTAGTCAGCTGATTCCACATAGATGTCTACAGAACCTGTTCTATTAAACGCTTATACAAGTAGAGCCCCCTGACAGAATAGAGAGGGTGTCAGCAGTAAGTTTGTGTTGATGTCACTGATAATTTTGCCCTTTCAATAATAGAACAATAAGCCCCAAAAAACGGATCCTGACTGTTGAGCATCCACCTTCACTCAGTTATCATTAGCTAATGCCAAAAAAAAACAGGAGTGGATCCAAAACAGAGATGACACGTGAATAGAATATTTGAATGTCTTCTGTGTTTTGTACCCACTCCTGCTTTTGGCTACCAAGTCACAAGCCAATTCTGATGGGACCATACAGGCCTTACAGCTGCTACACAGACAGGATCCGTTGTGCGTCTTATTTTTCCTTCCATTTGACAGATCAGAAGAAGGGTCAAATAAATGATGATGTCAGCCAGGCCAAAGGAAAAAATTGTGGCCCAGTCATGAAGGGAGGAGGGTGGAAACAGCATGAGAAGTCCAGAGAGTGGCCCTATGACATAGTGGTGAGGTGGAAGCAGCATGAGGAGGTCACAGAGTGGCACAATGACAGTGTGGAGGTGGCAGCAGCAGCATCAGGAGGCCACAGAGTGGCAAGGTGACAGTGTGGAGGTGGCAGCAGCATCAGAAGACCACAGAGTGGCAAGGTGACATAGTGTGGAGGTGGCAGCAGCATAAGGAAACCACAGAGTGGCAAGGAGACATAGTGTAGAGGTGGCGGCAGCTTCAGAAGACCACAGAGTGGCAAGGTGACATAGTGTGGAGGTGGCAGCAGCATTAGGAGACCACAGAGTGACCCGGTGACAGAGTGGGGAGGTGAGTGGTAATACCAGTACCAGCTGAAGATGGTGGGTGAAAGAAGGAGCACTTGTCATCAGATGTGTGGCATCAGGCGGGTGGCAGCATCAAAATAGTAGCTGAGGCGAGTAGCCAGAAGAAACCGGTCTCTTTTGTCAAAGTGTTGGTGTGGCACCATGAATGATCTAATCTGATGCATCAGGCATTGGTGGGTGGAAATCCTGGCTGATCCACACCTGATTCATCTTGACAAAGGTCAGTCTATCAACATTTTGGGTGGACAGGTGAGTTCATCTTGGGGTAACTATGGCCCCCGCCGCTCTAAACACCCGCTCTGATGGCACACTACTGGCCGGGTAGCACAGATTTTTCAGGGCCAACTCGGCCACAAATCCAGTTTGGCTGCCCAGTAGTCCAGCAGATCTTCAATGACGGCTGGCAGGGTGCACTCCAAATATGCCACCACCTGTTGGTTCAGGTTCTGGTCCAGGTCTAGATGCTGCTACTGGTGAGTAGTTTCTTCACTAGGCAGGTGAAAAAAGCTGCTTATCAGCGACTCTAGACTCAGGCTGCTGCTGATGGAGCTGGTACTGCTCCTGCCACCCAACCCCTCCCCAGCAGCCATGGCAGTGGAACGTGAGCACAGAGGGCCCTCCCAGTAAGACCTGTGAGAGGATGGACGATGGCACAGATAGGAAGCAGCCAACTGACTACATAGGATGGCTCTATAGTAGTTCAGTTTGTCCTCCCTCTCAGCGGGTGTAAAAAAAAAAAGGTCCCCATTTTACACCGGTAGCGAGGGTCCAACAAGGTGGAGAGCCAGAAGTCATCCCTCTGCCGAATGGTGACAATTCAGCTGTCCCTACGCAAGCTAGTGAGCATGCATCGGGCCATTTGTCCAAGTGACTCGGAGGGACTCCCTTCATCCATCTCCACTGCATACTGCCATGGTGTGTCTGGGTCCTCTGCCTCATCTTCCTAATCGCCCTGTAGCTCCTCTGGCTGCTACTGCTCCTCCTCTCCTGTCACCTGTATGTAAAAACCACCCATTTTGCTACACATTGCTTGTGCTCCAATGTCCTCCTCCTCCAGTTCAGCCACCCCAGGATTTGATTTCTTGATGAAGGACCCGGAGCTGTTTCTCCCCTGTGTGACTTCATTCACTCAGGCAAACGAGGTGTAGAACAGTGTGACACTGCCGTGCCCTGCACATGTGGTATGATGGAGGAGCACTGTGAATTGTCCCTGCAGTGGAGGCTAAGCACACGATGGAGGATGAGGAGGTAGAGGCGGACATTGTTGCAGAACCAACAGCGTGAGAATGTGGAGGCAGAAGCGGTGTCACCTGGCCAAGTTGCTGGTGTGGCTGGGCAGGAACCACATTTACCCAGTGGGCCGTAAAGTACATATATTGTCCTTGACCATAGTTATAGCTACCGACCAATTTTCCCAAAAAAGGCTGTATCACAAACAAATTTCACCACTGAATAGCTAATCGACGTAATTTGGTTCATACAAAAGGAAGTCAACAATCACCCATAAATTTTCCCGTATTCTTTTTCCTATTAATACACCCCAAAAAAGAAATATAACAATTACAATTCACCACAGAATGGCTAATAGGATGTACATATCTATCCTGTAAATGGCTGTAGTAAAATGGAACTTCACCGCTCAGTGGCAAATATTTATATTTTTTTGCCACTAATACACACCAAAAAGGGCTTTAGGACATAAAGTGGATATAAAAAGTCTACACACCCCTGTTAAAATGCGACAAAGATAAATCATTTCAGAACTTTTATCTTGTACTTGTTTCTGAATTTGTTCTCTATATTTATCTGTGTCTAACACCACTGTTGCTCCACCCTTATCTGCTCTTTTAAAGGGAGTCTGTCACCACATTTGAGCCTATTAGACAGATCCAATAGCGTTAATAGTGCCACCCAGAAGTTTAAAACGGTACCTTTGTTGCATATACCGGAGTCTTGTTTGAGCCAAAAATGAACTTTGTAGGTTCTGTAAATGCGCCGTCTCAAGTGCCCAGGGCGGCGTCTCAATCTTCCGAGCCCAAGACCGGACCTCCCCAACGGCTCATAACCCCGCCCTCCTTGTGCCTCTGCCCGCCCGTTTACACTCCTCCTCTCTCCTTTTCCACTGCGCCGCAGGAGAGAGGAGGAGTGTAAACGGGCGGGCAGAGGCACAAGGAGGGCGGGGTTATGAGCCGTTGGGGAGGTCCGGTCTTGGGCTCGGAAGATTGAGACGCCGCCCTGGGCACTTGAGACGGCGCATTTACAGAACCTACAAAGTTCATTTTTGGCTCAAACAAGACTCCGGTATATGCAACAAAGGTACCGTTTTAAACTTCTGGGTGGCACTATTAACGCTATTGGATCTGTCTAATAGGCTCAAATGTGGTGACAGACTCCCTTTAATGGTGAGCTCTTTTCTACCTTTAAACTTAATATGGGCTTCCTTTTCTCCCATTGTTAAATTAACGTCTTGCATGGGCTTTGGTATTCTCCTCAACTTTTCTATCTCTGTTTTAACAAGAGAAATGTATGTATCAACAGCTTTGACTAGTAGGAGGGTGGAAATCACATTTTATAAATAAACCCATATCTCTAAGAGTAAGTCTATCTTCCCGTATTTCTCTGATCTCGTCTAATTTAAGTTGTTGTTGTTCACTAAAATATATTTTTAGTTTTAAACGTCTAAAAAAGCTATACAAATCCACTTCCTCCTGGAACCAGTCCACTTCTGCCTTTGGGAAGAAATTTAGTCCCTTACTTAAAATAAACATCTCCTCATTTGTTAGTTCATGTGACAATATATTTACCACCAATGATGTGTCCATATTCTGTCCCTGTAAACTGCAAATTTTTTCTCTGGACGTGATGTCACTGATCTATTCCTTGTTGGTGGTTTCTTCGACCGTGTAACTCTCGTACTGTCTCCCGATGTATTCCCAGTGCCGGCATTGATGTTCCCGTCTGGGTTTATTTATAAAAAGTGATTTCCAGCCTCCTACTAGTCATAAAGCTGTTGATACATACATTTCTCTTGTTAAAACAGAGATAGAAAAGTTGAGGAGAATACCAAAGCCCCTGCAAGAAGTTAATTTAACAAAGGGAGAAAAGGAAGCACTGATTAAGTTTAAAGGTAGAAAAGAGCTCACCATTAAAAGAGCAGATAAGGGTGGAGCAACAGTGGTGTTAGACACAGATAAATGTAGAGAAGAAATCCAGAAACAAGTACAAGATAGAGAGGTCTACAAACCCTTGAGTAAAGATCCTAAATGGGATATAATATGTAAAATCAGATTATTGACAGACAATGCATTTGCCAATGATTTGATCGAAGAAAAGTAGCATACCTACTTGATACCAGTAAATCCAGTCACTCCAATACTACACTCACCTAAAGAATTATTAGGAACACCTGTTCTATTTCTCATTAATGCAATTATCTAGTCAACCAATCACATGGCAGTTGCTTCAATGCATTTAGGCGTGTGGTCCTGGTCAAGACAATCTCCTGAACTCCAAACTGAATGTCAGAATGGGAAAGAAAGGTGATTTAAGCAATTTTAAGCGTGGCATGGTTGTTGGTGCCAGAAGGGCCGGTCTGAGTATTTCACAATCTGCTCAGTTACTGGGATTTTCACGCACAACCATTTCTAGGGTTTACAAAGAATGGTGTGAAAAGGGAAAAACATCCAGTATGCGGCAGTCCTGTGGGCGAAAATGCCCTGTGGATGCTAGAGGTCAGAGGAGAATGGGCCGACTAATTCAAGCTGATAGAAGAGCAATGTTGACTGAAATAACCACTCATTAGAACCGAGGTATGCAGCAAAGCATTTGTAAAGCCACAACACGCACAACCTTGAGGCGGATGGGCTACAACAGCAGAAGACCCCACCGGGTACCACTCATCTCCACTACAAATAGGAAAAAGAGGCTACAATTTGCATGAGCTCACCAAAATTGGACTGTTGAAGACTGGACAAATGTTGCCTGGTCTGATGAGTCTCGATTTCTGTTGAGACATTCAAATGGTAGAGTCCGAATTTGGCGTAAACAGAATGAGAACATGTATCCATCCTCTGATGGCTACTTCCAGCAGGATAATGCACCATGTCACAAAGCTCGAATCATTTCAAATTGGTTTCTTGAACATGACAATGAGTTCACTGTACTAAAATGGCCCCCACAGTCACCAGATCTCAACCCAATAGAGTATCTTTGGGATGTGGTGGAACGGGAGCTTCGTGCCCTGGATGTGCATCCCTCAAATCTCCATCAACTGCAAGATGCTATCCTATCAATATGGGCCAACATTTCTAAAGAATGCTTTCAGCACCTTGTTGAATCATTGCCACGTAGAATTAAGGCAGTTCTGAAGGTAAAAGGGGGTCCAACACCGTATTAGTATGGTGTTCCTAATAATTCTTTAGGTGAGTGTATATATATTTATATATATATATATATATTGTTCAATATTTGACCCAATAACTAACAAGACTTCAAAAATAAGATTTACAGCAAGAAAACATTGTTCTTAAAGAGCTTCTGTCATGATAATCATCCCTATTAAACCTGGCATACAGCCTGGTGGGGCTCATCATGCTGATTAAAATGATTTATTTTGTCTGTATGTTAAACAGCTGCAGAGATATTAGTTTTATTAGTTAGTTTATATTAGTTTTATTCATATGCAAATTACCATATTGGAACACCAGGGCAGAATCACATGGACTCATTTTTATCCTTTTATCCCATACAATATGAAATATATATTCTATTTGTGGGGTGAGAAGTCTATTCCTTAGGATCGTGCACCCTATTTTTCACTTATTTATAGCCAGTGCCGCCATTTTTCCTTTGTGTATATATATATATATATATAATTAGTCCAGAAAATGAACGGCACTCCAGTAAATTATGAACAAATGACTCCTTTAATCACCCGTGCGGTACAACGTTTCGGCTCAATACTAGAGCATTTTTCAAGCAGAGAACTCATGCAAATAGTGACGTAGATATAGGTAAAAAAATCAACATACAAATCATGTGATCCAATCCAGCCGGTTTGTTTGCACCAATAGAAACACAATGCAGTAGAAAAAAGTGCATACAATGTATACAAAGTGCAATATGTAATAAGGACATGGTCATATATATCAATCGTGATACATGTTATATTAATCTTGTGACAAAAGAAATATTAATCATATACAGAACTGAGCAAAAGAAAAGATAGAAAAGATATTTTCTTAGATATATATATATATATATATATATATATATACACACACACACAAACAATATTCTTTTATTAAAGGTGTTGTCTCACTTCAGCAAATAGCACAAATAGGATTTATTATGTAGAAGTTAATACAAGCCATTTACTAATGTATTGTTATTATCCATATTACTTCCTTTGCTGGCTGGATTCATTTTTCCATCACATAATACAATGATTGTTTCCATGCTTATGACCACCCTGCAATCTAGCAGTGGTGGTCGTGCTTGCACACTATAGGAAAAAGCACTAGCCTATGTGCACACCCGCGGTCCTGGTCACCAGAGAGGCCAGCGCTCTTTCTTATTGTGTGCAAGCACGACCACCACTGATGGATTGCAGGGTGGTCGTAACCATGGAAACAAACAGTGTATAATGTGATGGAAAAATTAATCCAGCCAGCAAAGGAAGCAATTTGGATAATTATAATACATTAGTAAGTCGTTTGTATTAACTTCCTCTATATAATAAATGTTATTTGCTGAAGTAAAGAAATTTTCATAAGGACTCTCTTGCACTCTTATCACATACCACACATTCTTCCAGTGAGATAAGTACATAATAAATTAGCTTCTTGTGCCTGAAAGAAGAGAAACAAGTTATTTATTTACTATCACTTAGATTAATCAATTACTTAACCCTTCTTACACAACATATTCTGCTCTTATATCGGCATACATTTTTCCTTAGTAACAATCAATCTTTAAATTTATATATATACATATATATATATATATATAGATCCATAGAAAAGGTCAGGCAGCACTCCTTCACAGTTATGCGGTGCCCGCGGTGGTCCCTCGATACAGGACAGATAAACAAATAAAGGAAGTCCGCAGCACTCCTTGAAGTAAAAAAATTTGCAGTTTATTCACACATGTCAGAAAATTGACAACGTTTCAGTTCTCTCACAGAACCTTTCTCAAGTCAGGTGAACATAAAGTGCATACGTGCATGTTTAAATACATTTTCACATTGTGACCAATTAATTCATTAACTAATACAACAACAGTGCACTCCCCTCATAGGATGAGCTACATTCCACATAATTGGTTCCACATGTTACCATAGGTGCCAATAAATCTATGTATGTTTACTGATACAGTCAATAGTGAATATTCATTATCATGACAAGTGTATAAAAGTGCATATAATAAAGTGCAAAGTGCGCTAAAACAGCTTAACTAAACTATTCTGATACCTTGCTGAGGGTTTTCTACACGGAGATATATCAGGAGAAGACGTCTTAACTTGTATGGAAGCACGCTGATCTTCCGCGTCTCTTCCTCCTCAATGCGCATGTGTCAATCCTTCCCCTTTTGTGACGCAGTACATATCCATCATGCGTCACCAATAGGCGGAGACCTAGCGTAGTGACGCGCGATCGTCCGTGTCAGCACCCAACACGCACGTCATTCATGCGCCAGCGTGCTACACCAAACGTCCGCGCCACATCACCAGTCTACTCAGCCATTTTACATTTGGGCACTCATTAGGGCAATATCTTGCATCTCTATGGATCTCTATGGATCTTTTCTATGGATCTATTGGCGATTGAAGGCTCTGCACCCGACTTTACCAACATTCAAGGTATTTTACCTCAACAAGGGGACATTGATACACATGTCTTTTCATACAGTAATGTGGATATACAGAGGATTATGGGAAATGTGGAGGGGGATGCCGCCTTCCTCAACATACCCTCGGCTATCAATTTCAAGAGGGATTATGAAAGCATTACCAAAAAGTTGCTATCCATTGAGCTACATTCGCTCACATTAGCGCAATATTATAAAAATAAGCGCATACCAAGGGGGATGAGATCCCGTTTAAAGCCCAACATGTTTTCACAAGATGGCGAATTCAGAGCACGCTTTGAAGCCATTGCAAACAAATATGCTATGGATATTATGTTACTTAATATAGAATTTTCACAGAAGGAAACGGTGGCACTGAAGAGTAAATTGCTGGACACTGAACAACAGCTTAAATCGACCTTGTCCACTAATGAAGTTGACGCTTTTTTGACAAAACAACAAACCTTCTTAGATAAGATGCGGAAAGACCTAGTAAAGATTAAAAGATCAAAGTGGCACAGAGACCAGAATGATTATGGATCTGGTCATATCTACACCTGGGAACAACCCTGGCATATGGCCCGGGGCCCGATGCCAAAGAAGACAACAAAAGGGAATAAAGAAGCAAACAAATGGGTGAGAAATAAGGATACCAATGATGAAGCCAACTCTAGTCAGCCTGGAACTTTTTTAGGAATACGTGTTGCTACGGGAGACGCCCCACAAGAAGGGGAGGTCTCAGACACAGAAGAACTGGGAAAAACCAGAGCACAAAGATTAATGAGGACCAACAACTCCAGGCAGATGAATGTAACAAAGTAAAAATAGAGTCAAATGTAGTGGTAAACATTTCATCTTATTCACTATCTGAGCATGAATTGAAAGTATTAAACAAAGGACTGTCCTTTTGTCCACAGGCGAAGCTTGATTGGTTCCAGTTGGAACTGGACTTGAACCGCCTCTTCAGGAATCTTAAACTGAGGGTGTGGTTCGACGCTGGTTCCTCTGGTGCCACTAACATTAATGAGGTCAACGCTCCTGATGGGAGGCTGACTTTGAAACAATTTGGTTTGCATTTAAAAGTGATTTTTTTCCTGTTGTAAGTTCACATGCTCTAGAGTGTTTTTCAGAGGCAGTTAAACGGGATGTAGCCCTGTTAAGAGAAAGAACCAAAACTGATGCATTTGTAAAACCAAATATCACGGTACAGGAAATGTCCGCTTTAGAGAGTTTGTCCAGGAACCCCGATCTCACCATCAAGCCTGCGGACAAGGGTGGTGGGATCGTGGTTATGGACACTTCTCGATATATAAAAGAGATACAAAGGCAATTGGGAGAACCTGGAGTCTATGAACCATTAGTCAGGGACCCCAGATTCGACATAGCTAGGAAAATAGATGCAGTATTGAATATAGCGGTACAGGATGGTATCATTGATAAGCAGTTTAAGGAATTCTTGGTGGTGAGGTCTCCGGCTACTCCCACTATATATGTATTACCTAAAATACACAAAAGGCTGATTGACCCTCCTGGACGGCCAATAATTTTAGGCAGGAATTAGATTTTTTCGAATATCAATGTCTTTCTGGATAAAATTTTGAGGGAGTACGCTATGAGTGCTATATCATATGTTAGGGACTCCGGAGATTTCATCACCAAGATTGAAGGGATGAGGGTCCCTAAGGGGGCGATCCTGGCATCTTTTGACATTGTGTCATTGTATACCTCTATTAACCATGTAAAGGGCTTGTCGGCTGTAGCAGAGATGCTGCAACAATCAGATTACTCTGCTCCAGTACGTCAGTTTGTATTAACGTTGATGGAGCTGTCCTTGAGGAACAATTATTTTGTGTTCCAGGGACAGTTCTACCTGCAGGCGATGGGCGCGGCAATGGGTTCCAATGCCGCACCCACTTATGCAAATATATTTGTGTGGTCATTTGAGAAGCGTCTTGTCTATGTATCTCCCCACTTCAACCAGGTTTTGGCGTGGTGGAGGTACATAGACGATATTTTCCTCATTTGGGCTGGCACCATGGAGCAGCTGATGGACTTTCACATATTTTTGAACTCTCTTGATGGAGAGATCCAATTTACGTTAACGGCATCGGTTGACCGGGTGCAGTATTTGGACACTCAAGTGTATATTGAGGAGGACCAGATACATATGGATTTGAACATCAAACCTACTGATAAGAACACATTGTTGCATTTTACAAGTGGACACCCAAGAAGGATGGTAGACTCGTTACCGTTCAGTCAAATGCTCAGAGTAAGGAGAATAGTTGATAAGGATGAGAATATAAAAGTGGCATTGAGCAACATGGAACAATCCTTCATAAATAGGGGTTACCCTAGAAGGTTAGTGAAAAAATATGCTGATAAAGCAAGAGAAATTCCTAGAGAGGAGTTGTTGACCTCAAAAGTTAGACAGGCTAGTGATAGATTACCTTTTGTGTCATCATATAGTGAGTTGAGCCCAAACATTGAAAGGACAGTGAGGCGACATTGGGGGCTGCTTAGCAGTGGCCACCCCAATATTGTAGCTTTCAAAAATCCGCCCATGATGGCTTATAAAAGAGCAGGAAATATCAGGGATAAGGTTGTGCATTCTAGACTGCCTGAAAAGGGTCAACTTAGACAAACGTTTCTTAAGACAAGGCGCACGGGCTCTTTCCCGTGTCTGGGATGTGTGAACTGTAAACTGATGGACAAAGGATCGGTGTTCGCACATCCAGACACGGGCGAGATCTTTAACATAAGGCATTCTCACTTGTGACTCGTCATGGGTGATATATGTATTGTGGTGCCCTTGCAAAAACTCTATGTGGGTGAAATCACATGTGACATGAAAACCAGGTTAAATAACCATAGACAATCGATTAGGAATAAAAGAAGGGATTTGCCTGTGTCAAAACATTTTGTGGAAAGAAATCATAAAGAAAATGACCTGAGATTCATGATCTTAGATCATGTTAAACCATTAGACAGAGGTGGGGATCGACTGAATATTTTGAAAAAAACTGAGCTTAGATGGATTTTTCGGTTGGATACTCTAAAACCTAAAGGGTTAAATGTCGAATTTAGGGTGACAGGAGGAATGGTCAGCTAACATCCGTCCGTGAGGACTGTAGTCCGATGTATTTTCGTATTCTGTATGAGGTGGACCCAATGAAAGCTACAGGGATGTGTCCACGTTAAAATGTGATGTGTTTACATATATGTATTATCTGAATCGTAACCTAGATTTTTACCTGAGCTGGTTGATGGAGTTTTGTAACGGGGATTATAGGGAGAAATAGAGATGCAAGATATTGCCCTAATGAGTGCCCGAATGTAAAATGGCTGAGTAGACTGGTGATGTGGCGCGGACGTTTGGTGTAGCACGCTGGCGCATGAATGACGTGCGTGTTGGGTGCTGACACGGACGATCGCGCGTCACTACGCTGGGTCTCCACCTATTGGTGACGCATGATGGATATGTACTGCGTCACAAAAGGGGAAGGATTGACACATGCGCATTGAGGAGGAAGAGACGCGGAAGATCAGCGTGCTTCCATACAAGTTAAGACGTCTTCTCCTGATATATCTCCGTGTAGAAAACCCTCAGCAAGGTATCAGAATAGTTTAGTTAAGCTGTTTTAGCGCACTTTGCACTTTATTATATGCACTTTTATACACTTGTCATGATAATGAATATTCACTATTGAATGTATCAGTAAACATACATAGATTTATTGGCACCTATGGTAACATGTGGAACCAATTATGTGGAATGTAGCTCATCCTATGAGGGGAGTGCACTGTTGTGGTATTAGTTAATGAATTAATTGGTCACAATGTGAAAATGTATTTAAACATGCACGTATGCACTTTATGTTCACCTGACTTGAGAAAGGTTCTGTGAGAGAACTGAAACGTTGTCAATTTTCTGACATGTGTGAATAAACTGCAATTTTTTTTACTTCAAGGAGTGCTGCAGACTTTCTTTATTTTTATATATATATATATATATATATATATATAGCTTAACCTGCCCACTTCAATCTTTCTAATGCAGTGTGCTATCTTCTGCTAGGAATGGCGGCTGGGAAAAGGGGAGGGCACTTACCTATATGAACAAAGAACAGTAAAATCCTGCTTAAAGGGACCCACATTTAAGGGGATTTATATACATTTTTCTTAACCCTTCAATTATATTAATACAATGTCTGCTCTAATTTATCTCAATGCCTCTCAGACCTCTGTCTGTGCATTTATACTTCAAAGTATGATTAGCACAGAGTAAACCAAACTAAGGGAAGATTTTCCATAGTTTCTCAAACATTTATATTTTTCCTCACATGTCTTTAGTGCAAGTCATAATTCTACTGCACTAGGGCACTAAAACATAACTGATTCCTTTCTGAACATTAATACACAGATGCTTTTTCATGATTTCTATCTAAACATCTCGGCACTCTTTCTTATCAGCTGTTGGATATCTGTAATATGTAGACTTTCACCACCCGAATTCCTGCAGACTACCCTACTGCTTCAATGATCTCTACAGATATATCTCTGCTGTTCTATAACTCCTCTCACAGCTACTGTATAGCCACTTGTAGAGATCTAATGTGACAGCCTAAACAGTCCTCCAATGTCTATAGCTGTCCGGGTTTCCCATCCTGAGTGACTGGGATCAAACCAAACACACTCTTTGTATCACCTTATAAACAATAAGCGTATTCTTACTTGATTCCCACTTCTGACACCAAATATATTACTGTGAATTCATTGATTCAGCAACAAATAGACTTAACTTGACTTAAGTGCATAAAAAGTTTATTAAACTCCTTAATATATATATATATATATATATATATATATATAAGAAATGTAGCAATAATAGTAGTAGTAATAAATAAATAAAAAACTCTTTATTCACCTCTTTATTCAATGGTGACGTTTCGGCTCTGCACTAGAGCCTTTCTCAAGCAAAATAACAGGACATAGTGAACACTATATATACACCCACAAATGATTACATCATATCATGTGACCAATACATAATTAGTGAGTTAACTCTTTGGTATCAAAATACAGAGTTTAAAAAACATATCTTAATCATAAAATTACATGATGATAGTGATAAAATGTTGTTACAACTGTTGAAACATGATTAGTGACCTATACATGTGACAAATACTAATACATTTCATTCACTTATATAACCTATGAGCATCATATATCTACAGGGTGGGCCATTTATATGGATACACCTTAATAAAATGGGAATGGTTGGTGATATTAACTTCCTGTTTGTGGCACATTAGTATATATGAGGGGGGAAACTTTTCAAGATGGGTGGTGACCATGGTGGCCATTTTGAAGTCAGCCATTTTGAATCCAACTTTTATTTTTTCATTAGGAAGAGGGTCATGTGACACATCAAACTCATTGGGAATTTCACACAAA
Organism: Bufo bufo; assembly: GCF_905171765.1. Taxonomy (NCBI): domain Eukaryota; kingdom Metazoa; phylum Chordata; class Amphibia; order Anura; family Bufonidae; genus Bufo; species Bufo bufo. The sequence goes on from NC_053389.1 coordinate 343,139,224, forward strand.
AAACAATGGTGTGCTTGGTTTTAACGTAACTTTATTCTTTTATTAGTTATTTACAAGTTTCTCTTTGTTTACAGCCATTGACATGTCGCTGAGGTTAACACGTGAGGAGCGGATAGAAATTGTGTTGATGTCTGGTGAACACAGTAACCAGGTCATTACAGCAGATTTCAATGCAAGACACCCTACGAGACCACCCATCTCCCATGCTACAGTTAGCAAACTGCTTGCTAAGTTTCGTGAAACTGGTTCAGTGTTGGATTTGCCAAAATGTGGACACATGAAATCTGTCTCTAATGAAACATCAGTGGCTGTCCTAGCTTTATTCAGCAAGAGCCCACAGCGTAGCACTTGCCGCATGTCACTGGAGAGTGGCATTAGTCTAACATCCCTTCGGCGGATATTAGCTACTCACAAATGGCACCCTTACAAACTCCAGCTACTGCAGCATCTCAACGAGGATGACCCAGATCGGCGCACTGAATTTGCAGAATGGGCAAAACAAAAATTGGAACAGGACCCTCAGTTTACGCAGAAGATTTTGTTCAGTGATGAGGCAAATTTTTATGTGAATGGTGAAGTTAACAAACAAAACCACCGCTATTGGTCTGACACTAACCCACATTGGATAGATCCCTCCAAGACTGTTGGAACAAAAAAATTTATGGTATGGTGTGGTATATGGGGTACAAAGATAGTGGGGCCATTCTTCATCAATGGAAACCTCAAGGCCACTGGATATGCGAAATTGCTACATGATGATGTGTTTCCCTCTTTATGCACTGAAGCTGGCACGTTCCCTGAGTTTTTCCAGCAAGATGGTGCACCACCACATTATGGGTGTCAGGTCCGAGCATTCCTAGATGAACAGTTTCCTGGAAAGTGGATTGGTCGTCGTGGGCCAGTTGAATGGCCCCCAAGGTCTCCCGATCTGACCCCCTTAGACTTTTATCTTTGGGGTCATCTGAAGGCAATTGTCTATGCTGTGAAGATACGAGATGTGCAGCACCTGAAACTACGGATACTGGAAGCCTGTGCTAGCATTTCTCCTGCGGTGTTGCTATCAGTGTGTGAAGAGTGGGAGAAGAGGGTTGCATTGACAATCCAACACATTTTATAAGTGGTCAGAAACTTGTAAATAACTCATGAAAGAATAAAGTTACGTTAAAACCAAGCACACCATTGTTTTTCTTGTGAAATTCCCAATAAGTTTGATGTGTCACATGACCCTCTTCCTATTGAAAAAACAAAAGTTGGATTCAAAATGGCCAACTTCAAAATGGCCGCCATGGTCACCACCCATCTTGAAAAGTTTCCCCCCTCACATATACTAATGTGCCACAAACAGGAAGTTAATATCACCAACCATTCCCATTTTATTAAGGTGTATCCATATAAATGGCCCACCCTGTATATTATGTAATGTTGACACATGATGGTTTTTTATGATATTTTGATATGTTTTTTAATTGATTGGATTATTTAAGACAATTATTGATTGATTATGTGAAGCTGTATAAATATGCACATTGCACTGCCATATGTTGTCACTGCTTGAGAAAGATCCCAGAAAGCGGATCGAAACATTGCGTGTCTGGTGAATAAAGTCTTCTACTTATTTTTACGCTTTGGATGTGCCGTGGAATTTCTTTAACCTATATATATATATATATATATATATATATATGTGTATATATATATATATATATATATATATATAAAATCTATAAACCCATGCAAATTAAGTGCTGGATGTATCTAATGTAATGATTGATGGGGCCTTTTACTGGAATACAGAATGATGATTGCAGTTTATGTATATATACACACACACTGTAGGGGAGTATCTGAAGTGGTAGTGGACGAAAGATACGTGCCACCGGGGGTCCTGGCCCCGGTGGAGTAAGAGCCGGGTCTTTTGTGTTTTTTCAGCAGTGAGTGCTGTTCACACAGCGGTCCAGCCCGGCTCTTACTGGGAACAGGCAAAGAGCAGGGTGGGTGTCTGTTCCCCACGGACCACCACGGGTTGATGGGGGGGGGGGAACGCTGTACCCCTGTTCTCAACAGACGTTATTCGGTTGTTGGTGTCAGTCTACACTGATCCGGGCAGGTTGGTTTCTCTGGCCCCCACCGAGCATAGTGAAGGAGTTAATCCTTCACTATGCTCGGTGGGTGTTGTCTTCCTGCTACACCCAGAGTGTGTGAATGTAGATTTGGTATTCACTGACTGTGAGGGTTGCTGTAGTGCGGTCTCCTGTCTCTCTGCAGGAAGCTGTACGGGAGGCTGATCGGAGGGTCGGGCTGAGCTCTGTGGTTTGCTCTGTCTAACAAAGATTGCACAACTGATGCAGGTGCAGAGAAGGACAAAAAGAAGGGATCCTGTGGCCGGAGCCAATCCCTTGTCCAGGCCGACACGTGACCTGTCTACCTTGCATGAACTTGGACGAAGCTGCCCTACGACAAGTTGTAGTACCGATCACTGGTGGGAGAGACGTTGGCTTTCTGAACATTGCTATTGATGTGACGCACTGGAGTGAATAAAAGAGTACGGTTTGGACACAAAGCCTGTCTCCTGAGCCTCTGTACTGCCACTACTACCGCCCGCCTACCAGAGCAAAACCCCCACAATTGGTGGAGGATGCGGGCAAACGGCAGTGAGGCCGAAAATTGTGTTGTTTGGACTGTATGTCATATATTAAGCCGGCAAGTTTTGGGGCTCCGGATAAGATGAAGGAGGCCTTTAGACACTTGGTGCAAAGTAATGAGGAGGCTACTCGGAGACATGAGGAAGCCCTGAGAGACCAGCGACAGTTGAATAGTCTACTGGACCAGCAATTGGGGACTATGCAGGAGTCCATGCGTGTATTACAACAAGGAGCCGTCCCGGGGGGACCGCAATCCTACCTGCTGCCCGGGATAAGGTGCGCTTAGCATTATGAAAGATGGGCCCCGAGGACGATATTAAGGCTTTTCTGATGGTCTTCGAACGCACTGCGGAACAGAAAAGGTTACTGGCAGAACAGTGGGCCAAAGTAGTGGCACCATTTTTACTGGGAGACGCACAAAAGGCCTACTTCGACCTCAGCCGAGAGTAAGCCAAGAGCTATGACAGGCTGAAGGGGGAGCTGTTGGCTCGTCTTGGGGTTAATACCTATGTGCGTGCGCACAGAGTCTACCAGTGGGCCTTCTCTGAGTCCCGGCCTGCTAGGTCCCAGACCTATGACCTGTTACACCAGGTTAAAAAAAATGGCTGCAGCCAGAGACATTGAGCCCCTCACAGATGGTAGAACTGGTGGTGGTCGATCATTTGGTACGTACCCTCCTGAGAGCAATACAGCGCTGGGTGGGACAAGGTGATCCCGGCAGCCTGGAGCAAGTGGTTGGCCTAGTCGAGAGATACATGGCGACCCAAGACTTTGTCAGAGACTCCACCCTGCTGCAAAAGCCGCGTTCACTCTCCCTACCACAAAGGGGACCTGAGAAGGGGGCTCAACTGCTTAAGGGGGGTGAGCTGATTTCCACTCCTGGGAGGCCAGCCCTGGGGAGACAAGAGGCCCCGGGGATTAGATGTTGGCACTGTCATGGCTTGGGACACATTGCTGCCAACTGCCCAAGGGCTGCAGAGCCCATGGACTGCGGGTTCGCATGCTGGTCCTCCTTTTTCGGCCAGCCGGTGAATGTTGCTGCTTCACTGCTATCCGCTGATATGCCTCCTTTGTGTGCCATCTCTATTAATGGACACCCAGTTAAGACGTTGCTGGACTTGGGGAGCTTAGTGACCTTCGTGCACGAGTCCCTGGTGGCCGGTCGTGGCCCAGGGAAGCAAGCCATCAGTAAAGTGTGTATTCATGGGGACCGGCGAGAATATCTTACAACCTGTGTGACCTTGTCTACCCCCGGAAGGGAGATACAGCAGGTGGTTGGGGTGGGCGACAAATCCCTAACGCTGCCATCTTAGGTAGGGATTGTCCCCTGTTTTGGTCTCTCTGGGAGGTACGGGGTGCGGAGCCGGTGCCCGAAGATCCTGAAGAGGGGATACCAGCCGTAGGGGTCACCAATAAGGAGGAAGAGGGTCACCCCGATAGCTTGTCCCTAGAAGGGTTGGCTGGTGATCCAGTGGAAGCCCCATCTGTCCTGGACCTAGAGATATCCCGAGACATGTTCGGGACCGCCCAGTTCCAGGATACTACATTGTTATGGGCCAGAGAAGGGGTGACTTTGACGGAGTGGCTCAGCACCCGGGAGCCGACTCGGAATTTCCCCACCTGTAACCAGGACCTGCTGTACTGGGTCGACAAAGTCTGGCAAGAGGTAATAGAACAGTTGGTGGTTCCCCAGCCATACTGCCGCATGGTGTTAGACTTAGCGCATACTCATGTGTTAGGAGGGCATCTGGGGGTCCAGAAAACTCATGAACGTATACTGCAGCTTTTCTATTAGCCCGCGGTATATGAGGAAGTCAGGAGGTTTTGCCAGTCCTGTCCAGAGTGTCAGAGGACAAGCCCCCAGCCTCACTATCGTAGTTCCCTGGTGCCCATGTCCATTATCGAAGTACCTTTCGAAAGGGTCGCTATGGACCTGGTAGGCCCCATTAACAAGTCAGCCAGAGGCCACCAACATATTCTGGTCATAGTAGACTACGTTACTCGCTACCCTGAGGCGATACCCCTGCGCCACACCTCAGTCAAGCTAATAGCCAAGGAGCTGATGGGGATGTTCTCCCGGGTGGGGATACTGAAGGAGATATTGACGGATCAAGGGACTCCTTTCATGTCCAAAGTGATGAGGGAGCTCTGCAAAATATTAAATATTAAACACTTGCGTATGTACGTCTATCATCCCCAAACTGATGGGCTGGTGGAACGATTTAATAAGACCCTGAAGTCCATGCTCAAGAGAGCTGTGGCAAAAGACGGAAAGGACTGGGACCTCTTGCTGCCCTATGTGTTATTTGCGGTGCGAGTGCCCCAGGCGTCCACTGGGTTCTCACCGTTTGAGCTTTTATACCGCAGACATCCCCGAGGGCTGCTAGATATCGCTAAAGAGGCATGGGAGCAGCAGCCTACCCCCCACAAAAGCATAGTTGAACAAATCGAGAAGATGCAGGACCGGATAGGGACAGTTCTGCCCATAGTCTGTGAACATATGGAAGCGGCTCAGCTGGCCCAAAGCCGCGTGTACAACCGGGCCGCCCAGGTAAGGACGTTTAACTCGGGTGACCGAGTGTTGGTACTAGTGCCCACCATAAGCAGCAAGTTTCTGGCCAGGTGGCAAGGACCGTATGAGATAAGGGAGAAGTTAGGCCCTGTGAATTACAGGGTATACCAGCCAGGAAGGCGGAAGCCAGAGCAGGTATACCACATTAATTTACTGAAATCCTGGAAAGATAGAGAAGGTCTTCTTAGGGATGGCCCGTGCTCTGTCTTGGCTGCAGAGATCATCAAAGGCCCTACGGTGGTACCCAAGGACTACCCTGCGGTAAAGATAGGTAGCGGTTTGCTGACTAAGCAGACTCAAGAAGTGAAGGAGTTAATTAGCAGGAATAAGGACGAGTTCTCTGACCTTCAAGGACGTACCAACCTAGTCCAACATGACATTGTCACCGAGCCCCAGGAAAAAAATCTGTTTATGACCATACCGCATACCGGTGGCTCGGTGACAAGCCATTGCAGAGGAAGTGAAGTTTATGCTGAGGTTAGGTGTCATTGAGGAGTCTAGAAGCGAGTGGGCTAGCCCAATCGTTCGTATACCGAAGCCCGACGGATCATTAGTTTTCTGGAATGATTTCCGGAAGCTAAACGAGATTTCAAAGTTTGACGCCTATCCCATGCCGCGAGTAGACGAGTTAATAGAGCGAATGAGTAAAGCAAGGGTGATAGATCTCACAAAAGGGAACTGGCAGGTACCTTTAACAGAGACAGCAAAAGAGAAGACCGCCTTTGTCACGCCGGAGGGGCTGTTCCATTATAGAGTGTTGCCCTTTGGGTTGCACAGCCCTCCGGCCGCGTTTCAACGGCTGATGAATATCGTCCTCCGACCACATCTCCGGTATGCCTCAGCATATTTGGACAATATCATCATATTCACCCAGGACTGGAAAAGTCACTTGTCGAAGGTTCAAGCAGTGATAGACTTGCTCAGGAAGGCAGGATTGACCGCCAACCCAAAAAAGTGCTCAGTGGGCCTGGAGGAAGTGTGGTATTTGGGTTATGTCATTGGACGCGGAGTCGTTAAGCCCCAAGTAAATAAGATCGAGGTGATCCGAAGTTGCAGCTGCTGTCGTTTTTAGGGATAGTAGGGTATTATATACGGTTCATCCCACATTTTGCCACTTTAGCTGCCCCGTTGACAGGACTCCTGAAAGGTAGAAAGTCAGTAATTGTTCGCTGGGATGAGCAGGCGGAAGAGGCGTTCTCCCATTTGAAGTCGGCCCTATGCGGGTCCCCAGTTATGGTGACGCCCGACTTTGGACGGGAATTTATAGTTCAGACGGACGCCTCTGGAGTAGGCCTCGGGGCAGTACTCTCCCAGGAAGTTGGTTTCCTGAGCCACAAGCTCACCCGGTACAGCGTGGTATAAAGAGAATGCCTCGCCATCAAGTGGGCACTTGAATCTCTCATGTATTACCTGGTGGGGAGAAAGTTCCATCTGGTGACCGACCATTTCCCTCTCTAGTGGATGAGCCAGGCCAAGGAGGGGAGTGCTCGGGTAACAGATGGTTCTTGTCCCTCCAAAATTATAAGTTCAGGGTTGAGCACAGGGCAGGTCGCCTGCACGGGAACGCGGATGCCCTGTCCCGGGTACACTGCTATATGTGTGTTCACCCTGGTAGGATTGAACAGGGTCGTCAAGCCTTCAGGGGTGAACAAAGGAGGGGGATATGTAGAGGAGTATCTGGAGTGATAGTTGACGGAAGATACGTGCCACTGGGGGTCGTGGCCCCGGTGGAGTAAGAGCCGGGTCTTTTGTGTTTTGTCAGCAGTGAGTGCTGTTCACACAGCGGTCCAGGCCGGCTCTTACTGGGAACAGGCAAAGAGCAGGGTGGGTGTCTGTTCCCCATGGACCACCACGGGTTGACGGGGGTGGGGAAGGAAACGCCGTACCCCTGTTCTCAACAGACGGTTTTGGGTTGTTAGTGTCAGTCTACACTGATCCGGGCAGGTTGGTTTCTCTGGCCCTAGTCGAGTAGTGAAGGAGTTAATCCTTCACTATGATCAGTGGGTGTGGTCTTCCTGCTACACCCAGAGTGTGTGAATATAGGTTTAGTGTTCACTGACTGTGGAGGCTGATGTAGCGCGGTCTCCTGTCTCTCTGCAGGAAGCTGTACGGGAGGCTGATCGGAGGGTCGGGCTGAGCTCTGTAGTCCGCTCAGTCTAACAAAGACTGCACAACTGATGCAGGCGCAGAGAAGGACCAAAAGAAGGGATCCTGTGGCCGGAGCCAATCCCTTGTCCAGGCCGACACCTGACCTGTCTACCTTGCATGAACTTGGATGAACCTGCCCCACAACAAGGTGTAGTACCGATCACTGGTGGGAGAGACTGTGTGAACAGGCACCGAGACGCCTGCAGCGTTTGGGGCTCCGTTGTGGGAGGTGGGGTTTCTGAACATTGCTATTGTGTGAACTGCACAGTTTTTGATGTAAAGCACTGGAGTGAATAAAAGAGCACGGTTTGGACACAAAGCCTGTCTCCTGAGCCTCTGTACTGCTACCGCTACCGCCCGCCTACCAGAGCAAAACCCCCACAACACACATACGTTTATATATATTTATGTGTATGTGAAATGTACTGTGATGGACCGCCTACTACCACCACTGGGTACCTCCATCAGAAAACAGCTTGGCCTCTGCTGGAACCCGAATTCCAGAGTCTTTAGCCTAAACCTGCCTAATAATTTGACGTAGCCAGTATATGAGGACAGAACGCTAAACTCCTCAATCATCAGGCAACACCAATGTTAAAGAGTAAATCAAGAACTCCCTTTATTGAAGACCAACTCATTATATATACATTTCAAGAAGTCAAACAACATAACTCAATTAAACATGAACAGAATGCAAACAGACATCACGTCCGCAGTGTCTTGATGAAACAATAGGGAGAGAGGGGACCCATGTGATGGGATTATCTCTTGAGTGCATAATAGGGTGATCTACTCCCCTAAAACGGCTATTTATAGAGTCAGTAATCTTAATCCCATCACTAACACAATAAAATAAATTGCCAAATAAACTAACACGTTCATTGGGAGTCTCAGTGCAGAGTTAACCCTTGTTGTGTTGCTGGATTCACACCATGCAACTTTAATGGGGAATAGGAAAGATGTGGCCTATGAACTCCACACATAAATCATGGTTAATAGTTCCCTATAACCCCAAGAGGTCTGAGGGGGGTCTCTATAGTCCGTAGGAAGGAGGCTAGCCCGCACACTTCTCCAGCAGCCCCAGTGACGGTTCAGTCCGTCATACTTACAAAATCAGCAGGTCACATCCTAAATCTATACCTCGCTGTGTGTTTAAATACACTGCTCAAAAAAATAAAGGGAACACTTAAACAACACAATGTAACTCCAAGTCAATCACACTTCTGTGAAATCAAACTGTCCACTTAGGAAGCAACACTGAGTGACAATCAATTTCACATGCTGTTGTGCAAATGGGATAGACAACAGGGGGAAATTATAGGCAATTAGCAAGACACCCCCAATAAAGAAGTGGTTCTACAGGTGGTGACCACAGATCACTTCTCAGTTCCTATGCTTCCTGGCTGATGTTTTGGTAACTTTTGAATGCTGGCGGTGCTTTCACTCTAGTGGTAGCATGAGACGGAGTCTACAACCCACACAAGTGGCTCAGGTAGTGCAGCTTATCCAGGATGGCACATCAATGCGAGCTGTGGCGAGAAGGTTTGCTGTGTCTGTCAGCGTAGTGTCCAGAGCATGGAGGCGCTACCAGGAGACAGGCCAGTACATCAGGAGACGTGGAGGAGGCCGTAGGAGGGCAACAACCCAGCAGCAGGACCGCTACCTCCGCCTTTGTGCAAGGAGCAACAGGAGGAGCACTGCCAGAGCCCTGCAAAATGACCTCCAGCAGGCCACAAATGTTCATGTGTCTGCTGAAATGGTGAGAAACAGACTCCATGAGGGTGATATGAGGGCCCGACGTCCACAGGTGGGGGTTGTGCTTACAGCCCAACACCGTGCAGGACGTTTGGCATTTGCCAGAGAACACCAAGATTGGCAAATTCGCCACTGGCGCCCTGTGCTCTTCACAGATGAAAGCAGGTTCACACTGAGCACATGTGACAGACGTGACAGAGTCTTCAGAAGCCGTGGAGAATGTTCTGCTGCCTGCAACATCCTCCAGAATGACCGGTTTGGCATTGGGTCAGTAATGGTGTGGGGTGGTATTTCTTTGGAGGGCCGCACAACCCTCCATGTGCTCGCCAGAGGTAGCCTGACTGCCATTAGGTACCGAGATGAGATCCTCAGACCCCTTGTGAGACCATATGCTGGTGCGGTTGGCCCTGGGTTCCTCCTAATGCAAGACAATGCTAGACCTCATGTGGCTGGAGTGTGTCAGCAGTTCCTGCAAGATGAAGGCATTGATGCTATGGACTGGCCTGCCCGTTCCCCAGACCTGAATCCAATTGAGCACATCTGGGACATCATGTCTCGCTCTATCCACCAACGTCACGTTGCACCACAGACTGTCCAGGAGTTGGCAGATGCTTTAGTCCAGGTCTGGGAGGAGATCCCTCAGGAGACCTTCCGCCACCTCATCAGGAGCATGCACAGGCGTTGTAGGGAGGTCATACAGGCACGTGGAGGCCACACACACTACTGAGCCTCATTTTGACTTGTTTTAAGGACATTACATCAAAGTTGGATCAGCCTGTAGTGTGTTTTTCCACTTTAATTTTGAGTGTGATTCCAAATCCAGACCTCCATGGGTTGAAAATTTTGATTCCCATTTTTAATTTTTGTGTGATTTTGTTGTCAGCACATTCAACTATGTAAAGAACAAAGTATTTCAGAAGAATATTTAATTAATTCAGATCTAGGATGTGTTATTCTTGTGTTCCCTTTATTTTTTTGAGCAGTGTATATATATACACTCACAGCGAGGAAGAGATGTTTGATGTAATTTGTTAATTTGCTACGTGTCACAACAGATAGTAAATAATCATTTGTAAAGGGATGAAATACTTATTTGCATAACTGTTTATGTACAGTCGTGGCCAAAAGTTTTGAGAATGACACAAATATTTGTTTTCACAAAGTTTGCTGCTAAACTGCTTTTAGATCTTTGTTTCAGTTGTTTCTGTGATGTAGTGAAATATGATTACACGCACTTCATACGTTTCAAAGGCTTTTATCGACAATCACATGACATTTATGCAAAGAGTCAGTATTTGCAGTGTTGGCCCTTCTTTTTCAGGACCTCTGCAATTCGACTGGGCATGCTCTCAATCAACTTCTGGGCCAATTCCTGACTGATAGCAACCCATTCTTTCATAATCACTTCTTGGAGTTTGTCAGAATTAGTGGGTTTTTGTTTGTCCACCCGCCTCTTGAGGATTGACCACAAGTTCTCAATGGGATTAAGATCTGGGGAGTTTCCAGGCCATGGACCCAAAATGTCAACGTTTTGGTCCCCGAGCCACTTAGTTATCACTTTTGCCTTATGGCACGGTGCTCCATCGTGCTGGAAAATGCATTGTTCTTCCATTGTTGGATTGTTGGAAGAAGTTGCTGTTGGAGGGTGTTTTGGTACCATTCTTTATTCATGGCTGTGTTTTTGGGCAAAATTGTGAGTGAGCCCACTCCCTTGGATGAGAAGCAACCCCACACATGAATGGTCTCAGGATGCTTTACTGTTGGCATGACACAGGACTGATGGTAGCGCTCACCTTTTCTTCTCCGGACAAGCCTTTTTCCAGATGCCCCAAACAATCGGAAAGAGGCTTCATCGGAGAATATGACTTTTCCCCAGTCCTCAGCAGTCCATTCACCATACTTTCTGCAGAAGATCAATCTTTCCCTGATGTTCCTTTTGGAGAGAAGTGGCTTCTTTTCTGCCCTTCTTGACACCAGGCCATCTTCCAAAAGTCTTCGCCTCACTGTGCGTGCAGATGCGCTCACACCTGCCTGCTGCCATTCCTGAGCAAGCTCTGCACTGGTGGCACTCCGATCCCGCAGCTGAATCCTCTTTAGGAGACGATCCTGGCGCTTGCTGGACTTTCTTGGACGCCCTGAAGCCTTCTTAACAAGAATTGAACCTCTTTCCTTGAAGTTCTTGATGATCCTATAAATTGTTGATTGAGGTGAAATCTTAGTAGCCACAATATCCTTGCCTGTGAAGCCATTTTTATGCAACTCAATGATGGCTGCACGCGTTTCTTTGCAGGTCACCATGGTTAACAATGGAAGAACAATGATTTCAAGCATCACCCTCCTTTTAACATGTCAAGTCTGCCATTTTAACCAAATCAGCCTGACATAATGATCTCCAGCCTTGTGCTCGTCAACATTCTCACCTGAGTTAACAAGACGATTACTGAAATGATCTCAGCAGGTCCTTTAATGACAGCAATGAAATGCAGTGGAAAGTTTTTTTTGAGATTAAGTTAATTTTCATGGCAAAGAAGGACTATGTAATTCATCTGATCATTCTTCATAACATTCTGGAGTATATGCAAATTGCTATTATAAAAACTTAAGCAGCAACTTTTCCAATATTTGGAGTGTTGGAGAAAGATACAAAAGTAATGTAAGCATTGTACCTGGGCATTTTCTGTCCCAGATATCTTTGATCCACTCCAGATTCCTCCTCTTAAAATCGGACCAATTTTTTTTGATAGCCATATTAGGGTGCCTGCCCTTGAACTTTTTTTTGAGCTCGGAACTGAGCTCCTTTACAATGACCTGTTTCTCTGCCTGGACCCTGGTCTGGTCGTAGCCCAGCTCCAACATGCGCTGCAGGATAAAGACGCAAGCATATAATCCCAATTTTGTTTAATAAAAGTATTGAAAATAATGTCCCCAAAAAACATCTAAAAGTATTTGTCCTTGAAGGGGAAATATTAGATTTAATGTTACCATTAAAATAACGGATTGTATTGCGATTGTATGTGTGTGGGGTCTGAGCAATCGGATATTGGCCAGCTGAGCATAGATGTACCTGTCTAGTGAAGTGACGGTACGGTATGGGGTGTAAAGCTGGTTTGCCTCCCCGTGGTGCACCCTGGGTAACTCTAAATGAACCAGCAAATACTGGCAGTAAGACAAAGAAAGCTTCTCCTGAGTCCAGACCAACAGGACACAAACTATAATCTATAGACTCTGTGTGTGTGTGTGTGTTTGTGTGTTTGTGTGTGTGTGTGTGTGTGTGTGTGTGTGGGGGGGGGTTATATAGTGTGCAGCAGGAAAATAGATGTGTAATGTGAATATGAGAGATATTTCTCTGCTGTACAGTACATACATACATAGTACAGACATAGTGATGTGATGTCACAACAATACTTAGTGAAGCAATCAGTAATATCTACTTAGAATTTATACCCCTGGCAAATTTTGACTTAAAGTTACTTTTATTCAACCAGCAAGTAATTTTCTGACGGGAAATGACATAGGTATCTCCCAAAAGATAATAAGACAATGTACAAGTGGCATTATTGTGGAATAAAAAAACATTTCTCAGCTTTTATTTACATTTGAGCAAAAAATACAAGATGTTCCGCACTGTGGAAAATCTCAGAGGACGTGGTCGGAAGCCAAAAGTAACACCTGTGCTGGCCAGGAGGATAGTTAGAGAGGTGAAAAAAAATCCAAGGATTACCACCAAGGCCATCCTGGTGAATCTGGGCTCTGCTGGTGGCAATGTCTCAAGGCAGACAATCCAACGTACACTGCATACTGCTGGCTTCCACGGATGCAGACCAGGCACAAAAAAGCTCGCTTGGCCTTTGCAAAAGCTCATCTGGACAAAGAAGAAGACTTCTGGTCTACTGTGTTATGGTCAGATGAAACAAAAATTTCATTGTTTGGTCACAATGATGTTTCCTTCATTTGGCGTAAAAAATCAGAAGCCTTCAACCCAAAGAACACCATCCCCACTGTCAAATATGGTGGTGGGAACCAAATGCTTTGGGGGTGTTTTTCAGCCAATGGACCAGGGAACCTAATCACAGTAAACGGCACCATGAAAAAAGAGCAATACATGAGGATTCTCAACGACAACATCAGGCAATCTGCAGAAAAACTTGGCCTTGGGCACCAGTGGACATTTCAGCATGACAATGACCCAAAACACACAGCAAAAGTGGTGAAGAAATGGTTAGCAGACAACAACATTAACGGTTTGGAGTGGCCCAGCCAGAGTACAGACTTGAGTCCAATGGAGAATCTGTGGAGGGAGCTAAAGATCAGCGTGATGGCAAGAAGACCCTCCAACCTGAAAGATTTGGAGCTCATTGCTAAAGATGAATGGGCAAAAATACCTGTGGAGACATGCAAAAAGCTGGTCTGCAATTATAGGGAGCGTTTGATTGCTGTAATAGCCAATAAAGGCTACTAAGGACACTTTTTGCTCAAATGTAAATAAAAGCTGAGAAATGTTTTTTTTCCCCACAATAATGCCTCTTGTACATTGTCTTATTATCTTTTAGGAGATACCTATGTCATTTCCCGTCAAAAAAACTACTTGCTGGTTGAATAAAAGTAACTTTAAGTCAAAATTTGCCTGGGGTATGCATAATTATGGGCAGCACTGTAAATAGTGAAATTGTATGTATTGCGAAAAAGATATTCGCATCATAAGTGGAGATTTTCACAATCACGAATATTTTATAACACTATATCTGCATATAAAGCGATTGGTCTGACATGCATGTGAAATGTAATCAAATACACTGGTGTAATGTGAAATGACAGTGATCAGGAGTTCTTCCTCACTGTCGTGAAATTTGCTTCCAACCATCTTTTCCAATCGCCTCAAACTTCTGGTAGGTCAAACTGGTTGCTAAACTAGACCACGCACTTTTTGCGCATGCGCACTATACAAATTTTATTTTACGATTTTCGCATTTGAGAAAAAACAATGCACAAAGATAGTGAATTTGCGAATATATGATGAATTTTCGCCCATATATTTGCGAAATATTGCAAAATCGAATATTGCCCCTGCCGCTCCTACCTGTGACCCCCCCCCCTTTCATAAGTTTCTTGTCTAATAAGTCAGGCCTTCTGGTATTGAAGGCAATGGAGAAGTTGAAGAAGGTGATCCTTACTGAATTCTCTGTCTCCTCCACATAGGACAGTACCCTGTGCAGCATATATATGACTGCATCCTCTACTCTAACCTGTGTCTTGTAGGCAAATTGGATGGGGTCAACACCTGGACCAATGTCAGTTGATAGGATTCTCAGAAGGACCTTTTCAAGCACTTTCATGTAGTTGTAGTCTCCAGGCTCCAATTAAACAGGTTGGGTAGTACCCCAGACAGTTGGTCACTGCAGGCCGGTAATATTCTAGGTACAATTCTGTCAAGGCCAGCTGCCCCACCTGTCCTCACCTTTCTCAGTTTTCCCCCAACCATCTCCCCAGTTACTTTCTGAATCATCTCCTTGCAGGACCCCTCCCCCTTCTGTCTCATCCCCAGGGGTGAATCTATTGAAGTACTTATTCAGCTCATTAGCCTCTAGTAGATCTCCCTCCTCCGATTCTGGTTTCTGGTTCACCCTTGTGATTTTCCTCATACCAGCCCATACTGACTTCATATCTGTCACCGCCACCTCTCTGAGAAGCTCTGGCAGACGTTCTTCTGTACCTCTTGCATGATGTTCTTTCTTTTGGTTTCACTTTGTCATCTCTTTTCCTTCTCCCAGCTGTCATCTATTTACACTGATTGCCTCCCTTTATATTCCCTCCTATACTGCCTCACTTTGCGGTTCATACTTCTTCCTGGATTGTGTTCACTGCTAGAGGCTGCAACTGCTGGTTCCTCAGATAAGTATTTTTCCTTTTTTTGTGTTTCCGTTCTGGCTTGATTCTAGGTGACCCTGACTCCCTCCGTATTAAGTGCAGGAAGCCGGTGGTCGTGTCCCCTCACTATTATAGGGTTTTCAGGTGTCACACAGTCTAGGTACGAGGGCATGCAATCACCTATCATAAAGATCTTTGCATGGGCATAGGGGTTTTATAGGGCTCACCCATATGTTCCTTAGTTTGGGATCAAGTCAGTCGGATGTTTATTTATAACTTCCAGTTTTCTGCAACACCATCCGTGACAATATCATTGCTTTCCAACTTGCCCTTTAGCCTTCTCCTGTAGACATCCTTCCCCTTCCTCAACTTAGCTTTTAATTCCCGCTGGGATTCTTTCAGCACCTCTTTATCTCCCAGTTCAAAGGCTTATTTCTTCCTGTTCAGAATACACATCAATGCTTTTGTAACTCAAGGTTTGTTGTTTGGGAAGCTTTTGACTCTTTTCACAGGAACCATGGTACTGGTACAGAAATGAATATAGTCCATCACCAGTCCCACAGCCCCATTGATATCCCCTTCCATAGATTTGCACAACATACTCCAGTCCATTGTCTCAAAACAGTATTTCAACTCATCTACTACCCCCTCAGGCCACTATTTTATGTATTTAACCCTTGCTGTCTGCTTCAGGATAGCCGGGTGTTACATTGGTTTTAGATAGATAAAGTTATGGCCCGAGTCACCTGAGGAGGGTGTAGCTTTTGAATCATACACATCTCTCACACTGGCATAAAGAAGATCCATTATATTGTTTTCCCTGGTAGGATTTATGGTTTTATGTCACCAATGTTGTCAGATATCACCTCACCTGCCACAGCAGTGTCAGTGGTCAGTGGTATATGCACGAGATTGCTATCAATAGGATAAATTCCCTTGGCAAGTAGTAGCCGAAGCACTACCACCATATTCTCCATATCCTACATTAACATTAATGTGCCCCTTATGACACCATTTAATGTTTACGAACATGGTTAGGCCTCCCCATTTCTTTTTCTGTCTGGAACTCCTATCTTTATCTGCCCATACCACGCAAAAAACAGGGACATTTACACTTGCACCCGGGATGTCCTCCTTCAGCCAGGTCTCAGTGAAAAGCATCATACTGCATTCCATAAGCTGACTCTGGTTCTTCACTAAGGCTTCCAATTCATTCATCTTGTCCAATTCACCTAACAGTACCCATGAGAAGTCCTGGACTCCCGGGATGAACAGCTTATAGTGCCTTTTATAAGTTTATATTTAAAGCCAGCTTGACATCTCCTGATGGGTCTCATAATTTCCTTGGGCATCTGTATGCAGCCCCTTGAGACACCTTTACCTAAGATCATGATCTGTGCTCTGGAGTAGGTAACTCTCCATATGGGCTTCACCTGTTAGCCCACCTGCTCTCCATCTAGTAACCCATGCGGTATGGGTAGTAAGTCTCCAGACTGCTTGATGCCAAGGATATGTTTATCAGCACATAACTAGCCAAGCATGCTGTTTACCATACCTGCCAGCTTGCCAGAGGACCCAATACTTTCAGGTTCTGCCCCCCCAGTGAGATGAATGATTGTGACCAGTGTCATCAGCATTGTCATCATCACCATTCTTGTCCTATGCACCACAACCACTCCTTCAGTGGTAGCTTATCCTTCTCCACTTCCTCATCCATAGGACTTCATCCATGCAAATTCCCAACAGCTAGAGGCTAGCAAGCTAGAAGTGGAAGATGTTCTTTTTCCATTCTTGCATCTGCATGAGCATTTATTCTGGTATAAATATCAGGGGAATGACATGGATGATGCTGCTGTTCTTCCAATTTACAATATTGTGGCCTTTTTCAAGGACATGACACTTGACCCTGATGAGCTGCCACTTCCTGAGCTCAAAATAACACATGTTCCCTGCTGTGGTTGTCTCATGCATGATGTAATTATAAATCACTTCATACTGCTCGTACAGATGCTCCACCATATGCAAGGTGCAATTTCATGAATCAAATGCTGTAAAGACAGTCTGTTCTGTTGCTACAAGTCCAGGATGGCCTTCTTAGCCACATAAGAACAGCTGAAATTTGCAGACACTCTCCCGGACACGGCCAGCACTTTCTTACTTTTAAAAAAAGCATTTAAATGCTAAATTTTTCATGTGTCCCACATAGGGAGCATGTTTTACCCCCCCCCCCCCCCATTGCAGCATAGTCATGATGTTCTTGCAATTGTCTCTAATCACCTTGCCCAGTTGGGATTGGCAGGGAGACAACCAGTGGGAAAATTTACTGTTTGATGCAACTGATGTGCTGTATGGCTTCTCTCACCCAGGCTAACCAGTTCTAAGACAGCATTGCAATGTCAGAAGGATGACCATTGAGAAGGATGTGGAGAAGATGGATAATCACCGGGTGTAGGAATCAGACTGACACAAACGTGAAGGTGTCAATAGCATCTGGCTTTGTTCCTGGGGTGCCACATCACAGTGGCTAGGCGAAACATCGACCCATTGGGCCATGAGAGACATGTACTGGCCTCGCTATAATTACGTTAATGGCAGCGTGCATCTTGTTGCACGGTAAAAACTCCAAGAAGCGTCATACACTCCCTGCAATTTGAGAGCACAGACAGATGTTATGGCAGTGGGTGTGGAACCACTGAGAACCAACAGATATGGCTTGGGCTAATCCTTAGAGCAACCTTTAACCCTAAAACAGGGATCTGGACCTTGCTGCAGGGGAGCCACCAGGCCTCTACCTCCTGGAATAGTCTCTGTGTGGTTAACAGCTGACCCACAGGGGTCAGGCAAAATCATCAGTGAAAAGCTGAGTTGTTTAAGTATGTGCAATATGGGAAATCAGTCTCAGAACAGGCAGTGTAGGATCAATATGGTGGTCAGGCACAGGTCAGGGCAATCAGAGGAAGGTCAAAGAGCAGTAAATGGGTTAAGATAAGTACACAGGCAGACAACATAATATACAGTGTAGCACACCTTCGCAGGAATTAGCAGGCTAAGGAGCCTTACTGCTTAGGAACCTTCCCAGAGGGAGAGGCCCCTTAAGTACCCCAGGAGTGCCAGCCATTGGCTGGTGAACATTAGGCCACATGAGCACTAGCCCTTTAAGATCCGGAGGACACATGCACACTCTACAGACAGTGTAAAGAATTTTCTTTCGAGCATACCGCAGCCTACATGGAGTGACAGAGCAGGCCCAGCAGGCAGGCCCCTCAGAGGATGGAAGAAGGCAGAGCCAGTCTACTGGGTGAGTTTAACATGACAGCAGCTGCTTGTTAAATCATGGTGGCTAGGTATCTTTCATCGAAGCACACACTATCAGTTTCCTAGAGGGTGTGGAATCCACTAAGTGGTACAGCAACAAATGCACCACCCGCAACCTGGCCAAGTGGGGGTTCAGGTTGCTTAGCATTTATGGTTTTTACCTGGCTACACATTCCGATATGGATGACTGATGAAGGAACAGAAAATGAGTAGGAGTCTGAACAGGAGAGGCAGTAACGGATCATGACAATGACTAGGACATTGTACATCCTTGTAGATATGGCCTGGCTGGTAGAATGAAGGAGGAAAGTCTTGTTCCAATTGCAGGCTAGTTTCATATTCACTCTGGATCTTGTGATGCTTCCTCATATGCTACAATAGCTCTGTGGTGCCTATATTTGTGTTTGAACTTTTTTCCCCGGTGATACTCAGGAGACAAAATGCTATATGGGAGATACCCAAACAGAGCAACCATCAGTGGAGCTTGGCCTAGGTCTGACACGTTTTGAACCTGTGTGAACAGTATTATCAGCTTAACAACTTCTTTTGCTTGCTGTCCCGGACCAAAAATTAGGGGGACTATTGATTGATAACTCTGCCCGTAAGTCTCCTAGTGAAGTCTGTCATTTCCATGCGTGGGGTTTTGGATGCCCCAATTTTACCAACTGAAACGTTGATAAGTATGGGAATGGATTTCATGCGGAGTCAACTGAAATAAACAGAGGGTGGACAAGACATACTATGGTAATGTGAAGATGTGGTGCTCATTAGCCACATCCCACCAATCTGTCTTCTTTGCACTATATTCTCTTCACAATCCCTACATTGTCCCTGTCAGACCCCAAAATGGCTGGATTGTGTGTCTACTTGCTGTGTCAGCACAGATACTCCAGCATATAATGGCATCTGCGCTTCAGCGCTAACATAGAACCTGAGAGACCAGCCAGTACCCTCCTTCCTGACTGACTGTCAGGCTGACTTCAAGGGATTGTTGAACATTGTGCCAGCCATGACCTTGCCTGGGGTCATATGATCCTCAGTATTCATCTTTCCTGCTCAGTTTCCCTCACTGGTGTACTGATGGCGGTCATCTGAATCATGGCCGCTCTTGAGGCCATTCAGCCTCATAGGCTTCAGGCTGCTAGGCGTAGGGAGGCACAAGAGGTCCCTCCTGTGTTGGATTTATCTGTTCTGCCTAGGGCAGCAAAATACTTCATTCCGGCCCTGAGTAGTAGTGGCAGTAGTAGTAGTGGCGGATGCATAGCGTTAATAATGGTGGCAGTAGGGGATTAGCAGCTGGTTTGAGAGCTGCATTTATACAAGTAGGCAAATAACGCCAGTTTGTGAGCTTTCGCGTGTTTGAGTTCCAGTGTGTGTTTGTATTAAGTGTGTGACTTTAGATTACGTGACTTCATATTCAGGGACTTTAGGAAGGGACTACAGTAAGTTAGATTCTTATCACTGCACTACATTGTATTTTTCTCTTTTCTTACATAATCCCCACTTAGTATGTGTTCAATTATTGACAGCGCAATCCAGTGCACATCTAGTCTAATGTATGCAGTCCTGGAACAGCCGTTTGGAATCGCACATCGAGTATATAAACGGGCAAATTTTAACACAGAGAAGCATTGACAATTTGAAAAAGAGTTTGCTGCTCACTGAGCAAGCACTCTATGGGGTAGATGTGGGGGAGGGTGGTAGTGAGGAGGCTCATTAAAGTGAGGTAGCTAGCTGGGTAACAGTTAGAAAGCGTGGTAGAGGGAAGAGTGCCAGGGAGGCTAGCCCTGATATGACACACCCCAAGAAGTTTGCACGGTTGGCAGATGAGGTGGATGTCAGTTCAGGGAGAGCACTGCTGCAGCCAGACACTTCCTCTGCCAGTCAGGAAAATGTCAGCTACAGTAAGCAGGGGACCAGGAGAGCAGGGCAGGCCAGACAGGTGCTGGTAGTGGGAGACTCAATTATTAGGGGTACAGATAGGGCAATCTATCACAAAGACCAGGATAGTCGAACAGTTGGTTGTCTCGCTGGTGCTCGAGTTCGACTCATCGCTGATCGGGTTGACAGACTACTGGGAGGGGCTGGAGAAGATCCAGTGGTCAAGAGGGCATTGGATGAATTTCTGGAGTGTAATAATATTACAGACTATGGCTACTAGAGAGAGGTCGTTGATCCAGGGAGTTATTCTGATTGCTTGATTGAATTCGGGAAGGAATTTTTCCCCCCTTAAGTTGGGAAAATTGGCTTCTACCTCACAGTTTTTTTTTTGCCTTCCTCTGAATCAACTTGCAGGATAACAGGATGGACAAAGACTCGTTCAGCCGCCAGTTGGACATGGGTTTGGGGAGCTGTCTGAGGATTACATCCAAAAACACCGGTGCTTGATCTGAAAGCAGTAGGGAACCTATCTGTGCTTTTTTACAGGAAGAAAGTAACTGAATGGGTAAGAACAGGTAATCTAGGCGCTGATACGATCGATGGGCCACAGAGTAAAAGGTGTAATATTTAGTGTTGGGGTGTAAAGCTCTCCAGCCGTCTATGAGCCCAAGCGATTCTAATATGGATCTGACTTTCGCTAAAGCTATTCTGGATGTGGAAGATAAACTGGTTGAGGAGTCTAGTTGTGGGAATAATGCCAAGTTTAAGTCACCACCTAAGATAACTTCTCCTTCTGCAAAGTTTCTTAGATATTCTAGAGTGCTACAAATCCATTTGGATTGAGCAGTGTTCAGGGCATATATATTCCCAAATGTAAATGTTTGATTACCTAGTGTACCCTTGATAAAAATATATCTTCCCTCCGGATCAATCAAGGAGGAGAGAACATTTAGTGGAAAGTTTTTGTGGATCGCGATAGACACTCCCTTGGATGCAGAAGAAGGCGATACACCGTGGAACCATTGATTAAAACAAAGATGGTTCAGACGCGGTGTATGTTCTTTCTTAAAGTGAGTTTCATGTAGCATGGCTACACTCACCTGTTGCTTGCGTAGCAAATTTATTATCTGACTTTGTTTAGCCGGAGAGTTAAGGCCTCTAACGTTGAAGAAGCAGATCTTCAGGGTGGCCATTTGGATGAGGTGCAGATGTGTGATCTATCGATGAAGCAATTCCAGACTTGCTCAGTGAATCTTATGTGCTGTAGGACTAGGAGGGGGAGGGGAAGGTCCTGGTGGAGAAAAATAATTTAACAGTCAATACAAACATTAGCACCTAGGTTAATAACCATTTTTAAGTACAGCAATTCTGAGGGTATGCTGAATTAGAGAAATAAAGGGGGCCACCCAAACAGGGTGGAAGAGTGGGAGGTGGAGAAATGGACAGCAATAGGCAGCATGGCAATGCTAGCGAGTAGGAAGATAAAAGCTATAGAAGGAGGGAGTAGTAAGCTTGGGTTTGTAGATGAGCCCCAGCTGGGGGACACCATATAGGGAGTCTAGTGGACCTAAGTAAGGCTGGTCATAGTGGGGATAAAAGTGTAAAGCTTTTTTTTTTTTTTTCTTATCAAGAAAGCCTAAGCGAAGGTAATAACATATGGGGAAGGAGGGAGGGGGTAGAAGGGGGGGGGGGGGGGAGAATAAGATATGGAGGGGGGAAAGAGGAGGAGGGGTAGATTAGGAGATAGGCCTATTTTGAGAAAAAGAATTCAGGGAAGTGGAGATAGAGATAAGAAATAAAACTCTGGATAAGCTCAGATTTCAGAAAATGAGAACACAATAAGTGAGAACAGGATAAACTTAGTATCAACTATGACTTTAGCTAGTAAGAAGGATTCTGAATCTTTAGAATAGTCCCTTGATCCTATGGAGACTTCAGGTGAAGGACTACTTGTGGACCAGGAATGGAGGTTCCCTACTGGAAGAGGAGCAGGAATCGGGTAATCTTACTGTGGAGAGTCATTCCGGGTCCAGGGAAATCCTTCTTGGGGTAGTCTTCATCATCCTTCTCTTTGAGCACTGGGCTTTGGAGGAAGCGTTCGGGGTCCAAGGTTCTAACATGGGTATAGCTGGTTTTTAACGATGTACCAATCCGGTATATCCAGCGGCTCTATCTCCAGGGTGTTGTATACCTGGGGAAGGTCTGAGGGAGATCTGATCACTAGCTTGCCCCCCGGGTTGTTAATCAATAAACCAAACGGATGGAGCCAACGATAGGTGATAGATTTCTGTTGCAATACACCCAGAAGAGGTTTTAGCACTCTTCTTTTCTGTAATGTCATTGGTGATAGATCCCGGAATAAAGAAACAGTGGTCCTGAAGCAGGCAAGTGGGTGTTTTTCTCTCGCCGCTTTAAGCAACTTTTCTTTGGTGCTAAAACTGACCAGTTTGCAGATTATGTCTCGTGGGGGTTCTTGTGGCTTGGGAGGTGGACGAAGCGCCCTGTGAGCTCAATTCATAGTGAGGTCGTCTGTGGCCTCGGGGCCTAGTAGCTTTTGGAACAGCTCTTTCAATGCTGGCATGATAGAATCAGGCAATACAGTCTCTGGAATGTCCTTAATACGGAGGTTGTGTCTCCGTCCCCTGTTATCTTGGTCTTCGACCAGGCTGTACAGGTGGTTAATGTGAGCCTGTGCATGTTCAAAGCTGTGGGATGCCACGGTGTTAAAAGCCATTGATTCCTCGTGGCTGGCCTCTAGCACCTCCACACGTTCTCCCAGTTGCTTCTGGTCGCTCTTTATATCTTGTAAGTCCTGTTTTAAAGGAGCTAATGCGACTCCTAAAGCCTCTCTTTTAAAAGATAAGATAGATAAGATGCCTTTATTGTCACTGTACAATACAATGTAATACAATGTACAATACAATGAAATGTTGTTTTGAGCAATCCTAGATGCCATGGACAGAGGAACAAGAACTGACATTTAAACTAAAGCATTACACTAGAAAAAAACAAAAAACATTGCACTAGAAAGCATTACTATTCACAGTTCACAGCATATATATATATATATTGTGACGGTATGCGAGGCGAGGTGGTGGATGATAGGTATGTTTCACCTCGCATGCGCTCTGTTGTGAGGGACTGAACCGGAATCCGACCCGGGTTTTTCCAGCCTCTAAGGCAGGCTTGGTTCCGGTCCAGAGATTGTGGTCCACTGGAGTTCACCTCCAGGTGGACTTTAAATAAACAGGAAGAGAGCACAACAGGTCTCTCATGTGCTGAGTCTCAGGATTGTAACCTGTGTGGCTGAAGGGAGAGCTATGTTTGGATGCAAGAGAAACTAAAGGTTTGCTTTACCATTTGTGTTGGCGGTGTCGGGGAGCAGCCCCACACCGTATAGTCAGGACATAACTGTATAGCTTAGCGCCGGACGGCAAGGATTTACTTTCTGTTTTGTTTGTTTTCTGCTGTGCAAACCTTTTGGGCTAAATAAACCTGGCAACCAGCCAGACTTTCAAAGAAACTGCCTGCATACGGACTGTCTGTTTTCAGAAAAGGTGATCCCCACCAGCTAATCTCCCACACGTGGTGGACTCAGCGGGCATTTTCTGAAAATGGAGGAAATGTTAAAGGCCCTGCTACAGGCCAATGCAGCTCAGCGGGAATCCAACCGCCAAGTCGCAGAGGCCGCTGCAGCACAACAGGCGGCCCAACAGGAGATGAACCGGCAGTTCGCAGAGGCTCTTGTGGAGCTGAAAAAAGGGTTCGCACCTCCTGCGCCAGGGGAACCAAAATTGGTACGTGCCTCGTATCACCTACAGAAGATGACACCTACTGATGATGTTGAGGCCTACCTTGCGACTTTTGAGAGAGTTGCTGTCCGCGAGGAGTGGCCAAAAGAACAGTGGGCGTGTCTAGTGGCCCCGTTTTTGACCAGGGAACCTCGAAAGGCGTACTTTGATCTCGAACCGGAAAAGGCCCAGGACTATGAGACACTGAAGACGGAGATACTTGCACGCTTGGGTGTCACCATGGCAGTCCGAGCCCAGCGTGTGCATCAGTGGACTTACTCCAGCGGCAAGCCACCCTGTTCTCAAATGTTTGACCTGATTCATCTCACCCGGAAGTGGTTGCAGCCAGAGACCTTGACCGGCCCTCAGATCGTGGAGCCTGTAGTAATGGACCGGTACCTGCGTGCGCTCCCTGCGACATTGAAGAAGTGGGTCGGACAGGGGGACCCCAACACTGCAACCCGTGTACTGCAGCATGTTCGAGTCACAACGACAGACAAATGTGTGCTATCTCTGTGGATGGAAAACCACTCACAGCCCTGCTAGACTCGGGGAGTGTGGTGACACTAATCAGGAAGGATTGTGTAAACCCCTCCAAACTACACCCCAGTACTATCGGGGTCATTTGTATTCATGGGGACACACGGGACTACCAGACAGCAGTGGTTGAGGTTGATACCCCTTGGGGCAGTGTGACACATTCAGTCGGGGTGGTGCCGTCACTGCTTCACGAAGCGTTAGTGGGGAGAGATTTTCCCCATTTTTGGAGCTTATGGGAAGGCAAGGGGAGACTGGTAGATAGAGCTCCCCCTGCTGGGGAGGCACGGGAGCTCTCGCCAGATCCTTTTTTCCAAAGGGAAGGGGACGTTGTTGAGGAAGCGGGAGATCCTCTTCCTTTCCCTGTCTTGGCTGGGGAGCCGGAGGACCGGGAAGCTAGCCCTCAGTTCGAGGGTAATGAACAGGAGAATGTCTCTGACCCTGACAGTGAGAGTAGTCCAAATGTTATGCCAGATTTAGAAGTCAGGAGAGAGGATTTCTGTACCGAACAACTGCGAGATGTCACCCTCATTAGAGCTAGGGAAAATGTTAAGATGGTGGATGGGGAACCGGTGGTCCCTAACTGGGGGGTGTCCTTCCCCTACATGGCCCTCAACAACAATTTACTGTATCAGGTGATAAAACGTGGAGAAGACGAGGTCGAACAGCTACTGGTTCCCAAACCCTTCCGCAGGGTCGTACTAGACCTGGCACATAGTCACGTGATGGGGGGACATCTGGCCTGGGTTGCATGCAGATGTCAGGCAGTACTGTGAGTCGTGCCCCGAGTGCCAATTGTCAGCACCGGCGCCCCACTTTCGCAGTCCCCTGGTCGCTCTACTAATAATTGAGGTCCCTTTTGAACGGATTGGCATGGACCTGGTGGGGCCAGTGGTGAAGTCTGCCTGGGGTCACCAGCATATTCTGGTAATCCTGGACTACGCAACACGCTACCCTGAGGCCATCCCCTTGCGTAACACCTCCGCTAAGACTATCGCCAAGGAGTTGGTCCAGGTGTTTAGTCGAGTGGGGATCCCAAAGGAGATCTTAACCGATCAAGGCACCCCATTTATGTCCAGGGTCACCAAGGAACTGTGTAAAGTATATAAAATTTCCCATCTCCGCACCTCGGTCTACCACCCCCAAACGGATGGACTTGTGGAGCGATTTAATAAAACGCTGAAAAGTATGCTGAAAAAGGTGGTTGACAGAGATGGGAAAAATTGGGATTTTTTGCTACCATATCTCATGTTTGCCATACGCGAGGTTCCGCAGGGGTCCACAGGGTATTCCCCCTTTGAGCTCTTGTATGGTAGACATCCCAGGGGGCTGCTAGATGTCGCCAAAGAAACGTGGGAAGGAGAGGCCACCCCGTATTGAAGCGTCATAGAGCATGTCTCCTTGATGCAGGATCGAATCGCAGCTGTCTTGCCCCTGGTTCGTGAACATATGGAGCGAGCCCAGGAGGCCCAGAGGAGGGTCTATAATCGGGGTGCCAAGGTCCGTACTTTCAGCCCCGGGGACCGAGTGTTGGTACTGGTTCCCACGGTTGAAAGCAAGTTCCTGGCTAAGTGGCAGGGTCCCTTTGAGGTGGTTGAAAAAGTAGGAGAGGTCAACTACAAAGTCTACCAACCTGGGAAACGGAAGCCACAACAGATTCATCATGTAAATCTCTTAAAACCCTGGAAGGACAGAGAGACTTTATTGGCCACATCTCCGGCTGCAACAGTCCGGCGACCGGTGATCCCTGACGTCCCCATAACGGAATCCCTATCCCTGGTGCAACAAAGTGACGTTAGGGCGTTTTTGTACAAAAATAGAGACTTTTTCTCCCCCTTACCCGGACGAACCAACGTGATTCGGCATGACATAGTGACAGAACCTGGGGTTCGCGTAAATGTAAAGGCATATAGAATACCGGAGGCCAGGCGAGAGGCAGTCGCAAAGGAAATAAAAATGATGCTAGAATTGGACGTGATAGAAGAGTCCCACAGTGATTGGTCGAGCCCCATAGTGCTGGTCCCAAAACCCGATGGCACTGTTAGGTTTTGTAACGACTTTAGGAAACTCAACAGTGTCTCCAAGTTCGATGCCTACCCGATGCCTCGGGTCGACGAACTCGTGGACAGGTTGGGACAAGCCCGCTACATAACGACCCTAGACCTGACGAAAGGCTACTGGCAGATACCCCTAACTGAATCGGCCAAGGAGAAAACTGCCTTTTCCACTCCTCAAGGCTCGTTTCAGTATAAGCGGATGCCTTTTGGTCTGCATGGAGCTCCTGCATCATTCCAGCGAATGATGGATAAAACTTTGAGCCCACATCGCCCGTATGCAGCTGCTTACTTGGACGATGTGGTCGTCCACAGCCCAGATTGGGAATCGCACCTTCTTCGGATACAAGCAGTGGTAGATTCACTTAAGGAAGCAGGTCTCACGGCCAACCCAAAAAAGTGTGCCATAGGCCTGGAGGAAGCCAAATACCTTGGCTACGTTATTGGCCGGGGACTGGTCAAGCCCCAGACCAATAAGGTTGAGGCCAACCGATAAACAAAAAACAAGTTCGGGCCTTTATTGGCATTACGGGGTATTACCGGCGGTTTATACCCGACTTTGCCACCATTGCCGCCCCTCTGACCGACCTGACAAAGGGCAGGGGGTCGGCCATGGTTAAATGGAATCCTGAAGCCGAGGAGGCCTTCCAGAAGTTAAAGCGGGCCCTTTGTGTACTACCGGTGTTGGTAACCCCGGACTTCTCAAAGGAGTTTGTGGTACAGACAGACGCCTCTGAGGTGGGCCTAGGGGCTGTCCTATCCCAAACCAGAGACAGTGAGGAGCACCCAGTGGTATACCTGAGCCGAAAGCTGAACAAGCATGAAAAGAACTATGCCATTGTCGAGAAGGAATGTCTCGCTATTAAATGGGCCCTAGACTCGCTGAAATATTACTTACTGGGAAGGTCGTTTAAGCTCGTCACCGACCATGCACCCCTAAAGTGGATGTGTGACAACAGGGAAAAAAATAGCCGCGTGACAAGGTGGTTTCTGGCCTTACAGCCCTTTTAAGTTTTCAGTAGAGCATAGGCCGGGCAAGCTCCAAAACAATGCGGATGCCCTCTCCCGCATGCATTGTATGCTGGGGACAGTTGCTCAGCCGCGGGGGCTAGAGCAGAGGGGGGGGATATGTGACGGTATGCGAGGCGAGGTGGTGGATGATAGGTATGTTTCACCTCGCATGCGCTCTGTTGTGAGGGACTGAACCGGAATCCGACCCGGGTTTTTCCAGCCTCTAAGGCAGGCTTGGTTCCGGTCCAGAGATTGTGGTCCACTGGAGTTCACCTCCAGGTGGACTTTAAATAAACAGGAAGAGAGCACAACAGGTCTCTCATGTGCTGAGTCTCAGGATTGTAACCTGTGTGGCTGAAGGGAGAGCAATGTTTGGATGCAAGAGAAACTAAAGGTTTGCTTTACCATTTGTGTTGGCGGTGTCGGGGAGCAGCCCCACACCGTATAGTCAGGACATAACTGTATAGCTTAGCGCCGGACGGCAAGGATTTACTTTCTGTTTTGTTTGTTTTCTGCTGTGCAAACCTTTTGGGCTAAATAAACCTGGCAACCAGCCAGACTTTCAAAGAAACTGCCTGCATACGGACTGTCTGTTTTCAGAAAAGGTGATCCCCACCAGCTAATCTCCCACAATATATATAGCAAGAGCAAAGTAGGAAGTGCTTATGAGTATATATACACGCTGATCCAGACACCACTGCAGACAAGAGATCATCATGGGTTCACAAATGCAGCAGTCACTTTCAGTCTGTGGTAGTTTCTATCCTAGGAAGGGGCAATAGTCTCTGAGCATCTGGAGACCGGGAGATTTTCCCCAGTGTGAAGGGATTCTGCTTCGCTTTCCCTACCTCTGTCCGAGTCTGCAGATGCGTCTGCCTGCTCGTCTCTCACTGCTGACTCTCTCTCCCGCGCCATCTTGGATTCAGCGCGGGGTCTCTGAGCACTTTTCTTGAAGAATTTCTCCATCTCTCCATGGACTGGGTTTGATCCCCGTGGTCCGGGGGTATCTCTGGACTTGTCACGACCATGGTCATGGTCGTGACTCCTGGACCCGCATGCAGTTGCCTGCGGTTTTGGTTTTCTTGTCAACCACATGGTGAGGGCTTCTAGTTTCTTGCCTCACGTGTGGTTGCCGCTGGCATCATGTTTTTATTCACAGTATTGCAGCCTGATCTGTTGCTAGGCAGCTTGCTGTGAAGTGCATGCGGTTGCACCTGGCAACCTGTCTTTATAGGTGTGCCTTTTGTACGAGTGGTGTGCACTTTCCCTGTTTGTTGTGCACGAGGTTTCTGTATGTGTGCACTTTCCCTTTAAGTGGCTTCACCACCCTGTCTGGTCTTGGAAGGGTTAATTTCCCTTTCCAGTGTGTGTCTGTGTGGGTGTGGCCACTTGGGCTATTTAGCCTCTGCTGGAAGCCTGTAGCGGAGGGGTACTCCAGGCATGTTGCTGGAGTCATCCTCCTGGTATCCTTATACCATCTCTCCAGTGAGGGCCACCTTTGCGGTCATAAAAACATGTGGTGATGTTATGCTTTATGTTGGTGTTTATTCTTAGTGCAGCTATGGATCAGGGTTCCTGTGTGTTTATGTGTGTGTGCTGTGTCCTTTTATGTTTGGTGTGGACATCAGCTTGTAAGCATGGTATCCAGTCAGTGTATCTGTGGCAGGTAGGTGTGGAAGTGCTTTCACTCACCTGCCATATCCGTAGGCTGTTTATGTTTCCCCTTTCTTGCAGCTTGGCCAGTGAGACTCCTGTTCGTCCGCATCTAGGAGGAACAGGTTGTCTTACCCAGCTCCTAGTTCAGGGATCCCTTGAGGGTTAGTAGGTACCCGAGGTTCCTGAGGATGAGCCTTCCTACCATCAGGGTTGGCTCATTCAGCTAGGAGTCAGGGTCAGATTTAGGGATGTGTTAGGAGGTGACCTGCTCCCTATTCTGTTGTCCTGGCCGAGCAGCTTCCATGCGTTTAACATCACACGGATTGGAGTTACCCCCACTCTGATCCGTGACAGGACTTGTCTCGTCTGATTTTCCCCATTTTCTCCGCTCTTAATGTGCTGATTAAGCTACCTTGCACCGTGTCTGCAGCAGAGCTCACACAAGCATGTGCGTCTCGCTCTGCGGCCAAGCTCCGCCCCCCGGGTTTAAATTTTAGAACTTGAAAAACATTTTAAAACTTGGATCCGAAGTTGGCTTCAGTACTGAGTTACCAGACGGTACCGAAGCCGACTTCGGATTCGTGTTTTAAAATGGTTTTCAAGTTTGAAAAATGGATGACTGAGGATTGATGCTCAATTTCAATCTAATACACACAGGTAGATCGCTGCCACACCTTGGCTGCGCGTCATTTTAGTGGATTTGTCCAAAATGAACCCATAAAGATTCAGGTTTATCTGCTGTCCAAAAAATAGCAACATTCAGACTGAATTCGGTTTTTGTTCTGAACTAGTTTGCGTTCAAATACATACATTCAGAAAAAAGCTTTCTATGTGTAAAGTGATCCGTGGCTCCATTCAAGTCAATGTTATGCCCAGCCCAATTTTTGTTATGTACTTACATTATTGTATGCTTCCGTTTCCGTTTGCGATCCATAAAAAACGGAAACCAAACGGAAAAATGGAACGGCAAAACGGAACGGAAGCGAAAACACTGCTGAAACAAAAAACAGAACAACGGATCCGTGAAAAACGGACTGCAAAATACAGAAAAAGTCATATGGTTGTGTGCAGGAGGCCTTACACTGATATTGCTATTTTTGAAAACCACACCAACACTTTCTGGAGATGCCCTTAAAATACTTTGGCCGACTATTTCCAGTGTTATCACTGAGATTTAAAATGCTACCTTCTGGATTTTAAAACACACGTTGTACAATTGTAATGTTATTTTTGCAAAAATAAAAACACTTGAACTATCTGGAGGTACCATGTAATAGATTTCAGATTAGTATTTTAGGTGTTTTCACTGAGATTTAAAACGGTACCCTCTGATATGCGTTGTACACTTGTATATTTGCTATTTTTGCAAACCACACTGACACTTGAACTGTCTGCAGATGCCCTGTCCTGAATTTTGGACTACTATTTCAGGTGTTTTCACTGAGATTTAAAACGCGACCCTCTGGATTGTAAAGGTCATGTTGTACAGTTGTATTGAGCATATTCCTCCCACACCAACACTTGAACTGTGCAGGAAAAGGTTGTTTGATTTCTGTGTATGGTGTAATTTACTGTACGTTCAATTTTGCTGGAGAAATATGGAGTTATTGCTTCTGCGATAATGCAACACATTTAAAAACAATACAGATATGATGCTATGAAAAGAAAACAAACAATTGCTTAGCAGGAGCAGATGGCGTTTAGAGATGAGCTAATTAAAGTTGACGAAGTAAAATTCGATCCGAATTTCAGGAAAAATTTGATTCGCACTGAATCCGAACTTCCTCACACTTCGTGGTAACGAATAGCTTTTTTTCCTAAAATGGCTGCTGCAAGTGTAAGGACATAGAGCAAGGATCTCTGGGAAGTCAGGATTACCCATAATTCCATGCATGCAGTCAATCAGCAGTCATCCATCCCTGTGATGTCACAGCCCTATAAATACCCTCAGCCATCTTGGATTCTGCCATTTACCAGTGTACTTAGTGCAGGGAAAGGCATCACAAGGCGCTAGGGACAGTGCTAGAAAAGACTTCATTGTGCTAAAAAAAGAAATATTTACAAGTTCAGGGAAAGATTATTCAAGGTGTAAGGAAAGGATAGGGAGGAATCATTTCACAGCATTTATGTTGAACAGGGTTCAGTAGGGGAGGTTACAGCCTGGGTAATAGGAACAATCCTATTACACCTAGCTGAACTGACTGGAGACCCAAATTGCCATTATACAGCTCTGTAATTCCAGCAAACCGTTCTTGATATTGGGGTGCAAGTGCTGTTTGATACAGCCATTAATAGGGTTTATTACAAGGAAATACTTCTACGTCTTATTTGCCCTTGTGCGGTGCAGTTATATGTTCTAAAGCATTTTTGGGCTTGTATAAGTGGGAAAAAAGGCCTTTTTAGTAGGGTTGAGCGAACCGGAACTGTAAAGTTCGGGTTTGTACCGGTGTTCGTCGAGTTAATGGTGCTTTTTGAAAGGCTGCAGAGCAGCCAATCAACAACTATTTAACTTGTGTGCCCTTAGAAGCCATCACAGCCATGCCTACTAATGGCATGGCTGTGATTGGCCAGTGCAGCATGTGACCCAGCCTCTATATAATCTGGAGTCACGTAGCGCTGCACGTCACTCTGCTCTGATTAGTGTAGGGATAGGATAGGATGCTGCTGCTGTGAGGGAGAGAATAGGAAAGAATCTTTAATCTGAAGTGCTTGTTAACTCAGCAATCTACCTAGATTTTTCTTTGTGGGTGCAGTGCACAATCTTTTTACCCTGCCCTGAGAACAGTGACACAGAAAAAAAAACTTTTATCTGTCTGTTAGTTAGGTGGGCGGCGGCAGCCATTTTATGCAAGTTCAGTGCACCAGCACAGCATATGTGCATTTGTGACATTTAATATTATATTTTATTCTGGGTTTAAAAAAATCACCCATTTTTGGCAAGTTCTACATCGGTGGCCTTTGCAGCATTTGTCATTGTTAAATACAAGCTTGAAAGACTGCCATAATTTTCTGGGTTTAAAAAAGCACCCCTTTTTGGCAATACCCTCCATCTCGGGCCTATGCAGCATTTGTCAGTGTGAAATTTAAGCTTGAAACACTGCAATAATTTTCTGGGTTTTAAAAAACACCCTTTTTGGGCAAAATACAAAATTTTACAACCCTTGCTGCATCTGTCAGTCTGAAATACAAGCGTTAGATACTGCTGTCATATTCTGTTATTAAAATAAACACCCATTTTGGGCAAAATCCTAATTTTGCAGGGATTGCTGCATCTGTCATTGTTAAATACAAGCTTGAAAGACTACAATAATTTTCTGGGTTTAAAAAAGCACCCCTTTTTGGCAATACCCTCCATCTGGGGCCCATGCAGCATTTGTCAGTGTGAAATTTAAGCTTGAAATACTGCAATGATTTTCTGGGTTTTAAAAAACACCCTTTTTGGGCAAAATACTAAATTTTAAAGGCCTTGCTGCATCTGTCAGTGTGAAATACAAGCATTAGATACTGCTGTCATATTCTATTATAAAAACAACCCCCATTTTGGGCAAAATCCTAATTTTGCGGCGTTTGCTGCATCTGTCATTGTTAAATACATGCTTGAAAGACTGCAATAATTTTCTGGGTTTTAAAAAACACAGTTTTTGGGCAAAATACTAAATTTTACAGCCCTTGCTGCATCTGTCAGCGTAAAAAAATACAAGCGTTAGATACCACTGTTATATTCTGCTATTAAAAATACACCCTTTTTGGGCAAAATACTAAATTTGCGGCATTTGCTACATCTGTCATTGTTAAATACAAGCTTGAAATACTGCAATCATTTTCTGGGTTTAAAAAAGCACCCATTTTTGGCAATACCCTACATCTGGGGCCTATGCTGCATTTTTCAGTTTGAAATATAATCTTGAAATACTGCAATAATTTTCTGGGTTTGAAAAAGCACCCATTTTTGTCAATACCCTACATCTGGGGCCTATGCTGCATCTGTCAGTAAGAAATACACCCGTTAGATACTGCTGTTATCTTCTGTTATTAAACAAAACACCTATTTTTGGCCAAATACTAAATTTGCGGCCTTTGCTGCATCTGTCAGTGTGAAATACACGCGTTAGATACTGCTGTTATCTTCTGTTATTAAAAAAAACACATATGACTTACTAGGATGGAAGAATTATCCTCCGGCTGGCCTTACCAAACCCCTTCCTTTCCAATAACCACACAGAAACCTTCTTGGTTTGGTAAAATGACCATTACGGCCAACTTTATTATACACACACAATAATAATAATAACAATAATACTAACAAGCATTTTAACACATACTTCAACCTTATGAACCACTATACCGTAACAAGGATCCTGGAGGGCAACCCAAACAAGCGGTATCTTCCTTAAACATCTCTCCTTATACTTCAAGGTTACCCTTGGCCGCACTCACCGACCCAAGGGCACCAAATCCTTGAAGTATCCATGTATCTCCTCCTGTAGGCCTTTTAGCCCAAACAGGAGCCCCATCCTCGGCAATCACCATCCACATGAGACACAGGCTCCAACATGTCCTGCATCTCTTAAACCATTGTATTGCTCCTCCAGGATCCCATATCAATCAGCCACAGACGACCACCGATGACACCTCACCTGTGGGCGTCCCGCCACACCCTCAGGGCCGTTTCCAGACCCTCCTGAATGCCTAACGCCCATATATCAATCCCCACATCATTAAGATGCACACCATCGGGTCTCAAGAATTGAGGCGATGCAGACTCCAATTCCTGATGTCGGACCACCAGACCACCCTGTCTGCGAACAAAACGACCCACCTCTTTGTTCAACTTGGCCCGCTCTTTATTGAGCCGCTCTACCGACCTGGCAAACCGCCAACTGCTCCTCGCAACCACCTCTGACCACACCACCAGCAACTCCGGAAAATCCGACATCAAACGCAAAACGTCTAACTTGATATCCCGTATCACATCACGGGACCGCCGAACCCCCAAATCATTACCCCCCGCATGAAGAACTAAGATATCAGGCGGGCGATCTAACAGTACATTGGTATGGATCTCGGGCAAAACGCGCCCCCAAAGAAGCCCCCTCAAACCAATCCACCTGACCAGCAAATCCTCCATCGGAAAACCTAACTGACGACCGTTCCGCCGCACATCCGCTCGTAAGGCCCCCCAGTAGACATACGAATGCCCGAAAATCCATGCCAAGCAAGGCGCCGCCCCTGTAAAAAACAAACAGAGTCAAAATAGCACTGCGAACTCCCAATCAATAGAGAACAGACACCGACTAATTCCACATTGCAACATTATAACAGATGAGGCCTAACATATGACTGAAAACAATCGGACTCCCAGCGCCCGATACGTTTTATAACCTCCTCCCCCAAACCCCACCTGGAAGCCTCGGTCGCAGCGCCAATCCTGAATGAGTGAGATGCAAAATCCTTAGCCGGAAGACCCGCGGCAGACAAACATTTCCTG
Source organism: Bufo bufo (assembly GCF_905171765.1). Taxonomy (NCBI): domain Eukaryota; kingdom Metazoa; phylum Chordata; class Amphibia; order Anura; family Bufonidae; genus Bufo; species Bufo bufo. Next base: position 343,173,939 of record NC_053389.1, read on the forward strand.
AAGACAGCCACAAATTGGAAACGCGACAACCGCGAACCGTCCCTATGAACCAGCAACGCACCCGCACCACCAGGACGCAACTCCAGAAACTTCTTCACACAATGCACAGGACAAAAAACTGACCCCAATAACGGCCTAAGCCACAAGACCACACCCTTACCCTCCTGATCAGTCTTAGACTTACGAAGCATACATCTCAAAGCACCGTCTACAATACAAACATCCTCCCACAACAAGCCACCACCGCCCATGCGACTCGCTGCAACCAATTCCGATATACGAAAAGCCCCGAAAAAGGCCAACGCAAAGGCAGCCCTAAACAAACACACTTCATACGCCGACACACAAACGGACTCAGCCACCCTCCATAGCATCTGCAACACACTAAACGAAACCGGCCTACGACTATCCTTTCGCAACGTACAGCGACGGTAACCCTTTAAAGCTTGCCGCACCATAAAACATTTAGACACGTCAGCCAGTCCACGCAAGTGCAACCAGAAGGCAACAGCCGCCACCCTCTTAGATGCCACCGAAAATGACAAACCCGCTGTATAAGACTGACCTACCCAAAAAACCAATAACGTCTTAAAATCCTCTACTGAACTACTACCACCTACCTGCTCGATCAACTCCTCCCACAACGCCCACACTGATGAATAAGCCGACCACGTACCTCCACTAAGAGACTGCCTAATCAAGCCTGCCGATACCCCAAGGCCACGCTCCAGAGCCACTGGGGGCAAGGCAACCCCTGTAACTCGGCACCCGGCGCCAAACTGCGGAAACGATTCCACAGAAAACGAGAAAGGGAATCGGCGAGTGAGTTATCAACTCCAGGAACATGAACCGCAACAAAAAATGCATTCAACTGCAAACCCCGCAATACAAGATGCCTCAGTAAATTCAACACCGGAGGCGAGTTCGCCGTTTGGCTATTGATCGCCTGCACCACACCCATATTGTCACAGTAAAAGCGAACACACCGATTCCTGAGCCAGTCCCCCCACAACTCAGTAGCCAAAACAATAGGAAAAAGCTCCAACAACCCCAAGTTCGTAAGAAAACCCGCCTCCCTCCATTCAGCCGGCAACGCCCCAGCACTCCATTGTCCCCTGCAAAAAACACCATATCCACACGAACCTGATGCATCAGAGAACAATTCCAAATCCACATTACTAATTACTGCCTCCATCCACATAGACCGCCCATTGTACTCTGCCAGGAATGTCTCCCATACCGCCAAATCATCCTTCACTGCTGCTGGCAAACGCAAGTAGTAAAACGGGGCAGTAACCCCCGCAGTCGCAAGCGCCAAACGACGACAAAAAACCCGCCCCATCGGCAGGATGCGACACGCGAAGTTCAATTTACCCAAAACCGATTGAACCCGCTTAAGCTGAACCTTCTTCACCTTCCGCAAGAGCACAACCTCATCCAACAAATCCGACACCTTGTTCTCCGGCAAACGACATTCCATAGCCACACTATCAATCTCGATACCCAAAAACTTTATCACCGTGGAAGGGCCTTCCGTCTTGTCCACAGCCAGCGGACAACCGAAGCGTGCAGCCACCCTTTCCATGGTATGCAACAAAACAGCACACACTCTGGAACCAGCCGGACCCAGAAACAAGAAATCATCCAGGTAGTGCAAAACCGAACTCCATCCCGCCTCCTGTTTCACCACCCACTCCAGAAAAGAACTAAAAGATTCAAACAATGAACACGAAATCGCACAACCCATCGGCAAACAACAATCAACGTAATAACTGCCATCCCACTGAAAACCAAGTAAATGCACGCTATCGGAATGAATAGGCAGCAAACGAAAATCGGCCTCGATGTCCGTTTTCGCAAGCAGGGCGCCTTGCCCAAAACGCCGGACCCACCGTACTGCCTCATCAAAAGACGTGTACGAAACGGAGCACAACTCATCCGCTATACCGTCATTAACTGACCCCCCTAACGGATAGGACAAGTGATGGATAAGCCGAAATTTATTAGGCTCCTTCTTAGGGACTAAGCCCAAAGGGGAAACCCACAAATCCGGCAATGGGCACGCGGAAAAAGGACCCACGACCCTTCCGGCAGAGACCTCCCCATCAATCTTTCTCCTCACAACTGCCGGATGGCGCAGCGCCGATGACAAATTCCGGAGTGCCCGTTTCGGCCCTACCAAACCACACGGAATAACAAAACCCTCCGTAAACCCAGCCAACAACAACTGCGCCACATCCTTATCTGGATACTTCTTTAAATAGGGCACCATCTCTTCCACCCTCACCGGCGTCACCCCTCTTCTGCACAACCTCGGGTCCCTTACCCTTGCCACGCTTGAAACATCGCGACAAACTATGGGAGCCGCCGCAACCGGAGCATTCATGCTTGTACCGGCAATCCGACAAGAACCTGCAATGCCCTTCGTTGTATTGCCAGCAACATCCCTTCCTATTACCCCCATGTGACTCCGAGGCCGAGGTGCCCCCGGCCGTTCCACGAAAGGGCTGAGGGCCCATTCTAGGTGCCGCCATCAACCGCATCCACAGACCAATGTCTTTATGGTCCCAACGAATGCTAGGCCTGACCGCCTTCCGCTGCCGGAACTGCTCGTCATACCTAAGCCACGCAACACCCCCATACGTCCGATGCGCCTCACCAATAGCATCCATATAGCAAAAAAGTGCGGAGCAGTGCTCCGGCGCCTTTTCCCCAACCACGCTAGCCAGAATTGCAAAGGCCTGCAGCCAGTTTTGAAAGGTACGCGGGATAAGCCTATACCGCCTCCTCTCCTCCTCCTCCTTCTTACTCTCGTCTGGCTTCCCCCTATCTAAATTAAATTTCTCCAATGGAAGCAGTGAAAAGATTTCCACGTATTCATCCCTCCATATCTTGTCCTTCACCTCCTGCTTCAAGTGAGCCCCCAGCGGCCCCTCAAAACATACATAAATCTCCCCTTTTGCGGCATCCGCCAGCCGAACGCCATCACCCATGTCTCCCCTAACACCCGCAACCGCCCCAGATCCCTGGGTACTAGCCGCTGCACGATCTTCTACTGCCCCCAATAAACCCCGCACCGGCCCCTGTTCCAACACCCCCGCCTGCGACGGAGCCCAGACTGGCACCGGGGACGCAGCAGATCCCGTACCCAGCCGCGACAACAATGACATCATGCCTGACAACACATCCCGCACTAAAACATCAGAACCCCCCGCATTATGAGAAGCATCAACCCCACCTCCCCCAACAATATTCTGACCCGTCGATCTCTCACCTGGCCGTCCCCGGATAGCTTCTCCGGCAGCCGCAGAACTCCTACCAGGTGTCCTCAGTAGTGCGTCCATCCTGCCCGGCACGGCGTCGTCCTCCAGAGGAAAGTCCACAGCGCCTGCCGCCAATTCTTCGTTTGAGCCGACTTCTCCCTCTTCCAGTGGTGACAGCTCCCCGTCACCCTGCAGCTGCAGTTGACCGTCTCCCGCTAGATTGACTGCCGCACTGGCCTCATCACAAGGCCGCACAATGTCTCTTCTGCCACCCATCATAATTCCAGGCCCCACAGCGGAAGGGCTGTGAGCCGCATCAAGCGACACGATGCCAGGAGACTGAGCCCCAGCCACATTCCCTGCGATGCCGCAATATCGCCGCCCCACCGCCAGGGGGCGCGACGCACGCTCGTCCATCTCAGCTTCTCTCTGCTCCCTGTTTCCAGCGCTGCCCTGCCGCCGACCGGAAGTCGCCGGCCGCGGCGCAGAAGACCTCTCTTCTCTGACCGATGCAAGGCCCCGATTACCGGACCGCCCGACCGCGCTGCTCCTCCTCTCCAACGGTAAGGCCGCCTGGGTTCGCTCCTCACCACGCCGCACCTGTGAGGAGACACCCGCCTGTCTGCGCTCCCTTCCTCTCGCCGCCTGTGAGACTGGGCCGGAACCATCCCGCCCTTCTCCCGCTGACCTGCTCCGCGCCGATACACTCCTCCCGCTGCGTCTGGGCACCGGACCGGGCACAGGCTCCACAGACTGCAGCGGAGGGGACATAAGGGGGCCTCTGAGGCGACGACGTACCCGCGGCGTAGGCTCCGGACTCAGACGCTCTGGGGGACCCGACCTCCTGGTCCTGTGTGGACGCGCCGGTAAGGCCGCCGTAGTAGGGGGGATCAGAGCAGCCTGTATGGTCTGCTGCAAGCGCTCAGCTCCATGCACTTGCACTGCAGCCCGGACCGCTTCCAATAGCTCCTCCAGCGACGACATCCTGGCCCTAAACACTCCAACTTACACTGGCAACTGACCCACAAACTCCGCCAACAACCTATATACTGCCCGCGAACTTGCTACTCCACCCCATTCACCTGAACCCAACCCCCAACACACTTCCAACCAGTAACCCTTTCCTAGCCTGCGGTCTTCCCCCTAAGTCAAGACGCACTCCACTATGTCTGCGCCTCGTTCCATTGCTATTATTTTGGGCCAAATACTAAATTTGCAGCCTTTGCTGCATCTGTCAGTGTGAAATACATGGGTTAGGTACTGCTATCTTCTGTTATAAAAAAACACCCATTTTGGGCAAAATACTAAATTTGCAGCCTTTGTTGCATCTGTCAGTGTGAAATACTCACGTTAGATACTGCTGTTATCTTCTGTTATTAAAAACACACCCATTTTTGGCAAAATACTAAATTTGCACCCTTTGTTGCATCCGTCAGTGTGAAATACACGCGTTAGATACTGATGTTATCTTCTGTTATTAAAAAAACACAAATTTTTGGCCAAATACTAAATTTGCAGCCTTTGCTGCATCTGTCAGTGTGAAATACAGGGGTTAGGTACTGCTATCTTCTGTTATTAAAAAAAACACCCATTTTGGGCAAAATACTAAATTTGCAGCCTTTGTTGCATCTGTCAGTGTGAAATACACGCGTTAGATACTGATGTTATCTTCTGTTATTAAAAACACACCCATTTTTGGCAAAATACTAAATTTGCAGCCTTTGCTACATCTGTCAGTGTGAAATACACGCATTAGATACTGCTGTTTTCTTCTGTTATAAAAAAAACACTCATTTTGAGCCAAATAAAAAAATTGCGGCCTTTGCTGCATCTGTCAGTGTGAAATACACGCGTTAGATACTGCTGTTATCTTCTGTTATTAAAAAAACACCCACTTTGGGCCAAATACTAAATTTGCAGCCTTTGCTGCATCTGTCAGTGTGAAATACACATGTTAGGTACTGCTAACTTATGTTATTAAAAAAACACCCATTTTGGGCAAAATACTGAATTTGCAGCCTTTTACTGCATCTGTCAATGTGAAATACACACGTTAGATACTGCTGTTATCTTCTGTTATTAAAAAAACACCCATTTTGGGCAAAATACTAAATTTTCAGCCTTTGTTGCATCTGTCAGTGTGAAATACATGCGTTAGATACTGCTGTTATCTTTTGCTATTAAAAAAACACCCATTTTTGGCTAAATACTAAATTTGCAGCCTTTGCTGCACCTGTCAGTGTGAAATACACGCATTAGATACTGTTGTTTTCTTCTGTTATTAAAAAAACACCCATTTTGGGCCAAATACAAAATTTTAGGCCTTTGCTGCATCTTTCAGTGTGAAATACACGCGTTAGATACTGCTGTATTATTCTGTTATAAAAAAAACACCCATTTTGGGCCAAATACTAAATTTGCAGTCTTTGCTGCATTTGTCAGTGTGAAATACATGGGTTAGGTACTGCTATCTTCTGTTATTAAAAAAACACCCACTTTGGGCAAAATACTAAATTTGCAGCCTTTGTTGCATCTGTCAGTGTGAAATACACGTGTTAGATACTGCTGTTATCTTCTGTTATTAAAAAAACACCCATTTTTGGCAAAATACTAAATTTGCAGCCTTTGTTGCATCTGTCAATGTTAAATACACACGTTAGATACTGCTGTTATCTTCTGTTAATAAAAACACACCCATTTTTGGCAAAATACTAAATTTGCAGCCTTTTTTGCATCTGTCAATGTGAAATACACGAGTTAGATATGTAACATCCCAGAGTATGTCACTAAAACTCTTCCACCCTGCTATGTGATGTTAAAGTGCCAATGTGTTAACAACCTGTGTAATATGACATTGCATTTGTATTTCTATGCCTGTTTATTATGTATTTGCTGTAATTCTTAATGTACACCAGCAGGTGGCAGCAGTATGTAAGTAGGCCATAGCAAGTTAGTATACCTAAACTGGAATATTCCATTCCAGGCTAGCTCCCCCCATCTGAGGAGGAGTGGAATGTTCCCACATCCTACTTCAGAGGGAGGAAAGAAAGTTCTAGCAGTGTACCAGCCACCCCCTGTTGGGGTAGGCTGTGTGAATATGAGCTCCCAGAATTAGGGACCCCAACCAGGGATCCAAGCCTCCCTGAGGCCCAAGATCAACATCCCCAGCCTGAGTCCCTTACCTCAGCTGGATGACAAAGAAAAGTAGCCATCTTCAGAACTATCAGATCTCCAGGAAGAAACCACCATTCCCTGCGAGCGTTCCTGTAAGTACAGATTCCAGAACAAGGAGAAGACAAGTACCTCCACAGCTAGTCAGGCCCATATCAAGCAGACCTCAGACAGAGCAGAAGATAGATACCTGCCAGATTCTTAAAGGCTTATGTACTAGATGCAGAATATATATATATATATAATTCCTGCCACATATTGCCAACATCTGCTGGGATCCTAGACTATTGCTGTAAATTGTATGGATCTAAAGCTGCATATAATAACATCAAGTAAAGACAAGTTGGACCCTATTTTCTGTGTGGAATTCCACCATTCCTCCACTACTCCTATTAACAGTACTCATTTTGTTGCATGTGAGCCAGGATACAGGAGTCCAGCCGTACCACAGGTAGGAGACACCGTTGACACTATACAGAGACAATATCCCCCTCTGGCATTCCTAACCTGGTACGTTTGCTCATACCATCTTAAAGGGCCCTGCTATAGTACCTGCGCAAGCTGCAACTGGCGTCACGAACTCATACACACCTAAATCTGACCCACTGCATAGCAACCCCACTGACCCAGTGTCCTGCTCATTGCAGATACTGCTGTTATCTTCTGTTATTAAAAAAAAACACCCATTTTTGGCCAAATACTAAATTTGCAGCCTTTGCTGCATCTGTCAGTGTGAAATACACGCATTAGATACTGCTGTTTTCTTCTGTTATTAAAAAAACACCCATTTTGGGCCAAATACTAAATTTGCGGCCTTTGCTGCATCTGTCAGTGTGAAATACACGTGTTAGGTACTGCTATCTTCTGTTATTAAAAAAACACCCATTTTGGGCAAAATACTGAATTTGCAGCCTTTACTGCATCTGTCAGTGTGAAATACACGTGTTAGGTACTGCTATCTTCTGTAATAAAAAAAACACCCATTTTGGGCAAAATACTGAATTTGAGGCCTTTACTGCATCTGTCAATGAGAAATACACACGTTAGATACTGCTGTTATCTTCTGTTATTAAAAAAACACCCATTTTGGGCCAAATACAAAATTTGCGGCCTTTGCTGCATCTGTCAGTGTGAAATACACGCGTTAGATACTGCTGTATTATTCTGTTATAAAAAAAAACACCCATTTTGGGCCAAATATAAAATTTGCGGCAATTGCTGCATCTGTCAGTGTGAAATACACACATTAGATACTGCTGTTATCTTCTGTTATTAAAAAAAAACACCCATTTTGGGCCAAATACTAAATTTGAAGCCTTTGCTGCATCTGTCAGTGTGAAATACACGCATTAGATACTGCTGTTATATTCTGTTATTTTAAAAAAAACATCCATTTTGGACAAGATCCTAAATTTGCGGAGAATGAGGAGAGCGTTGAATAAGGGACCTGGCCCCGGTCATGGTGCTGCTGGTGGAGCTCCTGTTGCAGGGAGAGGACGTGGTCGATCTGTGCCAGCTACACGCACAAGTGAAACACCTTCCTCAGGTGCAAGTAGGCGACGGAACCTTCTGTGTTATTTGGTCGGGCCTAATACGGTTCTACGAATGGTGAGGCCAGGACAAGTACAGGCGATAGTAGAATGGGTTGCTGACAGTGCCTCCAGTTCTTTCACATTGTCTCCAACCCAGTCTCCTGCTGAAAGGTCAGAGTTAGCACCTGCAGCCCATGTCCATCAGTCTTTCACCTCACCCCCTTTCAAATCAGCCAAGCAGTCTGAGCCCCAAGTCATGCAGCAGTCTCTTGTGCTTTTTGATAACTCTGCTAGCAGGGTTTCCCAGGGCCATCCACATAGTCCTACCCCAGAAGTGGAAGAGATTGAGTGCACTGATGCCCAACCACTTATGTTTCAAGATGAGTACATGGGAGGAAAACCGCAGCACATCTCGGATGATGACTAAACACAGGTGCAGTGTGCAGACCGACAAGGAGGGCAGGGGTGAAGACTGGGTGGAAGATGATGTGGAGGACGATGTGGTCCTCGACCCCACATGGAATCAAGGTCATGCGAGTGACCTACGTAGTTCGGAGGAAGAGGCGGTGGTCGCACAGAGCCACCAACACAGCAGAAGAGGGAGCAGGGTGCAAAAGCGGAGCAGCCATCCCCTAGACAGTATGCCTGCTCCTGGCCAACGCAGCAAGGAAGCGAGCATACCAAAGCCAGCTCCAAGGAGTTCCCTGGCGTGGCAGTTCTTCAGATAATGTGCTAACGACAAGACATGAGTGGTTTGCACGCTGTGCAATCAGAGCCGGAAGCGAGGCATAAACGTTCTTAACCTGAGCACAACGTGCATGATCAGGCATCTAAGTGCAAAGCACGAGCTGCAGTGGAGTAGACACTTCAAAAACAAAGAAAGGTCTCTAGCTCCTCCTGCTTCCTCTTCTGCTGCACTCTCGGCCTCTTCATCCACCTCTGAGTGACAGTTGCACCTGCCACTCTGCAAACAGAGGATCTGCTAGCAACACCACCACCTGGGTCACCAAGCATCTCCACAATGTCCCACAGGAGCGTTCAGCTTTCTATCTCCCAAACACTGGAGCCGAAGAGGAAGTACCCCCCTACCCAGCCACGATCCCTGGCCCTGAATGTTAGCATTTCAAAATTACTGACCTTTGAAATGCTGTCATTCTGTCTGGTGGAGATGGAGAGTTTTAAAAGCCTTATGGCGGTGGTTGTCCCACAGTACGTCGTGCCCAGCCCCCACTACTATTCCAGGCGAGCCATCCCTTCCCTGCACAACCAAGTGGGGGAAAAAATCAGGTGTGCACTGCGCAACGCCATCTGTGGCAATGTCCATCTAACTATGGATATGTGGACCAGTAGGCACGGTCAGGGACGTTATATCTCCCTAACAGCACACTGGGTAAATGCACTGCTGGCTGGGCCTGAGGCGGATAGCAGTTTGGCGCATGTCCTTCCACCACTGAGGATTGCAGGGTGCTTCAGTTTGCCTCCTGTTGCTTCCTCCTCCTACTCCGCTTCCACATCCTCTACCGCCTCCTCATCCGGTCAGCGTAAAACCTTTACCACCAACTTCAGCACAGACAGGGGTAAACGACAGCAGACAGTTTTAAAACGTATCTGTTTGGGGGACAAACCCCACACTGCGCAGGAGCTGTGGACGGGCATGGAACAACAGTCTGATGAGTGGTTGGTGCCAGTGAGCCTCAAGCCCGGTCTGGTGGTGTGCAATAATGGGCGAAATCTCATTCTGTGGTGCAGAGGTTCCTTAAAAATTACCCCGATATGTCAGAGCTGAGTGCAGAAAGTGCGGGCTGTCTGTGCGCGCTTTCTGCGTTCTCACCCTGCTGCTGCTCGCCTGTCAGCGCTGCAGCATAACTTCGGCCTTCCCGCTCACTGCCTCATATGCGATGTGCCCACAAGGTGGAACTCCACCTTGCACATGCTGGCCAGACTGGGCGAGCAGCAGCAGGCTATAGTGGAGTTTCAGTTGCAGCACGCACGGGTGAGTCGCTCTGCGGAACAGCACCACTTCATCACCAATGACTGGGCCTCCATGCGAGACCTGTGTTCTTTGTTGAGCTGTTTCAAGTACTCCACCAACATGGCCAGTGCCAATAACGCCGTCCTCCGCTTTACTATCCTACTTCTTTGCCTCCTTGAAAAAACGCTTCTGGCGATGATGGAAGAGGATGTGGCACAGGAGGAGGAGGAAGAGGGATCATTTCATAGGGTTTCCGGCCAGTCATTCATAAGTGGCTCCGAGGGTAGGTTCCTGCATCCACAAACGCCAGGTACACAATTGTCCAGCCAGGGCACAGTTCTGGAGGATAATGAGGTTGAGGATGAGGAGGAGGAACCGTGTTCACAGCAGGGTGGCACCCAGACCAGCTCATGGCCATCACTGGTGCATGGCTGGGGGGATACAGAGGACACAGACGATACACCTCCCACAGAGGACAGCTTGTCGTTGCCTCTGTTCAGCCCGGCACACATGAGCGATTACATGCTGCAGTGTCTCTGCAACAACCGCCGAGTAGCCCACATTCTAACTTGTGCTGATTACTGGGTGGGCCATGCTGCTGGATCCCCGTTACAAGGACAACGGACCGTCCTTAATTCCGTCACTGGAGCGTGATCGTAAGATGTGCAAGTACAAGTGCACGCTGGTAGATGCGCTGCTGGTGGCATTCCCACCTGACAGCGGGGGCACAGTGGAAACACAAGGCGAAGGCAGAGGAGGAGGAAGAGGTCACCAACGCAGCTGAGTTAGCATGGCTGAAATGTGGAAAATCAGCATGCCACAACAACCAGCACCACCAGCTGATATGGAACTTCTTAGCAGGAAGCAGCATATGAGCAACATGGTGGAGCAGTATGTGTCAACACGCCTACACGTACTGAATGATGGGTTTGCCCCCTTCAACTTCCGGGTTTCCAAATTAGGCACATGGCCTGAGCTTGCCCATTACGCCTTGCAGGTGCCGGCCTGCCCTGCAGCCAGTGTATTATCTGAACGTGTGTTTAGCACGGCAGGGGGTGTTATCACAGACAAGCGCAGCCGCCTGTCCACAGCCAATGTGGACAAGCTCACGTTCATTAAAATGAACCAGGCATGGATCCCACAGGACTTGTCCGTATCTTGTGCAGAATAGACATGTATACCAGCCATTGTTTTACTACAGCACAATTTCTCCTAGTTGTATTTTTAATATTTCCCACTCTTTTGGGGTGTACCCTAATTTAAAAAAAATTAAACATTTTTAACCAAAAACCAGTGCTGGCTATCTCGGCCTCCTCCACCGCCGCTTCCACCTACACCGCTACGTCCACCACCTCCTCAACCTCCTACTCCATATGGACCTCCACCTCATACATCAAACGTATGTATTTTATTTTATGTCATTTTACAAATTTGTCTGTTAAATTTTCGGGTGAAATTCACCAATTTTTGGCTGTGATATACCCCTGCTCTACCTTGTAGACAGGTAAACAAATTTCACTAATTTGTCTATTACATTTTGGGTGAAATTCACCAATTTTTGGCTGTAATATACCCCTGTTCTACCTAGTAGACAGGTTAACAAATTTCACTAATTTGTCTGTTACATTTTCGGGTGAAATTCACCAATTTTGGGCTGTGATATGCTCCTGCTGTACCTAGTAGACAAGTAAACAAATTTCACTAATTTGTCTGTTACATTTTCGGGTGAAATTCACCAATTTTGGGCTGTGATATGCTCCTGCTGTACCTAGTAGACAAGTAAACAAATTTCACTAATTTGTCTGTTACATTTTCGGGTGAAATTCACCAATTTTTGGCTGTGATATACTCCTGCTCTATCTAGTAGGCAGGTTAATACATTTTACTAATTTGTCTGTTACATTTTCGGGTCAAATGTACCAATTTTTGGCTGTCATATACCCCTGCTCTACCTAGTAGACAGGTAAACAAATTTCACAAATTTGTCGATTACATTTTCGGGTGAAATTCGCCAATTTTTGGCTGTGATATACCCCTTCTCTACCTAGCAGACAGGTTAATAAATTTCACAAATTTCTCTGTTACATTATCGGGTGACATTCACCAATTTTTGGCTGTGATATACCCCTGCTCTACCTGGTCGACAGGTTAATACATTTCACTAATTTTTCTGTTACATAGTTGGGTGAGATTCACCAATTTTTTACTGTGATATACCACTGCTCTACCTAGTAAAGGAGGTTAATAAATTTCACAAATTTTTCTGTTACATTGTCGGGTGACATTCACCAATTTTTGGCTGTGATATACCCCTGCTCTACCTAGTTGACAGGTTAATAAATGTCACAAATTTTTCTGTTACATAGTTGGGTGACATTCACCAATTTTTGGCTGTGATATACCCCTGCTCTACCAAGTAGACAGGTTAATAAATTTCACTAACTTTTCTGTTACATAGTTGGGTGACATTCACCATTTTGTGGCTGTGATATACCCCTGCTCTACCTAGTAGACAGGTTCAAAAATTTTGCTAATTTTTCAGTTACATTCTTGGATGACATTTTATCATTTTTGCAGTGAATAAATCCCTGTTCTGCATAGGTGACAGGGACCGAATTTTTTTAAAAACATCTGTTCCATTGGTGGGTGACATTAACCCATTTCTGGCGATGAAAAACCCCTGCTCTGCATAGGTGACAGGGACTTAAATTTCTAAAATTCGTCTTTAATTGGCCCTTTCATTCGAACCTTCTGCTTTAATAATTTGTCCCACATTTCAGCTTGATTACATTGCAGCCATTGACCTCCCTTGGATGTGGTCTCGCTTTCTCACGCTCCCTCTCCGGCGTGGAACCCTGATTCGCCGCTAACCGTGATTAATATGGTAGACACAGAAAAGAACATCGAAAGTTGATAGAGCAGATATCCAATTGGATCGTGGACATCACGGGGACGTGCAACATGATGGAGCAGTATGTGTGCACACACCTACATGTACTGACTAATGGGTCTGCCCCGTTCAACTTCTGGGTCTACGAATTGGACATATGGCCTGAGCGTGCCCTTTACGCCCTGGAGGTGCTGGCCTGCCCTGCAGCCAGTGTTTTGTCTGAACGTTTGTTTAGCACGGCTGGAGGGGGTTATAACAGGTTATATTTCCCAATGTTTTGGGGTGTACCCTAATTTAAACACACAAAAAAAAAGCAGTGTAGGCTACCTCCTCATCTTCCACCGCCACTTCCTTCTACATCACTACAGCCACCGCCTCCTTTACCTCCTACTCCCTATGGACCTCGTCCTCCAAGATCAAGATTATTATTTTTTCTTTTTACGTATTTTATGTTATTTGAAGTCATTTCCCTATCCACATTTGTTTGCAGAGCACTTGCCATGCTCTAAACCACATTTTGCTGTCATTTGCAGCTCTCTAGCCCTTTCCATGACTTTTTTAGAGCCATTTTAGTGCTCAAAAGTTCGGGTCCCAATTGACTTCAATGGGGTTCGGGGTCAAGTTCAGGTCCCGAACTCAAACTTTTTTGTGAAGTTCGGCCGAACCCGTCGAACCCGAACATCCTGGTGTCCGCTTAACTCTAGAATCAAACACATTAAATCTAATTCAATTATTAATAGTTTACATTAACCCCTTAGGGACCCGACTAATTTTTACCTTAAGGACCAGGCCATTTTTTGCAAATCTGACCAGTGTCACTTTATGTGTGAATAACTTTAAAACGCTTTTACTTATCCAGGCAATTCTGGATTCTCCAGGCAATTACTATACATTCTCCATATGTCTACTTCATGTTAGGATCATTTTGGGAATGACATTTTATTTTTTGGGGCCATTTGCAGCCCTCTAGCCCTTTCCATGACTTTTTTACAGCCATTTTAGTGCTCAAAAGTTCGGGTCCTTATTGACTTCAATGGGATTTGGGTTCGGCATCAAGTTCGGCTCAATATACATTTGCCATTCAGCGGTGCAGTTATATGTTCTAAATCCTTATGTGGCGTGTATAAGTGGAAAAAATAAGGCCTATTTGCCATTCAGGGGTGCATTTATATGTTCTAAAGCCCTTTTTGGCGTGTAATAGTGGCAAAATAAAAATATATTTGACATTCAGCGGTGCAGTTATATGTTCTAAAGCCTTTTTTGTCATGTATTAGTAACTAAAAATATATATTTGCTGTTTAGCGGTGCAGTTATACACTCACCTAAAGAATTATTAGGAACACCATACTAATACGGTGTTGGACCCCCTTTTGCCTTCAGAACTGCCTTAATTCTACGTGGCATTGATTCAACAAGGTGCTGATAGCATTCTTTAGAAATGTTGGCCCATATTGATAGGATAGCATCTTGCAGTTGATGGAGATTTGAGGGCTGCACATCCAGGGCATGAAGCTCCCGTTCCACCACATCCCAAAGATGCTCTATTGGGTTGAGATCTGGTAACTGTGGGGGCCATTTTAGTACAGTGAACTCATTGTCATGTTCAAGAAACCAATTTGAAATGATTCCAGCTTTGTGACATGGTGCATTATCCTGCTGGAAGTAGCCATCAGAGGATGGGTACATGGTGGTCATGAAGGGATGGACATGGTCATAAACAATGCTCAGGTAGCCCGTGGCATTTAAACGATGCCCAATTGGCACTAAGGGCCCTAAAATGTGCCCAGAAAACATCCCCCACACCATTACACCACCACCACCAGCCTGCACAGTGGCAACAAGGCATGATGGATACATGTTCTCATTCTGTTTACGCCAAATTCGGACTCTACCATTTGAATGTCTCAACAGAAATCGAGACTCATCAGACCAGGCAACATTTTTCCAGTCTTCAACAGTCCAATTTTGGTGAGCTTGTGCAAATTGTAGCCTCTTTTTCCTATTTGTAGTGGAGATGAGTGGTACCCGGTGGGGTCTTCTGCTGTTCTAGCCCATCCTCCTCAAGGTTGTGCGTGTTGTGGCTTCACAAATGCTTTGCTGCATACCTCGGTTGTAACGAGTGGTTATTTCAGTCAACGTTGCTCTTCTATCAGCTTGAATCAGTTGGCCCATTCTCCTCTGACCTCTAGCATCCACAAGGCATTTTTGCCCACAGGACTGCCGCATACTGGATGTTTTTCCCTTTTCACACCATTCTTTGTAAACCCTAGAAATGGTTGTGCGTGAAAATCCCAGTAACTGAGCAGATTGTGAAATACTCAGACCGGCCCGTCTGGCACCAACAACCATGCCACGCTCAAAATTGCTTAAATCACCTTTCTTTCCCATTCTGACATTCAGTTTGGAGTTCAGGAGATTGTCTTGACCAGGTCCACACCCCTAAATGCATTGAAGCAACTGCCATGTGATTGGTTGACTAGATAATTGCATTAATGAGAAATAGAACAGGTGTTCCTAATAATTCTTTAGGTGAGTGTATGTTCTAAAGCTTTATGTGGTGTGTATAAGTGGAAAAAAATAAGGGCCATTTTCCGTTCAGCGGTGCAGTTATATGTTTTAAAGCCCTTTTTGGCGTGTAATATTGGCAACATAAAATATATTTGCTGTTCAGCAGTGCAGTTATATGTTCTAAAGCCCTTTTTTGCGTGTATTGGTGTTGAGCGAACTAGTGTTTTAAGTTCGGCGTCTAAAGTTCGGGTTCGGGTTATCAAAGAATCGCGTTATGTGCATGCGCAGTGCCGGTATAGTGTTCCTTCCCTGTGCTGGAATCAGCCTCAGGGAAGGAACTTCGCATGCGCGAGCTCGTATATCGCGAGATTACGGCAATCTAACTGTGAAGAAAGGGGGAGATTCGGAGAACGCAGGCGGCGCTGGGCTCCTTCACAGGGGGGCGTGGCTGGGCACCAAGAAGGTTAGTACAGCCCCTTGGGCACCAGCTGTGTATGGAAACTTACCATCTCGCTAGTGCCACCTGCTGCAAGTGGCTTTCAATGAGTCAAACATTGATTCATACTGAGCCACTTCCAGATGTGAGAAGGCTGTCGTTCCCTGGAAGACACCTATTTTCATATTTTTCTCACATGCAGGAGCATTGACAGTGTCTTCCTTGAAGGAGAGACAGTACCATGCCTAACCTGTATGTGGGGCATCTCACTCTGCTAGCCAGAATCCAACTCTGTAATAATGAGGATTAAGCCCCCCAAAACAGCTGTCTATCAATGGATGCTTGGCTATTTTCCATTGTCATGTTCCCAAGTTTGTTAAAAAGTTGGATTTCACCCATAGGGAGCCCCTTCCAGAAGGTGCCACAAGCAAGACGCTTCTCTTTCTCTAGGAGGTACGTTTATGCATATATAATTTTGTAGGGACAGTGTTAGGGATAAGAAAGATATATTTGTGGTATGGGCTGAGGCCAGTGCGGGGTAGGCCTGAATATGTTGGCCACCCAGGAGAGTGAAAAGAAAGAAAGAAGGGTCGGGAGGGTGGGGCACGAATCGACCGCCCTTAGGGAGAGGCCGCTCTGGATTATGTAGAGGGCAGCCCCACCCACAAATCCAGGCCGTAACCAGCCTTACTATTTGTTGTATGGGCTGAGGTGTACATGAACGTGGAGTTGGGAGGGATGCCTACCAGCCCTCCATGATCTATCTGGCTAAACTGTACCCGGAGCCAGTGCGAGGTAGGCCTGAATATGTGGGCAAAAAGACTACCCACACTGCTAGGTGTGAAATATTTATTTGAAACCGAACAGGACAAATCACAATGCCAATGAACAAAAGGCCCTGGAAATCTCGACCTGCGGGTTGGGAATATACCTAGCAAAGCACGAGGACCTCCAGCGCCCCATCTTGCGGATAACATGCGCGGGCACCTGGTGCTTGGAGGCCGAGGAGGCGGCTCCCATGCGGAATGAGTGCCCTGAAATTGTAGCTGGATTATACCCTAAACCAGCTGCTAACGTGCGAACATGAGAAATGAACTGAGCCGCGGTGAGAGACCTGCCCTGGAGGGGTAGGAGCGGGTCCTTCGGAGAAAGAGGAAGGAGAAACTCGGCAAGGTCTCCCAGCACCTTGACAGGACACCAACTGTTTGATGTGGGGAAGAACTTGATCTCGACGGGAGGACCTACTGGACTAGTTTTGGAAGATGGGAGAAATAAAGAGAATTGGCCACCCTGCCGAACGAGATGGCGTTTAAGGAGGGTGGAGCGCGTTATAGCACTACAAGTAAATTCCCCCGGCCTTAAGAACCCAAAAAACCCAATATATATTGCAGCCTTAATGATGAGGCTTGCTGGGTGCCCAAAGAGGGAACCATCTAGAGCTAGGGACAAACCCCGAAATAATTCACCAGAAACTGTCTGTCTGCGCGCCACTGGGCTTGCACTGTTTTTTTGTATGCCCCTAAGGGTGGCCCTGACAGCTTGGTTGGACATAATGGATTGCAGGAAGGATCATCAAGTAATCTGTAATGCTGAATCCCTGCTAAATACCCCTTAATAGTGTTATATGACAGATGCAAGTGGAAATGGCAGTGGGCGATGAATGCCATGAGAAAGGTAACATCGTCTTGGCCGTTCTGCGGGTGGCTGAGGATAAAGCGCCGGAACGCCTCGTATGCCGTAAGATAGTTCCTGGGTGTTCTTAGCTAAAGATCCTTGTACCAATTTCTTCGCGGATTCCACCAGCTGCCCTAGTCCATGGTCAGAAGGCTGAAAGGGGGAACGGGCGTACCCACCGGGTCTTTGTCTGGCATTGCCTGGAAGAAGATGGTGAAGTTAAATCGGAACAAGGCGTCAGCCGCCACATTCTCAGCCCCTGCAATGTGAGAAGGGAAGATATGGAAGTTGTGCCGTAGAGAAAACCAAACCAACCTGCGAAGGAGGGACATAATACTTGGTGATTTGGCCCTGCCCTTGGAAAGCACTTCCACCAAAACTAAACTATCCGTAACAAACACCACGGGTTTATTGGCCCAGAGGGGACCCCAAACCTGGGCGGCTGCCACCAGAGGATACAGTTCCAGGAGAGGGGAAGATTTGAGGGACTCGTTATCAAGGAAGAATTCCACCGGCCAATCGCCAACCAGCCAGTGCGGATGAAAAATGGCCGCAAACCCTCGGGAGGCGGCAGCATCGGAATGAATCCTCGGCGAAGAGGCATCCGGGGTGGGCACAAAAAGGGATATGCCGTTCCAGGAAGTCAGGAATGAGTGCCACATGAGCAGATCCGCAACAGCTTGGTTGTCAAGATGGACGGAGGAATCTTGGTCTTGAGCCGAGGGGGGAAGATTGAGGAGCCTAGACACGAAGGATCTACCCTGGGGCATGATCCGGGAGGCAAAATTTAAAGAACCCCGGAGGGACTACAACTCCAGTTTGGTAAGAACCCTGCATGAAGCAGCTTCGGAGACTGCAGTCCTGATCGTGGATAACTTCGCCTCCGGCAGGCTTGCTTCCATGCGGACGGTATCTAACATGATACCTAGGAAGGTGACCCTTGTGCTAGGGCCCTCAGTCTTGGAGGTAGCGACTGGGACCTGGAGACAGGAAAACAGCTGGAGCAGGATGTCCAGCCCGGTGGAATCACCCCGGGGGTTTTGGATGATTAAGTAGTCGTCAAGATAGTGAATGACCATATCCAAACCACCGTGATGACCCAAGATCCAGTGCAGGGCGCCCGCGAACTGGTCGAACAACCGAGGGCTGCTCTTGGAGCCAAAGGTGAGTCTATTGGCAAAATAATACCTATGATCCCACTTGATGCCATAAAATCTCCAGAGTTGAGGTGCAATGGGAAGTAGCTTAAAGGCGTCCACTGTATCGGCTTTGGCAAGTAGGGCCCCTCTCCCTGACTGCCAAATGAACTTAATTGCTTCCTCAATGGTGGAGTAAGACATGGCGAACTCCTCTGACGGAATCAAGGAATTCAAGCTGGGTGTAGAGGACATATGGGGCGCAGACAGGTCGTAAATTAACCTTTTTTTTATTAGATGACTGCTTTGAGACTAACCCAATCGGGCTAATCCTCCAGGGATCAAACGGGATTACGTCAAATGGGCCCAAGAGGAACCCTTTATGGACCTCTGCTAGCAAGAGACTGTCAACTGCGCCCGGATCCTGTATGGCCGACTGCAGATTTTTCCTCTCCCAGGAATCCAGAGGGAGGGCGATCAACCCCGTGTGAAAACCCCTCTCGAACCCTGAAAGGAGGAACTGGACTAACTGCTGATCTGGGTGCTCCGGTAAGAGGACAGCCAATAACTCAATGTTAATGTCGGCCAGTCAGGATTTGGAAGATTTATTAGGGCAGGTAGAACGGGGGTGAGCCCTAAAGCACAGGGAGAAGATGTGCAAGGCTCTACAGCTACTAAAACCGCACTCTCCCGCATTAAAATTATTACAAACCTGGCTCTGCCCAAGGAACACGATAGGCCTGCCCAACTTGTCCACGGTCGGCTGGCTTCTTTGGCCAGAGGAACAAGGGAGAGCTCGGTCAAGACCCGGAGTGGCCAACATAGGGCACCAGTCTGTCGTGTGCGAGATGGACTGGCATGTCGCGCAGGTAGGAGCTCTTAGCCCGGCAAAGTGCCGGAAAAAGAGCTCCATGTCCAAATTCGCCCAGTTGGTAACGATCTGAAATTGGACCAGGGCTGCCGCAGCTTTGGCAGAGAAAGAACGATGGTAATCGTAGAAATTAGAGCCGCCATACTTATATCCCAGATCCGTCAGACAGTAAAGATACGTATCTAGTTCCTCCCGCCTGAGCGGATGGGCTGAGCATACTACATTGCAAAAAAGACTAAATGCCAACACAAATTCCGGAATAGAAAGTTTTCTATTCAGGCGGGCATCCTTCGCCCTAAGCAGCACTGCAACCTCCCTGCAATTGATCACTTTATTCTTGGTCACATCTTGGGAAGCTATCAGGATGGATACCAGGTTCACATCTTTTCCAGCTAGAATGTCCTTCTTAATAGTCTCAGGGACAAAGTGGGCTGCGGCCACGACTGGACTAGCGTTGGGCGTACCTAACGCTGGTTCTTGAGAGGTCGAGGGAACGACTGTCATAACTGCAGTGGGGGAATCCTCCGGGGCACGTGACTCTAGTTCGGTCACCCTGGATTGGACATCCGCCAAAGAACCGACCAGGCCGCTGATGGTGGCTTGCAGCTGGTTCAGTGATAACTGAATAGATGAGAGGGAGGACTGCAAATAACAGCTCCCCGACTCAGAAGGCGGTAGAGCTCCGCCTTCCGAGCAGAAGCCGGGTGGGGAATACCCCTCTTATTCAATTCTGTAATAAGTTTGGGGATGGTCCAACGCCTTAGCGACGGGCTACCGGCGTGCCCAGAAACCGATGACCCGGGACCCGAGAAGTTGTCCTCAATATCGGATGGTTGGGACATCTTGAACCTATAAAGGAAAAGCCAATAATTAAAAGGGATTTCTTTTTTTTTTTTTTTTTGTGATAGAACCGGCATGTGAGGAAAGAGACGTGAAGGAAAAACGTAATCCTACCCGAATCACGCAGAACTGGTGATTCCAAAAACAAGACTGGCACTTGCTACAAGGAGGTACTGGAGGCAGTACGGACAATGAATAAAGCACCTGTGAACACAACAATAGGTAGCTACGAATAAAACCGCTTTAGGAGAGATGCCTTGTGAAAGTCCACGGAAAAGAAGGAAGAAGAGGGAACGAAGGACCGTGTACGGGGAGCAAGGAAGGATGAGAGTGGCGGAAAAATGCACAAGATGGAGGACCCAACCCGAAAGATGTGGAGTGCCGGGAAATAGGGGGCCGGAATGTGCCGAGGACGGGGACGGGTGATTTGGTGACTAGAGGAACTAAAATGATTCCGATGACAATGCCGAATGGACCTGAGTGAATCGAGTGACGTCCTGGGATATTCAGGACGAAGTACCTAACCCTGAGCGATTCAGGACGTTGTACGTGGCCATGAGAGAAAAAGGTGACCCGAGCGACATATGTGGTAACATGGGCCTGAGCGATTCAGGCAGGTGCCGGGCTATTAAATGTCCTGAGTGATGCAGGAAAGGCACCGGATAGTTATGAGGTGGGAACTAAGATGGGCCCTAATGGTGGCTGACGTCTGAGTTACTTTTAGGAAAGAGACAGCCAGTGCGTGGGCCTGAACGATTCAGGTGGACACTGGCCGACAAGAATACCTGAGAGAATCAGGCAGAAAAATTAGCCCTGGAGATGCAGGTGGAAGACAGACTGGTGAAAGTGTCCGTCTAAGTGGACCTGATGTGCTCAGGAAGGCCTAGAGGAACAGGCGACGGCCACTATCTAAAAAAAAAAAAAAAAAAAAAAAAAAAGTGAGTCGATGAACCAGGATGACAGAACCTGGGCGATCCAGGATGACAGAGACAGAGCGAGCCTGGGCGATCCAGGATGACATAAACAGAGCGACCCTGGGCGATCCAGGATGACAGAGGCAGCGTGGGCCTGGGCGATCCAGGATGACAGAGACAGAGCGAGCCTGGGCGATCCAGGATGACATAAACAGAGCGAGCCTGGGCGATCCAGGATGACAGAGGCAGCGTGGTCCTGGGTGATCCAGGATGATAGAGACAGAGTGAGCCTGGGCGATCCAGAATGACAGAGATAGAGCGAGCCTGGGCGATCCAGGATGACAGAGACAGAGCGAGCCTGGGCGATCCAGGGAGACAACAGATGATGTGTGAGAGCGAGACAAGAAGCAGGGAAGACAGACAAATGACGTATGCGTGATACCTGAAGAATTCAGGAAGTTGTTGAGCAGTTACTTGGCTGATCGGGAGGACTGGATATCAGACGGTACTGCAGCCCTGTTCGTTTTGGAAAAAAATTATCAGCACCTAGGTATAGACAACAAGCTGATACATTAAGACCTGAACCCGAAAAGGTACATAAGGAAATCGGAAAATAGCACCTCCACCTAACCTGGGAAGGGAAGGACCGTTCAAGGGACGTCCTGCCCCCCCGGCATGTATGTCAGCCAAGCGGAGACGCCGATCTCCAGGTGACTGGAGAACTCTCCGATGTGCACGGCAGAACCTCCACCTTAAGCCCAGGCCCAGAGCATGGAATGGGTTGGAGTCCAACCGGAGCAAAGCTGCAGACCCAATCCATGCCATGGGCTGCCTCTGGCACCACCAGCATCCTGCAGCCCAAATTGCTGTGAAGCCAGAAACCCCACAATCGAGACAATATCCAAGGAGTCAACTACAATAGAAGGAATGATAAGGACACAGGGCAGTGCGGCTTTTGACGGGGAGCGGTCAGCCCTACCTGAAGTGCCGTGGATGCTGCAGCCGAAAGGCCCCGATCAGCAAAATGAGACTCGCACCGCTGCGTGGAGACTTACTAGGAGCTGAAGGAGGGAGGAAACCCCGGCCGGGCCCAGCGCTGGCAGGCCGGACGGACCGCTGCCCCCGGCCGAGGAAGCTGGAGAGCCACGACTTACCGCGGAAGTGACGTAGGCTGGGGGAACACTGACGAACCGGAAGTGACGGCACCGACTGGAGGAAAGCACAAATCGACCGTCCATAGGGAGAGGCCGCTCGGGATTATGTAGAGGGCAGCCCCACCCACAAATCCAGCCGTAACCGGCCTTACTATTTAGTTAGGTATATTGAATTACTTAATAGAAAGTCAGGTCTTATCATTAGTGAATTAGTGTATTATGTGTATATTACAGCCAGGGCTGGAGCTGTTCATATACAGACTGTCTTGCACTGCAGAAGACATGAGCTATTAAAGAGACAGTATTATTTTTTTATGCGCAGAATCTTTTTCTTCCAAAAACCTATGTAAAATGTTCTGCAGTTAATAAATGTACAATAGGCGTACTGTCCAGCAGCATACATTTCGCCCACATATATTCTGCAATTGCACCTTTTTTCCGAAAAACCTGTAGTGAATTTCTACAGTTAATAATTGTGAAATAGAGATGAATGAGGTAGGACCCGATCTTTATTATTTCCCCTTATAACATTGTTAAAAGGGAAAATAATAGCATTCTCAATACAGAATGCTAAGTAAAATGTGGATTGAGGGATTAAAAAAATAATAATAATAACTCACCTCGCGTAGTTGCCGATCTCTTCTTACTTCTTTAACCACCTCAGCCCCCCAGTGCTTAAACACCCTGAAAGACCAGGCCACTTTTTACACTTCTGACCTACACTACTTTCACCGTTTATTGCTCGGTCATGCAACTTACCACCCAAATGAATTTTACCTCCTTTTCTTCTCACTAATAGAGCTTTCATTTGGTGGTATTTCATTGCTGCTGACATTTTTACTTTTTTTGTTATTAATTGAAATTTAACGATTTTTTTGCAAAAAAATGACATTTTTCACTTTCAGTTGTAAAATTTTGCAAAAAAAACGAGATCCATATATAAATTTTGCTCTAAATTTATTGTTCTACATGTATTTGATTAAAAAAAAATGTTTGAGTAAAAAAAAAAAATGCTTTGGGTAAAAGTTATAGCGTTTACAAACTATGGTACAAAAATGTGAATTTCAGCTTTTTGAAGCAGCTCTGACTTTCTGAGCACCTGTCATGTTTCCTGAGGTTCTACAATGGCCAGACAGTACAAACACCCCACAAATGACCCCATTTCGGAAAGTACACACCCTAAGGTATTCGCTGATGGGCATAGTGAGTTCATAGAACTTTTTATTTTTTGTCACAAGTTAGCGGAAAATGATGATTTTTTTTTTTTTTCTTACAAAGTCTCATATTCCACTAACTTGTGACAAAAAATAAAAACTTCTATGAACTCACTATGCCCATCACGAAATACCTTGGGGTCTCTTCTTTCCAAAATGGGGTAACTTGTGGGGTAGTTATACTGCCCTGGCATTCTAGGGGCCCAAATGTGTGGTAAGGAGTTTGAAATCAAATTCTGTAAAAAATGACCTATGAAATCCGAAAGGTGCTCTTTGGAATATGGGCCCCTTTGCCCACCTAGGCTGCAAAAAAATGTCACACATCTGGTATCTCTGTATTCAGGAGAAGTTGAGGAATGTGTTTTGGGGTGTCATTTTACATATACCCATGCTGGGTGAGATAAATATCTTGGTCAAATGCCAACTTTGTATAAAAAAATGGGAAAAGTCTTTTGCCAAGATATTTCTCTCACCCAGCATGGGTATATGTAAAATGACACCCCAAAACACATTCCCCAACTTCTCCTGAGTACGGAGATACCAGATGTGTGACACTTTTTTGCAGCCTAGGTGGGCAAAGGGGCCCATATTCCAAAGAGCACCTTTCGGATTTCACAGGTCATTTTTTACAGAATTTGATTTCAAACTCCTTACCACACATTTGGGCCCCTAGAATGCCAGGGCAGTATAACTACCCCACAAGTGACCCCATTTTGGAAAGAAGACACCCCAAGGTATTCCGTGAGAGGCATGGCAAGTTCCTAGAATTTTTTATTTTTTGTCACAAGTTAGTGGAAAATGATGATTTTATTTTTTTTTTTTTTTTCATACAAAGTCTCATATTCCACTAACTTGTGACAAAAAATAAAAACTTCCATGAACTCACTATGCCCATCACCGAATACCTTGGGGTCTCTTCTTTCCAAAATGGGGTCACTTGTGGGGTAGTTATACTGCCCTGGCATTCTAGGGGCCCAAATGTGTGGTAAGGAGTTTGAAATCAAATTCTGTAAAAAAATGACCTGTGAAATCCGAAAGGTACTCTTTGGAATATGGGCCCCTTTGCCCACCTAGGCTGCAAAAAAGTGTCACACATCTGGTATCTCTGTATTCAGGAGAAGTTGAGGAATGTGTTTTGGGGTGTCTTTTTACAAATACCCATGCTGGGTGAGATAAATATCTTGGTCAAATGCCAACTTTGTATAAAAAAATTGGAAAAGTTGTCTTTTGCCAAGATATTTCTCTCACCCAGCATGGGTATATGTAAAATGACACCCCAAAACACATTCCCAAACTTCTCCTGAGTACGGAGATACCAGATGTGTGACACTTTTTTGCAGCCTAGGTGGGCAAAGGGGCCTATATTCCAAAGAGCACCTTTCGGATTTCACAGGTCATTTTTTACAGAATTTGATTTCAAACTCCTTACCACACATTTGGGCCCCTAGAATGCCAGGGCAGTATAACTACACCACAAGTGACCCCATTTTGGAAAGAAGAGACCCCAAGGTATTCGCTGATGGGCATAGTGAGTTCATGGAAGTTTTTATTTTTTGTCACAAGTTAGTGGAATATGAGACTTTGTATGAAAAAAAAAAAAAAAAAATCTGCATTTTCCACTAACTTGTGACAAAAAATAAAAAATTCTAGGAACTCGCCATGCCCCTCACGGAATACCTTGGGGTGTCTTCTTTCCAAAATGGGGTCACTTGTGGGGTAGTTATACTGCCCTGGCATTTTCCAGGGGCCCTAATGTGTGGTAAGTAGGTAAATGACCTGTGAAATCCTAAAGGTGCTCTTTGGAATATGGGCCCCTTTGCCCACCTAGGCTGCAAAAAAGTGTCACACATGTGGTATCGCCGTATTCAGGAGAAGTTGGGGAATGTGTTTTGGGGTGTCATTTTACATATACCCTTGCTGGGTGAGAGAAATATCTTGGCAAAAGACAACTTTTCCCATTTTTTTATACAAAGTTGGCATTTGACCAAGATATTTCTCTCACCCAGCATGGGTATATGTAAAATGACACCCCAAAACACATTCCCCAACTTCTCCTGAGTACGGCGATACCAAATGTGTGACACTTTTTTGCAGCCTAGATGCGCAAAGGTGCCCAAAATCCTTTTAGGAGGGCATTTTTAGACATTTGGATACCAGACTTCTTCTCACGCTTTGGGGCCCCTAGAATGCCAGGGCAGTATAAATACCCCACATGTGACCCCATTTTGGAAAGAAGACACCCCAAGGTATTCAATGAGGAGCATGGCGAGTTCATAGAAATTTTTTTTTTTTGGCACAAGTTAGCGGAAATTGATATTTTTAATTTTTTTCTCACAAAGTCTCCCGTTCCGCTAACTTGGGACAAAAATTTCAATCTTTCATGGACTCAATATGCCCCTCACGGAATACCTAGGGGTGTCTTCTTTCCGAAATGGGGTCACATGTGGGGTATTTATACTGCCCTGGCATTCTAGGGGCCCTAAAGCGTGAGAAGAAGTCTGGAATATAAAAAATAGTGGTAGGTTGTGGTGGCTCACTAGCAAGTAGTTAAGGTATGGTGCTGCAAGCTCATATAGAGGGAATCACCCCACCCTCTCTTAAAGGCAAATGTAGTAATAGAGTAATGAGCGAGCACTCATACACTTGGCAACCAAATTGACATGTGCAGAAAATATTTATTATATCCCCATAAAATACAAGTAATAAAATTTATAAGAACAATGTAGCAATAATATACAACATTACAGTCACATATTGTGGTAGATATGATCAACACTATATTCATATGACTCAATAGTGTCGATAAATTCAATAATATATATCACACCAAGAAACTTCAAGTATATGCTGTTATTTGGGAAAGAGGGGGTATTATCTTCTAGCGCTCTATCCCAATTTGGGAAACTGAATGTCGGAACTGCACAGAGGGACATACTTTTGAGATGGAAGCCATTGAGATGAAAAGACAATTTATTGAGAAGGAATATCCTGAAAACTTAGTGGAGGAGTCACTCAACCAAATTAGGAAATTAGATAGAAGAGAGTTCTTTAATAAGGAGGACAATAAAGATAAAAATGAGATGGATAATGAGGAAGATAAAACACTAAATAAAGAAGCCATGAGAGTTGTTCTTCCATTTAATGAGAATTATAGGAAGATTCAGAAAATTATTAAAACCCATTGGCACCATGTGTTGAATGACAAAATTGTGGGACACTTACTCCCGACTGTTCCGACGATTACCTTCACTAGGGCACCCAATCTAGGTATCAAGGTGGCCCCTACCGTAAAACCGTGGAAACAGAATAAGTTGAGTTTTTCAGGAACTTGGCTGAGTTTGAAGGGTTTTTATAAATGTGGAAGGTGTATGGGTTGTAGAATGAATAAAAAACCCCGCCTGACGACTAATGTCCCCTCGACTCAGAACAACTATAATTGGGAGATAGAAGATTGTCTTACATGTGACTCCAGTGGAGTTATCTACCTTCTCCAGTGCCCCTGTAACAGACAATATATAGGACGTACCAAGAGGCCATTCAAAAAAAGAGTGGCCGAACATATTGCCAACATCAGGAAGGGGTACGATAAACATTCCCTATCTAAACATTATAAAGAGATGCATAATCAGGATCCATCAAGTCTGGTGTTTACGGCACTGGAGAAGGTGGAGAAACACTGGAGAGGCGGTGATTTTATCAGACAAATGTCTAGGATAGAATCCAGACGCATTTATGAATTTGGATCTCTACAACCGAAAGGCCTTAATTCGGAGTTGGAAATTTTTGGATTTATGTAGGTTGGATGTCTCGAGGCCGACGGCACGTCGCATGCTAGGCCGTCTATCGGCGCTGCGGCGTGTCCTTGGCTCCGAGATACCCACCCTTCTTTCTCTATCAAATCCGAATAATTGTATCAAACTCTAGGATTCCTATGAAACTTTCAAGATTCCTCACATTTATTATTTATTGTTTTATATTTTTATATTGATATTTTAACCTTGAAAATTTGTTTAATAATATTTTATTATAAAAAGTCATTTTATAAGTGTTGGCAATCAGATATCAAGTTTATATTTCACATAATGATATATCACACCAATTGGGACATCTGGGCCAAAAAACGCATGTGTCCCCAAAAAACGCATAAAAAACGCATGGAAACTGCAAGAGGAAAAAAAAATATATATATATATTTTTTTTTTTTTTAAATCAAGGCTGTATAGAATTATCCCTTGATTATGTGGGAGGATTCCCTTGCAAACTGGGAGTAGCATGAACAACAGGTGTCCGAGATTTGGGAAGCAATCAAAGGAATGGATAAAAATGGAGGCAGAGCAGGCAGACACTTGACCACTGAGGAAGGGAGAGTGAATCTACCCGTAACGCGTATGGTGAAACAAGTGATGTACCTGCATTGAAAAGCCTCCGATAATACTGTATGGCCATACAGAAGAAAATCTCTACAGTAAAGGATTAACTATTCTTATCGTCGAAAGCTGCACCAAAGGAAATTGCGGAACAGAGTGGCAACTCCTGCGATCTTTGGAACTCCTGCGAAATTTAAACCAGCTTGCTGTATGGAGCGACTGAATAAGCCGGCAAATATTTAAAGCTCCATTGAAGCAATAGGGAGACAGCAGACGCTAGACGGTAAGCCAAACATCGATTTAAAGTTTTCTCCAATCCAAAGCTCATATCGAGCTTAAAAGGATATGCTATAAGAGACTTTTCACATTATCAGGATTCCTGTGGACACTTTATGAACATATTGCGCTCCCAGTGAATACACCTACAACATTTTCAGTGACATTCAGTTTCCCAAATTGGGATAGAGCGCTAGAAGATAATACCCCCTCTTTCCCAAATAACAGCATATACTTGAAGTTTCTTGGTGTGATATATATTATTGAATTTATCGACACTATTGAGTCATATGAATATAGTGTTGATCATATCTACCACAATATGTGACTGTAATGTTGTATATTATTGCTACATTGTTCTTATAAATTTTATTACTTGTATTTTATGGGGATATAATAAATATTTTCTGCACATGTCAATTTGGTTGCCAAGTGTATGAGTGCTCGCTCATTACTCTATTACTACATAAGTCTGGAATATAAATGTCTAAAAAATTTTACGCATTTGGATTCCGTGAGGGGTATGGTGAGTTCATGTGAGATTTTATTTTTTGACACAAGTTAGTGGAATATGAGACTTTGTAAGAAAAAAAAATAAAAATTCCGCTAACTTGGGCCAAAAAAATGTCTGAATGGAGCCTTACAGAGGGTGATCAATGACAGGGGTTGATCAATGACAGGGGGGTGATCAGGGTGTCTATATGGGGTGATAACCACAGTCATTGATCACGCCCCTGTAAGGCTCCAGGGAGACGCCTGTATGTGTTTTGCAGATCCGATCCATCTATCAGTGGATCCGTAAAAATCATGCGGACATCTAAATGGAGCTTTACAGGGGGTTGATTAATGACAGGGGTGTAATCAATGACAGGGGGGTGATCAGGGAGTCTATATGGGGTGATAACCACAGTCATTGATCACGCCCCTGTAAGGCTTCATTCAGACGTCCGTATGCGTTTTGCGGATCCGATCCATCTATCAGTGCATCCGTAAAAATCATGCGGACATCTGAATGGAGCTTTACAGGGGGTTGATCAATGACAGGGGTGTAATCAATGACAGGGGGGTGATCAGGGAGTCTATATGGGGTGATAACCACAGTCATTGATCACGCCCCTGTAAGGCTTCATTCAGACGTCCGTATGCGTTTTGCGGATCCGATCCATCTATCAGTGCATCCGTAAAAATCATGCGGACATCTGAATGGAGCTTTACAGGGGGGTGATCAGGGAGTCTATATGGGGTGATAACCACAGTCATTGATCATGCCCCTGTATGGCTTCATTCAGACGTCCGGATGCGTTTTGCGGATCCGATCCATCTATCAGTGCATCCGTAAAAATCATGCGGACATCTGAATGGAGCTTTACAGGGGGGTAATCAATGACAGGGGGGTGATCAGGGAGTCTATATGGGGTGATAACCACAGTCATTGATCACGCCCCTGTAAGGCTTCATTCAGACGTCCGTATGCGTTTTGCGGATCCGATCCATCTATCAGTGCATCCATAAAAATCATGCGGACATCTGAATGGAGCTTTACAGGGGGGTAATCAATGACAGGGGGGTAATCAATGACAGGGGGGTGATCAGGGAGTCTATATGGGGTGATAACCACAGTCATTGATCATGGCCCTGTAAGGCATCATTCAGACGTCCGGATGCGTTTTGCGGATCCGATCCATCTATCAGTGCATCCGTAAAAATCATGCGGACATCTGAATGGAGCTTTACAGGGGGGTAATCAATGACAGGGGGGTGATCAGGGAGTCTATATGGGGTGATAACCACAGTCATTGATCATGCCCCTGTAAGGCTTCATTCAGACGTCCGGATGCGTTTTGCGGATCCGATCCATCTATCAGTGGATCCGTAAAAATCATGCGGACGTCTGAATGGAGCTTTACAGGGGGGTAATCAATGACAGGGGGGTAATCAATGACAGGGGGGTGATCAGGGAGTCTATATGGGGTGATCACCACAGTCATTGATCAAGCCCCTGTAAGGCTTCATTCAGACGTCCGGATGCGTTTTGCGGATCCGATCCATCTATCAGTGGATCCGTAAAAATCATGCGGACGTCTGAATGGAGCTTTACAGGGGGTTGATCAATGACAGGGGGGTAATCAATGACAGGGGGGTGATCAGGGAGTCTATATGGGGTGATCAGGGGTGATCAGGGGCTAATAAGGGGTTAATAAGTGACAGGGGGGGGGGGGGTGTAGTGTAGTGGTGCTTGGTGCTACTTTACTGAGCTACCTGTGTCCTCTGGTGGTCGATCCAAACAAAGGGGACCACCAGAGGACCAGGTAGCAGGTATATTAGACGCTGTTATCAAAACAGCGTCTAATATACCTGTTAGGGGTTAAAAAAAAACACATCTCCAGCCTGCCAGCGAACGATCGCCGCTGGCAGGCTGGAGATCAACTCTCTTACCTTCCATTCCTGTGAGCGCGCGCGCCTGTGTGCGCGCGTTCACAGGAAATCTCGCGTCTCGCGAGATGAAGCATATATGCGTGACTGTGCGCAGCGCTGCCACCTCCGGAACGCGATCCTGCGTTAGGCGGTCCGGAGGTGGTTAATTATAAGCTGCCGGCTAAAGGACCTGTGGTGACGTCACATCACATGGTCCAATCACATGGTCCGTCTGTCACGAGGGTATCAAGAGCCACGTCTGGCTCCGTTATACCCGGGGTCAGGAGGTCGCAGCGGGTGGCTGCGCGCTCTATATCTAAAGATCACGTTGTTTCTTAGTGATTGTTTTCTGTGTTTGCCTTGCTATCCTTTTTGTCTCTATCAGGGATCCGTAGCTTCTCCTCCTCAGCTGTTTCTTGTCTGCCACTCCCAACCTCCTTATATTCTCCCCTCACTCTTCTCTAGTTGCCAGTTATAGAGCTTCCTGCCTGGACATCTATACTGACCCACTGGAGTTGTGAATCCTGGTTGTCGTTCCAGAGGGCTTCCCTCCGGATCCCTGTTGGGCTTCTTGTTGTCTCCTGTTGTCGCCCACCTGGGATTATATGTTGAGTTTGTATTGTCTGTCCTTCCCTTGGTGTTTTCCTTTAGAGCTAGTGGTGCGGACTAGTGTTCCCACCGCCCTGTTCACTATCTAGGGCTCAGCTTAGGGAAAGCCAGGGCTTTAGGCACGTGATCGGCGTACGGGTGAGGAACCCGTCTAGGGACGTCAGGGCAGCCAGGTGCCAGCCGCTAGGTGAGTCAGGGGTCACCACCTTCCCTCTCACTTGGGCAGGGCCTTCCTTGTTCCCTCCCTCTGTGTCACGTATGTGATAGTCACGCCGACCGTGATATTATAACTGGCCTTTACTTTTTGAGAAAAAATAAATAAATAAATAAATAAAAAAAAAATTTCTTTTTGTTGTTTTTTTTTCTCTACTTAGAATCCAATATGGATCCTATTGCTGCCTTGGCAAAACAGCTTCAAGGCCTGTCTTTGGAGGTGGCAGGATTGAAAGCGTCTGTCCTCCAACAACAGCAGCAAATATAGCAGACCGCACCCCCAGCGGTTGCTATGGGTAACCAGGTTGTTACAGAACCCAAGGTTGTTCTTCCTGACAGATTTTCTGGGGGAAGGGACAAATTTGCGACCTTCCGTGAGGCCTGCAAATTATACTTTAAGTTGCGCCCTTACTCCTCAGGTAATGAAGAACAGCGGGTTGGGATTGTCATTTCCCTGCTTCAGGGGGACCCACAATCCTGGGCGTTCTCGTTACCCCCTGGTTCCCAGGCTCTCCGGTCAGTGGAGGGATTTTTTGGGGCTTTGGGTCTCATATATGATGACCCTGACCGAGTCGCCCTGGCTGAGTCGAAGTTACGGAGACTCCTACAGGGAGATCGGTCAGCAGAGGAATATTGCTCAGAGTTCCGTAGGTGGGCTACGGATACTCAGTGGAACGACCCGGCTCTCAGGAGTCAGTTCTGCTCTGGGTTATCTGAAAGGGTTAAGGATGCACTGGCACTGTATGAGACCCCCCTTTCCGTTGATGCTGTTATGTCCCTCTCTATCAGAATAGATAGGCGTCTTAGGGAGAGATCGAAAATTCCTGAGCAATTGGTTACCTCTCCCAAGCAACAATTAGTCTGTACTGACTTAGATGAGCCTATGCAGCTAGGCGGAACTTCTCGTCAGGTCCGTCCTCCTGAGGTTCGCCGTAGGCGGGGGGCTTGTTTTTTCTGTGGGGGGAAGGGTCATTTCATTAATGTCTGTCCCTCCTTTCTCAAAAACAAAAGACCGTCAGAAAACTACTAACCCCAGGCTGTGCGGAGGATGTCAGCCGGGGGGTATACGTTTCCTCCATACGAACATCTCAATTTGTGTTACCAGCGGTTATTGTTTTTGGTGTTAAGACGGAGTCTATTTCTTTTTTTCTAGACAGTGGAGCAGGGGTAAATTTGATAGATGCCCATTTTGCCCGCACTATGGGTTTGTCTCTCTGTACGCTGCAGAGACCTATTCCCGTATTCGCTATAGATTCGGCTCCTCTGTCTCAGAGAAACCTCACCCACATTGTTCGTAATTTACACCTTCGGGTAGGGGACCACCATAATGAGTGTCTTTCATGTTACGTTCTGAAGGGCCTTCCCTCTCCTGTGGTATTGGGTCTTCCCTGGTTGGTAGCGCACAATCCAGTAGTGGATTGGCAGGCCAGGGAGATATTGGAGTGGAGTGAGCATTGCAGAGAGAATTGCTTAAATAACAATTGCTTAATCGCCTCCATAGCTTCCCTACCTACATTTATTTCGGACTTTGAGGACGTTTTTTCTGAAAAGGGTTGTCAGAAGCTACCACCTCATCGTCCTTATGATTGCCCGGTTAACCTGATTCCCGGTGCAAAATTACCCAAGTCCAGGTTGTATAATCTTTCGGGTCCCGAGAGACAAGCCATGAAAGATTATATCTCCGAGAGTCTGGCTAAGGGACACATCAGACCCTCTTCTTCACCCGTGGCTGCAGGGTTTTTCTTTGTTAAAAAGAAAGATGGGGGCCTGCGTCCTTGCCTAGATTTCCGTGAGCTAAACCATATAACCATGCGAGACCCATACCCTCTTCCTCTCATTCCTGACCTTTTTAATCAGATTGCGGGTGCTAGGTGGTTCTCCAAACTTGATCTTAGGGGGGCCTACAATCTGATTCGTATCAGGGAAGGGGATGAGTGGAAGACAGCTTTTAACACCCCTGAGGGGCATTATGAAAATCTAGTTATGCCTTTCGGTCTGACCAATGCCCCCGCTGTCTTCCAACATTTCGTTAATGATATTTTTAGTCATCTCATCGGCAGGTTTGTAGTCATATACCTAGATGATATCTTAATTTATTCGGCTGATCTGAAATCACATGAGGTGCATGTCAGGCAAGTACTGCAGGTCCTACGGACGAATAAATTATATGCGAAAATTGAAAAATGTGTCTTCGCCGTTCAGGAAATACAGTTCCTGGGATATCTATTATCTGCTTCAGGTTTCCGTATGGATCCTGGGAAGGTCCAGGCAATTTTAGATTGGGATCTTCCTGAGAACCTTAAAGCCCTACAACGGTTTTTGGGTTTCGCAAATTTCTATAGAAAGTTCATTAAAAATTATTCAGTGATCGTTAAACCCCTTACCGACATGACTAGGAAGGGGACAGATTTTTCTAAATGGTCTGACGCCGCTAAAAATGCATTTTCCTCTCTAAAAGAGAGGTTTACCTCGGCACCTGTTCTAATTCAACCTGATGTCTCCCAGCCTTTTATTGTTGAGGTAGATGCGTCAGAGGTGGGAGTGGGGGCTGTATTGTCTCAGGGTCCGTCTCCTGGCAAATGGCGCCCTTGCGCTTTCTTTTCCAAAAAATTATCTTCTGCAGAGAAGAACTATGATGTTGGAAATAGGGAACTGTTGGCGATTAAGCTGGCGCTTGAAGAGTGGCGTCACTTCTTAGAGGGAGCAATCCACCCCGTCACGGTGATTACGGATCACAAAAACCTTCTGTACCTAGAATCGGCTAAGCGTCTCACCCCTAGACAAGCTAGGTGGTCGCTATTCTTTACCAGATTTAACTTTGTAATCACCTATCGTCCTGGGGCAAAAAATACCAAGGCAGACGCGTTATCTCGTAGTTTCCCTGGAGGGGGTAATGCTAGTGATCCGGTACCTATTTTACAAAGAGGAGTGGTTGTCTCTGCTGTACACTCTGTTCTAGAGGGAAAGGTGTTAGAGGCCCAGGGGGACGCCCCGGCCTCTTGCCCCTCAGAGAAATTGTTTGTACCGTTAAACCTGCGTCTTGAATTATTAAAAGAACATCATAATTCGGCACTTGCTGGGCACCCGGGTAGTAAAGCAACCTTGGAGCTATTATCTCGTCGTTTTTGGTGGCCAAGGTTGCGTCAGGATGTAATAGATTTCGTGTCTACTTGCTCTACTTGTGCACGCGCGAAAGTCTCTCATACACGTCCAGCAGGGTCTTTATTGCCTCTTTTTATCCCCAATAGGCCATGGACACATCTGTCAATGGATTTCATCACTGACTTACCGTTGTCTGCGGGTAAAACAGTTATTTTGGTAGTGGTAGACAGGTTTAGCAAAATGGTACACTTTATTGCGCTACCCGCACTTCCTAATGCTAAAACTCTTGCTCAGGTGTTTATCAGTGAAATCGTGAAGCTTCACGGGGTCCCTTCCGATGTGGTTTCGGATCGGGGAACCCAGTTTATTTCTAAGTTTTGGAAAGCTTTTTGTTCCCGTTTGGGGGTACACTTGTCCTTTTCCTCAGCTTTCCATCCTCAGTCGAATGGACAGACTGAGCGTACCAACCAAAACCTAGAAACATATTTAAGGTGTTTTGTGTCTGAAAACCAAGAGTTGTGGTCATCATATTTACCGTTAGCTGAGTTTGCCATAAATAATCATTATCAGGAGTCCACTGGCAAGTCACCATTCCTTGGTGCATACGGTTTTCATCCCCAATTTTGTACTTTCAAAGAGGGGGGGTCTTCTGGGGTTCCCGAAGAGGAAAGGTTTTCTTCATCTCTTTCTTCGGTATGGCAGAAGGTGCAAGTTAACTTGAAAAAGATGAGTGGTAAATATAAATGCATGGCCGATAAGAAACGGTCGCCAGGTCCGGACCTAGGGGTGAATGACTATGTGTGGTTGTCTACTAGGAATATTAAGTTGAAGGTTCCCTCTTGGAAACTGGGCCCTAGGTTCATTGGTCCTTATAAAATAGTAGCCGTCATTAACCCTGTGGATTTTCGCCTGGAGCTACCTCAGACTTTTAAGATCCATAACGTCTTCCATAAATCGTTACTCAAGAAGTATGTTCCACCTCTAGAACCATTACCGCTGCCACCTCCTCCTGTTATTGTGGATGGTAATCTGGAGTTTCAAATAGCCAGAATTGTTGATTCTCGTGGGGTCCGCCGCTCTCTTCAGTATCTGGTGCATTGGAGGGGTTACGGTCCCGAGGAAAGAATGTGGGTTCCAGCGTCAGAGGTAAACGCCAACAGGTTAATTCAGGCTTTCCATGCCTCTCATCCGGAGAGACCTGGTCCTGAGTGTCCGGAGGCCCCTCGTGAAAGGGGGGTACTGTCACGAGGGTATCAAGAGCCACGTCTGACTCCGTTATACCCGGGGTCAGGAGGTCGCAGCGGGTGGCTGCGCGCTCTATATCTAAAGATCACGTTGTTTCTTAGTGATTGTTTTCTGTGTTTGCCTTGCTATCCTTTTTGTCTCTATCAGGGATCCGTAGCTTCTCCTCCTCAGCTGTTTCTTGTCTGCCACTCCCAACCTCCTTATATTCTCCCCTCACTCTTCTCTAGTTGCCAGTTATAGAGCTTCCTGCCTGGACATCTATACTGACCCACTGGAGTTGTGAATCCTGGTTGTCGTTCCAGAGGGCTTCCCTCCGGATCCCTGTTGGGCTTCTTGTTGTCTCCTGTTGTCGCCCACCTGGGATTATATGTTGAGTTTGTATTGTCTGTCCTTCCCTTGGTGTTTTCCTTTAGAGCTAGTGGTGCGGACTAGTGTTCCCACCGCCCTGTTCACTATCTAGGGCTCAGCTTAGGGAAAGCCAGGGCTTTAGGCACGTGATCGGCGTACGGGTGAGGAACCCGTCTAGGGACGTCAGGGCAGCCAGGTGCCAGCCGCTAGGTGAGTCAGGGGTCACCACCTTCCCTCTCACTTGGGCAGGGCCTTCCTTGTTCCCTCCCTCTGTGTCACGTATGTGATAGTCACGCCGACCGTGATACCGTCATGATTGAACCATGTGATTAGCTCAGTGACGTCACCACAGGTCCTGAATAAAGAGCAGAGACCGACCTGGAGGAGGTGAGTTAATATTTTTTATATTTTTTAACCCTCAATTGACCTTCTACTAAGCATTCTGTATTAAAGAATGCTATTATTTTCCCTTATAACCATGTTATAAAACGCATTGCACTCGCGTGGAAAAACTGACTGAAATTGTGTACTCACTCGCACGATTTCCACGCCACACATCCGCATCCTATCCGGCCCCAATCCGTAACTCCTTTGTGAAAGAGGCCTTAGTGACCGAGCCCGTTTGGGCCTTAATGACCAAGCCAGATTTCGGAAATCTGACGTGTCATTTTAGCAGAGAATAACTTCGTAAAGGTTTTGCACATCAAAGTAATTCTGACATTGTTTTCTCATCACATATTGTACTTTATTTAGGTGGTAAAATTTTACAGATAAAATATGCGTATCTTTATAAAAATAAATAAAAATCTATGAAAATTTGCATATTTTCCAATTTTCCACTGCAATATTCACATACATACATAAATACTATTCAATATTTTTATCACAAATATATTTCCACATCTTTACTTTATTTTGGCTGCACTTACAAAAAACTTTTACTTTTTTATTTTATTTAGCATTTTAATATTAATTTTTACATTTTTAAAGTACATATTTTTTCCTGCAACAAGCCAAGTTCGCAGAGGCTTATAAGTGTCAGAATAATATAATCCCCCCAAAAGTGAGCCCATTTTAAAAACTAAACCCCTTAATGTATTCATCTATGGGTGTAATGAGTTTTTTGACCCCCTAGTTTTTTAAGAAGGTGAAAAAAAATGTTTTTTTATTTTTTTAAACAAAAGCGACAATTTAAAGACAGTTTTTTTTTCTACAAAGCACTTTAAAATAAAGAAGTACACCCCACAATAGAAAACCCCCATAAATGACATCATTTAGCAAAAACTAGACACCCTAAGGTATTCATTTAGGGGTGTAGTAAGCATTTAGACCCCCTAGTTTTATGTAAAAATTAATGCTAAGCAGGAAAAAAAAATTTTTTTTTCATTATTTACACAAAAGTGTCAATTTAAAGACAGTTTCTTTTCCTACAAAGCACATTAAAATGAAGAAGTACACCCCACAATGTATCACCCCATTTCTCATGTCTTCATAAATATCTCCATTGTGGCCCTAATCTTACGTCTTGACACATGGCAGGGCCCAAACATAAAGGAGCACCTGCAGCCTTTCAGATAATAAACTAAAAATGGTTCAGGCCCCATTGCACACATGTAATGGCATTGAGCTGCAAAATAATAGAAAACCCTCATAAATGACCCCATTTTAAAAACTAGATCCCCTAAAGCATGCATCTAGTGGTATAGTGAGTATGCGAAGTGCAAAATTATTATAGGATGAAATAATGAGTATATATGTTAATTGTTAATAAAATTTTCACAGGAAATTGGAGAAAATATATTTTTAGATGAGTAACCCCGTTACAGTCTTAGAAATATGCAACATTCTACTCTTTGTGCCGCATAAAGATGAGAAGTGAATCTGTGCACTTATAAGGGAGGCAGATTTCTCAAAAGGCATTTGCCTGTACATATGACTATGTCTCGTCAACAAAGCAGTTGTCCCGCATTTCTGTCTTTTTTATGCTGTTGTGAGCAGCGTTCTGGTCTGACATATAATTACCTATTGCAGAAAAAAAAATGAACTGTAGTGAAAAGCAACATGTCCAAGAAAACAAAGCAAATGTCTCCAACTATGTTGCAAATTCCAGTTTGTTCACAAGATACAAGAACACCGATAAGGCTGTAATGGCATTCAAGGACAGTGACTGGTCGTACAACGTCTCTTTAGCCCCCATCAATCCTTACATGAGAGACGAATGTGCTAAGTGACGCGGTGCACCATAACAGACCCCTGTCCGGCAAGGTAGAAACCGCTATGCACACAATCAACCTGTCACCTACAGAATATAAAAAATGACAGCGTCCAGAACCGTCTGTAGGAACAGTAATGGATCACTAATTCCCAAAATGATGTCAGTATTTCTAGACGTGTTATGGGATGTAAGGGGTCCACAAAAAAAAAATCTTAATAAAGCCCTTAGTGTA
Source organism: Bufo bufo (assembly GCF_905171765.1). Lineage (NCBI taxonomy): Eukaryota > Metazoa > Chordata > Amphibia > Anura > Bufonidae > Bufo > Bufo bufo. The sequence continues at coordinate 343,212,536 of NC_053389.1, forward strand.
CTGGTGAGGAACAGCTCAATCATTACAGATCCTCCAAATAAAAAAAATATCATGCCAATATCATGATACAGTAATGTTAATGGAATTAACAGCTTTGTGTGGCAGGACATAGTCATAAAAAAAATTAAATAATGAAAATTAAGAAAACAAATCAGAAAAGGTAACATTTGTTACAATGTCTGGAAAAAAAAAGAGCCCCATAACCCATCCCAAAAGTATCCCTCCCTCCCTGGAAAGCCCACCAACTAAACAGAAAATTTGAATAAATTGACTTCCTGAAAAGACCCCCACACACTTAAATAAAATTAATAATTAGCAACCATATGGTATGTCTCAAAACAGGGGTAATTGCAGAGGCCTGGTTGTGATGGGCAACTGGGACAGTAAAATCGGGTGTCCCTCCTCCTTCCATGTTTGCTACACACCCAGCATAGTTTCTGAGGATATGTCTTGCTGGCAGTGGCAGGGATGGGGTGAGGGAAGTAGCGTTCTGAAAGCCTTTGAACATCCTTAGATTCAAAGGCTTGCCCACGTACTGGGGACTCAAACAGGAGACGCTCAACCACCTTCTTCTGGAACTCGAGGAAGTTGAGGGTTCCTTGGGCCTTTTAAAATAAAACAAAACTATTATAGGTAGCAATCTGAATGAGGTAAATTGCTACCTTTTTATACCAGGCCCTGTTTTTTTCGCTTCGCCAGGTAGAGTTGAAGCGTCTGGTCTGAGAGGTCTACACCTACCATAAATTTATTATAATCTGTCACACAACTGGTTTGTGTTTGTCAGCAGTAGCCCCCCTCTGCCTAACTGCTACTGTGGTGTCTGCGTGCATGGTGGTCAGCATGTAGACATCCTTCCTGTCCTTCCACTTCACTGCAAGCAGCTGGTCACTTGCAAGGGCGAAGGATGTTCCTCTCTCCAAACGCTTGGACACCAGCTGTTGTGGGTATCCCACTCTATTTTTATTGAATGGCCCACAAGCCACTGTGTTTGCAGCATGGAGGTATTTAAAAAGGGGTATGCTGGTATAAAAATTATCAGTGTACACGTGGTACCCTTTTTGTAGGAATGGCGCCAATAGATCCCACAAAATTTTTCCCGATGTCCCAATATTTTCGGTGCAGCCTGGGGGGTTAAGTTAGGAGTCTCTGCCCTCATATACAGACAGACCGCAAGTATAGCAGGTTGTGCTCTTTCTCACCTTATATAATTTTACTCCATATCTGGCACGCTTGGAGGGAATAAACTGACAGAAGGAAAGGCGGCCTTTAAAACTAAAAAGGTATTCATCGACGGATAGATTTTTATCAGGGGTATATAATTTAAAGAATAAATTTTTAAGGAGGGAAATGAGGGGTCTCAATTTATTTAGGCGGTCGTAGGCTGGGTCAGTTCTTGGGGGGGGGGACCTGGGAATTATCTGAAAAATGCATAAACTGCATGAGGACTTCATAGCGGTCTCGGGACATAACTGTTGAGTGGACAGTACTAGCAGCCCAATAGGATCGGACAGATGGCTTTTTTACAATGCCCATGTCCATTGTAAGCCCCAAAAAATGTTTAATTTCAGATACACTTGTGGGGTCCACCGTCTTATATACATAGATGCGGGCTTTGGTACAGAAAATTGTGTAGTGTACAGATTAGTCTGCTGCACAATTAATTCCAGGACTTTATCGTCCAAAAAAAAAAAAAAAAAAAAAAAAAAAAAAAAAAAGGGGTAAAATTGGTGACATCCACATTAATTTGGGGAGTAGATAAAAATTGGAGTACTTGGGGGGAAAATTATGAAGCAGGAACCCACGTAGTAGAAGGGACAGGAACGCTGGGTGGAGAATGAGATGAGGCGGCGACTTCTACCACCATAGGGCTTTGGGGTCTGGGAATGGAAGCGCAACTAGAGTCCCCGCTATCGGAAAATATTTCCGCCTCTGAATCTGTGTCGGAGTCAGAGTTTTCAGAGCATAGAAATTCATATGCCTGCTCTGCACTATATAATCTTTGAGCCATTTTTGTTTTTACTAAAAAGCTCAGAAAGGAAAAAATATATATTACATATATCCCACCGTAAAATTTGAAGTAAATGTTCGCTAGCGTCAGTAGCGGTTCGTCGACTGACCGACAATTATGGACGGACTCTAACAGATGCTGTCACGACTGTGACTGATCCAGACAGGTCTGGGAGGAGAAGGTCGCAGCGACTTGCTACTCGCGATAGCTTGTGAGTTTGCTCCATGGTTCAGGGTATGTCATCCGGGTTTTGCCTTGTGAACCTTTTTGTCCTGACTGGGAGTTTGTAGGCATCCTTCTCAGGTGAGTCCTGTCTGCCACTCCCAGCTACTATATTAGTTTCACTTTCACTTGCAGTCATTGCCAGATATAGTCCTTACTTCCAGTTCTATTCTGACCTTTGAAGGAGATCGTTTGATGGTGTTGCTGTGGAGCTCTTGTCCGGCGTGGACTGTCGTGATTGGGATCACCTTCTCTGCTCGTGACTGGATAAGTCTATCTCTGCTATAGTTTGTTTGTTGCTGTCTTCCCCTGCTGTTCTCCTAGACATGAGTGATGGTGACTAGTGCTCCCATCGGCCTTTCCCTACTCTAGGCTTGTTAGGGTGACTGAGGGTTTAGGCATACTGCTCGCCGCACGGGTTCACACCCCGTCTAGGGTATCAGGGCAGACAGGTGCCAGCTTAGGGTTAGTCAGGGGTGGCCATACTATTCCTATCCGTAGATAAGGGTCCCCCTTCCCCTCCGTCTGGTGCGACACGACTGCTGCTGGGATAGCGGTCGTGACAGTATATCTGGCCTTTTAAAAAAAAAAAAAAAAGTGACATTTCTTTTTTTTTTTTTTTGCTTGCTGTTTTGCTTTGTATTTTTCTGTTCCACTATGGATCCGGTTACTGTTTTGGCGAAACAATTACAGGGATTATCTCTTGAAGTGGCAGGATTAAAAGCAACAGTGCTGCAGCAGCAGCAGCAATCCTTGGGTTCCACCGTTGCTACAGGAAACCAAGGTACTCCTGAGCCAAAAGTGGCTTTACCTGATAGGTTCTCAGGAGGGAGAGACCAATTTGTAACCTTCAGAGAAGCTTGCAAATTGTTCTTCAGGTTATGCCCTAGATCCTCCGGCGGTGAGGAACAACGGGTGGGCATTGTAATTTCTCTCCTGCAAGGAGATCCGCAGGCTTGGGCTTTCCCCCTACCATCAGACTCTCTGGCCTTACGATCAGTGGAGGAGTTTTTTGAAGCCCTGGGTCTCGTATATGATGACCCGGACAGGGTCTCACTGGCTGAGTCTAAGCTACGTAAACTTCGGCAAGAGAACCGGTCTGCTGAACTATATTGTTCCGAATTCCGTAGGTGGGCTACTGATACGTTATGGAACGACTCGGCCCTTAGGAGTCAGTTCTGCCAGGGGTTGTCTGAAAAATTAAAAGACGCGCTGGCGGTATACGAGGTCCCTGGGTCTCTGGAGGCTGCTATGTCTCTGTCCATAAGAATCGACAGACGACTCAGGGAGAGACTATTACATTTTACGGAGGCCTCTATAGGGCAGGGATCGGTTTGTTATGATCCAGTCGAACCAATGCAAATAGGGGGCGCCACTAGACGGGTGAATCCTCCTAAGTTCCGCCGTAGGTCAGAGGTTTGTTTTCGTTGTGGGGGGAGGGGTCATTTTGTAAAGGTTTGTCCCTCAGAACCCAAGAGACCACAAACAAAGGAGCCGCCGGAAAACTAGAGTCCCCAGATTGTGCGGAGGATAACAGTCTGGGCGTATTCGTTTCCTCCATACGCATGTCTCAGTTTTTGTTGTCCGCTACCGTTGAGGCGGGCAATAAGACTGAGATCTGTTCCGTCTTTTTGGACAGTGGGGCGGGGGTCAACTTGGTGGATTCACGGTTTGCTCAGGCTCTGGGTTTTACTCCGGAACCGATACGCAGAACTATTCCTGTTTTTGCCATCGACTCCTCCCCTCTTACTCAGAAAGAGTTAACTCAGATCATCCATAATATCCATCTGCAGGTAGGGGACCTCCATAAAGAGCATATCTCTTATGTCCTGGACGGTCTTCCGGCTCCTATGGTATTGGGGCTTCCCTGGCTGGTGACTCACAATACAGTGGTGGATTGGCAGGCTGGGGAGATTGTGGAGTGGAGTGAACATTGTAAGGACAACTGCTTGAGTAGTAGGTGCTCTACACTCTCTGTAACATCTTTACCTGCCTTTCTGTCAGATTTTATGGATGTGTTCTCTGAGACGGGTTGTCAGGGGTTACCACCTCATCGTCCATATGATTGCCTGATTAATCTATTACCTGGGGCAAAACTACCTAAAACCCGGTTATACAATCTTTCCGGCCCGGAGAAGAAGGCTATGAAAGATTATATTTTGGAGAGTTTGGCTAAGGGACACATCAGACCCTCTTCTTCACCTGTGGCTGCAGGGTTCTTTTTCGTTAAAAAGAAAGATGGGGGCCTACGTCCTTGCCTGGATTTCCGGGAATTAAACCGGATAACTATCCGAGATCCCTATCCTCTTCCTCTCATTCCCGACTACTTTAATCAGGTTGCTGGTGCTAAATGGTTCTCCAAAATGGATCTCAGAGGAGCCTATAACCTGGTTCGCATCAAAGAGGGGGATGAGTGGAAGACGGCTTTTAATACTCCGGAAGGGCATTATGAAAATCTGGTCATGCCATTTGGTCTTACTAATGCGCCTGCGGTATTCCAACATTTTGTCAACGATATTTTTAGTCACCTTATCGGGAGATTTGTTGTGATATATCTTGATGACATCCTGGTCTATTCCCCGGATCTGGATACACATAAGATCCATGTGAGACAAGTGCTGCAGATATTAAGGGCCAACAAATTGTTTGCTAAGTTAGAAAAATGTGTGTTCGCCGTAAAAGAACTGCCATTTCTGGGGTATGTGTTGTCAGATTCAGGTTTCCGCATGGATCCAGAGAAAGTCCGGGCGATTATAGACTGGGATCTGCCTGAGAACCTGAAGGCATTGCAACGCTTCCTGGGGTTTGCCAATTTTTATAGAAAGTTTATAAAGAACTATTCCTTGGTGGTCAAACCACTGACGGACATGACCCGAAAGGGATCCGATTTTTCCAAATGGTCACATGCAGCCAAAACTGCCTTTGCATCTCTGAAGGAGAGATTCACCTCGGCCCCTATTCTCGTACAGCCAGATGTCTCGCTTCCTTTTATTGTAGAGGTTGACGCATTAGAGGTGGGGGTGGGAGCGGTACTATCTCAGGGCCTGTCCCCTGGTGAATGGCGTCCGTGTGCTTTCTTTTCGAAGAAATTGTCTACTGCAGAAAGGAACTATGATATTGGCAACAGGGAACTTTTGGCTATTAAGTTGGCTTTTGAGGAGTGGCGTAATTTTTTGGAGGGGGCGGTTCATCCCGTCACGGTGATTACTGATCACAAAAACTTATTATATCTGGAGTCTGCTAAACGTCTCACCCCTAGACAGGCTCGGTGGTCGTTATTTTTTACTAGCTTTAATTTTGTAATAACCTATCGCCCGGGGGCAAAAAATACTAAGGCGGATGCATTGTCTCGAAGTTTTCCTGGAGGGGGTGATGTTGAGGTACCAGAGCCCATTTTGCAAAAGGGGGTGGTGGTCTCTGCATTACACTCAGGTTTAGAGGGGAGGGTGTTGGAAGCTCAGGGGGACGCCCCGGCCTCCTGCCCCTCGGGTAAACTGTTTGTGCCAGAAAATTTACGCCTGGAGATACTAAAAGAACACCATAACTCCACACTGGCAGGACACCCAGGTAGTAGGGCAACCTCTGAATTAGTGTCTCGTCGGTTCTGGTGGCCTAAGTGGCGCCAGGAGGTGTTGAATTTTGTGTCTGCATGTGCTACCTGTGCTCGTTCTAAGGTAGATCATACTCGTCTGGCAGGGCGTCTTTTACCTCTAGCCATCCCCAACAGGCCTTGGACGCACCTATCAATGGATTTCATTACGGATCTACCAGTATCAGCGGGGAAAACTGTTATTCTTGTAGTTGTTGACAGATTCAGTAAAATGGTGCACTTTATAGCTCTTGCCGCATTGCCTAATGCTAACACACTGGCTCAGGTTTTTATTGACCACATGGTGAAGCTTCACGGGGTCCCTTCCGATATTGTTTCGGATCGTGGTACCCAATTCGTTTCTAAATTTTGGAAAGCTTTTTGTTCTCGTTTAGGGGTTCATCTGTCGTTTTCTTCATCTTTCCATCCACAGTCCAACGGTCAGACTGAACGTACCAATCAAAACCTAGAGACATATTTGAGATGCTTTGTTTCCGAAAATCAGGAGGAATGGTCATCTTATTTACCGTTAGCCGAGTTTGCCATTAATAATCGTTGTCAAGAATCCACCGATAAGTCACCATTTTTTGGTGCGTATGGTTTCCATCCTCCGTTTTGTACTTTTAGTGAGGGGGGACCGTCTGGGATTCCCGAGGAGGAACGATTTGCGTCTTCACTTTCTTCAGTGTGGCAGAGTGTGCAAGAAAGTTTGAAGAGAATGGGTGGTAGATACAAACGTGTGGCTGATAGGAGGCGCTCTGAAGGTCCGGACCTTGGGGTGAATGACTTGGTGTGGTTGTCTACCAGAAATATCAAGTTGAAGGTTCCCTCGTGGAAATTAGGTCCGAGATTTATTGGTCCTTATAGGGTAATTAAGATCATTAACCCGGTGGCTTTTCGTCTGGAGCTACCTCAGACTCTAAGGATCCATAATGTCTTCCACAGATCTCTGCTTAAGAGATATGTAGAACCTCCTGAACCATTGCCACTACCGCCTCCACCGGTGGTTGTTGATGGCAGTCTTGAGTTTCAGGTAGAAAAGATTGTTGACTCACGATATGTTCGCCGCTCTCTTCAGTACCTGGTGCACTGGAGAGGTTATGGTTCCGAAGAGAGAATGTGGGTTCCAGCTTCAGAGATAAAAGCGGACAGACTCATTCGGGCTTTTCATAGCTCCCATCCGGAGAGGCCTGGTCTTGAGGGTCCGGGGGCCCCTCGTAGAAAGGGGGGTACTGTCACGACTGTGACTGATCCAGACAGGTCTGGGATCAGCTTGTGAGTTTGCTCCATGGTTCAGGGTATGTCATCCGGGTTTTGCCTTGTGAACCTTTTTGTCCTGACTGGGAGTTTGTAGGCATCCTTCTCAGGTGAGTCCTGTCTGCCACTCCCAGCTACTATATTAGTTTCACTTTCACTTGCAGTCATTGCCAGATATAGTCCTTACTTCCAGTTCTATTCTGACCTTTGAAGGAGATCGTTTGATGGTGTTGCTGTGGAGCTCTTGTCCGGCGTGGACTGTCGTGATTGGGATCGCCTTCTCTGCTCGTGACTGGATAAGTCTATCTCTGCTATAGTTTGTTTGTTGCTGTCTTCCCCTGCTGTTCTCCTAGACATGAGTGATGGTGACTAGTGCTCCCATCGGCCTTTCCCCACTCTAGGCTTGTTAGGGTGACTGAGGGTTTAGGCATACTGCTCGCCGCACGGGTTCACACCCCGTCTAGGGTATCAGGGCAGACAGGTGCCAGCTTAGGGTTAGTCAGGGGTGGCCATACTATTCCCATCCGTAGATAAGGGTCCCCCTTCCCCTCCGTCTGGTGCGACACGACTGCTGCTGGGATAGCGGTCGTGACAGATGCTCACTGACCGACTAACAGATGCCCACTGACCGACTAACAGATGGACAGTGACAAATGGTCTCTGACCGCCAGTGACAGACGGAGAGTGACAGATGGCCTCTGACCGCCAGTGACGGACGGACACATGGTCCCTAATGAAAGGAGGTAACTGACCGTCCCTAATAGACGACTAATGATCGATAGCCATTGACCGACTGTAACAGGCGCTTAGTGATGGACGCCCACTACCAGTCAGTTATGAACTGACAGTTTATAAATAGATTTTTATTTTTTTCCACAGTAAATCGCACAGCCAGGACAGAAGTCTGATCTCTCTCTCTCCTCACAGAATAGCTGCACTGAGGGGAGAAAGAAGCACAGCCCATGTCCTGGCTGTTTTAGTAAATATAATGGATGTGATCGACATGATAGGTTTATCATGAAGACAACATGATCAGGGACCAATAGTAATGGTCCCTGATGGTTACTGTGCTGAAGGAAGATCTTCAGCACAGTAACTAGAGCTCATGTCTGCGCCATTTTATATATTTTTTATTCTATGGGAGGGGGGCTCCTGCCCTTTATTAAAACATTTAGGGACCATATTGCCCCAATCGGGGTGCTGGGGGACTCAATCGGGGCATAATTCATTACTCTCTCTGCTCTCCTAAGGAGAGAGAACTACTGTAAGGGCGGCGGCGGCCGGCATATAGTCTGGGCCGCCGCAATCTTTGTTGAGGTACTGGGGGGTGGGGTGAGGATTGGGACCCAGCTTTCCCTTATGGGGAAGCTGAGGGACCCAATCCTCACACTGGAGACTTTCTCCCTCCTCTCTTACATGAGCTTCCGGCATTTTCGGTGATCGCCGTGATACACTGTGTCACGGAAATCACGTGATCAGAGACCGCTTGTCACAGTCCTTGATCACTGCCCCCAGCTACCTGCGGGCAGGGAGCTCCTGCACTTTTTTATAGCGCTAACTTGGGCTGAAGTGCTGCAGTTAAAAGGCAGCACTCTAGCCCAAGGCCCCTTAGTGACCGCCGTAAAAACACCTATGGGTGGTCACTAAGGGGTTAAAAAGGTGGCACCAGCCAGATGAGTCTCCTTCCCTGGAGATATAACTTTGCTTTTTTTCACCATGGAGCACTGCTAAAAAGTCTCTATACATGACTGGTCTCTTTAAGGAAAGCCAGGACCCTTCCTAACCTGTAAAACCCTATAAATTGTTGTCTAGTTGCTGTGTCTATGACAGACACAGGCTCGGACTAGCCCACAGGGGTACAGGGGAATCCCCCGGTGGGCCCCTGAGCAAGGTGGGCTCCTAGTCTCCCACCCCTTGCACAAGTGGCACATAACACAGTAGATTTACTGCTCTACATACATATATTCAATGTACAGCACCTCAACCAGCCTATGTTCATATAAGAAACGTGTTAGATTATTTATTATAATTAAATGTATCTGTACGGTGGGCCCCCAAAATTAATTTTACTGGTGGGCCCTAGGTACCCCAGTCCGACACTGGACAGACACATCCTATCACATCAGTGATTGAGCTCAGAATGGCATCTCTTTTTGGGAGCTAAACAGTGTCTCATAGACCAGCCAATATCATCTCTCCTGATTGGATGTGCGGCTTACTGCCAGGTATTGTGGTCATGTTTCCCTCACTAGTGTACTGAATTTGAATGATATAATAATGGATGCAGTTTTGCATGATTCATCCAAGTCGAATCAGCAAAACTTTGCATTCGTTTGGCAGAAGGAAATTTGTGATGAATCTTATTAGTTTAGAATCTGTTCACTCATCTCAAGACACAACTTTTACATTTTCCTTTATGACTGTGAAGCGAAGCAGGAGGTAAAGTGTACATTTGCACTCACATCAACTCTTCCACAATGAAAAATTATTCATTGTTTGCCTATTCGACCAGTATTATAAATTTCCATTATGCCGAGCTATATATTATCTTAAACCACATGAAATGTTTGTAGCTGTAAGCTGTTAAATAAAACATTGATTCAATGAGCTATAAACAACTACAATAGTTTTTGATGTTTTTATTTTACAAATGTTTTGCAAACAGCACTAAACAATTCACATGGGCTTTGCTTTATCTGTAAAGAAGAAATGAGATGTCATTTGACACATACTTTGCAATAGGGTTATCATTGCATGCATTGTATCTTATAACTATAAATGTAGTAGAGTTCTTCATGTGGTAAACACTTTGACATGTGCAAAAGGAATTAATGGCTACAACAAACAAACAGTCAGTATCATATATCTTATGTATTCAAAGTCATAAACTGAATGACAGGTCAATGCATTCAAATGTGAAAACTGTTATTCACTATCTGCTTTCATTCTTGAGCTGTTGCCATTTGTTATAATGTAAGCAACTAAATATAGTGAAATTAGTTAGTATGGCTGGATTCAGTGAATTATATCAATTTCATGCATCTTTAATGAAGAAAAAAATGTTTTACATTATGATTTCACTTTCCTTGTATCATGAAAATGTAATGGTGATAACAATAGGTAAACATAGAAAATGCATAGCTAAATACAGTAAGTTGTAAGATACATCATTTTCTTTTTGTCCAACTTGTTGAACTTGATGAACCTATGTCTTTCTTTGACCGTATTAACTACAGTATATAACTATATAACAGCTACATTGAGAGGGGATATCAAGCTTCAGGAATCTCTTTTTTTTTCTCCCAAAGGACACACTTTAGAAATCACCTGCGCAAAACATGAAGAAGATGGTATCAACAGAAATAAAAAGTACATGGGGAGGTTTAATTTTTAAGGTATGTGGTCACAGATGCTCTTTAACCTAGGGCCCTTTTGCACAATTGGAAGATTACAAATGTAAAATTGCTGCATATATAGTAATGATTTTTCATTCCCCATTAAGAAGTTCCTCATTACTGATCAGTGCCTGCTTTGCAGGCCCATGTAACCCATACGCAAACTAATACGATTAATTTTGCTAATAATTCCCTTACACTTAGAAACACTTATCTTTATCTCCCTTTTATTCAAATATTTGAATTCCTCTGCAGACCTATCAAAATCATCCTTTCCCAAAACACATAACCATCTTTATCCCCTATCCTGATTGCACCTACTGTCCTTCTCTCTACCTATACCTAGTGCTGGGGACTAATTCTAATCCTGGCCAAGTAAGGTGAGTTTCTCATCTGCATTGTGTATTCTGGCACTCTGTTCCAGTTATTGTATCTGGCAGATATGCTGGCTTTTGGACAAACAGAAAATACTACATGCAGCATTTTTTGTCTGGCCAACGGCTAGCATATATGCTCGAAAACGACAGGATTCCTGCTGGATACCATTATAGTGCATGGGGATCCGGTGGTGCACGGTGGTATCTGGCTATGTTGGATACAGTGAATTCCGGCAGTCTGTTCCTCTGCCAGAATAAATTGCTGGAGTTCACAACGCAGATGTGAATGTGGCCAAGTCCCCACTACAGCTATCACACAACTAAGATTTAAAACGGTACCCTCTGACGTTTAAAATACGCATTGTACACTTGTATTGCTATTTTTGCAAACCACAACGGTAGTCAATGATCACACAACCAAAGTGATGCACCTTTTATTTTGAGTCATGCAGCAGAACATTTGTTGAAGTAGGGTCACATTAATACTGGGTGGCATATCTCCCCTTGTTGCAATATATGCTGCCACTTTGCCATGGTAGCGGTCATACAGATGCTGAATATCCTCATGTGGTATGTTATTACAAGCTCTTTCTTGTACCCATAATTCACCCAAGCTGATTGTTGGTTTTTATGCATGGGAGATCCTCCATCCAGTCCCAGACATTGTTGATGGAGGAGAGATCTTGAGAAAACCCCAGAGGAGAGGGTGGCTCAGTTGAAGTGTTATGTCACTGTGTACTCCCTCAGGCTGTTCCCTTGGGATCAGTGCAGTGGAAATGTACAGATGCAGCAGTTGCCGGAACTGCCTGCTGGATCCAGAAATCCATGTGCAAACGGATACCATTTGTTTCCGGATCTGTCTGACAAATGCATCCGTCTCTCCGGTGTCATCCGGTAAAACGGATCCGGCATTTATTTTTTTACAATTTTTAAAGATCTGCGCATGCGCAGACCGAAAAACCGGATCAGTTTTTCCAGAACACTTGCTACTGGATCCGGCATTAATACATTTAGATGGAAAATAATGCAGGATTCGGCATTTCGGCAAGTGTTCTGGAATTTTGGATGGAGAAAATACCGCAGCATGCTGCAGTGTTTTCTCCGGCCAAATACCATAAAAGTTACTGAACTGAAGACATCGTGATGCATACTGAACGGAATGCTTTCCATTCAGAATGCATTAGGACAAAACTGAAGCGTTTTTTTTTTCCGGTATTGAGCCCCTATGACAGAACTCAATACCGGAAAACTTTAACGCTAGTGTTAATTCAGTCAAGGAGGTGCAAATTTTCCCTCTCACAATCAATTCTCACTCTTGATACTGCACTACAATGCCCTGCTGTGGAGAGTAGAATTTTAAAAGATGGCCAGTCTGTATAGTCAAACCAAGGAAAGGATGCGAATATGGCTCTTAATTTGAAGTAAAGATGAACTTTTTGAAATTTCTTCCATGTCCAATGAGTTGAATAATAATATATATACAGTACAGACCAAAAGTTTGGACACACCTTCTCATTCAAAGAGATTTCTTTATTTTCATGACTATGAAGGCATCAAAACTATGAATTAACACATGCAGAATTATATACATAACAAACAAGTGTGAAACAACTGAAAATATGTCATATTCTAGGTTCTTCAAAGTAGCCACCTTTTGCTTTGATTACTGCTTTGCACACTCTTATCATTCTCTTGATGAGCTTCAAGAGGTAGTCCCCTGAAATGGTTTTCACTTTACAGGTGTGCCCTGTCAGGTTTAGTAAGTGGGATTTTTTGCCTTATAAATGGGGTTGGGACCATCAGTTGCGTTGAGGAGAAGTCAGGTGGATACACAGCTGATAGTCCTACTGAATAGACTGTTAGAATTTGTATTATGGCAAGAAAAAAGCAGCTAAGGCTACTTTCACACTAGCGTTCGGGGCTCCGCTTGTGAGCTCCGTTTGAAGGGGCTCACAAGCGGCCCCGAACGCATCCGTCCAGCCCTAATGCATTCTCAGTGGACGCGGATCCGCTCAGAATGCATCAGTCTGGCGGCGTTCAGCCTCCGCTCCGCTCAGCAGGCGGACACCTGGCCGTGCAGAGGCAAGCGGATCCGTCCAGACTTACAATGTAAGTCAATGGGGACAGATCCGTTTGAAGATGACACTATATGGCTCAATCTTCAAACGGATCCGCCCCCATTGACTTTCAATGTAAAGTCTGGACGGATCCGTTCAGGCTACTTTCACACTTAGAAATTTTTCTAAGTTATAATGGAGACGGATCCGTTCTGAACGGATACAAACGTCTGCATTATAGGAGCGGATCCGTCTGATGAAACATCAGACGGACCCGCTCTGAACGCTAGTGTGAAAGTAGCCTAAGTAAAGAAAAACGAGTGGCCATCATTACTTCAAGAAATTAAGGTCAGTCAGTCAGCCGAAAAATTGGGAAAACTTTGAAAGTAAGGGCTATTTGACCATGAAGGAGAGTGATGGGGTGCTGCGCCAGATGACCTGGCCTCCATAGTCACCGGACCTGAACCCAATCGAGATGGTTTGGGGTGAGCTGGACCGCAGAGTGAAGGCAAAAGGGCCAACAAGTGCTAAGCATCTCTGGGAACTCCTTCAAGACTGTTGGAAGACCATTTCAGGGGACTACCTCTTGAAGCTCATCAAGAGAATGCCAAGAGTGTGCAAAGCAGTAATCAAAGCAAAAGGTGGCTACTTTGAAGAACCTAGAATATGACATATTTTCAGTTGTTTCACACTTGTTTGTTATGTATATAATTCGACATGTGTTAATTCATAGTTTTGATGCCTTCATAGTCATGAAAATAAAGAAAACTCTTTGAATGAGAAGGTTTGTCCAAACTTTTGGTCTGTACTGTATATATATATATGATTTGTGTCCGAATTGATTTGTAAGGAATCTAAGTTGTTTCAATTGTCCTGAAAATCTGTATATAATACCTTCTAGTCTCCCAGGACTAGTTTTTGTTAATTTTTTAAATAAATTTTGTTCTTTCTTTCCACCATCCCTACTCCCTAAGCTCTTGAATGCAATGACAGCAATAGATGGACGCTAACATATATAGTAACATAGTAACATAGTTTATAAGGCTGAAAAAAGACATTTTCCCTGTACTGTAGTCCACCAATTCCAGTTATTATGTTATTTGCCCTCCTCTGAACCCTCTCCAGCTCTGCTATAGCATGTCTGTCTTGTGTACATGAGCCCAGAATTGTGCACAATACTCCATGTGTGGTATGACTAGTGATTTGTAAAGTGACAAGACTATGTTCTCATTATGTGCATCTATGTCCCTTTTGATGCAACCCATTATCTTATTGGTCTTGGCAGCAGCTTCCTGGCACTGGTTTCTATAGTTAAGTTTACTGTCCACTAAAATGACTAAGTCCTTTTGCATGTGAGCTTTACCCAGTGTTTTACCATTTAGTATGTACTGGTGACATCTATTTTTTCTTCCCATATTCACAACCTTACATTTCCCAGTGTGAAACCTCATCTGCCACTTCTCTGCCCAAGCCTTCAATTAGAGATGAGCAAATTTCATGTTATGAAATTTGTTCCCGCTTTGTTTGATGGTAAAAGCTGAATTGTGTTATGGATACGCAATTCTATGACTGAATGCATAATGGAATGCTTTTAGAGGCATTCCGTTATTCATTCCATCATAATAGAAGTCTATAAGCTCCCCTGCATAACGGAAACGGGACAAATCCGTTTTACAGCCCATAGACTTCTATTATGACGGAATGAATAACGGAATGCCTCTAAAGGCATTCCGTTATGCATTCTGTCATAGAATTGCATTATGGTTCGTGGTAACGGAATCCATAACGCAATTCTAGTTTTACCACCAAACGAAGCGTGAACAAATTTCTAAATATTAAATTCGCTCATCTCTACCTCCAATCTACAGGGAGTGCAGAATTATTAGGCAAGTTGTATTTTTGAGGATTAATTTTATTATTGAACAACAACCATGTTCTCAATGAACCCAAAAAACTCAATAATATCAAAGCTAAATATTTTTGGAAGTAGTTTTTAGTTTGTTTTTAGTTTTAGCTATTTTAGGGGGATATCTGTGTGTGCAGGTGACTATTACTGTGCATAATTATTAGGCAACCTAACAAAAAATTAAACTAGAGTGGTGTATTGAGTATACGCCTATATATACAATCAAGCAAATAATGTGTGGATAGGCCCTAAAACAAAATAATAATATCTTTATTATATGTCTGATTAAAAAAGGGGGTATCACCCGTCAGTGTAACAGTCAGCACTGACTAATATTGAGCATGTGAGAAAGCAATGATGTCTCCAATCAGCGCCACCATTTGGAGCACCAGAACAGTCTCACAGACTAACCAACACGCAAGGGGGCTCAATACACCACAGGGTACAAGGTATGTAACCCAGGGTGCGGACTATGATCAAGGGGATGTCTGGTATGGGGAATTCACCAAACACCACTCCAAACAGCGAGAGCCGGCGCGCAGACTCTCACTGCACTAATAATCACAGGTGCAGGACTATGGCAGAGCATGGGCCGTTACTCCAACATGGAATAGTGGAGCAAGGATTTCCCTGACATACCCCTGAGTGGTAACATCTCAACGCGTTTCCATGCATTGAGAATGCATTTCATCAGGAGCTATATGCACCAAACTTAGAACAGAGCCCAACGCCTCAGTTGTGATTTTTAAAAACCGAGGTAGTGGACAGCCAGACAGCAGTAGAAATACCTGCCTAACACCGCTTTCCTCCAGTGTGAGGTACGGAGCTGTAACTAACAGGCTACTGTCCTGCCTAGGCTAGCAGCCTCTAGGTTGAGGCGCTGCGTGCTAGTATGCATGTGAATCGGCACTGTGATGGCCGCAAAGCGGCCCACAGAACGCCAAGCTATACAGGGTGAAGCCCCGCCCTGCTAGACACGCCTCCGTCACACAGCCAATCCGGCCAGGAGGCTCGGTACAAGGTAAACCAATGGCTGACAGAGGGAGGAACTCAGTGGGTCTCAGGGAAAGCGCAAAAGCGCTGCATTAATGTATAAGGAAATTAACAAGGCGGCTTTGAATACTGTCACCGCAGCAAGGACACCTTTTCATTAGTATACAGTGGATAAAGATCACACAAAGGAGATGTATATGAACGAGCAGCCGCATATGCTCACATACACAGGAGGACCCATATGAATCTATTATTACAATACTTTGCATGAAATGGAAACACCAGTCTCGTCATTATATAAAGGGGACAAATGAGATTGCATCATTGAGGCTGGATGGTTTAATGGTGTTTAAAGAAAAGATCTATCTCGCCTCTTTTTGTAGCAAAATGCGATCACAGTCGCCACCCCTAGATGATAACTTCACAGAGTCGATCACTTGAAACTTGACCGATGATGTATTCCCTCTGTGATAATCAAGAACATGGCGTGCAATTGGAGTATCTTTGAGATTCGTGATGTCAAGAATGTGCTCCCCAATCCGTCTTCTTAGCTCTCTAATGGTTTTGCCCACGTATTTGATGTAGCATACACATGTCATTAAATACACAACACCAACCGACTTGCAATTATAGAAAGACTTGGTGAAAAACGTTTTGTCCGCAGTACTGTTGGTAAAGCTTTTAGATTTATTAATGAAACCACAAAATTTACAGGATCCACAGGGAAATGTACCTGTAATTGGGTTTCGTAGCCATAATTGCGGACGGGGGCTAGTGTATAAGCTATGCGTCAACATGTCACGCAAGTTGTTGCTGCGCCGATATGTGACTGAGGGTTTGGCTGGAATCAAACACCCAATATCTGGGTCAGATTTGAGTATGTCCCAATGTTCAGCAAGAACATGACGTACCCTCTCATGGGCACTATCAAATGTCCCGATAATCCTCACGATGTTGTCACCAGTGTCTCTCTTTTTCGGAGACAACAGCAAATCCCTGTTGGTGCTCATTGAGTGCTGATAAGCCTGTTTTAGACACCGCTGAGGATAACCACAACATTGAAACCTCTGCTGAAGATCTTTAGCAGCCACCCTGAAGTCACCAAGATGAGAACAGTTCCTCCTCACCCTCAAATATTGGCCCTTAGGAATACCTCTCTTAAGGGCCAAAGGGTGCCCACTCTCCCATTTCAAAAGATTATTCGTAGCTGTGGGCTTTCTAAAAACGTTGGTACTAATATGCCCATCAGCAGACAATGAAATGGAGAGGTCCAGGAAGGAAATAGTGTTCCTATCAATCTCTGAGGTGAAGAACAATCCCAGAGTATTCCTGTTAAGGACCGCAACAAATTCTAGGAACAGCTTTCTGTCACCCCCCCCCCCACAGTATCAGCACATCATCGATGTATCTGATGCATAGGGGGACAACATCCGTGAACCGCTCCATGTCCTCACAGAACACCACCTCTCTTTCCCACCAGCCCAGGTAAAGGTTCGCAAAAGTCGGGGCACAGGGACTGCCCATTGCGACCCCCCTGAGCTGGTGGAAAATGCAGCCATCAAACAAAAACACGTTGTGTCTGAGTATGAAACTCAACAATTCCATGACAAAGGTATTATGATCCCTGTATTGTTCACCTCTCTGCTGGAGGAATGTTAGGATCGCTCCACAGCCCAACTCATGAGGAATTGGACGCAGGATGGTGTCCACATAAGTACTGATATTGGCTGTCAGACAATATAAGTTCATAAGGGGTATGAGCCTTTAAAGGGGAGGCCAATTGTGTCTGGGAATAATTGTCTGACAGCCAATATCAGTACTTATGTGGACACCATCCTGCGTCTATTCGTCAATAGTTTGCCCTCACATGTTAGGGATACTATGGATGTATTGGGACGTTTGGATGGTGTCCAATGTGACAAGGGCACCTCTCTAGCCAGCTTGGACGTGGAGGCGCTCTACAGCTCAATTCCTCATGAGTTGGGCTGTGGAGCGATCCTAACATTCCTCCAGCAGAGAGGTGAACAATACAGGGATCATAATACCTTTGTCATGGAATTGTTGAGTTTCATACTCAGACACAACGTGTTTTTGTTTGATGGCTGCATTTTCCACCAGCTCAGGGGGGTCTCAATGGGCAGTCCCTGTGCCCCGACTTTTGCGAACCTTTACCTGGGCTGGTGGGAAAGAGAGGTGGTGTTCTGTGAGGACATGGAGCGGTTCACGGATGTTGTCCCCCTATGGATCAGATACATCGATGATGTGCTGATCCTGTGGGGGGGTGACAGCGAGCTGTTCCTAGAATTTGTTGCGGTCCTTAACAGGAATACTCTGGGATTGTTCTTCACCTCAGAGATTGATAGGAACACTATTTCCTTCCTGGACCTCTCCATTTCATTGTCTGCTGATGGGCATATTAGTACCAACGTTTTTAGAAAGCCCACAGCTACGAATAATCTTTTGAAATGGGAGAGTGGGCACCCTTTGGCCCTTAAGAGAGGTATTCCTAAGGGCCAATATTTGAGGGTGAGGAGGAACTGTTCTCATCTTGGTGACTTCAGGGTGGCTGCTAAAGATCTTCAGCAGAGGTTTCAATGTTGTGGTTATCCTCAGCGGTGTCTAAAACAGGCTTATCAGCACTCAATGAGCACCAACAGGGATCTGCTGTTGTCTCCGAAAAAGAGAGACACTGGTGACAACATCGTGAGGATTATCGGGACATTTGATAGTGCCCATGAGAGGGTACGTCATGTTCTTGCTGAACATTGGGACATACTCAAATCTGACCCAGATATTGGGTGTTTGATTCCAGCCAAACCCTCAGTCACATATCGGCGCAGCAACAACTTGTGTGACATGTTGACGCATAGCTTATACACTAGCCCCCGTCCGCAATCATGGCTACGAAACCCAATTACAGGTACATTTCCCTGTGGATCCTGTAAATTTTGTGGTTTCATTAATAAATCTAAAAGCTTTACCAACAGTACTGCGGACAAAACGTTTTTCACCAAGTCTTTCTATAATTGCAAGTCAGTTGGTGTTGTGTATTTAATGACATGTGTATGCAACATCAAATACGTGGGCAAAACCATTAGAGAGCTAAGAAGACGGATTGGGGAGCACATTCTTGACATCACGAATCTCAAAGATACTCCAATTGCACGCCATGTTCTTGATTATCACAGAGGGAATACATCATCGGTCAAGTTTCAAGTGATCGACTCTGTGAAGTTATCATCTAGGGGTGGCGACTGTGATCGCATTTTGCTACAAAAAGAGGCGAGATGGATCTTTTCTTTAAACACCATTAAACCATCCGGCCTCAATGATGCGATCTCATTTGTCCCCTTTATATAATGACGAGACTGGTGTTTCCATTTCATGCAAAGTATTGTAATAATAGATTCATATGGGTCCTCCTGTGTATGTGAGCATATGCGGCTGCTCGTTCATATACATCTCCTTTGTGTGATCTTTATCCACTGTATACTAATGAAAAGGTGTCCTTGCTGCTGTGACAGTATTCAAGGCCGCCTTGTTAATTTCCTTATACATTAATGCGGCGCTTTTGCGCTTTCCCTGAGACCCACTGAGTTCCTCCCTCTGTCAGCCATTGGTTTACCTTGTACCGAGCCTCCTGGCCGGATTGGCTGTGTGACGGAGGCGTGTCTAGCAGGGCGGGGCTTCACCCTGTATAGCTCGGCGTTCTGTGGGCCGCTTTGCGGCCATCACAGTGCCGATTCACATGCATACTAGCACGCAGCGCCTCAACCTAGAGGCTGCTAGTCTAGGCAGGACAGTAGCCTGTTAGTTACAGCTCCGTACCTCACACTGGAGGAAAGCGGTGTTAGGCAGGTATTTCTACTGCTGTCTGGCTGTCCACTACCTCGGTTTTTAAAAATCACAACTGAGGCGTTGGGCTCTGTTCTAAGTTTGGTGCATATAGCTCCTGATGAAATGCATTCTCAATGCATGGAAACGCGTTGAGCTGTTACCACTCAGGGGTATGTCAGGGCAATCCTTGCTCCACTATTCCATGTTGGAGTAACGGCCCATGCTCTGCCATAGTCCTGCACCTGTGATTATTAGTGCAGTGAGAGTCTGCGCGCCGGCTCTCGCTGTTTGGAGTGGTGTTTGGTGAATTCCCCATACCAGACATCCCCTTGATCATAGTCCGCACCCTGGGTTACATACCTTGTACCCTGTGGTGTATTGAGCCCCCTTACGTGTTGGTTAGTCTGTGAGACTGTTCTGGTGCTCCAAATGGTGGCGCTGATTGGAGACATCATTGCTTTCTCACATGCTCAATATTAGTCAGTGCTGACTGTTACACTGATGGGTGATACCCCCTTTTTTAATCAGACATATAATAAAGATATTATTATTTTGTTTTAGCGCCTATCCACACATTATTAACTTAACAAAAAACAAATATATACCCATTTCAATTATTTATTTTTACCAGTGAAACCAATATAACATCTCAACATTCACAAATATACATTTCTGACATTCAAAAACAAAACAAAAACAAATCAGTGACCAATATAGCCACCTTTCTTTGCAAGGACACTCAAAAGCCTGCCATCCATGGATTCTGTCAGTGTTTTGATCTGTTCACCATCAACATTGCGTGCAGCAGCAACCACAGCCTCCCAGACACTGTTCATAGAGGTGTACTGTTTTCCCTCCTTGTAAATCTCACATTTGATGATGGACCACAGGTTCTCAATGGGGTTCAGATCAGGTGAACAAGGAGGCCATGTGATTAGATTTTCTTCTTTTATACCCTTTCTTGCCAGCCACGCTGTGGAGTACTTGGACGCGTGTGATGGAGCATTGTCCTGCATGAAAATCATGTTTTTCTTGAAGGATGCAGACTTCTTCCTGTACCACTGCTTGAAGAAGGTGTCTTCCAGAAACTGGCAGTAGGACTGGGAGTTGAGCTTGACTCCATCCTCAACCCGAAAAGGCCCCACAAGCTCATCTTTGATGATACCAGCCCAAACCAGTACTCCACCTCCACCTTGCTGGCGTCTGAGTCGGACTGGAGCTCTCTGCCCTTTACCAATCCAGCCACGGGCCCATCCATCTGGCCCATCAAGACTCACTCTCATTTCATCAGTCCATAAAACCTTAGAAAAATCAGTCTTGAGATATTTCTTGGCCCAGTCTTGACGTTTCAGCTTGTGTGTCTTGTTCAGTGGTGGTTGTCTTTCAGCCTTTCTTACCTTGGCCATGTCTCTGAGTATTGCACACCTTGTGCTTTTGGGCACTCCAGTGATGTTGCAGCTCTGAAATATGGCCAAACTGGTGGCAAGTGGCATCTTGGCAGCTGCACGCTTGACTTTTCTCAGTTCATGGGCAGTTATTTTGCGCCTTTAACTTTGCAATATTAAGAGTGCTGCATCCCTCTGCAAGATATCTCACTATTTTTGACTTTTCTGAGCCTGTCAAGTCCTTCTTTTGACCCATTTTGCCAAAGGAAAGGAAGTTGCCTAATAATTATGCACACCTGATATAGGGTGTTGATGTCATTAGACCACACCCCTTCTCATTACAGAGATGCACATCACCTAATATGCTTAATTGGTAGTAGGCTTTCGAGCCTATACAGCTTGGAGTAAGACAACATGCATAAAGAGGATGATGTGGTCAAAATACTCATTTGCCTAATAATTCTGCACTCCCTGTATTCATATCCATCTGTAGCAGTATAATGTCCTCTTTTGTCTTAATTACTTAAAAAAATTTTTTTTTACTGTGCAAGCCTTCTACAAGATCCTTAATAAAAATATTGAAGAGAATAGGACCCAATACTGACCTCTGAGGTACCCTACTATTGACAGTGACCCAATCTGAATATATACCTCTTTTTTCAATCACTGGGTCAGTTACTTACCCACATACACAGATTCTCTCCCAGTCCAAGCATTCTCATTCTATATCATAACATTTTACATGGCACAGTATCAAATGCTTTAGAGAAGTCAAGTGATATCATATCCATTGACTCACCCCAGTCAAGTCTAGAACTTACCTCCTCATAGAAACTGATTACATTAGTTTGACATGACCAATCCCTCATAAAGCCATGCTGATATGGCGTTATTTCCTTATTTTCAATGAGGTACTCCAAGATAGCATCTCTTATAAAACCTTCAAACAATTTACCCATGACAGATGTTAAACTTATCGGCCTGTTTTTGACCTCTTTTTGAATATTGGCACCACATTTGCTAAGCGCCAATCCTTTGGAACACTTCCTGTCAGTATAAAGTTCTTAAATATCCTAAATAAAGATCTGTCTATTACATTACTTAATTCTCTTAGTATATGGGGGTGTATGCCATCAGGACCTGGTGATTTGTATATTTTTAACTTTTCAAGACGCCGCTGTACTTCTTCCTGGGTCAGATAAGCCACTTTTAATGGGGAGTTAATTTTCACACTCTGCATTTCATCTGACAATTAATTTTCCTTAGTGAATGCAGTGGAGAAAAAAATACTTAATATCTTTGCTTTCTCCTCATCGCTCTCTACAACTCCTCCCTCATCACTCTTTAAGGGGCCAACCCTATCAGGTTTAAACTTTTTACCATTTATATAATTGAAAAACATTTTAGGATTAGTTTTCTCTGTTTGACAATGAATCTCTCTGTCTAAAGCTTGGCTGCTTTTATCTGTCTTCTATATATAATTTTTTTTCCTTCCTGTTATAGCGATTTAAATGCTTTCTTTTTGCCCTTTATATTTCTATTTATCCATATTGGGTTTTTTTTCTTGCTCCTCACCCTTTTATTCCCATATGGTATATACTATACAATTAGAATTTAGGATGCCTTTTAAAATATCCCATTTTGTGGCTGCATTCCTATCCCTGAGGAAATTGTCCCAGTTAGTAAGGGTAATGGCCTCTCTTAGCTGGTCAAGCTGTGCTTTTTGGAAATTTGGCGTTTTTGTGCCTCCCTGAAGAAACACTCAGTTGAATGACAATTGGAAGGTTTTTATTTTATCGTCACTATTTCCCAGGTGTCCCTCAACCTTCACAGCTGTTGCTCTGTCAGGTTTATTGGTTAGTACTAAGTCCAGTACGGCCGTTCCTCTAGTCGGATCCTGAACCAGTTGGGAAAAGTAACTGTCTTTGATTATTGCCAAGATACTGTTTTGTTTATGAGATCTACAGGTTACAGTTTCCCAGTCTATATCTGGGTAGTTGAAGTCCCCCATAATAGCGACCTCATTGTAACATAGTAACACAGTATATAAGGCCGAAAAAAGACATTTGTCTTTTTTGTAAAGTGAATAATCCTAATGTTGATAATCTTTCAGGGTACTGTAGTTGCCCCATTCCAGTTATTAATTTAGTTGCCCTCCTCTGAACCCTCTCCAGCTCTGCTATGTCTGCCTTGTTCACAGGAGCCCAGAACTGTACACAGTACTCCATGTTTGGTATGATTAGTGATTTGTAAAGTGATAGGACTATGTTCTCATCACGGGCATCTATGCCCCTTTTGATGCAACCCATTATCTTATTGGCCTTGGCAGCAGCTGCCTGACACTGGTTTTTACTGCTTAGTTTGCTGTTTATTAAAATTCCTAGGTCCTTTTCCATGTCAGTGTTACCCAGTGTTTTACCATTTAGTATGCATTATTCCTTCCCATGTGCATAAGATTACATTTGTCAGTGTTAAACCTCATATGCCACTTCTCTGCCCAAGCCTCTAATCTATCCAGATCTATCTGTAGCAGTATATTGTCCTCTTCACTGTTAATTACTTTACACAGTTTCGTGTCATCTGCAAAAATTTATATTTTACTGTGCAAGCCTTCTACAAGATCATTAATAAATATATTGAAGAGAATAGGGCCCAATACTGACCCTTGAGGTACTCCACTAGTGACAGTGACCCAATTTTCTCCCAGTCTGAGCCTTCTCATTTTACACTGCTCAAAAAAATAAAGGGAACACTTAAACAACACAATGTAACTCCAAGTCAATCACACTTCTGTGAAATCAAACTGTCCACTTAGGAAGCAACACTGAGTGACAATCAATTTCACATGCTGTTGTGCAAATGGGATAGACAACAGGTAGAAATTATAGGCAATTAGCAAGACACCCCCAATAAAGGAGTGGTTCTGCAGGTGGTGACCACAGACCACTTCTCAGTTCCTATGCTTCCTGGCTGATGTTTTGGTCACTTTTGAATGCTGGCGGTGCTTTCACTCTAGTGGTAGCATGAGACAGAGTCTACAACCCACACAAGTGGCTCAGGTAGTGCAGCTTATCCAGGATGGCACATCAATGCGAGCTGTGGCAAGAAGGTTTGCTGTGTCTGTCAGCGTAGTGTCCAGAGCATGGAGGCGCTACCAGGAGACAGGCCAGTACATCAGGAGACGTGGAGGAGGCCGTAGGAGGGCAACAACCCAGCAGCAGGACCGCTACCTCCGCCTTTGTGCAAGGAGGAACAGGAGGAGCACTGCCAGAGCCCTGCAAAATGACCTCCAGCAGGCCACAAATGTGCATGTGTCTGCTCAAACGGTCAGAAACAGACTCCATGAGGGTGATATGAGGGCCCGACGTCCACAGGTGGGGGTTGTGCTTACAGCCCAACACCGTGCAGGACGATTGGCATTTGCCAGAGAACACCAAGATTGGCAAATTCGCCACTGGCGCCCTGTGCTCTTCACAGATGAAAGCAGGTTCACACTGAGCACATGTGACAGACGTAACAGAGTCTTGAGACGCCGTGGAGAACGTTCTGCTGCCTGCAACATCCTCCAGCATGACCGGTTTGGCATTGGGTCCGTAATAATGTGGGGTGGCATTTCTTTGGAGGGCCGCACAGCCCTCCATGTGCTTGCCAGAGGTAGCCTGACTGCCATTAGGTACCGAGATGAGATCCTCAGACCCCTTGTGAGACCATATGCTGGTGCGGTTGGCCCTGGGTTTCTCCTAATGCAAGACAATGCTAGACCTCATGTGGCTGGAGTGTGTCAGCAGTTCCTGCAAGACGAAGACATTGATGCTATAGACTGGCCCGCCTGTTCCCCAGACCTGAATCCAATTGAGCACATCTGGGACATCATGTCTCGCTCTATCCACCAACGTCACGTTGCACCACAGACTGTCCAGGAGTTGGCAGATGCTTTAGTCCAGGTCTGGGAGGAGATCCCTCAGGAGACCGTCCGCCACCTCATCAGGAGCATGCACAGGCGTTGTAGGGAGGTCATACAGGCACGTGGAGGCCACACACACTACTGAGCCTCATTTTGACTTGTTTTAAGGACATTACATCAAAGTTGGATCAGCCTGTAGTGTGTTTTTCCACTTTAATTTTGAGTGTGACTCCAAATACAGACCTCCATGGGTTGAAAAATTTGATTTCCATTATTTTATTTTTGTGTGATTTTGTTGTCAGCACATTCAACTATGTAAAGAACAAAGTATTTCAAAGTATTTCAGAAGAATATTTAATTAATTCAGATCTAGGATGTGTTATTTTTGTGTTCCCTTTATTTTTTTGAGCAGTGTATATACTAACCTTTTATGTGGTACAGTGTACGTTAACCACTCAGTCATAACTATCATCCAGCCATGTCTCAGTTATTCCAACTATGTCATAATCCTCAAACATTACTCCTTTTAAAAAACAGTCAAAGGAAACCCGCGCTGCCTTATTCAATAAAACAGGGTGTAGTGTTAAATGCACTGAATGACACTCAGAAGAGTGTGTCGCTGCTGGTCTATAATAGGGAACAAATTGCCTAAACCCTAGAAAAAATGAATCAAAGAAACCGACGTAATGGATAGACCGTGCTGACTATACAGTGTCAAATGATAGATGTCATAATATGTAGCACATTAAATGATGTCCCCTACTATGTCCACCGTTATTGATTAAAATAATGTCCGGAGTCAGCCCAAATTGATCAACCTGATGGGTGATCAACTTATATAGATAATTTGCAAAAGATAGTCACTTGCCTGTAACGGGCTGACTTGCGGAGTCCTTCCTGATCCTCCTGGTACTCGTACTGGAGGATAACTGTGATAGCTCTATCTTCAGGTTTCCTCTGCAAGCGTGTGCGGTCCCGGCAGATGACTCATGCGCGCGAGGGAAAACCTGGCTGGTGATCCACGAGGACGTTACTTCCGTGTGATGTTACACTAGGGATGGATGCCTTCTCAGACCAAAAAACCCCCAACGCGTTTCGAAATTAACGAATTTCTTCCTCAGGGATGGTTGTTGGTTGTTTTCTCTGCAAGTAAATAGGCGTCCATCTCCATGGTCACCAGTTAACCAGTCACTCTCCAAGTTGCAGATTACCAGCATGTACTATGTCCTCTGTTTTTACCGTTAGGATGGATTATAGGCTTCTATTGACCAATGTTATAGATATAGGGCAAAAGGGAATGTTTTATAATACATGAAATAGTGAACTATATTATGAATGGAAATGCATATAAAAAAATTATAAATTATATTATCCTGATAATTGTTATATTAGATTATTATATGCATTTTCTGTGGTTTTATGATCGTGGATTCTAGGGGAAAGCAAATAATTCAATTTCTTGATTCAGTCCCCCTGGTGCAAGGGTGTTCAGATTAAAAATCCATTTGGTTTCATTCCTGGACATTGCTCTAATATAATCTTCACCTCTTTGGTCAGGTCTAATGTGTTCTAACGCTCCGAACGTAGATCCCCTAAAAATCCCTCCATGTTTTTCCGCAAAGTGTCAAGATAATGGGTGACCGTCAAATCTTTTCTTTATATTGGCCATATGTTCTTTTATCCTGGTTTGTAAAGTTCTTTTTGTTCTGCCTACATATAATTTTGCGCAAGGACATTTGATAAAGTAGATCACCCCACTGGTGTGGCAAGTGAGATGACCCTCTATCTCAAATGTCCTCTGCGCACCCTCTATAGTTTTTATTGGTTTAATCTGACTTGTTGTATGACAGGCTTTACAAATTTTACAGGGAAAGAAACCAGAATTGGTATTATGTGTTATTGTTTTGGTGTTCTCAGTATTGAATATTGTTTGTGTCTTGTTCTTTTTTATTGTTGTTGTTTTGACAGACGGGGCTATTATATTCCCCAAGTTTTTGGCCTTCTTAAATACAAAGCATGGGTATTTAGATATTTTTTCCCCTATTACTTTGTCTTGTTTGAGGGTATCCCAATAGCGTTTGACAATTTTTTTGAAGACATTCGCTATATTGTGTTAAAATTCTGATTTTAAAGACGGAGTCATTTTAATTCTCTGATTGGTCTTTTTTGTCGTCCTTTTTAACCTTTTTATGTATAACAGTCTTCCTGTCAATTAGTGCTATTTCTGATTTTTATTTTCTCCAATTCACTAGTCTTGTATCCCTTTTCTTCAAATTTGTTTTGTAATATCTTATCAAACTGGTCTAACAATGTACAGTTGCGTCTCAATCTAATGAATTGACTCCGTGGCACGTTGGTTAGCCAGGTTGGCAAATGGCAGCTCTCCAATGAGATATAACTATTACTATCAGAAGGTTTTGAGTAGGTTTGGGTAAGTATTAAATCATTCTGAATAGTAATGGTTAGATCTAAAAAATGTATCCGATCTGTGCTAAAGGTTGGGGTAAATTGTAAATAAAAATCATTTTTATTAATTTCTAGTAAAAAATTTTGGAGTGTATCTTGCCCACCTTTCCAGATAAAAATAATATCATCAATATCATCAATAAAACGATGCCAGAGGACCAGATTCGCGCGGAGCCGGCCACTCGGGAAGATGGTGAGCTCCTCCCACCTCCCCATGTATAAGTTAGCGAAACTCGGCGCGAATCTGGTCCCCATAGCGGTACCCCACGTCTGCAGGAAAAAAGTGTCCTCAAATTTAAAATAATTGTGTTTTAAAATAAATAAGATGCACTCCGCAAGTCAGCCCGTTACAGGCAAGTGACTATCTTTTGAAAATTATCTATATAAGTTGATCACCCATCAGGTTGATCAATTTGGACTGACTCCAGACATTATTTTAATCAATAACGGTGGACTTAGTAGGGGACATCATTTAATGTGCTACATATTATGACATCTATCATTTGACACTGTATAGTCAGCGCGGTCTATCCATTACGTTCATTACTACTTTTACTTTACCAATTTTATTAGTCAGGCTTCTGGCATTAGTATACATACAATTAAGAGGTGTTTGGATATTTTTTACCCTACGAAAGATATGCACCTGCAAGCGGCTGTTCCAGGACAGAATAGATTTGACAAGATGTGCACTGGACTGCCTTCTCAATGATGGAGCACATACTTGCTAATCAGGATTACACAAGAGAGAAAGAAAAAATGCAATGAAAAACAACTGACTTAGGCCGCATGCACACGACCGTGGTGTGTTTTGCAGTCTGCAAATCGCGGATCCGCAAAACCCGGATGGCGTCGGTGCGCGTTCCACAATTTGCGAAATGGCACGGACAGCCTTTACATATAACTGCCTATTCTTGTCCACAAAGCGCGGACAAGAATAGAACATGTTATATTTTTTTAGCGGGGCCACGGAACAGAGCAACGGATGCGGACAGCACACGGAGTGCTGTCCGCATCTTTTGTGGCCCCATTGAAGTGAATGGGTCAGCATCCGAGCCGCCAAAATGACGGCTCAGATGCGGACCAAAACAACGGCCGTGTACATGAGGCCTTACTGTAAAGTCACTCAATCTTAAGTCACACACTCAGTACAAACACACACTTGAAATTAAACTCACGAACACCCACAAACTTGCGTTCTTAGGGGCTCATTTATTAAGACCTGCATTTTAGATCCCGGTCTTAAAAAAAGCACCTGCACTGGCGGGGGATCTCCAAAGTTTTGAAGAGGCACCGGCCCCTATATAACTTCGGCAAATCCGGCGCCAGTCTAAATGTAAGCCAGCTTCCAAGTTGGCTTACATTTACACCATTTTATACTCCTAAAATAGGCATAGAAAATGATGAATGAGACCAGCCTGCCGGCCTGCCGGCCTGTCCCTTCCCCACCCGCACCATAGGCACTTTTTTTAGACCTGGCTTGAGCAGGGAGAAGTCGCAGATTGCAGCGCAACAAACCATTGTGCCGCCTTCTGTGCCTAATATAGGCATATTTCTGTATAATAAATGACCCCTTTAGTCTATTTATTTATATGCTGCTTTCAAACAACAGTTTTTCTTCAAACCAGACTGCTGTTTTCTTTTACTCTGGATTCAAAAGCTATGTGTAAATGCATGTTTGACCATGTTAACAAACAGCGTGGGGGGCGTGGACAGCAGCCGACATGGCTAGGTGCACTTGAGCTTAGCTTTAAGGGAACCCTTATTATCCTGAACTCTTCTGGCACAACTCCACTTTTTCTACACCCAGCAATACCTGACTTAGGCTACTTTCACACGAGCGTTCGGGTGTCCGCTCGTGCGCTCCGTTTGAAGGGGCTCACGAGCGGCCCCGAACGCATCCGTCTGGCCCTAATGCATTCTCAGTGGAGGCGGATCCACTGAGAATGCATCCGTCTGCCAGCGCTCAGCCTCCGCTCCGCTCAGTGAGCTGACACCTGAACGCTGCTTGCAGCGTTCGGGTGTCCGCCTGGCCGTGCAGAGGCGAGCGGATCCGTCCAGACTTATAATGGAAGTCAATGGGGACGGATCCGCTTGAAGATGACACCATATGGCTCAATCTTCAAGCGGATCCGTTCCCCATTGACTTTCAATGTAAAGTCTGAACGGATCCGCTCAGGCTACTTTCACACTTAGAAAATTTTCTAAGTAATAATGCAGACGGATCCGTTCTGAACGGATGCAAACGTCTGCATTATCGGAGCGGATCCGTCTGATGAAACATCAGACGGATCCGCTCCGAACGCTCGTGTGAAAGTAGCCTAAACTACATAGATATCGGAGAAACCACATCCTGCTCTATCTTTCCTGATAAGTTTCATTTTTCTGCATAGTGACATTTGTTTGGCCTTCAGTGCCATTTTACCTTCCCGCCTACAATGCTGAGACGTTGAGAAAGTGGCATACGCGGCACCAAAAGAACAGGGCTCCTGGGGATTCCCTATGTAGGGAGTAGTGAAGACCAAGTGCAGACAGACCCAGTCATCAAGTGAAGAAACTTACTGGTGGCACACTTTAGTGAACACCGCAGAACACTGCCATATCCTCTTCATCAGTGCCATTACGTCACGTGGAAGGAACTGGACGACAGCTGATTACTACTCCTGGCAGCATTGAAGTGAAACCGGAGTAGTCTGCACTATGCCTCTGGAGTAGCAGGGTGTGCTATACTATTCTGTTACATGTTGCGTGACATGGTCTGTTAGGACTGGTGCTCAGGATGCTCTCACATTCAAGGGTTTATCTGGGGAGTTTAGACCTTACTGTCTGACCCATTACATTATCCCAAAGCCTGTTACTTCTATCTAAACTTGGTGGATGATCTGAGTCTTTGTGTTATCTAATCCAGTCATAAATCTGCCAAGTTTGCAAAATGAGCCCCTCAAAGTTGCAATAGGCCTCTCAACGCTTAAAGGAGTTTGCAATAGTAGAGACATCGGTGCATCTGGTACAATCTTGGAAATCGAACCCCTGTATGTGCACAGGAATTTCACTCTTCAGCAAGTTTCGGACAAGTGGCTAGCAGCTATCAATGTGTGTCAGACCTCATTGACAGGCAAAATCGATGAGGCAAAAGTGGATGTGGGCCTGTTGCAACAGGACATGCAAAATCTTCTAGAGAGAGTCCAACATGCGGAAGAGTGCATTCCCTATGTGGAGGACCATACGGCTCCTATGCCTATGGCTATCTGGGATTTGGAAACCAAGGCAGAAGCTACATATAAAAACAAAATGCTGATGATCTAGAAAACAGACTTAATTGTAATATTTTAATTATTAGTCTTCCTGAAAAGACGAAGGTCGCACCCCAGATAAGCTTGTAGAGCGCTGGATTAAAGACCATTCCAGAATGCTGACTGTTCTCCTGCATTTGCGGTGGAAAGAGCTCATCAAGTTCCGACTCGTCCTTTGCCATTGGGGCCCCTCCAAGACTACTGCTAGCATACCTTTTCAATTGCAACAACAGTGATAAAATCCTGCATATGGCTCGGAAAAAACAAGATCTCAAATACGATAATACCAGGGTATCTATCTTCCCGGATTTCTCTATGGACTTACAGAAGAAGAGGGCGACCTTCATGGAGATCAAATGCTGTTTCCAGATTGGAACATTCTACAGTATTCTTGATGGTCTACCTGGCAAAGTTATGAATCGTCCACAGTGACCAGGCCATAGTCTTTACATTTCTCAGTAAAGTTTCTGGACGGCTGTGGTCGCAGCCCGGGTCGCCACACCGATGATCCAGTATCTCTGGGATAGATGTCTTGTTTTATCTTTCAAACACTGCATATGCCAGACTTGAGTATTCGTTGCATTTGATGTGCATTTTCAATTGTGTTTTTCTGTCCAGCTTGCGGACCTGGGCCATGATTTACAGGCTCGGGCCCACAAGTTCTAGACTATTTTCATTGCTTTGTTAGCTTCATGTAGCTTTTCGATGGTACAATTGGAACTCAGATTTATGCACAGGCACTGCTTCCGTTGCATTCCCTCCAGCCAGAGCACACAGGCTTGTTATAGTCTGGCTGTATGGTTATATTCTGTTTTTATTTTCACAGACCTCATCATGACAGGGCTATGCCTCCTTTCTTGGAATGTTCAGTGGCTGGGATCTCCGAACAAACGTTTGATGGTATTTTCTCAAATTAGTTTCCACAATCTTCATATTATTTGTTTCCAAGAAACCCATCTAATTCCTACTACTCTTCATTACCTCAAGAAGCCATGGGTTAAGTGATTTTGCCATGCCTGCCACTCATCACATTTCAGAGGGGTTTTGATTCTGGTTCACAACTCAGTACAGTGGGAGGTGCGAGATCAAGTCATTGATGAGGATGGTAGATTTATTTTTGTGCATGCCTTAATAGATGGCACTCCTCACAGTATCATGGGAATAACTAGTGTGTGTTTTCCAACAAGTGGCACTCTTCTTCCCATCCGTATGTAAATACTATTTGTATGGGGGACTTCAACATGTTATTAGATAGGAACTTAGATAAAAATTACACTTTACGTTGTGAACCAAATGTGGGTGTACAAATGAATCTGGAATCCTTTCTAATAATTGGCTAGGTAGACCTTTGGAGGCATAAATATCTGCAAGCACATATATTTTCTTGCTGTATTAACTCTTATGGCACCCTATCTTGTATAGACTATATGATAGGCTCAGTATCCTTATGTCCAGGGCCGCCGCCACCCATAAGCAGAGGAGGCCATCTCGTAGAGCGTACTCTTGCTGGGGGTGCCGGCACTATGGAGTCTGGCCGCAATAGAAGTCACAGTAGCAGGCTGCTACTAGCAGTGGCGTCGCGAGGGGGGTGCGGTGGGTGCGGGCTGCACCGGGTTACATGTCTGATGGGGTGATCCCGGTCCGGACCCAACACGCAGCCAGCCCCGCCCCTTTAAACTTACACTGTCCCAGCTCCCTGGTGGCGGCGGCAGTGGCGCTGCACTATCCTCCTGAGCGCTACAGCGTACAGGTGACAGTGCAACACCGACGGGAAGACAGGAGCATGAGGAAGAAGAGCCGCAGGGTTCTAGGTAAGTATTGTAGTATGTAGTTAGTTCTGCCTGCCGCGATGATTTAAGTTTTGATGTGGGGCATTCAAGGCTGAGTGGGGGGTCAATTGGGCTTATCTGAGGTCTGAAGGGTGCTGAGTGGGGGTCTTTGGGTTGATCTGAGGTCTGATGGGGGTCTTTTGCTGATCTGAGGTCTAAAGGGGGCTGAGTGGGGGTCTTTGGGCTGATCTGAGGTATGTTTTAATTAAATGTTCTGTTTTACTATTTTTATTATTACGTTAAATGTCTCCATACTCTGAGAGCCATAGTTTATTTGTAATTTTTGGGCGATTGTCTTATGTAGGATCTGATTTTTTGCGGGAGGAGATGACTGTTTGGTATGATTTTGGGGTGCATATGACTTTTTGATCACCTGGTATTACACTTTTTATTATGTAAGGTGACCAAAAATAGCTTTTTTTACACTAGGGGCTCATTTTTTGCGGGATGAGGTGACTGTTAGATTGATACTATTTTGGGGGGAATACGCCTTTTTGATCGCTTGGTGTTGCACTTTAAGTGATGCAAGGTGACAAAAAATGTTTTTTTAGCACAGTTTTTATTTTATTTTTTTGACAATGTTCACCTGAGGGGTTACATCATGTGATATTTTTATAGAGCTTGTCGATATGGACGCGGCAATACCTAATGCATCTACTTTTCTTTCTTTACCTATTTTTTAAGAAAAAATTTACTTTATTTATTTTACTTGAAACTTTACATTTTTTTTGTGAAACATTTTTTTACTTCTTTTTCCACTTTATTTTTTGTCCCACTCTGGGACTTCAACTTTTAGGGGTCTGATCCCCTATACAATGCATGACAATACTTCTGTATTGTCATGCATTGGCTTTAAGTGTATTACACACTGTAATACACTTCATCCTGCATGCCTGTGAGATCCAGGGGGCTGGATCCCACAGGCTCTCCCGGAAGGCAGCTACGATGCCTAAAGAAGGTATCGGGCTGCCTTCCCTTCCATTGGGTCCTCGTCACAGCAGCGCGGGGATCTGATGGCTGCTCCGATCACCGCAAGGACATTGCAGGTGCCGCGGTCAGCTCTGACCGCGGCACATCAAGGATTAATGCGCCGGTATTGGTGTTTTCACTGATGTCAGCGCATACAGCAGGGGTCCGGATATCAGTGACTGCTGGACCCCTGCATGTACGGCGCAGGTCGTTAAGGGGTTAAAAATGTATTGGTAAATGTTTGTTTGTTGCATTTTTATTACAAGTTATTTATTATTAAAGCGCCATTCATTCCATAGCGCTGTACATATGAAAAGGGGTATGCATACATAATACAGACACTTGCATTAAGCATGAACAAGACAAATGACAAACTGGTACAGAAGGAGAGAGGGCCCTGCTTGTGAGGGCTTACAATCTACAGTTGATGAAGTAAAGAGTCACTGGCGGAGCTGCCAGGACCAGTTCCGGAAGGAAATCCAGCAGCAAGGGCGCAGTGGGTCCGCAACCTGCAGAAAAAGGCCATATCTTTTCAGGGACCAACTGATGTTCCTCAGGCCATTAATAGAGCTTTGTCCATAAGTAAATTATAAACAATGACGACTATATGTTTTTCAATACACACTGTATGTTTACTATGTGGGTAATGTTATTTGTACCAATGTGTAAATTTGAAATGTGATAGTTGACGATAGCAACCAATCCGATTGTTCCTTGTATTGGCATAAGTAGGTGAAAAACATTACAAGTGGAATCTGATTATTTGCAAAGGCCAGCTATGCCAATTCTAATTTCCATAATGTAGCTACATGACCACATATGTAATATGTTGGTTAGTTGGTTAGTAACATGACCTGTCACCACTCCTGACATGGCTTTTTAAATAGCTTATTGCATTCCACATTTAATTACAATTCAGGAAGATCTATTATTATGACTCTTATGTAGTGGCATTACTTTATTATTCCTGCTAGAAGATATAATTGAATTGCTATTAGACGTCAATAAGGGTAAAGAGGGGGGTGTATCTGTACACACTCATTTAATCCAATCAGTGCTGCAATGTTTAGGTGTACAGGTACACACCCTCAACTTGTTACTACCCCTCTGTACCTGTCACAACCAGACAGCTGAGAAGCTCTGACAGGAGCTGTCCAGAACCTCCTCCTTGAGTTTCTTTGTTTTGATTTCAGTTTTTCCTCATCTCGTTAGCCTATCTCAGCTGTCATGCAGTTGGACTGATTGCTTCCCTTTAAGTTCCTCCCCATGATGCATTAGGTTGCGGCTTATACAACTTCCTGGAGTGTGTGTGCATGCCTTTCCTAGTTCCCAGTCGTCTGCAAGATAAGTACTGTTTATGTATTTGTGATTTTCTGTTTGCTGGATCCAGGTGACCCTGGCTCCCTCCGTGTCTGTGTAGGGGGCCGGTGGTCTTGTCCCCTCACTATTGTAGGGTCTTCAGCTGTAAGATAGTCGAGGTACGTGGATATGCGCCCATCCACCTTTGGGGTGTTCGCATAGGCTGAGAAGTCAGGGAGAGTGGCAGGTCTCATGCAGGGGTCTCCCTTTTGTTCCTTAGTTGTGGATCCTGTGACTCATAGATTATATTGTATTGTCTTGTTTCCCTGTACACCATCCGTGACATTATAAGCCGCCAAAACCGTCTCAAGCATGGATCCGGTTTCACTTTTGGCTGAACGCTTCCAGGGTCTTTCATTGGAGGTAGCTGATCTCCGTAAGACTTTTTCTCAGTTTCAAGTGACCGGTTCAGCTTGCGTTCATGGAGTTTGTTCTGAGCCTAAGATCTCGCTCCCGGATACGTTCTCCGGGGGTAGTGAGAATATTGTGCGTTTTAGAGAGGCTTTCAAACTCCATTTTCGCCTTCTTCCCCATTCCTCTGGTGATGAGGAACGGAGGGTGGGGATCATTATATCGCTGCTCAGGGGTAACGCTCAGTCCTGGGCCTTTTCTCTGCCGGAGGGGGCACGGCCCCTCCGTTCAGTGGATGAATTCTTTTTAGCCCTGGGTCAGATATATGATGATCCGGATCGTATTGCTCTGGCTGAGTCTAGACTACGTCTGTTATGCCAGGGTAAACAATCCGCAGAGATATACTGCTCAGAATTTTGGAGATGGGCAGCTGATACTGGTTGGAATGATGCTGCACTCCGAAGTCAATTTTGCCATGGTCTTTCAGAAGGATTGAAAGATGCATTTGCCTTTCATGAGAGACCTACCTCCTTGGATTCTGCTATGTCTCAGGCCATTCGTATTGACAGGCGTCTTAGAGAGAGAGGAGAGATCTCTCCTTCCTGTCATGCTCAGTCCCGGGACAGTGCAGCGGTCCCATTCTGTGCGCAGGGGTCTCAGTCGCTGTCAGCCCCTTCTGAGCAGGAGCCCATGCAGCTGGGGTTGATTGCCTCAGACAATAGAAGATTCAGCCCACATGGGAGGGTTCGTTTTTGTTGTGGAGGTATAAATCATTTGGCAAATGTGTGTCCCTCTAGGAGATTCAGGCAGTTTTCTGAGAGTAATAAAGAAACAAAAAGGAAAAAATCTTTTAAAAATGTTCCGTCTGTTACTATTGGCAGGGTTGAGGCGGAAATTGAAGGTTTTCCATTTGCTTGCAGTTCCCGTTTTGTCCTGACTGCTAGGGTGGCGCTAGAGAGCAAGAGCATTTTTTGTGAGATTTTTGTGGATAGTGGAGCAGCTGTCAATCTCATTCATTATCAATTTGCAATAACTCATGGTTTCCAGGTATGCACTTTGGGAAAGGATATTCCTGTTTTTGCTATTGATTCCGCTCCACTTTCTCAGAAATCATTAAAGGGCATAGTTCACAATATCCGTTTAATTGTGAGTGATGCTCATGTTGAGGATGTGTCATGTTTTGTCCTTAGCGGTTTGCCTACTCCTCTAGTGTTGGGGCTACCCTGGCTCATTAAACATAACTAGGGATGAGCGAACCTGAACTGTATAGTTCGGGTTCGTATCGAATTTTGGGGTGTCCGTGACACGGACCCGAACCCGAACATTTTCGTAAAAGTCCGGGTTCGGGTTCGGTGTTCGGCGCTTTCTTGGCGCTTTTTAAAAGGCTGCAAAGCAGCCAATCAACAAGCGTCATACTACTTGGCCCAAGAGGCCATCACAGCCATGCCTACTATTGGCATGGGTGTGATTGGCCAGTGCACCATGTGACCCAGCCTTTATTTAAGCTGGAGTCACGTAGCGCCGCACGTCACTCTGCTATGATCAGTATAGGGAGAGGTTGCAGCTGCGACGTTAGGGCGAGATTAGGCAGATTAACTCCTCCAAAAGACTTCATTCTGTGATCGATCTGCAGCTGTGGATCATTGAAGTGCTATTATTGACTTGCTCACTTTTTTGAGGCTGCCCAGAGCGTTTTTAGATCACTTTTTTTCTGGGGTGATCGGCGGCCATTTTGTGACTTGTGGTGCGCTAGCACGAGCTATCACCAAGTGTATTTAACCATCGATAGTGTGGTTATTTTGTGCTATATCCTACATCAGCTGCAGGCTGAGCCTGTGTCACCGAAGTGCATTTAACCATCAACAGTCTGGTTTTTTTTTGGCCATATACTACATCAGCTGCAGGCTGAGCCTGTGTCACCCAAGTGCATTTAGCCATCAACAGTGTGGTTATTTTTTGGCCATATATTACATCAGGGGCAAGTTGAGCCTTTCACCCAGCGCCTAAAAAATAGACCTGACATTTCTATTCAACCAAATCTGCACAGTTTTAGCTGGTCAAGTTATTTGTAGTGACCGTAAAAGCAGACTTTTTGTTCTGGGTTGAAAAAGCATTCCCAAATTTGCCATTCTCAAAATAACTAGTTTGTGGTATTTGAGGCCTACTTGAAATCTATCCCAAAAAGAAAATCTTACATTGAAGGTATTGATAGTGTCATTCAGAAAAACCTAAGACACACGCTAGCGTGCTGATAGAAGTGTCATTCTGTGATTAAACCTATAACTGTCACACAGCGCAAAAAAAAACAGGTCTCATATCTCTATTCAACCAAATCTGCACAGTTTTAGCTGGTCAAGTTATTTGTAGTGACCGTAAAAGCAGACTTTTTGTTCTGGGTTGAAAAAGCATTCCCAAATTTGCCATTCTCAAAATAACTAGTTTGTGGTATTTGAGGCCTACTTGAAATCTATCCCAAAAAGAAAATCTTACATTGAAGGTATTGATAGTGTCATTCAGAAAAACCTAAGACACACGCTAGCGTGCTGATAGAAGTGTCATTCTGTGATTAAACCTATAACTGTCACACAGCGCAAAAAAAAACAGGTCTCACATCTCTATTCAACCAAATCTGCACAGTTTTAGCTGGTCAAGTTATTTGTAGTGACCGTAAAAGCAGACTTTTTGTTCTGGGTTGAAAAAGCATTCCCAAATTTGCCATTCTCAAAATACCTAGTTTGTGGTATTTGAGGCCTACTTGAAATCTATCCCAAAAAGAAAATCTTACATTGAAGGTATTGATAGTGTCATTCAGAAAAACCTAAGACACACGCTAGCGTGCTGATAGAAGTGTCATTCTGTGATTAAACCTATAACTGTCACACAGCGCAAAAAAAATCAGGTCTCACATCTCTATTCAACCAAATCTGCACAGTTTTAGCTGGTCAAGTTATTTGTAGTGACCGTAAAAGCAGACTTTTTGTTCTGGGTTGAAAAAGCATTCCCAAATTTGCCATTCTGAAAATAACTAGTTTGTGGTATTTGAGGCCTACTTGAAATCTATCCCAAAAAGAAAATCTTACATTGAAGGTATTGATAGTGTCATTCAGAAAAACCTAAGACACACGCTAGCGTGCTGATAGAAGTGTCATTCTGTGATTAAACCTATAACTGTCACACAGCGCAAAAAAAACAGGTCTCACATCTCTATTCAACCAAATCTGCACAGTTTTAGCTGGTCAAGTTATTTGTAGTGACCATAAAAGCAGACTTTTTGTTCTGGGTTGAAAAAGCATTCCCAAATTTGCCATTCTCAAAATTGTGGTGAACGGGAACAATGAGGAAAACATCTAATAAGGGACGCGGACGTGGACATGGTCGTGGTGGTGTTAGTGGACCCTCTGGTGCTGGGAGAGGACGTGGCCGTTCTGCCACAGCCACACGTCCTAGTGAACCAACTACCTCAGGTCCCAGTAGCCAGCAGAATTTACAGCGATATTTGGTGGGGCCCAATGCCGTTCTAAGGATGGTAAGGCCTGAGCAGGTACAGGCATTAGTCAATTGGGTGGCCGACAGTGGATCCAGCACGTTCACATTATCTCCCACCCAGTCTTCTGCAGAAAGCGCACAGATGGCGCATGAAAACCAAGCCCATCGGTCTGTCACATCACCCCCATGCATATCAGGGAAACTGTCTGAGCCTCAAGTTATGCAGCAGTCTCTTATGCTGTTTGAAGACTCTGCTGCCAGGGTTTCCCAAGGGCATCCACCTAGCCCTTCCCCAGGGGTGGAAGAGATAGAATGCACTAACGCACAACCACTTATTTTTCCTGATGATGAGGACATGGGAATACCACCTCAGCACGTCTCTGATGATGATGAAACACAGGTGCCAACTGCTGCGTCTTTCTGCAGTGTGCAGACTGAACAGGAGGTCAGGGATCAAGACTGGGTGGAAGACGATGCAGGGGACGATGAGGTCCTAGACCCCACATGGAATGAAGGTCGTGCCACTGACTTTCACAGTTCGGAGGAAGAGGCAGTGGTGAGACCGAGCCAACAGCGTAGCAAAAGAGGGAGCAGTGGGCAAAATCAGAACACCCGCCGCCAAGAGACTCCGCCTGCTACTGACCGCCGCCATCTGGGACCGAGCACCCCAAAGGCAGCTTCAAGGAGTTCCCTGGCATGGCACTTCTTCAAACAATGTGCTGACGACAAGACCCGAGTGGTTTGCACGCTGTGCCATCAGAGCCTGAAGCGAGGCATTAACGTTCTGAACCTTAGCACAACCTGCATGACCAGGCACCTGCATGCAAAGCATGAACTGCAGTGGAGTAAACACCTTAAAAACAAGGAAGTCACTCAGGCTCCCCCTGCTACCTCTTCTGATGCTGCCGCCTCGGCCTCTTCTGCTGCTGCTGCCGCCGCCTCGGCCTCTTCCTCCGCCTCTGGAGGAACGTTGGCACCTGCCGCCCAGCAAACATGGGATGTACCACCAACACCACCACCTGCGTCACCAAGCATCTCAACCATGTCACACGGCAGCGTTCAGCTCTCCATCTCACAAACATTTGAGAGAAAGCGTAAATTCTCACCTAGCCACCCTCGATCCCTGGCCCTGAATGCCAGCATTTCTAAACTACTGGCCTATGAAATGCTGTCATTTAGGCTGGTGGACACACACAGCTTCAAACAGCTCATGTCACTTGCTGTCCCACAGTATGTTGTTCCCAGCCGCCACTACTTCTCCAAGAGAGCCGTGCCTTCCCTGCACAAACAAGTGTCCGATAAAATCAAGTGTGCACTGCGCAACGCCATCTGTGGCAAGGTCCACCTAACCACAGATACGTGGACCAGTAAGCACGGCCAGGGACGCTATATCTCCCTAACTGCACACTGGGTAAATGTAGTGGCGGCTGGGCCCCAGGCGGAGAGCTATTTGGCGCACGTCCTTCCGCCGCCAAGGATCGCAGGGCAACATTCTTTGCCTCCTGTCTCCTCCTCCTCCTACTCAGCTTCCTCCTCCTCTTCTTCCACCTGCTCATCCAGTCAGCCACACACCTTCACCACCAACTTCAGCACAGCACGGGGTAAACGTCAGCAGGCCATTCTGAAACTCATATGTTTGGGGGAAAGGCCCCACACCGCACAGGAGTTGTGGCGGGGTATAGAACAACAGACCGATGAGTGGTTGCTGCCAGGGAGCCTCAAGCCCGGCCTGGTGGTGTGCGATAATGGGCGAAATCTCGTTGCAGCTCTGGGACTAGCCGGTTTGACGCACATCCCTTGCCTGGCGCATGTGCTGAATTTGGTGGTGCAGAAGTTAATTCGCAACTACCCCGACATGTCAGAGCTGCTGCATAAAGTGCGGGCCGTCTGTTCGCGCTTCCGGCGTTCACACCCTGCCGCTGCTCGCCTGTCTGCGCTACAGCGTAACTTCGGCCTTCCCGCTCACCGCCTCATATGCGACGTGCCCACCAGGTGGAACTCCACCTTGCATATGCTGGACAGACTGTGCGAGCAGCAGCAGGCCATAGTGGAGTTTCAGCTGCAGCACGCACGGGTCAGTCGCACTGCGGATCAGACCCACTTCACCACCAATGACTGGGCCTCCATGCGAGACCTGTGTGCCCTGTTGCGCTGTTTTGAGTACTCCACCAACATGGCCAGTGGCGATGACGCCGTTATCAGCGTTACAATACCACTTCTATGTCTCCTTGAGAAAACACTTAGGGCGATGATGGAAGAGGAGGTGGCCCAGGAGGAAGAGGAGGAAGAGGGGTCATTTTTAGCACTTTCAGGCCAGTCTCTTCGAAGTGACTCAGAGGGAGGTTTTTTGCAACACCAGAGGCCAGGTACAAATGTGGCCAGACAGGGCCCACTACTGGAGGACGAGGAGGACGAGGATGAGGAGGAGGTGGAGGAGGATGAGGATGAAGCATGTTCACAGCGGGGTGGCACCCAAAGCAGCTCGGGCCCATCACTGGTGCGTGGCTGGGGGGAAACACAGGACGATGACGATACACCTCCCACAGAGGACAGCTTGTCCTTACCTCTGGGCAGCCTGGCACACATAAGCGACTACATGCTGCAGTGCCTGCGCAACGACAGCAGAGTTGCCCACATTTTAACGTGTGCAGACTACTGGGTTGCCACCCTGCTGGATCCCCGGTACAAAGACAATGTGCCCACCTTACTTCCTACACTGGAGCGTGATAGGAAGATGCGCGAGTACAAGCGCACGTTGGTAGACGCGCTACTGAGAGCATTCCCAAATGTCACAGGGGAACCAGTGGAAGCCCAAGGCGAAGGCAGAGGAGGAGCAAGAGGTCGCCAACGCAGCTGTGTCACGCCCAGCTCCTCTGAGGGCAGGGTTAGCATGGCAGAGATGTAGTGTACGGGAACTGTAATACCCGTCACTACCAAAGTGTCACTTGGTGTGCTGTCGTCCCTCCTAATTATGGAGAAGTTGTTATATGTCAGTTTTATAAAATGTCATGTAATGCAATGCTATGTGTTTCCCTGTTACTATGACACTTGCATGTACAGGCCTGCTAGGGGTGTCATTCCAGCTTCTAGTCATTAGAGGGAGCTAGGGAGCCCTAGTTTATATAAGGCCCAGACAGGGAAGGGAAAGGCAGACGGAGTCTAGTGTCTGTAAGCTACAGTTGGAGATTAGACAATGTCAGAGACAAGTCCAGGCCTGAAGCCTGCTGTCCAGGAGAAGATTCCCTCCTGAATTCCCATATGCAGAAACAGGAATATCTTAGCTAAAGAGCCTGAGGAAGCAGCTGAGAGAGACAGAGGCAAAGTGCAGAGAAGCAAGAGGTACTAAAAATAACAGAGGAGGTACTTTCTAAAGCTATAGCCAAGGATATAAAGCCAGAACTAGGTTATTGGGCCTTGGTGAAGAATTGCTATATTCCAGGATCAGACAGAAATAGAGTGCAAGCTCCTGTACTGCAAGTCCTGTGTTCAACACTCTGTAATCACCTTGCTAAATCTGTAATTGCCTGCATCAACCGTATTGCAAAATCGACTGTATGCCAAGGAACTGCGATTCCAATATTGTCTCTGCATGAAAACTACTAAAGTTGGAGTTCTGTTTTAATACCACGTGTTCCTCAATTTATTCCTGCTATCCGCAAACGGCGTGCCACCGTTTAATTGGCACTGGCGTCACAAACATTTTCTACAATCACCTGCTTATGCAGAGAGTCAGCCGTCTCAGGTTAGTGTCATTGCACTACTACACCCAGAAACTCTATTACACACAACTTGAGTACGCTGCACCTCTCTTTTGGCGTCACGAACAGGATACGCACGCTTTCCAGTGCAAGAAGCGTGAACTTTGTGCCTTATACAGTTGCCCTGTGACCAAAGTGACAATTTGCCCGTTTTATTCAAGTGGACTTTGTGGACTGAAAATCATACCCAAAGTGTACCCAAAACTTCTAAAAAGCGCTGTGCAGTGTTGCGCTACCAAAAGGAAGAAAATCGCCACATTGGAGTGTGGTTTTGTGGACTTTTTACATTCCTGCTTGCTGTCAGTGAATAGACAGCGTTTCTTGCTAAAGATGGCCGCTGGGCTTGCTGAATTTACTGCTGCGTCATCTTCATCCCGAAAAGGCGGGAAAAATTGGCGCCTTTCTGAGGAAAAAGCGGGAAGGAGTTCAAGGCCAGGCGCCACTGCTTATCTGGACATTTGCATGTCTGCCAGCGTGGACACCGCCTTCCATATACTGGAATACCTGGGGGGCGGCCTCCCAGTGCAATGGGAGGAGCTGGCTGCTTTAATTGATGTGACCCTATCGCTCTCCTCAGAAGGATCGAGCATGTTGGAAAGTGAACAGAGCGTTGCTGCAATGTCCGCACCTGAAATTGCAAAGATGTCTAATGTTGGTGTAGAGCCAGAGGAGGCTCCACCGGCCTACTCTCCGGGACCGGAGACACCCGCCTGCCGCCCAAGGGAGAAAGAACCCGAGCCCTACTATGGCTCGTGGAGAGACTTTTTCCAACCATCTTTCAAATGGTCCTCCCTGATGGCGGAGATCCGAGAGGCCGCTATAAAGCGGAATACAAAGACCAAAATCCTCTATGAGGAACTAACTAAGACAATACATGAGAAGCATACGTACACCCAACCCCGCCTGGAAAGGAGAAAGGGAGTGGTGCTGTCATTTGTCAAATCCCGTGGCTACGGGTTCATCCAAGACTATCTTACTGGCAGAGACCTCTATGTGAATCGAAGGTCTGTCAAAAGAGACTACCTCCCTTCTTACCAGCATAGCCTCCGCGAGGGAGAGGAAGTGGAATACACCCCTGCCGAGAGCCTGCGAGGCCCTTATGCCACTGCCGTGACCCGTCCCAAACGAGCGCCTGAGGACTGGGAGGCAGAAGAAGGAGAAGACTACTCTGGCTGCGAGCGGGAACCTGAACGCTCTCCAGAGCCGGCCCATCACGCCTTTCAGGAGCGGAGCTCCTTCATTGGGCCTAACGTCTTCTGGCAGCCAACCGTGTTGGAGAAATGGGTGAGCCCCTATCCTTCCCCCGAGCTGCCTCGTCGGGAGAAGACCATATCAGAGCTGGAACAGTTAAAAGGACTTCAAAATACCTTTAAGAACATCCGGGTGGGTCGGAGACCAGACGCATCGCCAGAATCTGCAGAGGCCGAGTCCGCACCATCGGTGACTGTACCTGCGCCGGCGGCGCCAGCAGATGACAGCGGCTCCGACACAGAGAGCATCGGTGAGCAGATCGTCCGGCTTGAGGAGAAGTTGCGGGAGTTGCGCAAGATACACACCGCCAGGATCCGGACACCGCCAAGGAAGGATGAGGTAAGGGTGCCTGTCACCACCCGCAGACCACCTTCTGTTGCCACCGCTCCGTCAGTGCCCCAGACCGGACCCGCGATTGCCGTAAACTGCTGCACCCAGAGCACCGGACCGCTTGCTGCGGCGGTGCCAAGCACGTTACACCCTGCAGTGATCATGCCAGGACCGGCACGGTCCACAAGAGGGTTCACCCCTAGGCCTATGGGGCCAATACCTATTAGGGGCCCCTTTACCCTACAGCTGCCCCCTGACACTGTTATGTGGGCACACCCTCCTGTAGAAGAATACTACAGACGATACCTGCCAGCGGAGCCAAGTGGTTATGATATGCCACTGTAATCAGCCTGCTAGGCCTTTGATTTATT
Organism: Bufo bufo; assembly: GCF_905171765.1. Taxonomy (NCBI): domain Eukaryota; kingdom Metazoa; phylum Chordata; class Amphibia; order Anura; family Bufonidae; genus Bufo; species Bufo bufo. Next base: position 343,256,929 of record NC_053389.1, read on the forward strand.
TCACTGCAGAAGTTTGATGTTAACCCTTCCAGGACAGGAGTCCTATGTTTCTGGTCCTTTGTTGCGGCTGCCAGTTTGTCCACGGCTCAGTGGTAGGTGTTGACCACTGAAATCACAAAGTCAGCAAGGCCACGTTTGTTTCCAGGATCTCCTGCCTGCTTTTGCTACCCCACGCCAAGTTGTGCCTGTTCCTTTAGTTGCACCTTTTACCCTTCACCCCCTTTTCAGGTTGATCAGGGGTATTACAGCACTTGTCTTTGCTGTCCTTTTATTGTGCAACTTCATACTAAGGAACCGTGCCCGGAGACAGACTCAAAAGTACCTGAGCCTCTGAGATTCTTACTCTTTTAAAAGTATTGTGCCCAGGGATGGACTCCACTGCATGAGAGCCTCTGTGATTTAATAAGAAATAACCTGGGTACGGACTCATGTTTGTTCTTTGAGCCTCCAAGAACTTTTATACTGTTTTATCTATTTTGCTGTTCTATTATGGACTTATTCATTGTCATGGACTATCCTGGTTATAATGTTACGCTGTGCCAGGTCAGCGCCCCCGTTCCATTCACTATCCTGAGAGAAGAGAACGACGCCCCTTGTCACTACCCTTCACTTTTGCCAATTGGACCTGATGTAAATGTAAATGCAGATGAATTACATGTATGTATGCCTGCATGTCTCTATTTTCTATTTCAGGTAGAGATTCCAGTTGGGCGACCCATGATGGAGTACGAGGTCGTACTCAGCTTAAAGCAGTGGGGTATGTAGTGTACGGGAACTGTAATACCCGTCACTACCAAAGTGTCACTTGGTGTGCTGTCGTCCCTCCTAATTATGGAGAAGTTGTTATATGTCAGTTTTATAAAATGTCATGTAATGCAATGCTATGTGTTTCCCTGTTACTATGACACTTGCATGTACAGGCCTGCTAGGGGTGTCATTCCAGCTTCTAGTCATTAGAGGGAGCTAGGGAGCCCTAGTTTATATAAGGCCCAGACAGGGAAGGGAAAGGCAGACGGAGTCTAGTGTCTATAATCTACAGTTGGAGATTAGACAATGTCAGAGACAAGTCCAGGCCTGAAGCCTGCTGTCCAGGAGAAGATTCCCTCCTGAATTCCCATATGCAGAAACAGGAATATCTTAGCTAAAGAGCCTGAGGAAGCAGCTGAGAGAGACAGAGGCAAAGTGCAGAGAAGCAAGAGGTACTAAAAATAACAGAGGAGGTACTTTCTAAAGCTATAGCCAAGGATATAAAGCCAGAACTAGGTTATTGGGCCTTGGTGAAGAATTGCTATATTCCAGGATCAGACAGAAATAGAGTGCAAGCTCCTGTACTGCAAGTCCTGTGTTCAACACTCTGTAATCACCTTGCTAAATCTGTAATTGCCTGCATCAACCGTATTGCAAAATCGACTGTATGCCAAGGAACTGCGATTCCAATATTGTCTCTGCATGAAAACTACTAAAGTTGGAGTTCTGTTTTAATACCACGTGTTCCTCAATTTATTCCTGCTATCCGCAAACGGCGTGCCACCGTTTAATTGGCACTGGCGTCACGAACATTTTCTACAATCACCTGCTTATGCAGAGAGTCAGCCGTCTCAGGTTAGTGTCATTGCACTACTACACCCAGAAACTCTATTACACACAACTTGAGTACGCTGCAGAGATGTGGAAAAGTTTTGTCAACACGCCACAGCTAAGTGCACCACCACCTGATACGGAACGTGTTAGCAGGAGGCAACATTTCACTAACATGGTGGAACAGTACCTGTGCACACCCCTCCACGTACTGACTGATGGTTCGGCCCCATTCAACTTCTGGGTCTCCAAATTGTCCACGTGGCCAGAGCTAGCCTTTTATGCCTTGGAGGTGCTGGCCTGCCCGGCGGCCAGCGTTTTGTCTGAACGTGTATTCAGCACGGCAGGGGGCGTCATTACAGACAAACGCAGCCGCCTGTCTACAGCCAATGTGGACAAGCTGACGTTCATAAAAATGAACCAGGCATGGATCCCACAGGACCTGTCCATCCCTTGTGCAGATTAGATATTTACTACCTCCCCTTAACAATATATTATTCTACTCCAGGGCACTTCCTCATTCAATACTATTTTTAATTTCATTTTACCATTATATTGCGGGGCAACCCAAAGTTGAATGAACCTCTCCTCTGTCTGGGTGCCGGGGCCTAAATGTGTGACAGTGGCCTGTTCCAGTGGTGGGTGACGTGAAGCCTGATTCTCTGCTATGACATGAATACAGATTCTGCGCTGACATAAGGCCAGATTCTCTGTTACGGGACCGCTCTCCTCTGCCTTGGTGCCTGGGCCTAAATGTGTGACAGTGGCCTGTTCCAGTGGTGGCTGACGTGAAGCCTGATTCTCTGCTATGACATGAAGACAGATTCTGCGCTGACATAAGGCCAGAATCTCTGTTACGAAACCGCTCTCCTCTGTCTGGGTGCCGGGGACTAAATGTGTGACAGTGGCCTGTTCCAGTGGTGGGTGACGTGAAGCCTGATTCTCTGCTATGACATGAATACAGATTCTGTGCTGACATAAGGCCAGATTCTCTGTTACGGGACCTCTCTCCTCTGCCTGGGTGCCTGGGCCTAAATGTGTGACAGTGGCCTGTTCCAGTGGTGGCTGACGTGAAGCCTGATTCTCTGCTATGACATGAAGACAGATTCTGCGCTGACATAAGGCCAGATTCTCTGTTACGGGACCTCTCTCCTCTGCCTGGGTGCCTGGGCCTAAATGTGTGACAGTGGCCTGTTCCAGTGGTGGGTGACGTGAAGCCTGATTCTCTGCTATGACATGAAGACAGATTCTGCGCTGACATAAGGCCAGATTCTCTGTTACGGGACCTCTCTCCTCTGCCTGGGTGCCTGGGCCTAAATGTGTGACAGTGGCCTGTTCCAGTGGTGGGTGACGTGAAGCCTGATTCTCTGCTATGACATGAATACAGATTCTGCGCTGACATAAGGCCAGATTCTCTGTTACGGGACCTCTCTCCTCTGCCTGGGTGCCTGGGCCTAAATGTGTGACAGTGGCCTGTTCCAGTGGTGGGTGACGTGAAGCCTGATTCTCTGCTATGACATGAATACAGATTCTGCGCTGACATAAGGCCAGATTCTCTGTTACGGGACCTCTCTCCTCTGCCTGGGTGCCTGGGCCTAAATGTGTGACAGTGGCCTGTTCCAGTGGTGGGTGACGTGAAGCCTGATTCTCTGCTATGACATGAAGACAGATTCTGCGCTGACATAAGGCCAGATTCTCTGTTACGGGACCGCTCTCCTCTGTCTGGGTGCCGGGGCCTAAATGTGTGACAGTGGCCTGTTCCAGTGGTGGGTGACGTGAAGCCTGATTCTCTGCTATGACATGAATACAGATTCTGCGCTGACATAAGGCCAGATTCTCTGTTACGGGACCTCTCTCCTCTGCCTGGGTGCCTGGGCCTAAATGTGTGACAGTGGCCTGTTCCAGTGGTGGGTGACGTGAAGCCTGATTCTCTGCTATGACATGAAGACAGATTCTGCGCTGACATAAGGCCAGATTCTCTGTTACGGGACCTCTCTCCTCTGCCTGGGTGCCTGGGCCTAAATGTGTGACAGTGGCCTGTTCCAGTGGTGGGTGACGTGAAGCCTGATTCTCTGCTATGACATGAATACAGATTCTGCGCTGACATAAGGCCAGATTCTCTGTTACGGGACCTCTCTCCTCTGCCTGGGTGCCTGGGCCTAAATGTGTGACAGTGGCCTGTTCCAGTGGTGGGTGACGTGAAGCCTGATTCTCTGCTATGACATGAATACAGATTCTGCGCTGACATAAGGCCAGATTCTCTGTTACGGGACCTCTCTCCTCTGCCTGGGTGCCTGGGCCTAAATGTGTGACAGTGGCCTGTTCCAGTGGTGGGTGACGTGAAGCCTGATTCTCTGCTATGACATGAAGACAGATTCTGCGCTGACATAAGGCCAGATTCTCTGTTACGGGACCGCTCTCCTCTGTCTGGGTGCCGGGGCCTAAATGTGTGACAGTGGCCTGTTCCAGTGGTGGGTGACGTGAAGCCTGATTCTCTGCTATGACATGAATACAGATTCTGCGCTGACATAAGGCCAGATTCTCTGTTACGGGACCTCTCTCCTCTGCCTGGGTGCCTGGGCCTAAATGTGTGACAGTGGCCTGTTCCAGTGGTGGGTGACGTGAAGCCTGATTCTCTGCTATGACATGAAGACAGATTCTGCGCTGACATAAGGCCAGATTCTCTGTTACGGGACCTCTCTCCTCTGCCTGGGTGCCTGGGCCTAAATGTGTGACAGTGGCCTGTTCCAGTGGTGGGTGACGTGAAGCCTGATTCTCTGCTATGACATAAAGACAGATTCTGCGCTGACATAAGGCCAGATTCTCTGTTACGGGACCTCTCTCCTCTGCCTGGGTGCCTGGGCCTAAATGTGTGACAGTAGCCTGTTCCAGTGGTGGGTGACGTGAAGCCTGATTCTCTGCTATGACATGAAGACAGATTCTGCGCTGACATAAGGCCAGATTCTCTGTTACGGGACCGCTCTCCTCTGTCTGGGTGCCGGGGCCTAAATGTGTGACAGTGGCCTGTTCCAGTGGTGGGTGACGTGAGGCCTGATTCTCTGCTATGACATGAAGACAGATTCTGCGCTGACATAAGGCCAGATTCTCTGTTACGGGACCTCTCTCCTCTGCCTGGGTGCCTGGGCCTAAATGTGTGACAGTGGCCTGTTCCAGTGGTGGGTGACGTGAAGCCTGATTCTCTGCTATGACATGAAGACAGATTCTGCGCTGACATAAGGCCAGATTCTCTGTTACGGGACCGCTCTCCTCTGTCTGGGTGCCGGGGCCTAAATGTGTGACAGTGGCCTGTTCCAGTGGTGGGTGACGTGAAGCCTGATTCTCTGCTATGACATGAAGACAGATTCTGCGCTGACATAAGGCCAGATTCTCTGTTACGGGACCGCTCTCCTCTGTCTGGGTGCCGGGGCCTAAATGTGTGACAGTGGCCTGTTCCAGTGGTGGGTGACGTGAAGCCTGATTCTCTGCTATGGCATGAAGACTGATTCTGCGCTGACATGAAGCCAGATTCTCTGCTATGGCTTGAAGAGACTGATTCTCTGCTGACATGAAGCCAGATTCTTTGCTATGGCATGAAGAGACTGATTCTCTGCTGACGTGAAGCCAGATTCTCTGCTATGGGACCTCTGTCCAATTGATATTGGTTCATTTTAATTTTTTTAATTTTAATTTTAATTCATTTCCCTATCCACATTTGTTTGCAGGGGATTTACCTACATGTTGCTGCCTTTTGCAGCCCTCTAGCTCTTTCCTGGGCTGTTTTACAGCCTTTTTAGTGCCCAAAAGTTCGGGTCCCCATTGAGTTCAATGGGGTTCGGGTTCGGGTTCGGGACGAAGTTCGGTTCGGGTTCGGATCCCGAACCCGATCATTTACGGGAAGTTCGGCCGAACTTCTCGAACCCGAACATCCAGGTGTTCGCTCAACTCTAAACATAACCCCAGCATTGATTGGCAAGCGAGGCAAATAAATGGTTGGAGTGACTTTTGCAGAGAGAATTGCCTCACGACATCTGTTTCAGAGGTTTCTACTAAGACTGTACCACCTTTCCTCTCTGAATTTTCGGATGTCTTCTCTGAGAGTGGAGTTCAGGATTTGCCTCCGCACAGGGAGTACGATTGCCCTAATAATCTCATCCCAGGCGCCAAGCTGCCTAAATATCGTTTATACAATCTTTCCCAACCTGAGAGGGTCGCTATGCGTGCTTATATCTCTGAGAGTCTGAGAAAAGGACACATACGACCCTCGAAGTCACCTGTTGCCGCTGGTTTTTTCTTTGTTAAGAAAAAAGATGGTTCTTTAAGACCTTGTCTGGATTTCAGGGAGCTGAACAGTATCACTATTCGTGACCCTTATCCGCTTCCTCTGATTCCGGACCTGTTTAACCAGGTTGTTGGGGCTAAAGTCTTTTCCAAATTAGATCTAAGAGGGGCATACAACCTTTTCAGGGTCAAAGAAGGAGACGAATGGAAGACGGCCTTCAATACCCCTGAGGGCCATTTTGAGAATTTGGTTATGCCTTTTGGTTTGATGAATGCCCCAGCCGTTTTTCAGCATTTCGTGAACAGCATTTTTTATCATTTAATGGGAAAATTTGTATTAGTGTATTTGGATGACATTTTGATTTTTTCTCCTGATTTCAAGACTCATAAGGAACACTTACGTCAGGTCTTGCTCATCCTGCGGGAGAATAAATTATACGCGAAACTGCAAAAATGTGTGTTTGCGGTTCCAGAAATTCAATTTCTGGGGTTTCTTCTCTCCGCTTCTGGTTTTCGCATGGGCCCCGAGAAGGTCCGCGCTGTGCTTGAGTGGGAGCTTCCTGAGAATCAGAAGGCGCTAATGCGTTTTTTGGGCTTTGCCAATTATTACAGGAAATTTATTTTGAATTATTCCTCTGTTGTTAAACCACTCACTGATATGACCAGAAAAGGGGTAGATTTTTCTTCCTGGTCGGTAGAGGCGCGTAAGGCCTTTTCTAATATCAAGGAGAGTTTTGCTTCCGCTCCCATCCTGGTACAACCTGATATTTCTTTACCCTTCATAGTTGAGGTTGATGCTTCTGAGGTGGGTGTGGGTGCGGTCTTCTCTCAGGGTTCCTCTCCTGCCAAATGGCGACCGTGTGCCTTTTTCTCGAAGAAACTCTCCTCCGCAGAGAGAAATTACGATGTGGGAGATAGGGAGTTGTTGGCCATCAAGTTAGCTTTTGAGGAATGGCGCCATTGGCTAGAGGGAGCCAGACACCCTATTACCGTGTTTACTGACCATAAGAATCTGGCCTACTTGGAGTCAGCCAAGCGTCTAAACCCGAGACAGGCCAGATGGTCTTTGTTCTTTTCAAGGTTTAATTTTGTTGTCACGTTCCGCCCTGGGGTTAAGAATGTGAAGGCAGATGCCCTGTCACGTTGTTTTCCGGGAGGTGGGAATTTTGAAGACCCGGGTCCCATTTTGGCTGAAGGTGTGGTGGTCTCTGCTCTTTTTCCTGAATTGGAGGCAGAGGTGCAGGCAGCCCAGTCGGAGGCTCCTGATCTTTGTCCTCCTGGGAGGTTGTTGGTGCCTCTCACTTTAAGACACAAGATTTTTAAGGAACACCACGATACGGTCCTTGCTGGGCACCCAGGGGCAAGAGCCACACTGGATCTCATCGCTCGGAGATTCTGGTGGCCTGCGCTTCGTAAGTCGGTTGAGGGTTTTGTGGCAGCCTGCGAGACTTGCGCTCGTGCCAAAGTCACTCATTCACGGCCATCAGGTCCTCTCCTTCCCTTACCCATTCCTTCCCGTCCTTGGACACATCAGTCCATGGACTTCATAACGGACCGGCCTCGTTCCTCGGGGAAGACTGTGATTCTGGTGGTGGTGGACCGTTTTAGCAAAATGGTACATTTCATCCCTTTTCCTGGTTTGCCCAATGCTAAGACGCTGGCGCAGGCATTTATTGACCACATTGTCAAATTGCATGGTATCCCTTCAGACATAGTCTCTGATAGGGGCACGCAGTTTGTTTCCAGATTCTGGAAGGCTTTCTGTTCTCGCTTGGGGGTTCGGTTGTCATTCTCTTCTGCTTTCCACCCGCAGTCGAATGGCCAGACGGAGCGCGTCAATCAGAATCTGGAGACATATCTGCGCTGTTTTGTGGTGGAGAATCAGGAGGATTGGTGTTCGCTTTTGTCCCTTGCTGAGTTTACTTTAAATAACCGTCGTCAGGAGTCCTCTGATAAATCACCATTTTTTGGTGCATATGGGTTTCATCCGCAGTTTGGGACTTTCTCGGGAGAGGGGTCTTCTGGTTTACCTGATGAGGACAGATTCTCCTCGTCTTTGTCATCTATTTGGCAAAAGATTCAGGATAATCTAAAGAGCATGAGTGAGAGATATAAGCGTGTGGCGGATAAGAGACGTGTGCCTGGTCCGGACCTGTATGTTGGTGATCTGGTGTGGTTGTCTACCAAGAATATCAAATTGAAGGTTCCCTCCTGGAACTTGGGTCCTAGGTTTATTGGGCCTTACAAGATCCTGTCTGTCATCAATCCTGTTGCCTACCGTCTTGATCTTCCTCAGACTTGGAAGATCCATAATGTTTTTCATAAGTCCTTATTGAAACCTTATGTTCAACCTATTGTACCCTCGCCTTTGCCTCCTCCTCCGATTATGGTTGATGGAAATCTTGAATTTCAGGTCTCTAGGATTGTGGATTCTCGTCTTGCCCGCGGTTCCCTCCAGTACCTCATTCATTGGGAGGGTTATGGTCCTGAGGAGAGGATGTGGGTCCCAGTGACGGACATTAAGGCCACTCGTCTCATCAGGGCTTTCCATAGGTCCCATCCTGAGAAGGTGGGCTCTGAGTCCACTCGTAGAGGGAGGGGTACTGTCACAACCAGACAGCTGAGAAGCTCTGACAGGAGCTGTCCAGAACCTCCTCCTTGAGTTTCTTTGTTTTGATTTCAGTTCCTCATCTAGTTAGCCTATCTCAGCTGTCATGCAGTTGGACTGATTGCTTCCCTTTAAGTTCCTCCCCATGATGCATTAGGTTGCGGCTTATACAACTTCCTGGAGTGTGTGTGCATGCCTTTCCTAGTTCCCAGTCGTCTGCAAGATAAGTACTGTTTATGTATTTGTGATTTTCTGTTTGCTGGATCCAGGTGACCCTGGCTCCCTCCGTGTTTGTGTAGGGGGCCGCTGGTCTTGTCCCCTCACTATTGTAGGGTCTTCAGCTGTAAGATAGTCGAGGTACGTGGATATGCGCCCATCCACCTTTGGGGTGTTCGCATAGGCTGAGCAGTCAGGGAGAGTGGCAGGTCTCATGCAGGGGTCTCCCTTTTGTTCCTTAGTTGTGGATCCTGTGACTCATAGATTATATTGTATTGTCTTGTTTCCCTGTACACCATCCGTGACAGTACCCTTTACAACTGAAGACTATAATAGCAATTCATTCGTAACTTCTACTTTTCACATAATATTGGAATGGCACAACATTGAGCCCTTAAAGAGGAATGAGCAGCGCTCAGCTCATAGCCTGAGAGAAAAAAAACCTCTCAGGCTATGAGCTAAGCGCTGCGATTGGCCAGCGCTACAGCATGGGAGAAGGAGACGCCGGCAGGTTCCACTGGGTGGAGCCTAACATGTGACAATACCGGAGCCTATACCGGGCGAACGGAGCGGCGCCCAGGGATAATAGTAAGTGCAGGGGGATCCCTGGGCGCCGCTCTCCATGTCTGTATAGTTAGTTTAGATTTTTTAATCTAGCGAAAGGTCCTCTTTAACAATAGATGTTCCAGAAATGTTAGTAAACGGGGAATACATCAAGTAATTAACCCTTTAATGACCATGGGTCATTGATGCCACAGTGTCCAGGTCAAAATTTACAAATCTGACATGCGTCACTTTATGTGGTAATAACTTTGGAACGCTTTTACTTATCCAAGCCATTCTGAGATTGTTTTGTCGTGACACATTGTACTTCATGACAGTGGTAAATTTGAGTCAATATATTTCACCTTTATCTATGAAAAAATCCCAAATTTACCAAAAATTTTAAAAAATTCACATTTTTTTTCTCTGCTTTTGAATACAAGCGTTAAATACTGCTGTTATATTCTGGTTTAAAAAAAATAATTGTGCAAGATACTACATTTGCGGCCTTTGCTGCATTTGTGACAGTCCAATACAAGCATTAAATACAGCTGTTATATTCTGGTTTAAAAAAAAACACCCATTTTGTGCAAGACAATACATTTGCGGCCTTTTCTGCCTTTGTGACAGTCCAATACAAGCGTTAAATACTGCTGTTATATTCTGGTTTAAAAAAAAAAAAAAAACATTTTGTGCAAGATACTACATCTGCGGCCTTTGCTGCATTTGTGACAGTCCAATACAAGCATTAAATACTGAAGTGTATTTGAGATACTGCGCTAAAGGACAAATTTTAGAGATCAATGTTACTATACAGGTATTGCAACTGGATGCAGGCTGGCATGCGAAGATGTGTCACTATACAGGTGTTTGAGCTGGTTGGAAACCGCTTACCTGAATATAACAGCAGTATTTAACGCATGTATTGGACTGTCACAAATAAAGCAAAGGCCGCAAATGTAGTGTCTTGCTCAAAATAGCTGTTCTTTTTAAAACCAGAATATAACAGCAGTATTTAATGCTTAGGTGGGATAGAAGAATTGCAGGGGTGGCGCTCAGTGGATGCTGTATGCAAGAAGCAGCGGTATCGCGGCAAGAACCACACAAAACTGCCGCACAGGAAAGGCAATGAAGTGTATTTGAGATACTGCGCTAAAGGACAAATTTTAGAGATTAATGTTACTATACAGGTATTGCAACTGGATGCAGGCTGGCATGCGAAGATGTGTCACTATATAGGTGTTTGAGCTGGTTGGAAACCGCTTACCTGCAGTGAAGGCTTCAGTTGGCGTGCTTTTGTCTGCGTCCCTGTAGGTTCGGTGAGGCAGGCTTTTTTCCTTTTCTTTTCTTTTCTCTACTTTTTTGCTGCTTTATTGCTTTGGTTTTCAGTTCGTTTTTTCTTTCTTTATTCTTTATTCTTTGTCGATGCTTTGGGTCAGGATGGGGTAATCCAGCTGCAGGATGGATCGGCGTGCTGCCTCGTGCCCCGGCCGGTGGCACGCTGCTGCCGCAGGTGGAGGTGTGTGTAGGGGAGTGGTTGGCGCTCACTTGGAGTTGGTTAGTGACGTCACTAAAGCGGTCAAGCAATGACCACAGGTGCCAGGTATCCTTCTCCAACGCGTTTCGAACAGCACGCTGTTCTTCCTCAGGGAGTGTTGCCTGGCTGTTCATGCACCCTTTTTATAGGCACTTCTCCAGAGCTTTAACCTCTTCCCTGCCAATCCTGCATGAATTCAGTGTCATTCACCTATTCAAAAGCGAACAATTCTAGCTCCGCATTTAGTCCGTTTGGTATTAGGCTGTCCATATTGAATATCCATTTGGATTCCTTTTTTGACATCTCCTTGATGTAGTCCCCCCCCCCCTCTTATTAGGTGGTATTATTTCAACCCCACAAAAACGGGATCCAGCAAAGTTTCCCCCATGCTTTATACTGTAATGACGCGATAATGGATGTCCTTCATATTTTCTGGTTATGTTATATATATGTTCTCCTATTCTTTTCTTTAGGGTTCTCTTGGTGCGGCCCACGTAGATTTTATTGCAAGGGCATGTTAAGGTATATATGACCCCTTTACTATTACAGGTAATGAAGTGTTTTATGATGTGTTTATAGGATCCCTCTGAGTTGCTGATTTCTGTTATTATTTTTTTATTTTTTGATATTTTGCATCCTCTACAGGTTCTACACGGATGGAACCCTCCTAGTCCTCCTTCTTTTAATTTCTGATTTTTTTTCCCCTACATTGGTTCCTGTACATCTACCTGTTGAGGCAATTATGTTACCTATATTTTGTGCCCTTCTGAATACAAATTTTGGGTCTTTCGGGATAAATTCTCCTATTATTTTGTCCTCTTTAAGGATGTCCCAGTGTCTTTTTACTATTCTTTTGAATATTGGGACCTGATCACTGTATGGTGTTATAATGGGTGGGATTTTTGTGTTGGTTTCAATATCCAGAGTACTTGTATTTTTATTATCATTTTTCTTGTTAGCTGTTAGTAGAATTTGTCTGTTTAGTTGGTTTATTTTAATTTTTTGCTCCGACAATTTTGTTGTGTCATATCCCTTATGTTCCAATTTTTTCTGTAGGGTGTCTGCCTCCTTTTCATATTCCTCTATTTCTGTGCAGTTTCGTCTTAGCCTCATGAATTTGCTCCGCGGGATGTTTTCCAGCCATTTGGGAAGGTGGCAGCTATTCATCGATATGAAGCTGTTTCCATCTGTCGGTTTGCTGTAGGTTTTGGTAAGTAATTTGTTTCCCTCTATGTAAATGGTTAGATCCAAAAAGTTAATTTCTTTACTGCTGTATGTAGAACTAAATTCCAAATAAAAATCATTTTTATTAATATCTTTTAAAAATTCCAGCAGTTTTGTTTCTCCCCCATCCCATATAAAAACAATATCGTCGATAAAGCGTCGCCAGAGGACGAGACCCGCACGGGGGGCGCCACCTGGGTGGATGGTCAACTCCTCCCACCACCCGACATATAGGTTAGCGAACCCCGGTGCGAATCTCGTCCCCATCGCGGTACCCCACGTCTGTAGGTAAAATTGTTCATTGTATAAAAAATAATTTTTAGTTAAAATGAACATAATACATTCTCCCAAGAAGTTAATCTGTGTTTCAGGCATTTCTCCTTTTTTTGTTAAAAAGTGTTGAACAGCGTCCACTCCTTTACTGTTTTCTATCACGGTGTATAATGATTTTACATCCAGTGTGCCAATTATGTAATTATCTTTCCATTCTATATTGTTAAGAATTTGTAGAGTGTGTTGGGTATCTTTAAGATAGGTTGGAAGTACCTGCACGTAAGGTTGTAATTGCTGGTCAATATATCTGGATAGTGAGCTAGTGAGGCAGTCTATACCTGACACAATAGGTCTCCCTGGTGGGTTTTTCATATTTTTGTGTATTTTGGGATTGTGGTATAGTACAGCAATTTTTGGATGGATGTTGTTTATAAAAGTTGCTTCTTTTTTATTAAAAATGCCTATATCTCTCCCTTTTTGGACTAGCCCTTTTAGTTGTTTTTTGAACAGTTCAGTGGGGTCACTTTTTAGTTTTTTGTATGTCCTTACGTCACTTAAAATATTTTCGGTTTCCTTTTTGTAGTTCTTGGTGTTGAGTAGGACAACCCCCCCCCCCCCCCCTTGTCAGCTGGGCGTATGATGATGTTGTGATCTTTTTGCATGCTGAATATGGCTCTCTTTTCTTCCTCCGAGATATTACGCATATATTGAGGGTTTTTTGGGTATTTAATTTTCCTTATGTCCCTTGTTACTTGGTTCATAAAACTGTTTAAGGCTGAGGAGTATTCCTGTATGGGGTTATATCTTGATTTAGGCTTTAGATTGGTGTGTTTGAAGATATCTGTCGGCTCCTCCTCTGTATCTTTGCGGATTTCCTTATGTTGGTTTTTTTGGGGCATTTGATTATTTGCTGATTTTTTTATAAAATATTTTTTCAGGGCTAGGTTCCTCATAAATTTTCTCACCCCGATGAATGCCTCAAATTTGTTGAGGTGTACCGTGGGGGCGAATTTTAGTCCCTTTTTGAGGATTTTTTCCTCCCCTGGTTTTAGAGTGTGGTCGCTAAGGTTGTATATTTTTTGTCCCCATTTTTCCTCCGTTTCTGTTTTCCCTATTGTTTTTTCTTTTTTTTGGAGAATTTCCCCCCTCTGCATCCCCTTTTTTGTTTGTATTTTTTCGGACCTGAAAAAAATCCTTTTTTACTGTTTTTTTGATGCTATCTTTCTTTCTTCTTGTTGTTTCCAAATGTTCTTGATTTTCCTGATTGGTTTCCTCATTTGTCGCTGATTGTATATCTGCTGTGTCTTCTCCTGTTTCTCCAGGATGTTTTCCATTTGTCAATGCTGCGCTGTATGATGTATTTGTATTGTGTCTTCTTAGTGAGAATCTTTCACCTTTCCCCTCACTCTTATTGCTGGCATTTTCTGTTCTCTTTTTTGGCTTCATTATCGGTTGTGTGTTACCATTTTGGTTTATGTCATCATCTATTAATTGACTCAATGGACTATATCTGTTATGTTGCACAATGCTGGTGTTGTGTATCTGGGCTTCTATTGTCACGTGGTTAGTTGTAGCTGGTGGAGGGTCTGTATCATTATCCTCTGTGTGGATCTCCTCTGTATGATTGTATACTGAGAAGGATGTATCTTCAATATTTGATGTTTCTATAGATAATTCATCTATAGTTTCTAGAGCACTGAGATCTTCAGTTTGTTCATGATTGAATATGTGCGTTGGTAATGAGTCTCTATTGAATTTCCACATTTTCTTTTCTTTTATTTCTATTTCTTTGTTATATAGTCTTGTTCTGGCGACGCTTTATCGACGATATTGTTTTTATATGGGATGGGGGAGAAACAAAACTGCTGGAATTTTTAAAAGATATTAATAAAAATGATTTTTATTTGGAATTTAGTTCTACATACAGCAGTAAAGAAATTAACTTTTTGGATCTAACCATTTACATAGAGGGAAACAAATTACTTACCAAAACCTACAGCAAACCGACAGATGGAAACAGCTTCATATCGATGAATAGCTGCCACCTTCCCAAATGGCTGGAAAACATCCCGCGGAGCCAATTCATGAGGCTAAGACGAAACTGCACAGAAATAGAGGAATATGAAAAGGAGGCAGACACCCTACAGAAAAAATTGGAACATAAGGGATATGACACAACAAAATTGTCGGAGCAAAAAATTGAAATAAACCAACTAAACAGACAAATTCTACTAACAGCTAACAAGAAAAATGATAATAAAAATACAAGTACTCTGGATATTGAAACCAACACAAAAATCCCACCCATTATAACACCATACAGTGATCAGGTCCCAATATTCAAAAGAATAGTAAAAAGACACTGGGACATCCTTAAAGAGGACAAAATAATAGGAGAATTTATCCCGAAAGACCCAAAATTTGTATTCAGAAGGGCACAAAATATAGGTAACATAATTGCCTCAACAGGTAGATGTACAGGAACCAATGTAGGGGAAAAAAAAATCAGAAATGAAAAGAAGGAGGACTAGGGGGGGGTTCCATCCGTGTAGAACCTGTAGAGGATGCAAAATATCAAAAAATAAAAAAATAATAACAGAAATCAGCAACTCAGAGGGATCCTATAAACACATCATAAAACACTTCATTACCTGTAATAGTAAAGGGGTCATATATACCTTAACATGCCCTTGCAATAAAATCTACGTGGGCCGCACCAAGAGAACCCTAAAGAAAAGAATAGGAGAACAAATATATAACATAACCAGAAAATATGAAGGACATCCATTATCGCGTCATTACAGTATAAAGCATGGGGGAAACTTTGCTGGATCCCGTTTTTGTGGGGTTGAAATAATACCACCTAATAAGAGGGGGGGGGGGGACTACATCAAGGAGATGTCAAAAAAGGAATCCAAATGGATATTCAATATGGACAGCCTAATACCAAACGGACTAAATGCGGAGCTAGAATTGTTCGCTTTTGAATAGGTGAATGACACTGAATTCATGCAGGATTGGCAGGGAAGAGGTTAAAGCTCTGGAGAAGTGCCTATAAAAAGGGTGCATGAACAGCCAGGCAACACTCCCTGAGGAAGAACAGCGTGCTGTTCGAAACGCGTTGGAGAAGGATACCTGGCACCTGTCAGTCATTGCTTGACCGCTTTAGTGACGTCACTAACCAACTCCAAGTGAGCGCCAACCACTCCCCTACACACACCTCCACCTGCGGCAGCAGCGTGCCACCGGCCGGGGCACGAGGCAGCACGCCGATCCATCCTGCAGCTGGATTACCCCATCCTGACCCAAAGCATCGACAAAGAATAAAGAATAAAGAAAGAAAAAACGAACTGATAACCAAAGCAATAAAGCAGCAAAAAAGTAGAGAAAAGAAAAGAAAAGGAAAAAAGCCGCCTCACCGAACCTACAGGGACGCAGACAAAAGCACGCCAACTGAAGCCTTCACTGCAGGTAAGCGGTTTCCAACCAGCTCAAACACCTATATAGTGACACATCTTCGCATGCCAGCCTGCATCCAGTTGCAATACCTGTATAGTAACATTAATCTCTAAAATTTGTCCTTTAGCGCAGTATCTCAAATACACTTCATTGCCTTTCCTGTGCGGCAGTTTTGTGTGGTTCTTGCCGCGATACCGCTGCTTCTTGCATACAGCATCCACTGAGCGCCACCCCTGCAATTCTTCTATCCCACTTAAGCATTAAATACTGCTGTTATATTCTGGTTTTAAAAAAAACAGCTATTTTGAGCAAGACACTACATTTGCGGCCTTTGCTTTATTTGTGACAGTCCAATACATGCGTTAAATACTGCTGTTATATTCTGGTTTAAAAAAATATATACATTTTATGCAAGATAGTACTTTTGCGGCCTTTGCTGCATTTGTTACAGTCCAATACAAGCGTTAAATACTGCTGTAAGATTGTTGGTTGACAAATTAACATTTTTTGTGACCGTGAAGTAATTGTATAAAATTCACCTGTCACACTATTGTGTGATCTCAAGAAAGGCAGTTTTAAAACGTATCGGTTTGGGGGACAAATCCCACACCACGTGTGGACGGGCATGGAACAACAGACCGATGAGTGGTTGGTGCCAGTGAGCCTCAAGCGATAATGGGCGAAATCTCATAGCAGCTCTGGGCCTAGCCGGTTTGACGCACATCCCTTGCCTGGCGCATGTGCTGAATTTGGTGGTGCAGAGGTTTCTGAAAAATTACCCCGATATGTCAGAGCTGCTGCAGAAAGTGCGGGCCAACTGTGTGCGCTTTCGCCGTTCTCACCCTGCTGCTGCTCTCCTGTCAACGCTGCAGCGTAACTTCGGCCTTCCCACTCACTGCCTCATATGCGACATGCCCACAAGGTGCGAGCAGCAGCAGGCCATAGTGGAGTTTCAGCTGCAGCACGCACGGGTGAGTCGCTCTGCGGAACAGCACCACTTCACCACCAATGAGTGGGCCTCCATGCGAGACCTGTGTGCCTTGTTGCGCTGTTTCGAGTACTCCACCAACATAGCCAGTGCCGATAACGCCGTTCTCAGCGTTACTATCCCACTTCTATGCCTCCTTGAAAAAATGCTTCGGGCGATGAAGGAAGAGCATGTGGCACAGGAGGAGGAGGAAGAGGGATAATTTTACAAGAGTTTCAGGCCAGTCATTCACAAGTGGCTCAGAGGGTGGGTTCCTGCACCAACATACGCCAGGTACACAGTTGCCAAGCCAGGGCACAGTTCTGTAGGATGATGAGGTGGAGGATGAGGAGATGGAGGAGGAGGAACCGTGTTCAAAGCAGGGTGTCACCCAAACCAGCTCATGGCCATCACTGGTGCATGGCTGGGGGGATACAGAGGACACAGACGATACAGCTCCCACAGAGAACAGCTTGTCGTTGCCTCTGGGCAGCCTGGCACACATGAGCGATTACATGCGGCAGTGTCTCCGCAATGACCGCTGAGTTGGCCACATTCTAACTTGTGTTGATTACTGGGTGACAACGCTGCTGGATCCCCGTTACAAGGACAATGTATCGTCTTTAATTCCATCACTGGAGCATGATCGGAAGATGCGCGAGTACAAGTGCATGCTGGTAGACACGCTGCTGATGGCATTCCCACTTGAGAGCGGGGGCACAGTGGAAGCACAAGGGGAAGGCAAAGGAGGAAGAAGAGGTCACCAACGCAGCTGGGGCACCGCCAGCACCTCAGGAGGCAGGGTTAGTATGGCCGAAATGTGGAAAAGCTCTGTCAGCACGCCACAACAACCAGCACCACCAGCTGATATGGAACGTCTTAGCAGGAGGCAGCATTTCAGCAACATTGTGGAGCAGTATGTGTGCACACTCCTACAGGTACTTAATGATGGATCTGCGCCCTTCAACTTCTGGGTCTACAAATTGGGCACATGGCCTGAGCTTGCCCTTTACACCTTGGAGGTGCTGACCTGCCCTGCAGCCAGTGTATTATCTGAACATTTATTTAGCACGGCAGGAGGGGTTATCAAAGAGAAGCGCAGCCGCCTGTTCGCAGCCAATGTGGACAAGCTCACGTTCATTAAAATGAACCTGGTAGGGAACCCACAGGACGTTGTGCAGAATAGACATGCATACCGGCCTCACCCAGCCATTGTTGTACTCCTGCGCACTTTCTCTTTGTTTCATTTTTTATATTTCCCAATGTTTTGGGGTCTACCCAAATTTGAACAAAAAAAATAAAATTATAAGATAAAATATAAAACAAAACAAAAAAACATTGTTGGCTACCTCCTCCTTCTCCACTGCCGCTTCCACCTACACCTCCAAATCCACTGCCTCCTCAACCTCATACTCCATATGGACCTCCTCCTCCTACATCAAGATTATATATTTTTTATTTTTACATATTTTATGTTATTTTAAGTCATTTCCCTATTGCCATGCTCTTAACCACATGTTGCTGCCATTTGCAGCCCTCTAGCCTTTTACATGACTTTTTTAGAGCCATTTTAGTGCTCCAAAGTTCGGGCCCCATTGACTTCAATGGGGTTCGAGGTCAAGTTCGGGTCATGTTCGGGTCCCGAACTCAAACTTTTCTGTGAAGTTCGGCCGAACCCGTCGAACGCGAACATCCAGGTGTCCGCTTAACTCTACCCATGACACATGCATCAGGTGGTACAGGACACCCAATTGAGACGTTTCAGCACATGGACATACCCCCTACCTTATAAATAAACCCGATCTGGCCACCATTTTATATTCAGTCTTTTGCCAGTGTAGGGAAAGGTTGCTGTGTGAAGCAGGGACAGACTGTTAGGGAAACCAAACGTTAGCTAATATGGCCACAAATTTTAAGGACTGTCAAAGTTGTGCTATCAATAGCTGTGACTTACTGAGGGGTGTGATATACTTATACTTTATAACATAGAAAGTATATTATAGTGCATTTGTTTTGTGCAGCAGTTGTGTGAGTTTCTGCTGCGATATTGCAGCTTTACAGAGGGGGAAACGCTCTTGGAACAAATAATTTCAACTGGTGTGATATACCATTTCCCCCCCCAAAAAAACTGATTGAAGCAGGGGTGTTATATACCAATAATATAAGTAGTTTAAGGCTGACATGTCAGCCTGAATTTGTGGGAGGGGCGTAGGCGCCCTTAAAAGGAGGCACGCCCTCTCCCCATTTGCGTGCGTTTTCTGGTGCTTTCCCGCCTTTGACGTCACGCCCCGTCCTGCCGTGCTGCTGTGCAGGTAAGTTTACTGAGGGTTCCCCTCCAACGCTCATCGCTCAGCTGTCTGGGTAAGTCACCGCTGTCCTCCCGTACCCCTCTCCGGTGTGCTTCCCCCCTTCGGCCCGGGACGCTCGCCACCCACCTTCCACTTTAGGTGGTGCGGCCGGCACATCCTCGCTTCAGGCGCCGGCCTGGGCAGGTCACGTGGGACGCCGGGCAGCGCCTCCGTTGCCTTGGCGACGGAGCCTGCGTCCCGGCCTGCCTCTGATGTCGGGCTCCCTCTCCCGGCTCCGGCCACTGCAGCAGCTTGCCCCCCTTTTTGCTGGTCCAGGCCCTGTCACCACGGGCGGGTCCATCCAGACCCAGGGCCGCACCAGGGGTGCCGCTCCTCACTCCGACACAGCCTGCTGGCTGGCGGCCGGCTGCTGTCAATTATCAATAAAGATTAAAAAAAAAAAAAAAAAAACCTGGGTCTCACACATACGGGCTCATGCTAATAAGCCCCATTACAAGCTCGTATCATACACATAAAATCCTAACTGATTGACATGGTCATAGTACACCGCATGGCCCCTATGTGCCCTCCTCTGTCATTCTGAGCCGCAGACCAAGTTTTAACCCTTCACACCCCACGGTAGCGGTTCCCGCTACCTTCCACGTCAGCTCCCACAAACGCAGTGTTCTGTTATATCACAGGGACATGCAAAGATCCCTGGGTTTAAGGGTCAAGTTAATGGCGCAATCAATGGGCTACCACCCCTCCCCCCCCACCCCTCATGCTACTGGTTATTGTTGCAGACTCTGGGTACTCTGCCATGCTAGCCATACATCGTCTGCCAAGGGTTCTCAACAGTTCCGCCCGCATCAAACGCCGCCCATTCCGCTCTGCTACATCTACGGATGTTGTTCGGTAAATACTTATTTTTCTATGTCATATCATGCTCCACCATATTTGGGGCCTGTTCCGTGTCAGGCTTACGTATTACTTGTTATCATCTGTTGCCCATGACGCTACGGGCTTATGTTTTTCTCATACCATATCGGTTGCCGGTCACGCTTCAGGCTTAAGTATTAGTTGCCGTCAGAGCCTGTTTCAGGGTTACATTTTCAAAAATTATCATGTCTGTTGTCTGTTCCGTTTCAGGCTTACATTTTGTTTTCATTTCTGTTGCCAGTTACGTTTCTGGCTTACGTTTCTAATATATCATATCTGTTGCCTGTTACGTTTCAGGCTTACGTATTTTCTCTTTCTGTTGTCAGTTACGTTTCTGACTTACGTTTCTACTATTTCATGTCTGTTGCCTGTCACGTTTTCGGGCTTACGTTTTTCCTTTTCTCTTGCCGGTTCCATCTCCGGCTTACGTTTCTAAGATATGTCATGTTGCCTATTACGTTTCAGGCTTACTTTTTTTCATTTATTTGTCGCCTGTTATGCTTCAGGCTTACGTATCTACTGTACCCCGTCTGTTGCCTGTCACGTTGTCAGGCTTACGTTTCTCTCATGTCTTATTCCCCGTTACGCTTCCGGTTTTACGTTTCCATTACCGGTTACAGGCCAGGTTCATGCGGTTAATTACTATTCTTTGTCGCTATCATTTTTTTCCAGGTTCGATCAATATTATTTTCTACGGTACGACCCCAGGTTTGGTGTTCTTTTTCATGTGTATAAACCCCTGTCGGTAGCCACGTCCTCGTAGCGCTTACGCCTTTTTCTCACGTTTTAGGCTGGTAAGGTCTTCCACAGTAGTACCCCCTTTCATAGCCCTAGGCACTCGCCCGCCCCAGTTCTCTCTTCATCACCATTCACGGCTCGGGTGTCGTCCTTCTGTCATGCGGGGCCTCCAGCTCAGCTGTTAACTTTTTGTTTATCACCTCGCAGCCACGATATGTCGCAGGTTTCTAACATCGAGGAAGCCCTATCCATCCCTGAGACACCTGCATCCGAGCGGCCCAGCTCCTCATCACTGAGGAGTTGGACGATCGCAAAGCTGATCGCGGAGCTCAACAGAAGAGGGATCCAGCACCCCGCTTCCGCCCGGAAAGCTGAACTGTTTAGGCTACTCACGGCGGAACCAGCAGCCCCGGACTTGGAGCAAGTCTCCATGTCCACTTTGCAAGTGTCCCTGACACAACTGCATGCCATGATGAACACTATTGCCTCCTCAGTCTCAGACGTGCAGTCCAGACTCCTGGCCGTTGAGTCTCACCAGGGACTGACATCCGAGCGTGCCGCCTCTCCATTGCCTGTTACCCCCACGGCAGGGTTTGTTCCCCCAGGTAGGGTCCTTTGCGCACCCGAGGTAGCTCCAGCCCACTTCATCCCCAGCAACATCAAGAAGGATATTTTAGAGGGCAAGGACGTCAATCTGGCGTCCATCCTGATAGCCACCCATGACACGGTAGAGAGCAAGACCATTGCTTGCGGCGACATGTCCATCGTCCTCAAAGTGAGGGATCCCCGCCTCAACAGGAAGCTAACCATCACGGAGTTTGTCCTGGCGTTTAGCTTATTCAGGGACGTCATCTGCTCCGTCCATCCTGAGAGGCGGGAAGAGTTGGATACATACCTTTACAGGGTCACGGTATTGGGCCACAAGTACGGTGAGCAGGCTTTTTACGACTATCATCGTTCTTTTTCAGCAAAAGCCGCCGCCTCACCGGTCCAATTCCAGCACCTCACGAACTGGGCGGCCATGGACATGGAGCTTTTTTGCCGACATTTCGCGAGCCTAAGGGCCCCGGCATGTGCGTCATGCCAGTCCATCACTCACTCATCTGATTGGTGCCCCAACTCAGGTCCCTCCACATCTCAGGGCAGATCCCTCCGCAGTAGCTCCGGGTCCCTCCAACGACCGGGCGCAACCACGGATAAGCTAGGCCGGCCAATAGTTTTCCTGGGCAACAGCCAGGTCTGTAATAATTTTAACCAGGAGGCTTGTTATTATAATAAGTGCAGGGCTCTCCACGTCTGCGCAGGCTGTTTCAGGGCTCACCCGCAGACGGCGTGTCCACAAAGAGCAAGGCCATCCTGACTAAGCGGGGTCAACGTGGTCTTGTTAGAATCCCTGTTGCGCGAGCATCACAGCCCTCAATGGGTGCAGTTCTTGGTTTCCGGGTTCACCATCGGGTTCCACACGGGGCTGGTAGCTCTCCCGCAAACTTCCTGAGAAGGGCCCAATCTGCTGTCAGCAAGCAGGGATCCCGAGCCAGTGGGGACTCTGATCAAGTCAGAATTGGAGAAGGGGTTTCTCATCGGCCCCTTCCCCTTCATACCATTTGACCTCTGGAGGATCAACCCCATTGGTATTGTGTCCAAGCAGTTCACAAATAAAAAACGTCTAATCTATGACTTGTCGGCACCTCATGGCTCCAGCATACCCAGTCTCAACTCCTTAGTGCCATCCGAGGAGTTCTCCATGAGTTACGCCACCATAGACGAGGCCATCCAACTGATCCTCCAAGTAGGTCGGGGGGCTTGGTTGGCAAAGGCAGATATCGCCGACGCCTTTAAATTGTTGCCCATTCATCCACGGCTCTGGAGGTTCTAAGGCATCAAGTGGCAAGATCAGTATTTCTTTGCCAATCGCCTGACGTTCGGGTCCAAGAGCAGTCCCTGGCTGTTCGACCAGTTCGCTCAGGCATTGCATTGGATCCTGGTCAACCACTGCGATTGCCCTATGATCATCCACTACTTGGATGACTTTCTCATCATCGAAAGCCCAGACCGCCAGCCTTGTAAACTCCAGGCTCTGCTGCAGCTGTTCGGCCGACTCAACGTTCCGGTGGCAGCTTCAAAAACCGAAGGCCCCGCCACGGTAATCACCTTCCTGGGCATAATTCTAGACACAAGGAAGATGGAGGCCAGGCTTCCAGCCGAGAAGTTGGCAAAAATTAAGGAAGCCATCTCAACAGCGGCAGGCAGCAGGACGTGCACCAAGGTCGAGTTGCAGTCCCTTTTAGGCATGCTCAACTTTGCCACCAAAGTCATGCCCCAGGGCAGGGCCTTCATGTCCAGGCTTCTCCAGTTACTCCCCTCAGCCCCAGAGCAAGACAGCCTCGTCACTTTAGACGCCCAAGCCATGGCCGACCTGGCCATGTGGGAGAACTTCCTGGCCTCTTGGAACGGAGTCTCTTTGTTTGTTCCTCACCTAGGGCCGGAGTCCACCTTGATTTTCTCGGACGCCGCCGCCTCCGGGGGGTTCGCGGCGATCTGTGGGAATCAATGGTTCGCGGGCCCTTGGCCGCCCGAGGTATCAACAGCCAGAGGCGCTTTACAGTCATCCCCGTTGCTGGAATTCTACCCAGTCGTAGCGGCAGCCCAGGTGTGGGGCAGCCAGTGGGCCAATTCTTCTGTGGCGTTCATCACTGACAATCAAACAGTGGTGGACATTATCACCAAGGGCAGGTCTCAGTCACCCCAGATAATGTCATTCGTCCGCAGGCTGGTCTGGCTCTCGCTGGTGTACAACTTTCACGTGGCATGCAGGCATATCAAGGGGGTTCATAATGTGGCCGCAGATGCCTTATCTCGTTTTAACTACGAAACTATCTTTCAGGTCATGCCAGAGGCAGACCGTGTGGGGCTACCTCCTCCGATGTACCAATTTCTAGTGTTGGATTAAATCTTTTCATTGATTCAGCAAAAACATTGATGCAGAAGTCTTTGTCTCATAACACTGCCAGGAACTACAGGACCGCCTGGAACACTTTCAACAGGTTCAGGGGCCTACACCCAAGTCAAGACACCGACAAAACCACGTACATCACAGCTTTCATAGCCTTCTGTCATATCGATCTCAAGCTGTCCTCCAATACCATTAAATTGTATTTGGCCGGAGTCCAACATTTTTCCATGTTGGAAGACCCCGAAAGCAGGTCGGTTTTTCTATCCCAAGCAGTCAGGGCAACCTTTAGGGGGGTTCAGAAAAGTAGTCACGCAGCTATCCCGAGCAGGCAGCCCGTATCTGGGGAACTATTTAGGAAACTCTCAACCTCCCTAGATGGTCTTCCTTTTGGGCTCCTTCCCAGCACAGTCATCAAGGCCGCCATGTACCTTAGTTTCTATGGGTTCTTAAGACCCGGCGAATTCACCCGCACTTCAGCTAGGTCCAAGGGTCTCACCAGGGGTCAGCTAGTCTGGCACCACGACCATTTCTCCCTGCACCTCTTCACTTCCAAAACCTCGCAGGTAGGTCCACCAGTGGAGGTGAATTTCTTCCCTTCTGCCAACGCATGGTGCCCGGTCCAGGTACTCAAGAGTCTGCTGTCGGCTCTGGGGGACTCCGCCCCTGATCAACCATTGCTCCCGTTTCAGGCCGCAGCCCTCACAGCCTCGCAGTTCATCTCGCACGTCCGCACTCTGGCAATGGGCTGGGGTTTCGACCCCAAGGCCATTTCAGGGCACTCTTTTCGCATTAGAGCTGCATCCGCAGCTTCAAAGCACAACGTCCCCGGTCACATCATCCGGAAAATGGGTCGCTGGCGCTCCTCATGCTTCACGCGCTACATACCTAACCCCCAGGCCGAGATATCCCAGGCATTCCACAGTTTGGTTTTGTAACTCGGTTCACTGCCAATAAAGGTTTTTTCCCTCCCTACTTGTTTGTCTTTTTGCCCCCTTTTAGGCTTACCCGCGGCATGGCTAAGGGCACCTCTCCAGCCATATCAGGTAGGCAGGGTGGTTTTCCTCTGTCAGGTTCGGCACGTTCAGGCACGAGCTCTATGCCGTAGCCATGACCACAAGTAGTTTAAGGCTGACATGTCAGCCTGCATTTGTGGGAGGGGCGTAGGCGCCCTTAAAAGGAGGCACGCCCTCTCCCCATTTGCGTGCGTTTTCTGGTGCCCCACCCACCCTTCCCTTTTCTCTTTCATACTCATCAGGGTATGCCCCCTTTTAGGCTTACCCGCGGCATGGCTAAGGGCACCTCTCCAGCCATATCAGGTAGGCAGGGTGGTTTTCCTCTGTCAGGTTCGGCACGTTCAGGCACGAGCTCTATGCCGTAGCCATGACCACAATTTCTATATAGCGCATTTGGGTAGTGCAGCATTTGTTTGCGGTTTTGCTGCGTTACCACAGCTACACAGAGTGACAAACGCTATTGGAACAGATAATTTCAACTGGTGTGATATACCAGTTGCCCTCCAAAAAAAGTAAATGAGGCAGGGGTGTGATATACCAATAATATACTTTCTATATAGTGCATTTGGGTAGTGCAGCATTTGCTTGCAGTTTTGCTGTGTTACCGCAGCTACACAGAGTGACAAACACAATTGGAACAAATAATTTCTACTGGTGTGATATACTAGTTGCCCCCAAAGAAAGTGATTGAGGCAGTCGTGTAATATACCAATAATATACTTTCTATATAGTGCATTTGGGTAGTGCAGCATTTTTGCGGTTTTGCTGCGTTACCACAGCTAAGCAGAGTGATTAACGCTATTGGAACAAACAATTTCAACTGGTGTGATATACCAGTTGCCCCACAAAAAAAATGATTGAAGCACGGGTGTTATATACGTACCAAAAATATACTTTCTATATAGTGCATTTGGGTAGTGCAGCATTTGTTTCCGGTTTTGCTGCGTTACCGCAGCTACAAAGAGTGACAAACGCTATTGGAACAAATAATTTCTACTGGTGTGATATAACAGTTGCCCCCCAAAAAAACTGTAAGAGGAAGGGATGTGATATACCTTCCACAAATACTGCTCTTCTATAGGGACTTTTCTCACAGAGTCATTTTGATAATGACAAGCAGAGGAAGAGGCAGGCAATTCCGCAGGGGTGGTAGGGGTCGAGCAGGTGCACCAGGCCGGAGCCTAAGTGGGAAGTTGCAGAAGGTGCGTGCGATTACGTCAAAGAATGCACCAGACTTGGTTGAGTGGCTCACTCAGCCTTCCGCTTCTGCACACTGCTCATCCTCTCTATCTGCACCCTCTTCACTCTCTGCTGTGTGCACCGCCAAAGACACCACAACCACCACCACCATATCCCCTCCGCTCGAGTCAGAGGAATTATTTTCCCATCCATTCCAAGACCTTAACAATGCGAAGCCATTCTTGACATCGGATCAGGAAGAGGAGGTATCAACAGCCGCCACCCAGCAGTCTGGCGACAGTACCCAGATCAGCCCAAGGAGGTTGGTCCCCTCTGTTTCTGCCTACTCCAAGATCTCTAATGTCAGTGGTGGTGAAGGTGACGATGATGACGTGTCGATGGATGTGGGTGCCCACAAGAGAGGAAGAGGAGGGGAGATCAAAGGGAGAGATGGAGCAGCAGATAGGGAGGAGAAGGGTGAGAAGCAGGCAGAACTTACAGTGCACAGGAGGCAAAAAGCAGACTGCTAATGTGTCTAGAATGAGCCATCCACCATGCACGGTCACATCTGGCACTCCTAGGACGCCGGTACATGGCTCCGCAGTATGTTTTTTTTTTTACTTGTCCGCCACTGACAATAGTGTTGCCATCAGCAGCCTGTGCTGTCAACGCATACGTCGCGGTAAGCCCAACACTTACCTAGGGATGACTGCCTTCAGAAGGCACCTGCCCTCCCATCACCGAGCCCAGTGGTAGCAACACCGTCAGAACCCACAAAGCCACACTCCCGGCGCTCCCCGTCCTGCCTCTTCTCCTTCTCCTCTCTCCCCCCATTTGTCCTCCACTCCACCTTCCACCGTGCCGTCGTCACGTTCATCTGGCAAAAGGCAGGCTTCTGTGCCCCAAATGTTCGAGTGTAAAAAGATGATGACGCCGGATAACCCTCTTGCCCAATGGCTGATCGCTGGTTTGTCGGAACTGTTAGCCCGCCAACTACTGCCATATAAACTGGTGGACTCGGAGGCCTTTAGAAAATATGTGGCCATTGGCACACTGCAATGGAAGGTCCCCAGAAGGAAATATTTCTCCTGGAAGGGCATCACAGAGCTATATGGCCACTTTCAGCGGCAAATGAATGTATCTCTGGCACACAGTGTCAGTGCCAAGATACATCTGACCACAGACATGTGGTCTAGCAAACACGGGCAGGGAAGGTACATAACTTTTACTGCCCACTGGGTGAACCTTCTGACGGCCGTCAAGCATGCAACCCGTGGCACCCGTGTGGATTTGGTGTTACCGCCACGGATTGCATGCAGGCCTGCCTCTTCTTCTCCTCCTTCTCCATCCTTCGTCTCCTCCTCGGCTGACTCCTCCTTTTCCACTGCTACCGTCTCTTCCGCTGCGCTCCCCAAGCTCCCCAGAACCTATTCAACGTGACAGATGAGACGTTGCCATGCTGTGCTGCGGCTGTTGTGCCATAAAGCCAAGAGTCACACCGGTCCTGCACTCCTTTCAGCTTTGCGGTCACAGGCCGGTCAGTGGCTAACCCCACTCAATTTGAGAGTTGGTAAAGTGGTGTGCGACAATGGTGCCAATCTGCTGAGCACACTGAGATAGGGCAAAATGACACATGTGCTGTGCATGGCACACGTCCGGAACTTAGTCATGCAGCGATTCGTTGCCAAATACCCCGCGTACAGGACTTCTTGCGGCAGGCCAGGAAAATCTCTAGCCATTTTAGAAGATCTTACACGGCCATGGCTCGCCTTGCTGACATTCAGCGGCGACACCACTGGACCGGACACACTGGAACTCCACCTTCTATATTCTTTATAGGCTGCTCCAGCAGACACATGCAGTTAACGACTACCTGTACGAACTCTGAGGCAGGACAGGTTCTGGGGAGCTTGGATTTTTTTCACCGCGCCAGTGACTGCTCATGCGCGACGCATGCAGACTTCTGCAACCATTTGATGAGATCACCAAACTGGTCAGTCGCAGCCAAGGCCCCATCAGTGACATCGTACCTTACGCCTTCTTCCTGGAATGTGCAATGCGTCGTGTCATTGATCAAGCCGTCGAGGAGCAGGAGCAGGAAGATGAGGAAGTCGCAATGCTGGATGAATTCCCGGGGGAAGGCTACTCCATCTGAGACAAGTCAACAGGAGTCTGAAAAAGAGTCAGAGGAGGATTGTGCCGGGGTGGAGGAGGAACAAGAAGAGCATGCTTTAAACTTTTATGGGCTCCCTGGTGTTGTCCGTGGCTGGGGGGAGGAGACAGAGGACGACATTATCCTGGATAATGATACAGAAGCCAGGCCACTCCAATGCTTCTAGTACAAATAGGGGCCTTCATGCTCCAGTGTTTGAAGAGGGACCCCCGTTTAAAAAGCATAAAGGGCAAGGCAAAGTACTGGGTGGCAACGTACTTAGACCCCCAGTACAAACCCAAAATGGCCGACATGTTAGCATCACAGAGGGCTTTCAGAATGCAGCACTTCCAGGCCTTGCTTCGAGAAATTCAGCATTCTGCTTTTCCGGGCGCTGGCAGAGGAATTTCCACTTACAGAGAAACAGTTGCGGGTACCAATCCAACAGCGCATGTAAGAAGAGGGCGGTTTGAAGATGTGTTGGTCGCTTTGGATATGAGAT
The DNA here is from genome assembly GCF_905171765.1 of Bufo bufo. Lineage (NCBI taxonomy): Eukaryota > Metazoa > Chordata > Amphibia > Anura > Bufonidae > Bufo > Bufo bufo. The sequence goes on from NC_053389.1 coordinate 343,285,376, forward strand.
CATTCTTACAGCCAACCCATCGACAGCCGTCCTCCGGATCCAGCCTCAGGGAACGCCTAGACGACAGGTGTCCGACTACATCGGGTTAACAGCCGATGTGGATGCTCTGAGAAGCGATGAACCCCTGGACTACTGGGTGTGCATGCTTGACCTGTGGCCAGAGCTGGCACATTTTGCCATGGAACACTTGGCTTGCCCCTTGTCCAGTGTCCTGTCCGAAAGGACGTTCAGCGCAGCAGGGGGGATAGTGACCGATAAGCGTACTCGCCTAGCTCACGACAGTGTGGACACCTCACATTTCTAAAAATGAATGAGGCATGGATCTCAGAGGAATTCAACATGTGACGCATTGACCATGTTTAATAGAATTTCCTCATAACAGCCCACAAATATCCTCCGCCACCCAGAACAAATAATGATCCCTGTCTTAGATAAATACAGCGGCATAAAACGCCTTTTCTGTCCGGTGAATGCCTAATGTTTTGGGCCTCGGAGGAATTCAACACCTGTGACTACCACGTGTTTCAACTATTATCATTAGGGTTTTTTTCAAGAGGGGGGATTTCATTAGCCATGTTTTTAATCCAATTTTATATTTTTATCTCTTTTAACCACCTCAGCCCCCAGTGCTTAAACACCCTGAAAGACCAGGCCACTTTTTACACTTCTGACCTACACTACTTTCACCGTTTATTGCTCGGTCATGCAACTTACCACCCAAATGAATTTTACCTCCTTTTCTTCTCACTAATAGAGCTTTCATTTGGTGGTATTTCATTGCTGCTGACATTTTTACTTTTTTTGTTATTAATCGAAATTTAACGATTTTTTTGCAAAAAAATGACATTTTTCACTTTCAGTTGTAAAATTTTGCAAAAAAAACGACATCCATATAGAAATTTTGCTCTAAATTTATAGTTCTACATGTCTTTGATAAAAAAAAAATGTTTGGGTAAAAAAAAAAAATGGTTTGGGTAAAAGTTATAGCGTTTACAAACTATGGTACAAAAATGTGAATTTCCGCTTTTTGAAGCAGCTCTGACTTTCTGAGCACCTGTCATGTTTCCTGAGGTTCTACAATGCCCAGACAGTACAAACACCCCACAAATGACCCCATTTCTGAAAGTACACACCCTAAGGTATTCGCTGATGGGCATAGTGAGTTCATAGAACTTTTTATTTTTTGTCACAAGTTAGCGGAAAATGATGATTTTTTTTTTTTTTTTTTTTTTCTTACAAAGTCTCATATTCCACTAACTTGTGACAAAAAATAAAAAGTTCTATGAACTCACTATGCCCATCAGCGAATACCTTGGGGTCTCTTCTTTCCAAAATGGGGTCACTTGTGGGGTAGTTATACTGCCCTGGCATTCTAGGGGCCCAAATGTGTGGTAAAGAGTTTGAAATCAAATTCAGTAAAAAATGACCTGTGAAATCCGAAAGGTGCTCTTTGGAATATGGGCCCCTTTGCCCACCTAGGCTGCAAAAAAGTGTCACACATCTGGTATCCCCGTACTCAGGAGAAGTTGAGGAATGTGTTTTGGGGTGTCTTTTTACATATACCCATGCTGGGTGAGATAAATATCTTGGTCAAATGACAACTTTGTATAAAAAAATGGGAAAAGTTGTCTTTTGCCAAGATATTTCTCTCACCCAGCATGGGTATATATAAAATGACACCCCAAAACACATTCCCCACCTTCTCCTGAGTATGGAGATACCAGATGTGTGACACTTTTTTGCAGCCTAGGTGGGCAAAGGGGCCCATATTCCAAAGAGCACCTTTCGGATTTCACTCGTCATTTTTTACAGAATTTGATTTCAAACTCCTTACCACACATTTGGGCCCCTAGAATGCCAGGGCAGTATAACTACCCCACAAGTGACCCCATTTTGGAAAGAAGACACCCCAAGCTATTCCGTGAGGGGCATGGCGAGTTCCTAGAATTTTTTATTTTTTGTCACAAGTTAGTGGAAAATGATGATTTTTTTTTTTTTTTTTTTTTCATACAAAGTCTCATATTCCACTAACTTGTGACAAAAAATAAAAACTTCCATGAACTCACTATGCCCATCAGCGAATACCTTGGGGTCTCTTCTTTCCAAAATGGGGTCACTTGTGGGGTAGTTATACTGCCCTGGCATTCTAGGGGCCCAAATGTGTGGTAAGGAGTTTGAAATCAAATTCTGTAAAAAATGACGAGTGAAATCCGAAAGGTGCTCTTTGGAATATGGGCCCCTTTGCCCACCTAGGCTGCAAAAAAGTGTCACACATGTGGTATTGCCGTACTCAGGAGAAGTTGAGGAATGTGTTTTGGGGTGTCTTTTTACATATACCCATGCTGGGTGAGATAAATATCTTGGTCAAATGACAACTTTGTATAAAAAAAATGGGAAAAGTTGTCTTTTGCCAAGATATTTCTCTCACCCAGCATGGGTATATATAAAATGACACCCCAAAACACATTCCCCACCTTCTCCTGAGTACGGAGATACCAGATGTGTGACACTTTTTTGCAGCCTAGGTGGGCAAAGGGGCCCATATTCCAAAGAGCACCTTTCGGATTTCACAGGTCATTTTTTACTGAATTTGATTTCAAACTCCTTACCACACATTTGGGCCCCTAGAATGCCAGGGCAGTATAACTACCCCACAAGTGACCCCATTTTGGAAAGAAGAGACCCCAAGGTATTCGCTGATGGGCATAGTGAGTTCATGGAAATTTTTTTTTTTGTCACAAGTTAGTGGAATAGGAGACTTTGTATGAAAAAAAAAAAAAAATCATCATTTTCCACTAACTTGTGACAAAAAATAAAAAATTCTAGGAACTTGCCATGCCCCTCACGGAATACCTTGGGGTGTCTTCTTTCCAAAATGGGGTCACTTGTGGGGCAGTTATACTGCCCTGGCATTTTCCAGGGGCCCTAATGTCTGGTAAGTAGGTAAATGACCTGTGAAATCTGAAAGGTGCTCTTTGGAATGTGGGCCCCTTTGCCCAGCTAGGCTGCAAAAAAGTGTCACACATCTGGTATCTCCATACTCAGGAGAAGGTAAGGAATGTGTTTTGGGGTGTCATTTTACATATACCCATGCTGGGTGAGAGAAATATCTTGGCAAAAGACAACTTTTCCCATTTTTTTTATACAAAGTTGGCATTTGACCAAGATATTTATCTCACCCAGCATGGGTATATGTAAAATGACACCCCAAAACATATTCCCCAACTTCTGCTGAATACGGAGATACCACATGTGTGACACTTTTTTGCAGCCTAGGTGGGCAAAGGGGCCCAAATTCCTTTTAGGAGGGCATTTTTAGACATTTGGATACCAGACTTCTTCTCACGCTTTGGGGCCCCTAAAATGCCAGGGCAGTATAAATACCCCACATGTGACCCCATTTTGGAAAGAAGACACCCCAAGGTATTCAATGAGGGGCATGGCGAGTTCATTGAAAAAAAAAAATTTTGGCACAAGTTAGCGGAAATTGATTTTTTGGATTTTGTTCTCACAAAGTCTCCCTTTCCGCTAACTTGGGACAAAAATTTCAATCTTTCATGGACTCAATATGCCCCTCAGCGAATACCTTGGGGTGTCTTCTTTCCAAAATGGTGTTATTTGTGGGGTGTTTGTACTGCCCTGGCATTTGAGGGTCTCCGCAATCATTACATGTATGCCCAGCATTAGGAGTTTCTGCTATTCTCCTTATATTGAGCATACGGGTAATGAGATTTTTTTTTTCCGTTCAGCCTCTGGGCTGAAAGAAAAAAATGAACGGCACAGATTTCTTCATTCGCATCGATCAATGTGGATGAAAAAATCTCTGCCAAAAAAAGAAAAAGGAGGGGAAAGGCGTCTGCCAGGACATAGGAGCTCCGCCCAACATCCATACCCACTTCAGCTCGTATGCCCTGGCAAACCAGATTTCTCCATTCACATCAATCGATGTGGATGAATAAATCATTGCCGGGATTTTTTTTTTTATATATACAAAGTGTTTGCCAAAGTATATGAACACCGCCACCTCCTCAGCTCATATGCCTCGGCAAACATATCTTTTACTGCAGAGGAGAAATCTCGTCTTGCAGCGCCGCATACACCGACTTGCGTGTAATCTGACAGCAGCACAATGCTTCTGTCCGAATGCACATCAGTGCTGCAGCTGGTCGATCGGTTGGTCCACCTGGAAGGTAAAAAAAACAAAACAAAAAAGAAAAAACCAGGCCGCAAAGCAATAACTTTATTAACTTTAGAACAGAACATATTAACTTTTTTAAACTTTTTTAACTTTTTTAACTTACCGGTAATTTTTTTTTTGTTTAGTTTTTTTTACCTTTATAGAACAAACCTCTCCTTCCCCATGGGACAATGTGCAAAGCGCAAATCGCCCAAAGATGTGGCGAAGTACGTTATGCACTTTATCCCAGGTGAAAGGAGAGGTTTGCAGCAGCTGAGAGTAAAAGGGCCCTAATAGCCCTGTGTGCCTGTCCTGTGAGATGCAATCCCTATGCTAGGTGTACCTGTGTGTGGTACTTCCGGAAACACTCTCCATAGCATAGGGCAGGGTGGTCAGCACAGTCAGGACAGAAATAGCGGGTGTCACGCCTTATTCCACTCCTGCTACAGACACGACATCTTTTTCGGGGTGACGGTTGGGTTGAGGTACCAGGAACGACACTGGGGAAATGTCGCTCGTGTAGACGGCTAACTACACTGGGGGATGGGGCCACGGAACCTCCTGGGTAAAGGAGGTTCTCGATGATCTCTTCCTGGAATTTGAGGAAAGATCGTGTTCTCCCAGCCTTACTGTAGAGAACAAAACTATTGTACAGCGCCAATTGAATTAAATATACAGACACCTTCTTATACCAGCGTCTGGTTCTGCGGGAAACTAAATACGGAGACAACATCTGGTCATTGAAGTCCACCCCTCCCATGAGCGCATTATAGTCGTGGACACAGAGGGGCTTTTCAATGACACGGGTTGCTCGCTCAATTTGGATTGTCGTGTCTGCGTGAATGGAGGAGAGCATGTAAACGTCACGCTTGTCTCTCCATTTCACCGCGAGCAGTTCTTCGTTACACAAGGCAGCCCTCTCCCCCCTTGCAAGACGGGTGGTTACAAGCCGTTGGGGGAAGCCCACGCGACTAGTTCGCGCGGTGCCACAGGCGCAAATCCGTTCTAGAAACAAATGCCTAAAGAGGGCCACACTTGTGTAAAAATTGTCCACATAAAGATGGTACCCCTTGCCGAATAAGGGTGACACCAAGTCCCAGACTGTCTTCCCACTGCTCCCCAGGTAGTCAGGGCAACCGACCGGCTCCAGGGTCTGATCTTTTCCCTCATAGATCCGAAATTTGTGGGTATAGCCTGTGGCCCTTTCACAGAGCTTATACAATTTGACCCCATACCGGGCACGCTTGCTTGGGATGTACTGTTTGAAGCCAAGGCGCCCGGTAAAATGTATTAGGGACTCGTCTACGCAGATGTTTTGCTCGGGGGTATACAAATCTGCAAATTTCTGGTTGAAATGGTCTATGAGGGGCCGAATTTTGTGGAGCCGGTCAAAAGCTGGGTGGCCTCTGGGACGGGAGGTGGTGTTGTCGCTAAAATGCAGGAAACGGAGGATGGCCTCAAATCGTGCCCTGGACATAGCAGCAGAGAACATGGGCATGTGATGAATCGGGTGCGTTGACCAATATGACTGCAATTCATGCTTTTTTGTCAGGCCCATGTTGAGGAGAAGGCCCAAAAAAATTTTAATTTCGGAAACTTGGACTGGTTTCCACCGGAAAGGCTGGGCATAAAAGCTTCCCGGGTTGGCGGATATAAATTGTGTGGCATACTGGTTGGTCTCTGCCACGACTAAGTCCAAGAGCTCCGCAGTCAGGAACAGCTCAAAAAATCCCAGGGCCGAACCGATTTGAGCCGTCTCAACCCGAACTCCAGACTGGGCGGTGAAAGGGGGAACTACAGGTGCGGCTGAAGTTGGTGACTGCCAATCAGGGTTTGCCAGCACCTCAGGGATTCTAGGGGCTCTACGGGCCTGTCTTTGCGGTGGCTGCGACGGGGTAACTAGTGCACGTGCCACCGTTCCAGCTTCAACTGCCCTTCTGGTGCTCGCCACGTCACCATGTTGTACGGCAGTGCTGGTACTAGGTCCAGGGAGGGCTGCGCTGCTGGTGTATGCCTCACCACGTGATCCGGCAGCGACAGCCCCACTCTGCTGCTCTTGAAGCGGATCCTGCATAACCTGTGGTCTAGCGACATGGGGCCGGGTACGCCTGGTGCTGCCAGGGACCTCCACCTCCTCGTCCGAACTTTGGGTCAGAGAGCCACTGCTTTCTACAGGTTCATATTCTGACCCGCTAGATTCGTCAGATGAGGGTTCCCACTCCTCATCCGACTGGGTCAGAATCCTGTAGGCCTCTTCAGAAGAATACCCCCTGTTTGACATTTTGGACTACTAAATTTAGGGGTATTCCCTGAGACTACCCAAGAAAAAAAGCAAGCCTGTCTTACAAAGGGGAGGCTAGCGAAGTACCGGAGGCCGCTGCGGTTGATAAAAAATATCAAAACAGATTTTTTTATCGCCGCAGTGCGTGTAAAATGAATGTGCAGTGATCAAAAAATATATATTTTTTGTCACTGCGGTGGGGCGGGCGTGGGTGAACGCACGTGTGGGCGACCGATCAGGCCTGATCGGGCAAACACTGCGTTTTGGGTGGAGGGCGAACTAAAGTGACACTAATACTATTATAGATCTGACCGTGATCAGTTTTGATCACTTACAGATACTATAAAAGTACAAATGCTGATTAGCGATACGCTAATCAGCGAATAAAAGTGACTGCGGTGCGGTGGGGTGGGCGCTAACTGACGCTAACTACCTAACCAAGGGGCCTAAACTATCCCTAAAACCTAACAGCCAATACTAGTGAAAAAAAAAAAGTGACAGTTTACACTGATCACTTTTTTTCCTTTCACTGGTGATTGACAGGGGCGATCAAAGGGGTGATCAAAGGGTTAATTGGGGTGCAGGGGGGTGATCTGGGGCTAAGGTGTAGTGTTGGTGCTACTCACAGTTCAGTCTGCTCCTGTGCTGGATCCAACCGACGAAAAGGACCAGCACAGGAGCAGAGAAGCCATATAACAGATCATATTTACTAATATGATCTGTTATATGGCTTGTGATTGGATTTTTTAAAAATCGCCAGCCTGCCAGCCAATGATCGTTGCTGGCAGGCTGGTGACGAACTTGTTCTTTAACTTTTGCCGGCCCGCGATGCGCATGCGCGGGCCGGCTTGGAGCGAAATCTCGCGTCTCGCGAGATGACGCGTATATGCGTGACTGTGCGCAGCGCTGCCACCTCCCGAACGCGAATCTGCGTTAGGCGGTCCGGAGGTGGTTAAACATATGTTTTTGACCTGTATTTGTACTGGTCTTCAGTAAAATTGATATCCATTGACCGTCTAATAGACCTCCAGCCACATACTTACTTGTTCTTTTCTGTACGCTGAATGCATATTTTTTATGGCCTGTAGTCCACTGGACTGCTGTAAAATTGTTATCCAATGACCATGTAATCTACCTCCAGCCACATACTTACTTGTTCTTTTCTGTATGGTGAATTCATAATTTTTGGGGCCTGTAATACACTGGCCTGCTGTAAAATTGATATCCAATAACTGTGTAATCTACCTCCAGCCACAACCTTTCTTGTTCTTTTCTGTACTCTGAATGCATAGTTTTAGGGGCCTGTAGTCCACTGGCCTGCTGTAAAATTGATATCCAATGACCGTGCAATCTACCTCCATCCACATACTTTGGATGGAGGAATTAAAAACAGTAATGACCACTTGTTATCGAATTTCAACTATTATCATTAGGGTTTTTTTCAAGAGGGGGGATTTCGTTAGCCATGTTTTTATCCAATTTTATATTTTTAGTTCTTTTAAACATATGTATTTGACCTGTATTTGCACTGGCCTGCAGTAAAATGTATATCCATTGACCATGTAATATACCTCCGGCCACATAATCTGTCGGTGAATGCCAAATGTTTGGTGCCTGTAGTCCAGTGGCCTACAGTTAAATTTTTATCCATTGACCGCATAATGTACCTCGAGCCACATAATCAGAATTTATTTTATGTCAGGTGAATGCCTAATTTTTAAGACCCATACTCCGGTGGCCAAAATAAAATTTTTCTGGGCTCCAGCAGGGCACATTTCAGAGAATTTCCCTTTAAAACACATAAAAATGTCCCCTGATTAAGATAAATATTTTTGGTTGGAATTTGTATCATTGATCCCCCTCTAGTATGTCACTGTCCACGTTGTGGGACTATTTGTGCACTTCTACTAAGTATTTTGTGGCTGCAAATATGAGCTGAAGGTCTTTCAGGTTCGCCTGCCATTAAAGTGAATGGGGCCCGCCGCATTCGCGCGATCGCGTTTGCGATTCGTCACGGCCGATGTTCGTCCATCACTAACAGTTATATGTGGTAAAATCTTTATGGAAGTATTTCGGTGGAAAAACAAGTTTTATTCACCGTTCAGTGCTGTAGTAATATGCGGTAAAATCTCCATGATGTCTCCATGATAAATCTGCAGCGTGGGGGCCCCTGTGTGGCTTCTAAAAACTTTCAAAATAATCCTTCAGCGGATGACCGGGATGCTCCATGACCTTCCCAGGAGCTGCTGTCGGGAGCAACGGTTCATTTCTGAGACGTCCGTATAGTGCGGGTGGAATCCGAAGCCCCTCTCCATCTCCGTGCTCCGTTTTATATGATAAAATATTTATTGACATATTTTGGTTGAAGTTATATGTGGTAAAATCTTTTGTGACATATTTCGGTGAAAAAATAAATTGTATTCAGCATTCAGCACTGTAGTTATATGCGGTAAAATCTTTATTGAAGTATTTCGGTGGAAAAACAAAATTTATTAAGCTTCAGCTCTGTAGTTATATACGGTAAAATCTTTTGTGACATATTTCGGTGGAAAAAGAAATTGTATTCAGCATTCAGCGCTGTAGTTATATGCGGTAAAATCTTTTTTGACTTATTTTGGTGGAAAAATTAATTTTATTCAGCGTTCAGCGCCACAGTTATATGCCGTAAAATATTTTGTGACTTATTTCGGTGGAAAAACTAATTTTATTCAGCATTCAGCGCTGTGGTTATATGGGGTAAAATCTTTTGTGACTTATTTTGGTGGAAAAAAAATGAATTCAGTGTTCAATCTTTATTGAAGTATGTCGGTCGTAAAACAAAATTAATTCAGTGGTCAGCGCTGCAGTTATATGCGGTAAAATTTTTATTGAAGTATTTCGATCAAAACAAAATTTATTCTGCAGTAAAATCTTTAGTGACATATCTTGATGAACTTCACCACTCTTCTGAGCACAAAGCTATCTTGACGCTTTGTCTTCTCATTGTCTGTAGCTACTAGAGGCCTGTTCATGCCAGGCAGGTTCCTGCCAATCTGGGGCCTATTCATGCTGCTGCCACCTCCACATAGGTAATTGTGCTACTCTGTGGCCTCCTGATTCTGCTGCCACCTCTAGACTCTGCCATTGTGCTACTGTGTGACCTACTCACGCTGCTGCCACCTCCACACTCTGTCATTGTGCCACTCTGTGGCCTATTCATGCTGCTGCCACCTCCACACACGGTCATTGTGCCACTCTGTGGCCTCCTGATTCTGCTGCCACCTCCAGACTCTTGCATTGTGCCTCTTTGTGGTCTCCTCATGCTGCCGCCACCTGCAGACTCTGTCATTGTGCCACTCTGTGGCCTCCTCCTGATGCCGCTGCTGCCAACACCTCCACACTCTGTCATTGTGCCACTCTGTGGCCAACGCATGCTGCTTCCACCTCCAAACACGGTCATTGTGCAACTCGGTGGCCTCCTCATACTGCCGCCACCTCCGGACTCGGTCATTGTGCCACTCAGTGGCCTTTTCCTAATGCTGCTACTGCTGCCGCCACCTACAGACTCTGTCATTGTGGCACTCGGTGGCCTCCTCATACTGCTTCCACCTCCAGACCCTGTCATTGGGCCACTCTGTGGTCTCCTCATGCTGCTTCCACCTCACTACTATGTCATAGGTCCACTCTGTGGACTTCTCATCCTGTTCTCACCCTCCCCACTTCATGACTAGTCCACTATTTTGGCTTTCGACCTGGCTGACATCATCATTTATTTGACACTTCTTCTGATCTAATAATCAAATAATTGTTAAACCAGCACTCGCCATCTAAAACACATCTAAAACCAAGTAATTGGATAACTAAAATTTATTTGAATAAATGTTAAAATATCGATAGATAATCTAAAAGATCGGTAGACATACAAATTCTAGAAACCACATATACATATAATATAACAATGTAAAAAATATAATAAATATAAAATATAATCTATAAAAAATCAGTTGTGTGCACGTTACTATTGATCGGTAAAAATTTGTATAACTAGTTGATGCAATATGGAATCCTGATTAAATCAATAAGTGGAGATAAATGGAGCAGTCGAAATATTCAATGTTCAAAGAATGTTCCAAATCCCGAATATTCGAGCGATATAGTATTTGCAATTGGTCTTGTTAAATGTTTGAATAGCAAACTACAGTCTTTTATCAGTAAACTTCAATCTTTTCGATTGTGAGACACTCGATTTACTTGCAAATGTTCGTAAAGTGGTACTCACTGTTTAGTTGCTTTGGTGTCTTTTACCAGAGGCGTCCCTCGTGGTATGTAAAGACTTACCCTCCTTGTTGTTTCGATATGTCTCGAATCGTTATGTAGCAGCCATAAAGTTTCGATTTTTTGCGGAAAAAGCTGGCGTCTTACGTGGTGCTCTGTCCAATAATTTGAATGGCGGAGCTTACGTTGTGTATCACGTGGTGTGTAGAGGAGGTAGCAATCTAGACTTGAGTTTTTGAATCTCAAATAGAGAATTTACTTGTAATTTCTCATAAATATTGCAGTCGATACAAGGTATTGGTGGTAGTTTATGATTCTCTGGTACCGCCAGACGCGTTTCGAGGACTTCTATCCTCTTCCTCAGTTGACCACTGAGGATCCATTGTTTGAGGGGTTATTGTTCTGAAGGATCAGAGGAAGGGCAAAATAATCAGTGACGTCAACACAAAATTACTGCTGACACCCTCTCCACTCTGTCGGGGGGGTGGGGGTGGGCTCTACTTTTATAAGCGTTTAATAGAACAGGTTCTGTGGACATCTATGTGGCATCAGCTGAGTGCGCTTCTTCTTGACGCTAACATCTAACTGTAAGGCTGAGTTGATACTTGAGTTATTTGGTCAGTTTTGGCCCTGTGACTGCCCAAATAAGTGAAGTATGCAGTGATTCTAAGAGCGACACCTGTCATGTGCTTGTCATACTGACTCACAGTATTATTTAATTTCCAAATCAGACTCCCTATGCGTGTTACTGCAAGGTACAGTGTTCTACACCACTATAAAGGCTCTCTACAGCCAGAAAATAGCCAGTTTTTAATGCGATTCGCCGCAAATAAATTCAGATTGAAGCAATTTTTTCCCAAAAATTTGGCGAACCGGCCTAATTGAATTTTTAAAAAATTCCCTCATCTCTAGTAATAATATCCACAATTTCCCCTAACAGTAGTAATATCCACATTGTACCCCTCCTACAGTAGTAATATCCACATTGTAATATATATGGAATTAGAAATTGACAGGCACACTTCCACCTAGAAATGGTACTCAGACATGAAATATAATTGGTTGTGTCTAAAATTGCACTTGATCATTGAATATCACTGTCAACATTTATTAGCACAAAAAACTAATTAAAATGAATTAAAATAGAGAGATTAAAAACAAATAGGGCCCTAAATATGTATATACGGTAATTCTTTTATATATACCCATCAAATGTATATATATATATATATATATATATATATATATATATATATATATATATAGTCATATATAATACATATAAGGAGAACAATGTTGTCTTGTTGTTGGTACCATGCAAAATTCACATGAATGCTTTTTTGATCCAAATATTAGTCCAAATATTTATATGTAGCCAAAAGTTATTTTGTCTGTAACCTGGACAGGAGTGAGTAACCAAGTTGGAAGTAGCAGAATAAATGTCTCTCTACTGAAGTGCAAAATCGGAATTGTAGGACATCCATTGATAGCAAAACACAGTTCCATCTCAACAGTACAATAATGTAAGTATGAATCTTTTATTTTAACTGTTTTTGTATATATAAAGAAATATATTTAAAATAAGATAAATACCATAATTAAGGAAAAAAGGCAATACAGGCACTCACCATCTGAGACAAATAGTAAAATTAATATTTTTAATGGTTAAAATATACTGTATATAATTAATTAAAACTGAATGAAGTAGTAAGGTAAATTATCAAGTGTCAGTTTGTGAACAAATATCAATATTATGAATAATATCAATATTAAATATCAAAGGTATTAAAAAGGTAATAAAAAAGTAATAAAAAAGTAGTAGAAAAGTAATAGTAGAAGGAGTCTCTCGAATCCTTGGTAATGGGCCAAAAATTAATTAATGTCTTTTGTTCCTATTATATTGTGCCAAAAAATAAGGTGCAAAGTTAATGTGGTTCCAGTGCAAATAGTAGATAAAACACTTGAGTAGTAAAAATGGCACTATCTGTTTTAAGTGGCTATATTCCAGATAGAAAATATCTAAATATCTGTTAGAAATAATCGCAATGTGGATATAATCGTAATATGGTACGTGAGAGGTCAATTATAGATTCCTGGCAAAGTGCTTTAGAAATCAATTCAGAGGAAAATAACACTTGGGGCAGGGTGTAACGTAAGTTTGTCTCTACTCACAGGAGACTTAGTTGGATACGGCTGTGATCGGGGGCGTCCCACCCATTCCTCAGCCACTCAACCGTCCTGCTGCGTCTGTGTTCTTCCTGTGCTTGTGCCGATGAAAGTTTAGTGTAGCCGGCCTCGCTACACTTTCGGCGTCTCACGTGACTATGGGTCGTGCACTTGATCGCCCGGCTTGTCACGTGTTATTTCAAATGTATGCGATTATGTAGAAAATCTTCGTAGAGTTCCGAATATTTGAGAATGAGACTTTCAATACTCCTTCATTGAAGTCTTCAAACTTTTAGGATAAGTTAAGCTGAATTTTTCTGTAACATTGATGTGTCGATTCTCGTTGCAACAAAAAAAAGTTTTTTTCAAATTATTCATATACTCCCGAATTCACTGTATATTATAAGACTGCTGTGCTGAATTCGTAGTGATCCAAAAGGAAGAAGGGGGGAGGGTCACGTGTTATTTCAAATGTATGCGATTATGTAGAAAATCTTCGTAGGGTTCTGAATATTTGAGAATAAGACTATCACGAGTTAGAGATCCAGCGAAAGACCTCTGTGTCGTCAAGCAATAAACAGATGGAAATCAGGTACAGACACACAAGAGCTTATTGCACAAACAAAAAACAGGGAAGGCAGCACAGACAAAACATGAGCTCTATGTACCGTCAGCACAGTGGGAGAAAACCCCCACTGCGCCACTGTCTAGTAATACTCCAGAGGGGCGTTACTAAGCAACTCCTGGTATTCACTAGGGCCCCAGATGGTATTGGTAGGGTTAGGCTTTGCAGCAGGAAGTTGCCAGGGTCCACTCCAGAGCGTGAACTAGACAGTGACAGCAAGAACGAATGGACAACAGGTACCAGAAGGTACCGACGGCACATAGGCAAACATAACGTAGACAGACAAATACAAATAGGGCAACTAATAACACAAGCAGGAGTACATAGCAAGGAAACAGGAGTGACAATGAGCAGAGGAGGACTTGCTCCACCAGAAGTAAACTGCATGGCCTTGCCCATGGCACTCTGCTGCAAAGAAAGGTGCAGCAAGGGCTTGCTAAACAGAATATCCCCTAAAGCAGAGACAGAACCCTCCATACGGTGGAACGAATATGAAATAGGGGAAGACAGGCACAATACAAGATAGGCAAGACAAATAAGGGCAGAGGCATAAAGACATAATAATAAACACAGGGGAACTCAAACATAACTGGCAACCCTGATAACAGAAACACAGGAGAAAGGACAACATAGGGAATAGGGAGCTGCTGGCTATTAAATGGGCATTTGAGGGAGAATCAGCTAGAATGGTGTCTCATATGACAGAATAAAGCTAACCAAGTACCTTTAGGTAAGTTTCGATCAAGCGGAGCTCTTCTCATTTCTCCTGTGCAGACACGGTTTCCTGCTCAAACACTTCCTGCTTATGACAGTGTCAGTTGTGATGCAAACAGCTCTTCTCAACATCTGCAGCGAGCCCAGGAGGATCTGGAGCGGAGGATGGGAGTGATAGTGGCTTTGGCTGTAACAGTCAATCACAGTTTCTTCACACTGTTGCTCCCCTAGAGCCTTGCAGTGAAAGAAGGGAGCCTCAGCCTTTCTTCCCTCAGGGCACACCCTGGTTCTGGGGCTCCTGCCTAAAGGTAGATGGGGTGCCTGTGATGTTAAGTGTTTGTATCGGTGCAAGGCACAACTTTTAGAGTACAATGGATGGCGTATGGTGCAGGAGTGAGTAACCAAGTTGGAGGTAGCAGAATAAATGTCTTTCTTTACTGAAGTGCAAAATAGGAGTTGTAGGACATCCATTGATAGCAAAACACAGTTTTTTTCTCAACAGTGCAATAGTTCCAGATAATGTATGGATTGGGTGTTATGACCTTCTTCCCTCTCTATCAGTCTCAAATCTCTTCCAGTAGGATCTTGTAATGTCCATTGAGCGATATTGGGTGTTAAAGATATGACTGGCTAGGTTGCGTTCAGGGGTTAATGGTGTCTTAACAGTTTCCCTCACTGCAGTAAATTCTTAACAGCTCTTGTTAGCAGGTTATCCTACTGACTCCAATGCTCAGCCATGTAGACTCTAGGTTCTCTAGTTCTCTCCTTTGGCTCTATTTCTCTCCTTCTGTAGATCATGCATATATTGGTGATTCTCTGTAGCTTTCTGGGCCTAAGAAGATGGAGCACAAGTCACAGCTTCCTTATTCCTCCAAACTCACTCTATCACTCTTAACTGACTAAATGAACTGGGGGCATATCCTGGACTCCCACCCAAGTTCCTGCAAGGGCTGAGCCAGGATTGTTAACCCTGGCTATGCTGTACATACCAGGTAATATTGGGTGCAATGCATAGCATAAAGAATTAAACAATTTGCAGATACACCACAGGGTTCCAGATGGCGACCAAAATGGTCGCCAATGCGACTTAGAATTTACAAATGGTGACAATACTTTTTAGTCTTGTCGCCATTTGCGACTAGACCCGCCACCGCAGCTCTGCAGTTGAATACAGCGGCGGGGCACAGGAGCTGATAGTTCTCTGCCCCGCCGCCGATGTTCTTCTCAGCAGCGCAGTGGAGGAGTCTCTCCCTCCCCCTGTGCTGCTGCCAATAAGAAGAGAGACGGGAGGAGGAGGGGAGGGGCTGTGGCCACTGCGCCACCAATGAAGAAAACTGACCTGTAATACAAATACAGGAGGCGGGTGCCGGAATCAAATAGCCGGCACCCGACCTTTGTGACAGGGAGCTGCGATCAGCGGCAGTTGAGTTAACCCTTCAGGTGCGGTACCTGAGGGGTTAACTGCCGCTGATCGCAGCTCCCTGTCACAAAGGTCGGGTGTCGGCTATTTGATTCCGGCACCCGCCTCCTGTATTTGTATAAGAAACATTGGTGGCACAGTGGGAAGTGCCAATGAGGGTTAAAAAATAATAAAAAAATTAACTCACCTCCTCCAGTTGATCGCGTAGCTGACGGTCTCCTGTTCTTTCTTCAGGACCTGTGGTGACGTCACTGAGCTCATCACATGGTCCATTACCATGGTGATGGATCATGTGATGTATAATGTGATGTATCATGTGATGAGCACAGTGATGTCATCACAGGTCCTTTGACAGGTCCTGAAGAAAGAACAGGAGATGATCAATTGGAGGAGGTGAGTTAATTATTTTTTTATTTTTTAACCCTCATTGGCACTGCCCACTGCGCCACCAATGTTTATTATATTGAGGGGGGGGCGCACTGCGCCACCAATGTTTATTATACTGGGGTGTTGGGGGTGCACTGCGCCACCAATGTTTATTATATTAAGGGGGCGCACTGCGCCACCAATGTTTATTATACTAGGGTGTTGGGGGGGCGCACTGCGCCACCAATGTTTATTATACTGGTTTGTTGTGTGGGCGCACTGCGCCACCAATGTTTATTATATTGACCTTCTACTATGCATTCTGTATTAAAGAATGCTATTATTTTCCCTTATAACCATGTTATAAGAGAAAATAATACAGTGAATAGACTTTCATCCTAGCAACCATGCGTGAAAATCGCACCGCATCCGCACTTGCTTGCGATTTTCACGCACCCTCATTAACTTCTATGGGGCCTGCGTTGCGTGAAAAACGCACAACATAGAGCATGCTGCGATTTTCACGCATCGCACAAGTGATGCGTGAAAATCACCGCTCATGTGCACAGCCCCATAGAAATGAATGAGTCCGGATTTAGTGTGGGTGCATTCCGGTATTTTGAATGCAGGATCCGGCACTAATACATTCCTATGGGGAAAAATGCTGGATCCGGCATTCAGGCAAATCTTCAGTTTTTTTCGCCGGAGATAAAACCGTAGCATGCTGCGGTTTTATCTTTTGCCTGATCAGTCAAAATGACTGAACTGAAGACATCCTGATGCATCCTGAACGGATTGCTCTCCATTCAGAATGCATGGGGATATGCCTGATCAGTTCTTTTCTGGTATAGTGCCCCTAGGACGGAATTCTATGCCGGAAAAGAAAAACGCTAGTGTGAAAGTACCCTAAAATATTAAGTTTAAATCCCCCCTTTCCCAATTTTACATATAAAATATATAAACAATAAATAAATAAACATATTACATAGCGCTGTACAAACTATTAAATTATTAAAAAATATCTCCTATGCGGTGAGCATTCGCCATTTTTTAGTCACTTTGTCACCCCCAAAAAATAGGATAAGACTGTTCTATTATGGGCCGAATGTTTCATAAAATGCGAAATGCACGCAGCTTTTTTTGGTGTTTTTTTTTTTTTTTGCGGTATTGAGTATCGCAATACTTTTTATGGTGACGAAAGCGAATCAAAATTTTGGTGTCAAAACAACCCTACGCCGATCTGATCGGCGTAGCGTTGTCACGATACCAAAATTTTGATTCGGTTTTGATTTGGCTACTAAAAATTTGATTTGGCTCCTAAATTTTTCAGTTCAGGAGCCAATGGCTACTAGGTATTTTTTTTAGTCTGGAGCACTGACAGTACAGTCTGTGGGCCAGACACACACTGGCTTGCAACTGGGATTATATCACAGAAAAATATTAAATTGAATTTTTTTTATCTGCAAGGTATTTGTGAGTGAGTGACACCCTGTAACGGTATGAGTGGCGGGCTAGCCAGTGGCCACAGTACAGTCTATGGGCCAGACACACACTGGCTTGCAACTGGGATTATATCACAGAAAAATATAAAATTTTATTTTTTTAATCTAAAAGGCATGTGTGAGTGACACCCTGTATGAATGGTGTGCACACAGTACTGTCTGTAGGCCAGACAGTCACTCACTGGCTTGCAACTGCTATTATATCACAGAGAAATAATACATTTTTTTTTTATCTGCAAGGTATATTCTGTCACACCCTGTATGAATGGTGTGCACACAGTACTGTCTGTGACTGAGCCTGCAGCCTCTCACACAACACGGGCAGGCAACTGCAATTTATCTAAATATAAAAAATTAAAAAAAAGCAGACTGATGTACCAGCCCTGAAAAGGGCTTTTTGGGGTGCTGTCAGGACGCTGTCCTTACAGCAGATGAGTCTGTGGACACAGAACACTGCCCTAGCTAACGCTTTCCCTATTATATCAGCAGCAGCACTGTCCCTCCTCTCACTAAGAATGCAGCTTCTGAATGAATCTAAAATGGATGCTGTCCAGGAGGTGGGAGGGTCTGGGAGGGAGGGTCTGCTGCTGATTGGCTGGAATGTGTCTGCTGACTGTGAGGTACAGGGTCAAAGTTTACTCAATGATGATGTATAGGGGGCGGACCGAACATCGCATATGTTCGCCCGCCGCGGCGAACGCGAACAAGCTATTCGCCGGCGAACTATTCGGGACATCTCTAGATACCACATGTGTGACACTTTATTGCAGCCTAGGTGCGCAAAGGGGCCCAAATTCTAAAGAGCACCTTTAGGATTTCACAGGGCATTTTTTACGCATTTGGATTCCAAATTACTTCTCACGCTTTAGGTCCCCTAAAATGCCAGGGCAGTATAAATACCCCACAAGTGACCCCATTTTGGAAAGAAGATACCCCAAGGTATTTCGTGAGGACACTGTGCAAAGCGCAAATCACCCAGAGATGTGGCGAAGTACATTATGCACTTTGTCCCAGGTGAAAGGAGAGGTTTGCAGCAGCTCTGTGTGAAAGGGCCCTAAGACCCCTGTGTTCCTGTCCTGTGTCACGCAATCCCTATGCTAATAGTGTACCTGTGTGTGGTACTTCCGGAAACACTCCCCTAAGCATAGGGCAGGGTGGTCAGGGCAGTCAGGACAGAAATAGCGGGTGTCACGCCTTATTCCACTCCTGCTACAGACACAACATTTTTTTTTCGGGGTGGCGATTGGTTTGAGGTACCAGCAATGACATTGGGGAAATGTTGCTTGTGTAGAGGGCTCACTACACTGGTGGTTGGGGCCACGGAACCTCCTGGATACAGGAGGTTCTCGATGATCTCTTCCTGAAATTTGAGGAAGGATTTTGTTCTCCCAGCCTTACTGTAGAGAACAAAACTATTGTACATAGCCAATTGAATTAGGTATACAGACACCTTTTTATACCAGCGTCTGGTATACCAGCGACTAGGTCGCGCGGTGCCACAGGAGCCAATCTGTTCTAGAAACAAATGCCTGAAGAGGGGCACACTTGTGTAGAAATTGTCCACATAAAGATGGTACCCCTTGCCAAATAAGGGTGACACCAAGTCCCAGACTGTCTTCCCACTGCTCCCCAGGTAGTCAGGGAAACCGACCGGCTCCAGGGTCTGATCTTTACCCTCATAGACTCGAAATTTGTGTGTATAGCCTGTGGCCCTTTCACAGAGCTTATACAATTTGACCCCATACCGGGCGCGCTTGCTTGGGATGTATTGTTTGAAGCCAAGGCGCCCGGTAAAATGTATCAGGGACTCGTCTATGCAGATGTTTTGCTCAGGGGTATACAAATCTGAAAATTTGGTGTTAAAGTGGTCTATGAGGGACCGAATTTTGTGGAGCCGGTCAAAAGCTGGGTGGCCTCTGGGACGAGAGCTGCTGTTGTCACTAAAGTGCAGGAAACGCAGGATGGTCTCAAATCATGTCCTGGACATGGCAGCAGAGAACATGGGCATGTGATGAATTGGGTTCGTGGACCAATATGACCGCAATTCATGCTTTTTTATCAGGCCCATGTTGAGGAGAAGGCCCAGAAAAGTTTTAAATTTAAAGTTAGGATGTACCGGTATGCCCTGAGTCCTTAAGGACTATATGAAACTTGGACGGGTTTCCACCGGAAAGACTGGGCATAAAAGGTTCCCGGGTTGGCGGCTATAAATTGAGTGGCATACCGATTTGTTTCTGCCACGACTAAGTCCAAGAGCTCCGCAGTCAAGAACAGCTCAGAAAACCCCAGTGCCGATCCGATCTGAGCTGTCTCAACCCGAACTCCAGACTGGGTGGTGAAAGGGGGAAATACTGGTGCGGCTGAAGTTGGGGGCTGCCAATCAGGGTTTGCCAGCACCTCAGGGACTCTAGGGGCTCTACGGGCCTGTCTGTGCGGTGGCTGCGACGGGGGAACTAATGCACGTGCCACTGTACCAGCTTCAACTGCCCTTCTGGTGCTCGCCACTTCACCATGTTCTACTGCAGTGCTGGTACTAGGTCCAGGATGGGCTGCGCTGCTGGTGTATGCCTCACCACGTAATCCGACAGCGCCAGCCCCACTCTGCTGCCCTTGAAGCGGATCCTGCGCAACCTGTGGTCTAGCAACACGGGGCCGGGTACGCCTGGTGGTATCAGGGACCTCAACCTCATCGTCTGAACTTTGGGTCAGACTGCCACTGCTTTCTACAGGTTCGTATTCTGACCCGCTGGATTCCTCAGATGAGGGTTCCCATTCCTCATCCGACTGGGTTAGAATCCTGTAGGCCTCTTCAGAAGAATACCCCTTACTTGCCATTTGGTCAACTAAATTTAGGGGGTATTCCCTGAGACTACCCAAGAAAAAATGCAAGTCTGTCTTACAAATGGGAGGCTAGCGAAGTACAGGAAGCCGCTGCGATTGATAAAAAATATCAAAAGTGATTTTTTTTTTATCGCCGCAGCGCTTGTGAAGTGATTGTGCAGTGATAAAAAAAAATAAAAAAATTGTTCACTGTGGCGGGGCAGGCGTGGGTGAACGCACATGTGGGCGACCGATCAGGCCTGATCGGGCAAACACTGCGTTTTGGGTGGAGGGCGAGCTAAGGTGACACTAATACTATTATAGATCTGACTGTGATCAGTTCTGATCACTTACAGATACTATAAAAGTGCCAATGCTGATTAGCGATACGCTAATCAGCGAATCAGTGACTGCGGTGCGGTGGGCTGGGCGCTAACCGACGCTAACTACCTACCAAAGGGGCCTAAACTAACCTAAAACCTAACATTCAATACTGGTGAAAAAAAGTGACAGTTTACACTGATCACTTTTTTCCCTTTCACTAGTGATTGACAGGGGTGATCAAGGGGTTAATTGGGGTGATGGGGGGTGCTCTGTGGCTAAATGTATAGTGTTTTGTGTACTTACAGTGATGTGTGCTCTCTGCTGGAACCAACCGACGAAAAGGAATCAGCAGAGAGCACAGAAGCCATTTAACACATTATATTTATAAATATAATGTGTTAAATGGCTTCTGATTCGATTTTTTAAAAGTCACCAACCTGCCAGCGATGAACATTGGCTGGCAGGCTGGTGACGAACTCCTCCTGCACCTTTTCCCGGCCCGCACTGCGCATGTGCGGGCCGGCTATGCTCGAAATCTCGCGTCTCGCGAGAGGACGCATCGGCGCGTCCAGGAGGAATAACCCTGCCGCCGCCAGGACGCAATCCTGCGTTCGGCGGTCCTGAGGAGGTTAATACAGAATGCTTACTAAAATGTGGCTTTAGGGGTTAAAAAATAAAAAATAAATTAACTCACCTCATCCTGTTGTTCGCGCAGTCGGCATCATCTTCTTTCTTCTTCTTTCAGGCCCCGCAAAAGGACCTTTGATGACGTAATGGCGCTCACCACGTGGTGAGCGTGGTGACGTCAGCGCAGGTCCTGCTGAATGAAGATAGAAGATTACGTCATCAAAGGTCCTTTTGCAGGCCCTGAAAGAAAAAGAAAGAAGTTGATGCCGGATGCGCGAACAACAGGATGAGGTGAGTTAATTTTTATATTTTTTTAACCCCTAAAGCCATATTTTAGTAAGCATTCTGTATTAAGAATGCTATTATTTTTCCTTATAACCATGCTATAAGGTAAAATAATAAAATATACAGAACACCTAACCCAAACCCGAAGAAGTCCGGGTTCGGGTATGGGTAAAAAACTGACTGCAATTGCGTACCTACTCGCACAATTTTCCCTGATCGCAGACGCAACGCATCCGGACCTAATCCGGACACGCTCGTCTGCAAGAGGCCTAAAGTTGCCCATACACACACTTCTATCAGGAGGTAGATTCTGTAGGTCTGTTAGTTAGCAAGCACTATCCCGTGCTAGAGGTAGAATAGCGGTTCCCTGCCTAAAAAAAAGGTACCAGTGGGCAAACCCTCCCTACATGTTTCACCAGCACACTGACTTCATCAAGGGAGTTTGGGTTGTGCTAAGGGGAAGCTCAAGGACCTGCCACATTTTATTGTAATTAGAGATGAGCAAATTTTTAAAACATTCAATTCGCCGGTTCGCCAACATTTTCAGGAAAAATTTGGTTCGATACGAATATATTTGCGGCGAATTACGTAAAAAAATGGCTATTTCCTGGCTACTGAGAGCCTTTATAGTGGTGTAGAACACTGTGCCTTGTAGTAACACGAATAGGGAGTCTGCTTTGGTAGTGAAATAATACTGTGAGTCCGTATGACATGCAGATGACAGGCATCGCTCTTAGAATCACTGCACACTTCACTTATTAGAGCAGTCACGGGGCCAAAACTGACCAAATAACTCAAGTGTGAACTCCACCTTAGCAGTCGATGTTAGCGTCAAGAAGAAGCGCACTCCTTTTACACCGTCGCCAGATGATTCCACATCCTGTTATATTAAACGCTTATGCAAGTAGAGCCCCCCGAACAGAGTGGAAAGGGTGTCAGCAGTAAGTTTGTGTGTCACGGGGCGCCAAGGGCGCACTCGGTCTCCCATCAGCTGCAGACCTGCTGCTTAGCTTCGGGAGTGAGGATCTGTGTTTGGCCTCATTCCCAGGGCGGCTTTCCTAGCTGGGAGGCTCCCTGCTCCTAGGTCTGCCTTGACCGCCGAGCTGATCACTCTGTGCTCGACTTGTCTGTCTGTCGGTCATGTGACGCTGGCCACGTCACATGACCCTCAGACCCCACTATAAATACAGGCAGTCTGCTGGCCACAGGTTGCCTGTTAATTCTAGGTTCCTGGCTATTTGTTGGACTACTGAATACTACCTGATCCTGTTCCCTGACGATCCTTTGCCTGCTCCTCCTGTACTGCGCATCTCTCCTGGTATCCTGACCCCGGCTTCCACCTGACGATTCTTTGCGGACTCCTGTTGTACTTCGTTTCTCTCCTGGTATTTGACATCGGCTTTTCCTGACTATTCTCTGCTCATTCCTTAGTACTGCTTAGCTCTCTAGGTATTGACCTGGTCCGTTCGTGTTCCGTTATCTGTCTTGTCTGTCTTCCCAGCATGTATCCTAAGTTAGGGACTGCTGTCTAGTTGTCTCCTGTCATTAGGACTTGCGAGGCAAGTAGGCAGGGCCAGGGGTGAGGGTGGAGCGCAGTGGTCACTATCCTTCCCCCCTGTGTGTAGTGTACGTGACCGTCACAGATTAACAGGCCATAACCTAACCACTGTATCATGAATCCTCTGGTGACCCTGACTGACCATGTCGCTAACCTGACGCAGATGGTGCAGCAGCTAGAGGAGAAACTCTGTTCTTTTGAGCTAGGACAAGGAATTTCCATCCCTCAGGCCTCCAGTCCGCATTTAGAGCCCCAGATTAAGCTTCCTGAGCCCTTTTCTGGAGATCGGAAGAAGTTTCTTTCCTTTAAAGAAAATTGTAAACTTTTTTTCCGTTTGCTCCCCGTATCCTCTGGCCCCGAGAGTCAACGTGTGGGCATTGTCATTTTCCGGTTACAGGGTGATCCCCAGGACTGGGCATTTTCTTTACCTGCTGACGCCAGTTGTTTAACATCAGTGGAGGTTTTTTTTTCAGGCCCTGGGTACCCTGTATGATGAACCAGACAGGACACTGGTAGCCGAGACTGCTCTAAAGGTTCTGGTTCAGGGCGATCTACCTGTGGAGGAGTATTGCACCCAATTCAGAAGGTAGTGTGTTCCCTCAGGATGGAATGAACCAGCACTTAAGAGTCAGTTCAGGTCAGGTCTGTCTGATAACTTAAAGGATCTTCTAGTGAGTTATCAGCTTCCAGAGACTCTAGAGGAGATGATGACCCTTGTAGTCCGACTTGACCGACGGGTTAGAGAGAGACGACAGGAACGACAGTTCTCTCCTTAGGTGGTGGTCCAACCTGAGGTCTATCCCAGAAACAACGCTGAGGTCTCTACCGAAGAACCCATGCAGGTCGGCATGACTCAAGGGAATCTGCGCCGCAGACGTGGAGTGTGTTTTCACTGCGGAGATCCTGACCATTGGATCAACCAGTGTCCTAAGAAGGTCCTCTCCGTTAAGTCTCCCAAGGCAAGGCAACCTAAAGACCAGGTACACCCTGATATTACAAAATGTAAGCTTTTGGTACCTATAACAATATCTCTGGGGGTTAATAAAGAATATTGACTTTTTATTGACTTTGTTTCAGCGGCCAGCTTTATTGACTCTGAGTACCGCATTAGACTGGGTATTCCAATTTTTTATCTTCCTACACCTATCCATGTGTCATGACCCGGGTTGTATTCGAACCGGGATCTTCCTGGTCTCTTAAACCATAGCCTTACCTGTTGTGCTACAGAAGAGATCTAGACTTTGGGAATGTCCTTACTGTGTTCAACACTACATCATACTCTCTAGCTCCACCTGCTGCCAGCTGTGGACAATTCTCAATCTGGACAGCCTTTAAATAGGAAGTGAGGACATCACTCAGTGCCCGTTTATTTGGATTTCTTCCCTGGGTGTTTTGACTTCAGTGATCTTCCTTGTATTGAACTCCTGCCTGTTATCCCGACTATTCTACAGCCTGCTGATTTTGTACCTTGCCGCCAGATCGTGAATGACCTTAGCCTGCCTGACTCTTCTCCGGATTTTGATTGTGAACTATTTGCCTGACGACGCTTTGCCTGGATCTCAAGCACACTACTTCCACTTCGGACACTACCTTTTACAGGTACCTTACATAATAAACGGGCCACAATGGCAGTGGACCCTGCTGAGATTGTTAAGGCGATTACACGTCAGGGACAATTGATCGGAGCTCATGAACAGCATCTTTCTTCCCTGGACGCCAAGTTAGATGAACTTTGCACCATGCTCAAATCTTGTTTGCCTGGTTCCTCTGCAACGGTTCAGACTCCGGATCCTACTCCTGCTACGGTCCAACCCGCCTCTTCTGTACCACCAAAACTTCCCTTGCCTGACAAGTTTGGTGGTGATACTGAGGACTGCAGAGGCTTTTTAAATGTTTGCCGTTTGCATTTCCGCAACAACCCTGCGACTTTTAGCACTTCGTCTGCCAAAGTGACTTTTGTAATTTCCTTGTTAAAGGGGAAGGCCCTGGCCTGGGTCTCTCCTTATTTGGAACGCAACGATCCTGTACTCCAAGATGCTGAAAAATGTCTGGCCTCTCTCCAGATGGTATTTGACAAGCCAGGTAGAGTTTCTGCAGCTGAGTACTCCCTCTTGGACATACAACAAGACACCAGATCTGTGGCACAGTATGCTATTGAGTTCCGTACCCTTGCTGCTGAAACAAATTGGGACTCAAGGGCATTACGTGCAGCCTTCCGAAAAGGTCTTACGGATCGCATCAAGGACGAATTAGTCTATAAAGATCTCCCAGAAGACCTTGAGAAATTCGTAGAGCTGTGTGTTCGTCTGGATGTCCGGTACCATGAAAGGTGCCAAGAGAGACTTAGAACCCGCAAGTTTCCTAGGCCAGTTTACCGTTTGGCCCCTAACTTCCAAGCACCACCTCAGCCAGAACCTGAAACCTCTGTTGAACCCCAGACACCTGTGGAACCCATGGAGGTGAGCCGTCTCCACCTAACTGAGTCAGAGAAACAAAGGAGGCATTCATTGGGCCTATGCCTGTACTGCGGACTTAAAGGACATTTAGTATCTGTCTGCCCCTCCCGTCCAGTAAAAGGCAGGGTCTAACCAGTGTTGGAGGAGCTGGCTTAGACCTTACAGGTAGATCCTCCAAGACCAAGATTACTGTTCCGGCTACTATCCATTTATCTTCTAAGCTTGTTTTCTGTGAGGCTTTTGTGGATTCCGGAGCTGCGGGTATATTCTTGGACTACACTTTTGCAAGAAAGAACAACATCCCGTTTGTTCCTAAGTCTAGACCCCTGAACATTACCACCCTGAATGGACAGCCCTTGGGAGATGGTATTGTGAAATTCGAGACTACGACAATCACCCTGCAGGTAGGCCTCCTCCACAAAGAGGAAGTTGTCTTGTCTCTTATTGATTCTCCGCTTCTGCCTATCATCCTTGGTTACCCATGGTTACAACTTCACAACCCCTCTTTTGATTGGGAAAATGGAGAACTAACCTCCTGGGGATCGTCCTGTCGCCTTCGCTGTTTGTCTCAACCCAAAAGACTTTCTGCTTGCATGTTGGCTCCTGTGACTATCCCACCTACCTTGCCTCGTGAATACCATGACTTTGCAGACGTATTTTGCAAACAAAAGGCAGAGGTGTTACCCCCACATCGTCCTTTTGACTGTACAATTAAATTGATTCCCGGAGCACCTTTTCCCAAAGGAAAGACCTACCCCCTGTCTCTGCCCGAACAAAACTCTATGGAGGAATACGTAAGAGACAACTTGGAAAGAGGTTTTATCCGACCCTCTTCTTCTCCAGTAGGGGCAGGTTTCTTCTTCGTTGAAAAGAAAGATGGGGGCCTTCGACCATGCATAGACTATCGGGGGTTAAATCAAATCACCGTAAAGGACTCCTACCCTTTGCCACTCATTAACTATTTGATCTACTTAAGGGGGCTGTTATATTCTCCAAGCTAGACCTACGAGGGGCTTATAACCTGATTCGAATTAATGAGGGGGACGAGTGGAAGACAGCATTCAACACTCGTAATGGACACTTTGAATATTTGGTCATGCCATTTGGCTTGTGTAACGCACCTGCTGTCTTTCAACGTTTCATGAATGAAATTTTTCATGATTTCAGCAACCGTTTTGTGATCATCTACTTGGACGACATTTTAATCTTTTCCAAGACTCTTCCAGAGCACATCTCGCATGTGAAACAGGTATTACAACGGCTTAGAGAAAACCATCTTTATGCAAAGATCGAGAAATGCAGTTTCCATCAAAGCTGTATTCCTTTCCTTGGGTACATCATAAGTGCTGACGGTTTCCAAATGGACCCTCAAAAACTTTCCGCTGTCTTGCAATGGCCCCAACCGACCACTTTAAGAGGACTCCAAAGCTTTTTAGGATTTGCAAATTACTACAGACGCTTCATTAAGAGTTTTGCCTCCATTGCGGCACCCCTTACTGCCATGACTAAGAAGGGTACAAATTGCAAGGCGTGGTCTTCAGAAGCAAAATCAGCTTTCCAGCAATTAAAGGACATGTTCAGTAAAGCTCCAATTCTTCAGCATCCAAATCCTGACCTCCAGTACATTGTTGAGGTTGATGCCTCTGAGGTTGGAGCAGGTGCCGTACTCTCCCAGAGACAGCCAAAGTCTGGTAGAATCCATCCAGTAGCTTTTTTCTCTAGAAAGTTTTCTCCGGCAGAGATGAATTATGATGTTGGGAATCGAGAACTACTGGCCATCAAATTGGCATTGTCTGAATGGCGACATCTTCTGGAAGGGGCTTCCAAACCTTTTACTATCCTCACTGACCATAAAAACCTACTGTATCTTCAGACTGCTAGACGTCTGAACTCACGTCAGGCTCGATGGGCTCTGTTTTTCTCCCGTTTTAATTTTGTCCTTTCTTACGTTCCAGGGCATAGAAACAAAAAAGCCGATGCTCTTTCCAGACAGTTCGCTTCCTCTGAAGAAGATCAACCAGCCGAGCAGTATATAATCCCACCTCACAAAATTGTCGCACAGATCTCTACGACCCTTTCCCAACAGCTACAAGAAACCCAGAATCGTGTTCCCCAGGGCTTGAAGATACCACCAGGTCGCCTGTACGTAGCCCCTAGTCTCAGAAAACCTATACTCCTCTGGGCACATAATGGCGTGTTATCCGGTCATCCCGGTGTCACCATCACTCTTAAGACCTTGCAGCGTCATGTCTGGTGGCCTCGTATGAAAAAGGATGTTACTGACTATGTGGCTGCCTGCCCAACTTGTGCTGCTAATAAAGTACCCCGCACATTACCTGCTGGACTGTTACATCCACTTCCGGCACCTCGCCAGCCTTGGACCCATTTGACCTTGGACTTCATTGTAGACTTACCCAAGTCCGAGGGCATGACTGCTATATGGGTCACAGTGGATCGCTTTTCCAAAATGTCTCATTTTGTGCCGATTCCGGGATTACCTACAGCGAAAGCACTGTCCACTCTTTTCCTTTCCCATATTGTAAGACATCATGGCATACCTACCAATGTCATCTCAGACCGCGGATCCCAGTTCGTTTCCCGATTCTGGAGAGCGTTCTGCAAGAAACTGGGAGTAACGCTCTCACTCTCTACCTCACATCACCCTCAAACTGATGGTCAAACCGAACGCATGAACCAGACCCTAGAAACCTACCTTCGACATTATGTCAATGCCTTACACTCCAACTGGTCTGAGTACTTGCCTTTAGCTGAGTTCGCCCTAAATTCCCGTTGGCACAGTGCTCTTCATACCACACCATTCTACCCAGCCCTAGGCTATCACCCTCAGACTTATCCCCTACTTCAGCCTTCTTCTGGTGTACCAGCAGCAGATCAGCGGGTGAAAAATATTCTACTACATTGGAAGAAGATTCGTTTATTACTACGGAAATCAGCAGGCAAGTACAGGCTTTTTTCCAACAGACGAAGACGCCATATACCTCCATATGTGGTGGGGGACAGAGTTTGGCTATCAACCAAGTATGTGAGACTGAAACAACCTTCTACCAAATTGGGCCCTCGATTCATTGGTCCTTACAGGATCATTGCTCGAGTTGGACCAGTTTCCTATCGCTTAAGATTACCTTCTTCTCTCCGGATACATCCCGTGTTCCACGTTTCACTCCTCAAAAAAGCTATTTTCAACCGCTACTCCAGATCACTACAGCTACCTCCTCCTGTTCTTGTTGATGGACAAAATGAGTTTGAAGTCTCCAAGATTCTTGATTCCAGAAGACAGGGCCGTGGCCTTCGGTATCTGGTTCATTGGAAGGGGTATCCTGTCACAGACCGCTCCTGGGTTCCAGCCAAAGATCTGCATGCCCCTTCTCTTATACGAGACTTCCATACCTCGTTTCCCACTAAGCCCCGCTAGGCCCCCGGAGGGGTCCATTGGGGAGGGGGCCCTGTCATGACCCAGGTTGTATTCGAACCGGGATCTTCCTGGTCTCTTAAACCATAGACTTACCTGTTGTGCTACAGAAGAGATCTAGACTTTGGGAATGTCCTTACTGTGTTCAACACTACATCATACTCTCTAGCTCCACCTGCTGCCAGCTGTGGACAATTCTCAATCTGGACAGCCTTTAAATAGGAAGTGAGGACATCACTCAGTGCCCGTTTATTTGGATTTCTTCCCTGGGTGTTTTGACTTCAGTGATCTTCCTTGTATTGAACTCCTGCCTGTTATCCCGACTATTCTACAGCCTGCTGATTTTGTACCTTGCCGCCAGATCGTGAATGACCTTAGCCTGCCTGACTCTTCTCCGGATTTTGATTGTGAACTATTTGCCTGACGACGCTTTGCCTGGATCTCAAGCACACTACTTCCACTTCGGACACTACCTTTTACAGGTACCTTACACCATGTCATGGCTATTGACGCCACTCCCCTGGTAGATGGTATGGTGAGGTCATGTACCTCAGAGATTTCTTTAACCGTGGGGGTGTGCCAATCTGAGAATTGTTCCCTCTTAGTCCTGGAGAACTTACCGCTTGAGGTGGTACTAGGGTTGCCTTGGCTCCGATTACACAACCCCACTATTGATTGGTCCAGGGTGGAGTTGGTGAAATGGGGACCTAAGTGTGACTCGTGTTTGTCTGTGGTACAAGCTGGGGTCTCAGTAGAATCTGATATATTACCCACGGTCATTAGGGAATATTTTTTTTTTAACAAATCTTTATTTATCACGGCAAGCATGGTAAACAAGACAAGAACAATAAACGGGCTACAGCCCAACAATCGAGGAGACATATGCAGTACAATGGTATGAATATAAGTACGTTCACATTAAAGTACAGGCAATGAATAAAGATGAGTTAAGTTAGTCAGGCGGACCTAACAGGAGTAGCATGTGTGACATGTAAGGGGGGGGGGGGGGAAAGGGGACTGATACCCCTGAGGCACAACCTCCCTAGATCACAAGACAGAGGTGATGCCGGTTAGAAACAGTAAAAAAGGTATGCTAATGTAGAGTGAAACATGACCAACAATAAATTGAACAAGCATGGTATACAATATAGAGTGTGTAGCACAAATGGGTAGTTATTAAATGGGGGGAGAATTCGCAGTAACCCCAGTATAAAGACACAGATTCCCCGACTCTGCTTCCAACCAACTAAACCACGGTCCCCACATAACATTAAATTTGTCGTGTGAGAAGGACTCCCAACTAGTTAGCTCCTCAAACCTACAGATCTCATGAACCTTTTGGGTCCATTCCTCAACTGAAGGAGTGTGTGTCGAGAGCCAATGTAGAGGGATTAAAAGTTTGGCAGCCGCCAACAAGTGTTCTAGTAGAGAGTGTTTATGCAAGGGGAAATCCTTTGATGGTACATTGAGAAGAACCAGAGTCGGAGAAAGTGGAGGGGCCAAAGGACAGATTTGCTCTAAAATCTTACTAAGCGAGGACCAGAACTGGGAGACCCCTCGACACGACCACCATATATGTGAGACTGTGCCAACTTCTTCGTGACATCTCCAGCAGGCTGGGGAAGTGAGAGGGTCCATCCTATGTAGCACCTCCGGAGTGCGGTACCATCTTGTCAACAGTTTAAAGGAACTCTCCTGGATTCTGACGCATCTGGAGAACCCGTGAGAGTTCCTAAGAAGTGAAGAGACAGACTCATCTGACAAAGTTATGCCTAAATCTTGCTCCCACCTCCCAATGAAGGACGGTCTGCCAGGCACGCCCTCCAGCAACAGTTTGTTGTAGATTAACGAAATGACCTTCCTCACCGGTTTGCGAGAGGCTACCAAAGTGTCGAACCAAGAAGGAATAAAATTCCTATTAGCTTTAGCGAGGTACTGTTGGCCTATAAATGAGAAATGAAAATAATGCAGAGGGGTCCAACTCAGAGCCAATTGTGATGCCCGAAGGTCGTCCAGGGATGCAATCCGCCCGTCTCTCAAGAAATCCCCCACAGCAAATGCGTTAAAGGCAGGCCATAACCCCAGGACATCTGAATAATTTGAAGATAAGCAATACGGCAGCAGGTGCATGGGGAGAAGGGGCGAGGGACCAGGGCAAAACCTAAACTTCCTGGCAGTAACGTTCCAAGTTGTTAAGAGACCTTTTAAAAGGGGTGGTGCATCATTGCAAAGCGCAGGACCACGGTCTACCGTCCAAAGGCGGGCGAGCACGTAAGGTGATGTTAATTGGCGTGCAATTTGGTAACCCAATTTTCTAATGTTAATGTTTAGTAATTCACTCAACAAACGGAGTTGAATAGCCCTATAATATAATTTGATGTCTGGCAACCCAAAGCCGCCTCTGTGTTTGGGCAGGGTTAACAAGTCATATGCTAATCTCGGACGAGCTCGCCTCCAAATGAAGCCTGAAATAATCCTACGCAGGTCCAGGAAGTAAGAGTCAGGTAAGTATATAGGTAGAGACTGGAGAAGAAACAGCACTTTGGGAAGGATATACGTTTTAATTATGGTTTTCCGTCCCATCCAAGAGACAAATGGAATATCTAAATGTTTCAATTGTTCTTTAATATCAACAAGGAGAGGGGCATAGTTTAATTGGAAGGCCTGATCTATACGGGCTGAGATCTTCACCCCTAAGTAGGTGACACTGGACGACCATTGAAAGGGATAGTTCTGTGACAGCAATGAAATGGTTGCATCAGGGACACAAACCCCCAGTGCCGTGCATTTAGATAGATTAATCTTGAAGTTAGACATATGACCAAAAGACTCAAAAAGACCCAAGATTGCTGGGAATGCCTTTATTGGATCCAGCAGGAGGAGCAACATGTCATCGGCAAAGGCCGCGACCCTATGAGTCGACGTGCCAACCTTTAGCCCGGCAATGTCATCATCCTGTCTGATGGCCTGCAACAACGTTTCCAGACAAAGGATGAAAAGGGAAGGAGAGAGGGGGCAGCCCTGCCTGGTCCCGTTGGCTATGGTAAAGGAGGGTGAAAGTACCCCATTGACTCTAACCCTCGCGTGTGGCGAGGAGTACAGGGACAGCACCGCACGGATAAAATGAGGAGGGAATCCAAATCTGTTAAGAGTGGCTTCCATAAACTTTCAATCAACCCTGTCGAATGCCTTCTCGGCATCAGTGCTGAGAAGGGTGAGCGGCTTGTTACTCGTCAAAGAATATTCTATGGCTTGTAATACCCTGTAAGTGCCGTCCCTGCACTCCCGACCCCCCACAAAACCTGCCTGATCGTCCCCTATCAGTCTCTGGAGTAAAGGATTTATTCTATGGGCCAGAATCTTTGCCCATAATTTAGTGTCTGCATTTAGCAGAGAAATGGGCCTATAGCTGGAAGGGAGAGACAAATCCTTTCCCTCTTTAGGGAGCACTACTATATGCGCCTCCAAAGCCTGAGAATGCATGGCACCACCAGAAAGTAAAGCGTTGAAATAGTCAACGAGTTGGGGGCCTAAGACCGGGAGAAATTTTTTGTAGTACGTGATCGGAAACCCGTCAGGGCCAGGGCTCTTTCCTTGGGGAATGGAGGAGAGGGTTTTCTTAATTTCTTCCAGTGTGATAGGAGCTAATAAGGAGTCCCTTTCTGGTTCAGACAGGGCAGGCAAGGCGAGAGAGTCTAAGAATTCTGCAATCTTCTTTGACCTAGAGTCTATTACCTCAGGAGTCTCACTCTGGCGAATATTATATAAAGAGCAGTAATATTCAGTAAATGCTTTAGCGACTTCTGAAGTGTCAGAAACTAAAGTACCTGCAGTGTTCCTCATGGAGCTAATGTGTGTTTGCTCTTTACGCTTTTTAATCAGAGCCGACATTATCTTGTTGCCCTTGTCGCCATGGGCATACTGTTTATGACGCAGTTTTAAGTAAGCATTAGCGGCCTTGGCGTTTAGAAGCGCTTTTAGTTCATTCCTCAATGATAGAAGGAGCTTATGATCGTGAATAGCCAGCGATCTTTTATGTGTACACTCTAGTGTCGCAATTTTAGATAGAAGGGAGTTGATGTCCGCAAGACGCTTCTTCTTAAGGAAGGCACCAATCAAGATCAACTCCCCCCTAATCACAGTTTTGTG
Organism: Bufo bufo; assembly: GCF_905171765.1. NCBI lineage: Eukaryota > Metazoa > Chordata > Amphibia > Anura > Bufonidae > Bufo > Bufo bufo. The sequence continues at coordinate 343,318,530 of NC_053389.1, forward strand.
GGCTTCCCATATGGATGCGGGAGATGCCTCTGTGACTGAGTTGGTCTGGAAATAATCTGTCAGTGAACGTGAGATAGCATCCATTTGTGAGGGTGTATTAAGAAGCGTTGGGTTCAGCTTCCATGTCCATTCTCTAGAAGCAACCCCGGGCAGTGATAGGGACATGACAATAGGGGCGTGATCAGAGACTGTGATAGCGTGGATATCTACCCCATGCACCTGCTGCAAGTACCTGTCCTGTATAAAGAAGTAGTCGAGCCTCTGGTATGATCTGTGTGGATTGGAATAAAAAGTAAAATCTTTGGCATCTGCATGGACGGACCTCCAGGCATCACAAAGGTTGAGGTCCCTCAGGCGACCCTGCAGACTCCCCAGAGCACGGTATGATATAGCTGATCTCCCTGATGATGCATCTAAAATAGGATTAAGAGTGAGATTCAGATCACCACCAATTAGTAGCATACCTGTATACATTGCAGAAATATCTCTAATGATCTTAGTGAGCCAAGGAACAGTTTGCTTGTTGGGGGCATATAAGTTACACAAAGTGACCGCCACATTCCCAATTTTACAGCTAAGGAATATATAGCGACCCTCCGGGTCTGCAACTATAGTGGGATCCGTGAGGGGAACATCCCTATGTACCCAATACTAACCCCCCTGGATGAGCTAGAGTGACACGCATGAAACCATTTGGAATAGCTGGATCTGGATAAGTTAGGAACATGCCCTGCTCTGAAGTGGGTTTCTTGGAGTAAAATAATGTCAGCCTTATTCCTCCTTAGTATTTGGAAAACCCGACTACGTTTGATGGGGTTGTTGCACCCGTTCACATTGAACGAGGCTACCTTGATAGTCAGAGCCGCCATACCTTATAAACACCTGATAACCGCCTGTACCAGCAAGATATGTCCTCGAGAAACTTAACTAAAAATAAAAGAAACAGGCAAACATTGCCATAAAAATGTAGAACAGTAATACACATAAGTTTGGAGCAAGTGTAAATATGGTGCGCTCTATAACGAGCGTGAGAGGGGGGGAAGTAAGGATACAAAACCTCTGGCCTGATCTGCCCAAGCTGCCAAGCATTTCAGGCATAAGCACATAAAGTGCAAGTAAGAAAATGGTCTAATCCCGTGCAGGGAAAAAATAAGGTCAGCAACCACAAAAAAAAAAAAAGGGGGTGGGGTGGGGGGAGAATGGGATGAAGGGAAGACACAGAAAAAAGGAAGAAGAGACGTGGGGGGGGGGGGGGAGGAAGAGGAGACGGGGGGGGGGGGGGGGAGGAAGAGGAGACGGGGGGGGGAAACAAACCCAACACTACATAGGAAAAATACATGAGGTAGAGGAAAGAAGAAAGAATAAATTAAGCATGTAGCCTATTATATATAAACATTACAATATTATATAAAGCATTATAACCCGAAAGTGTGGACCAAAAAACTGGCCCATGAGAATGGTCAAAGGGAACCATATAGAAAGAGGATGTCAGGGGTGAGGAGAGAGATCAAAAAGGGCCTCATCCTCACACCTCCAACCTCAACCCAGTGACCTGCAGGTAGAGAATAGAATAACCAAAGTGACCACAAGAAGGGCCTCAATCATTAGAGTCCAACCGCGATGTTCTGGGCTTCTTAGGCTTCTGCTTTCCAACGGTGGTCCACGGAGTAGGGAGCTGCGGGGACGTGCCATCATGCTGTACTGGAAGCCATGAAGGAATGGCAATCGGTGGGATCTGTAGGGCATTCCAGAGCACAGGTAAGTCCTCGGGTGACCGGATTATAATGCGCCTATTTCCAGATGTGACCTGAACCCCAAAGGGGTAAAGCCATTTGTATGGGATCCTGGCTGCACGCAGAGCCTCTGTGAGTGGTTTCAATACTCTTCTTTTTTGGAGAGTGGAAGGGGTGACATCTTGAAACAACTGAACTATGGAATCTGCAATTTTTACCTCCTCCAGACCTCTGGCCTTGTTTAATATGGCGTCAGTGTCCCGAAAACTTAATAGGCCGCAAATAATGTCCCTAGGGTTATCCGCCGGAGAAGGCTTGGGACGGAGGGATCTGTGCACCCTCTCCACTGTGATGTTTTTGGCGCGCTCCGCACCTAGGAGGTAGGTGAAGAGAACATGCATGGCCGCAAAGAGATTTTCTTTGTCCGCAGCCTCTGGAAGGCCTCTCACACGGATGTTTTTGCGGCAGCTGCGGTTTTCTTGGTCCTCAATTAATAGCAGGGCCGTGTTGATCGCCTCGTTATGGGTCTCCAGGGTTTTAGCAACGGACGCCGCTTGTGAAAAGAGCGCGTCCTGCGATTGCTCTAGGGCCTCCACACGGTTGCCTATATGGCGGATATCCACCTTAATGGATGACAAGTCCGCAGCGATCGGGGCTAAGGCTCTCTGCAGGGCCATATCGAAGTAGTCCTTAGATAGGGAGTTTGAATCGCTCACCCCATGTTGCGGCCGGCCGTCTCCCTCCAGGGGCAGAGTGCATTCTCCTTGAGCCGCATCCAGCCTGCGATTCAGCGCTTTCGGCGCCATCTTGTCCTCCCTGATGGGGAGTTGTGCCGCTCGTTTGTGGACGAATTTCTCCATACTGCTCTCCTCCTGCTCTTCCAGAAAACCTCCAGCTAGTATTCCTGTACCAGGCTTAGGCTGGATCTTGACCATGGCACGGGGATTAGAGTGCTAATGTGGCTGAAAGCAGCTTGGTGGCGGGAGCGCTCCTCTCAAGCAGCCGCCATCCAGCACGGTCTGGCTCCACCCCCCATTAGGGAATATTTTGATGTGTTCTCATCACCTACCCCGGAGGTTCTACCACCCCATAGATCTTATGATTGCGCCATAGAGTTAGTAGAAGGTGCCAGGTTTCCTAAGGGGCGTATTTATAATCTCTCTAAGCCCGAACGCAAGGCCATGGAGGTTTATATTAAGGAAAGCCTTGGTAAGGGGCACATTAGACCTTCTGTCTCTCCTATGGGAGCAGGGTTTTTCTTTGTTAAGAAGAAGGATGGTGGTCTTAGGCCTTGTATCGATTACCGGAAATTGAATAAGATCACTATCCAGAATAGATACTCTCTCCCATTGATTCCGGATTTATTTAACCAGGTTCTGGGGGCAACCTGGTTTTCTAAGATTGACCTGAAAGGGGCATATAATCTAATCCGAATCAAGGAGGGAGACGAATGGAAAATGGCTTTCAATACTCCGGCAGGACACTTTGAATATCAGGTTATGCCTTTCGGATTCAGCAATGCCCCAGCTGTGTTCCAAAACTTTATGAATGATATTCTTAGAGAGTTTTTAGGTAAATTTGTCATTGTCTATCTTGACGACATTTTGATATTTTCTCCTGATTTCAAATCTCATGTGTCTCATGTTAGAAAAGTATTAGAGGTGTTGAGGGAGAATCAGTTGTCCACTAAACAAGAGAAATGTGTCTATGGTGTACAGGAGATACTGTTTCTAGGGCATGTCCTGACCCCTCATGCCTTCAAGATGGATCCTGGTAAGGTACTAGCTATTAAGGAATGCTTAAAGGCCTAATAACGGCATCCTTAAAGGCCTAATAACGGTTCTTAGGTTTTGCCAATTACTACCGTAAATTTATTAAGAATTTTTCAGTAATTGCTAAATCGTTGACCGACCTTACTAAGAAAGGGGCGGATTTGGAGAACTGGTCTACTGAGGCCATTACTTCGTTTGAAACACTAAAAAAGGCATTCAGTAGCGCTCCCATTTTGATCCAGCCAGATCAGGAGAGACCTTTTATTGTGGAGGTGGATGCGTCTGAGGACGGCGCAGGAGCAGTCTTTTCGCAAGGTCCTGCTAGTCTAACTAACTTGAAACCGTGTGCATTCTTTTCCAGAAAATTTTCTTCCACCGAGAGAAACCACAACATAGGGAATCGGGAGTTGCTGGCCATTAAAGGGGCATTTGAGGAGTGGAGGTATTTTCTGGAGGGGGGAAGGCATTGTGTAACTGTTGTCACTGACCATAAGAACCTTATGTTTCTCAAATCTGCTAAGAGGTTGAATCCCCGTCAGGCTAGATGGGCACTGTTTTTTACTCTTTTTGAATTCTCCATTACTTTCAGGCCTGGAAGTAAAAACGTGAAGGCTGATGCATTATCTCGGAGCTTCCATGCTTTTCAGCCTACAGAGGCACCAACTGAATCCATCCTACCAGCACATATCTTCGTAGCAGCCTTAACCCAAGATATCTCGGCTCTCATTAAGGCTGAACAACATCTGGCACCGGAAACCACCCCAACAGATAAGTTGTTTGTCCCCATACAATTTCGTCTCCAGCTGTTGGGTGAGTGTCATGATTCTGCCTTTTGTGGACATCCTGGTTTTGAGGGCACTAGAGAGCTGGTTTCTAGATCTTATTGGTGGCCCACTCTATTTAGGGATGTCAAGTCCTACGTGTCAGCCTGTGAGGTTTGTGCTAGGTCCAAGACACCTAGGACTCGCCCTGCTGGTAACCTACGACCCCTACCGATTCCCAGTAGACCCTGGTCCCATATCTCGATGGACTTTATTACTGACCTGCCGCTGGCGGAGGGTAAGACTGTTGTTTGGGTAGTGGTCGATAGGTTTAGCAAGATGGTTCATTTCATTCTTCTGTCTAAACTCCCAAATGCCAAGACCCTGGCGTCTATTTTTGTGAAAGAAATTGTACGGTTACATGGTATCCCGGAAAATATTGTATCTGACAGGGGCTTTCTGTCAAAGATGTCAGATTTCGTTGTCTTTTTCCTCCGCCGACCACCACCCTGAGAGTTATTGGCAGACTGAACGCCTTAATCAGTCTGTGGAACAATTCCTGAGGTCGTATGATGCTGATGACCAGCAATTATGGGTTAAATACCTTCCGTTGGCTGAATTTGCATTGAATAACCATGTTAATTCTTCTGCTGGGGTCTCCCCTTTCTTTTGTAACCATGGTTTTCATTCTGACCTAGAAAAGGCTCAAATTTCTCAAAAACTAAAGGCCGATAGAAGACGTTCAAGGGGGGTGAACTTTCAGGTTGGGGATAAAGTATGGTTGTCCTCCAAGAATCTATCTCTCAAGGTAGCTTCTAGAAAATTTGCTCCTCTTTTTATTGGACCGTATAAGATCACGGAGGTGATTAATCCGGTATCGTTTAAGTTGGAGCTGCCCGAGTCGTTCCACATTCATAATGTATTTCATAAATCTCTACTTAAAAAGTATTTTGAACCTGTTGTACCGTTGAAAGCCTCGCCTCCGCCGGTTCTTGTTAGTGATGCTGTGGAGTATGTGGTGTCTAAGACAGTGGATGTCAGGAGAGTGCGCAGTTCCTTACAGTACCTGATTCACTTGAAGGGGTATAGACCCGAAGAGAGATCTTGGGTACCCGCCAGGGAGGTTCGTGCTCCTAGACTTGTTCGAAAATTTCATTTAGAACACCCTGAAAGGCCATCGCCTGAAGTCTTGAGTCCGGTGGCCCCTCGTAAAAGGGGGGGTACTGTCAAGGGGCGCCAAGGGAGCACTCGGTCTCCCATCAGGCGCAGACCTGCTGCTTAGCTTCGGGAGCTGTGTTTGGCCTCGTTCCCAGAGCGGCTTTGCTAGCTGGGAGGCTCCCTGCTCCTAGGTCTGCCTTGAGCGCTGAGCTGATCACTCGGTGCTCGACTTGTCTGTCTGTCGGTCTGGCCACGTCACATGACCCTCAGACCCCACTATAAATACAGGCAGCCTGCTGGCCACAGGTTGCCTGTTAATTCTAGGTTCCTGGCTATTTGTTGGACTACTAAATACTACCTGATCCTGTTCCCTGACGATCCTTTGCCTGCTCCTCCTGTACTGTGCATGTCTCCTGGTATCCTGACTCCGGCTTCCACCTGACGATACTTTGCGGACTCCTGTTGTACTTCGTTTCTCTCCTGGTATTTTACCTCGTCTATTCCTGACTATTCTCTGCTCATTCCTTAGTACTGCGTAGCTCTCTAGGTATGGACCTGGTCCGTTCACATTCCGTTATTTGTCTTGTCTGTCTTCCCAGCACGTATCCTAAGTTAGGGACTGCCGTCTAGTTGTCCCCTGTCATTAGTACTTGCGAGGCAAGTAGACAGAGCCAGGGGTGAGGGTGGAACGCAGTAGTCACTATCCTCCCCCCTGTGTGTAGTGTACGTGACACATTGTGTTGACGTCACTGATTAATTTGCCCTTCCTCTGATTCATCAGAACAATAACCCACAAATTCGGATAGTTTTTGTGGAGCATACATCTTCACTCGGTCAGCATTTGCTCAATAATCCATCAGTATTGATAATGCCCAAAAAAAACTGGAGTAGATCTAAAACAGAGATAACACATGAATGGAATATTTGCATGTGTTTTGTACCCACTCTTGCTTTTGGCTACCAAATCATAAGCCAATTCTGATGGGACTATACAGACCTTATATCTGCTGCACAGACATTATCTGTTGTGTGTCTCATTTTTCCTTCCTTCTGACAGTTTAGAAGAAAGGTCAAATAAATGATGATGTCAGCTTCGCCGAAAGGCAAAAAGGTGGCCCAGTCATGAAGTGGGGAGGGTGGGAATAGCATGAGGAGACCTCAGAGTGGCCCAATGACAGGGTCTGGAGGTTGCGGCAGCATCAGGAGGCCACATAGTGACACAATGAGAGAGTCTGGAGGTGGTGGCAGCATGAGGAGGCCACAGAGTGGCACAATGACAGAGTCTGAAGGTGGCGGCAACAGCAGCATCAGGAGTAGGCCACTAAGTGGCACAATGACAGAGTGTGGAGGTGGCAGCAGTATGAGGAAGCCACCGAGTGGCACAATGAAAGAGCCTGGAGGTGGCGGCAGCATCAGGAGAAGGCCACCAAGTGGCACAATGACAGAGTGTGGAGGTGGCGGCGGCAGCAGCAACATCAGGAGGAGGCCACAGGGTGGCAAAATGACCGAGTGTGTAGGTGGCGGCAGCACCAGGAGACCACAGAGTGGCAAGGTGACATAGTGTGGAGGTGGCAGCAGCATGAGGAGGCCACAGCATGAGGAGGCCACAGAGTGGCACAACGACGAGAGATTGCGAAGGTGGCAGCAGCATGAGGGGACCAGAGAGTGGCACGACAATGAGAGATTGTGCAGGTGGCAGCATCATGAAGAGGCCTTAGAGTGGCCGCTTCCTCTATTCATTTATAGGAAATATGAGGTTAAAATTTCTCAACTTTAGGCTACATGCACACGATCCATTTTTGCGGATAGGATGCAGACCCATTCATTTTAAATGGGTCTGCAAAAAATGCGGACAGCATACCGTGAGCTATCCACATTCCATATGTCCGTTCCATAGCCCCGCCCAAAAAAATGTAACATGTCCTATTCTTGTCCGTTTAAGGGTACTTTCACACTAGCATTATTCCTTTCCGGTATTGAGTACCGTCATAGGGGTTGTAGGAAGGCGCAAGGGTCCGTCATTGACGGAAGGTATGTATCACCGAGATTCCTGGCCTCGGTAAAGTAAGAGACGGCAATTTCATGTGTCAGCGGCTGCTAGTGCTGGCTGACATACAGGGAGTGCAGAATTATTAGGCAAGTTGTATTTTTGAGGATTAATTTTATTATTGAACAACAACCATGTTCTCAATGAACCCAAAAAACTCATTAATATCAAAGCTGAATATTTTTGGAAGTAGTTTTTAGTTTGTTTTTAGTTTTAGCTATTTTAGGGGGATATCTGTGTGTGCAGGTGACTATTACTGTGCATAATTATTAGGCAACTTAACAAAAAACAAATATATACCCATTTCAATTATTTATTTTTACCAGTGAAACCAATATAACATCTCAACATTCACAAATATACATTTCTGACATTCAAAAACAAAACAAAAACAAATCAGTGACCAATAAAGCCACCTTTCTTTGCAAGGACACTCAAAAGCCTGCCATCCATGGATTCTGTCAGTGTTTTGATCTGTTCACCATCAACATTGCGTGCAGCAGCAACCACAGCCTCCCAGACACTGTTCAGAGAGGTGTACTGTTTTCCCTCCTTGTAAATCTCACATTTGATGATGGACCACAGGTTCTCAATGGGGTTCAGATCAGGTGAACAAGGAGGCCATGTCATTAGATTTTCTTCTTTTATACCCTTTCTTGCCAGCCACGCTGTGGAGTACTTGGACGCATGTGATGGAGCATTGTCCTGCATGAAAATCATGTTTTTCTTGAAGGATGCAGACTTCTTCCTGTACCACTGCTTGAAGAAGGTGTCTTCCAGAAACTGGCAGTAGGACTGGGAGTTGAGCTTGACTCCATCCTTAACCCGAAAAGGCCCCACAAGCTCATCTTTGATGATACCAGCCCAAACCAGTACTCCACCTCCACCTTGCTGGCGTCTGAGTCGGACTGGAGCTCTCTGCCCTTTACCAATCCAGCCACGGGCCCATCCATCTGGCCCATCAAGACTCACTCTCATTTCATCAGTCCATAAAACCTTAGAAAAATCAGTCTTGAGATATTTCTTGGCCCAGTCTTGACGTTTCAGCTTGTGTGTCTTGTTCAGTGGTGGTCGTCTTTCAGCCTTTCTTACCTTGGCCATGTCTCTGAGTATTGCACACCTTGTGCTTTTGGGCACTCCAGTGATGTTGCAGCACTGAAATATGGCCAAACTGGTGGCAAGTGGCATCTTGGCAGCTGCACGCTTGACTTTTCTCAGTTCATGGGCAGTTATTTTGCGCCTTGGTTTTTCCACACGCTTCTTGCGACCCTGTTGACTATTTTGAATGAAACGCTTGATTGTTCGATGATCACGCTTCAGAAGCTTTGCAATTTTAAGAGTGCTGCATCCCTCTGCAAGATATCTCACTATTTTTGACTTTTCTGAGCCTGTCAAGTCCTTCTTTTGACCCATTTTGCCAAAGGAAATGAAGTTGCCTAATAATTATGCACACCTAATATAGGGTGTTGATGTCATTAGACCACACCCCTTCTCATTACAGAGATGCACATCACCTAATATGCTTAATTGGTAGTAGGCTTTCGAGCCTATACAGCTTGGAGTAAGACAACATGCGTAAAGAGGATGATGTGGTCAAAATACTCATTTGCCTAATAATTCTGCACGCAGTGTAGTATTGCTATTTAGTATGGCTGTAAAGCTGATACAGGCCGGCTCTTACTGGGAGCAGCCAAAGTGCAGGGTGGGTGGCTTCTCCCTACGTTCCAGGCCGGGTCTCTGTGTTGGGACCTGGGAGTTTGGGCCTGAGTAAAGGCCTGCTACCTTGTTGGCGTGAGAGCAGTTGGTTTCTGCTATGTCCAAGGACTTCTGCATTGCTGCATGGTGTGAACAAACACCAGACTCAAGGTGACTGTTTTCCTTGAAACTGACTTTTTGTTTTGCTTATCCTTACGTGTGAATAAAAGTTAAAAACGTTGTCGTTGCCTCTATACTGCGTCCGCAAGCCTGTCTACCAGAGAAAATCCCCACAGGGCTCAATACCGGAAAAAATACTGATCAGTTTTATCCTAATGCATTCTGAATGGAGAGCAATCAGTTTGGTATGCATCAGGATGTCTTCAGTTCAGTCACTCAGTATTTGGCCAGAGAAAATACCACAGCATGCTGCAGAATTTTCTCCATCCCAAATTCCGGAACACTTGCCAGAATACCGTATCCGGCATTATTTTCCATTGAAATGCATTAATGCCGGATCAGGCACCAAGTGTTCCGGCAAAACAGATCCGGCTATCCATTTGCACACGGATTTCCGGATCCGGCAGCCAGTGCGACGGAAGTGCCTGCCAGATCTTCACAACGCAAGTGTAAAAGTACCCTTAGGCATTGTTACAATGGATCCACAAAACAAAACGGATGGCATACGGATGTCATTTGTTTTTGTTTTTTTTGCGGATCCGCAATTTGCGGACCGCAAAACACATACGATTGTGTGCATGTAGCCTTATAAAGTGTTGCTTAAAATACGATTTAAAAATACACGTTCTCCGGCACAAAAGGCTTGGCAAATTTATTGTCTGTGAATTTCCCTTGAAGTTTAGGATCATATATTGGCAAATTTAAGTTTACTTTCTTATCATTTTAATCAAGTTTTGGTTCAATTTAATATTCAATATTTAATAAATTTAATAATAAAAATGAAGTGTTGTCTAAGACAGGAGAGAATCCGCCAGTCTTCTGTTTTATTCAATGACGTGGTTACGATGGAGAAAGCATTCCAAAAATCTATTTCTCTCCACCTGGAGACGAATACTGTCAAGATTGATGCAAGTGCGGTATCGGCTGCTCATCAACCAAGATACTTTTGGGGGAACCTGCCTGGCATGAACTGGCCTCAAGCAGCTACAGACAATAAGAAGATAAAGCGTCAAGATAGCTTTGAGCCAGGAAGAGTTGCAAAGTTCATTAAGATACGTCACTAAAGATTTTACCGCATATAACGGCAGCCCCAACACTGAATAAAATTTGTTTTTTGACCGAAATACGTCAATAAAGATTTTACCGCATATAACCGCAGCGCTGAACGCTGAATAAAATTTGTTTTTCAACCAAAATACGTCCCAAAAGGTTTTACTAGATATAACTTCGACCAAAATACGTCAATAAAGATTTTACCACATATAACGGAGCACGAAGATGGAGAGGGTCTTCGGATTCCCCCCGCCACTATACGGACGTCTCAGAAATGAACCCCCACGCTGCAGATTTATCATGGAGACATCATGAAGATTTTACCGCATATAACCAGAGCGCTGACCACTGAAATAATTTAGTTTTTCGACCAAAATACGTCACTAAAGGTTTTGCCACATATAACTGCAATGGTGAACGCTGAATATATATATTTTTTTCTACCAAAATACTTCACTAAAGGTTTTACCACATATACTGTAACTGCAAAAGTGAACGCTAAATATACTTAGTTTTTGTACTAAAATAATAATCACTGCAGAAGTGACATGCGTATATACAGTATTTGTCTTTTTGTAATGAAAAAGGCCAGTAAATGCTTTTAGCTGAAATAAATGCACCAGTGAAGTGCGTATGTTTTTTTTTCCTTTTTGTACTGAAATAGGACACTGAATGCTTTCACGACATACAACTGCAGAAGTGAAATGTGTATATATTTTTCTTTTTGTACTGTAATAGGCCACTAAACGCTTTTTCCACAAATAAGTGCACCAGTGAAGTGCGTATATTTTTCTTTCTATAATGAAATAGGCCACTAAATGCTTTATTCACAAATAACTGCACCAGTGAAGTGCATGTTTTTTTTCTTTCTGTACGCTTTCAACACATATAACCGCCGACGTCAACTGAGAATATATTTTTCTTTTTGTACTGAAATAGGCCAGTAAACGCTTTTAGCAGAAATAAATGCACCAGTGAAGTGCGTATAAATTTTTCTTTCTGTACTGAAATAGGCCACCGAATGCTTTTACCACAAATAACTGCACCAGTGAAGTGTGTATATATTTTGTTCTTTCTATAATTCACAGCGCAACAATGATTTTGCTACTGAGAGAAAAATATGTAATTTATACTAAAATGAGTGCGCTGATTCCAAATATGAACTCGGAATTTGCCTGACACGTCTAGATTTAAAGTTATACATGCAAAGCCTATCCAGTTATAATATTAATGCATTACACTCACCTAAAGAATTATTAGGAACACCTGTTCTATTTCTCATTAATGCAATTATCTAGTCAACCAATCACATGGCAGTTGCTTCAATGCATTTAGGGGTGTGGTCCTGGTCAAGACAATCTCCTGAACTCCAAACTGAATGTCAGAATGGGAAAGAAAGGTGATTTAAGCAATTTTGAGCGTGGCATGGTTGTTGGTGCCAGACGGGCCGGTCTGAGTATTTCACAATCTGCTCAGTTACTGGGATTTTCACGCACAGCCATTTCTAGGGTTTACAAAGAATAATGTGAAAAGGGAAAAACATCCAGTATGCGGCAGTCCTGTGGGCAAAAATGCCTTGTGGATGCTAGAGGTCAGAGGAGAATGGGCCGACTGATTCAAGCTGATAGAAGAGCAACGTTGACTAAAATAACCACTCGTTTCAACCGAGGTATGCAGCAAAGCATTTGTGAAGCCACAACACGCACAACCTTGAGGCGGATGGGCTACAACAGCAGAAGACCCCACCGGGTACCACTCATCTCCACTACAAATAGGAAAAAGAGGCTACAATTTGCACGAGCTCACCAAAATTGGACTGTTGAAGACTGGAAAAATGTTGCCTGGTCTGATGAGTCTCGATTTCTGTTGAGACATTCAAATGGTAGAGTCTGAATTTGGCGTAAACAGAATGAGAACATGTATCCATCCTCTGATGGATACTTCCAGCAGGATAATGCACCATGTCATAAAGCTCGAATCATTTCAAATTGGTTTCTTGAACATGACAATGAGTTCACTGTACTAAAATGGCCCCCACAGTCACCAGATCTCAACCCAATAGAGCATCTTTGGGATGTGGTGGAACGGGAGCTTCGTGCCCTGGATGTGCATCCCTCAAATCTCCATCAACTGCAAGATGCTATCCTATCAATATGGGCCAACATTTCTAAAGAATGCTATCAGAACCTTGTTGAATCAATGCCACGTAGAATTAAGGCAGTTCTGAAGGCAAAGGGGGTTCCAACACCGTATTAGTATGGTGTTCCTAATAATTCTTTAGGTGAGTGTATATTGGAAATATTCCATTGGAGATATCCAGACCTGTCTGGACGCACTCAGGCTGATGTCATCTGTAAGTATATAAGGCAAGCTGGACAGATTTTGATAAAGTGATCTGTTAGGCTCTCTCAAGCGGTCCAAAACTGATCAGTTTTGCCCTAAGGCATTCTGAATGGAAAAGGATCCGCTCAGAATGCATCAGTTTGCATCAGTACCGTGTCCATTCTGCTTTGGAGGCGGACACCAAAACACTGCTTGCAGTGTTTTGGTGTCCGTCTGATGAAACTGAGCCAAACAGATCCGTCCTACTACACAATGTAAGTCAATGGGGACCGATCTGTTTTCTATGACACGATCTGGCACAATAGAAAACGGATCCGTCCTCCATTGACTTTCAATGGTGTTCAAGACTGATCCGTCTTGGCTATGTTAAAGATAACACAAACTGATCCATTCTGAATGGATGCAGACAGTTGTATTATCTGAACGGATCCGTCTGTGCAGATCCATGACGGATCCGCACCAAACGCAAGTGTGAAAGTAGCCTTATAGTGCTTTCAGTTTTGACACTTAAGATGGATAAATGCAAATGTGTTAACGATCCAGACAATTTATGCTACATATGTGGCAAATACACTACTTATGATCAGCGCAAGAATCTGACAAAGCGAGTGCGTCTTGCTTACAAGTATTAGGCCCCTTTCACACGGGCGAGAATTATTCGCAGGTGCAATGCGTGAGGTGAACACATTGCACCCGCACTGAATCCTGACCCATTTATTTCAATGGGTCTGTGTACATGAGCATTGTTTTTCATGCATCACTTCTGCGTTGCGTGAAAATAACAGCATGTTCTATATTCTGCGTTTTTCACGCAGCCCTGGCCCCATAGAAGTGAATGGGGATGCGTGAAAAACGTATTGCATCCGGATGCACTGCATTGCGTTGCATTTTAAACGCAAGTAACTTAGCAACAGTTAAGTGATTTTAAAGACAGGAAGTTCATTTCCCAGAGTCTGGCTGCAGGCCCTGCATGGTCAGGAGAGAAGGAATAATTTTGGATTGCCCTTGCAGAGAAAAAGACACAATGATAAAGGCCCCAAAAGCCATGGATGTCCACAATATGATCATCCTGGTCGAGGAGAGACCATGTATCTGGCACACCAGGTCGGCTGAATATTTGGACCGCTCAAAGAAGGAGGATGCATGGCATTGAATTACAAAGGAACTTTTTCACACCGTTTGGGACAATACTGCAGGCCACAGTCTGCAGAGGTTGGGTAAGTATAGTGGACAATCTATACACTGTCCTCCCTAGCATAGCACATGTCAAACGCTGTCCTCCCTAGCATAGCACATGTGATACACTGTCCTCCCGAGCATAGCACATGTCATACGTTATCCTCCCTAGCATAGCACGTCATACACTGTCCTCCCTAGCATAGCCCATGTCATACGTTATCTTCTGTAAGATTGTATTGTGTGGTAATATTTCTTTTTCGTGTTTTTTTCATTACAAGTTGATGAAGTGAAAAGTCGCTAGAGGAGCTGTCAGGACCAATATCGAAAACAAATTCAGCAGCAAGGCCACAGTGGGTCCGGGGCCAGGGAGAGACCCTATTGCTTCTCCGAACAACTATCCTGCGCCCATTGATAGAGCTTCGTCTGTAAGTAAACAATGCAGACTTACATGTTTTTCAATACACATTGTATGTTTACTATGTGGGTAATGTAATTTGTCCCAATAAGTAAATTAGAAATGTCATAGTTGACTATAGCTACCAATCCGATTCCTCCTTGTATTTGCATAAGGCCTCATGCACACGACCGTTGTGTGCATCCATGGCCGTTGTTCCGTTTTCCGTGATTTTCTGCGGACCCATTGACAACGGTTCACGGACCCATTCAAGTCAATGGGTCCGTGAAAGAACACGGATGCACACAAGATTGGCATTCGCGTACGTGATCCGTGGCCGTAGGTTACTTTCATACAGACGGATCCGAAGATCCGTCTGCATAAAAGCTTTTTCAGATATGAGTTTTCACTTTGTGAAAACTCATATCCGACAGTATATTCTAACACAGAGGCGTTCCCATAGTGATGGGGACGCTTCTAGTTAGAATATACTACGAACTGTGTACATGACTGCACCCTGCTGCCTGGCAGCACCCCATCTCTTACAGGGGGCTGTGATCCGCACAATTAACCCCTCAGGTGCTGCACCTGAGGGGTTAATTGTGCATATCATAGCCCCCTATAAAAGATCAGGGGCTGCCAGGCAGCAGGGGGCAGACCCCCCTCCCTCCCCAGTTTTAATTTCATTGGTGGCCAGTGCGGCCCCCCCGCCCCCCCTCCCTCCCTCTATTGTATTATTTTCATTGGTGGCACAGTGTGCGGCCCCCTCCCTCCCTCTTTTGTATTATTTTCATTGGTGGCACAGTGTGCGGACCCCCCGGCCCCCCTCCCTCCCTCTTTTGTATTATTTTCATTGGTGGCACAGTGTGCGGACCCCCCCGGCCCCCCTCCCTCCCTCTATTGTATTATTTTCATTGGTGGCACAGTGTGCGGCCCCCCCGGCCCCCCTCCCTCCCTCTTTTGTATTATTTTCATTGGTGGCACAGTGTGCGGTCCCCCCGGCCCCCCTCCCTCCCTCTATTGTATTATTTTCATTGGTGGCACAGTGTGCGGCCCCCCCCGGCCCCCCTTCCCTCCCTCTTTTGTATTTTTTTTTATTGGTCGCACATTGTGCGGCCCCCCGGCCCCCCCTCCCTCCCTCTATTGTATTATTTTCATCGGTGGTACAGTGTGCGGCCCCCCCTCCGATCATTGGTGGCAGCGGAGAGTTCTGATCGGAGTCCCAGTTTAATCGCTGGGGCTCCGATCGGTAACCATGGCAACCAGGACGCTACTGCAGTCCTGGTTGCCATCATTACTTAGCAATATTAGAAGCATCATACTTACCTGCTGCGCTGTCTGTGACCGGCTGGGAGCTCCTCCTACTGGTAAGTGACAGATCATTAAGCAATGCGCCGCACAGACCTGTCACTTACCAGAAGGAGGAGCTCCCGGCTGGTCACAGACAGCGCACAGGTAAGTATGATGCTTCTAATATTGCTAAGTGACCATGGCAACCAGGACTGCAGTAGCGTCCTGGTTGCCATGGTTACCGATCGGAGCCCCAGCGATTAAACTGGGACTCCAATCGGAACTCTCCGCTGCCACCAATGATGGGGGGAGGGAGAGGGGAGGCCGCACACTGTGCCACCAATGAAAATAATACAATAGAGGGAGGGAGGGGGGGCCGGGGGGGGCCGCACACTGTGCCACCAATGAAAATAATACAATAGAGGGAGGGAGGGGAGTGGGGGGGCCGCACACTGTGCCACCAATGAAAATAGTACAATAGAGGGAGGGAGGGGGTGCCGGGGGGGCCGCACACTGGCCACCAATGAAATTAATACAATAGAGGGAGGGGGGGCCGAGGGGGGTCTGCCCCCTGCTGCCTGGCAGCCCCTGATCTCTTACAGGGGACTATGATCCGCACAATTAACCCCCCTCAGGTGCGGCACCTGAGGGGTTAATTGTGCGGATCACAGCCCCCTGTAAGAGATCAGCAGGGGGCAGTCATGTACACAGTTCTTAGTATATTCTAACTTGAAGCGTCCCCATCACCATGGGAATGCCTCTGTGTTAGAATATACTGTCGGATCTGAGTTTCACGATCTAACTCATATCCGACAGTATATTCTAACATAGAGGCATTCATATGGTGATGGGGACGCTTCAAGTTAAAATATACCATCGGATTGGAGAAAACTCCGATCCGATGGTATAATAGGGACTCCTGACTTTACAATGAAAGTCAATGGGGGACGGATCCGTTTGCAATTGCACCATATTGTGTCAACGTCAAACGGATCCGTCCCCATTGACTTGCATTGTAAGTCAGGACGGATCCGTTTGGGTCCGCACGGCCAGGCGGACACCAAAACGATTTTTTCTTCATGTCCGTGGATCCTCCAAAAATCAAGGAAGACCCACGGAAGAAAAAACGGACACGGATCACGGACCTACGGACCCCGTTTTTGCGGACCTTAAAAAAAAACGGTCATGTGCATGAGGCCTAAGTAGTAGCAAATTATTACATTATTAGTGTAATCAGATTATTTGCTATTGCCAGCTATGCCACTTCTATTTTCCATAATGTAGCTACCTGACCAGATATGTAATATGTTGGTTAGTTTTAACATGACTGATCACCACTCCTGACATGGCTTTTTAAATAGCTTTATGTATTCCCCATGTAATAATTCAGGAGCATCTATTCTTCTGACTGTTTATATATTGGCGTTCCTTTATTATTCCTGCTAGAAGTTATGATAGAATTGCTATCAGCCTTTAATAATAATTAAGAGTACAGACAGGTGTTTACTAGCTGGGGGGTGTACCTGCACTCACTCATTGTATCCAATCAGTGCAGCCATGTTTAGGTGTGCAGGTACACGACCCCAACTTGTTAACTACCCCTCTGTACCATTTTAAAACAGAAGGCTAATAGAAATTCATTCTAAATTACGATCTTAGAATTCAGAAAGGAATGGCACAACATTGAGCCCTAACAATAGATGTTTCAGAAATGTTATTACATGGGTAATACATGAATAAAATAAATTACACATGTCAGGAGTGTTGATCGGTCATGTTTAAACTAGTATTATGTAAAAAATGTATTTTGCTGATGATAGTAATATACAAAAAATTGTTTGGAACATATTGGTGTGTTCATCTATTAACCCCTTAAGGACACAGCCTTATTTCACCTTAAGGACCAGGCCATTTTTTGCAAATCTGACTAGTGTCAGATTTAAGTGCTGATAACTTTAAAAAGCTTTGACTTATCCAGGCCATTCTGAGATTGTTTTTTTTCATCACATATTGTACTTCATGACCCAGTGTGCAGTTAGGGAGATATAGCGTCCCTGGCCGTGCTTACTGGTCCACGTATCTGTGGTTAGGTGGACCTTACCACAGATGGCGTTGCGCAGTGCACACTTGATTTTATCGGATACTTGGTTGTGCAGGGAAGGCACGGCTCTCTTGGAGAAGTAGTGCTGGCTGGGAACAACATACTGTGGGACAGCAAGCGACATGAGCTGTTTGAAGCTGTCTGTGTCCACCAGCCTAAATGACAGCATTTCATAGGCCAGTAGTTTAGAAATGCTGGCATTCAGGGCCAGGGATCGAGGGTGGCTAGGTGGGAATTTACGCTTTCTCTCAAATGTTTGTGAGATGGAGAGCTGAACGCTGTGACATGGTTGAGATGCTTGGTGACGCAGGTGGTGGTGTTGGTGGTACATCCCATGTTTGCTGGGCGGCAGGTGCCAACGTTCCTCTAGAGGCGGAGGAAGAGGCCGAGGCGGCGGCAGCAGCAGAAGAGGCCGAGGCGGCAGCAGCAGAAGAGGTAGCAGGGGGAGCCTGAGTGACTTCCTTGTTTTTAAGGTGTTTACTCCACTGCAGTTCATGCTTTGCATGCAGGTGCCTGGTCATGCAGGTTGTGCTAAGCTTCAGAACGTTAATGCCTCGCTTCAGGCTCTGATGGCACAGCGTGCAAACCACTCGGGTCTTGTCGTCAGCACATTGTTTGAAGAAGTGCCATGCCAGGGAACTCCTTGAAGCTGCCTTTGGGGTGCTCGGTCCCAGATGGCGGCGGTCAGTAGCAGGCGGAGTCTCTTGGCGGCGGGTGTTATGCTTTTGCCCACTGCTCCCTCTTTGTCTTTTGCTACGCTGTTGGCTCGGTCTCACCACTGCCTCTTCCTCCGAACTGTGAAAGTCAGTGGCACGACCTTCATTCCATGTGGGGTCTAGGACCTCATCGTCCCCTGAATCGTCTTCCACCCAGTCTTGATCCCTGACCTCCTGTTCAGTCTGCACACTGCAGAAAGACGTAGCAGTTGGCACCTGTGTTTCGTCATCATCAGAGACGTGCTGAGGTGGTATTCCCATGTCCTCATCATCAGGAAACATAAGTGGTTGTGCGTTAGTGCATTCTATCTCTTCCACCCCTGGGGAAGGGCTAGGTGGATGCCCTTGGGAAACCCTGCCAGCAGAGTCTTCAAACAGCATAAGAGACTGCTGCATAACTTGAGGCTCAGACAGTTTCCCTGATATGCATGGGGGTGATGTGACAGACTGATGGGCTTGGTTTTCATGCGCCATCTGTGCGCTTTCTGCAGAAGACTGGGTGGGAGATAATGTGAACGTGCTGGATGCACTGTCGGCCACCCAATTGACTAATGCCTGTACCTGCTCAGGGCTTACCATCCTTAGAACGGCATTGGGCCCCACCAAATATGGCTGTAAATTCTGGCGGCTACTGGGACCTGAGGTATTTGGTACACTAGGATGTGTGGCTGTGGCAGAACGGCCACGTCCTCTCCCAGCACCAGAGGGTCCACTAACACCACCACGACCATGTCCGCGTCCGCGTCCCTTACTAGATGTTTTCCTCATTGTTACCGTTCACCACAATAAGAAAAATATTATTCAGGCCAATGTATTGAATTAAAATTCAGGCCTTTTTTTTACAGACACCTAACACTAAGTCCATCTGGCTATCTATTTAGGTACCGTATTACACTAATACACGCACACCAGTAATGACAGATTTAGCTGAATATAAATTTGAGGCCTATTATTTAGGCGCTGGGTGACAGGTATACGTTTACGGACAGAATTAGACTTGGATCTGCACTGTAGCGTGTGTGTGTGAAGTTCTTGAGAATTACCCTATCAGCACCTTGAATCTAATATACCCTTTTAGGGATAGATTTAAAGTAGGCCTGATACAGCGAAACCACTCATTTTGAGAATTGCAAATTTGGGAATTGTTTTTCAACCCAGAACCAAAACTGTGCTTTGACGGTCACTAAAAATAACTTGACCAGCTAAAACAGTACAGATTTGGATGAATATAAATGTGAGGCCTATTTTTTTAGGCGCTGGGTGACAGGTATACGTTTAATCACAGAATTAGACTTGGATCTGCACTGTAGCATGTGTGTGAAGTTCTTGAGAATTACCCTATCAGCACCTTGAATCTAATATACCCTTTTATCGATAGATTTAAAGTAGGCCTGATACAGCAGAAACCACTAATTTTGAGAATTGCAAATTTGGGAATTGTTTTTCAACCCAGAACAAAACTGTGCTTTGACGGTCACTAAAAATAACTTGACCAGCTAAAGCAGTAATGACAGATTTGGATTAATATAAATGTGAGGCCTATTTTTTAGGCGCTGGGTGACAGGCTCAACTTGTCCCTGATGTAGTATATGGCCAAAAAATAACCACACTATTGATGGTTAAATGCACTTTGTGACAGGCTCAACTTGCCCCTGATGTAGTATATGGCCAAAAAATAACCACACTATTGATGGTTAAATGCACTTGATGAAAGCTTGAGCCTGATGTAGGATATAGCAAAAAATAACCACACTATTGATGGTTAAATGCACTTGGGTGACAAGGTCAGCTTGCCCCTGATGTAGTATATGGCCAAAAAATAACCACACTATTGATGGTCAAATGCACTTGATGAAAGCTTGACCCTGATGTAGGATATAGCAAAAAATAACCACACTATTGATGGTTAAATGCACTTGGGTGACAAGGTCAGCTTGCCCCTGATGTAGTATATGGCCAAAAAATAACCACACTATTGATGGTTAAATGCACTTGATGAAAGCTTAACCCTGATGTAGGATATAGCAAAAAATAACCACACTATTGATGGTTAAAGGTACTTGGTGGCAGCTTGTGCTGGCGCACAAGCAAGCCACAAAATGGCCACCAATCACCCCAGAAAAAAGTGACTGAAAAACGCTCTGGGCACCCTAAAAACACTGAGCAATTGAATAGCAGCAGTTCAATGATCCACAGCTGTAGATCGATCACTGAATGAAGTCTTTTGGAGGAGTTAATCACTGCCTAATCTTGCCCTAACAGCAGCTGCAACCTCTCCCTACACTGATCAGAGCAGAGTGACGTGCGGCGCTACGTGACTCCAGCTTAAATAGAGGCTGGGTCACATGCTGCACTGGCCAATCACAGCCATGCCAATAGTAGGCATGGCTGTGATGGTCTCTTGGGGCAAGTAGTATGACGCTTGTTGATTGGCTGCTTTGCAGCCTTTCAAAAAGCGCCAAGAAACGCCGAACACCGAACCCGAACCCGGACTTTTACGAAAATGTCCGGGTTCGGGTCCGTGTCACGGACACCCCAAAATTCGGTACAAACCCGAACTATACAGTTCGGGTTCGCTCATCCCTAATAGTAATACCTCCAAAAATAGTTATTATTTTACATTCCCAATATGTCTACTTCATGTATCATGAATGGGAATGATATTTTATTTTTGGGGGATGTTACAAGGCATAGAAAATTAGAAGCAAATCTTTAAATTTTTCAAAAATTTTCAAAAACCCAATTTTTAAGGACAAGTTCAGGTCTGAAGTCACTTTGCGAGGCTTACATAATAGAAACCACCCAAAAATGACCCCATTCTAGAAACTACACCCCTCAAGGTATTCAAAACTGATTTTACAAATGTCGTTAACCCTTTAGGTGTTCCACAAGAATTAATGGAAAATAGAGATATAATTTCAAAATTTCACTTTTTTGGCAGATTTTCCATTTTAATATTTTTTTTCCAGTTACAAAGCAAGGGTTAACAGCCAAACAAAACTCAATATTCATGGCCCTGATTCCATAGTTTACAGAAACACCCCATATGTGGTTGTAAACTGCTGTACGGGCACACGGCAGGGCGCAGAAGGAAAGGAATGCCATACGGTTTTTGGAAGGCAGCTTTTGCTGGACTGGTTTTTTTGACACCCTGTCCCATTTGAAGCCCCAAATCTGGGGGAGCTGCTCAACCCCTAACACTGTAGCGTGTTTTTCATTGGGGGAGCAGCCCCACCGCATGTGGACCGCAGCAAACGACTATCCCCAGCAAAAAAATTGCATACGGTGGAGGATGTCGGCGCGGTCCACATGCACCACAAAGGCATCCTACACAAAACGGAGCATTGTGTGGATGAAAATATAATCATATAAATCACAGAAAAAATGCACCAAACGGATATGCCACTGACTATACTGGCTAGTCATAAATGCAGATATTAAAAGCTGAGACTTTTGCCAATATATTCCTGTCAGGAAAATATCGGCTCCAATATTTTCCTGACAGGAATATATTGGCAAAAGTCTCAGCTTTTAATATCTGCATTTATGACTAGCCAGTATAGTCAGTGGCATATCCGTTTGGTGCATTTTTTCTGTGATTTATACCCATTTGAAGCCCTCCTGATGCACCCCTAGAGTAGAAACTGCAAAAAAGTGACCCCCATCTAAGAAACCACACCCCTCCAGGTATTTAAAACTGATTTTACAAACGTTGTTAACCCTTTAGGTGTTCCACAAGAGTTATTGGCAAATGGAGATGAAATTTCAGAATTTCAATTTTTTGCCAAATTTTCCATTTTAATCCATTTTTTACAGTAACAAAGCAAGGGTTAACAGCCAAACAAAACTCAATATTTATTGCCCGGATTCTGTAGTTTACAGAAACACCCCATATGTGGTCGTAAATCTCTGTACGGGCACACGGCAGGGCGCAGAAGGAAAGGAATGCCATATGGATTTTGGAAGGCAGTTTTTGCTGGACTTGTTTTTTCACACCATGTCCCATTTGAAGCTTCCCTGATGCACCCCTAGAGTAGAAACTCCAAAAAGTGACCCCATTTAAGAAACTACACCCCTCAAGGTATTCAAAACTGATTTTACAAACTTTGTTAACCCTTTGAGTGTTCCACAAGAGTCTATGGCAAATGGAGATGAAATTTCTGAATATCTATCTTTTGTTACTTTGCTTCACAAAAAGTGTAATATAGAGCAACCAAAAATCATATGTACCCTAAAATAATACCAAAAAAACTGCCACCTTATTCTGTAGTTTCCAAAATGGGGTCACGTTTTTGGAGTTTCTACTCTAGGGGTGCATCAGGGGGCTTCAAATGGGACATGGTGTAAATAAACCAGTCCAGCGAAATCTGGCTTCCAAAAACCACACGGCGTTCCTTTCCCTCTACGCCCTGACGTGGGGCCGTACAGTAGTGTACGACCACATATAGGGTGTTTCTGTAAACCGCAGAGTCAGGGCAATAAATATAGATTTTTGTTTGGCTGTTAACCCTTGCTTTGTTAGAGGAAAAAATGGATTAAAATGGAAAATTTGGCAAAAAATTTAAATTCTGAAATTTCATCTCCATTTGCCATCAACTCTTGGGGAACACCTAAATAGTTAATAATGTTTGTAAAAACAGTTTTGAGGGGTGTAGTACCTTGAGGGGTGTAGTTTCTAGAATGGGGTCACTTTTGGCTGGTTTCTATTATGTAAGCCTCATAAAGTGACTTCAGACCTGAACTTGTCCCTAAAAAGAGGGTTTTTGAAAATTTCTGAAAATTTTCAAGATTTGCATCTAAACTTCTAAGCCTTGTAACGGCCCCAAAAAATAAAATGGCATTCCCAAAATGATCCAACCATGAAGTAGACATATGGGGAATGTAAACCAATTGATATTTTTGGAGGTATTACTATGTATTATAGAAGTAGAGAAATTGAAAATTGGAAATTTGCAAATGTTTCCAAAATTTTGGTCTGGATAAGTAAAAGCGTTTTAAAGTTATCACCACATAAAAAGACACTGGTCAGATTTGCAAAAAATGGCCAAGTCCTTAAGGTGAAATAGGGCTGAGTCCTTAAGGGGTTAAGGACACATGACGTTCAACATGCCGTACCGGTACGTCATGTGTCCTTAAGAGGTTAATGTATATGTTATGTTATACTTTTCAGAATGGAGGACAACCTTGAGGAGGAGGATGAACAGAGTGGTGCCCATCAGTCAAGTACCTGTGAGGAGGAGCCTCCTGCCTTGCATGCTAGGGGTGAAACTGCAGAAGGGACCAGCAGTTCCTCCACCTCCCAGCCCCCAGCCTCCGCCGTGCCCACCGATCCCAGTTTGCCATTACCGGGCCGCCGGCGCAGGCAAAGCCCTCCTGTCGAGGCTGGGACAAATAGCCAAGTTGTGGCAAATTTGTCTCCAGCCCAGCAGGAGGATCATTTTGATTTATTTCTCCACAGTCTGGTGCCATTTTTGAGGAGGCTGCCTCTAGAACGAGTGCTGAGATCCGAAGCGGCTCTCGGTATAGTTCTGGAGGCAAGCACTCCACCTAATGAGCCTTCTGAATTGTTCCTCTCTCTGTAGAATTGGGGCAGCCATGGGCACATGTCTGGCCCCCAGCAAGCGCCAATTCCCCAAATGCCACAGGGGCCCACATAGTTGCCTCACACAAGCCAATTTTATTGGCAACATACTGACCCATATGCCCAGTATCATGGCAACACACCATATGGCCAGCCTGGCCCCTCGTCATTCCAACCGGCCCCATCTCACCACTCTGGGCCACCCTCACATCCCACTTACCTTGGGCCCCAGGTTCAGGGTCCAACTGGGTCACTCAGACGTTATTTAACCCCTTCCCGACCGGAGTAAACTGACTGCACTAATCGGCAGTCAGCCATCTTATCTGAGGGAGACGAGGAGTTTTTCCGCCCCCCTGCAGCCCCGATCACTGCGATTGGCTGGCTAGTGAAGACCAGCCCATCGCAGTGCCGGCAATGTATGGAGCTGCAGCGGGGCTCGGCTAGAGGTGGGAGGGGGCTGATGACATCAGCCCATGTCTCCTCCTAGGTTAGGGAGGGGACACCAGACACAGTTGTCCCTTCCCAGCACTGCGATTGGCTGGAGCAACGCTCCAGCCTATGGCAGCGCTATACTTCTATTGCCCTATCTGTGGTGCTGCTGGTGGCTGGGATGGAGGTGATTGGGGCTGATTACATCAGCCCATGTCACCTCCGAGGTCAGGGATGGGACATCAGACATTGCTGAGCTGAACATGAGCTCTGGCTCATCTGCAGCTGTTTCCGATCCCCATTCCCTGTCCCTGTCACCCCTTCACACCCCTCTCTCCCCCTTCACCCCCCTCTCCGTCCCTTTTTATTTTTATTTTATTTTTACTTTCTTTGGCTTTTTTTTTTTTGCTCTGCACCACTTTTTCTGTGTGCGAGCTGTGACTCACAGTAGGCAAGGTGTTCTTTTCTTCATAGGCCTTGTTCTTCCTCCTCCAAACATAGCGTTGATCCATGGGCCCAAACAGTTCTAATTTTGTTTCATCAGTCCACAGAACCCTATCCCAAAACTTTTGTGGTATATTTCAGTCGACTCTTCTTATTCTTTGGAGACAGCAAGGGGGTGCGCCTGGGAGTTATGGCATGGAGGCCTTCATTACACAGTGTGCGCCTTATTGTCTGAGCTGAAACTTCAGTACCCACATCTGACAAATCTTTTTTCAGTTCCCCAGCAGTCACACGGGGACGTTTCTCCACTTTGCGCTTCAGGTAGCGCACAGCAGTCGAAGTCAGCATCTTCTTTCTGCCACGACCAGGTAGCGTTTCAACAGTACCCTTTGCCTTGAATTTGCGAATGATGCTTCCTATGGTGTCTCTTGGTATGTTTAACATCTTTGCAATCTTCTTATAGCCATTGCCCTTCCTGTGAAGAGAAATCACCTCTTCTCTTGTCTTCCTGGACCATTCTCTTGACTTCACCATGTTTGTAAACACACCAGTAAATGTATAGAAGGAGCTGAGTATCACAGTCCTTTTAAATCTGCCTAATTGGTGCTTATTATGCTTGATTGCTGCTCCTTGACATCCACAGGTGTTTTCAATACCTGATCGAAAACACTTGAATGGACCTCTGTTCTTAAGGCCTTATTCACACGTCCGTTGTTTCTTTCCTGATCTGTTCCGTTTTTTGCGGAACAGATCTGGACCAGATCTGGACCCATTCATTTTCAATGGGTCCTGAAAAAAAATCCGACATTGAGCTGTCCGTTTTTTTTCAGGACCCATTGAAAATGAATGGGTCCAGATCTGGTCCAGATCTGTTCCGCAAAAAACAGAACAGATCAGGAAAGAAACAACGGACGTGTGAATGGACCCTAAGAGTGGTAGTCTTTAAGGGGTTGAATAATTGTGTCAATGAAGAAATCACAAAAAAAAACATTTAATACTGTATTACAAAAACAATTGATTTTTGATGACATTTTAGTTGCATTTGGTTCTTTAAAAAGTCCTTGTAAGATTTCATTCTGAACACAATTACAAATGTACACTAAATTCCCTAAAACCCTTTACAGCATTGGGGGTTGAATAATTTTGAACACAACTGTATTGTCACAGCCACTATCTCTGGCTGTGACCTTCCGTCCTTGCTCGTTCGGCGCTCCTCGCTGAAGTTCCGTTCCTGTGTGTCATTTGTGGTTATTTATGAGTTAACTCCCCTGTGTGCCTATTAGGAGTCAATCCTCTGTCTGCTCCATGGGTGTGGTCTCTCTGCTGCACCCATGGAAACTGTATATAAGGCTGAGGTTTCCTCAGTTCTGAGTCAGCTCTCCTGGTGTGTGTTGTCTTGTCCTGCTCCTGGTTTGTACTCTCTCTCCAATGCTGCTGACCCATGGGATCCGTGTCTGTCTGTGCTCTGTGGGTTTCCCTACTTGTTCATTCCCGTCCTCTTTCCCGTCCTCTTTGATGTCCTCTTTCCTGTCTTTCTGTTATCTGTTCTGCCAGTTATGTTTTAGTTACTTTGTGTGTATTCATATGTCTGTGTTCAGCAAGCCTTTGCAGCAGAGTGGCCTGCGCAAGGCCATGCAGTTTACTACTGGTGGAGCAAGTCCTTCTCTGCTCATTGCCACTCCTGCTCCCTTGCGAGAACTCCTGCTTGTATTATTAGTTGCCCTGTTTTGTATTTGCCTGTCTGTTATGTTTGCCTATGTGCCGTCGGTACCTTCTGGTACCTGTTGTCCATTCGTTCCTGCTGTCACTGTCTAGTTCACGCTCCAGAGTGGACCCTGGCAACTTCCTGCGGCAAAGTCTAACCCTACCATCTAGGGCTCTAGTGAATACCAGGAGTTGCTTAGTCACGCCCCTCTGGAGTATTACTAGACAGTGGCGCAGTGGGGGTTTTCTCCCACTGTGCTGACGGTACATAGAGCTCATGTTTTGGCTGTGCTGCCTTCCCTGATTTTTGTTTGTGCAATAAACTCTTGTGTGTCTGTATCTGATTTCCGTTTGTTTATTGCTTGACGACGCGGTGGTCTCTCCTGGGACCTCCAACTCGTGACATGTATGTCAATTTTATTTAGTAGTATTTTAGATTTTTGAACCCATACATGTGCCGTCTGCGTGCGTGGGTCCTGCACCTGCTGAACGCCGGTCAGTACTGTAAATTACTGACTGCGTATGCTCAGGTTTAGTGTTTGTTTTTTTTAAGAAATCAGTTAGTGCTAGCTAGCTATATATATATATATATATATCTTATCTATATAAAAATGAGTTTCTGTCTGTCTGTCTAGACGTCTGTCTGGAGGTTCTTTATGCGCGACCAAACGACTGGACCGATCTTCAATAAATTTGGCACACAGGTACAGTACAGACCAAAAGTTTGGAAACACCTTCTCATTCAAAGAGTTTTCTTTATTTTCATGACTATGAAGGCATCAAAACTATGAATTAACACATGTGGAATTATATACATAACAAACAAGTGTGAAACAACTGAAAATATGTCATATTCTAGGTTCTTCAAAGTAGCCACCTTTTGCTTTGATTACTGCTTTGCACACTCTTGGCATTCTCTTGATGAGCTTCAAGAGGTAGTCCCCTGAAATGGTCTTCCAACAGTCTTGAACGAGTTCCCAGAGATGCTTAGCACTTGTTGGCCCTTTTGCCTTCACTCTGCGGTCCAGCTCACCCCAAACCATCTCGATTGGGTTCAGGTCCGGCGACTGTGGAGGCCAGGTCATCTGGCGCAGCACCCCATCACTCTCCTTCATGGTCAAATAGCCCTTACTTTCAAAGTTTTCCCAATTTTTCGGCTGACTGACTGACCTTCATTTCTTAAAGTAATGATGGCCACTCGTTTTTCTTTACTTAGCTGCTTTTTTCTTGCCATAATACCAATTCTAACAGTCTATTCAGTAGGACTATCAGCTGTGTATCCACCTGACTTCTCCTCAACGCAACTGATGGTCCCAACCCCATTTATAAGGCAAGAAATCCCACTTATTAAACCTGACACGGCACACCTGTGAAGTGAAAACCGTTTCAGGGGACTACCTCTTGAAGCTCATCAAGAAAATGCCAAGAGTGTGCAAAGCAGTAATCAAAGCAAAATGTGGCTACTTTGAAGAACCTAGAATATGACATATTTTCAGTTGTTTCACACTTGTTTGTTATGTATATAATTCCACATATGTTAATTCATAGTTTTGATGCGTTCATAGTCATAAAAATAAAGAAAACTCATGAATGAGAAGGTGTGTGCAAACTTTTGGTCTGTACTGTACATCAGGTGTCCGGGAAGGTTTTAGACCGGGTCTCGGCTCTCTAGGACGTACTGTTCCTGAGATATTCCAAAAAAATTAGCCCCCCCCCCCCCCAAATACAAGCCTGCAAGTCTTTCTCTTCAAATCCAAACTGCCATAAACAGGTTTCCATAAAAACCCAGCCATTTTTATTTACTGCTTAAAGGGGCCGGCACTGTGGAGGTCAGTGTTTTTAAAGGGGCGGGCACAGTGATGGTCACTGTTTTTAAAGAGGATGGCACACTGGAGGTCACTGTTATTAAATGGGCGGGCACTGTGGAGGTCATTGTTATTAAATGGGCGGTCACTGTGAAAGTCACTGTTAAAGGGGCTGTCACTTTGAAAGTCACTGTTAAATGGACGGCCACTGTGAAAGTCACTGTTAAAGGGGCGGTCACTGTTAAAGGAGCGGTTACTGTGAAAGTCACTGTTAAAGGGGCGGTCACTGAAAGTCACTGTTAAAGGGGTGGCGACTGTGAAAGTCACTTTTAAAGGGGCGGCCACTGTAAAAGTCACTGTTAAAGGGGCGGTCACTGTGAAAGTCACTGTTAAAGGGGCAGTCACTGTTAAAGGGGCAGCCACTGTGAAAGTCACTGTTAAAGAGGCGGCCACTGTGAAAGTTACTGTTAAAGGGGCGGTCACTATTAAAGTCACTGTTAAAGGGGTGGTCACTGTGAAAGTCACTGTTAAAGGGGCGGTCACTGTGAAATTCACCTTTAAAGGGGCGGGCAATGTGGAGTTCTCTGTTAAAGGGGCAGGCACTGTGGAAGTCACTGTTAAAGGGGCGGGCACTGTGAAGGTCACTGTTAAAGGGGTGGTCAATGTTAAAGGGGCAGTCACTGTTAAAGGGGCGGGCACTGTGGAGGTCATTGTTAAAGGGGCAGACACTATTAAAGGGGTGGGCACTGTGGAGTTCTCTGTTAATAGGGCAGGCACTGTAGAAGTCACTGTTAAAGGGGCGGGCACTGTGAAGGTCACTGTTAAAGGGGTGGTCAATGTTAAAGGGGCAGTCACTGTTAAAGGGGCGGGCACTGTGGAGGTCATTGTTAAAGGGGCAGACACTATTAAAGGGGCGGGCACTGTGGAGTTCTCTGTTAATAGGGCAGGCACTGTGGAAGTCACTGTTAAAGGGGCGGGCACTGTGAAGGTCACTGTTAAAGGGGCAGTCACTGTTAAAGGGGCGGGCACAGTGGAGGTGACGGTTATTAAATGGGCGGGTACTGTGGAGGTCACTGTTAAAGGGGCTGTCACTTTGAAAGTCACTGTTAAAGGGGCGATCACTGTTAAAGGGCGGCCACTGTGAAAGGCGGTCACTGAAAGTCACTGTTAAAGGGGCGGGCACTAGGAAAATCACTGTTAAAGGGGCGGCCTCTGTGAAAGTCACTGTTAAAGGGGCTGTCACTTTGAAAGTCACTGTTAAAGGGGCGGTCACTGTAAAAGTCACAGTTAAAGGGGCTGTCACTTTGAAAGTCACTGTTAAAGGGGCGGTCACTGTAAAAGTCACAGTTAAAGGGGTGGTCACTGTGAAAGTCACCTTTAAAGGGGTGGGCACTGTGAAGTTACTGTTAAAGGGGCGGGCACTGTGAAGGTCACTGTTAAAGGGGTGGTCAATGTTAAAGGGGAAGTCACTGTTAAAGGGGCAGGCACTGTGGAGGTCATTGATAAAGGGGCAGACACTATTAAAGGGACGGGCAATGTGGAGGTCACTGTTAAAGGGGCGGACACTGTGGAGGTCAATGTTAAAGGGGCAGTTCCTTCTGCTAGTGTATATATATATATATATATATATATATATATGCACACATATAGATAGATAGATAGATAGATATAAATATACAGTACAGACCAAAAGTTTGGACACACCTCATTCAAAGAGTTTTCTTTATTTTCATGACTATGAAAATTGTAGATTCACACTGAAGGCATCAAAACTATGAATTAACACATGTGTAATTATATACATAACAAACAAGTGTGAAACAACTGAAAATATGTCATATAATGTCTGCTGCATTTACAGGGGTCCAACCTATGTGCAAAGCAGTAATCAAAACAAAAGGTGGCTACTTTGAAGAACCTAGAATATGACATATTTTCAGTTGTTTCACACTTGTTTGTTATGTATATAATTCCATGTGTTAATTCATAGTTTTGATGCCTTCATAGTCATGAAAATAAAGAAAACTCTTTGAATGAGAAGGTGTGTCCAAACTTTTGGTCTGTACTGTATATATATATATATATATATATATATGTCATTTTAGTTAGTACTAGTTTAGATTTTTGAACCCACACACGTGCCTTCTGCGTGCGTGGGTCCTGCACCTGCTGAGCGCCAGTCAGTACTGTCAATTACTGACTGTGTCTGCTCAGGTTCAGTGCCTTTTTTTTGGGGGGGGAGCCTTTTTTTCTACATTTTTATCTTATTCTTTCACTTATTTTTTCCTCTTTTCTTTCTTTCTCTTTCTCTGGAATTCAGATTGACTGCACGGGCTTCACAGAAATAGATTTTTTCAAAATCTATTTCTCTGACGATCTCATAAATTTGATGGTTACCCAAACAAATTTGTACGCCCAGCAGTTTATTGCTCAAAACCCGACATCCTCATATGCTAGACCCATAGGTTGGACCCTTGTAAATGCAGCAGACATTATGAAGTTGGGGGCTATTGCTGCATATGGGCCTGGTAAAAAAAAACTAAATGAGACAATATTGGAGTTCAGATGTCTTGTACCACACTCCAATTTACAATATGGCCATGTCCCACTCAATATTTTAATCCATTTTGAAATTTCCACATTATAATGATAACGCACAGTGCCCCCCTCCCCAAATTTTGACCGTCTATTCAAAATAAGACCCCTCCTGGAGCACCTCAACTCCAAATTTACAGAGCTGTTCACCCCAGAAAAAGAAGTTAGCATAGACGAGTCACTTGTACATTTAAAAGGAAGGGTTAAATTTTGCCAGTACCTGCCCAGCAAGCGGCACGGTACGGAATAAAAATGTACAAGCTGTGCGAAAGTACCTCTGGGTACACCTACAGGTTCCGGGTTTATGAGGGGAAAGATTCCCGGATACAACCCCCTGAATGCCCCCTGTCCTAGGAGTTAATGGCAAGATTGTGTGGGACTTACTGCACCCACTGCTGGATAATGGTTATCACCTCTATGCTATTACACCCGCATCCCCCTATTTATGTCCCTAAAAGCCCAAGGTACTGTGGCTTGCGGCACAGTGCAAAAAAATCTGAGAGGGCTCCCTAGATCCCTGGTAGGGCAACTATTCCGAAAAGGTGACAGTAAGGCTCTCCTCCATGAGAACATGCTGGCGGTTAAGTACAAGGACAAGAGGGATGTCCTTGTACTAACCACCATTCACACAAACACCATTTCTCCTGCCCAAGTGTGAGGTACCACTACCCCTGTCAACAAGCCTGACTGCATTCTTGATTACAACAGGCACATGGGAGGGGTTGATCTGTCCGATCAAGTTCTGAAGCCCTATGGTGCCATGCGTAAAAGTAAGGTGTAGTACAAAAAGCTTATATGTGTACATTTTACATCGAACTGCAGGCCACACAGGAACTTTTCTTCAGTACCAAGAGGCGGTAATCAAGGCCCTAATTTTCCAAAGTCAGAAAGGGGAGGGCATGAGTACTTCAGGAGGTCATGGTGCCCGTGTTGTACCAGGACAACATTTCCCTGGTGAAATGGCACAAACAGCAAAAAGGGGAAAGACCCAAAAATGATGTCGGGTTTGTTGCAAAAGGGGAATACGAAAGGACACCATTTATCAGTGCGACACCTGCCCTGATAAACCAGGCCTCTGCATGAAAGAATGCTTCCAAACCAACCACTCATCCAAGGATTTTTAATTTCATCCTTTATGCGCCCTGTAATATTTCCATATCTCTGATTTAGTCCACCTCACTTGCATACCCACTTTCCAACAACCACTACATAATCTTTTCTGTGAGACACCTGTTTGGTAAAAAGTACCTTTCCACCACTTAAAATGTTCGTACGGGGGTGCTCTTTCCGAACAGGGGTTACTTATTGGGGTTTTTCATTTCTGTGGACCTCTGGAAATTGCTTAAATGCAACATGGCAGCTAAAATTCATGTATGCCAAATCAGGCCTGCAAAAAACATATTTTGCACTTTGCCTGTAGAGGCCAGCTGTGCGCCAATACAGCAGGCTACAAGCACATATGGGGTGTTTGCAAAATGGGGAGAAAATGGGGAACATATACTGGGGTGAATTTTCTCCTTTAACCCCTTGTGAAAGTGAAAAATTGGGGTCTGCTAGTAATTTTTCATTTTTACAAATGTGTGCTTTGAAATCCTCTCTCTAGTATTTCTGCCTTCTGTGAGACACCTGTTTGGTAAGAAGTATCCTTTCCACCACTTAAAATGTTTGTATGGTGGTGCTCTTTCCGAAATGGGGTCACTTCTTGTATTTTTTTTTATTTCTGGGGACCTCAGGAAATTTTTTTAATGCGACATGGCAGCTAAAATCCATGTCTGCCAATTCAGGTAAGCAAAATCCATATTTAGCTGTTTGTATCTAGAGCCCTGCCATGCGCCCATACATCATTTTATGAGCACATATTGGGTGTTGGCGTATTTAGGGATAAATGGGGAACAAAATGTGGGGTGTATTTTGTCCTGTTACCCCTTGTGAAAGTGAAAAATGTGGGTGTAAAGCAACTTTTTCTGGATTTTTTTTTTATTTTCACAGCCAAGCATTTCCTAATTCTGTGAAACGCCCGATGGGTCTAAGTGCTCACTACACACCTTAAAATATACCTTGAGGGGTGTAGTTTCTGGAATTGGGTCACTTTTTGAGGATTTCCACTCTAGTGGTACCTCAGGGTGTCTTTATATGCGACATAGCTCCCAAATGCCAATCCTGCAAAATCTGTCCTCCAAAAGCCTTATGGCGCTACTTCCCTTTTGGACCCTGCCATGCACCCATAAATCATTTTATGAGCAAATATTGGGTGTTAACATATTCGGGTGGAAATGGGGAAAAAAATGTGTGGTGCATTTTTTCCTGTTACCCCTTGTGAAAGTGAAAAATGTGGGTGTAAAGCAACTTTTTGGGGAAAAAATTTGAATTTTTCATTTTCACAGCCAAGTGTTTCCTGATTCTGTGAAACGCTCGATGGGTCAAAGTGCTCACTACACACCTTGAAATATTCCTTGAGGAGTGTTTCCAGAATAGGGTAAATTTTTGGGGGTTTCCACTCTAGGGTTACCTCAGGGTGTGTTAAAATGCAAGATGGCGCCTGTGAATTATTCTGGTGAAATCTGCCTTCTCGAAGCCATTTGGTGCTCCTTTCCTTCTGACCTCTGTGGTACGCCCATATAGCAGTATACAAGCACATATGGGGTATTGCTGTAATCAGGAGAAAATGAGCAAAAAATTTGGCCCATTTTTATTGAAAAAATTGCAATTTTTCATTTTTACAGCCAATTCCATGTTTTACCTTTGAGGACAGAGTTCTCACTACACATCTTGAAATATTTCTTGAGAGGTGTAGTTTCCAGAATGGGGTCACTTTTTGGGGATTTCCAGCCTAGGGGTACCTCAGGGTGTCTTTATATGCAACATAGCTCCCAAAAGCCAATCCTGCAAAATCTGTCCTCCAAAAGCTCTATGGCGCTACTTCCCTTTTGGACCCTGACATGCACCCATACATCATTTTGTACTTTGAGGGGTGTAGTTTCTTAAATGGGGTGATTTATGGGTGGTTTCTAATACGTAAGCCCCAGAAAGTGACTTCATAACTGAACTGGTCCTGAAAAATTTGGGTTTTTGAAATATTGTTAAAAATGTTAAGATTTGCTTCTAAACTTCTAAGCCTTCTAACGTCCCAAAAAAAATAAATGTTATTTTCAAAATGATCCAAACATGAAGTAGACATATGGGTAATGTAAAGTAATTACTATTTTTGGAGGTATTACTATCTATTATAAAATGAGAGAAATTGAAATTTGGAATTTTGCTAATTTAAAAAAAAAAATGGTAAATTTGTTTTTTTTTAATAAATAAAAATGATTTCTTTTATACTCAATTTTTACCACTGTCACGAAGTACGATATGTGACGAGAAAACAATCTCAGAATGGTCTGTATAAGTAAAAGCGTTTTAAAGTTATTACCACATAAAGTTACACATGTCAGATTTTAAAAAAATTGCCTGGGCAGGAAGGTGAAAACAGGCCGGGGTTGAAGGGGTTAAATTTCTAAGTTTTATTTACACATTATTGTTTATATTTTATTTTACTACTACAAAAAAAATCTGTGCTAAAATAAACAGAGTTTGTATTTCACTCATTTCCATGTTTCGAGTCTTTATTATATACATTAAATTCTTATATTTAGGTAGCACAAACGCAGAAAATTTTTAAAATTTTACATGTTTATTATACATTTATATATCCTACATACACTTAAATAGATAAACATGATTTTTAAATCATTTACACACATAAATCAATACATTTAGTTATAAACAATATCTACACATTTACTAACGTTATTTTAACTTTTAGTTTTTATAATACATATCTATATAAAAAAAATATACTAGTTAATGTCCATTATGAACACAATAGTATAGACAATACATATGTAGCTTACTGACATTAAACATGTAATGATAGTTATTAGTAATTGATAGTGAGGGCAACTACAACGTTAATTATTATGGTGAGACAGCCATACATTTAAATAGTGCTTACATGTTATATTTGTACTCATGAGGGATTACTACATATTTCACATACCTATTTTCATACACATAGAATGGTTCCGTTTTTTTTCACGTGCGTTAAAAACACATGCAATCCGCATGTCACCAGAGCGGGAAAAAGGCAATAACGCGACGCAATCACATAAAAACTGACAGCACTCGCAAGCAAAATCACGCGTTTTTCCCTGAATCACCCGCAACGCATCCGGCCCCAATCCGCGATGCCCATTTGAAAGATGCCTTACTTTGACTCTAAAATTGGAGATCAAGATAAAAGCTGGGCACCTCATGTTTGTTGCACTGTGTTACTCTGGGCTAATGCAGTGGTTGAATGGTAAAAGGAAAGGAATGGCTTTTGCAGTGCCTATGGTTTGGCGTGAGCAGAAAAATCACCATTCAGACTGTTACTTTTGCATGACTAAAATCGCCGGATATTCAAAGAGAAACAAATCACAAATTGTGTACAGTGAGTCTGCTCTTAAACCAGTACCACATGATGTAGAGAATCCAGTGCCTGCCCCTCCCTGCCCCTGCCTGCCCCTCCCACAGCAGGAACGGCAATTGAAACAGACAGTTCTGATCCTGATGAAGAAGATATTAATTGTCACAATGTATTTCCTGATCCAGAACCACTGG
Source organism: Bufo bufo (assembly GCF_905171765.1). Taxonomy (NCBI): domain Eukaryota; kingdom Metazoa; phylum Chordata; class Amphibia; order Anura; family Bufonidae; genus Bufo; species Bufo bufo. The sequence continues at coordinate 343,354,154 of NC_053389.1, forward strand.
AGGGTCACTTGCTGAGCCAATCAGATTTGGATGATTTGGTAAGAGATCTGTCATTATCTAAAGAAAAGTCAGAACTGCTAGCTTCTAGACTTCAGGAATGGAATTTCCTACAACGAGGCACCACAACTTCACACTTTTGTCATCGACACACCAAGTTAGCTGCATACTATGCAATGGAAAGCCATGTCTGTTTCTGTACTGATGAAAATGGTCTTATGATGGAGTTAGATGGTACACATGATCCCGATGAATGGAGGCTATTCATAGACTTTAGCAAAACAAGTTTGAAAGCTGTCTTGTTGCACAATGGTAACTAAAAACCATCTGTAACATTGGCTCATGCAGTTGGAATGAAAGTGACCCATGCTTCTACGGAGTTAATTTTGAAAATTATCAAATACTCAGAACTGGAAAATTTGTGCTGACCTGAAAGTGGTAACACTGCTGCTCGGCCTACAGTTAGGGTACACAAAGCATATGTGTTTCTTGTGCCTATGGAACAGTCGTGATGACAACAATCATTACAAAATGAGACAGTGGCCTCTCAGAGTCGAGCACACAGTTGGTCAGTACAATGTATAACACAAATCACTGGTCGATCCTCTTCAAGTTTATCTTCCACCACTCCACATTAAACTTGGTTTAATGAAAAATTTTGTAATTGCACTTGATCGTAATGGAAATGGTCTCCAGCATTTGAAGGAGAAGTATAGCATACTGAAAACTGATGCTAAAATAAAGGCTGGAATTTTTATTGGCCCCGAAATCAACACATTAATGCATGATGACACATTGAGAATAAAACTCAACCCTCTGGAACTTGCAGCTTGGGATGTATTTGTGCTAGTAGTGCAGAACGAGCCGCAAACTATGCTGAATTAGTAGACAACATGCTTACAGCATATGAACAACTTGGAAGCCGAATGTCATTGAAAGTGTGTTTCTTACACTCCCATCTTGACTTTTTCCCACCCAATTTGGGACACGTAACTGACGAACATGGACAGCGGTTCCATAAAGATATTTCTACAATGGAGAACAGGTATCAAGGCCGCTGGAATCCCAACATGATGGGGGACTACTGCTGGTTTTTGCAATGGGAAAATATGACCGCTCACAAACGCAAAAGCAGATGCCTGAAGCATTTTTAACAGTACTGGGCCTTGCTCAAATAAGACTTTTTTTGGAAATTGTGTTATTCCATTACATTTTCATACACTGTTTACTACTCAAACTTTGATGTAGATCAGGTAATTGTTGGAGTAAAACTTGTTCTGTTCAAAATTATTCAATGCTTTCCAAGTGCCTAATTTATTTAGGCATACTTATAGGGATGAGTGAACCCGAACATTGTTCGTGACACGGACCCGCACAGATGGCGCCTGAAAACCAAGCCCATCAGTCTGTCACATCAACTGTCTGAGCCTCAACTTATGCAGCAGTCTCTTATGCTGTTTGAAGACTCTGCTGGCAGGGTTTCCCAAGGGCATCCACCTAGCAGTTCCCCAGCGGTGGAAGACATAGAATGCACTGACGCACAACCACTTATGTTTCCTGATCATGAGGACATGGGAATACCACCTCAGCACGTCTCTGATGATGAAACACAGGTGCCAACTGCTGCGTCTTTCTGCAGTGTGCAGACTGAACCGGAGGTCAGGGAGGAAGACTGGGTGGAAGACGATGCAGGGGACGATGAGGTCCTAGACCCCACATGGAATGAAGGTCGTGCCACTGACTTTCAGAGTTCGGAGGAAGAGGCAGTGTTGAGACCGAGCCAACAGCATAGCAAAAGAGGGAGCAGTAAGCAAAAGCAGAACACCTGCCGCCAAGAGAGTCCGCCTGCTACTGGCCACCGCCATCTGGGACCGAGCACCCCAAAGGCAGCTTCAAGGAGTTCCCTGGCGTGGCAGTTCTTCAAACAATGTGCTGACGACAAGACCCGAGTGGTTTGCACACTGTGCCATCAGAGCCTGAAGCGAGGCATTAACGTTCTGAACCTTAGCACAACCTGCATGACCAGGCACCTGCATGCAAAGCATGAACTGCAGTGGAGTAAACACCTTAAAAACAAGGAACTCACTCAGGCTCCCCCTACTACCTCTTCTGCTGCTGCCTCGGCCTCTTCCTCCGCCTCTGGAGGAACGTTGGCACCTGCCGCCCAGCAAACAGAGGATGTACCACCAACACCACCACCTCCATCACCAAGCATCTCAACCATGTCACACAGCAGCGTTCAGCTCTCCATCTCACAAACATTTGAGAGAAAGCGTAAATTCCCACCTAGCCACCCTCAATCCCTGGCCCTGAATGCCAGAATTTCTAAACTACTGGCCTATGAAATGCTGTCATTCAGGCTGGTGGACACAGACAGCTTCAAACAGCTCATGTCGCTTGCTGTCCCACAGTATGTTGTTCCCAGCCGCCACTACTTCTCCAAGAGAGCTGTGCCTTCCCTGCACAACCAAGTATCCGATAAAATCAAGTGTGCATTGCGGAACGCCATCTGTGGCAAGGTCCACCTAACCACAGATACATGGACCAGTAAGCACGGCCAGGGACGCAATATCTCCCTAACTGCACACTGGGTAAATGTAGTGGCGGCTGGGCCCCAGGCGGAGAGCTGTTTGGCGCACGTCCTTCCGCCGCCAAGGATCACAGGGCAACATTCTTTGCCTCCTGTAGCCTCCTCCTCCTACTCGGCTTCCTCCTCCTCTTCTTCCACTTGCTCATCCAGTCAGCCACACACCTTCACCACCAACTTCAGCACAGCCTGGGGTAAACGTCAGCAGGCCATTCTGAAACTCATATGTTTGGGGGACAGGCCCCACACCGCGCAGGAGTTGTGGCGGGGTATTGAACAACAGACCGACGAGTGGTTGCTGCCGGTGAGCCTCAAGCCCGGCCTGGTGGTGTGCGATAATGGGCGAAATCTCGTCGCAGCTCTGGGACTAGCCGGTTTAACGCACATCCCTTGCCTGGCGCATGTGCTGAATTTGGTGGTGCAGAAGTTCATTCACAACTACCCCGAAATGTCAGAGCTGCTGCATAAAGTGCGGTCCGTCTGTGCGCACTTCCGGCGTTCACATCCTGCCGCTGCTCGCCTGTCTGCGCTACAGCGTAACTTCGGCCTTCCCGCTCACCGCCTCATATGCGACGTGCCCACAGGTGGAACTCCACCTTGCAAATGCTGGACAGACTGTGCGAGCAGCAGCAGGCCATAGTGGAGTTTCAGCTGCAGCACGCACTGGTCAGTCGCACTGCGGAACAGCACCACTTCACCACCAATGACTGGGCCTCCATGCGAGACCTGTGTGCCCTGTTGCGCTGTTTCGAGTACTCCACCAACAGGGCCAGTGGCGATGACGCCGTTATCAGCGTTACAATACCACTTCTATGTCTCCTTGAGAAAACACTTAGGGCGATGATGGAAGAGGAGGTGGCCCAGGAGGAGGAGGAGGAGGAAGAGGGGTCATTTTTAGCACTTTCAGGACAGTCTCTTAGAAGTGACTCAGAGGGAGGTTTATTGCAACAGCAGAGGCCAGGTACAAATGTGGCCAGACAGGGCCCACTACTGGAGGACGAGGAGGACGAGGGTAAGGAGGAGGTGGAGGAGGATGAGGATGAAGCATGTTCAAAGCGGGGTGGCACCCAACGCAGCTCGGGCCCATCACTGGTGCGTGGCTGGGGGGAAACGCAGGACGATGACGATATGCCTCCCACAGAGGACAGCTTGTCCTTATTTCTGGGCAGCCTGGCACACATGAGCGACTACATGCTGCAGTGCCTGCGCAACGACAGCAGAGTTGCCCACATTTTAACGTGTGCGGACTACTGGGTTGCCACCCTGCTGGATCCCCGGTACAAAGACAATGTGCCCACCTTACTTCCTGCACTGGAGTGTGATAGGAAGATTCGCGAGTACAAGCGCACGTTGGTAGACGCGCTACTGAGAGCATTCCCAAATGTCACAGGGGAGCAAGTGGAAGCCCAAGGCGAAGGCAGAGGAGGAGCAAGAGGTCGCCAACGCAGCTGTGTCACGGCCAGCTCCTCTGAGGGTAGGGTTAGCATGGCAGAGATGTGGAAAAGTTTTGTCAACACGCCACAGCTAACTGCACCACCACCTGAAACGGAACGTGTTAGCAGGAGGCAACATTTCACTAACATGGTGGAACAGTACGTGTGCACACCCCTCCACGTACTGACTGATGGTTCGCCCCCATTCAACTTCTGGGTCTCCAAATTGTCCACGTGGCCAGAGCTAGCCTTTTATGCCTTGGAGGTGCTGGCCTGCCCAGCGACCAGCGTTTTGTCTGAACGTGTATTCAGCGCGGCAGGGGGCGTCATTACAGACAAACGCAGCCACCTGTCTACAGCCAATGTGGACAAGCTGACGTTCATAAAAATGAACCAGGCATGGATCCCACAGGACCTGTCCATCCCTTGTGCAGATTAGACATTTATAACTACCTCCCCTTAACCATATATTATTGTACTCCGGGGCACTTCCTCATTCAATCCTCTTTTTATTTTCATTTTACCATTATATTGCGGGGCAACCCAAAGTTGAATGAACCTCTCCTCTGTCTGGGTGCCGGGGCCTAAAAATATCTGACAGTGGCCTGTTCCAGTGTTGGGTGACATGAAGCATGATTCTCTGCTATGACATGAAGCCTGATTCTCTGCTATGGGACCTCTCTCCTCTGTCTGGGTGCCGGGGCCTAAACATATCTGACAGTGGCCTGTTCCAGTGTTGGGTGACATGAAGCATGATGATTCTCTGCTATGACATGAAGCCTGATTCTCTGCTATGGGACCTCTCTCCTCTGTCTGGGTGCCGGGGCCTAAACATATCTGACAGTGGTCTGTTTCAGTGTTGGGTGACATGAAGCCTGATTCTCTGCTATGACATGAAGCCTGATTCTCTGCTATGGGACCTCTCTCCTCTGTCTGGGTGCCGGGGCCTAAAAATATCTGACAATGGCCTGTTCCAGTGGTGGGTGACATGAAGCCTGATTCTCTGCTATGACCTGAAGCCTGAATCCCTGCTATGGGGCCTCTCTCCTCTGTCTGGGTGCCGGGGCCTAAAAATATCTGACAGTGGCCTGTTCCAGTGTTGGGTGACATGAAGCATGATTCTCTGCTATAACATGAAGCCTGATTCTCTGCTATGGGACCTCTCTCCTCTGTCTGGGTGCCGGGGCCTAAAAATATCTGACAGTGGCCTGTTCCAGTGTTGGGTGACATGAAGCCTGATTCTCTGCTATGACATGAAGCCTGATTCTCTGCTATGGGACCTCTCTCCAATTGATATTGGTTAATTTTTATTTATTTTTATTTTTATTCATTTCCCTATCCACATTTGTCTGCAGGGGATTTACCTACATTTTGCTGCCTTTTGCAGCCCTGTAGCCCTTTCCTGGGCTGTTTTACAGCCTTTTTAGTGCTGAAAAGTTCAGGTCCCCATTGACTTCAATGGGGTTCGGGGCGAAGTTCGGGTCGAGTTCGGATCCCGAACCCGAACATTTCCGGGAAGTTCGGCCGAACTTCTCGAACCCGAACATCCAGGTGTTCGCTCAACTCTACATACTTATGCATAGCAAATTTTTTTGACGTGTTACAACAATTCTGACTTCGGATTTGTAATCCACACACTCAATTTAGTATAGGACAAATGATTTTTGCCCAGTAGCAGACGAAAAGTTTTTTTGTTGTTGCGTAGTGTAATGAAATAGGCCACTAAACCCTTTTGCTACAAATAAGAGCACCAGTGAAGTGCGTATATATATTTTTTCTATAATGAAATAGGCCACTAAACCCTTTTGCCCCAAATAACTGCACCAGTGAAGTGCGTATATTTTTTTCTTTCTGTAATGAAGTAGGCTACTGAACGCTTTTACCACAAATAACTGCACCAGTGAAGTGCGTATATTTTTTTCGATCTATAATGAAATTGGCCACTACACACTTTTACCACAAATAACTGCAGCAGTGAAGTGCGTATATTTCTTTCTTTCTATAATGAAATAGGGCACTAAATGCTTTTGCCACAAATAACTGCACCAGTGAAGTGCGTATATTTTTTTGATCTATAATGAAATGGGCCACTGCACGCTTTTACCACAAATAACTGCACCAGCGAAGTGCGTATATTTTTTTCTTTCTATAATGAAATAGGCCACTAAATCCTTTTGCCACAAATAACTGCACCAGTGAAGTACGTATATTTTTTTCTTTCTATAATAAAATAGCCCACTAAATGCTTTTGCCACAAATAAGTGCACCAGTGAAGTGCGTATATTTATTTCTTTCTATAATGAATAACTGCCACTAAACCCTTTTGCCACAAATAACTGCACCAGTGAAGTGCGTATATTTTTTTCTTTCTATAATGAAAAAGACCACTAAACCCTTTCGCCACAAATAACTGCACCAGTGAAGTGCGTATATTTCTTTCTTTCTATGATGAAATAGGCCACTAAACCCTTTTGCCACAAATAACTGCACCAGCGAAGTGCGTATATTTTTTTCTTTCTATAATGAAATAGGCCACTAAATCCTTTTGCCACAAATAACTGCACCAGTGAAGTACGTATATTTTTTTCTTTCTATAATAAAATAGCCCACTAAATGCTTTTGCCACAAATAAGTGCACCAGTGAAGTGCGTATATTTATTTCTTTCTATAATGAATAACTGCCACTAAACCCTTTTGCCACAAATAACTGCACCAGTGAAGTGGTATATTTTTTTCTTTCTATAATGAAATAGGCCACTAAATGCTTTTGCCACAAATAAGTGCACTAGTAAAGTGCATATATTTTTTCTGTACGCTTTCAACGCGTATAACTGCAGAAGCGTACTGCATATATATTTTTCTTGTTTGAAAAGATATAAGCCACTAAAGGCTTTTCAACATAGCACTCTCACCCCAAGAACAAATTGCTGAACATTCTTTCTGTACGCTTTCAACACATATAACCGCTGACGTGAACTGAGAATATATTTTTCTTTTTGTACTGAAATAGGCCAGTAAACGCTTTTAGCAGAAATAAATGCACAAGTGAATTGCGTATATATTTTTCTTTCTGTATTGAAATAGGCCACTAAACCCTTTTGCCACAAATAAGTGCACCAGTGGAGTGCGTATATTTTTTCTTTCTATAATGAAATAGGCTACTGAATGCTTTTACCACAAATAACTGCACCAGTGAAGTGCGTATATTTTTTTCTTTCTATAATGAAATAGGCCACTAAATTATTTTGCCACAAATAAGTGCACCAGTAAAGTGCATATATTTTTTCAGTACGCTTTCAACACGTATAACTGCAGAAGCGTACTGCGTATATATTTTTCTTGTTTGAAAAGATATAAGCCACTAAAGGCTTTTCAACATAGCACTCTCACCCCAAGAACAAATTGCTGGAATGACAAATAATAATCCTTCCCTGCACTTGTAAATAGATTTTCTAGCACTGTCCCTAGCGCCTTCTGACGTCTGTCCCTGCACTAAGATGCTGTGAAATGATTCCTCCCTATCCTTTCCCTGCACTTGTAAATCGCTTTTATGGCACTGTTCCTAGTGCCTTCTCACGTCTTTCCCTGCACTCAGAACGCTTGAAAATGTCTGACTATAAGATGGCTGCTGTATTTATAGGGCTGTGACATCACAGGGCTGTCTGGCTGCTGATTGGCTGCATGCATGGCATTATGGGTCAGCCTGCCTTCACAGAGTTCCTTGCCCCATGTCCTCACATGTGTAGCAGCCATTGTAGCCGCCATCACGAAGCGCAATGAAATTCACATTAGTTGCAAATCGAATTTTTCCTGAAATTCGGATGGAATTCCACTTTGTTTGATTTGATTCGCTCATCTTAATTGTAATCTTGCACCCACCATTTGTTTTCCCAGCCAAAAGTAAAGCCCCCCAGAGTCAGGGAACAAATCTGGTCCTCGTATGACCTCACTGGGTGGGCGGGTCACCTGAGCTTCTAGTTCTCTATTTGTTGTAGGACTTGGGTATGCAACCACTCATGTTTTTAGTCTAATCTCAAGAAGATGATAGCTTTGACATTACTAGGGGGATTGTTGGTTTGACATCACTAGGGTGAGTGTCACTCTGACACCATCAGGGGAAGTGTCGCTCTGACATCATTAAGGGGAGTGTCGCTTTGCCATCACTAGGGGCAGTGTTGCACTGACATTAAGGCCCCTTTCACACGAGCGAGTATTCCGCGCGGATGCGATGCGGGAGGTGAACGCATTGCACCCGCACTGAATACCGACCCATTCATTTCTATGGGGCTGTTCACATGAGCGGTGATTTTCATGCATCACTTATGCGTTGCGTGAAAATCGCAGCATGTTCTATATTCTGCGTTTTTCACGCAAAGCATGCCCCATAGAAGTGAATGGGGTTGCGTGAAAATCGCAAGCATCCGCAAGCAAGTGCGGATGCGGTGCGATTTTCATGCACGGTTGCTAGGAGACGATCGGGATGGAGACCCGATCATTATTATTTTTCCTTATAACATGGTTATAAGGGAAAATAATAGCATTCTGAATACAGAATGCAAAGTAAAATAGCACTGGAGGGGTTAAAAAAAAAAAAAAAAAATTTAACTCACCTTAATCCACTTGCTCGCGTAGCCCGGCATCTCCTTGTGTCTCCTTTGATGAAGGACCTGTGGTGAGCATTAACTATAGTTCAAGGACCTGGGATGACGTCATTCCGGTCATCACATGGTACGTCACATGATCTTATACCATGGTGATTCACCATGGTAAAAGATTATGTGATGTACCATGTGATGACCAGAGTGACGTCATCCCAGGTCCTTAAACTATAGTTAATGCTCTCCACAGGTCCTATACAGTAAAAGAGTCAGACGGAGATGCCGGGCATCGCGAGCAAGTGGATTAAGGTGAGTTAAATTATTTTTTATTTTTTTTAACCCCTCCAGCGCTGTTTTACTATGCATTCTGTATTCAGAATGCTATTATTTTCCCTTATAACCATGTTATAAGGGAAAATAATACTATTTACAGAACACCGATCCCAAGCCCGAACTTCTGTGAAGAAGTTCGGGTTTGGGTACCAAACACGCGCGATTTTTCTCACGCGAGTGCAAAACGCATTACAATGTTTTGCACTCGCGCGGAAAAATCGCGGGTGTTCCCGCAACGCACCCGCACATTTTTCCGCAACGCCCGTGTGAAAAAGGCCTAAGGGTATTGTTGCTCTGACATTATTAAGGGGAGTGCCACTCTGACATCATTTGGGAAGTCTCGCTCTGATATCATTAGAAGGAGTGTTGCTCTGGCACCATTAGAAGGAGTGTTATTCTAGCACCATTAGAAGGAGTGTCTTTCTGACACCATCAGGGGGAATGTCACTCTGACATTATTAGGGGGAGTGTCACTCTTACATCATTAAGAAGAGTTGTATGATGAGGTCAGGCGGCACTGCATGCTGGTCGGTGGGTGCTCGGTTTATGCGGATGTAATCCCGGGATCAACAAAGTAGAAAAGAACCGGCACTCCAGTAATCTTTGCTTTTAAGGAATTTATTGGTCACTCATGTTTAGGTGACGTGCGTTTCGGCACTCACAGGTGCCTTTTTCAAATAGAGAGTGAGCATCTGGTGTGAGTGGAAGAACAAACAAACAGGTTTAGCCCGCGACTAGTCATGTGATGATGACATCACGTTGCCGGGGAGACACGTAAACCACAGTGTAGGTGGATGCCTCCTGTTAAATCTTCACAGAGGTCATGCCCTAGAAGGTAAGTTTCAATTGCACTGTGGAAAAAAAAGCAGGAGCAGATGCACCACGACTGACCCGTTCCCAGGTACGGTCAGTATACCCGACACATTAATTCTCAACTTATCCTCTAAGAACTTGAATCCTCTACAGATGCAGGTGTTACAGGAGGGACTGTCCTTCAGCCCCACTGCAACCCTGGATACTTTAGGTTTGGACATGGACTTACAGCGCTTCTTTCGCTCTTTGCGACTGAAAGCCCACTTCTCCACACAAGGAGATACCGTACCACATGATCCGGATCCCCCTGGTGGACCTGAGGATATCCTAACATTGAAATCCTATGGTTTACGATTGAAAAGTCAGTACATGCCACCCAAAACTGCACATCCCATAGAAACATATATTGAATTGGTAAAGAAAGGTGTCAACACTTTACTAACACAATTCAAGGGAGGACAATATCACTTACACCAAAACCTTACAGTATTAGAGAGACAGACAATCAATCACTTACTAGATGACAGATCACTCATTTTCAAACCTGCGGATAAAGGGGGCGCCTTTGTAGTACTAGACAGGGAGTACTACACACACGAGACCAAGTGTATGATATCAAAAGAGAACTGCAAATCTTATCGTATCTAAAGGACACACAGCATTTCCTGGAAGAGCTTAGCCAGGTACATGTAGGAGAAGAATGTCTACTGGTCACATATGATGTTTCCAGTTTATATACATCTATAACTCATGCAAAGGGGATAGCGGCAGTTAAATCCCTACTAGACAGCAGTAACTACAACACAGACCAGAAAAATGTCTTCATCTCACTTCTAACCATCGTGCTAGAAAAAAATAAATTTTGATTCCAAGACACATATTACCAACAGTGCTGCGGGACCGCGATGGGATCTAATGCCGCACCGCCATATGCAAATATGTGCATGGCTCAATTGGAGAAAGACCATATATACCCAAATCCCATCTTTCAGGAAAACTGTGTTTTCTGGAAAAGATTCATAGATTATATATTTGCATATGGCGGGGCGGCTTAGAAACTCTAAAAAAATTTACCCACTACATCAACAACATCTGGCCTGAATTGAAGTTCACACTCCACTGGGATCCCCCAAAAATATCCTTCTTGGATACCTGGGTTAATAAGGGCACTGACGGCAGATGCATAACAGACCTCTACACCAAGGAGACTGACCGCAACAGCCTACTTAACTATGACAGTAACCATCCACCCGCAGTGAAGAAATCCTTACCCTACTCCCAATTCAAAAGAGTTAACAGAATTGTCAGTGACCCCTCAACCCGTGGAACACGATTGAGTGAGATGACTGACAAGTTCAAACAAAGAGGATACCCCAGTTCTGTACTACTACAGCAAAGAGACAAAATTAACAGTACTGAAACAATACAAATAAAACCCAATCCAAAAAGAATTCCATTTGTAGTAAAATACCATCCATGGATCAATCGCATCAGATCTGTCATGTACAAACACTGGAACATAGTCAAGTCCTCTTACCCTACTGTCGCAGAACTCCAGAACCCTCCAATGATCTGTTACAAAAGGGCAAAAAACATAAGGGACATGGCCATCAGGGCCGACATAGGCAGCAACAAAACAAATATCAGACAAAGGACACTTGCCACTGTCAGAAAGGGCACCTTCCCATGTCTCAATTGCGTCCACTGCTCAAGTGTCATTAAAGGGGCATATGTCTCACATCCCCACACAGGTGAACAAATCCCAATCAGGGGACACTTCACATGTGACAGCACGTTTGCTGTCTACCTGTTGAAGTGCCCTTGTGGTCTTTGCTACGTGGGTGAAACCACTATGCGCATGAAGGAACGCTTTGGGAAACATAAATCCACCATACGTAACGAGAATATACTACTCCCCATTCCTCAACACTTTCACCAGCAGCGACACAATGCCTCACAACTCCGGTTCCAGATCATTGGCTGCACATTGTTGCAATATGCAGTAATTAGTGAATGTTGTCACAATGATATACTCACTTGTATAATATATGTCATTCATTCGCAACATTGTTTTTTTCCACAGTGCAATTGAAACTTCCCTTCTAGGGCATGACCTCTGTGAAGATTTAACAGGAGGCGTCCACCCAGGGGCATAGCTATAGGGGGTACAGAGGTTGCAGTCGCTACCGGGCCCAGGAGCCTAAGGGGCCCCAAAGACCCTTGTACCACATGAGAAGACACCTGTTTTATAGAAGGTGCATGCTGGTCAAGTTACACCTCTGGCTGGAGGGAAGGTGTTAGGTCAAGAATTTGGCATGGTGGGGGTGCAGTTTCAAATTTTGCCCCAGGCAGCAGGAAGGCAATATGCTTCCCTGCCCCTGGCCACAAAGCGATGATGGAAGGGGGGCCCAAGCTGAACTCTTGCACCAGGGCCCATGAGCCTTTAGCTATGCCCCTGCGTCCACCTACACTGTGGCTTACATGTCTCACCGGCAACGTGATATCATCATCACATGACTAGGGGCGGGCTATTTAAACCTGTATGTTTGTTTGTTCTTCCACTCACACCAGCTGCTCACTCTGTTTGAAAAAGGCACCTGTGCGTGCTGAAACGCTCGTCACCTAAACATGGGTGACCAATAAATTTCTTAAAAGCAAAGATTACTGGAGTGCCGGTTCTTTTCTACATTATTAAGAAGAGTGTCTGTCACGGAAACTCCCGTGACAGGTGCCAGGAGATCGGAGAGATTGGCAACACGTCGGTTAATCTGACTTGTTCCTTGTGGATCATTTGTGCCTGTTTTGTTTTGGCAATGACCACACCTCTTGCAGGTGTTGTTGGTTTGGTCATTTAACTCCCCCTATTTATTACTGCTTACTCCTTCTGGAGGTGCGGTTTATATTTTCAGTTTCTGGACTCTGAGCTAGCTTGTTGTTGGATCTCGGTTAAGCTCCTGGCGCTCTGCCCCACGCGAAGTTAAGTTTCATCTTTCCTTTTGTATTTTATTTGTTGTATTTCCCTGTCTCTTGTATCTAGGCCTGAGGGAGACTCCTGTTCATCCTTCTGGTGGAGGAATAGGTTGTCTCAAATCCTGTCACTATACCAGGGCCCTACAGGGTGTGTTAGGGCTCTAGGTTACTGTGTATACAGGGAGTGCAGAATTATTAGGCAAGTTGTATTTTTGAGGATTAATTTTATTATTGAACAACAACCATGTTTTCAATGAACCCAAAAAACTCATTAATATCAAAGCTGAATATTTTTGGAAGTAGTTTTTAGTTTGTTTTTAGTTTTGGCTATTTTAGGGGGATATCTGTGTGTGCAGGTGACTATTACTGTGCATAATTATTAGGCAACTTAATGAAAAACAAATATATACCCATTTCAATTATTTATTTTTACCAGTGAAACCAATATAACATCTCAACATTCACAAATATACATTTCTGACATTCAAAAACATAACAAAAACAAATCAGTGACCAATATAGCCACCTTTCTTTGCAAGGACACTCAAAAGCCTGCCATCCATGGATTCTGTCAGTGTTTTGATCTGTTCACCATCAACATTGCGTGCAGCAGCAACCACAGCTTCCCAGACACTGTTCAGAGAGGTGTACTGTTTTCCCTCCTTGTAAATCTCACAGTTGATGATGGACCACAGGTTCTCAATGGGGTTCAGATCAGGTGAACAAGGAGGCCATGTCATTAGATTTTCTTCTTTTATACCCTTTCTTGCCAGCCACGCTGTGGAGTACTTGGACGCGTGTGATGGAGCATTGTCCTGCATGAAAATCATGTTTTTCTTGAAGGATGCAGACTTCTTCCTGTACCACTGCTTGAAGAAGGTGTCTTCCAGAAACTGGCAGTAGGACTGGGAGTTGAGCTTGACTCCATCCTCAACCCGAAAAGGCCCCACAAGCTCATCTTTGATGATACCAGCCCAAACCAGTACTCCACCTCCACCTTGCTGGCGTCTGAGTCGGACTGGAGCTCTCTGCCCTTTACCAATCCAGCCACGGGCCCATCCATCTGGCCCATCAAGACTCACTCTCATTTCATCAGTCCATAAAACCTTAGAAAAATCAGTCTTGAGATATTTCTTGGCCCAGTCTTGACGTTTCAGCTTGTGTGTCTTGTTCAGTGGTGGTCGTCTTTCAGCCTTTCTTACCTTGGCCATGTCTCTGAGTATTGCACACCTTGTGCTTTTGGGCACTCCAGTGATGTTGCAGCTCTGAAATATGGCCAAACTGGTGGCAAGTGGCATCTTGGCAGCTGCACGCTTGACTTTTCTCAGTTCATAGGCAGTTATTTTGTGCCCTGGTTTTTCCACACGCTTCTTGCGACCCTGTTGACTATTTTGAATGAAACGCTTGATTGTTCGATGATCACGCTTCAGAAGCTTTGCAATTTTAAGAGTGCTGCATCCCTCTGCAAGATATCTCACTATTTTTGACTTTTCTGAGCCTGTCAAGTCATTCTTTTGACCCATTTTGCCAAAGGAAAGGAAGTTGCCTAATAATTATGCACACCTAATATAGGGTGTTGATGTCATTAGACCACACCCCTTCTCATTACAGAGATGCACATCACCTAATATGCTTAATTGGTAGTAGGCTTTCGAGCCTATACAGTTTGGAGTAAGACAACATGCATAAAGAGGATGATGTGGTCAAAATACTCATTTGCCTAATAATTCTGCACTCCCTGTAAACTTTCCTGCCATCGAGGTCAGTTCATACTGATAGTTAGTGAGGACTTGGATTAGGGTTGTTCTAGGAGGTGACCTTCTCCTTTACTTTAGTTTCCAGGCCTAGCTCCTATCCCCTTCCATTCTGTGCTCGGTGTGGAGTTTCACACCCACACCGCATTCGTGACATGACCCCACTCCATCCCAAGTTTATTCACTCAGAGCAAGCAGACTTTGTGCCAGGAAGAGAGGGAAATTACAATTCCTGCAGAGTAATACATGCTATCCACTACGCCAGAGATAATGGAATTCTGCAAGTTCTTCTTGGCACGGATGCCGAGAAGGCTTTTGGTAGAATCAACTAGTCCTTTATGCAAAGTGTCTTACATTATTTAGTTTTTTCCCCAATTTTGAACCAGGCTATTATGTCCTTATATAGCTGTCCTAGCGCCAGAATTAGGGTAAATGGCATTCTGTCTGATCCACTAGACATACATAATGGCACTAGACATGGCTGCCCTTAGTTCCCTTCCCTTTTCATTTTGGTAATGGAAACTCTTTTGAGAGCCATTAGGAACCAAGGAACCATTCAGGTATTGAGGGCCTGAAGGTTTGTAGATGACTTATTGCTACTGATCACCAACCGCTCCCAGGTTTTTGCCCATATTCTCACTCTATTCGAGACCTTTGGGAAAATCTAAAATTTTAACGTGAACTACAGCAAGTCAGAAGCACTTAATATTTCAGTCCGAGATAGCGTGGTCACTTGTTTAAAGAAATATTTCCCATTTAAATGGTCTGCCTCACAACTGACATCTGAGTATACAACTCACGAAGAATCCTGGGAAGCTTTATCAGGCAAACGTTGTCCCTCTGTTACATAAGATCAAGACACAACTAAGTACTCTGGCTGTTCCATATGTTTCCTGGGTGGGGAGGAAAAACCTGCTAAAGACATTTATTATGCCCAAGTTTTTATACCTTTTAGAAATGGTCCACATTGGCCTCCCTAGGACATTTTTCTCCAGGTAAAGTCCTTACTTTCCACTTTTTTATGGCAGGGAAAAAAGCCTCGCATTTTCTATGACAGATTATAACTGGGGAGGGAAATGGGAGGCTTTGGTCTTCCAGATATCCTCACGTATTACACAGCTGTCCAACTTAGATGCTGGTTGCAACTGTGTAACTCAAAATATTGCATCCTGGGCACAGATATAGAACTATGCTCATTACATAAAACACAGATAGCCAACTTGTGGGGATTGACACCAGTAAGGGGCATCTCGGATTGCCTTACCAGGGGAACTGCTATGTGTATTCAGACCCTCAACTCCGACTTGTCCTTAATCTCCAAGCCATCACCTATGTTACCAGCTCCAATGATCCCATTTCTACTTCGTCTTGAATCAGGAAACTGTTCAGAGATTTTGAATAAGCTGGGTGATCATTCCTTGAAGTCTATTTTGCCGATATTGAAGAGTGGTGATGGAGTTGCAACATTTTGTGCCGGGATTTGTTCCCCAGGTAACTTTCTGGGGTCTTTGGATATGTCCTCATCCTTATCTCTCTTACTGTCAAAATACCCATCCTTACTTTCCTGCACTTGGATGGAGAAACTACTCCAGGTTTAATTGCATCCTCAGAAGCTGATTTCCCTGCTATACAATGCTTTGTTAACAATTAAAACGGGATGTACCAGCCTACATCAAGACATGGGAAAGAGAACTTGATAGATATTTTTCTGAAAAATATATAGCAACTATACACCTTAGGTCACATGGATTCTCAAGATGTGTTAGAATACAAGAACACTCTTATAAGATTCTCACCCAATGGTATAAAACTCCAAATCAGCTGGACCGTAGAGCCCTGAGTGATTCTAGTGTGTGCTGGAGATGTGGATTGGAGGAAGGGACTATAAGCCACATATTCTGGCTGGAGTATTGGAAAGAGATTGGAAACCAGATTGATGCCATTTTCAAAACCAACATAACATTCTGTCTAGAATTAGTGCTGCTATGGATTCCTAAAACTTCGTGGATCCCCTCTAAAAAAAATCTTCCTACACATCTACTACAGGCAGCTAGAATGCTTTTCCCCTTGAGGTGGCTAAGTAAGGATCCCCCCACAGTACAGATGTGGATTTAAAAAGTAGATAGGATATGTAGGCTTGAGGAGTTGGCTAGCAACAACAAACACATCTTCTATATTCTAAATTGCGGCAACCTTGGAAAGTATTCAGGTCTAGTAATCAGTCTACATAAAAAGATAACAAGGTCCTGATGTGGCCCGGTCCCCGTCTTGAGATGTCTATGTGAAGGGTTTTTATGCTGTCTAGAGTTGAGCGAACACCTGGATGTTCGGGTTCGAGAAGTTCGGCCGAACTTCCCGAAAAAATGTTCGGGTTCGGGATCCGAACCCGACCCGAACTTTGTCCCGAACCCGAACCCCATTGAAGTCAATGGGGACCCGAACTTTTCGGCACTAAAAAGGCTGTAAAACAGCCCAGGAAAGGGCTAGAGGGCTGCAAAAGGCAGCAAAATGTAGTTAAATCCCCTGCAAACAAATGTGGATACGGAAATGAATTAAAATAAAAATAATGCTTCATGTCAGCAGAGAATCAGTCTTCATGTCATAGCAGAGAATCAGGCTTCACGTCACCCACCACTGGAACAGTCTATTGTCAGATATTTAGGCCCAGGCACCCAGGCAGAGGATAGAGGTCCCATAGCAGAGATTCAGGCTTCATGTCAGCAGAGAATTAGTCTTCATGTCATAGCAGAGAATCAGGCTTCATGTCACCCACCACTGGAACAGGCCACTGTCAGATATTTTTAGGCCCCGGCACCCAGACAGAGGAGAGAGGTCCCATAACAGAGATTCAGGCTTCATATCAGCAGAGAATCAGTCTTCATGTCATAGCAGAGAATCAGGCTTCATGTCACCCACCACTGGAACAGGCCACTGTCAGATATTTTTAGGCCCCGGCACCCAGACAGAGGAGAGAGGTCCCATAACAGAGATTCAGGCTTTATGTCAGCAGAGAATCAGTCTTCATGTCATAGCAGAGAATCAGGCTTCACGTCACCCACCACTGGAACAGTCCATTGTCACATATTTAGGCCCAGGCACCCAGGCAGAGGAGAGAGGTCCCATAGCAGAGAATCTGGCTTCATGTCAGCAGAGAATGAGTCTTCATGTCATAGCAGAGAATCAGGCTTCATGTCACCCACCACTGGAACAGGCCACTGTCAGATATTTTTAGGCCCCGGCACCCAGACAGAGGAGAGGTTCATTCAACTTTGGGTTGCCCCGCAATATAATGGTAAAATGAAAATAAAAATAGGATTGAATGAGGAAGTGCCCTGGAGTACAATAATATATGGTTAAGAGGAGGTAGTTAATGTCTAATCTGCACAAGGGATGGACAGGTCCTGTGGGATCCATGCCTGGTTCATTTTTATGAACGCCAGCTTGTCCACATTGGCTGTAGACAGGCAGCTGCGTTTGTCTGTAATGACGCCCCCTGCCGTGCTGAATACACGTTCAGACAAAACGCTGGCCGCCGGGCAGGCCAGCACCTCCAAGGCATAAAAGGCTAGCTCTGGCCACGTGGACAATTTGGAGACCCAGAAGTTGAATGGGGCCGAACCATCAGTCAGTACGTGGAGGGGTGTGCACAGGTACTGTTCCACCATGTTAGTGAAATGTTGCCTCCTGCTAACACGTTCCGTATCAGGTAGTGGTGCAGTTAGCTGTGGCGTGGTGACAAAACTTTTCCACATCTCTGCCATGCTAACCCTGCCCTCAGAGAAGCTGGCCGTGACACAGCTGCGTTGGCGACCTCTTGCTCCTCCTCTGCCTTCGCCTTGGGCTTCCACTTGCTCCCCTGTGACATTTGGGAATGCTCTCAGTAGCACGTCTACCAACGTGCGCTTGTACTCGCGCATCTTCCTATCACACTCCAGTGCAGGAAGTAAGGTGGGCACATTGTCTTTGTACCGGGGATCCAGCAGGGTGGCAACCCAGTAGTCCGCACACGTTAAAATGTGGGCAACTCTGCTGTCATTGCGCAGGCACTGCAGCATGTAGTCACTCATGTGTGCCAGGCTGCCCAGAGGTAAGGACAAGCTGTCCTCTGTGGGAGGCGTATCGTCATCGTCCTGCGTTTCCCCCCAGCCACGCACCAGTGATGGGCCCGAGCTGCGTTGGGTGCCACCCCGCTGTAAACATGCTTCATCCTCATCCTCCTCCACCTCCTCCTCATCCTCGTCCTCCTCGTCCTCCAGTAGTGGGCCCTGTCTGGCCACATTTGTACCTGGCCTCTGCTGTTGCAAAAAACCTCCCTCTGAGTCACTTCGAAGAGACTGGCCTGAAAGTGCTAAAAATGACCCCTCTTCTTCCTCCTCCTCCTGGGCCACCTCCTCTTCCATCATCGCCCTAAGTGTTTTCTCAAGGAGACATAGAAGTGGTATTGTAACGCTGATAACGGCGTCATCGCCACTGGCCATGTTGGTGGAGTACTCGAAACAGCGCAACAGGGCACACAGGTCTCGCATGGAGGCCCAGTCATTGGTGGTGAAGTGGTGCTGTTCCGCAGTGCGACTGACCCGTGCGTGCTGCAGCTGAAACTCCACTATGGCCTGCTGCTGCTCGCACAGTCTGTCCAGCATGTGCAAGGTGGAGTTCCACCTGGTGGGCACGTCGCATATGAGTCGGTGAGCGGGAAGGCCGAAGTTACGCTGTAGCGCAGACAGGCGAGCAGCAGCAGGATGTGAACGCCGGAAGCGCGAACAGACGGCCCGCACTTTATGCAGCAGCTCTGACATGTCGGGGTAGTTGCCCATTATCGCACACCACCAGGCCGAGCTTGAGGCTCACCGGCAGCAACCACTCGTCGGTCTGTTGTTCTATACCCCGCCACAACTCCTGTGCGGTGTGGGGCCTGTCCCCCAAACATATGAGTTTCAGAATGGCCTGCTGACGTTTACCCCTGGCTGTGCTGAAGTTGGTGGTGAAGGTGTGTGGCTGACTGGATGAGCAGGTGGAAGAAGAGGAGGAGGAAGCTGAGTAGGAGGAGGAGGAGACAGGAGGCAAAGAATGTTGCCCTGCGATCCTTGGCGGCGGAAGGACGTGCGCCAAACAGCTCTCCGCCTGGGGCCCAGCCGCCACTACATTTACCCAGTGTGCAGTTAGGGAGATATAGTGTCCCTGGCCGTGCTTACTGGTCCACGTATCTGTGGTTAGGTGGACCTTGCTACAGATGGCGTTGCGCAGTGCACACTTGATTTTATCGGATACTTGGTTGTGCAGGGAAGGCACGGCTCTTTTGGAGAAGTAGTGCCGGCTGGAAACAACATACTGTGGGACAGCAAGCGACATGAGCTGTTTGAAGCTGTCTGTGTCCACCAGCCTAAATGACAGCATTTCATAGGCCAGTAGTTTAGAAATGCTGGCATTCAGGGCCACTGTTCGAGGGTGGCTAGGTGGGAATTTACGCTTTCTCTCAAATGTTTGTGAGATGGAGAGCTGAACGCTGCCGTGTGACATGGTTGAGATGCTTGGTGACGCAGGTGGTGGTGTTGGTGGTACATCCCATGTTTGCTGGGCGGCAGGTGCCAACGTTCCTCTAGAGGCGGAGGAAGAGGCCAAGGCGGCAGCAGCAGAAGAGGCCGAGGCGGCAGCAGCAGAAGAGGTAGCAGGGGGAGCCTGAGTGACTTCCTTGTTTTTAAGGTGTTTACTCCACTGCAGTTCATGCTTTGCATGCAGGTGCCTGGTCATGCAGGTTGTGCTAAGGTTCAGAACGTTAATGCCTCGCTTCAGGCTCTGATGGCACAGCGTGCAAACCACTCGGGTCTTGTCGTCCCCACATTGTTTGAAGAAGTGCCATGCCAGGGAACTCCTTGAAGCTGCCTTTGGGGTGCTCGGTCCCAGATGGCGGTGGTCAGTAGCAGGCGGAGTCTCTTGGCGGCGGGTGTTCTGCTTTTGCCCACTGCTCCCTCTTTGTCTTTTGCTACGCTGTTGGCTCGGTCTCACCACTGCCTCTTCCTCCGAACTGTGAAAGCCAGTGGCACGACCTTCATTCCATGTGGGGTCTAAGACCTCATCGTCCCCTGCATCGTCTTCATCCCTGACCTCCTGTTCAGTCTGCACACTGCAGAAAGACGCAGCAGTTGGAACCTGTGTTTCGTCATCATCAGAGACGTGCTGAGGTGGTATTCCCATGTCCTCATCATCAGGAAACATAAGTGGTTGTGCGTTAGTGCATTCTATGTCTTCCACCGCTGGGGAAGGTCTAGGTGGATGCCCTTGGGAAACCCTGCCAGCAGAGTCTTCAAACAGCATAAGAGACTGCTGCATAACTTGAGGCTCAGACAGTTTCCCTGATATGCATGGGGGTGATGTGACAGACTGATGGGCTTGGTTTTCAGGTGCCATCTGTGCGCTTTCTGCAGAAGACTGGGTGGGAGATAATGTGAACGTGCTGGATCCACTGTCGGCCACCCAATTGACTAATGCCTGTACCTGCTCAGGGCTTACCATCCTTAGAACGGCATTGGGCCCCACCAAATATGGCTGTAAATTCTGGCGGCTACTGGGACCTGAGGTAGTTGGTACACTAGGACGTGTGGCTGTGGCAGAACGGCCACGTCCTCTCCCAGCACCAGAGGGTCCACTAACACCACCACGACCATGTCCGCGTCCGCGTCCCTTACTAGATGTTTTCCTCATTGTTACCGTTCACCACAATAAGAAAAATATTATTTGGCCCAATGTATTGAATTCAAATTCAGGCCTTTTTTTTTACAGACACCTAACACTATCTGGCTATCTATTTAGGTACCGTATTACACTAATACAGGCACAGCAGTAATGACAGATTTAGCTGAATATAAATTTGAGGCCTATTATTTAGGCGCTGGGTGACAGGTATACGTTTACACACAGAATTAGACTTGGATCTGCACAGTAGCGTGTGTGTGAAGTTATTGAGAATTACCCTATCAGCACCTTGAATCTAATATACCCTTTTAGGGATAGATTTAAAGTAGGCCTGATACAGCAGAAACCACTAATTTAGAGAATTGCAAAATTGGGAATTGTATTTCAACCTAGAACAAAAACTGTGCTTGGACGGACACTAAATAACTTGACCAGCTAAAGCAATAATGACAGATTTGGATGAATATAAATTTGATGCCTATTTTTTAGGCGCTGGGTGACAGGTATATGTTTACACACAGAATTAGACTTGGAATTGCACAGTAGCGTGTGTGTGAAGTTATTGAGAATAACCCTATCTGCACCTTGAATCTTATATACCCTTTTAGGGATAGATTTAAAGTAGGCCTGATACAGCAGAAACCACTAATTTAGAGAATTGCAAAATTGGGAATTGTATTTCAACCCAGAACAAAAACTGTGCTTTGACGGACACTAAATAACTTGACCAGCTAAAGCAATAATGACAAATTTAGATGAATATAAATTTGAGGCCTATTTTTTAGGCGCTGGGTGACAGGTATATGTTTACACACAGAATTAGACTTGGAATTGCACAGTAGCGTGTGTGTGAAGTTATTGAGAATAACCCTATCTGCACCTTGAATCTTATATACCCTTTTAGGGATAGATTTAAAGTAGGCCTGATACAGCAGAAACCACTAATTTAGAGAATTGCAAAATTGGGAATTGTATTTCAACCCAGAACAAAAACTGTGCTTTGACGGACACTAAATAACTTGACCAGCTAAAGCAATAATGACAAATTTGGATGAATATAAATTTGAGGCCTATTTTTTAGGCGCTGGGTGACAGGTATATGTTTACACACAGAATTAGACTTGGAATTGCACAGTAGCGTGTGTGTGAAGTTATTGAGAATTACCCTATCAGCACCTTGAATCTAATATACCCTTTTAGGGATAGATTTAAAGTAGGCCTGATACAGCAGAAACCACTAATTTAGAGAATTGCAAAATTGGGAATTGTATTTCAACCCAGAACAAAAACTGTGCTTTGACGGACACTAAATAACTTGACCAGCTAAAGCAATAATGACAGATTTGGATGAATATAAATTTGATGCCTATTTTTTAGGCGCTGGGTGACAGGTATATGTTTACACACAGAATTAGACTTGGAATTGCACAGTGGCGTGTGTGTGAAGTTATTGAGAATAACCCTATCTGCACCTTGAATCTTATATACCCTTTTAGGGATAGATTTAAAGTAGGCCTGATACAGCAGAAACCACTAATTTAGAGAATTGCAAAATTGGGAATTGTATTTCAACCCAGAACAAAAACTGTACTTTGACGGACACTAAATAACTTGACCAGCTAAAGCAATAATGACAAATTTGGATGAATATAAATTTGAGGCCTATTTTTTAGGCGCTGGGTGACAGGTATATGTTTACACACAGAATTAGACTTGGAATTGCACAGTAGCGTGTGTGTGAAGTTATTGAGAATAACCCTATCTGCACCTTGAATCTTATATACCCTTTTAGGGATAGATTTAAAGTAGGCCTGATACAGCAGAAACCACTAATTTAGAGAATTGCAAAATTGGGAATTGTATTTCAACCCTGAACAAAAACTGTGCTTTGACGGACACTAAATAACTTGACCAGCTAAAGCAATTATGACAGATTTGGATGAATATAAATTTGAGGCCTATGTTTTTGGCGCTGGGTGACAGGTATACGTTTACACACAGAATTAGACTTGGAATTGCACTGTAGCGTGTGTGTGAAGTTATTGAGAATAACCCTATCTGCACCTTGAATCTTATATACCCTTTTAGGGATAGATTTAAAGTAGGCCTGATACAGCAGAAACCACTAATTTAGAGAATTGCAAAATTGGGAATTGTATTTCAACCCAGAACAAAAACTGTGCTTTGACAGACACTAAATAACTTGACCAGCTAAAGCAATAATGACAGATTTGGATGAATATAAATGTGAGGCCTATTTTTTAGGCGCTGGGTGACAGGTATATGTTTACACACAGAATTAGACTTGGAATTGCACAGTAGCGTGTGTGTGAAGTTATTGAGAATAACCCTATCTGCACCTTGAATCTTATATACCCTTTTAGGGATAGATTTAAAGTAGGCCTGATACAGCAGAAACCACTAATTTAGAGAATTGCAAATTTGGGAATTGTATTTCAACCCAGAACAAAAACTGTGCTTTGACGAACACTAAATAACTTGACCAGCTAAAGCAATAATGACAGATTTGGATGAATATAAATTTGAGGCCTATTTTTTAGACGCTGGGTGACAGGTATATGTTTACACACAGAATTAGACTTGGAATTGCACAGTAGCGTGTGTGTGAAGTTATTGAGAATAACCCTATCTGCACCTTGAATCTTATATACCCTTTTAGGGATATATTTAAAGTAGGCCTGATACAGCAGAAACCACTAATTTAGAGAATTACAAAATTGGGAATTGTATTTCAACCCAGAACAAAAACTGTGCTTTGACGGACACTAAATAACTTGACCAGCTAAAGCAATAATGACAGATTTGGATGAATATAAATTTGAGGCCTATTTTTTAGGCACTGGGTGACAGGTATACGTTTACACACAGAATTAGACTTGGAATTGCACAGTAGCGTGTGTGTGAAGTTATTGAGAATAACCCTATCTGCACCTTGAATCTTATATACCCTTTTAGGGATAGATTTAAAGTAGGCCTGATACAGCAGAAACCACTAATTTAGAGAATTGCAAATTTGGGAATTGTATTTCAACCCAGAACAAAAACTGTGCTTTGATGAACACTAAATAACTTGACCAGCTAAAGCAATAATGACAGATTTGGATGAATATAAATTTGAGGCCTATTTTTTAGACGCTGGGTGACAGGTATATGTTTACACACAGAATTAGACTTGGAATTGCACAGTAGCGTGTGTGTGAAGTTATTGAGAATAACCCTATCTGCACCTTGAATCTTATATACCCTTTTAGGGATAGATTTAAAGTAGGCCTGATACAGCAGAAACCACTAATTTAGAGAATTACAAAATTGGGAATTGTATTTCAACCCAGAACAAAAACTGTGCTTTGACGGACACTAAATAACTTGACCAGCTAAAGCAATAATGACAGATTTGGATGAATATAAATTTGAGGCCTATTTTTTAGGCGCTGGGTGACAGGTATACGTTTACACACAGAATTAGACTTGGAATTGCACAGTAGCGTGTGTGTGAAGTTATTGAGAATAACCCTATCTGCACCTTGAATCTTATATACCCTTTTAGGGATAGATTTAAAGGAGGCCTGATACAGCAGAAACCACTAATTTAGAGAATTGCAAAATTGGGAATTGTATTTCAACCCTGAACAAAAATATATCCTTTGCCAGACAGCAGACAGTATTACAATTGGCTGGCCACAGCTGAAACACCAGATTTAGGGTACTGCTATTTTGGCATTTGTATTTCACCCCTCAATAAAATAGCAAGCACAGCCAAGCCCCATATGTAGGATATAGCCAAAAAACAACCACACTATTGACGGTTAAATGCACTTGGTGAGAGGCTCAGCTTGCCCCTGATGTAGTATATGGCCAAAAAATAACCACACTATTGATGGTTAAATGCACTTGATGACAGCTTGACCCTGATGTAGGATATAGCCAAAAAAAAAACACACTATTGATGGTTAAATGCACTTTGTAACAGGCTCAGCTTGCCCCTGATGTAGTATATGGCCAAAAAATAACCACACTATTGATGGTTAAATGCACTTGATGACAGCTTGACCCTGGAGTAGGATATAGCCAAAAAATAACCACACTATTGATGGTTAAATGCACTTGGTGACAGGCTCAGCTTGCCCCTGATGTAGTATATGGCCAAAAAATAACCACACTATTGATGGTTAAATGCACTTGATGACAGCTTGACTCTGATGTAGGATATAGCCAAAAAATAACCACACTATTGATGGTTAAATGTACTTGGTGGCAGCTTGTGCTGGCGCACCACAAGACACAAAATGGCCGCCGATCAACCCAGAAAAAAGTGAATGAAAAACACTCTGGGCAGCCTAAAAACAGCGAGCAATTGAATAGCAGCATTTCAATGATCCACAGCTGTAGATCGATCACTGAATGAAGTCTTTTGGAGGAGTTAATCTGCCTAATCTCGCCCTAACGTCGCAGCTGCAACCTCTCCCTACACTTGTAACAGCAGAGTGACGTGCAGCGCTACGTGACCCAAGCTTATATAGAGGCTGGGTCACATGCTGCACTGGCCAATCACAGCCATGCCAATAGTAGGCATGGCTGTGATGGCCTCTTGGGGCAAGTAGTATGACGCTTGTTGATTGGCTGCTTTGCAGCCTTTCAAATAGCGCCAAGAAAGCGCCGAACAACGAACCCGAACCCGGACTTTTACGAAAATACAGTTCGGGTTCGCTCATCCCTAATGCTGTCCTAACATATATTGTTCACACATGACCATTCCTTGGCTGGAGGACTTTACTGTACTAAGTACGGTTTATAAATGGAATGGGCTTAACTACTCAACATAGCTATAATGTGGACTCTACCCTTGTGACCTTTGCCGCTACTACTTTTATTATTTTTTATTATTCTTTACTCATTTATTTCTTTATTTAACCATTTAATAATTCTTATTTATTAAATTACCCATATGTTTTATGCTATTGTACTTTTATTTCCCTCTCTTCATCAGTCCTTAATTACAAATGTCTCATTTATGTCATTATGCTGTATGATTCGTGCATTGTAATGTTCAGTGCTTGTACTTTATTGTTCAATAAAAAGATTTATACAGAGAATAAAAAACTCAAAAAAACACATTACACTGCAAAAATTGCATTTATTACTGTTGTAAATTGTTTAGTGTGTTTGTAGAAGGGTAGGGATTCAGGACATTTAATTGCACTCTATCTTTAAATTTCAGGAAAAAACACTTGTAATTTTACTAGTACCGTTTAAAGATATTTTTTCAGTTCAGCAAATGGCATTTATCACGGAGACAAAATTAATACAAGGCACTTACTAATGTATTGTCATTGTCCATATTGCTTCCTTTGCTGGCTTTATAAATGTTTTCATTACATTATACACTCACCTAAAGAATTATTAGGAACACCATACTAATACGGTGTTGGACCCCTTTTTGCCTTCAGAACTGCCTTAATTCTACGTGGCATTGATTCAACAAAGTGCTGATAGCATTCTTTAAAAATGTTGGCCCATATTGATAGGATAGCATCTTGCAGTTGATGGAGATTTGAGGGATGCACATCCAGGGCACGAAGCTCCCGTTCCACCACATCCCAAAGATCTGGTGACTGTGGGGGCCATTTTAGTACAGTGAACTCATTGTCATGTTCAAGAAACCAATTTGAAATGATTCGAGCTTTGTGACATGGTGCATTATCTTGCTGGAAGTAGCCATCAGAGGATGGATACATGTTCTCATTCTGTTTACGCCAAATTCGGACTCTACCATTTGAATGTCTCAACAGAAATCGAGACTCATCAGACCAGGCAACATTTTTCCAGTCTTCAACAGACCAATTTTGGTGAGCTCGTGCAAATTGTAGCCTCTTTTTCCTATTTGTAGTGGAGATGAGTGGTACCCGGTGGGGTCTTCTGCTGTTGTAGCCCATCCGCCTCAAGGTTGTGCGTGTTGTAGCTTCACAAATGCTTTGCTGCATACCTCAGTTGTAACGAGTAGTTATTTCAGTCAACGTTGCTCTTCTATCAGCTTGAATCAGACGGCCCATTCTCCTCTGACCTCTAGCATCCACAAGATTTTTTGCCCACAGGACTGCCGCATACTGGATGTTTTTCCCTTTTCACACCATTCTTTGTAAACTCTAGAAATGGTTGTGTGTGAAAATCCCAGTAACGGAGCTGATTGTGAAATACTCAGACCGGCCCGTCTGGCACCAACAACCATGCCACGCTCAAAATTGCTTAAATCACCTTTCTTTCCCATTCTGACATTCAGTTTGGAGTTCAGGAGATTGTCTTGACCAGGACCACCCCCCTAAATGCATTGAAGCAACTGCCATGTGATTGGTTGACTAGATAATTGCATTAATGAGAAATAGAACAGGTGTTCCTAATAATTCTTTAGGTGAGTGTACATTGCTCGTATCCAGGGGTTACGACCACCCTGCAATTCAGCAGCCTGCTTGCACACTAGAGGTAAAAGGTTCTTTTTTCTATGTGTCCAGGCATGGCTTCCTCTGCTAGATTGCAGGGTGATTATACGCCCAGGATACAATTTTTAATACATTAGTAAGTGCCTCATATTAACTTAGTCTACATGGTAATTGCCATTTGTGGAAGTGAGACAACCCCTTTAATAAGCTGAAACCCGTGTCTCATAATAACATGTCTGAAGAAGAAGAACAAAAGAGTGCAAAACGAAAGACTTAGGTCTCATCCTCCACTTATCAGAATGTGAGTAGCAGTCTTTAATCCAGTAACTGGTAGCAGTAATAGGCCACAGTTCTCCCTGGCTCCTGAGAGGCGCAATATTATTATTGAGGACAAAGAGGATGATGTTGTGGACTGGATGGCTCACTGCTCCTCTCAGTCACAGCAGGCTGACTTGGGGATCACTTTTGAGTCTGACACTAATGAGGCACCTTCTTTTTTTTCCTAAAAAAAGCCAACAAAACCCCACCATGCACTACAGGAGATAGTCTCGGAAGTCTCTCTATTGATAAGTTGTATGAGAACAGTCAGCATTTGGACTGCTTGAGGAGGAGTTACAGGGAGAGGTGGGGGACCCCATGCATAGTTTTGTTAGTGGTGGTAGTAGTGACACCTTTAGCCATGGTGGTGGCAGTGGTAACAACAGAGGCACTCAGGGCAAATACAGAGCAGGGAGCCCAAAATGACTGATAAAGGGGGAGGGGGGGTGAGAACTCTGATGATGATTGCGTGTTGGACAGGAGCTAGATCAGCAGAAACAGTAAATGTCTATCATGGCCCACTGGGTAAATGTTTTTTGTGGCAGCAGTGAAGCAGCACCCCAGCAACAGATCCTTTTGACACCTCCACATTTGTTTTGTTCTGGTTTCCACACTAGCCACTTATTCACTTTCTCCTCTATGGATATCCTCCAATCCCCAACAGCAGTGGGGCAGAGCATAGCTCTTCCTCCCCCTCTCTACTATCACATGTGTAAAGTGAAGGGTTACCCTACTGTGTTAGAAGTGATTGACCTGGTTGAGAGTAGCCATACAGCTGATCATTTGCTGCAGTGCATCAAGGAGCCAGCTCTGACCAAGACACCCAATCATCCCCATGGGGGACGGAGCTGGAAAAAACTGGCTCCCCGGGCATGCTTTCCAAAATGGCAAGCTGTATGAAACATAGAAACATACACTGCGTGCAGAATTATTAGGCAAATGAGTATTTTGACCACATCATCCTCTTTATGCATGTTGTCTTACTCCAAGCTGTATAGGCTCAAAAGCCTACTACCAATTAAGCATATTAGGTGATGTGCATCTCTGTAATGAGAAGGGGTGTGGTCTAATGACATCAACACCCTATATTAGGTGTGCATAATTATTAGGCAACTTCCTTTCCTTTGGCAAAATGGGTCAAAAGAAGGACTTGACAGGCTCAGAAAAGTCAAAAATAGTGAGATATCTTGCAGAGGGATGCAGCACTCTTAAAATTGCAAAGCTTCTGAAGCGTGATCATCGAACAATCAAGCGTTTCATTCAAAATAGTCAACAGGGTCGCAAGAAGCGTGTGGAAAAACCAAGGCGCAAAATAACTGCCCATGAACTGAGAAAAGTCAAGCGTGCAGCTGCCAAGATGCCACTTGCCACCAGTTTGGCCATATTTCAGAGCTGCAACATCACTGGAGTGCCCAAAAGCACAAGGTGTGCAATACTCAGAGACATGGCCAAGGTAAGAAAGGCTGAAAGACGACCACCACTGAACAAGACACACAAGCTGAAACGTCAAGACTGGGCCAAGAAATATCTTAAGACTGATTTTTCTAAGGTTTTATGGACTGATGAAATGAGAGTGAGTCTTGATGGGCCAGATGGATGGGCCCGTGGCTGGATTGGTAAAGGGTAGAGAGCTCCAGTCCGACTCAGACGCCAGCAAGGTGGAGGTGGAGTACTGGTTTGGGCTGGTATCATCAAAGATGAGCTTGTGGGGCCTTTTCGAGTTGAGGATGGAGTCAAGCTCAACTCCCAGTCCTACTGCCAGTTTCTGGAAGACACCTTCTTCAAGCAGTGGTACAGGAAGAAGTCTGCATCCTTCAAGAAAAACATGATTTTCATGCAGGACAATGCTCCATCACACGCGTCCAAGTACTCCACAGCGTGGCTGGCAAGAAAGGGTATAAAAGAAGAAAATCTAATGACATGGCCTCCTTGTTCACCTGATCTGAACCCCATTGAGAACCTGTGGTCCATCATCAAATGTGAGATTTACAAGGAGGGAAAACAGTACACCTCTCTGAACAGTGTCTGGGAGGCTGTGGTTGCTGCTGCACGCAATGTTGATGGTGAACAGATTAAAACACTGACAGAATCCATGGATGGCAGGCTTTTGAGTGTCCTTGCAAAGAAAGGTGGCTATATTGGTCACTGATTTGTTTTTGTTTTGTTTTTGAATGTCAGAAATGTATATTTGTGAATGTTGAGATGTTATATTGGTTTCACTGGTAAAAATAAATAATTGAAATGGGTATATATTGGTTTTTTGTTAAGTTGCCTAATAATTATGCACAGTAATAGTCACCTGCACACACAGATATCCCCCTAAAATAGCTAAAACTAAAAACAAACTAAAAACTACTTCCAAAAATATTCAGCTTTGATATTAATGAGTTTTTTGGGTTCATTGAGAACATGGTTGTTGTTCAATAATAAAATTAATCCTCAAAAATACAACTTGCCTAATAATTCTGCACTCCCTGTAGAATGTGTCGGCAGATAAGAACCATTTGGCCCATCTAGTCTGCCCAATATACTGAATACTATGAATAGCCCCTGGCCCTATCTTATATGAAGGATGGCCGTATGCCTATCCCATGCATGCTTAAACTCCTTCACTGTATTTGCAGCTACCACTTCTGCAGGAATGCTATTCCATGCATCCACTACTCTCTCAGTAAAGTAATACTTCCTGATATTACTTTTAAACCTTTGCCCCTCTAATTTAAAACTATGTCCTCTTTCTTCTTTTAAATATTTTCTCCTCTTTTACCTTGTTGATTCCCTTTATGTATTTTATAGTTTCTATCATATTCTCTCTTTCTCGTCTTTCTTCCAAGCTATACATGTTAAGGTCCTTTAATCTTTCCTGGTAAGTTTTATCCTGCAATCCATGTACTAGGTATGGTTTCTTTTTTTATGTGCTGATAGGTGTATGAATCACATCAAGCAATCTGATGATTACTAGATGGCCATGCTTTTAGACCTTTGGTATGAAACCAAAATGGGGGAAAGTTTTCCTGTTGCCAAAAAGGAGGCCAAATTACGTTATTACCTTTGTACGCAGCTTGCTGCAGCTTTCGATGAGTAGATGCATGATGCCCCAGGCCCCTCTCTAAACCCTGCAGAGTCATCCAATTCCCACTGTCTCCGCTACTATAAGCTGCAGAGGCAGCAGCAGCCAGTTCAATATCATCAACATGATGGAGAAATTTTAATGTGCAAAAAAGCAAATGGAAATCTCCTTCCTTAATGCCCAGGTCCAGTCCTACCTGGATTCTGGCCTTTTTCCAGGGCATTCCGTGATCCCTGACCCCATGGGCTCCTAGACAGATAGACTGTAACAGTGGCCTGAACTGGCTCAGTTACGTTTTATCTTGAAAACCTACAGTGTCATCTCAGAGAGAGATTTCAGCGCAGCAGGTGGTGTTGTGACAATCAAATCAAGTGTCTAAAACATCACTTTTGTCAAAATGAATGGCTGAGGCTGATGAATAGATATGCCCTCACTCATGGTGCCCCATCTTTTCATGTATAAATACATGCAGGCATTATACTACTATTAGGGCCTAGTTGTTAGACGCTTGTGAAGAACAAGCCATTCTTTCTTCTGACAAGTGGAAGGCTGAAAAGTCAGCCTGAATTTGTGGGGGGCCATCTTACCTTCTTAAGCGCCAGCCCCCAGCTCCTCATGGCGCTTCTGTTGGATGAGGAGTCGCTTCGCTCTGGTACTGCACCCTTGCACGTCGTGAGCTGCTTCATCTGCTTCGTTTTTGCTTCCCATACACCGCCGGTGTAAGTAACTAATGTATGATGATGCTCCCTGCTCCACAAGGGCTCCTCCGAGCGGCGGTCACATACTACCGGCTCACGGGGTCGGCGTGCGTTCCAGCATGGAACGCACGTCGATATCCACTCCTGATCCGAGCGCTTCGCCTCCCTCATGCGGCGGCAGGATGGGCAGGGTCCGGCCTGCGGGTTACCCCCTCCACAGGGCCTTACCCGTCCCGTCCTCTGGCTTGGGCGCTGTCGCAGGCCGGCGTGCGTTCCAGCGTGGAGCGCACGCCGGAATCCTTGGCCAGGCCTGGGCTTCTGGTCACGTGCTCGGCGTGCGTTCCAGCGTGGAGCGCACACCGGAATCTTCACTCAGGCCCGGCGGCTCTAATTGGCCAGGCGGCTCCAGTCCAGTGGCTCCAGGGCAGGTAAGCTCTGTCCCCACTGGGTCCCCCCTTACAGGAGCCTCCGGCCCGGGCCCCATGTTCCGAGCTTCTGGTGTTCGGATCAGTGTGCGTTCCAGCGTGGAATGTACGCCGATACCTGCTCCCACATCTGGGTCTCCTGCCCCACTTACAACTCGGGACAGGTGGGCCCCGTCCCCCAGTCCACCCGTCCACATGGTCACCCCCCACCAGGAATTTTCCCCTTGTCTCCCTGCTTCCGGGGGTAGATGGGGGAACGCACGTCTAAACAAACCCATATACGAAGTAAGCAGGGGTGTCTAGCCCCTGAGCAACAATGGTCCACATCTATAAACGGCCATTTATAAAAAAAAAATGAAAAAATAAAAAATTTGGCGCAAAAACGCAGCAGGGTTACCCAACAACCAAACCGTCTCAAACGCACACCCGCCGTGCCACGCAGCGCCAGGTGGGATGAAGAAAATGTCATCCTCGGTCCCCACTCATAGGGGGAGGGCTCCTGGGTCCCCGTTAGGCTGGAAGGGCGCTAGTTTCAGTTCGGAGGTCAAAGAAAGCTCTGCTTGGTCACCCAGGCTCACACCTATCTCTGTCCCCTGGATCGCCCAGGCTCACACCTACCTCTATCTCCTGGATCGGCCAGGCTCACACCTACCTCTGTCTCCTGGATCGCCCAGGCTCACACCTACTTCTGTCTCCTGGATCGCCCAGGCTCACACCTACCTCTGTCTCCTGGATCGCCCAGGCTCACACCTACCTCTGTCTCCTGGATCGCCCAGGCTCACACCTACCTCTGTCTCCTGGATCGCCCAGGCTCACACCTACCTCTGTCTCCTGGATCGCCCAGGCTCACACCTACCTCTGTCTCCTGGATCGCCCAGGCTCACACCTACCTCTGTCTCCTGGATCGCCCAGGCTCACACCTTCCTCTGTCTCCTGGATCGCCCAGGCCTGTCATCCTCCCCAGTTATGTTCTCTTTCCCTTCCGAACTTTATGGATTTGTCCTCCCAGGAACATATTCTGACCGTTTCATTCACACGACATTTGACCAAGGTCAGGTGACCCGAGGCATCAGCACAGGTATTAGCCTCTAATCCAAGGTACGTTGTCCAGACCAACACAAGCCTTCTCGTAGGCTCCGGTCGTACTACATTCCGGTCACATATAGTTATCCGGGACTATTTCTTTCTTTGCAGGTTAAGCATGTCACATGCTTCAGATGTGGAGGACACCATGTCACTCCCTGGAACGTCCGTCTCAGGCCAGGCTGGCAACATGTCCCTGAGAAGCTGGACGATTCCCAGGCTCATCGCCGAACTCAATAAGAGAGGCATCCCTCACCCGGCCTCTGCCCGCAAAGCAGAGTTATACAAGCTGTTGATGACCACCCTAAGTCAGTCAGGCGTCCAGCCGGGGACCACGGACACTCAACAGTCACTGAGGCATCTGCAAGCCACCATTGACTCCCTGGTCGGCATGGTGACTGACGCTCAGTCCAGGGTGTCGGTACTGGAGTGATGGGCCCCGCCCCCCCCCTCCAGGCATCCCACCCTCAGGCTGAGTCCGTTGTTCCTCAGGTGGCCTCTATAGGTACTTCTATTTTCACTCCCCGGGTGGCCCCGGCCCATTTCATCCCGTACGGTATTAAAAAGGATATCCTGGCGGGAAAGGATGTGAACCTGGCGTCCATCCTTATCGCCTCACAAGACCTTCCTGAGAACAGGGTCATCAACTGTGGTGACGTCTCCCTCATCCTGAGGGCCAAGGACGCGAGGCTCACCATCCCGGAATTTGTTTTGGCGTTTAGCCTGTTCAGGGATATTGTGTGCTCGACCCAGCCTAGAAGGAGGGAGGAACTAGATTCATACCTCTACCTGGTCACAGACCTGGGGCATAAGTACGGTGGCTCGTCATTTTATGACTATCACCGCTCCTTCTCGGCTAAGGCTGCGGCTGCCCTGGCTCAATTCCAGTTCGTCACCAACTGGGCAAATATCAATATGGAGTTGTTTTGCCACCACTTCGCGGGTCTCAGGGCCCCGTCTTGTTCAGGGTGCCAGTCCATCTTCCATTCCTCGGACTGGTGTCCGAACGCGGTCAACCCTGTCCAGGATAGGTCCCTGCCCGGTCCCTCAGGTCTCCAACTGGGCGCCCCCGGAGTTGACAAACTGGGCCGGCCCATAGTGTACCTGGGCAAAAGCCAGGCCTGCAACAATTTTAACGCGAACGGTTGCGGCTTTAATGGTTGCAGGGCTCTCCATATCTGCTCGCTGTGCTTCAGGGCTCACCCTCGTCCCGCCTGTCCCAAGAGGTCTGCGAAACAACTATGACTAACCGACATTAACCGACATTAACCTCGATCTCCTTGGCATCCTTCTGCAGGACCACCCCGACAGGGGGTTCGTGCAATTTTTGCTGTCCGGCTTCGCAGAGGGCTTTCACACGGGCCTCATCGCCCTGCCGCAGACATCTTGGGAGGGCGGCAACCTGAGGTCGGCTTCTGAGGACTCGGCGGCAGTTGAGGAGTTGCTCCAATCCGAAGTCGACAAGGGTTTCCTCATCGGCCCGCTTGAGTCAATACCATTCCCTTCCTGGCGCATTAACCCCATTGGCCTGGTGTCCAAGAAAAATTCTAATAAAAAGCGGTTAATCTACGACCTGTCCGCACCTCATGCCTCTGCCGTTCCCAGCCTCAACTCGCTTATTCCATCTGAGGAGTTCTCCATGCAGTATTCCTCTATAGACGAGGCAATTAAGGACATTGTAAACTCCGGCAGGGGTTCCTGGTTGGTGAAGGCGGACATCTCGGACGCCTTCAAGCTCCTCCCCGTTAAACCGCACTTATGGGGTTACTACGAACTTAGATGGGTCGATTGCTATTATTTCGCGAACAGGCTCATGTTTGGTTCGAAGAGTAGCCCATCGTTGTTCGACCAATTTGCCAAGGCCCTGCATTGGATCCTCGTCCACCATGGCGGATTACCTACGGTCATCCACTACCTCGATGACTTCTTGATCATCGAGGGTCCACACGGCGGGTCGGGCAACCTGGCTACTCTTCTCCAAATTTTTTCCATCCTGCAGGTCCCGATAGCCCACGCAAAAACTAAGGGCCCCGCCAATAGGGTGACGTTCCTCGGCGTCACCCTGGATTCCATCCGGATGGAGGCCAGCCTCCCGGAGGAAAAACTGGCGAGTTGCCGTGTGGCAATTTCCAACGCCATGTCCGTGGGCTATCTGTCCAGGGTGGAGCTCCAATCCCTGCTGGGGCGATTCAACTTCGCCTCCAGAATCATGTCCCAGGGCAGGGCATTCACCTGCAGGTTGCTCCAGTTGTTGCCTTTGGCTCCTGACCATAGCAGCATCGTCCACTTGGACAGCCATGCCAGGGCGGACTTGGCCATGTGGTCCCTGTTCCTATCCTCCTGGAACAGTATCTCTCTTTTTGTACCGTCATGGGCACCGTCATACCCCACCATTTTCTCGGACGCTGCTGCATCCCGGGGGTATGCCGCTATTTTTGGGTCCCATTGGATGGCTGGCCAGTGGCCTGTAGAGATCCGGTCAGTCTCCGTAAGTCTGAGCTCGTCTTCCCTCCTGGAGCTTTACCCCATTGTGGCAGCGGCTCAGGTGTGGGGTCATCGGTGGGCGAACACACCAGTGATGTTCATCACCGATAACCAAGCGTTGGTGGACATTATCACAAGAGGTCGGGCTAAATCTTCCAGGATCATGTCCCTCCTGTGCAGACTGGTTTGACTCTCTCCCACTCATAACTTCCATGTGTTCTGCAGCCACATTCCGGGGGTCGAGAATGTGCCGGCGGATGCCCTGTCTCGATTTAATTTCCCCCTCTTTTTTCAGGTGCTGCCAGGAGCGGACCCCACGGGGTCCCCTCTTCCGGTCTTCCAGTCTCTGGTGATGGACTAGAGTCCCTACTTGCTCACGCCAGGAACCTGGTACAGCATTCCCTCCGGTGTCAAGGTTTACAAAGTTTTTTCCAGGTCCCACCCGCAAGGTGGCTTGGACGATGTCTCCTACACCCTGGTGTTCATAGCCCACTGTCACCGCAATCTCAGGCTGTCATTTAACACCATCAAGCTGTACCTAGCTGGGATACAGCACTGCGCCATGCTTCATAATCCAAATGGAGGTTCCATTTTTTCAGTGCAGGCAGTCAAGGTGGCCCTTAGGGAAATCCAGAAGTGCGGGGATGTCCCTCCCGCCCGTAGACAGCCTGTCTCTGGCGAGATGTTTAGGAGACTGTCGTCTGCGCTGGATGGACATCCTTTTGGGCACTCTCCTAGTTTGGTTATTAAGGCATCCATGTACCTCGGGTTTTATGGGTTCCTTAGGCCAGGTGAGTTCACCAGCACCTCCCCTAAATGTCAGGGATTGCAGGTGCGGCAATTGTCCTGGGTCCATGACCATTTTGTCCTCTGGCTCCCTTCCACGAAATCCAATCAGCATGGGCCTCCCTCGGAGGTCGGGTTCTTCAAAACTTCAAACAATTGGTGCCCGGTCATGGTCCCCCGTCAATTGGTAGCTCTGCTGCAAGATGCCCCCCTAGATGGCCCGCTGCTTCCTTGGCATGGGAATTTCCTGACTTCAATCCAGTTCGTATCCCACATCAGAACGCCGGCTTCAGGTCTCGGTTACAACCCGCTGGCCATCACTGGGCACTCGCTCCGAATCGGCATCAAGAAATGGGGTCCCGGCACACGTGATCAAATGCATGGGTTGCTGGCGTTCTTCTTGCTTCACGAGGTACATCCCGAACCCGAAAGTAGAGATTTCCCAGGCTTTCTGTAACCTCGCTCTCTGAGAGGAATTAAATGTTTTGGACACTACTCTGCTCTCCTCGTCTATTTTTGCCCACTGCTAGGCTTACCCTCGCTCCTGGCTCCCGGCACAACACAGCCAGCTTAGGTCAGGGGTAAGCGCTTCCCCCTCATCGTAGCCCTAAGCCTCTCCCATAAGTGGAAGGCTGAAAAGTCAGCCTGAATTTGTGGGAGGGGCATCTTACCTTCTTAAGCGCCAGCCCCCAGCTCCTCAGGGCGCTTCTGTTCATACCCACCCACCCCCCCCCTGTTTCTCAAACACTCCCTTTAGGGTACGCCCACTGCTAGGCTTACCCTAGCTCCTGGCTCCCGGCACAACACAGCCAGCTTAGGTCAGGGGTAAGCGCTTCCCCCTCATCGTAGCCCTAAGCCTCTCCCATAATTATCATTTGTGCATGTCTAAATATAGGCAGGTATTATGCCTTTGAGGCATAATTTTTGGAAGTTTGGTCCCAACAAGCCACAGTTTTTTCCCATAACACCGTGTGTGTTCAAACCTCATCTGCCCCCGATAGATAATATTTAGAAATTTTGCAATATGAAAAAGCATAACACATGTGACGGAAAAAAACACATTAGACATGCATTTACCAATAATATATGTCGGTGTCACTATGACAGTATTTGCTGTTGCTGCCATTGTATTCAAGGGATTAGGGAGGGGGGAGAGAGAGAGTAAAAATTCCTAAAAATTTAACATAAAGAAATAACATATTTTCCTAAAACATCAGAGTCCTAGGAGATTAGAGTGTGTATTCTACCAACCTCAAAGCGAATTTCAATAAATTTGCTCATCCTTTATACATATTATACACTTTGCAGTTAAAAAAAAGAAAAAAAAGCAAATTTTTAAAACTACCTTTTTTTTGGTCTGTAATAAATATACACAAATTGTATTAGTCTAAGTTTCCCACCGAAATAAAGTACAATATGTGATGAAAAAGCTGTGTCAGAATTACTTGGATGTGTCATACCTTTATTGAGATATTCTCTGATAAATTCACAGGTCAGATTTCGAAAATGTCATTAAGGCTTTTTCAGGCTTGGTCATTAAAGCGTTAAAACAAACAAAAAAAAGCACGAAATACATTTTTAAATTGCTATGTAATAAACGTATGTTAATAAAGTAGATTAATCGACATGCACTTTTAAGCTGCTAGTAAATACAGAACAACTACCACATGTGACCTTTAACCCCCCTGCTGTGCACCAGTAGCAGGTGTCAGCTGCTTTGAAATTATACTGATGTTTCTTAAAGTGGAGCGTTTTTGTTCCCCCCCTCTTTGCTGTTTGACCAGCAGCTGACCTGAGTGCAATTGTTTCTTTGCTTGCCTGAAGGCTACATAAACCAGCAAGAGATAAAAAGCATGTATCTACCAGCTGCCTATCCTGGGGACATTGAAGTTTTGCAGTGATACCTTTAGCAGCAGTTTTTAGCACTTATACTTGTATACATAGTCTATGTAAATACATACATTATTGTTATATAACAAAATATTTTACACAGACATTATATACATTTTATCCATCATTTGCAACTGCACTATTTACATCTCTAGCTCATCTCTAAATAATCATCATCACCATCATTCATCAACTGTCTGTCTACTATCACCATCTTTAATCTGCTCAATTTCATGGCTGTCATCTCCTTCTTTCATTTGTGCTGTGAGTTTATTTCAGTTGTCTCCCACTAGGACAGTACTAGTGGATAAATGGTTAATGATTTGTGCTGTTAGATATGTCTTAACATATTTCTACATTTATAGGAGAATGCTCTATTGCTTGCACAGTTTGCCTTTACTTACTAGGAAAACCTGAATTTGTCTTAACATATGTCTATGGTATGTATTAGGGTAAGTTCACATCTGCGTTCTGGATTCCGTTATGGCTTTCCGTTATAAAATGGTTATAATGGAAAATAACGGAATCCATAAGACGGAAGGACGGATCTGTTATGCTGCCCAAAGACTTCTATTATGATGGAATACAAAACTGAAGACTTTAAAAGGCATTCTGTTTTGCTTTCCGGCATTTTAGAAGTCTATGGGGAAGCATAACGGATCCGTCTGGTTTCCGTTATTCAGAACGGACAAAAAATTCCTGTTGACAGGACTTTGTTTTCCGTCTTGCATAACGGGAACCAGACGGATCTGTTATGATTCCCAAAGACTTCTACTATGGGGGATCAAAACGAAATGCCTCTAAAGGCTTCCGTTTTGACTTCCGTCTTATGGATTCCATTTTTTTCCATTATAACCATGTAATAACGGAAAAGCCATAACGGAATCCAGAACGCAGATGTGAACCCACCCTTACTGTGGCTCATGCAAGATTTTATCATTTCTATTGAGATGTTTCTGGAAGAAGGGAAAAGTAGCTTGAGCTCAACCATTTTATTCACTATGCTCAGTGAGCCTGTGAGGAGAAAACAATTAGGTTGCAGGCCTCACAGCCGTGGACTAGGCCTTAGGCTTCTGACCTGGCTTAGCAGCTCTTTACACTATCTTCTCATTACTGCTTGTGATTTGGCGTCCTACACTCCACTGCTAGGAACTGCAGTAAATTTTAGATATTTGTACACCCCTCAGCTGAGAGATGCATAGCAGCAAAATTGTTATTTGAGGAATTGATGCCACACCCAGCCCAGCCACACCAACATTTGAAAAAGTACTTTGTAAGATTCCATTTTATTTAGAAATGTTCTGCAACTAGTTGGCAAGTTAAGAAAACCACAAATTACTTACTCCACTTGTCCTGCCTAGCAATTTGTACAATAAAATCAATGATATCATACCTTCTACCAGACAGGAGACTTTGCACGAGGTATGCCCTGGGGGAACTACTACTCTCATCATCCCCTGTGTGAACCATGAAAAACTCAGCCACTATGAACATCGTGACTACCATCTACAGTCGTGGCCAAAAGTTTTGAGAATTAGATAAATATTGGAAATTGGAAAAGTTGCTGCTTAAGTTTTTATAATAGCAATTTTTATATACTCCAGAATGTTATGAAGAGTGATCAGATGAATTGCATAGTCCTTCTTTGCCATGAAAATTAAATTAATCCCAAAAAAACCTTTCCACTGCATTTCATTGCTGTCATTTAAGGACCTGCTGAGATCATTTCAGTAATCGTCTTGTTAACTCAGGTGAGAATGTTGACGAGCACAAGGCTGATTAGGTTAAAATGGCAGACTTGACATGTTAAAAGGAGGGTGATGCTTGAAATCATTGTTCTTCCATTGTTAACCATGGTGACCTGAAAAGAAACGCGTGCAGCCATCATTGCGTTGCATAAAAATGGCTTCACAGGCAAGGATATTGTGGCTACTAAGATTGCACCTCAATCAACAATTTATAGGATCATCAAGAACTTCAAGGAAAGAGGTTCAATTCTTATTAAGAAGGCTTCAAGGCGTCCAAGAAAGTCCAGCAAGCGCCAGGATCGTCTCCTAAAGAGGATTCAGCTGCGGGAACGGAGTGCCACCAGTGCAGAGCTTGCTCAGGAATGGCAGCAGGCAGGTGTGAGCGCATTTGCACGCACAGTGAGGCGAAGACTTTTGGAAGATGGCCTGGTGTCAAGAAGGGCAGCAAAGAAGCCACTTCTCTCCAAAAAAAACATCAGGGACAGATTGATCTTCTGCAGAAAGTATGGTGAATGGACTGCTGAGGACTGGGGCAAAGTCATATTCTCCGATGAAGCCTCTTTCCGATTGTTTGGGGCATCTGGAAAAAGGCTTGTCCGGAGAAGAAAAGTTGAGCGCTACCATCAGTCCTGTGCCATGCCAACAATAAAGCATCCTGAGACCATTCATGTGTGGGGTTGCTTCTCATCCAAGGGAGTGGGCTCACTCATAATTTTGCCCAAAAACACAGCCATGAATAACGAATGGTACCAAAACACCCTCCAACAGCAACTTCTTCCAACAATCCAACAACAGTTTGGTGAAGAACAATGCATTTTCCAGCACGATGGAGCACCGTGCCATAAGGCAAAAGTAATAACTAAGTGGCTCGGGGATCAAAACGTTGACATTTTGGGTCCATGGCCTGGAAACTCCCCAGATCTTAATCCCATTGAGAACTTGTGGTCAATCCTCAAGAGGCGGGTGGACAAACAAAAACCCACTAATTCTGACAAACTCCAAGAAGTGATTATGAAAGAATGGGTTGCTATCAGTCAGGAATTGGCCCAGAAGTTGATTGAGAGCATGCCCAGTCGAATTGCAGAGGTCCGGAAAAAGAAGGGCCAACACTGAAAATACTGACTCTTTGCATAAATGTCATGTAATTGTCGATAAAAGCCTTTGAAACGTATGAAGTGCGTGTAATTATATTTCACTACATCACAGAAACAACTAAAACAAAGATCTAACCCCTTAAGGACTCAGCCCTATTTCACCTTAAGGACTTGGCCATTTTTTGCAAATCTGACCAGTGTCACTTTAAGTGCTGATAACTTTAAAACGCTTTGACTTATCCAGGCCGTTCTGAGATTGTTTTTTCGTCACATATTGTACTTCATGACACTGCTAAAATTGGGTCAAAAAAGTTAATTTTTTTGCATAAAAAAATACCATATTTACCAAAAATTTTGAAAAATTTGCAAAATTTCAAAGTTTCAGTTTCTCTACTTCTGTAATACATAGTAATACCCCCAAAAATTTTGATGACTTTACATTCCCCATATGTCTACTTCATGTTTGTAGCATTTTGGGATTGATATTTTATTTTTTGGGGATGTTATAAGGCTTAGAAGTTTAGA
Source organism: Bufo bufo (assembly GCF_905171765.1). Taxonomy (NCBI): domain Eukaryota; kingdom Metazoa; phylum Chordata; class Amphibia; order Anura; family Bufonidae; genus Bufo; species Bufo bufo. Next base: position 343,395,905 of record NC_053389.1, read on the forward strand.
AGCAAATCTTGAAATTTTTCAGAAATTTACAAAAACCAAATTTTTAGGGACCACTACAGGTCTGAAGTCACTTTGCGAGGCTTACATAATAGAAACCGCCCAAAAATGACCCCATTCTATAAACTACACCCCTCAAGGTATTCAAAACTGATTTTACAAGCTTCGTTAACCCTTTAGGTATTGCACAAGAGTTATTGGCAAATGGGGATGAAATTTGAGAATTTCATTTTTTTGCCTAATTTTCCATTTTAACCCATTTTTTCCACTAACAAAGCAAGGGTTAACAGCTAAACAAGACTGTATCTTTATTGCCCTGACTCTGCCGTTTACAGAAACACCCCATATGTGGCCGTAAACTACTGTACGGGCACACAGTAGGGCGTAGAGTGAAAGGTGCGCCGTTTGGTTTTTGGAGGGCTGATTTTTCTGGACTGTTTTTTTGACACCATGTCCCATTTGAAGCCCCCTGATGCACCCCTAGAGTAGAAACTCCATAAAAGTGATCCCATCTAAGAAACTATACCCCTCAATGTATTCAAAACTGATTTTACAAACTTTGTTAACTCTTTAGGTGTTGCACAAGAGTTATTGGCAAATGGGGATGAAATTTGAGAATTTCATTTTTTTGCCTAATTTTCCATTTTAACCCATTTTTTCCACTAACAAAGCAAGGGTTAACAGCCAAACAAGACTGTATCTTTATTGCCCTGACTCTGCCGTTTACAGAAACACCCCATATGTGGCCGTAAACTACTGTACGGCCACACAGCGGGGCGTAGAGTGAAAGGTGCGCCGTATGGTTTTTGGAAGCCAGATTTTGCTGGACTGTTTTTTTGACACCATGTCCCATTTGAAGCCCCCCTGATGCACCCCTAGAGTAGAAACTCCATAAAAGTGACCCCATCTAAGAAACTACACCCCTCAAGATATTCAAAACTGATTTTACAAACTTTGTTAACCCTTTAGGTGTTGCACAAGATTTAATGGAAAATAGAGATACAATTTCAAAATTTCACTTTTTTGGCAGATTTTCCATTTTAATATTTTTTTTCCAGTAACAAAGCAAGGGTTAACAGCCAAACAAAACTCATTATTTATGGCCCTGATTCTGTAGTTTACAGAAACACCTAATATGTGTTCGTAAACCGCTGTACGGGCACACAGCAGGGCGCAGAAGGAACGGAATGCCATACGGTTTTTGGAAGGCAGGTTTTGCTGGACTGTTTTTTTTGACACCATGTCCCATTTGAAGCCCCCCTGATGCACCCCTAGAGTAGAAACTCCAAAAAAGTGACCCCATTTTAGAAAGTACCGAATAAGGTGGCAGCTTTGTTGGTACTAGTTTAGGGTACATATGATTTTTGGTTGCTCTATATTACACTTTTTGTGCGGCAAGGTAACAAGAAATAGCTTTTTTGGCACTTTTTTTTTTTTTTTGTTATTTACAACATTCATCTGACAGGTTAGATCATGTGGTAATTTTATAGAGCAGGTTGTCACGGACGCGGCGATACCTAATATGTATACAATTTTTTTTATTTATATAAGTTTTATACAATAACTTCCTTTTTAAAACCAAAAAAAGTTTTAGTGTCTCCATAGTCTAAGAGCCATAGTTTTTTCAGTTTTTGGGCGATTATCTTGAGTAGGGTCTCAATTTTTGCGGGATGAGATGACGGTTTAATTGGCACTATTTTGGGGTGCATATGACTTTTTGATCGCTTGTTATTACACTTTTTGTGACGTAAGATGACAAAAAATGGCTTTTTTTACACCGTTTTTATTTTTTATTTTTTACGGTGGTCACCTGAGGGGTTAGATCATGTGATATTCTTATAGAGCCGGTCGATACGGACGCGGCGATACCTAATATGTATACTTTATTTTTATTTATGTAAGTTTTACACAATGATTTCATTTTTGAAACAAAAAAAATCATGTTTTAGTGTTTCTTTAGTCTGAGAGCCATAGTTTTTTCAGTTTTTGGGCGATTATCTTGGGTAAGGTATGATTTTTGCGGGATGAGATGACGGTTTGATTGGTACTATTTTGGCGTACATGTGACTTTTTTGATCACTTTTATTACCTTTTTTGGGAAGTAAGGTGGGCAAAATTTCAATTTTCTCATAGTTTTTATTTTTTTATTTTTATGGTGTTCACCGTGCGGGGAAAGTAACATGACCGTTTTATAGATCAGGTCGTTACGGACGCGGCGATACCTAATATGTGTAGTGTATTTTATTTTTTTAATTTTTATTCAGTGATGAATGTTTTTTTTTTTATCTTAACTTTTTTCACTTTTTTTAACTTTTTTTTTGACCCAGACCCACTTGGTTCTGGAAGATCCAGTGGGTCTGATGTCTGTATAATACAGTACAGTACAATATAAATTGTTCTGTACTGTATTTTACTTACACTGAACAGATCTATGCTTTTAGCACAGATCTGTTCAGCACCATGGACAGCAGGACGCCTGAGCAGGCGTCCTGTTGCCATGGGAACCCTCCCCGTCTGCTCAGAACTTCGCAGACGGGGAAGGGTAAGCACGGGGCTGAGGGGGGCTCTCTGGGGGCTCTCTCCCTCTCCATCGGGGGGCTGCAAAGGCACAGCAGCCCCCCGATGGAGAGGGAGGGAGCTCCCTGACCGACGACAGTTAACTTTTTCCATACAGCGGTCCGTACGGACCGCGGTATGGAAAGGGTTAAACGGCTGACATCTGCACAGATGTCAGCCGTTTATACCAGGGTGCCAGCAATGTGCTGGCACCCTGGTATCCCCACTAGACACCAACGATCATTCATGGGGAGGCGGGCGGGGGATCGCGATCCCGCCTGCCGCACCGCCCGCCTCCTGCACCGCCCCCACCGCATGCGACACCCCCCCCCGCACCACCCGCCGGCATAAAATCGTGCAGGGGTGCAGGGGGGGGTGAAAAATATTGATTATAGGCACTCAAAAGTTTCTGATCCCCGCGGTCAGGGACCGCGGGCATCAGAAACTGCAAAAAGCGCAGCAAACCGCAGGTCTGAATTGACCTGCGGTTTGCTGCGATCGCCGACACGGGGGGGTCACATGACCCCCCCTGGCGTTGTCACAGGATGCCGGCTGAAGGATTTCAGCCGAAATCCCGTTCCGTTTAACCCCTCGGGCGCCGGAATAGTGATTTCAAGTTAGGACGTACCGGTACGCCCTGAGTCCTTAAGGACTCGGGAAATAGGGCGTACCGATACGCCCTGCGTCCTTAAGGGGCTAAAAGCAGTTTAGCAGCAAACTTTGTGAAAACTAATATTTGTGTCATTCTCAAAACTTTTGGCCACGACTGTACATCTTATTCACTACTACTCCCATCCTCTCTCTGGTTTTCTGCACTTCTGTCTATTTTTCACCTGTCAGTGCTGTATAATATTATTCTTGTAATCAACCAGATATATGATCTGGCCCTTCTGCAAGTCCTGGGGGTTTCTGAGTACAGGTAGACATTGTTCGTACCCTTGACTGCTATAGTTGTCTCTGTAATTTGAAAACATTTTTGATATGTCATAGTGACATTTCAAATGTTTTAATCACTGGGGGGTGGTCTCAGTGCATAGACCCTCACCAACTGCTAGAAGGAGGAGTGTGCTTACATAACACTATGTCTTTCCTCACTGCAGAAGATGACCTCAGTAAAAGGTCGATGGAGGACATATATTAAGACTCCTTAAGCCTGTTTTTGATGTTAAAAAAATGTAGTATGGGTCAGTCATGCAACTTTTAAAATGCCTGCATGCCTAAAGTTAGGCGCATGCACGTGTTTTTTAGCTGCCCTTGACACTGGGGAGTGACGAGGTTGTTGTGGGAGAGTCACAGCGGTGGAGCCATCAGCCATTGTAGATTCACTAACATTTACACCAGGATATTGGCATAAATAATGATTGAAATTCACTCCAGTCAGGTGCTGGACTATATTTCAATCTAGGAACATGGACTGGAGGATGCTCTTAGTTTATGATGAGGCATGCACCTTGTCATCAATTTCTCCTGTGTTTGGCTCAAAAAAACTATGGGAAAAGTGGATTATTGGTATTTTATTTTTTATTTTGTATATTTTCTTACTTTTCTTTTACATTTTTTACTTTTATTTTAAAAATGGGGAAAGGGTTGATTTGCGTTTTTATATTTAGTTTTTTTATATTGTTAAAAAATGTTAAACATTTTTTTACACTTCAAAGAAAAAAATAATAAGGGGTTGGGTCAGCACAACCTGCCTGTAGGTGCAGATCACTATGGCGAAATACATATACAAACGGAAAATGCAAATGTGATCGCACACTACATCCAGCACTCTGCCCTCCATGCTGGATGAGACATTGGTTTATATTTTGGCCAAAGCATAGTAAGCCACTCACCGCGTCAAGGTCGTCTCATGAGTGGTCCCTAACTCTTGTTCCTACCTGTTCATGGGCCATGACAGCCACATAAAATCCAGGGAATGCAGGTCAGCATGCAAGCCAAGTACACTTTGCTTGTAACCCCGTCCGGTGCCATTACAGCTTTCATCGGATCCAGGGATGCAAGTACCAACATGCATGCTGAACCCACCATATACTTCTCCTGGAGCCAGATGGCTAATGGTAGGTTCTATACAAGCAGACTCAATTTTATACTAACTTTAAAACCAGCCTCAAGGACAGATTAACTGGTCAGGTGTGCAATGACTCCAAGGAGATCGCCACGCCTCCAATATATACTACAAAGAAAAAAATAATAAGGTGTTGGGTCAGCACAACCTGCCTGTAGGTGCAGATCACTATGGCGAAATACATATACAAACGGAAAATGCAAATGTGATCGCACACTACATCCAGCACTCTGCCCTCCATGCTGGATGAGACATTGGTTTATATTTTGGCCAAAGCATAGTAAGCCACTCACCGCGTCAAGGTCGTCTCATGAGTGGTCCCTAACTCTTGTTCCTACCTGTTCATGGGCCATGACAGCCACATAAAATCCAGGGAATGCAAGTCAGCATGCAAGCCAAGTACACTTTGCTTGTAACCCCGTCCGGTGCCATTACAGCTTTCATCGGATCCAGGGATGCAAGTACCAACATGCATGCTGAACCCACCATATACTTCTCCTGGAGCCAGATGGCTAATGGTAGGTTCTATACAAGCAGACTCAGTTTTATACTGACTTTAAAACCAGCCTCAAGGACAGATTAACTGGTCAGGTGTGCAATGACTCCAAGGAGATCGCCACGCCTCCAATATATACTACAAAGAAAAAAATAATAAGGGGTTGGGTCAGCACAACCTGCCTGTAGGTGCAGATCACTATGGCGAAATACATATACAAACGGAAAATGCAAATGTGATCGCACACTACATCCAGCACTCTGCCCTCCATGCTGGATGAGACATTGGTTTATATTTTGGCCAAAGCATAGTAAGCCACTCACCGCGTCAAGGTCGTCTCATGAGTGGTCCCTAACTCTTGTTCCTACCTGTTCATGGGCCATGACAGCCACATAAAATCCAGGGAATGCAGGTCAGCGTGCAAGCCAAGTACACTTTGCTTGTAACCCCGTCCGGTGCCATTACAGCTTTCATCGGATCCAGGGATGCAAGTACCAACATGCATGCTGAACCCACCATATACTTCTCCTGGAGCCAGATGGCTAATGGTAGGTTCTATACAAGCAGACTCAGTTTTATACTAACTTTAAAACCAGCCTCAAGGACAGATTAACTGGTCAGGTGTGCAATGACTCCAAGGAGATCGCCATGCCTCCAATATATACTGCAAAGAAAAAAATAATAAGGGGTTGGGTCAGCACAACCTGCCTGTAGGTGCAGATCACTATGGCGAAATACATATACAAACGGAAAATGCAAATGTGATCGCACACTACATCCAGCACTCTGCCCTCCATGCTGGATGAGACATTGGTTTATATTTTGGCCAAAGCATAGTAAGCCACTCACCGCGTCAAGGTCGTCTCATGAGTGGTCCCTAACTCTTGTTCCTACCTGTTCATGGGCCATGACAGCCACATAAAATCCAGGGAATGCAGGTCAGCATGCAAGCCAAGTACACTTTGCTTGTAACCCCGTCCGGTGCCATTACAGCTTTCATCGGATCCAGGGATGCAAGTACCAACATGCATGCTGAACCCACCATATACTTCTCCTGGAGCCAGATGGCTAATGGTAGGTTCTATACAAGCAGACTCAGTTTTATACTAACTTTAAAACCAGCCTCAAGGACAGATTAACTGGTCAGGTGTGCAATGACTCCAAGGAGATCGCCACGCCTCCAATATATACTACAAAGAAAAAAATAATAAGGGGTTGGGTCAGCACAACCTGCCTGTAGGTGCAGATCACTATGGCGAAATACATATACAAACGGAAAATGCAAATGTGATCGCACACTACATCCAGCACTCTGCCCTCCATGCTGGATGAGACATTGGTTTATATTTTGGCCAAAGCATAGTAAGCCACTCACCGCGTCAAGGTCGTCTCATGAGTGGTCCCTAACTCTTGTTCCTACCTGTTCATGGGCCATGACAGCCACATAAAATCCAGGGAATGCAGGTCAGCGTGCAAGCCAAGTACACTTTGCTTGTAACCCCGTCCGGTGCCATTACAGCTTTCATCGGATCCAGGGATGCAAGTACCAACATGCATGCTGAACCCACCATATACTTCTCCTGGAGCCAGATGGCTAATGGTAGGTTCTATACAAGCAGACTCAGTTTTATACTAACTTTAAAACCAGCCTCAAGGACAGATTAACTGGTCAGGTGTGCAATGACTCCAAGGAGATCGCCATGCCTCCAATATATACTGCAAAGAAAAAAATAATAAGGGGTTGGGTCAGCACAACCTGCCTGTAGGTGCAGATCACTATGGCGAAATACATATACAAACGGAAAATGCAAATGTGATCGCACACTACATCCAGCACTCTGCCCTCCATGCTGGATGAGACATTGGTTTATATTTTGGCCAAAGCATAGTAAGCCACTCACCGCGTCAAGGTCGTCTCATGAGTGGTCCCTAACTCTTGTTCCTACCTGTTCATGGGCCATGACAGCCACATAAAATCCAGGGAATGCAGGTCAGCATGCAAGCCAAGTACACTTTGCTTGTAACCCCGTCCGGTGCCATTACAGCTTTCATCGGATCCAGGGATGCAAGTACCAACATGCATGCTGAACCCACCATATACTTCTCCTGGAGCCAGATGGCTAATGGTAGGTTCTATACAAGCAGACTCAGTTTTATACTGACTTTAAAACCAGCCTCAAGGACAGATTAACTGGTCAGGTGTGCAATGACTCCAAGGAGATCGCCACGCCTCCAATATATACTACAAAGAAAAAAATAATAAGGTGTTGGGTCAGCACAACCTGCCTGTAGGTGCAGATCACTATGGCGAAATACATATACAAACGGAAAATGCAAATGTGATCGCACACTACATCCAGCACTCTGCCCTCCATGCTGGATGAGACATTGGTTTATATTTTGGCCAAAGCATAGTAAGCCACTCACCGCGTCAAGGTCGTCTCATGAGTGGTCCCTAACTCTTGTTCCTACCTGTTCATGGGCCATGACAGCCACATAAAATCCAGGGAATGCAGGTCAGCATGCAAGCCAAGTACACTTTGCTTGTAACCCCGTCCGGTGCCATTACAGCTTTCATCGGATCCAGGGATGCAAGTACCAACATGCATGCTGAACCCACCATATACTTCTCCTGGAGCCAGATGGCTAATGGTAGGTTCTATACAAGCAGACTCAATTTTATACTAACTTTAAAACCAGCCTCAAGGACAGATTAACTGGTCAGGTGTGCAATGACTCCAAGGAGATCGCCACGCCTCCAATATATACTACAAAGAAAAAAATAATAAGGGGTTGGGTCAGCACAACCTGCCTGTAGGTGCAGATCACTATGGCGAAATACATATACAAACGGAAAATGCAAATGTGATCACACACTACATCCAGCACTCTGCCCTCCATGCTGGATGAGACATTGGTTTATATTTTGGCCAAAGCATAGTAAGCCACTCACCGCGTCAAGGTCGTCTCATGAGTGGTCCCTAACTCTTGTTCCTACCTGTTCATGGGCCATGACAGCCACATAAAATCCAGGGAATGCAGGTCAGCATGCAAGCCAAGTACACTTTGCTTGTAACCCCGTCCGGTGCCATTACAGCTTTCATCGGATCCAGGGATGCAAGTACCAACATGCATGCTGAACCCACCATATACTTCTCCTGGTGCCAGATGGCTAATGGTAGGTTCTATACAAGCAGACTCAGTTTTATACTAACTTTAAAACCAGCCTCAAGGACAGATTAACTGGTCAGGTGTGCAATGACTCCAAGGAGATCGCCATGCCTCCAATATATACTGCAAAGAAAAAAATAATAAGGGGTTGGGTCAGCACAACCTGCCTGTAGGTGCAGATCACTATGGCGAAATACATATACAAACGGAAAATGCAAATGTGATCGCACACTACATCCAGCACTCTGCCCTCCATGCTGGATGAGACATTGGTTTATATTTTGGCCAAAGCATAGTAAGCCACTCACCGCGTCAAGGTCGTCTCATGAGTGGTCCCTAACTCTTGTTCCTACCTGTTCATGGGCCATGACAGCCACATAAAATCCAGGGAATGCAGGTCAGCATGCAAGCCAAGTACACTTTGCTTGTAACCCCGTCCGGTGCCATTACAGCTTTCATCGGATCCAGGGATGCAAGTACCAACATGCATGCTGAACCCACCATATACTTCTCCTGGAGCCAGATGGCTAATGGTAGGTTCTATACAAGCAGACTCAGTTTTATACTAACTTTAAAACCAGCCTCAAGGACAGATTAACTGGTCAGGTGTGCAATGACTCCAAGGAGATCGCCACGCCTCCAATATATACTACAAAGAAAAAAATAATAAGGTGTTGGGTCAGCACAACCTGCCTGTAGGTGCAGATCACTATGGCGAAATACATATACAAATGGAAAATGCAAATGTGATCGCACACTACATCCAGCACTCTGCCCTCCATGCTGGATGAGACATTGGTTTATATTTTGGCCAAAGCATAGTAAGCCACTCACCGCGTCAAGGTCGTCTCATGAGTGGTCCCTAACTCTTGTTCCTACCTGTTCATGGGCCATGACAGCCACATAAAATCCAGGGAATGCAGGTCAGCATGCAAGCCAAGTACACTTTGCTTGTAACCCCGTCCGGTGCCATTACAGCTTTCATCGGATCCAGGGATGCAAGTACCAACATGCATGCTGAACCCACCATATACTTCTCCTGGAGCCAGATGGCTAATGGTAGGTTCTATACAAGCAGACTCAGTTTTATACTAACTTTAACACCAGCCTCAAGGACAGATTAACTGGTCAGGTGTGCAATGACTCCAAGGAGATCGCCACGCCTCCAATATATACTACAAAGAAAAAAATAATAAGGGGTTGGGTCAGCACAACCTGCCTGTAGGTGCAGATCACTATGGCGAAATACATATACAAACGGAAAATGCAAATGTGATCGCACACTACAGCCAGCACTCTGCCCTCCATGCTGGATGAGACATTGGTTTATATTTTGGCCAAAGCATAGTAAGCCACTCACCGCGTCAAGGTCGTCTAATGAGTGGACCCTAACTCTTGTTCCTACCTGTTCATGGGCCATGACAGCCACATAAAATCCAGGGAATGCAGGTCAGCGTGCAAGCCAAGTACACTTTGCTTGTAACCCCGTCCGGTGCCATTACAGCTTTCATCGGATCCAGGGATGCAAGTACCAACATGCATGCTGAACCCACCATATACTTCTCCTGGAGCCAGATGGCTAATGGTAGGTTCTATACAAGCAGACTCAGTTTTATACTAACTTTAAAACCAGCCTCAAGGACAGATTAACTGGTCAGGTGTGCAATGACTCCAAGGAGATCGCCATGCCTCCAATATATACTGCAAAGAAAAAAATAATAAGGGGTTGGGTCAGCACAACCTGCCTGTAGGTGCAGATCACTATGGCGAAATACATATACAAACGGAAAATGCAAATGTGATCGCACACTACATCCAGCACTCTGCCCTCCATGCTGGATGAGACATTGGTTTATATTTTGGCCAAAGCATAGTAAGCCACTCACCGCGTCAAGGTCGTCTCATGAGTGGTCCCTAACTCTTGTTCCTACCTGTTCATGGGCCATGACAGCCACATAAAATCCAGGGAATGCAGGTCAGCATGCAAGCCAAGTACACTTTGCTTGTAACCCCGTCCGGTGCCATTACAGCTTTCATCGGATCCAGGGATGCAAGTACCAACATGCATGCTGAACCCACCATATACTTCTCCTGGAGCCAGATGGCTAATGGTAGGTTCTATACAAGCAGACTCAGTTTTATACTAACTTTAAAACCAGCCTCAAGGACAGATTAACTGGTCAGGTGTGCAATGACTCCAAGGAGATCGCCACGCCTCCAATATATACTACAAAGAAAAAAATAATAAGGTGTTGGGTCAGCACAACCTGCCTGTAGGTGCAGATCACTATGGCGAAATACATATACAAACGGAAAATGCAAATGTGATCGCACACTACATCCAGCACTCTGCCCTCCATGCTGGATGAGACATTGGTTTATATTTTGGCCAAAGCATAGTAAGCCACTCACCGCGTCAAGGTCGTCTCATGAGTGGTCCCTAACTCTTGTTCCTACCTGTTCATGGGCCATGACAGCCACATAAAATCCAGGGAATGCAGGTCAGCATGCAAGCCAAGTACACTTTGCTTGTAACCCCGTCCGGTGCCATTACAGCTTTCATCGGATCCAGGGATGCAAGTACCAACATGCATGCTGAACCCACCATATACTTCTCCTGGAGCCAGATGGCTAATGGTAGGTTCTATACAAGCAGACTCAATTTTATACTAACTTTAAAACCAGCCTCAAGGACAGATTAACTGGTCAGGTGTGCAATGACTCCAAGGAGATCGCCACGCCTCCAATATATACTACAAAGAAAAAAATAATAAGGGGTTGGGTCAGCACAACCTGCCTGTAGGTGCAGATCACTATGGCGAAATACATATACAAACGGAAAATGCAAATGTGATCGCACACTACATCCAGCACTCTGCCCTCCATGCTGGATGAGACATTGGTTTATATTTTGGCCAAAGCATAGTAAGCCACTCACCGCGTCAAGGTCGTCTCATGAGTGGTCCCTAACTCTTGTTCCTACCTGTTCATGGGCCATGACAGCCACATAAAATCCAGGGAATGCAGGTCAGCATGCAAGCCAAGTACACTTTGCTTGTAACCCCGTCCGGTGCCATTACAGCTTTCATCGGATCCAGGGATGCAAGTACCAACATGCATGCTGAACCCACCATATACTTCTCCTGGAGCCAGATGGCTAATGGTAGGTTCTATACAAGCAGACTCAGTTTTATACTGACTTTAAAACCAGCCTCAAGGACAGATTAACTGGTCAGGTGTGCAATGACTCCAAGGAGATCGCCACGCCTCCAATATATACTACAAAGAAAAAAATAATAAGGGGTTGGGTCAGCACAACCTGCCTGTAGGTGCAGATCACTATGGCGAAATACATATACAAACGGAAAATGCAAATGTGATCGCACACTACATCCAGCACTCTGCCCTCCATGCTGGATGAGACATTGGTTTATATTTTGGCCAAAGCATAGTAAGCCACTCACCGCGTCAAGGTCGTCTCATGAGTGGTCCCTAACTCTTGTTCCTACCTGTTCATGGGCCATGACAGCCACATAAAATCCAGGGAATGCAGGTCAGCATGCAAGCCAAGTACACTTTGCTTGTAACCCCGTCCGGTGCCATTACAGCTTTCATCGGATCCAGGGATGCAAGTACCAACATGCATGCTGAACCCACCATATACTTCTCCTGGAGCCAGATGGCTAATGGTAGGTTCTATACAAGCAGACTCAGTTTTATACTAACTTTAAAACCAGCCTCAAGGACAGATTAACTGGTCAGGTGTGCAATGACTCCAAGGAGATCGCCACGCCTCCAATATATACTACAAAGAAAAAAATAATAAGGTGTTGGGTCAGCACAACCTGCCTGTAGGTGCAGATCACTATGGCGAAATACATATACAAACGGAAAATGCAAATGTGATCGCACACTACATCCAGCACTCTGCCCTCCATGCTGGATGAGACATTGGTTTATATTTTGGCCAAAGCATAGTAAGCCACTCACCGCGTCAAGGTCGTCTCATGAGTGGTCCCTAACTCTTGTTCCTACCTGTTCATGGGCCATGACAGCCACATAAAATCCAGGGAATGCAGGTCAGCATGCAAGCCAAGTACACTTTGCTTGTAACCCCGTCCGGTGCCATTACAGCTTTCATCGGATCCAGGGATGCAAGTACCAACATGCATGCTGAACCCACCATATACTTCTCCTGGAGCCAGATGGCTAATGGTAGGTTCTATACAAGCAGACTCAGTTTTATACTGACTTTAAAACCAGCCTCAAGGACAGATTAACTGGTCATTGCACACCTGACCAGTTAATCTGTCCTTGAGGCTGGTTTTAAAGTTAGTATAAAACTGAGTCTGCTTGTATAGAACCTACCATTAGCCATCTGGCTCCAGGAGAAGTATATGGTGGGTTCAGCATGCATGTTGGTACTTGCATCCCTGGATCCGATGAAAGCTGTAATGGCACCGGACGGGGTTACAAGCAAAGTGTACTTGGCTTGCATGCTGACCTGCATTCCCTGGATTTTATGTGGCTGTCATGGCCCATGAACAGGTAGGAACAAGAGTTAGGGACCACTCATGAGACGACCTTGACGCGGTGAGTGGCTTACTATGCTTTGGCCAAAATATAAACCAATGTCTCATCCAGCATGGAGGGCAGAGTGCTGGATGTAGTGTGCGATCACATTTGCATTTTCCGTTTGTATATGTATTTCGCCATAGTGATCTGCACCTACAGGCAGGTTGTGCTGACCCAACCCCTTATTATTTTTTTCTTTGTAGTATATATTGGAGGCGTGGCGATCTCCTTGGAGTCATTGCACACCTGACCAGTTAATCTGTCCTTGAGGCTGGTTTTAAAGTTAGTATAAAACTGAGTCTGCTTGTATAGAACCTACCATTAGCCATCTGGCTCCAGGAGAAGTATATGGTGGGTTCAGCATGCATGTTGGTACTTGCATCCCTGGATCCGATGAAAGCTGTAATGGCACCGGACGGGGTTACAAGCAAAGTGTACTTGGCTTGCACGCTGACCTGCATTCCCTGGATTTTATGTGGCTGTCATGGCCCATGAACAGGTAGGAACAAGAGTTAGGGACAACTCATGAGACGACCTTGACGCGGTGAGTGGCTTACTATGCTTTGGCCAAAATATAAACCAATGTCTCATCCAGCATGGAGGGCAGAGTGCTGGATGTAGTGTGCGATCACATTTGCATTTTCCGTTTGTATATGTATTTCGCCATAGTGATCTGCACCTACAGGCAGGTTGTGCTGACCCAACCCCTTATTATTTTTTTCTTTGTAGTATATATTGGAGGCGTGGCGATCTCCTTGGAGTCATTGCACACCTGACCAGTTAATCTGTCCTTGAGGCTGGTTTTAAAGTCAGTATAAAACTGAGTCTGCTTGTATAGAACCTACCATTAGCCATCTGGCTCCAGGAGAAGTATATGGTGGGTTCAGCATGCATGTTGGTACTTGCATCCCTGGATCCGATGAAAGCTGTAATGGCACCGGACGGGGTTACAAGCAAAGTGTACTTGGCTTGCATGCTGACCTGCATTCCCTGGATTTTATGTGGCTGTCATGGCCCATGAACAGGTAGGAACAAGAGTTAGGGACCACTCATGAGACGACCTTGACGCGGTGAGTGGCTTACTATGCTTTGGCCAAAATATAAACCAATGTCTCATCCAGCATGGAGGGCAGAGTGCTGGATGTAGTGTGCGATCACATTTGCATTTTCCGTTTGTATATGTATTTCGCCATAGTGATCTGCACCTACAGGCAGGTTGTGCTGACCCAACCCCTTATTATTTTTTTCTTTGTAGTATATATTGGAGGCGTGGCGATCTCCTTGGAGTCATTGCACACCTGACCAGTTAATCTGTCCTTGAGGCTGGTTTTAAAGTTAGTATAAAACTGAGTCTGCTTGTATAGAACCTACCATTAGCCATCTGGCTCCAGGAGAAGTATATGGTGGGTTCAGCATGCATGTTGGTACTTGCATCCCTGGATCCGATGAAAGCTGTAATGGCACCGGACGGGGTTACAAGCAAAGTGTACTTGGCTTGCATGCTGACCTGCATTCCCTGGATTTTATGTGGCTGTCATGGCCCATGAACAGGTAGGAACAAGAGTTAGGGACAACTCATGAGACGACCTTGACGCGGTGAGTGGCTTACTATGCTTTGGCCAAAATATAAACCAATGTCTCATCCAGCATGGAGGGCAGAGTGCTGGATGTAGTGTGCGATCACATTTGCATTTTCCGTTTGTATATGTATTTCGCCATAGTGATCTGCACCTACAGGCAGGTTGTGCTGACCCAACCCCTTATTATTTTTTTCTTTGTAGTATATATTGGAGGCGTGGCGATCTCCTTGGAGTCATTGCACACCTGACCAGTTAATCTGTCCTTGAGGCTGGTTTTAAAGTCAGTATAAAACTGAGTCTGCTTGTATAGAACCTACCATTAGCCATCTGGCTCCAGGAGAAGTATATGGTGGGTTCAGCATGCATGTTGGTACTTGCATCCCTGGATCCGATGAAAGCTGTAATGGCACCGGACGGGGTTACAAGCAAAGTGTACTTGGTTTGCATGCTGACCTGCATTCCCTGGATTTTATGTGGCTGTCATGGCCCATGAACAGGTAGGAACAAGAGTTAGGGACCACTCATGAGACGACCTTGACGCGGTGAGTGGCTTACTATGCTTTGGCCAAAATATAAACCAATGTCTCATCCAGCATGGAGGGCAGAGTGCTGGATGTAGTGTGCGATCACATTTTTTTACACTTATTTTAAGTTCCATGAGGGAACTTTAACAGGCATTGTGTGGCCACTTCTCCCATAAACCACAATGATTTAATATGGCAGGGTATTGGGGATTCAATATGTTCCTATCTAGCCCTGCCATAATCAGGGCCTGATAGGAACTTTGATGTGGAAGGCTTTAGAGCAATGATAAGGTCCTAGGCTCCTTCAAACTCAGCACATGGAAGCATTCAGTTCCTGAGATTACAGTGCTCCCTGGAAAAGACTGCTTAGATTCTGTGGTCGCAGTTGTAAAAATATTAACAAATCTATATAATCTTCTCTGAGCTATTTAACACTCCACATAAAACAAAGTCCATATAGAAGTGTTTCCCCATGAAAAATGTAAATTCCGGCCAATGAAGCCACTCACAACTTCAGTGATCACAGGTTCAGCTATGTCCACAAAAGCCTTTCTCTGCTTTGGATAGGTCATTAATATCTAATCGATGAGGGTCCAACACTCTGCTCCACTGATCAGTTGCTGCAGTAACCTGACATGACCAATACACTTTGAATGGACCTGTCCTTCCTGTTCCATTCACAGTACAAGTTGCTGAAGGAACAGATGATCATGGGGGTGCGGGGTATTGGAGCCTCACCTATCTGCTATTAATGACATATAAAGTTAGGTGATAGGTCATCAATATTAGGAGTCTTGATAACCCCTTTAAAGATATGTACTAGAGCTGAGCAAACTTCTTGAATTTCTGTTAGTGTTCTATTTGCCAAATCGCAAAAAAAATAGATTTGGGTCCAAATTGATTCTATTTCTATCTGAATATAAAATGCTCCAATTTACCAGAAAATTCATGTATGACACTCTGAGATATGACATTCTCTCTAGTATTGATTTTTCACCAAAGTGCTCGGGTGCTCTGGCCAAACACATCGGGATGCTTGGGTGCTCGGTATAATGGAAGTCAATGGGAGAACCCGAGCATTAAACCAGGCACCCCCATCTCTGAAGAGGGGAGGGTGCCTGGTTCATAGGGAAAGGTTATAAATTGATGGAAACACCACCTAAATGGTTCGGGAACAGCATGGGGAGGATGTCTGGATGCATCTTGGACTCCCAGGTTTCTGGTGGGAACAATGTTGTCCGAGTAGTACGCCACTTTTACAGACTGACATTAATACGCACAAAATCGAAAATTGTTAGGAAACATTCTTTCCTGTATATTTACTTGTATATAAAGTGCAAGTGCTGCCAAAAATTGCAAGGAAAATGCACTCCGATACAACCTGTATATCACATAAAGGAGGGCCTCATTCATATTGTGGAACAATTGTTCATGTAGTGGGACTCCTACACTCATAAAGCCTATGCACTAAGTGAAAGGGCTGCCAAAAATTACAAGGAACCGGCACTCCAATACACCCTTTGTTATACATAAAGGAGGACATCATACGCAGCCTTGAAAAATTATGATTGATGGCCTGCTGGTGATCCTAAAAAACATTTGGAGCCAGAGCCTGCTGATCTGACAATCTAAAACATTATGGGCTAGGGCCTGCTGCCGCTGTGGTGACTCTAGATAACCTGGGGCCGATCGCACGTCCCATGATGGCGACAATCCATTCGGATGTCTGCCCTATCAACTTTCTATGTTAATTTCAGCTCAAACCATGGTGACCATGGGTAACGGTGAATCAGTGTTCGATTCTGAAGAGGGAGCCTGAGAAATGGCTATTAGGTATAATTAGGTGAGGGCATGCAGGTGAGCTGACCCTGTAAAAGATTTTAGGTGCGGGCCTGCAGGTGAGCTGACCCTGTAAAAGATTTTAGATGTGGGCCTGCTGGTGAGCTGACCCTGTAAAACATTATATGCAAGGTCCTGCTGGTGAGCTGACCCTCTAAAAAATTATATGCGAGGGCCTTCATGTGAGATGACCCTGTAAAATATTGTAGGTGAAGGCCTGCTGGTGAGCTGACCCTGTAAAAAATTATATGTGAGGGCCTTCTGGTCAGCTGACCCTGTAAAACATTGTAGGTGAGGGCCTGCTGGTAAGCTGACCCTGTAAAACATTATATGTGAGGTCCTGCTGGTGAGCTGACCCTCTATAAAATTATATGTGAGGGCCTGCTCGTGAGCTGACCCTCTAAAAAATTATATACGAGGGCCTGCAGCTGAGCTGACCCTGTAAAACATTATATGCGAAGGGCATATATGCAAGGGTATTATATGCGATGAATAAGCATGTTGATATGATTGAAGAGAAGGAGGATAAGAAAAGGAAGATTCAACCATTGTTTGTGGTGGAAGTGGTGCATGGAAATACAGTGGATTCAGTACATTATAAACAACACATTTAAAGTGCCTTTATGTTCATCAGCTTTCCGTTGGTGGAGTCGAGAAGTTATAGTCAATCCAGGCCTTGTTCATTTTTATAAGAGTCAACCTGTCAGCATTTTCAGTTGACAGGTGTATATGCTTATCTGTTATAATGCCACCAGCAGCACTAAATACCCAATCAGACAAAACGCTGATGGCAGGGCAGGCCAGCACCTCCAAGGTGTAGAGCGCCAGTTTGTACCACGTGTCCAGCTTGGATACCCAGTAGTTGTAAGGCACTGAGGGATCATTGAGGACGCAGACACTGAATGCTATGTACTCCTTCAACATCTTCCAAAATTTTTCCCTGCTTGTGACACTAGGCCACACATCATGGGGAGGGTGCTGGCGGGGTGTCATGAAACTGTCCCAGGCTCTGGAGAGTGTTGCCCTGCCTCTGTTGGAACTGCTGAGTGTTCCCCTTGTCTCCCCTCCTCGGTTGGCCAAGAAACTACGGACTCTGCCGCCAATGTTGTCAGATGGAAACCGTTTTGCTAGTCCTATCAACCAGAGGAATGAGAGATAAAAGTTCTTTTTGTAGCTGGGGTCGAGAAGGGTGAACAACCAGTAATCCGTGTTGTTTAAAATGCATATAACGCACGGGTCATTGGAAAGGCAGCCTAACATGAAGTCAGCCATGTGTGCCAGAGTACCAACAGGAGGATCACTCTCAATCTCCTCATCCTCTTCCTCCTCTTCTGCCCACCAACGTGGAATTAAACTTCCATGGGTACTACCCTCTGTAGTGGAAGCAATCGTCTCCTGCTCCTCCTCCTCTTCATCGTTTAATTCACGCTGAGAAGACGAACTGAGGGTGGTCTGGCTATCACCCTGTGTAATGTCTTCCCCCATTTCCACCTCTTCCACATGCAAAGCGTCATCCTTAATTGTGAGCAGCGAGCGTTTGAGTAGACACAGAAGTGGGATGGTTACGCTGATGATAGCATTATCGCCACTAACCATCTGTGTTGATTCCTCAAAGTTTCTTAAAACCTCACAGAGGTCAGACATCCACGACCACTCCTCGCTTGTGAATAGTGGAAGCTGACTGGAAAGGCAACAACCATGTTGCAGCTGGTATTCCACTACTTCCCTCTGCTGCTCACAAAGCCTGGCCAACATGTGGAACATCGAGTTCCAGTGCGTGCTCATGTCACACAACAGCTGGTGAGCAAGCAATTTCCAGTGCTGCTGCAGCGTTGACAGACCGGCTGAAGCTGTTGATGACTTGCGGAAATGTGCACCAGTAGTTCAGGGGTAGGTTTTGAGAAACCGCTGAACCACTAAGTTTAAGACGTGGGCTAGGCATGGGATGTGTGTGAGCTTGCCGAGCTCCAAAGTCGCCACCAATTTACGGCCATTATCAGACACAACCATGCCTGATTCTAGGTTGAGTGGTGAGAGCCACAGCTCAGTCTGGTCTCTTTTCCCCTGCCACAGCTCTGCGGCGGTGTGCTGTTTGTCCCCTAAGTATATCAGCTTGAGCGTGGCCTGTTACCGCTTCCCCACTGCAGTGCTACACTGCTTCCAGCTACCGACTGATGACTGACTGGTGCTGCACACGGATAATTCGGAGGTGGAAGTGGAGGAGGAGGAGGAGGAGGAGGAGAAGTGGGGGTTGGAGCCACTAATTTAGTTGTTTTTGCGTGTGCGTGCAGTGAAATTGAGGCACACAGTTTTTTTTTGTGTTGCAATTAAATTATTTATTTAGTTTTGCAGTAGTTTCATACAATTGCCCAATAGTTATCTTCAAGGTACAAACAGAATATCTGGACTGGACGTTTCGGTCACATCAGACCTTCATCAGCGGTCACATTTTTATCTGCAATCATATACAATAGAGGAGATGAGCTGGAGTAAAGCCACTGGAAGATTCATAGTGGATGCATTCAATAATATAAAAATATATCTAAAAAAACTATCCGACATATTGTTAGATATACAGGGAAAACGACACAAGGCAAGTCCACAGGTACAATGGAAGGGAACTACATAAAAAAAAAAAAAATATATATATATATATATTCCAGATTGCATATAATACATAAAGTATTAGTATAGATTAGGGCTTGTTGAAGGAGAGTTATGGAGAAGAGTAAGTATATATACTGTAGTATATTCTCAAACAACACTGGCCACTCCTTGCCAAAGCCTATCCTAGCATATAAGAATCTAATCAGTCCCCCCTGACGTGCTACAAAAGATCTCCCAATATTAGGGATAAATTAGTCAAGGCAGACGTAGGCAGTTTCACCAAACTACCGAAACAGACCTTTTTACGGAGCAGATGCGACAAGGCACATAGCCTTGCCTTCACTGCGCCCAGTGTTCGAGTGTTATAAAAGGTGAATATGCTACACATCCACGCACCGTACAGACCATTCCAATTCGAGGATTTTATACCTGCGATTCCAGCTTTGTGATTTATTTAATAAAATGCACGTGCAGACTTGCGTATGTGGGCGAGACGATGCAACGCGTTCGGGATCGAATAAGCAAGCACAAGTCAACCATCAGACTTGGCCATACATTCTTACCAATACCACACCATTTTTCCAACAAAAAACACCAAATCTCGCATTTTTGGAACAAATTGATTCACCCAGGAGAGGAGGCAATCGGATACTCCTCCTAAGACAACGGGAGGCATTCTGGATCCATAAACTAGGGACACTTTCGCCTAATGGCTTGAATCGTGAATGTGACTTCTTCATCAATGTATAAACTTGAATGATATATGTACATACGTGTATTCTTTCCACAGACCCGCTGAAAATAAATTTTGTCTGCATCGGGTGAGGGTGAGATGACCTCTTTCCCCACTTTCCCTTAACTCCACTTTGGTTTCATGTTTTATATATAAAGAATTTTTTTTAAAGTTATTTTATATATAATTTTTTTTTTTCCTTTAGTCATTTTCCCTTTATTATTTCCTTTCTCCCTTTATAACCAATTTTCTCCTTAATTTCCTACATTAAATTACGGTTCTGTATAATTTAGTACGTACATATAGACTCTCCCTCTACATAGAGTTATAGATTTCCACCATCGCTATCATTTTCATTTTCTTATATTTTCATATATACCTGCGTCCCAGGCACTACTAGGAGCTCATACACTTTAAAACCGGATAGGCGCGATGCAGACACCGCACATCCGAGCCCAGAAGACCCATTCTTCCCTCCCAGAACAGGTACAGATGGATTAACCTTTTTCCTTTTATAGGTGGTGAGCGGGCCCGGAGTCCTCCACGCACCATATATTACGATCCCCATTTGGAGGCAATAGTACAATTCCACTATGTTTTATGCCAGCAGGCTCCAGGCACATGATGATTCTATGCACTCTATGTACCCAGCATGATAACTTGTGGCATAGCTTTGTTCTTCATGTACCCAGCAGGCATTATTCAGTCGTGGCCAAAAGTTTTGAGAATGACAAAAATATTAGTTTTCACAAAGTTTGCTGCTAAACTGCTTTTAGATCTTTGTTTCAGTTGTTTCTGTGATATAGTGAAATATAATTACACGCACTTCATACGTTTCAAAGGCTTTTATCGACAATTACATGACATTTATGCAAAGAGTCAGTATTTGCAGTGTTGGCCCTTCTTTTTCAGGACCTCTGCAATTCGACTGGGCATGCTCTCAATCAACTTCTGGGCTAATTCCTGACTGATAGCAACCCATTCTTTCAGAATTAGTGGGTTTTTGTTTGTCCACCCGCCTCTTGAGGATTGACCACAAGTTCTCAATGGGATTAAGATCTGGGGAGTTTCAAGGCCATGGACCCAAAATGTCAACGTTTTGGTCCCCGAGCCACTTAGTTATCACTTTTTCCTTATGGCACGGTGCTCCATCGTGCTGGAAAATGCATTGTTCTTCACCAAACTGTTGTTGGATTGTTGGAAGAAGTTGCTGTTGGAGGGTGCTTTAGTACCATTCTTTATTCATGGCTGTGTTTTTGGGCAAAATTGTGAGTGAGCCCACTCCCTTGGATGAGAAGCAACCCCACACATTCATGGTCTCAGGATGCTTTACTGTTGGCATGACACAGGACTGATGATAGCGCTCACCTTTTCTTCTCCGGACAAGCCTTTTTCCAGATGCCCCAAACAATCGGAAAGAGGCTTCATCGGAGAATATGAAATTGCCCCAGTCCTCAGCAGTCCATTCACCATACTTTCTGCAGAAGATCAATCTGTCCCTGATGTTTTTTTTGGAGAGAAGTGGCTTCTTTGCTGCCCTTCTTGACACCAGGCCATCTTCCAAAAGTCTTCGCCTCACTGTGCGTGCAGATGCACTCACACCTGTCTGCTGCCATTCCTGAGCAAGCTCTGCACTGTGGCACTCCGATCCCGCAGCTGAATCCTCTTTAGGAGACGATCCTGGTGCTGGACTTTCTTGGACGCCATAAAGGCTTCTTAACAACTGAACCTCTTTCCTTGAAGTTCTTGATGATCCTATAAATTGTTGATTGAGGTGCAATCTTAGTAGCCACAATATCCTTGCCTGTGAAACCATTTTTATGAAACGCAATGATGGCTGCACGCGTTTCTTTGCAGGTCACCATGGTTAACAATGGAAAAACAATGATTTCAAGCATCACCCTCCTTTTAACATGTCAAGTCTGCCATTTTAACCCAATCAGCCTGACATAATGATCTCCAGCCTTGTGCTCGTCAACATTCTTACCTGAGTTAACAAGACAATTACTGAAATGATCTCAGCAGGTCCTTAAATGACAGCAATGAAATGCAGTGGAAAGGTTTTTTTGGGATTAAGTTAATTTTCATGGCAAAGAAGGACTATGCAATTCATCTGATCACTCTTCATGTAATTCTCAAAACTTTTGGCCACGACTGTATATATTCAGCAATCAATGGACAACTGATAACAGAGTATCATTCTTTGATATACCCAGCATGTATTACTCAGGATAAATATGTTCATCAACTTATAGACAACTCATAGCAAAGCAGTCTCTTTTGATGTACCCGGCATGTACCACTTTAATACAGGGAGTGCAGAATTATTAGGCAAGTTGTATTTTTGAGGATTAATTTTATTATTGAACAACAACCATGTTCTTAATGAACCCAAAAAACTCATTAATATCAAAGCTGAATATTTTTGGAAGTAGTTTTTAGTTTGTTTTTAGTTTTAGCTATTTTAGGGGGATATCTGTGTGTGCAGGTGATTATTACTGTGCATAATTATTAGGTAACTTAACAAAAAACAAATATATACCCATTTCAATTATTTATTTTTACCAGTGAAACCAATATAACATCTCAACATTCACAAATATACATTTCTGACATTCAAAAACAAAACAAAAACAAATCAGTGACCAATATAGCCACCTTTCTTTGCAAGGACACTCAAAAGCCTGCCATCCATGGATTCTGTCAGTGTTTTGATCTGTTCACCATCAACATTGCGTGCAGCAGCAACCACAGCCTCCCAGACACTGTTCAGAGAGGTGTACTGTTTTCCCTCCTTGTAAATCTCACATTTGATGATGGACCACAGGTTCTCAATGGGGTTCAGATCAGGTGAACAAGGAGGCCATGTCATTAGATTTTCTTCTTTTATACCCTTTCTTGCCAGCCACGCTGTGGAGTACTTGGACGCGTGTGATGGAGCATTGTCCTGCATGAAAATCATGTTTTTCTTGAAGGATGCAGACTTCTTCCTGTACCACTGCTTGAAGAAGGTGTCTTCCAGAAACTGGCAGTAGGACTGGGAGTTGAGCTTGACTCCATCCTCAACCCAAAAAGCCCCCACAAGCTCATCTTTGATGATACCAGCCCAAACCAGTACTCCACCTCCACCTTGCTGGCGTCTGAGTCAGACTGGAGCTCTCTGCCCTTTACCAATCCAGCCACGGGCCCATCCATCTGGCCCATCAAGACTCACTCTCATTTCATCAGTCCATAAAACCTTAGAAAAATCAGTCTTGAGATATTTCTTGGCCCAGTCTTGACGTTTCAGCTTGTGTGTCTTGTTCAGTGGTGGTCGTCTTTCAGCCTTTCTTACCTTGGCCATGTCTCTGAGTATTGCACACCTTGTGCTTTTGGGCACTCCAGTGATGTTGCAGCTCTGAAATATGGCCAAACTGGTGGCAAGTGGCATCTTGGCAGCTGCACGCTTGACTTTTCTCAGTTCATGGGCAGTTATTTTGCGCCTTGGTTTTTCCACACGCTTCTTGCGACCCTGTTGACTATTTTGAATGAAACACTTGATTGTTCGATGATCACGCTTCAGAAGCTTTGCAATTTTAAGAGTGCTGCATCCCTCTGCAAGATATCTCACTATTTTTGACTTTTCTGAGCCTGTCAAGTCCTTCTTTTGACCCATTTTGCCAAAGGAAAGGAAGTTGCCTAATAATTATGCACACCTAATATAGGGTGTTGATGTCATTAGACCACACCCCTTCTCATTACAGAGATGCACATCACCTAATATGCTTAATTGGTAGTAGGCTTTCGAGCCTATACAGCTTGGAGTAAGACAACATGCATAAAGAGGATGATGTGGTCAAAATACTCATTTGCCTAATAATTCTGCACTCCCTGTATATGTATTCAGCTACCTACAGACAACTTATAGCAGAGCATTGTCCTTTTTAGATACCCTATATGTACTACTCGTATTCATGTATTCAGCAACCTACAAACAATTTGTGATCTTGACAATGAGCATTCTTCCTATAAGCTCCGAACATGTATTCATTTTAAATGTAAATACATTGTAACATACCGTTTGCTCCAAACTTTTGATCAGTGTGGACCGCACACACTAATACAGATGGCCTATATAGAAGATCCATTGTGTGGAGCGTCCTAACTACATACAATTGCAACAAAAAGTATGTGAACCCTTTGGAATGATATGGATTTCTGCACAAATTGGTCATAAAATGTGATCTGATTTTCATCTAAGTCACAACAATAGACAATCACAATCACTGCTTAAACTAATAACACACAAAGCATTAAATGTGACCATGTTTTTATTGAACACATCATGTAAACATTCACAGTGCAGGTGGAAAAAGTATGTGAACCCTTGGATTTAGTAACTGGTTGAACTTCCTTTGTCAGCAATAACTTCAACCAAACATTTCCTGTAGTTGCAGATCAGAAGTGCACAACGGTCAGGAGTAATTCTTGACCATTCCTCTTTACAGAACTGTTTCAGTTCAGCAATATTCTTGGGATGTCTGGTGTGAATCGCTTTCTTGAGGTCATGGCACAGCATCTCAATCGGGTTGAGGTCAGGACTCTGACTGGGCCACTCCAGAAGGAGTATTTTCTTCTGTTTAAGCCATTCTGTTGTTGATTTACTTCTATGCTTTGAGTCGTTGTCCTGTTGCAACACCCCTCTTCTGTTGAGCTTCAGCTGGTGGACAGATGGCCTTAAGTTCTCCTGCAAAATGTCTTGATAAACTTGGGAATTAATTTTTCCTTCGATAATGGCAATCCGTCCAGGCCCTGGCGCAGCAAAGCAGCCCCAAACCATGAGGCCCCCACCACCATACTTCACAGTTGGGATGAGGTTTTGATGTTGGTGTGCTGTGCCTCTTTTTCTCCAAACATAGTGTTGTGTGTTTCTTCCAAACAACTCAACTTTGTTTCATCTGTCCACAGAATATTTTGCCAGTACTGCTGTGGAACATCCAGGTGCTCTTGTGCAAACTGTAAACGTGTAGCAATGTTTTTTTTAGACAGCAGTGGCTTCCTCTGTGAAATCCTCCCATTAAATCCATTCTTGTTTAGTGTTTTACGTATCGTAGATTCGCTAACAGGGATGTTAGCATATGCCAGAGACTTTTGTAAGTCTTTAGCTGACACTCTAGGATTCTTCTTCAACTCATTGAGCAGTCTGCGCTGTGCTCATGCAGTCATCTTTACAGGACGGCCACTCCTAGACTCCCTAGAGAGAGTAGCAGCAGTGCTGAACTATCTCCATTTATAGACAAGTTGTCTTCCCGTGGACTGATGAACAGCAAGGCTTTTGGAGATACTTTTATAACCCTTTCCAGCTTTATGCAAGTCAACAATTCTTAATCGTAGGTCTTCTGAGAGCTCTATTGTGCGAGGCATCATTCACATCAGGCAATTGGACTTCAGTTGGCTGACACCTCACTCCAATTATCTCTTGGAGATGTCATTAGTCTAGGAGTTCACAAACTTTTTCCACCTGCACTGTGAATGTTTACATGGTGTGTTCAATAAAAACATGGTAACATTTAATTCTTTGTGTGTTATTAGTTTAAGCAGACTGTGATTGTCTATTGTTGTGACTTAGATGAAGATCAGATCACATTTTATGACCAATTTGTGCAGAAATCCATATCATTCCAAAGGGTTCACATACTTTTTATTGCAACTGTACATCCATCATTATCCTATATATACTCTTCTCCATAACTCTCCTTCAACAAGCCCTAATCTATACTAATACTTTATGTATTATATGTAATCTGGATTATATTTATATATATATATATATATATATATATATATATATATATATATATATTTTAGGTAGTTCCCTTCCATCTTACCTGAGAACTTGCAAAAGTGACAAAATAGGGAGGCTCAACACTCAGATGAACGGATAGCGGTGGGTTCACTGCTTAATGGGTCACTCACCCAGTTAAGAATAAAAATATATAGGCAAAGAAGAGCAGGCACACCACCTTCTGGAATAATAGTGGAACACTTAGAAAATGTATTCAATTATAAGATATCACACTTTAAAAAGGCCAATGTATATAAAACACTCAATACAATAAAACAATAGAAACAATAAAACAATAGATAAAATAAATAAATGTCCCAAATTGAGACCGCACTCTGAGTAAATGTCAGACTGTTGTATAGTCTCCTGAGATAATGTCTCCTGAAATAGAATGTGGCAAAGATAGATATAATCCACCTGTCAATGGTTGCCAAATAGAATTGTCTCCATGAGACTCTTACCACTCAGTAGTACCGATGATGTTGATAAATGGTCTACTTGCACGGAGCGGTGAAGGAATGTGGTCACCAGGGCGCTGGACTCTGGACGCTGGATGCTGAGTAGGTAAAAAGGAGCGTGTAGCTTGGAGGACGTGCTCAGGGTAAATGATCACGTAACGGTGAGGGATGCGGTCACCAAAGCGCTGGACGCTAGACGCTGAGTTAATTAGAAGTGCTCAGCTCGGAGGGCGTACGTTTGATCAGGTGATCCTATGTGGATGAGTCAGATGATCAGATCAGCTGGTGCAAACGCCCAATCACGTGCTGCACAGGTCCTTATACCATAGTGATAATTTGGCATAGCATGGGTCCAGGTCCTATACTGCAACAAATGGTTATGTTGGCAGATAGCTCTTTCAAAGAATAATTTTCTTTGTCCACGGAATCTTTTGTACTTGGGGTCCGGACCAGTACTAGATGTGGAAGTTTGCGTAGTCCGCTAGACGCGTTTCGAGGCTACCTGCCTCTTCCTCAGTAGCTACCAGACTGCGCAATGAATCTGAAGACTGACATATTGAATCCAGCGTGGCTGAGCCTCTCTCTCTCTCCTTTTCCCAGCAAGGAGAACTGACCTTGTGTCGTTTTCCCTGTATATCTAACAATATGTCGGATAGCTTTTTATATATATTTTTATATTATTGAATGCATCCACTATGAATCTTCCAGTGACTTTACTCCAGCTCATCTCCTCTATTGTATATGATTGCAGATAAAAATGTGACCGCTGATGAAGGTCTGATGTGACCAAAACGTCCGGTCTAGATATTCTGTTTGTACCTTGAAGATAACTATTGGGCAATTGTATGAAACTACTCCGAAACTAAATAAATAATTTAATTGCAACACTAAAAAAATCAGTGTGCCTCAATTTCACTGCATGTACATTGGCTGATTTCAGCCCTTGATTGGCACCAGAGTCCATCGAATTGAGTGCGGTTTTCCACTTCATCATATACTAATGTAGGTGGTGGCGGAAATCCTGATGGAATTAGGGAGCGCAATTTTTGCCGTCGGTAGCACCTGTGCCATCCCAGGGTACGACTCACTCCCGGCCTCCACAACATTCACCCAGTGTGCCATCAGGGAAATGTAGCGTCCCTGGCCGAATGCACTTGTCCATGTGTCTGTGGATAAGTGGACCTTCCCAGTAACTGTGTTGGTCAGTGCACGTGTGATGTTATGGGACATATGTTGGTGTAGGGCGGGCATGGCACACCTTGAAAAATAGTGGCGGCTGGGGACTGCGTAACGCGGGGCGGCCGCCGACATCAGGCTGCGGAAGGCCTCAGTGTCCACAAGCCTAAATGGCAACATTTCCAGGGCCAGTAATTTGGATACCTGTGGGTGGGTGGCTGGGTATTTGTGCTTGCGTTTAAATGCCTGGGGTAAGGACATTTGGACACTGCGCTGGGAGACGGAAGTGGATGTGGTCGCTGATGGTGCTTGCGAAGGTCCAGGTGCAGGGCGCGAGGCATCTGGGCCTGCGCCTTCGACAGGGGATTGGCCAGCATGTAACACAGGGGAAGAGGAGGCAGTGGTGTGACCCGCAGACACAGATTGTGAACCCAGGCGTTCGTCCCAATTATTACGGTGCTTGGATGCCATGTGGCGGATCATGCTGGTGGTAGTGAGGTTGATTGCCCTGGCTCATTTTGGTACGGCACAGGTTGCAAACCACTATTCTTTTGTCATCCGCACTTTCCTAAAAAAAGCACCATATTGTGGAACACCTACCCCTTGGCAAGGGAGATTTCCGCTAGGGGGTGTTCCGTGGAACAGTTGCGGGCCTGTTTGGTGTGGCCTGCCTTCTCCCTTTTGCCACCCCACTGACTCTTCCAGCCTGTTGCGGTGCAGCATATCCCTCCCCCTCTGTACTGCTGTCCTCGCTTTCCACCTTCCCAGGTTGGGTCAGTGACTTCCACCTCCTCTTCCACTTCCTCACTCTGCTCATCCTCCTGACTTGTTGACCTAACCACTACCTCAGTGATTGACAACTGTGAGTTATTGGCAACTGTGTCTCATCATCATCCACCTCATTAAACAGTAATTGCCGTTCCCCACCGTCATCTTCGTGTGATTGTGGATGCTCAAGATTTTGGGAGTCAGGGCACAAGATCTGTCCCTCTTCAAGCGTGCCTGGTGAGAGGGCCAAATCAAGGAATGGCGCAGAAAAGAGCTCCTCAGAATATCCGAGTGTGGGATCACTTGTTTACCCGGACTCTCCATGGTGGGAGTAAGGAGGATCAGGGTGAGTATTGGATTGAGCAGACTCTTGGGTACTGAGACTGGACTTGGTGGAAGACAGGGTGGTGCTTAACCAACTGGAAGCATTATCTGCTGCATTCCATACATTATCTTGTGCTCTGGCACCAGGCACAGTTTCATTGCCCAGGGCCACGACCTCTGCGTGCACCATCAGCATCAAGGCCAATGCCACGTCCCTTACTGCTCGCCTTCTTCATATTAAATGTTATATATGATTGAAAGTCTGTCACATGTACAGTAGAGTATGATTTGGAAATGTATGCGCAAACAAATTTTAAAAGGTATTTGGGATGTGGAAACGTCACACAGGAGATATCCTGCAGGTAATGTTAATGCTATCACCAGCGGCTAATGAAAAATTACAGGGAATGTCACAGGTATTTGGGATGAGGAAAAGTTATACAGGAGAGGTACCACTGGTAATGTCACTGTCCACAGCATCTACGCAAAAAAGTACACTGTATGTCACAGATACATTTTTGAAGCGCACATGTTACACTGCAGATGTGGCCCTGGTAATGTCACTGTCAGAAGCGGACACCGTCTATTGACAAGGTACACTTGATGTCACAGATTTGTTTTTGGATGCGCACACTTTACTCAGGAGATGTGTCGCAGCTACTGTTACTGTCCGCAGCGGACACCGTCTACAGAAAAAGTACACTGGATGTCAGATATTTTTTGGATGCGCACACTTTACACTGGAGATGTGGCGCAGCTAATGTCACTGGCCGCAGGGGACACTATCTATGGAAAAACTACACTGTATGTCAGAGATATTTTTTGAATGGGCACACTTTACACTGGAGATGTGGCGCAGCTAATGTCACTGTCCGCAGCGGACACCATCTATGGAAAAAGTACACTGGATGTCAGATATTTTTGGGATGTGCACACCTAACACTGGAGATGTGGCGCAGCTAATGTCACTGTCCGCAGCGGACACCATCTACGGAAAAAGTACACCGTATGTCAGATATTTATGGCTTCGCACACTTTACACTGGTGATGTGGTACAGCTAATGTCACTGTCAGAAGCGGACACCGTCTATTGACAAGGTACACTGTATGTCACAGATATTTTTGGGATGCGCACACTTTACACAGGAGATGTGGCGCAGCTAATGTCACTGTCCACAGCGGACACCATCTACGGAAAAAGTGCTCTGGATGTCACAGATATTTTTGGGATGTGTACACTTTACACTGGAAATGTGGTGCAGCTAATGTCACTGTCCGCAGTGGACACGTCTACGGAAAAAGTACACTGGATGTCAGATATTTTTTGGAAGCGCACACTTTACAAAGGAGATGTGGCGCAGCTAATGTCACTGTCCGCAGCGGAGACCGTCTACGGAAAAACTACACTGTATGTCACAGATATTTATTGGCTGCGCACACTTTACACTGGAGATGTGGCGCAGCTAATGTCACTGTCCGCAGCGGACACCATCTATGCAAAAAGGACACTGGATGTCAGATATATTTTGGATGTGCACACTTTACACAGGAGATGTGGCGCAGCTAATGTCACTGTCCGCAGCGGTCACGTCTACGGAAAAAGTACACTGGATGTCACAGATATTTTTTGGAAGCACACACTTTACAAAGGACATGTGGCGCAGCTAATGTCACTGTCCGCAGCGGACACCCTCTACGGAAAATGTGAACTAGATAGATTTTTTGGATGCGCACACTTTACACTGGAGATGTGGTGCAGCTAATGTCGCTGTCCACAGGGGACACCGTCTACGGAAAAAGTACACTATGTCACAGATATTTTTTGGATCCGCACACCTTACACAGGACATGTGGCGCAGCTAATGTCACTGTCCAGAGTGTACACCGTCTACGTAAAAAGTGCACTAGATGTCACAGATATTTTTGGGATGTGCACAACTTACACTGGAGATGAGTTGCAGCTAATGTCACTGTCCGCAGCAGACACTGTCTACGGAAAAAGTGCACTGGATGTCAGATATTTTTGGGATGTGCACACCTTACACAGGAGATGTGGCACAGCTAATGTCACTGTCCGCAGCGGAGACCATCTATGCAAAAAGGACACTGGATGTCAGATATATTTTGGATGTGCACACTTTACACAGGAGATGTGGCGCAGCTAATGTCACTGTCCGCAGCGGTCACGTCTACGGAAAAAGTACACTGGATGTCACAGATATTTTTTGGATGTGCATACTTTACACTGGAAATGTGATGCAGCTAATGTCACTGTCCGCAGCGGACACTGTCTACGGAAAATGTGCAATGGATGTCACAGATATTTTTTGGATGTGCATACTTTACACTGGAAATGTGATGCAGCTAATGTCACTGTCCGCAGCGGACACTGTCTACGGAAAATGTGCAATGGATGTCACAGATATTTTTTGGATGCGCACACTTTACACTGAAGATGTGGCGCAGCTAATGTCACTGGCCGCAGGGGACACGTCTACGGAAAAACTACACTGCATGTCACAGATATTTTTTGGATGCGCACACTTTACACTGGAGATGTGGCACAGCTAATGTCACTGTCAGAAGCGGATACCGTCTATTGACAAGGTACACTGTATGTCACAGATATTGTTTGGATGCCCATACTTTACACAGGAGATGTGACGCAGCTAATGTCACTGTCCGCAGCGGACACTGTCTACGGAAAATGTGCAATGGATGTCACAGATATTTTTGGGATGTGCATACTTTACACTGGAGATGTGGTGCAGCTAATGTCACCGTCTGCAGCGGACACCATCTATGTAGAAAGGACACTGGATGTCACAGATATTTTTGGGATGTGCATACTTTACACTGGAGATGTGGCGGAGCTAATGTTACTGTCCGCAGCGGACACCATCTACGGAAAAAGTACACTGGATGTCAGATATTTATTGGCTGCGCACACTTTACACAGGAGATGTGGCGCAGCTAATGTCACTGTCCGCAGCGGACACCATCTACAGAAAAAGGACACTGTATTTCACAGATATTTTTTGGATGCGCACACCTTACACATGACCGGCGTATTGTCGAGTCGCTTACCTCTTAAACTCCACTCCCCCCCAGACTCAGCAAGTGGATTATATGGCCACAGCAGCCTTTTATTAATAACATAAATACAAATAAATATCATAAATACATAACTTAACCCTTGGCCTTCCCACCTGAAGGCCCCGCCCTACCTTACCAAGAACCCATGAATGCCAAAACGGGGAGGGTCCTTGGAGCCCCATAAATGACGGATAACTGGCCTCGCCCTCAGTTAAATTACCTCTAGCCGATAAACGCCAGCTCAGAGGCAGGAACCGGTAACCAAGGGCAACCAACTTGGGCCGCTACCCGCCATATCACACCTTAAACCAGTACCTGGGGAGTCCAGAGCCTCCTTTGGCTCCCTCCCCACCACGCCAGAGCCACCATAACCACCAACTCCAAGGACCCCCCACCGCTCACGACTCAAGAAGGTGAACACCTCACCTACTTGTGTCCCGCCACACCCGCAGCGCCAATTAAATGCCGTCCTGCAAATCGGAACACCAGAGATCAATCCCCACCCCGTTCAAGTGCACCCCATCGCTCCTCCAAAACGCCCCCACACAGGACTCCAGCTCCCTATGCCGAACAACAACGCCACCGTTACGTGCCACAAACCTACCAACTGCCCTGTTAACCTTGATTCGCGCCTTATTCAGCCGCTCCACAGACCTTGCCTCCCTCCAATGCTGGCGAGGCACCATATCCGACCAAACCGTCACCAGTCGCAGATATTGCGCCCACAAACGTAGCAAGTCAAACTTAATGTCCCTCACTAACTCCCTGAAGGGGCGTGCCCCAAAATCATTCCCCCCTACATGCAACACCAAAACACCAGGGGGCCTATCCAACCGTGGAAATCTGTAAAACTCAGGAAGAACCCGACTCCACAGCATCCCTCGCATCCCAATCCAACGAATCACTGCCACCTCTCTCGAAATTGACAACTGCCTCCCGTCCGGCCTGACTGCTGCTCGCAACGCTCCCCAGAACACGTAGGAGTGCCCCATAATCCACACCAAGCACGGTGGAACACCTATAAGAGATAAAGATAAAACGTCAACCAAACACTGCCACCTGCCCCCAGCCCCCCCCCCCCCCCCCCCGCAAGTTCCTTATAACCATGCGGGCCTCACATATGACCGAAATCGAATAGACTCCCAACGGCCAATACGCCGAATAACATCATCGCCCAACCCCCTCCTGGCAGCCTCCGTGGCCGCCCCAATCCAAAAAGAATGTCCCCCATACAAAGAGGGATCCTTACCCAAGCCCAACAAGCATGATCGCAGAACCGCTATAAACTGGAAACGAAAAAGATAAGACCCGTCTCCATGAACTAATAAAGGGCCCGCTCACCCTGTCCCACCCCGTCCCAAAAACTCCCTGAGGCATCGAACCGGGCACACGACCGAACCCTCTACTTGGAACAACACCACCCGACAACCCCGACCCAGCTGGTCCGTTTTTGACCGTCTAATGCAGAATTCCAATCGGTCATCAAATAATTCCACATCCTGCCCACAAAGGCCCCCAGCCTGCCCCTTATTTGGACTAACCAACCCCCCGATCCTCAAGGCCCCAAAAAAGGCGAGCGAAAAAGCCAAATTAAACAGCCCAACCCCCCCTTCTGAAGTACAAACCCCTTCCAACTGACCCAACAGATCCACCAACAAAGTAAAAGAAATCGGACGGCGACTATCCACCTCGGATGCACGCCTCCTCCAACCCCGTAAAGCTTGCGCAACCCAAAAAGACTTCGTCACATCCCCCACCCCCCGGCTCCGACAACCAAAGGCCACACCCGCCATAAACTTAATCACCCTGGAATACGACCACCCCTCCTCCCTACAGTGCCCCACCCAAAGCAACATCAATGCGCTATCCTCCAACCCACAACTCTGCAAACGCCGCCTCCAGGCCTCCCACTGGGCCCACGCCCGTTCATACGCCGCCCAGGTCCCAGAACCCCTCTCCAGATCCTCAACCGACCGTATGGCAGATTCCACATTTCCGGCGGAAGGCTGGTCCCCTCCGTCTCCGCCTTTGGTGCCAACGCGCGAAAACGATCCCACTGGAAACGAGACAAAGCATCCGCAATTGAGTTACTAACCCCCGGTACATGAGACGCCACCACCCACGCGTTTAAGGATAGGCAACCCAACGTTAAATACTGAAGCAACCGCATAACCGGTGGCGACGAAGCTGAATTGCGATTAATGGCCTCAACCACCCCCATATTATCGCAATGAAAACATACCTTCCGATCCCAAAAGATTCCACCCCAAATGGACACCGCCACCACAATGGGGAAAAGTTCCAGTAACACCAAATTTGTCAACAAGCCCTCCTCCTTCCATACTTCCAGCTATTCCCACACACACCAACGGCCCCCCAGATAAGCCCCAAAACCCCGGCCCCCAGCCGCATCCGTAAACAAATCCAAATCCGCTGCCGACACCCCGTCCGCCATCCACAAGGACCGCCCATTATACGTCTACAAAAAATACGCCCACACCATCAAGTCGTCCTACAACTCACGGGTAACCAGAACAAAATGGTGGGGAGAACGCACTCCCGCCGTTGCCCTAGCCAATTTTCTACAAAAAATTTGCCTCATGGGCATTATGCGACACGCAAAGTTGAGCTTGCCCAATAGGGACTGCAACTCGCGGAGCCGCATTTTGCGTTTTCCGAAAGCCACAGACACCTCCCGCCGCAAATCCGCAAGTTTATCCTCAGGCAACCTGCATTCCATAGCCACCGTGTCAATGACTCTCCCCAAAAAACTCAACCGCGTTGTAGGTCCCTCCGTCTTTTCAGACGCCAAAGGAACAACGAAAAGGCGAGACATGGCTTCAAAAGAATGCAACATCACTGAGCAGCCATTAGAACATGGCGGCCCGATAAACAAAAAATCATCCAAATAATGAATGATAGAACCCCAACCTGACCACTCGCGTACCACCCACTCCAAAAAAGTACTGAACTTTTCAAAATAAGCGCACGAAACCGAACAACCCATCGGCAAACACTGGTCAACAAAATACCCCCCATCCCAGAAACACCCCAACAAGTGCTGACACTCCGGGTGTACCGGCAAAAGACGAAATGCAGCTTCAATATCAACTTTGGCCAACAGCGCACCCCTGCCCATACAACCGGACCCAACGAACCGCCTCATCAAACGACGTATATACAACCGAACACAATTCAGGCGCGATCCCATCGTTAACCGAGTTCCCTTTTGGGAAAGAAAGGTGATGTATAAGGCAAAATTTATTCTGCTCCCTCTTAGGTACGACCCCCAATGGAGACACCCGCAAATCCTGCATCGGCAATTCCCGAAAGGGCCCTGCCATGCGACCTAACTCCACCTCTTTCCGCAGTATCTCGGTCACCACTCCAGGAAGTTCCATCGCAGAACGCAAATTTTTTCCCCCCGACCCCCCAACCCCTTCAACATACGGAATCTGAAAACCCTCCCGAAAACCAGCAAGCAAAAATTCCGCCGCCTCCACATCAGGGTATTCATTTAGAAAACGCTCCATCTCGGTTACCCGTATTGGCGTCCGCCCCTTTTCCAGCCGCATCACCCCCACTCTTACCTCTGCGCCCCCTGAAGCACCGCTGCGCTCCGTGGTTTCCCCCGCAAAAGGAACACTCGTGCTTGAACTTGCACTTGTCCCTGTACTTGCATCCCCCCTCATTGAACAAAAAACAGAGTCCCTTAACTGAGGCCGCCGAGCGCTCCGATTGCCCCGAACCCCCGGCGCCCCCCCGGGAAGGGCTGCCCAGCCCTGGCCGGAGTCATAACCCGCATCCACAGGCCAATGTCTTTATGGTCCCAGCGCATACTAGGCCGGACCGCCTTCTGCTGCCGGAACTGCTCGTCATACCTCAACCACCCCAAACCCCCATACACTCGGTATGCCTCGCCTATCGCATCCAGATAACAGAAAAGTGCCGAACAATTGTCAGGCCCTTTCTCCCCGATAACACTGGCCAAGATCACAAAAGCGAATCAAACGAGAACGCCGCTTATCCTCTTCCTCCTTTTTCCTATCATTCCGCCTATCCCGGTCCAAATTAAATCGCTCCAGGGGAAGCAGCGAAAATATATCCACGTACTCCCCTTTCCAAATTCTTTCCCTAACCTCATGCTTCAAGTGCGTCCCCAGCGGCCCTTCAAAGCACACTGTGGCAATGTGAACGTTGAGGTGGTGTTTCCCCAGGTTCCAGTCCGGGACTTAGGGCATGCTCATGTCCAGGGATCCTATTTAATCCTGCTACTGGATCTTGGGTGTGTCTCACTCTGGAGAGTGTATAACCTGTGGACAGAGGCCTGGAGGCTCTGTCTGTGTGGTCTCAGCTGGGCAAGGCTGAGGGACCACAAGGCTGGGAGATAGCCTGGAGTTGGGGGACGCAGCGACGCCTAGGAGGGTCGCAGGGCCATAGTCAGGCAGACTACTGAGCCCCAATCCCCCACAAGAAATACTGAACTGGAGACAGTGGGCGTACTGTGCTCTGTACAGCCAGGAGGCTGTGGGACATTGGCTGACAAAAGCCGCATGAGTTCACAGGGTGTGAACTGGGACCTAGGTGAGTCAGGAAACTTTATGTTTAGTTAGAGCCTGGACGGGCGAGTGTTTATTATTTTATGTGGATGTCACATGTGTTAGGTGAAGCTGCGACTTCATGATAACCTGTATTGGTTGGAGTGTGCACAATAAATACACTGTTTGGACCTGAAACCTGGTGTCCTAAAGGCGTATCTGTGAGAATGACCCCCGGTGAAGAGCTAACCCCCCACAACACATAAACCTCCCCTTTCGCTGCGTCATCTAAACGCGGCTCCTCACCATCCTTCTCCTTTGCCCCGTCCCTTCCTTTATCGCCGTCTTTATCCGCCACTCCCTGGTGCACCGCTCCAACCCCACCTCCAGCTCCTGAACTGACCTCCCCAGCACCCGCCCCACCAAGACCCCCAGCCTCACTCAGCAACCCCGGACGTTGCACCCCCCCATGCCGTCAAAGGGGACCCCGCTACCATCCCCGTACCTACCAACCCCGTCACCAAATCACGCAACCCCAACAACAACTCCCCCAACCCACCGGCAACGGACTACCCGGAGACTCCCACCACCCCCGAGGCTCCCCCACTGTTAGCAACCACTAAAGAGGAATCCCCGCTCATCTGACCTGGCTGCGCGGACGCTGTGACTCCACCAGCCGGAACGTGAGGCACCGAAACTTGACTGGTGACGAACTCCCGTCCAGACGCCCAAAGCTGTTCTGTAACGTCTCCTCTGGAATCTGCAGACCCTGCAGCCTGCAATCCTGCAGCTGCGCCACTAGATGTCTCCCTTACAGCACTTGTAGATCCCAAGGCCTGCAGTATCTCAGCCTCGCCACCAGATGTCACCCTCGTCCTGCTTGGAGCTCCAAGAGCCTGCAGATCAGCAGCTCTGCCACGAGATGTCGCCCTTCCTTCACCATCGAGAGCCGACCTGAAGCCAGCGCTGCGCTGCCCCGGTAAGGAAACCTGCTCAGAGACACACACAGTACCCCGCCGACCAGATGCAGTCTGCCCTCCTCTCCCACGCCGGGCAGAGAGACCGGGGCCCGATCCCCCTGATGAACCAGCTCCGGATCCCATGCTGCCTGCATCAGAGGAGAGGGGGAGGTCCCGCACCCCCCTCCTAGGGTCCCGCCGTACCACAGGATTCCTCCCAGCACGCAACTGCCTGGAAGAACTGGTACTCACCGCAGCGCATGCTGGAGGGGCCACAGAGGGGCTCCTTAACCGGCGCCGGACCCTCGGGGTCGCTTCAGGACTTAGGCGCGCCGGAGGCCTTGTCCTCCGCGGCCGGCTGGAGGGTAGAGCTGAAGCAGCAGCCTCCCCAGACCCCGGGAGCAGACCTTGAACGATAGCCTGCAGCCATCCAGATCCCCTGCTCTCCGCTGCCGCACAGAGCTGTGCCAGGAGCGCTTCCACCACGGACATCGTGGGACAGGAACCACCAAGAGGGGTACTGCAGCAGCTCAGACTCGGGCTGCTGCCACACTGCTGACCTCACAAAATGGCCCCCTTTCCCGCCCCTGTTAACCCTTTTATGCCCTTAGCCACACCTCCATCCCTTCCGTCACTATCCTTCCTCCTTAACCCTTTGTAACCCCGAATCCTCTCCCTCCAAGCCCCAGTCATGCCAGGCCTCCATCCAGCCTTGCAGCCCTGATTCTGGCCTGCACTGGAGATGTGGCGC
This sequence comes from Bufo bufo, assembly GCF_905171765.1. Taxonomy (NCBI): domain Eukaryota; kingdom Metazoa; phylum Chordata; class Amphibia; order Anura; family Bufonidae; genus Bufo; species Bufo bufo. Next base: position 343,433,945 of record NC_053389.1, read on the forward strand.
AGCTAATGTCACTGTCCACAGCGGACACCATCTACGGAAAAAGTGCTCTGGATGTCACAGATATTTTTGGGATGTGCATACTTTACACAGGAGATGTGGCGCAGCTAATGTCACTGTCCACAGCGGACACCATCTACAGAAAAAGGACACTGTATGTCACAGATATTTTTTTGATGCGCACACCTTACACAGGAGATGTGACGCAGCTAATGTCACTGTCCGGAGCAGACACCGTCTACGGAAAAACTACATTGTGCATTACAAAATTTTTGGGGATGTGCACACTTTACACTGGAGATGTGGCGCAGCTAATGTCGCTGTCTGCAGTGGCCTAACTATTGTACGCTAATTAGCGCAGGATGCGCTAAAAATTGATATTGCTGCCACACACAATAGTCATTAGAAGAAATTTTGGGTCTGTAAAGTTTTAGCTATTTAGTGCAGGATGCACTAAAAATATAGCTTGCTGCTGTTACAAACACAGAGGTACACCAGCACTGTATACGTCACAGGGATATAAATCTAGTTAATCCATCTGTTAGTTCAGTGGGTGACATATACCCATTGTTTTTCTGAGGTACACCTGAACTGTATACGTGACAGGGATATAAATCTACAGGGTGGGCCATTTATATGGATACACCTTAATAAAATGGGAATGGTTGGTGATATTAACTTCCTGTTTGTGGCACATTAGTATATGTGAGGGGGGAAACTTTTCAAGATGGGTGGTGACCATGGCGGCCATTTTGAAGTCAGCCATTTTGAATCCAACTTTTGTTTTTTAAATAGGAAGAGGGTCATTTGACACATCAAACTTATTGGGAATTTCACAAGAAAAACAATGGTGTGCTTGGTTTTAACGTAACTTTATTCTTTCATGAGTTATTTACAAGTTTCTGACCACTTACAAAATGTGTTCAATGTGCTGCCCATTGTGTTGGATTGTCAATGCAACCCTCTTCTCCCACTCTTCATACACTGATAGCAACACCGCAGGAGAAATGCTAGCACAGGCTTCCAGTATCCGTAGTTTCAGGTGCTGCACATCTCGTATCATCTGAAGGGAATCGTCTATGCTGTGAAGATACGAGATGTGCAGCACCTGAAACTACGGATACTGGAAGCCTGTGCTATCAATTCTCCTGCGGTGTTGCTATCAGTGTGTGAAGAGTGGGAGAAGAGGGTTGCATTGACAATCCAACACAATGGGCAGCACATTGGACACATTTTATAAGTGGTCAGAAACTTGTAATTAACTCATGAAAGAATAAAGTTACGTTAAAACCAAGCACACCATTGTTTTTCTTGTGAAATTCCCAATAAGTTTGATGTGTCAAATGACCCTCTTCCTATTAAAAAAACAAAAGTTGGATTCAAAATGGCTGACTTCAAAATGGCCGCCATGGTCACCACCCATCTTGAAAAGTTTCCCCTCTCACATATACTAATGTGCCACAAACAGGAAGTTAATATCACCAACCATTCCCATTTTATTAAGGTGTATCCATATAAATGGCCCACCCTGTAGTTAATCCATCTGTTCGTTTGGTGGGTGATAGATACCCTTTGTTTGTCTGAGGTACACCAGCACTGTATACGTGACAGGAAAATAAATCTAGTTAATCCATCTTTTAGTTCAGTGGGTTACATATACCCATTGTTTGTCTGAGGTACACCTGCACTGCACACGTGACAGGGAAATAAATCTAGTTGATCCATCTGTTAGTTCGGTGGGTGACATACAGTATACCTATTGTTTGTCTGAGGTACACCTGCACTGCATATGTGACAGGGAAATAAATCTAGTTAATCCATCTGTTAGTTCGGTGGGTGATCTAAAAGAATGAGGAGAGCATCAAATAAGGGACGTGGCCCTGGTCGTGGTGCTGCTAGTGTTGGTGGAGCGCCTGTTGCAGGGAGAGGACATGGACATAATCGATCTGTGCCAGTTACAAGCCCAAATGAAACACCTTCCTCAGGTGCACGTAGGCGACAGGACGTTCAGCGTTATTTTATAGGCCCGAATACCAATGTACGAATGGTGAGGCCAGAACAAGTAGAGATAGTAGTAGATTGGGTGGCTGAAAGTGCCTCCAGTTCCTTGCAAGAAAATTTAGACTAGAACCTTCAGAATCACAGGTGCATGTCCATGAAGCAAACATAATTACAAAAAACAAAATGGCTGCACACTGTTATATATACAAACAATAGAGCTAAGAAATGGGGGTCATTCTAGATAAAAGTGGTACAATACAGACTATAAATGAATAATGGAAGCTCTTAGCGCACATACGTGTCGGGCCCATCTACCAGGCGTCAAGGTGGCTTCCTCAGATGGGTCCCTATCACTAAATATACTGCCTCACTTTGGACTTACTTAAGCCTACAATATTCAGGGCAGGGTAGGAACCAGCTACAAACGTACTCTGCTCAGAAGTCCCAGGTAGATGGGCGTGTTCAGTCTAAAAGAGGTGCCTCCAGTTCCTTTAAATTGTCTCCCACCCTTGTTGAAAGCGCAGAGTTGGCACCTGCATCCCATGGCCATCTGTCTTTCACCTCACCCCCTTGCAAATCAGGTAAGCAGTCTGAGCCCCAAGTCATGCAGCAGTCTCTTATGCTTTTTTATGACTCTGCTGGCAGGTTTTCTGTCAGCCATCCACCAAGCCCTGCACCAGAAGTGGAAAAGATGGAGTGCACTGATACCCAACCACTTATGTTTCAGAATGTGGATATGGAAGGACCACCGCAGCACGTCTCTGATGATGACAAAATACAGGTGCCAACTGCTGCGGCTTTCTGCAGTGTGCAGACTGGCAAGGGGTGAGAAGGGCGTGGAAGATGATGTTTAGGATGATGAGGTCCTAGACCCCACATGGACTCAAGGTCATGCGAGTGATGTGTTAAGCTCATAGGAAGAGGTGTTTGTCACACAGCGTCAGCCGCACAGCAAAAGAGGGAGCAGGGTGCAAAAGAAGAGTGGTCGTCCCCTAGCCAGTACGCCTGCTACTGACCACCGCACCTAGGGACTGAGCACACCAAAGCCAGTTCCAAGGAGTTTCCTGGCGTGGCAGTTCTTCAGACAATGTGCTGACGACAAGACGCGAGTGGTTTGCACGCTGTGCAATCAGAGCCTGAAGCGAGGCATAAATGTTCTAAACTTGAGCACCACCTGCATGACCAGGCATCTAAAGGCAAAGCATGAGCTTCCTCCTCTGCACCCTCTTCTGCTGCAGTATTGGCCTCTTCCTCCCCCTCTGGAGCGATAGTGGCACCTGCCACCCCGCAAACAGAGGATGTGGCAGCAACAACACCTCCACCACCGTCACCCAGCATGTCCACACTGTCCCATGGAATCGTTCAGCTGTCCATCCCCTAAACACTGGAGAGAAAGAGTAAGTATCCCCCTACCCACCAGCGATCCCTGGCCCTGAATGCCAGCATTTCAAAGCCTTTGAAATGCTGTCATTCCGTCTGGTGGAGACGGAGACTTTTAAACACCTTATGGCAGTGGCTGTCCCACAGTACGTGGTTCCCAGCCGCCACTACTTTTACAAGCAAGCCATCCCTGCCTCCACTACTTTTACAAGCAAGCCATCCCTGCCCTGCACGACCAAGTGTCAGACAAAATCAGGTGTGCACTGCGCAACGCTATTAGTGGCAAGGTCCACATAACCACCGATACGTGGACCAGTAAGCACAGGCAGGGACTTTATATCTCCCTAACTGCACACTGGGTTAATGCGGTGTCGGCTGGGCCTGAGGCGGATAGCAATTTGGCTCATGTCCTTCCGCCATCGAGGATTGCAGGATGTTTCTCGTTGCCTCATCCTCCTACTCCGCTTCCTCCTCTACCGCCTCCTCATCCGGTCAGTGTAGCACCTGCACCACCAACTTCAGCACAATCGGGGGAAACGACAGCAGGCTGCATTGAAACTCATCTGTTTGGGGTAAAACCACACACCGCTCAGGAGTTGTGGACGGGCATGGAACAACAGACCAATGAGTGGTTGGTGCCACTGAGCCTTAAGCCCGGCCTGGTGGTGTGCGATAACAGGCAAAATCTCGTAGCATCTCTGGGCCTAGCTGATATTACACACATCCCTTGCCTGGCGCATGTGCTGAATTTGGTGGTGCAGAGGTTCCTTAAAAATTACCCCGATATGTCAGAGCTGCTGCAGAAAGCGCAGGTCGTCTGTGCATGCTTTCGGTGTTCTCACCCTGCTGCTGCTCGCCTGTAGAGTTGAGCGGACACCTGGATGTTCGGGTTTGACGAGTTCGGCTGAACTTCGGAAAAAAGTTTGAGTTCGGGACCCAAACTTGACCCCGAACCCGAACCCCATTGAAGTCAATGGGGACCCAAACTTTTGAGCACTAAAATGGCTGTAAAAATGTCATGGAAATTGCTAGAGGGCTGCAAATGTCGTCAAAATGTGGTTAAGAGCATGGCAAGTGCTCTGCAAACAAATGTGGATAGGGCAAGGACTTAAAATAACATAAAATAGGGAAAAGCTACTGAGGCACAAATGTTGGCCAAAAGAGTATAGCGGAAATGTGGGACAAATTATTGAAGTGCAAATGTGGTACAACTTGTTTAACCACCTCAGCCCCCAGTGCTTAAACACCCTGAAAGACCAGGCCACTTTTTACACTTCTGACCTACACTACTTTCACCGTTTATTGCTCGGTCATGCAACTTACCACCCAAATGAATTTTACCTCCTTTTCTTCTCACTAATAGAGCTTTCATTTGGTGGTATTTCATTGCTGCTGACATTTTTACTTTTTTTGTTATTAATCGAAATTTAACGATTTTTTTGCAAAAAAATGACATTTTTCACTTTCAGTTGTAAAATTTTGCAAAAAAAACGAGATCCATATATAAATTTTGCTCTAAATGTATTGTTCTACATGTCTTTGATAAAAAAAAAATGTTTGGGTAAAAAAAAAATGGTTTGGGTAAAAGTTATAGCGTTTACAAACTGTGAATTTCCGCTTTTTGAAGCAGCTCTGACTTTCTGAGCACCTGTCATGTTTCCTGAGGTTCTACAATGGCCAGACAGTACAAACACCCCACAAATGACCCCATTTCGGAAAGTACACACCCTAAGGTATTCGCTGATGGGCATAGTGAGTTCATAGAACTTTTTATTTTTTGTCACAAGTTAGCGGAAAATGATGATTTCTTTTTTTTTTTTTTTTTTTTCTTACAAAGTCTCATATTCCACTAACTTGTGACAAAAAATAAAAAGTTCTATGAACTCACTATGCCCATCACGAAATACCTTGGGGTCTCTTCTTTCCAAAATGGGGTCACTTGTGGGGTAGTTATACTGCCCTGGCATTCTAGCGGCCCAAATGTGTGGTAAGGAGTTTGAAATCAAATTCTGTAAAAAGTGACCAGTGAAATCCGAAAGGTGCTCTTTGGAATATGGGCCCCTTTGCCCATTTTTTTATACAAAGTTGGCATTTGATCAAGATATTTCTCTCACCCAGCATGGGTATATGTAAAATGACACCCCAAAACACATTCCCCAACTTCTCCTGAGTACAGAGATACCAGATGTGTGACACTTTTTTGCAGCCTAGGTGGGCAAAGGGGCCCATATTCCAAAGAGCACCTTTCGGATTTCACTGGTCATTTTTTACAGAATTTGATTTCAAACTCCTTACCACACATTTGGGCCCCTAGAATGCCAGGGCAGTATAACTATCCCACAAGTGACCCCATTTTGGAAAGAAGAGACCCCAAGGTATTCGCTGATGGGCATAGTGAGTTCATGGAAGTTTTTATTTTTTGTCACAAGTTAGTGGAATATGAGACTTTGTATGAAAAAAAATAATAAAAAAATCATCATTTTCCACTAACTTGTGACAAAAAATAAAAAATTCTAGGAACTCGCCATGCCCCTCACGGAATACCTTGGGGTGTCTTCTTTCCAAAATGGGGTCACTTGTGGGGTAGTTATACTGCCCTGGCATTTTCCAGGGGCCCTAATGTGTGGTAAGTAGGTAAATGAACTGTGAAATCCGAAAGGTGCTCTTTGGAATATGGGCCCCTTTGCCCACCTAGGCTGCAAAAAAGTGTCACACATCTGGTATCTCCGTACTCAGGAGAAGTTGGGGAATGTGTTTTGGAGTGTCATTTTACATATACCCATGCTGGGTGAGAGAAATATCTTGGCAAAAGACAACTTTTCCCATTTTTTTATGCAAAGTTGGCATTTGACCAAGATATTTATCTCACCCAGCATGGGTATATGTAAAATGACACCCCAAAACACATTCCCCAACTTCTCCTGAGTACGGCGATAACAGATGTGTGACACTTTTTTGCAGCCTAGGTGGGCAAAGGTGCCCAAATTCCTTTTAGGAGGGTATTTTTAGACATTTGGATACCAGACTTCTTCTCACGCTTTGCGGCACCTAGAATGCCAGGGCAGTATAAATACCCCACATGTGACCCCATTTTGGAAAGAAGACACCCCAAGGTATTCAATGAGGGGCATAGCGAGTTCATAGAATTTTTTTTTTTTTGGCACAAGTTAGCGGAAATTGAAATTTTTTATTTTTTTCTCACAAAGTCTCCCTTTCCGCTAACTTGGGACAAAAATTTCAATCTTTCATGGACTCAATATGCCCCTCACGGAATACCTGGGGGTATCTTCTTTCCGAAATGGGGTCACATGTGGGGTATTTATACTGCCCTGGCATTCTAGGGGCACTAAAGCGTGAGAATAAGTCTGGAATATAAATGTCTAAAAAATTTTACGCATTTGGTTTCCGTGAGAAGTATGGTGAGTTCATGTGAGATTTTAGTTTTTGACACAAGTTAGTGGAATATGAGACTTTGTAAGAAAAAAATAATAATAATTCCGCTAACTTGGGCCAAAAAAATGTCTGAATGGAGCCTTACAGAGGGGTGATCAATGACAGGCGGGTGATCAATGACAGGGGGGTGATCAATGACAGGGGGGGTGATCAATGACAGGGGGGGTGATCAATGACAGGGGAGTGATCAGAGAGTCTATATGGGGTGATCACCCCCCTGTCATTGATCACACCACTGTAAGGCTCCATTCAGATGTCCGTATGTGTTTTGCGGATCCGATCTATGTATCCGTGGATCCGGAAAATTCATACGGACATCTAAATGCAGCATGACGGGGGGGGGGGGGTGATCAATGACAGGGGGGGGGGGGTGATCAATGACAGGGGGGTGATCAGGGAGTCTATATGGGGTGATCACCCCCCCTGGAAGGCTCCAGGGAGACGCCTGTATGTGTTTTGCGGATCCGATCCATCTATCAGTGGATCCGTAAAAATCATGCGGACATCTGAATGGAGCTTTACAGGGGGTTGATCAATGACAGGGGTGTAATCAATGACAGGGGGGTGATCAGGGAGTCTATATGGGGTGATAACCACAGTCATTGATCACGCCCCTGTAAGGCTTCATTCAGACGTCCGTATGCGTTTTGCGGATCCGATCCATCTATCAGTGGATCCGTAAAAATCATGCGGACATCTGAATGGAGCTTTACAGGGGGTTGATCAATGACAGGGGTGTAATCAATGACAGGGGGGTGATCAGGGAGTCTATATGGGGTGATCACCACAGTCATTGATCACGCCTCTGTAAGGCTTCATTCAGACGTCCGTATGCGTTTTGCGGATCCGATCCATCTATCAGTGGATCCGTAAAAATCATGCGGACATCTGAATGGAGCTTTACAGGGGGTTGATCAATGACAGGGGGGTAATCAATGACAGGGGGGTGATCAGGGAGTCTATATGGGGTGATCAGGGGTGATCAGGGGCTAATAAGGGGTTAATAAGTGACGGGGGGGGGGTGTAGTGTAGTGTAGTGGTGCTTGGTGCTACTTTACTGAGCTACCTGTGTCCTCTGGTGGTCGATCCATACAAAGGGGACCACCAGAGGACCAGGTAGCAGGTATATTAGACGCTGTTATCAAAACAGCGTCTAATATACCTGTTAGGGGTTAAAAAAAACACATCTCCAGCCTGCCAGCGAACGATCGCCGCTGGCAGGCTGGAGATCAACTCTCTTACATTCCGTTCCTGTGAGCGCGCGCGCCTGTGTGCGCGCGTTCACAGGAAATCTCGCGTCTCGCGAGATGACGCGTAGATGCGTGTATGTGCGCAGCGCTGCCACCTCCGGAACGCGATCCTGCGTTAGGCGGTCCGGAGGTGGTTAAAGAGGACCTTTCACCGATTCTTACCCTATGAACTAACTATACAGATTTGTAGAGCGGCGCCCGGGGATCTCACTGCACTTACTATTATCCCCGGGCGCCGCTCCGTTCTCCCGTTATGCCCTCCGGTATCTCCGCTCACTAAGTTATAGTAGGCGGAGATTCCAGTCCCTAAGTTATGGTAGGCGGAGTCTGCCCTAGCGCTGGCCAATCGCAGCGCAGAGCTCACAGCCTGGGAGGTTATTTTCTCCCAGGCTGTGAGCTCTGCAATGCGATTGGCCAGCGCTAGGGCAGACTCCGCCTACCATAACTTAGGGAACGGAGATACCGGAGGGCATAGCAGGAGAACGGAGCGGCGCCCGGGGATAATAGTAAGTGCAGAGAGATCCCCAGGCGCCGCTCCACATGTCTGTATACTTAGTTCATAGGGTAAGAATCGGTGAAAGGTCCTCTTTAAGTTTAAGCATTGAATCAAAGGAGGTGGCCCGCATCAATTAAAGAAGCAGTTCAGAAATTTTATTCCCTGTCACCTATGCAGAGCAGGGGTTTATTCAGGTCTAAAATTGTATAATGTCAACCCAAGAATGTAACAGAAAAATTACAGAAATGTATTAACCTGTCTACTTGGTAGAGCAGGGGTCTATGACAGAAAACAATTATTTATTGTCACCTGAAAATGTAAAATAAAAATTATTGAAATTTATTAAGCTGTCAACAAGGTAGAGGAGGGGTATATTACACCCAAAAATTAGTGAATTTGACCCTAAAATGTAACTGACAAATGATTTTTTTTTTTTTTTTTTACTGGTCTACTAGGTATAGCAGTGGTACTTCACACCCAAAAATTGTTGAATTTATACAAAAAATGTAACTGGCAATTTATTTATTTTTTTAACCCCTTAAGGACATAGGACGTACCGGTACGCCCTATTTCCCGAGTCCTTAAGGACCAAGGACGTACCGGTACGTCCTAACTTTTAAATCGGGATTCCGGCGCCCGAGGGGTTAAACGGAACGGGATTTCGGCTGAAATCCTTCAGCCGGCATCCTGTGACAATGCCAGGGGGGGTGATGTGACCCCCCCGTGTCGGCGATCGCAGCAAACCGCAGGTCAATTCAGACCTGCGGTTTGCTGCGCTTTTTGCAGTTTCTGATGCCCGCGGTCCCTGACCGCGGGGATCAGAAACTTTAGAGTGGCTAAAATCTATATTTTTCACCCCCCCCCTGCACCCCTGCATGATTTGATGTCGGCGGGTGGTGCGGGGGGGGGGGGGTGTCGCAGGCGGTGGGGGCGTTGCAGGAGGGGGGCGGTGCGGCAGGCGGGATCGCGATCCCCCGCCCGCCTCCCCATGAATGATCGTTGGCTTCTAGTGGTTATACCAGGGTGCCAGCACATTGCTGGCACCCTGGTATAAACGGCTGACATCTGTGCAGATGTCAGCCGTTTAACCCTTTCCATACCGCGGTCCGTACGGACCGCTGTATGGAAAAAGTTAACTGTCATCGGTCAGGGAGCTCCCTCCCTCTCCATCGGGGGGCTGCTGTGCCTTTGCAGCCCCCCGATGGAGAGGGAGAGAGCCCCCAGAGAGCCCCCCTCAGCCCTGTGCTTACCCTTCCCCGTCTGCGAAGTTCTGAGCAGACGGGGAGGGTTCCCATGGCAACAGGACGCCTGCTCAGGCGTCCTGCTGTCCATGGTGCTGAACAGATCTGTGCTAAAAGGCATAGATCTGTTCAGTGTAAGTAAAATACAGTGCAGTACAATATATATTGTACTGTACTGTATTATACAGACATCAGACCCACTGGATCTACAAGAACCAAGCGGGTCTGGGTCAAAAAAATGTAAAAAAAAAAGTGAAAAAAGTTAAGATTAAAAAAAAAAAACATTTATCACTGAATAAAAATTTAAAAAATAAAATAAACTACACATATTAGGTATCGCCGCGTCCGTAACGACCTGATCTATAAAATGGTCATGTTACTTTCCCCGCACGGTGAACGCCATAAAAATAAAAAAATAAAAACTATGAGAAAATTGAAATTTTGCCCACCTTACTTCCCAAAAAAGGTAATAAAAGTGATCAAAAAAGTCGCATGTACGCCAAAATAGTACCAATCAAACCATCATCTCATCCCGCAAAAAATGAGACCCTACTCAAGATAATCGCCCAAAAGCTGAAAAAAACTATGGCTCTTAGACTATGGAAACAATAAAACATGATTTTTTTTTGTTTCAAAAATGAAATCATTGTGTAAAACTTACATAAATAAAAAAAAAGTATACATATTAGGTATCGCCGCGTCCGTATCGACCGTCTCAAACCGGTTAGTCCCAGAGCTGCTACGAGATTTCGCCCATTATCGCACACCACCAGGCCGGGCTTGAGGCTGACTGGCACAAACCACTCATCGGTCTGTTGTTGAAGGCCCTTCCACAGCTCCTGCGCGGTGTGGGGTTTGTCCCCCAAACAGATAAGTTTTAAAACTGCCTGCTGTCATTTACCCCTGGCTGTGCTGAAGTTGGTGGTGAAGGTGTTACGCTGACCGGATGAGGAGCTGGTAGAAGATGAGGAAGCAGAGTAGGAGGAGGAAGCAACAGGAGGCAAACTGAAGCACCCTGCAATCCTCGGTGGTGGAAGGACATGCGCCAAACTGCTATCCGCCTCAGGCCCAGCCGCCACTGCATTTATCCAGTGTGCTGTTATGGAGATATATCGTCCCTGACCGTGCTTACTGGTCCACGTATCCATAGTCAGGTGCATCTCGCCACAGATGGCGTTGCTCAGTGCACACCTGATTTTGTCCCTTACTTGGTTGGGCAGGGAAGGGATGGCTCGCCTAGAAAAGTAGTGGCGACTGGGCACGACGTACTTTGGGACAGCCACCGCCATAAGGCCTTTAAAACTATCCGTCTCCACTAGATGGAATGACAGCATTTCAAAGGCCAGTAATTTAGAAATGCTGTCATTCAGGTCTAGGGGTCGCGGGTGGGTAGGGGGGTACTTCCTCTTCCTCTTTAGCGTTTGGGAGATGGAGAGCTGAACGCTTCCGTGGGACATTGTGGAGATGCTTGGTGACCCAGGTGTTGGTGTTGCTAGCAGATCCTCTGTTTGCGGGGTGCCAGGTGGCACTGTCACTCCAGAGGTGGATGAAGAGGCCGAGACTGCAGCAGAAGAGGAAGAGAAGAGACCTTTCTTGGTTTTTGAGGTGTCTACTCCACTGCAGGTCGTGCTTTGCACTTAAATGCCTGGTAATACAGGTTGTGCTCAGGTTGAGAATGTTTATGCCTCGCTTCAGGCTCTGATTGCACAGCGTGCAAACCACTCGTGTCTTGTCGTCAGCACATTGTCTGAAGAACTGCCACGCCAGGGAACTCCTTGGAGCTGGCTTTGGTGTGTTCGGTCCCTTGCTGCGGTGGGCAGTAGCAGGCGTACTAGGCGTCTAGGGGACAGCCGCTCTGCTTTTGCACCCTGCTCCCTCTTCTGCTGTGCTGGTGGCTCTGTGCGACCACCGCCTCTTCCTCCAAACTACATAGTTCCCTCGCATGACCTTGATTCCATGTGGGGTCGAGGACCTCATCATCCTCCACATCATCTTCCACCCAGTCTTCACCCCTGCCTTCCTTGTCGGTGTGCACACTTTTGAAAGCCCCAGCAGTTGGCACCTGTGCTTCGTCATCATCCGAGCTGCGATGGTCCTCCCATGTACTCATCTTGAAACATAAGTGGGTGGGCATCGGTGCACTCAATCTCTTCCACTTCTGGGGCAGGGCTAAGTGGATGGCCCTGGGAAAGCAGCACCACGACCTGGGCCACATCCCTTATTTGATGCTCTCCTCATATTTTTCGAATTTAGGATCTTGCCCTAAATGGGTGTTTTATTAATAGTAGAATAGAATGACAGTATGTAAAGGGTGTATCTCACACGGCCTGAATCAGACTAGGCCTCAATTAAAGATTTCTTTGCCCAAAATGGCTGTATTTCAAACCCCTGTATGTAAAGGGTGTATCTCACATGGCCTGAACCAGACTAGGCCTCAATTAAAGATTTCTTTGCACAAAATGGCTGTATTTCAAATGCCTCAATCAAACCCCTGTATGTAAAGGGTGTATCTCACACGGCCTGAACCACTGTAGGCCTGAATTAAATATTGGTGCACCAAATGGCGGTATTTCAAATCTCTGAATCTAACCCAAATGTATTAAAGGTGTATCTTACAATGACATATGCAGCAAAGGCTGCCAAATAAACTTTTTTTGCACAAATGGGTGTTATTTTAATAACTCAATATGGCAGCAGTATATTACCCAGGAATTTCAAAACGTGCTTATGCTGCAAGGCCTGAAATATTGTTTATTTTGCCCCAAAAAGGGTGTTTTATTAATGAAAGAATATAAGTCTTGTATATACAGGGTGTATCTAACACGGCCTGACACACAGTAGGCCTGAATTAAAGATTGGTGCACCAAACAGCGGTATTTCAAATCTCTGAATCTAACCCAAATGTATCAAGGGTGTATCTCACAATGACATCTGCATCAAAAGCTGCCAACTTAATTTTTTTTTTGCCCAAACGAGTGTTTGTTTAACAACTGAATTTGACAGCAATATATAAGCCTGTAATTTCACACGTGCTGATGCTGCAACCACAGAAAATGATGGGTGTATTTCTAGCTTAAATTGCACACTGACTAATCCAGATGTTGTATATTGCCAAAAAAGTGTTTTTTGGTAACAGAATATGAAAGCTGTATATATTAAACTTGAATTTAACACTTGCAGATCAGGAAAATAGTGGTTTTTGGCAAAAAAGTGTGTTTTTAAAACCCCAGAAAATGATGGGTGTATTTCTAGCTTAAATTGCACACTGACTAATCCAGATGTTGCATATTGCCCAAAAAATTGGGATTTTCAATGTCCCAAAAGCTCAGATGCAGTGCTGGTGCACCTGAACTTTACAGTTCGGGTTCGCTCAACCCTACTTGCCTGTCTACGCTGCAACGTAACTTCGGCCGTCACGCTTACCGCCTCATATGCGACGTACCCACAAGGTGGAACTCCACCTCGCACATTCTGGAGAGACTGTGTGAGCAGCAGCAGGCGATAGTGGAGTTTCAGCTGCAGCACGCATGGGTGAGTCACTCTGCGGAACAGCACCACTATTTCATCAACGAGTGGGCCTCCATGCGGTACATGTGTGCAATGTTGTGAGTTTCGAGTACTCCACCAACATGGCCAGTGCCGATTACGCCATCCACAGCGTTACTATCCCACTTCTATGTCTCCTTGAAAAAACGCTTCGGGCAATGATGGAAGAGAATGTGGCACAGGTGGAGGAGGAGGAGAGATCATTTCCACGGTCATCAGGCCAGTCATTCACAAGTGGCTGAGAGGGTGGGTTCCTGCACCAACAGAGACCAGGTACACAACTGTCCAGCCAGGACACAGTTCTGGAGGATGATGATGAGGAGGAACCATGTTCACAGCAGGATGGCACCCGAAGCAGCTCATGGCCATTATTGGAGCGTGGCTGGGGGGATACAGAGGACACAGACGATACACTTCCCACAGAGGACAGCTTGTTGTTGCCTAAGGGCAGCCTGGCACACATGAGCGACTACATGCTGCAGTGCTTGCGCAACGACCACCTAGTTGCCCACATTCTAACCAGTGCTGATTACTGGGTGGCTACCCGGCTGGATCCCCGTTACAAGGACAACATGCCGTCCTTAATTCTGTCACTGGACGGTGATCGGAAATGCGCGAGTACAAGCGTGCTGCGTATGGCATTCCCACCTGACAGCGGGGGCTCAGTGGAAGCACAAGGCGAAGGCAGAGGTGGAGGAAGAAGTTGCCAACGCAGCTGGGGCACCGCCAGCACCTCAAAAGGGAGGGAAATGTGGAAAAGCTTTGTCAGCACGCCACAACAACCAGCACCACCAGCTGATATGAAACGTCTTAGCAGGAGGCAGCATTTCAGCAACATGGTGGAACAGTACGTGTGCACACGCCTACACGTACTGACTGATGGGTCTGCCCCATTCAATTTCTGAGTCTCCAAATTGGGCACATGGCCTGAGCTTGCCCTTTACGCCTTGGAGGTGCTGGCCTGCCCTGCGTCCAGTGTATTGTCCGAACGTGTGTTTAGCATGGCAGGGGGGGTGATCACAGACAAGCGCAGCCGCCTGTCCACAGCCAACGTGGGCAAGCTCAGATTAAATAAAATTAACCAGGCATGGATCCCACGGGACTTGTCCATACCTTGTGTTGAATAGACAAGTATACCGGCCGCACCCAGCCATTGTTAGACTCCAACGCACTTTCTCTTTGCATTCTCTTTTCTATTTCCCAATGTTTTGGGGTCTTCCCAAATTTATAAAAAAAAATAAAAAATGTAAGGATTTTTTTTTTTTTTTAATAATAAAACAACAAAAATAGTGTTGGCTACCTCCTCCACTGCCGCTTCCACCTACACCACCACATCCACCACCTTCTCAACCTCCTACTCCATTTTGACCCCTGCCTCCTAGTTCAAGATTATAATTTTTGAAAAAAAATTATATTCTGTTATTTTAAGTCATTTCCCTAGCCAAATTTTTTGCAGGGCAATTGTTCTGCTCTTACTCCCAATGTGCTTCCTTTTTCAGCCTTCTAGCCCTGACTATTTTACAGCCATTTTAGTGCAGCAAAGTTCGGGTCCCCATTGACTTCATGGGGTTCGAGTTCGGGTCAAGTTCGGGTCCCAACCCAAACTTTGACCCAAAGTTCGGCCGAACCAGGCGAACCCGAACATCCATGGGTCCGCTCAACCCTAGTTATTACCTTACTCTTTCCATAGTGTACCCCTGCAGCTCTTAAAATGTCGTATCATGTATCATTTTCTTTTCACTTTGTGCGTCTATCACATAAAATTACAATAAAATACATTTGTTTGTGGTGGTAATGTGGAAAAAATGTGGTAAGTTTAAGGGGTATGAATCCTTTTTCAATGTATTTTAATGTCACTGACAATATTTGCTGTCATTGCTTGGAGAGCTTAGCAGGAGAGCAAATGCAAAAATTCATGAAAATTTAACGAAGAGATAACGGGGGAGATTTATCAAACTGGTACGGTATAAAGTAGAACTGGCTTAGTTGTCCATAGCAACCAATCAGATTCCACCTTTCATTTTTCACAGCTCCACTGGAAAATGAAAGCTGGAATCTGATTGGTTGCTATGCGTAAGACCGTTATACTTTACACCAGTTTGATAAAGTATTGATTCCTAGGAGACAAGTGCCCTGAAAATTTGTATATATAAGACTTATCTTTTATGGACAAGGGGTCCAAACCAAACTTTTTAAAAATGTTGTCGACCCTGAGACAAATCAAATCTCAAAAGGTTTGCTCATTTCTAATCAAAAGGTATGTCCTAATACGTTTTTATATTTACATGGTTTATTTTACAATGAGCATAGGGGAACTGTTTAGGGGATATGCAGCAGATAGATTTGGAGTTGTTTCCTCTTGGCCACTACAAGGTGTGAGATGTCACAGCCCAGAATTTTTCTCTAAAATATACTTCCCTAATCTACTATAGTAGGAGAGTTTTATAACAGTTAGCCTTGTGACATTCCAGATTTCACCAACCCCATTAGCTACTGCTCAGGCATAACCCATGCTTTTAACTAATTTATTACTTGGAGGTTATAAAACCTGAACCAAAGGATGAAGGTATAAAACGTGTTTGAAACTATAAATCAGTGTTCACGGCCAGTCAAGACTAAGGGTACTTTTACACTTGCGGCAGGACGGATCCGACAGGCTGTTCACCCTGTCGGATCCGTCCTTCCGCTATTTCGCCGTGCCGCCGGACTGCCGCTCCGTCCCCATTGACTATAACGGGAATGGGGGCGGAGCTCCGGTGCAGTACGGCAGTTCGCGGTGAGAGGCCGCCGGACTAAAAAGTCGGACATGCATTACTTTTAGTCCGGCGGTCTTTCGCCGTGCACTACCGTGCTGCACCGGAGCTCTGCCCCCGTCCCTATTATAGTCAATGGGGACAGAGCGGCGGTCCGGCGGCACGGCGAAATAGCGGAAGGACGGATCCGACAGGGTGAACAGCCTGTCGGATCCGTCCTGCCGCAAGTGTGAAAGTACCCTAAGTTGTGAATCTATTTACTCCACCTACCTTCAAGATGCAGAAGACTTGTGTTAGGTCTCCTGCTTTCAAATTTAATTTTGTCCTTTTTTATATTTTTTGTATTAAATAAATGTTATTCAAGCTTTGTATTAAAACTTTAAAAAACTTTAATGTTCAGTCTTCATGACTCTAATAACCCACCATTTTTCAAAGAGTGGTGCATGAAAAGTGGTTTGTGGTAAACTGTAAACATATGTGTTACAGATATGCATCTTTTTGGCTGTAACGATGGGTAGTGGCAGCATGCATTTGGGGTATGATTTATGCTCAATGTGCAGCCCTGAATGGAAGCTACAATAATGTGACAGGCCTCATTAAATTTATAGCATTATTTACTAGCGATTGTTACATTGGTCAGATGACATGTGGCTACATACAGCATAGAATTTACATGGAAAGAACCATTATATTACTAACCGTGTTAATATCATCATTAGTGATGAGCGGCAGGGGCAATATTTCACGAATATATGGGCGAATATACGTCATATATTCGTGAATTCGCTATCTTTGTGCACAAAAATTAGCTTAATGCGTGGCCCAATTCCGCAACTGTTTTCAAACTACCCGAAGTTTGAGAAGATTGGAAAAGATGTTGGGAAGCAATTTTTTTCGTGACAGTGGGGAAAAATGAATGATTAGAGATGGCCTTGCGGTTCGCCCGGCAATCGTTTCACAGCAAACTTTGCTCGTTTGTGATTCGCCGAACATGCGAAAATATGGTGATATTCATACACGCCATATTTTTTGCGTAGCGCCGAATTTTGACCGATGACACATCCATCAGGTGGGACAGTACAGCCAATTGAGATGTTTCAGCACATGGACACACTCCCAACCGTATAACAGAACCCGATCTGGCAGCCATTTTACATTATGTGTTTTACCAGTGTGGGGAGAGGTTGCATTTTGGAGCAGGAACAGTTAGGGACACCAAACGCTAGCTAATAGGACCACAAAAGTCCTTTTAACCTCTTCACATCCGGGCCATTTGCCCCCTTCCTGAGTCTGAGCTTTAAGGAAAAATGCTCATTGTCAAAATTGTCTGTAGGTTGCTGAACACATACATCCGAGTTATATGTGTTGGGTGCATCAAAAGACAATGCTCTGCTGCAAGTTGTCTGTAGGTTGCTGAATACATATATCCGAGTAAGGTTGCTGAATACATTTATGTGGGTAATACATGCTGGGTATATCAAAAGACATGTTCTGCTACAAGTTGTCCGTAGGTTGCTGATTACATATATCTGAACCATGCTTGCTGGGTACATAAAGAATAATGCTATGCCACAAGTTGTCTATAGGTAGCTGGATATATACATGTAAATAATACATAAAAGAGCAGTGTTTAGTTAAATAAATCAAGTTTCAATACATAGAGACATCATGTGTCTGGAGGCTGCTAAATGTACGTATTCCATTGTGCCATATTGGATGACATAAGACATCATAATATTGTATTATTGCCCCCAAGTGAGGACCGTGGAGGTCGCCGGGCCCGCTCGCAACCTATAAAAGGCAAAATATTAATCCATCAGTACCTGTTCTGAAGTGAGAAAATGGGTCTTCAGGGCTCGGATGTGCGGCGTCTGCATCGTGCCTCTCCGAGTTTAAATGTATGGTAGTTCCGATCATGTGACCAGAAGTCACGTGGTGCCTGGGACGCAAGCGTACATTCCACAAATAAAAGCCGATGATGCGTTCCACCGTTGGATTGTACACTGCTTGTGTAACTTCCCAATCTGAAGGGAGAGCCTGCATACTGCTAGAGGGGCAATACATGTTAATGACCACGGTTGTAGAAATCTAGATCTTTGTATAGAGAGAAAGCCTATATGTATATATCACATTATGTTATGCAGAACCGTAATTCAATTTAGGAAATAAAGGGGGGAAAAAGGGGAAATTATTAAAAGGAAAAAATGACTAAAAGTAAGAATTAAAAAAACAAAAACGGAACCAAGGTAAAGTTAAGGGAAAGTGGGGAAAAAGGCATCTCACCCTCCCCCGATGCACACAAAATTTATTTTTAAGTGGGTCTGTGGAAAAAATAGAACAATGTTAAGGCCATATATGTATACATATATCATCCAAGTTTATACATTGATAAAGAAGTCACATTCTCGATTCAAACCATTAGGTGAAAGTGTCCCTAGTTTATGGATCCAGAAGGCCTCACGTTGTCTTAGCAGGAGTATCTGATTGCCTCCTCTCCTGGGTGAATTGATTTGTTCCAAAATTTGGAAACGTAGTTGGGAGATTTGGTGTTTTTTGTCCAAAAAATGATATGGTATTGGTAAGAATGTATGGCCAAGTGTAATGCTGCAGAACCCCAAGCAACCAGGCAAAGATCTGAACAAACGTGGATTTATTGAAAACACAGCAGTAAAGTCCAAGCCAGAAATCATACAGAAATAACGTAGTCCAAAAAATAACCTCTGTGGGAAAACGTCAGAGAAAAGCCAGACCAGGCTAAAGTTTATACAGAAGAGTCCGTGAAACCAAATACCTAAGGATGAGACGGTGAAGTATCCAAGGTCCGATCCGAGGCCACACACGGTGCAACTGTAGAGCAGAGACAAGGTTTCCAGAAGGCATTCACTAGATGGAGACACACAGAGTTCATGCATGGAACAAACTTAGTGAATCTGAACCAGCATACTCCCAGGTTGTAGAGACAACAGTGAACACTGATCAGCCAGGGAGATTACCTTTTAAACACCTGTTTGCCAATCACAGAGTGCTGCTTGTCAGAACCTCATAGGTCATGCGATGATCCTACTCATTAGGACCTGTGCAGAAAATCCCTAATCAACTTTGAATTTGTGCACAGATGCTTTACCTGCCAGTGGCCGACGTAGCGCATAAGATGCACGCACACTCGGCTGCGCATTCCTTTGCAAATAACACCTCGGGCATGCATGCGGACGCCCAACAGACTCGGCACGGGCACGGGATTGTGCCAGCATGGACGCCAAAATGGAACCCGCAGGAGACACCGGAGGCAGGATCGGCCGTGACGTATTGCCATCAGCCCGGCAATTCTGCCTCAGAGATCCCCGCGGCCCTCCCCTCCAGCGCCCATGCGGACGCCCCACCGTATCTGCCCGCAAGGGATCCAAAACCGCAGACTCCCTTACACCAAGTCTAATAGTTGACTTGTGCTTGCTTATTCGATCCCGAACGTGTTGTGTCATCTCGCCCACATACGCGAGTCCGCAGGGGCATTTTATTAAATAAATTACGAAGCTGGAATCGCAGGTGTAGAATCCTCGAATTGGAATGGTTTGTCCAGTACAAGGATGTGTAGCATATTCGCCTTTTATTACACTCGAACACTGGGTGCAGTGAAGACAAGGATATGTGCATTGTTGTCTACTGCGTAAGAAAGTTTTTTTCGGTAGTTTGGTGAAGCTGCCTATGTCTGCCTTGACTAATTTATCCCTAATATTGGGAGGTCTTTTGTAGCTTGTCAGGGGGGACTGATTAAATTATTTTATGTTAGGATAGGCTTTGGCTAGGAGTGGCTAGTGTTGTTTGAGAACCTGTTGGATTTTTGGCATTAAGGGATTGTATGTGGTTACACACGCTATTCTGTTCTGGTTGTTGGGTTTAGGCCGTGACCCGTGGGTTTCGGTCAGGTCTTGTAAAGTACTGTTCAGGATGGTCTCAGAGTAGCCCCTATTCAAAAAATTTTTGGTCATGGCCTCGAATCGCATAGTTTTCATCATGTCATTGCTCAGAATGCGGTCTACCCGTGTGTACTGTGACCGGAGTAAAGATTTTTTTGTAGCCCTAGGATGGCAACTTTTGTAGTGGAGGAGACTGTTATGATCAGTCGGTTTATTGTCCAAATCTACGGATAGTGTTCTAGTTTGATCAATCTTGACAAGCGTGTCGAGGAAGCTGATCTCCTCCTTACTGGTATGGGAGGTGAAGCCTAGTTCATTGTATACCTGGTTTAAGTCTTCTACTAATTGCTGTATAGTAGATATATAAGTCCCCTCCAGATGCAAAAGATGTCGCCTATAAAACGATACTAAATGTCAGCATATTGCTGAAACAAGGGATTTGTGTAGACGTGATCCTCCTCGAACGCTATCATGTAAGCATTTGCATAAGGAAGGGCCACGTTAGACCCAATCGCAGTACCCCTTCTCTGGCCATAGTATGTACAAACCGGATTCCAAAAAAGTTGGGACACTAAACAAATTGTGAATAAAAACTGAATGCAATGATGTGGAGATGGCAAATGTCAATATTTTATTTGTAGTAGAACGTAGATGACAGATTAAACGTTTAATCCGAGTAAAATGTATCATTTTAAAGGAAAAATACGTTGATTCCAATTTTCACGGTGTCAACAAATCCCCAAAAAGTTGGGACAAGTAGCAATAAGAGGCTGGAAAAAGTAAATTTGAGCATAACGAAGAGTTGGAAGACCAATTAAGACTAATTAAGTCAATTGGCAACATGATTGGGTATAAAAAGAGCTTTTCAGAGTGGCAGTGTATCTCAGAAGCCAAGATGGGTAGAGGATCACCAATTCCCACAATGTTGCGCAGAAAGATAGTGGAGTAATATCAGAAAGGTGTTACCCAGCGAAAAATTGCAAAGACTTTGCATCTATCATCATCAACTGTGCATAACATCATCCGAAGATTCAGAGAATCTGGAACAATCTCTGTGCGTAAGGGTCAAGGCCGTAAAACCATACTGGATGCCCGTGATCTCCGGGCCCTTAAACGACACTGCACCACAAACAGGAATGCTGCTGTAAAGGAAATCACAGAATGGGCTCAGGAATACTTCCAGAAACCATTGTCAGTGAACACAATCCACCGTGCCATCCGCCGTTGCCAGCTGAAACTCTACAGTGCAAAGAAGAAGCCATTTCTAAGCAAGATCCACAAGCTCAGGCGTTTTCACTGGGCCAGGGATAATTTAAAATGGAGTGTGGCAAAATGGAAGACTGTTCTGTGGTCAGACGAGTCACGATTCGAAGTTCTTTTTGGAAATCTGGGACGCCATGTCATCCGGACCAAAGAGGACAAGGACAACCCAAGTTGTTATCAACGCTCAGTTCAGAAGCCTGCATCTCTGATGGTATGGGGTTGCATGAGTGCGTGTGGCATGGGCAGCTTGCATGTCTGGAAAGGCACCATCAATGCAGAAAAATATATTCAGGTTCTAGAACAACATATGCTCCCATCCAGACGTCATCTCTTTCAGGGAAGACCCTGCATTTTTCAACAAGATAATGCCAGACCACATTCTGCATCAACCACAACATCATGGCTGCGTAGGAGAAGGATCCGGGTACTGAAATGGCCAGTCTGCAGTCCAGATCTTTCACCTATAGAGAACATTTGGCGCATCATAAAGAGGAAGGTGCAACAAAGAAGGCCCAAGACGATTGAACAGTTAGAGGCCTGTATTAGACAAGAATAGGAGAGCATTCCTATTTCTAAACTTGAGAAACCCGTCTCCTCGGTCCCCAGACGTCTGTTGAGTGTTGTAAGAAGAAGGAGAGATGCCACACAAGGGGTAAAAATGGCCTTGTCCCAACTTTTTGGGGATTTGTTGACACCATGAAATTCTGAATCAACATATTTTTCCCTTAAAATGGTACATTTTCTCAGTTTAAACTTTTGTTCCGTGATTTATGTTCTATTCTGAATAAGATATTAGAAGTTGGCACCTCCACATCATTGCATTCAGTTTTTATTCACGATTTGTATAGTGTCCCAACTTTTTTGGAATCCGGTTTGTATCACTGAACAGAAAAAAGCTTTTTGTGAGTATAATCTCAAGAATTTTTGGGCAAAATTCCTGTTGTGTATTGTCCAGAGTAGAGTGATTGTGTAATAATCTTGCCGTGGCTTGTATCCCATTGTCGTGTGCTATAGCTATTGACATCTAAGGTTAGTAGGATTCTGTCTGGTATAGCAATTTCTTTCAGTTTTTTGAGAAAATCAGTAGTATCTAGTATAAAAGATCTCGATGTTCTAATCAGTGGTGTGAGTATTTTCTCCATGTAGATGGCTAGAGGGGAAAGGATTGAATCAATCGAGGCAACTATGGGACGTCCTGGAAGGTTGATAAGACTTTTATGGATCTTGGGTAATATGTAAAAAATGGGAGTAATCGGGTTTTGCTTTGTGAGAAATGTAGCTGTTTTGGAATCAATCACTCCTGATTGTATGTACTGATGGTACTGGAAATTAAATCTTGTATCTGTATGGTGGAATCCCTAGGTAGTATTTCATATGTCTCCGTGTCTGAGAGTTGTCTCCTAATCTAGGTCTGGTAATCCGCCTTGTCCATGACGACAAGAGCTCCTCCTTTGTCCGCTGGTTTGATAATGATTTATTTTTTATGTTGTAATGTTTTAAGTGCTGATCTTTCCTCAGGGGACAAATTATTAGTGTTCTTGTAATGACCTTGTGTGTTTGCCATTAGTATGTCCTTTACTATGTTTTGGAACAAGGAAATATATGTTTCCACTGGATGTTGATTTTTGGGCGGCATGAAGGAGCTCCTGTTTCTTAATCTTAGGTAATCAATGGATAGTGGTCCCAGCGGGGTGGATATGCCTGGTTCTTGTATTGGGAGTTCCTGAAAGTGAGTTTTAGGTCTCAATGTCCGGTAGAATCTTTTTAATTCCTGTTCTAATGTGAAGGTATTTAGTTTTGGTGTAGGGCAAAATGATAAACCCTTCTGTAGGACAGTAATCTGTGCAAGTAATAAGGTGGTGGATGAAATATTAATGACTAAATTGTCCTCCTTACCTGGGAGCATGTCTGTATGCATTCTTCTTGACTTTCTGCCATCCCTCCTGGTCTTCCGCGTCTTGCTCTACCCCTCCGTTGGAATTTGAGGAGCCGGAGTAGTAGGAGTGGCGGTATTCCCGGTAATTTGATTGTTGCTGGTTACTTCTCCACCAATAGACTATGTCTGATCTGTAGTCCTCAGCGTCGCGTATAAATTTCTGACGCTTATTCTGTTCAGTATTTCTTTTATATTCCTGCAGCTGTTTCTCGATTCTTTCTTTGGCCTTTGTCAAATCTTCTTGGATGTTGGTTGGGCTTCTGTGGTTTCGATTTTCTTGGAGAGGTCACCAATGGAGGTCTGTAATTCTTCAATCGTTAGGAGAATGAGGTCAAAGGAACATTTGTTCAAGATGTTTTCAAATCATTCGCAGAAATCCTTTTTGTCTGTGAAGAGTGTGGGTCTCAGACGTGATCTCAGTAAGTGTGCTACAATGTAGCTCTCATCCAATGAGACGTCTGTGGTCTCATTGGTATTTCCGAATTTTCATTTCATGATTCGGTATGTGTAGGAATTCATTGGGTTAATGAACCCCTGATACTATACTTTCTGCTGTGCTTGTGTCGTATGAAAATACATTTGTCATACTTGGATGAAGGTGCAGGATTCTCACAGTAGTCGTAATATATGATGAAGTGGAGAACCGCACTGAATTTGATGGACTCTGCCGCCAATCAAGGGCTGAAACCAGCCAATGTACATGCAGAGAAATTGAGATTTAGTGTTGCAATTAAATTATTTATTTGGTTTCGCAGTAGTTTCATCCAATTGCCCAATATTTATCTTCAAGGTACAAACAGAATATCTAGACCGGACGTTTCGGTCTCAACAGACCTTCATCAGCGGTCACGTTTTTATCTGCAATCATATACAATAAAGGAGATGAGCTGGAGTAAAGAGGCTGAACTGATAGCCCACACTGAGGCCTGCCAGATGGCTGAGTGGAAGACTGCCAACATTTTCCCGGATTCTAGATATGCTTTTGGAGTAGCTCATGACTTCGGCCCCATCTGGAGGAGCCGCAATTTCATCACTGCAAGTGGAACTCCTGTAAAACATGCTGAAGCTGTGCAAGCGCTTATGGAGGCCCTGACTCACTCTAAGCAGGTGGCCATACTCAAGGTCAACGCAGACTCAAAAGCAGATACTCCAGAGACCCAATTAAATGCCAGAGCCGAAAGAGCGGCAAAGGAGGCTGCAATAAGGAAAACGGAGGAGGTGAAGATGATGATATCCCAGACATTATATAAGGTCACAAGGGATGAGACGTATACCACGTGGACTCCTCCTTAACAAGGAATCACTGGCAGATATACAAGAAACAGAATCAGAAGAGGGGAAAGAAGTGTGATTTGAAAAGGAGGAGGTCCTGAAGACAGGATTTGGAGTAAGGAGCATCTCCTCTGTTTGCCTCGAAGTCTCTACCCTGCGGTAGTGTCCTGGGCTCATGGGCCTACACACTTGGGGAAAACTGCAATGAACAACCTTATATCTTCTATATGGCTTGCTCAAGCCATCTCTACGTTCACCGCCCGGCATGTAAATAGCTGCATGGTCTGTGCCAGATGTAGCCCAGGGAAAATGGAAAAAGTCCCTGACAAGTGTTTACCAAAACCTCTCTACCCATTTCAAAGGATCCACATTGACCACATACAGATGCCCCATGCACAGGGATTCCAGTATGCTCTGGTGGTCATAGACATGTTCTCTGAATGGCCTGAAGCCTATCCTGTGAAGAATCAGAGAGCAAAGACAACAGTGATGTTACTGCTGGCCTCGGAGCGCTCACAGCGTATGCCCCCAGGCAGCACTCCAGCGTCTCAGCATGTGCGTCCTCGCTCTCTAGGGCGCACGCGCGCCGGGACTCTTAGATTCAAAGGACCAGTGCACCAGTGATTGGTGCCTGGTCCAAAGGGGTTATTAAGGGTTAAGGTTGTGAGAGGCAGTGCTGACTTAATTAGGCTGCACCTGTGCACTGCCCATTTATACCTTCTCCTCCCACAGCCTTCTGCCGGATCTTTGTGCCTTGTGCCTCAGAGAAAGCGTTCCCTACGATGTTAGTTTGCCTTACCTGTTGCCGTACCCGTTGCTACCGTCCACTCGCCTTTGAACCTTTGCCGCCTGCCCTGACCGCTGCTACGTCCGACTACGCTCTTACCTTCTCCCTGTGTACCACGCCTTACCAGAGAGGTCAAGTTGTTACTAGGGGACACGACCTGGTAGTTACTGCCGCGGCAAATCCATCCCGCCTTGCGGCGGTCTCTGGTGAAGACCAGTAACTGCTTAGAACCGGTCCTCTAGTACAACCCGCACCATCGCCTCTCTGGTCCAGAGGATTCACTACCTGTCCTGCCAGTTCGTGACAGTAATATCTGGCCATGAATCCCGCTGATGTTCCCCTGCCAAGCCTGGAGGACCTCACCACCATTGTGGCCCAGCAGGGTCAACAGCTGGCCCAGTTGACCGCTATGTTGCAGCAGCTCCTGCCTTCTCTGCAACAGCCAGCTCCTCCGTCTGCTCCTGCTGCATCACCTCCGCCTGCCGTTACCACCGGTTCCAGAATCCGTTTGTCCTTACCAGACAAATATGACGGAGATCCTAAGCAGTGCCGTGGGTTCTTGTCGCAGTGCTCTCTCCACCTCGAGCTTCTGTCCGACCAGTTTCCTTCTGAGCGAGCCAAGGTAGCCTTTATTCTCAGTTTACTGTCCGGGAAGGCCCTGGCCTGGGCTACACCACTATGGGACCGCGCAGATCCTGCCACCGCTTCCGTCCAATGCTTCTGCCTAGAGTTCCGGAATGTTTTTGAGGAGCCTGCCCGGGTTACCTCCGCAAAGACTGCCTTACTAAATTTGACCCAAGGAGGTTCTTCCGTGGGTGACTATGCCATTCAGTTCCGCACCCTGGCCTCTGAGCTGAACTGGAACAATGAAGCCCTTTGCGCCACCTTCAAGAAAGGACTTAACAGTGAAGTAAAGGATGTTCTGGCTGCACGTGAGCTTCCTTCCACTCTTAGTGACCTCATCTTGCTGGTCACTAGGATAGACAAACGTTTCGCAGAAAGACAAGAGGAACTCCTCCTTGAAAAGGAAAAAGCTCATCCTAGACGCTTTCCTCGTCTGGCTCCCGTTTTTCCACATCCACCTCAACCCGCTACTGGGTTTTCCGCCGTGGAAGCCATGCAGGTGGATCGGTCACACTTGACTCCGCAAGAACGAAGCCGCCGCAGAAACGAGAACCTGTGTCTGTACTGTGCCAGTACCGAGCACTTCCTTAGAGATTGTCCTCTCCGTCCACCGCGTTCGGGAAACGCTCGCACCTAGTAAGCGTGGGAGAGGCGTTGCTAGGTGTGGATTCTTCCTCTCCACGTCTCATCATACCCGTGCAGTTGATCAAGTCCTCTTTCTCCGCAGCCGCCTTCTTAGATTCCGGTTTAGCTGGCAACTTCATTCACGCCTCCTTGGTTGACAAGTACCGTATTCCAGTAATCCATCTACCCAAGCCGTTTTTCATTTCTACTGTTAACGGTGAGAGACTCTCAGCCACCGTGCAGTTCCGTACCCAGCCTCTGCAGATGGACATCGGAATATTTCATACCGAGACTTTAGAATTCTTTGTCCTTCCCTTCTGTTCCTTCGAACTCCTCCTGGGTCTGCCGTGGCTTCAACGTCATAGCCCTGTCCTGAATTGGTCCACCGGTGAGATCCTGCGTTGGGGCTCCTCCTGTTCGGACCGCTGTCTCAAGCCTGCTCTGGTCAAACAGAACCGCAAGTTTCTCCGCCTTCTGGGCTGCCCAAGCCATACCATTCCTTCACGGATGTCTTCTGCAAGAAACAAGCTGAGGTTCTTCCTCCTTACCGATCCTATGATTGCCCGATCGATCTGATACTCGGTTCTACTCCACCTCGGGGCAGAATTTATCCTCTCTCACCTCCTGAGACTCTTGCCATGTCCGACTATATACGTGAGAACCTACAGAGAGGATTCATAAGAAAATCTTCTCCTGCTGGGTCCGGTTTTTTCTTCGTGACTAAAAAAGACGGCTCCCTATGCCCCTGCATTGACTACAGAGGTCTTAATAAAATTACCATCAAGAACCGTTACCCTCTGCCTCTAATCTCTGAGCTATTTGATCGTCTCCGAGGGGCTAAGATCTTCACTAAATTGGACCTTCGAGGGGCCTATAATCTGATCCGTATCCGTGAGGGAGACGAATGGAAGACCGCCTTTAACACAAGGGACGGCCATTTCGAGTATTTGGTGATGCCCTTCGGCCTCTGCAATGCACCTGCTGTCTTCCAGGAATTCGTCAATGATATTTTCAGGGACTTACTTTACACCTGCGTGGTCGTATACCTGGATGATATCCTCATCTTTTCCTCCAATTTGGATCTACACCGGGTCCATGTGCAACAAGTTCTTACTCGTCTTAGGAGAAATCGCCTGTACGCTAAACTTGAAAAATGTCTTTTTGAACGGACCTCCCTGCCTTTCCTGGGTTACATTATCTCAGCCCAAGGACTTCAAATGGACCCAGCCAAACTCTCGGCGGTTCTGGATTGGCCACGTCCCTCTGGTCTCTGAGCCATACAAAGATTTCTGGGCTTTGCAAATTACTACAAGCAATTCATCCCTCACTATTCCACTCTGGTAGCTCCTATCGTGGCCCTCACTAGAAAAGGAGCTAACCCCAAATCCTGGCCTTCCCAAGCCGAGGAAGCCTTCCAGTCCCTGAAATCCGCCTTTGCCTCTGCACCCGTTCTCTCTAGATCAGATTCCACCAAGCCCTTCTCTCTTGAAGTGGATGCCTCCTCGGTGGGAGCCGGAGCTGTCCTCACCCAGAAGTCTTCCCGGGGCAAGACTTCAACTTGTGGCTTCTTTTCTAAAACATTCTCTTCCACAGAGAGAAATTACTCCATTGGGGACAGGGAACTGCTGGCTATTAAATTAGCACTGGAGGAATGGAGATATTTACTCGAGGGCGCCACACATCCTGTGTACATCTTCACGGACCACAAGAACCTGGCTTATCTCCAGTCTGCTCAGAGATTAAATTCCCGTCAGGCTCGTTGGTCCCTGTTCTTCGCCCGCTTTAACTTTGAGATCCATTTCCGTCCGGCTTGTAAGAACATTAGGGCAGATGCTCTGTCTCGCTCCTCTGATGTGGTGGGCGACGAGTTAACACCTCGATATATTATCCCTCCAGAACGCCTTATTACAGTCGCTTCCGTGGACCTGCGCCTTCTTCCTCCTGGCAAATCCTACGTACCTCCACGTCAGCGGCTGCAAATTCTCAAGTGGGGCCACGCCTCCCCTTTTGCCGGTCATCCAGGGGTGCTAAAGTCTCTCCAACTAATCTCCCAAAGGTACTGGTGGTCTTCTCTGGAGAAAGATGTCTCGGACTTCATCCAGGCCTGTACGATTTGCGCCCGGGATAAATCGCCTCGCCAGAAACCAGCGGGTCTTCTCTTACCTCTACCTGTTCCTGAAGTTCCCTGGTCTCACATCGCCATGGACTTTATTACAGATCTTCCCTCCTCCCATGGCAAGTCCGTTATTTTGGTCGTGGTGGATCGCTTCTCCAAGATGGCTCACTTTGTAACCCTGCCCGGTCTACCCTCTGCACCCATGTTGGCCAAACAATTTTTTCAACACATCTTCCGTCTCCATGGCCTTCCCAAACATATTGTCTCGGATCGTGGGGTACAATTCTTCTCCAAATTCTGGAGGGCTCTATGTGCTCAGCTCGGGATCAAATTGGACTTTTCTTCTTCGTACCATCCTCAGTCTAACGGCCAAGTAGAACGGGTGAACCAGATTTTGGGTGACTATCTGCGTCACTTTGTATCCTCACGCCATGACGACTGGGCTGATCTACTTCCCTGGGCGGAGTTCTCCTGCAACTACAAACAATCCTCTGCCTCTAACAAGTCTCCTTTCCTTGTAGTTTTTGGCCATCATCCTCTTCCACCTCTGCCGCAGTCTCCCACTCCTTCTTCTGTACCTGCCGTTGACAGTCTTGTACAGGATTTTTCCTCCATCTGGCGAGAAACCCACGCTGCTCTCCTCAGGGCTTCCGCCCGTATGAAGGTTCAAGCTGACAAGAGACGCAGATCTCCACCGGAATTTCGTCCGGGTGACAAGGTGTGGCTCTCCTCTAGGTACATCCGATTTAGGGTCCCAAGTTACAAATCAAGAGTCGTATCAATCAAGTTTCTTATCAGCTCCATCTTCCTGCCTCCCTCCGAATCCATAACTCCTTCCATGTCTCCCTTCTTAAACCTGCTGTCTTTAACCGTTTTTCTCCCAAGTTTGTTTCTCCCACCCCTGTCGCCGGTACCTCCGATATATTCTCTGTCAAGGAGATCTTGGCGACCAAGATCTCCCGGGGGAAAAGATTTTTTTGGGTCGACTGGGAGGGCTGCGGTCCTGAGGAGAGGTCATGGGAGCCGGAGGAGAACATCCTGGACCGCAGTCTCATCCGCAAGTTCTTCGGTACCAAAAAGGGAGGGAGACCAAAGGGGGGGTACTGTTACGCTGAGCGCTCCAGGTCCCCTGCTGGCCTCGGAGCGCTCACAGCGTATGCCCCCAGGCAGCACTCCAGCGTCTCGGCGTGTGCGTCCTCGCTCTCTAGGGCGCGCGCGCGCGCCGGGACTCTTAGATTCAAAGGATCAGTGCACCAGTGATTGGTGCCTGGTCCAAAGGGGTTATTAAGGGTTAAGGTTGTGAGAGGCAGTGCTGACTTAATTAGGCTGCACCTGTGCACTGCCCATTTATACCTTCTCCTCCCACAGCCTTCTGCCGGATCTTTGTGCCTTGTGCCTCAGAGAAAGCGTTCCCTACGATGTTAGTTTGCCTTACCTGTTGTCGTACCCGTTGCTACCGTCCACTCGCCTTTGAACCTTTGCCGCCTGCCCTGACCGCTGCTACGTCCGACTACGCTCTTACCTTCTCCCTGTGTACCACGCCTTATCAGCTGCCACAGAGGTCGAGTTGTTACTAGGGGACACGACCTGGTAGTTACCGCCGCGGCAAATCCATCCCGCCTTGCGGCGGGCTCTGGTGAAGACCAGTAACTGCTTAGAACCAGTCCTCTAGTACAACCATCGCCATCGCCTCTCTGGTCCAGAGGATTCACTACCTGTCCTGCCGGTTCGTGACAAGCGGTTAAGCTGTTGAATGAAATTGTCTGTAGATTTGTGGTACCTGAAGTGATAGCGAGTGATCAAGGAACTGCCTTCACAGCGGACGTGGCCCAGGAGATATGGGCCGCACTGGGGACTAAAATTGCTTTCCATACCCTGTACAGACCACAAAGCAGCGGCAAAGTGGAAAGAATGAACGGCACATTGAAACTAAAAATGCTGAAAATGGCCCAAGTGACTGGAAGACCATTGCCAGAGACTCTTCCTATTGCCCTATTCAGTGTCAGACATACCCCTAGGGGGAAAGATAAGCTGTCCCCTTTTGAGATTCTGTTTGGTAGTGTCCCCAAGTTAGGACAGTATTTTCCCCAAAGACCTTGCCCTACAACATTATTGATTGTCTGCCTATGTATCTGCTCTGTGTAAACATCTGACTGACCTACATTTTTGAGTATTTTCTTCACATTCAGATCCCAGCCAGATTCCCGGAAGTCATACCCTTCAACCAGGAGATTGCTTCCTAGTGAAAAGGCACATCAGAAAGACTCTAGATTTGATGGCCCATTCCAGGTTCTGCTAACTACTCCCACGCAGGGCCATCTTTAACGTGAGGCAAAAGGGGCAGCTTCCCCGGTCCAATTTGCGGCTAATTGACTCCCCCCAGCGGGTGAGCAGGCAGTGGATCCCAGATCTGTTTGCACATTGCACCAACTGAGAAGCACTTTATCCAGATTGAACTTCCAGCACCTACCTCAAATATAAGAGGCTTCCTCCTGCCAGAGCCTATCTCCAAGGAATCCCAAGAACACCACTCTGGGCGAAGCCCCTACAGAGACACCGTGGGTGTGGCCTGGTTAGGTACCCTTATTAACCCGGCCCCACTGCGCCAGCACAGTGGCTAATTGACTCCCCCCAGCGGGTGAGCAGGCAGTGGATCCCAGATCTGTTTGCACCTTGCACCTTGCACCAACTGCGAAGCACTTTATCCAGATTGAACTTCCAGCACCTACCTCAAATATAAGAGACTTCCTCCTGCCAGAGCCTATCTCCCAAGAATACCAAGAACACCACTCTGGGCGGAGCCCCAACAGAGACACTGTGGGTATGGGCTGGTTAGGTACCCTTATTAACCCGGCCCCACTGCGCCAGCGCAGCGGCTAATTGACTCCCCCCAGCGGGTTGAGCGGGCAGTGGATCCCAGATCTGTTTGCACTTTGCACCTTGCACCAACTGAGAAGCACTTTATCCAGATTGAACTTCCAGCACCTACCTCAAATATAAGAGACTTCCTCCTGCCAGAGCCTATCTCCCAGGAATCCCAAGAACACCACTCTGGGCGGAGCCCCGACAGAGACACTGTGGGTGTGGCCTGGTTAGGTACCCTTATTAACCCGACCCCACTGCGCCAGCGCAGCGGGCGCTGGCAGCGCGCCAAAGGCAAGCCCGTCTGTGCCTGTCTGGGCACGAACAGGATTATTAGACTAACTGAAATTGCCGGTGCGCCCTTGGCCGTCACCAAGATTCCTCTATTATTGGGAAACGCTCGCCTGGTCTGATCGGAGGACTTAGGTAAAACAATTGACATTTTAATGTCTTTGTCTGTTATAATGTACTAATTACTTTTGAAATTACTTTTGCAGTTTTAATTTTTATTATGACTTTTACAGTAATTTGATTCCAATAACTGATTTTTTTAGGATGGTTATCGATATGATGATGTACACACGTAATGAGCTAATTGCTCTGAATGGGGCCACATTGTCACTATTGCCCGCACAAACAATGAGAAAATTGACCACACATCATTTGTGGAAATCCGCCATCTTGCCAAAAACCCAAAGGCATTTAAGAAGAAGGAAAAGCTTCCCAAAAAAGATTACACCTTCGGGGCCGATTCCAACTCAGAACCAGCATTTGCTGAAAGGGGCACTTCTAAACTGCCGTTCTGCGGTTAAGAATGCAGCCAACATTTACGATTTGATTTTATCTAATAATCTAGACTATTTGTGCCTAACTGAAATGTGGTTTTCGGAGGGGGTGGATCCTATGTTGGATGAATTGGTCCCCCCTTGTACAAAATTCTTCACATAGTCAGGGCCACTAGAGGTGGAGGTGTTGCAATGGTTTTTCGTGAGCATCTAATGATGACAGTCCTTAAGAATGGCCCAATTTTCAAAACTTTCGAACACCTAGCTATAAAATGCCAGAAGAGTCCATAAGAGGCCTTCTCAATCTATATTGTCTACCACCCCCCAGATTTGAAAACAGGATTTGATGATGAACTGCTGGAATTGGCCACATCGGCCTTCCTAGATAGTCAGAAGAACATCATTGTGGGCGACATAAATTGCTGGGCCGATGATGTGTCCAACATCCAAACCCAGCAATTATTAACATCCCGTGAGACCATTGGCTTCATGCAGGAGGTGACCTCCCCGACTCACAGCGGAGGCCACATCCTGGACTGGATTCTGACATCCGGGGTGGAGATACAGGTCCAATCCATACATGATCTGGTGTGGACTGATCATAAAAAATATACTTTTTACTCAAACTATCCCCCCTTTAAAAAAAGCTCCCCATTTTCCAGTGAGAGATAAAACTCTCACCCAACAAAAAAAATTGAAAATTCTTAATTTGGAGGAATTTGGCAATAGCTTTACGGAGAATCTGAATATAGATTTATTCCGCTCCATAGAATCCATGGAAGCAAAGCTAACAGCTTTTAATGATTGTATAGAGGCTACACTAAACACCTTAGCACCTATGAAACATAAACAGCAACCTCGTCGCCCTAATAAAAACCTACCTTGGTTCACTGCTGAATTAAGAGAGGATAAAAAGACTACCAGAGCCCTTGAAAAGGCCTGGAGAAAAAAATCCCATAGAAGACACCCAAAATTAAATACAAAATAAGTATGAGAAAGTACAGAGATAATATTAAAAATACCAAAAGAACATACTACTCAAATAAAATAGGCAATGCGGCTAACAACTCCAGAGAACTTTTCAAAGTGGCTAAAGAACTAGCCAATCCTAGATGTAAGATTGCCACGATGGAGCACTCTCAAGCACAGTGCCAACAAATGGCCGACTACTTTCCTGAAAAAATCCAGAAACTTAGGGACAATATCCCAACGGTTCATAGGACGGACGAGACACTTTCTTCTTCACTCTCAACCTTACCCTATTCCCTCACAGAATTTCAGCCCATCTCTGATGAGAGAACGATTGAAATCATTGGAGCTCTTAGATCCTCCTCCTCGCCTTAGACCCATGCCCGGTGGCCGTGGTGAATCCCGCCGCGGTTGCAATGGCACCATACATTCGAGACATTATAAATAGGTAACACCCCTGCCTAAGAAACCGGCGCTATCTGTGACCGATCTGAGTAACCTTAGACCAATTTCGGGACTGCCGTTCGCTGCAAAGATGGCGAGAGGGAGGTTGTTGCACAACTACAGGGATATCTGGAGGCCAATCACATTCTTGACAACTTCCAGTCGGGATTCCGACCCGGAAGGGGTACTGAGACCGCTCTGGTCAATCTCCAGGATGATCTACTGAAGGCATTAGACCAGAACGACTCTATGGTCCTAGTCCTTCTGGACCTATCATCCGCTTTTGACACTATTGACCATCAAGTGTTACTGAACTGGTTGAAAGTGGTAGCCGGATTAGATGGAAAGACCTTGGCATGGATGGTCTCATTTCTCCAGGACAGGGTACAACGAGTGAAGCTGGGGGTATTTCACTCAGCTGATCTCCCACTGTCCTGTGGAGTACCACACGGCTCGGCACTATCTCCAGTCTTGTTCAACATCTATCTGAGACCATTGGCCGATATCATCAGGAGCCACAATCTTCAGTTTCATGTTTATGCGGATGATACACAACTGTACCTTAGGCTTGCCAAAGTAACAGTTAATCAAGTCGATCTGGCCGGATGTCTCTTGGAGATCGATCACTGGATGAGTGCCAATCATCTAAAGCTTAATGGCACCAAAACTGAATGTATTACATTCAGTGAACAGAAAATTACACCCTCAGCACCCCAATTGCCATTGTCTTTTGGACTTGTCCCTGAGACAGCCATCCAGGTCAGGGACCTGGGAGTGGTCTTGGACTCCAGATTAACCCTGGCTCCTCAGATAAATCAGGTGGTTAGTACCTGCCACTATCAGCTGAAACTTCTGAGGAGGATCTTAAAATACATCGAATCCCCTCTCAGGAAAGCCTTGGTCGGAGCAGCGATCAGCAGTCGGTTTGACTATTGTAATGCCTTGTACATGGGACTCACTAAGAAGAACTTACATAGACTTCAACTTGTGCAGAATGCCGCAGCAAGGCAACTAACGGGTGTTGCCCGCCGAGAGCATATCTATCCCTCTCTTAATGCCTTGCACTGGCTCCCCGTCCAACAACGGGTGATGTTCAAAATTGGATGCTTCATGCATAGGGTATTCCATGGTGTGGGGCCCTTGTACCTGCGAAGTAAATTCACCAGGTACGCCCCGTTGAGGACATTGAGGTCTAGTAACTCTGCGAATTTTAACATCCCGCAAGTTAAAAGATCAGACTAAAAGATCAGACGTGGAGGTAGATCCTTTTCGGCTCAAGGGGCCAGATTTTGGAACCACCTACCTCTGGCCCTGAAAATGATTCCCAGTCTTCTCTCTTTCAGACGTGCACTGAAAACCTTACTTTTCAAACAGGCGTATTTTTGGTTCATATAATTTTGGGGGTTTTCCTAAATCTTAGTCTATAAATTCACGGTTGGTAATGTCCCTTCTATTTTAAAAATACCTTTTCCTCACGTTTATTAATTTTGTTCTCTTCACATTCTCTATATCTTGTCCGAACCCTTTGAACCTTGAGATCCCCCTACCTTCCCTCCCTTTTTCTTGATTGTCCATTTGATAAGTGCTAGGAAATTGGTCTCTGGAATAGGTGCCTTATTCTCTAGGCCTTTGCGGCCCATGGCAAAGTGTCATGCCTTCTTCTTTTTCCTCCCTTGTTGAATCAGGCAGCTAAGCGCATGGAGGCTCTAAGGGTAAGACTGCGTGTACACAAGACTATACATCATCATTATCCACAGATATCCCCATAACAGTGTCATCCAGAGATGCCCCTTAACAGTGCGTCATCCACAGATGCCCCATAACAGTGCGTCATCCACAGATCCCCATAACAGTGCCTCATCCACAGATCCCCTCCATAACAGCGTTATCCACAGATCCCCCATAATAGTATAATCCACAGACCACCATTAGTTCAAAACCCACCAAAAGCACACCTTTTGGTTAAAAAAAAGTTTTTTTCTTATTTTCCTTCAAAAACCTAGGTGCGTCCTATCATCAGGTACATCTTATATAGAGAAAAATATGGTACTTGCTTGCTCCTCCTCCTGACCTGCCTTGCCCTTTGCATACGCAGTGTGCCTTGACGTCACGCAGAGGCACTGCAACGCTAGGTTGAGGCCCGGTCTCCTTCCTGAACTGCACAGCGGTGCCCACTTCCAGCCCTGAGCCCAGCTGCCCAGACCACTGATCCTGAGCCTGCTGGAGTCTTCAGTAGAGTTGAGCGGACACCTGAATGTTCGGGTTCGCCGAGTTTGGCCGAACTTCGCAAAAAAGTTCGCGTTCGGGACCCGAACTTGACCCTGAACTCCATTGAAGTCAATGGAGACCCGAACTTTGGAGCACTAAAATGCCTCTAAAAAAGTCATCGCAGCCTGTGATGTATGAGCTGGGAGAGAGGAGGGGCTGGAGTCCGGAACTAGGGACGGGGCCCGGTCTAGTCACTGTACTTTTACACCGGGCCCCGCCGCTCACCGCAGTATTTCTAGACATTAATCCTTAACCTGTTAATAAGTTTAACTAAAGCTGCGCTCTCCCCTGTTCCCCTGTATCAGTACAGCACTTACTAACAAGCTTCCATAGCAGGCAGAGCGGACGGCAGCAGTAACGTCACTCACTGATGTCGCGCGCATTCTCCTCCCACTTTATGAATGAAGCAGGAAGAGCAGGCGTCCGACGTCAGTGAGTGACGTTACTGCTGCCATCCGCTCTGCCTGCTATGGAAGCTTGTTAGTAAGTGCTGGACTGATACAGGGGAACAGGGGAGAGCAAAGCTTTAGTTAAAATTGTTAACAGTGTAAGGATTAATGTCTAGAAATACTATGGTGAGCCGAGGGCCGGTGTATTGGGGGACACTGTTATGAGGGGGATCTGTGGATGACACATATATAGCAGTGCCATCCACAGATCCCCTACCCCATAACAATGCCATCCACAGATCCCCCACCACATAGCAATGCCCTCCACAGATGCCCCAACCCTTAACAGTGCCATCCACACATCCCCCATAAACAGTGCCATCGACAGATCCCCCATAACAGTGCCATCGACAGATCCACCATAACAGTGCAATCCACAGATCCCCCACATGACAGTGCGTCATCCACAGATCCCCAATAATAGTGTCATGCACAGACCACCATTAGTTCAAAACCCACCAAAAGCACACCTTTTGGTTAAAAATATTTGTGGTCAGGACCTAAACGAGTGGAAGATGCCCAACCACCACCCCCCTACCTAATTGGCCTGAGGTGTGCCTTGGCCTCACTAGGTCGGTATGCCTGAAAAAGGGGGCATACCCTGAATGTGATGGTTGAATGACTGAATGAAGAATGGGAATGGGTGGGCAGGGGACGTCCGAATGCCGACGTGCTGCCTGGGAGAGCCGGACCGCTTAAGACAGGTACCGGCCCCTCCCTGCGGCCAGCCTTAACACTTGTGGTCAGGACCTAAACGAGTGGAAGATGCCCAACCACCACCCCCCTACCTAATTGGCCTGAGGTGTGCCTTGGCCTCACTAGGTCGGTATGCCTGAAAAAGGGGGCAAAACCCACCAGTGAGGGAAGGATTGGCCTGACGTGCTACTCTGCCAACTTACTGAATGCTTGGACCAGCTCCGCTTGTGGCTCCGGGATATACCGTACAAAGCACACCGAGCGCCAGCGCCCCAAGTGTTTGATGATATGCACAGGGACTCCATGCTTGGACGCTGCGGATGCCGCACCGATGCGGAAAGAATGCCCCGAGAATTGAGCTGGATTCAATCCTACACTGGTCAACAGGATGCGAATATGTTTGATGAACTGGCTGGACGTCAGTGGACCAACAGGGAATGGAAGTAACGGGTCGGTGGGGCTGTGAAGACTAAGGGCCAGCAAGAGGTTGTCCAAGACTGTCACTGGACACCATGCGTTTGTGGTCTGTAAGAACTTAACTACATGGCCGGGACCTACCTGCCTTGTTTTGTTGTGAGGCAACTGCAAATGAAAGTTACTGCCCATCCTGACTAAATCTCCCTTGCGGAGAGCCACCGCCCCTTGTCTGGCCTGTGTCACTTCACCTGGTCTTAAAAACCCGTAAAACGCCAAGTACATCGCCGCCTTGATCACCAGGCTGGGAAGGACTCCGAATGGTGACAATGTGAGAACTTCCGACAGGCTACGAAACGTGTCCCCCGTAATAGGTCGACGGACCGACTTGACCGTGACCTGGCTTTTCTGAATGCCTCTGAGGATGGCCTTGATCGGGTGAGCTGAAAATATAGAGGGTCTGTCTGGCTCTTGAAGTGCCAAAAAATGCTGCACCCCAGCCAAATATAGCCTAATGGTGTTGTAGGATAAAGCCAATACCGAATGACAATAAGACACGAAAGCCACCATATACTTGACCTGACCAGTGTCACCTCTAGGATATGCCAACTGAAAGTTCGAAAAAACCACCCATGCTCGGCGGTACGACCGCAACGTACTGGCCGACAAAGACTTGGTAATGAGTGAACTGGCGACCACCATCAGAGAGTCTAATCCAAGACCAGCAGCCGCCAGTCCGGTACCGGGGTGCCCACTGAGTCTGCTTCTGGGTTCTGTAAGAAAAAGCGAGAAAAATCTAAACGAGATAAAGCATCAGCTGCAACATTGCTGACCCCGTCCAAAAACAGGGCATGAAAATGAAACCCCTGTTCCAGAGCTATCCAGGTCAATCTACGCATGAAAGACATGATGAGTAACGATTTAGATCTGCCCTTGTTAATGATCTCTGCGGTCGCCATGTTGTCAGTGTGGAAAACCACCGTGTGACCCGACCACCTATGTCCCCAAACTATGGCAGCTGCTACGATAGGATAGATCTCGAACAATGCCGACGTCTGAGAAAACCCCGGCAACTGTAGCACGTGTGTGGGCCATGAGCCGGCGAACCAATGTGAGCCAAATATGGACGCGAAACCTACCGAGGCAGCCGCGTCTGAAAATACGTGTGGAAAATCAGAAGTGGCCCTCGGAATAAACATGGAAATGCCGTTCCACCCGCTGAGAAATCTGTCCCACATGAACAGATCTGCTCGGGCGTTCGCATTAAGATGCACTGATGCGTCCAAATCACTGGTCTGTTGTAATAAGACTAGCAATCTTGAAATGAATGATCTACCCTGAGGAATGATCCTCATGGCAAAGTTTAACATGCCCAACAGAGACTGCAATTCTCTCTTGGTGCAAACCTGAGACATGAGCAAGGAACGGACACCTGACTTGTTTCTGTCGAGTTTGTCTTGTGGCAGACTGGCTGACATGGCGCGTGAATCCAGAGAGATCCCCAAGAACGGGACAACCTGTGCAGGCCCTTCTGTTTTGTGTTCGGCCACTGGAATGTTTAACTCCTTGAAGACCTGCAAGAAAACCTGCAAGTCAACAGGCGCCTGTGAGGGTTCTTCGATCAACAGAAAATCATCCAGGTAGTGAATGATATTCTGGCAACCCTGTTCCAACAAAATCCATTCCAGTGCCTGCGCTAACTTCTCAAACAGACTGGGGCTGCTCTTGGAACCAAACGTCAACTTGGTGGCGAAATAGTATGCATCTCTCCATTTGATGCCATGCCACTGCCAGA
Source organism: Bufo bufo (assembly GCF_905171765.1). Lineage (NCBI taxonomy): Eukaryota > Metazoa > Chordata > Amphibia > Anura > Bufonidae > Bufo > Bufo bufo. Next base: position 343,473,280 of record NC_053389.1, read on the forward strand.
GAGATGGGCTAATGGGCAGCAGTTTGAACGCATCAGAGACAAAAACAAAAAACAAAAAACGAAGAAAGAAAACGAGAAGAGAAAAAAAAACAACCTGTTAACCCTACGACCTGCTGCCCGTAAGCTGACAGACAAGGTGACGGAATCTAAGCCCCTCCCCTCCCCCCCCCCCCAGCAGCGTGAAACGATTGAACGAAAAGCCGGTGAGGCTGACAGGGAGTATGATAGTCGTTTCCACTGACGTATGAAGCGAGCCCGAGTTTGTGTGAATCTGTGACGTGGCAGATTAATTAAAAACTAATACTGCGGGCTAACGAACCTACAGACGTGGTAGGTGATGTATGTAAGTATAGGATTTGTGGAAAACAGACCGTATGACGTATGACACTAGTCTACGAGATGAACGGGGTGTGTATGTCGTGTGAGCGTGTGGCTGTATTGGCGGATGTACCTATGCTAGAGGTGTATGGATGAAGCTTGGTGGATAAAGGTTCCCCAAATTTTTTTTTAATTTTTTTTTACCTTTTATTTAACAACCCACTTGTACCCCTTTTTTTTTTTTTTACTTTATTTAACAATTCACTTGTACACTTTTTTTTTTTTGGTCAAACTGCCTGATGTGCGAACTATGTGTCTAAGGTATGTATGTAGTGTATGTGAAGAGTGTCAAACATGTGCACAACCATCAACCTTGTAAGTAATCAACCCAGTAATGGCACCAGGACCCAGCTACCAGAGTTTTAACCTGCTGTGCCCAGATGACTCGCAGCCCCTGTATGAACTTAGATACAGGTTATGCTTGAAAGTGCTGAACAGGCAATGAGCTCCAACCATGTGACAATGCTGCCCCTGGTGCCAAAACTTGAATTGCATGTGCCTGAACGCAGTGAGGAGAAGCGATCCTCCGACACACTTCACCCTCTCTTCACACCCTCCTACCCTCCTCCACGTTGCCACGCTCCCCAAACAAACCAGTTATCTTGGAAAACGATCTGAACAGCTTGCAGACTGAAGGGAAAGGTACACCCGGCTTCTCTGAGATCCACTCGTGCAGGACGCTTGCTGATGACGTCACACCCGGAAGTAGCAGACATCCGAATGCTGACGTGCTGCCTGGGAGAGCCGGACCGCTTAAGACAGTTACCGGCCCCTCCCACAAATCCAGGCTAGCCTGCGGCCAGCCTTAACACTTGTTTTCTTTTTTTCCTCCTCAAAAACCTAGGTGCGTCTTATAGGCCGGTGCGTGTATAGGGCGAAAAATAAAAAATTACAGGGAATGTCACTGGGGTATTTTGGATTTGGAAACATTAGACAGGAGAGGCTGCTGCGGAAATGTGGAACAAGTTATTGAAGCAGAAGCATCCAAGTAAAGGAGAGGGCGCGTGGCAATTACCCACTCCCGACTCAGGGAGGTAGTGACGATAAATAACAATACAGGACTCTTAAGTTGCCCTGTTATTGTAATGATTAATAAAAAATTACAATGAATGTCACTGGGGTATTTTGGATTTGGAAACGTTAGACAGGAGAGACCCTGCTGCCGCTTTGTTGACTCTAGATAACTTTTGCCTGATTGCACGTCCCCGTGACGTTCACGATCCAATTGGATATCTTCCCTATCAACTTTCAATTTTCTTTAATGTGCTTACCATGGTGATCATGGGTAACGGGGAATCAGGGTTACATGCCGGAGAGGGAGTGTGAGAAAGGGATGCTACATCCAAGGGCGGTCAATGGCTGAAATGTGATCGAGCGGAAATGTGGGACAAGTTGTTAAAGCGGAAGGATCGAATGAAAGGAGGGGGCGCGCGTCAATTAAAGATGAATTTTAGAAATTTAAGTCCCTATCACCTATGCAGAGCAGGGGTTTTTCATCGGCAAAAATGGATTAATGTCACCCACCAATGGAACGGTTGATTTTTTAAAATTTCGGTCCCTGTCAACTATGCAGAGCAGGGGTGTATTTACGGCAAAACTGGGTTCATGTCACCCACCAATTGAACAGACGATTTTACAAAAAAAAATTCTGTGTCACCTACGCAGAGCAGGGGTTTGTATACGGCAAAAAGGCTAAAATGTCACCTGAGAATGTAACAGACGATTTTTTTTTATTTAGGTCCCTGTCACCTATGCAGAGCAGGGGTTTATTCACGGCAAAAATTGTAAAATGTCACCCAAGAATGTGACAAATGCTTTTGCACCCTATTCCCTCTATTGCTATGCTGGTGCCTCTGTGCGACCACCGCCTCTTCCTCCAAACTGCACACGTCACTCGCATGACCTTGATTCCATGTGGGGTCTAGTACCTCATCATCCTCCATATCATCTTCCACCCACTCTTTACCTCTGCCCTCCTTGTCGGTCTGCAGACTGCAGAAAGCCACAGCAGTTGGCACTAGAGATGTCGCGAACATACAATTTTCCGTTTGCAAGCGGCGAACGCGAATTTCCGCAAATGTTCGCGAACAGGCGAACCGAGCGAACCGCCATAGACTTCAATAGGCAGGCGAATTTTAAAATCCACAGGGACTCTTTTTGGCCACAATAGTGATGGAAAAGTTGTTTAAAGGGGACTAACACCTGGACTGTGGCATGCCCGAGGGGGATCCATAGCAAAACTCCCATTGAAAATTACGTAGTTGACGCAGAGTCGGGTTTTAATCCATAAAGGGCATAAATCACCTAACATTCCTAAATTGTTTGGAATAACGTACTTTAAAACATCCAGTGTGTGTATACGATCAGGTATGATGTTGTATTGATCAGGTAGTGTAAGGGTTATGCCCGCTTCACAGTGACAGACCAAACTCTGACAGACCAAACTCCCCGTTTAACGCACCGCAAACAACCGCAAACAGTCCATTTGCACAACCGCAAACTCCCCATTTGCACAAGGTTGGATACCAAGCTAGCCATGTCCCGTTCCTTGTCCTCACTGACGTCATTGAAGGTCTGTTCCTCCACCCAGCCACGTACAACACCAAGGGTCCCCGAAAGGTGACAACAAGCCCCCTGGGACGCCTGCTGTGGTTGGTCTTCCACCTCCTCAAAGCCACCTTCCTCCTCTGACTCCTCTTCTTCAGACTCCTCTCTCTGCGTTGCCGCAGGTCCAGCAATCAACAACGACAAGGCTGCTTCTGGTGGTGATGGTGACCACAACTGTTCCTCTTCATGCTCATCTACGGCCTGATCCAGCACTCTTCGCAGGGCACGCTCCAGAAAAAACGCATGTGGGATGAGGTAGATGATGTTGCCTTGGGTTTGACTGACCAGGTTTGTCACCTCCGCAAAAGGACGCATGAGCCTTACAGGCATTGTACATGAGCGTTCAGTAACGCGGCCAAAAAATACCCAGCTCCGCAGAGGCTGTCCTCTTTTTTTTTTTTTGCCTCAATCTGTTCTTACCAGTTTAATCTCTGTTTTGTCCCCTATCAGAGGCCGGTGTATGGAATAGATTTTAGGAACCGGGAGATGGAAAAAGATGCTTGGTCGGTCCTCTTACTTCCAATTTGGGGCACTGCGCGTGCGCCGTGCAATGTACTGTGCTACCCTATATGAGTGGTATGTTAAGTAGTACTATTCCTATCAGTTTAATCCCTGTTATGTCCCCTATCAGGGGCCGGTGTATGGAATAGATTTTAGGAACCGGGAGATGGAAAAAGATGCTTGGTTGGTCCTCTTACTTCCAATTTGGGGCACTGTGCGTGCGCCGTGCAATGTACTGTGCTACCCTATATGAGTGGTATGTTAAGTAGTATTATTCCTATCAGTTTAATCCCTGTTATATCCCCTATCAGGGGCCGGTGTATGGAATAGATTTTAGGAACAGGGAGATGGAAAAAGATGCTTGGTTGGTCCTCCTATTTCCAATTTGGGGCACTGTGCGTGCGCCGTGCAATGTACTGTGCCACCCTATATGAGTGGTATGTTAAGTAGTGCTATTCCTATCAGTTTAATCCCTGTTACGTCCCCTATCAGGGGCCGGTGTATGGAATAGATTTTAGGAACCGGGAGATGGAAGAAAATGCTTGGTTGGTCCTCTTACTTCCAATTTGGGGCACTGTGCGTGCACCGTGCAATGTACTGTGCCACCCTATATGAGTGGTATGTTAAGTAGTACTATTCCTATCAGTTTAATCCCTGTTACGTCCCCTATCAGGGGCCATGTATGGAATAGATTTTAGGAACCGGGAGATGGAAAAAGATGCTTGGTTGGTCCTCTTACTCCCAATTTGGGGCACTGCGCGTGCGCCGTGGAATGTACTGTGCCACCCTATATGAGTGGTATGTTAAGTAGTGCTATTCCTATCAGTATAATCCCTGTTACGTCCCCTATCAGGGGCCGGTGTATGGAATAGATTTTAGGAACCGGGAGATGGAAAAAGATGCTTGGTTGGTCCTCTTACTTCCAATTTGGGGCACTGCGCGTGCGCCGTGCAATGTACTGTGCTACCCTATATGAGTGGTGTGTTAAGTAGTACTATTCTTATCAGTTTAATACCTGTTATGTCCCCTATCAGGGGATGTGTATCGAATAGAGTTTAGACAACCGCAAAGAGTTGTCAATAGTTGACACACTTATGACATAAATTAAATTCCTCTATGCGTCAATTTTGGTGTAGTGATGACTGTGCTCGTGCGCACGTTTGGGAGATTGCAGGCGATGGTGGTTTTTCAAAGCCTATGGTCATGCTGAGGTAGTTCAGTGACAGTTAAGTGACCCAGAAAACAATGATTCTGCAGTGTGGGCCCATTGTTGGCCTAGTAGGCTTTAATGATCACCGTAGATGATCACAAAGAAAATTCATGTTTTTTCTATGCAAAATTATCGCTTTTGGTCTGTTCACAATGAAGCAACAACCTTATCATCTGGGGTGTGCCAACATTGCCATTGCCAACACACTCATAGAGGTGATCGCTTCATTGTGATACGCAAGCCCCTTCACCACAACAAGGTAACGATTACGAAGGGGAATTGACACATGTATGTGCCTTTTTTTGTTGTTTTGTTTTTGCAGCCACAGTGCAGCACCAGAGGCCAGAAAAACTAGGCATGTACACATGCCTGAAAAATTAGGTATTGTTGCAGCCGCTGCTGTAGCTGTTTTCCAGGCAGAAAGTGCACTAAAACATTGCGGCTTGAACCCTAGTTGGTGACGGAGAAGTCATGCAAGTCATCCGGCATGCAGAGATTAAATACAGCAGCGTGTGGACCATTTTTAGCCCAAGGCATCTCATCAGGCCTTTTTTAGTCAAATGTATCCCCCACTGTCAGTCCCTTTGGGATCCATGCCTCATTCATCTTAATAAAGGTGAGGTAATCTAGACTTTTTTGACCTAGGCGACTTCTCTTCTCAGTGACAATACCTCCTGCTGCGCTGAAGGTCCTTTCTGACAGGACACTTGAAGCAGGGCAGGCCAGAAGTTCTATCGCAAATTGGGATAGCTCAGGCCACAGGTCAAGCCTGCACACCCAGTAGTCAAGGGGTTCATCGCTCCTCAGAGTGTCGATATCTGCACTTAAGGCAAGGTAGTCTGCTACCTGTCGGTCGAGTCGTTCTCTGAGGGTGTTCAATATGACAAACGGGGAAATCCCTCAGGAGGTTGCTACGCTATTCTATTAGTTATTTTGAAATTAAGTGGTCACTAGGACCTGAGCGTACCTTTACAACCTCACTGACTAAATTTAAAACTTACATTTTTATTTCAATCTCTTTAAAATACAAAACAAACAACTTCTTTGGAACAATTGTTAAAACTCTCAGGAATGGAATTAGGGGCATGTGTTGTTTGCATTCGTATATATGTGTATGTATTAATACTCCGTCCTGCAACTGATTAGTGGGACAATCCCACCTCTAGGTATGTAATGTTATACTGATCACCCTGCCTCGATTCCTGCCTAAAAACTAGCTCCTGTGTCCCTACTTGTTTCGCCGAGATCCGTCGGCGTCTTCAGGGGAAACTATACAGGTACTAACTGGGGGGCGGGGTAGGGCTTTTGAATCCTCGGTTGAGCTGGGTGAGGATTTCTAGACCAATCAGATGACCGTTGTCATGACCGGCGTCACGCAAAGGGAGGGAAATGGGAAGGCCCTGTCCAAGGAAGATGGAAAGGTGGTGACCCCTCACTCACCTTGAGGCTGGCACCTGACTGCCCTGACGTCCCTAGACGGGTTCCTCACCCGTTCACCGATCACGTGCCTAAACCCTGAGATGAGCCCTACGTAGTGAACAGGGCGGTGGGATCACTAGTCCGCACCACTGACACTAAAGGAAAACACCAAGGAGAGGACAGACAATACAGACAAAACATATAATCCCAGCAGACAACAAAAGCCCAACAGGGATCCGGAGGGTAACGCTCTGGAACAACAACCAGGGATCACAGCTACTCAGCTCCAGTGGGTCAGTATAGAAGTCCAGGCAGGAAGCTCTATATCTGGCAACCAGAGAAGTGGGAGAGGGGAATATAAGGAGGTTGGGAGTGCTGGACAAGAAACAGCTGAGGAGAAGAAGCTACGGATCCCTGAGTGAGCCAAAAAGGGTTGCAAGGCAAACCCAGAAAGCTACCATTAAGAAACAGCACTATCTTTATACATAGAGCGCGCAGCCACCCGCTGCGACTTCCTGACCCCAGGTATAACGGAGTCAGACGTGGCTCTTGAAACCCTCGTGACAACCGTAAGGTTGGAATGGCAGCCACAGCCTCCAATGGGCGGGTACCTAAACATACGTGGCATCTCCCTGCCCTCGGACGTCACCATCCTGAGTCCCAGGTGTCTACCACATCCATCCTCGCCCCTGATGTAATCAGAAATGCGCCGCTTACACTTCCTGGTCGGCGCAGAAATACATAGTCTCTTAATGCCTTCTGCGTCTGCGCCCTAGAGCGATACGTTCCACTCACCGATATTCTGCGCATGCGTCCTCACTTAATAACACTTCCCCTCTTCTCTTTGTAACGCGCATGCGTCCGTACTTAGAAAATACACCACAGATATCCTATTATGTCACATATGGATGTCTAGATGGAAAAGAGTCCTAGGTACTATACTAACTGTGGAGTACAATGTATGAGTAGATGGGCTCCCATTATTATATGATCATGTTCACATTATTATAAATGTTAGATAGTACATGTATATGTATGTGTCTATGCCCCATTTAGTATTTTTTCTGTTCTTCTCCCTTTTGCACCGCATTTGTGTCCGGACTTGGACGATCCTCCACAGGGGTCTTATTATAACAAATATCGGTATCAAGATGGAATGAATTATGGATATTGTACTAGTGATGGGATATGATCTGTGCCTAACTGGGCACCCATTAGTAGGCAGTAATATTAATATTTTTATAGATGATGATTCACATGTTTTTTTTTTATATATGCTTATACCTATAGTAATTCTTATTAAAAGGCTCAATATATCTAATGCAGATCCTTATTGTATTTGCAGGTATCCATTAACTTTTTTTATTTTTATCTCTATCTCTAAGGGTGGACCCCGAAGGGCTGTGGCGATGCGTAGGACTTAAAAAGCTCTGCATGTCCTCCATCAACAACACGTCTGTAAAGCGTCCTGTCCTTGCCGGAGTGGTCGTGGTAGGAGGAGGATTACTTTCACCTCTTCCCCTGTTAGATTCCCATTGTGCTGTGACATCACCCTTATACGCTGTGTAAAGCATACTTTTTAACTTGTTTTGGAACTGCTGCATCCTTTCCAAATTCCAGTAATTCGGTATCATTTCAGCCACTTTCTGCTTATAACTGGGTCTAGTAGCGTGGCCACCCAGTACAGGTCGTTCTCCTTCAGCCTTTTTATATGAGGGTCCCAGGCATGACAGCATGAAAGACCCTATTTGCACAAGGTTGGATTCCGATCTACTCATGTCCCGTTGCTCGTCCTCACTGATCTCATTGAAGGTCTGTTCTTCCCCCCAGCCACGTACAATACCACGGGTACCAGATAGGTGTTGGGATGCCTGCTGTGGTTGGTCTTCCTCCTCCTCAAAGCCACATTCCTCCTCTGACTCCTCTTCCTCAGACTCCTCTTCCAGCGTTGCCGCAGGTCCAGCAAGCGATGTTGATAAGGCTGTTTCTGGTGGTGATGGTGACCACAACTCTTCCTCTTCACGCTCATCTACGGCCTGATCCAGCACTCTTCGCAGGGCACGCTCCAGGAATAAAACAAATGGGATGATGTCGCTGATGGTGCCTTCGGTGCGACTGACTAGGTTTTTCACCTCCTCAAAAGGACGCATGAGCCTACAGGCATTGCGCATAAGCATCCAGTTATGTGGCAAATAAATACCCAGCTCCGCAGAGGCTGTCCTGGCACCCCGGTCATACAAATATTCGTTGACGGCTTTTTCTTGTTGGAGCAGGCGGTCGAACATTAGGAGTGTTGAATTTCAACGTGTCGGGCTGTCCCAAATCAAGCGCCTCACTGGCATGTTGTTTCGCCGCTGAATATCGGAAAAGTGAGCCATGGCCGTGTAGGAACGCCTGAAATGGCCACACACCTTCCTGGCCTGCTTGAGGACGTCCTGTAAGCCTGGGTACTTATGCACAAAGCGTTATATGATCAGATTCAACACATGTGCCATGCACGGCACATGTGTCAACTTGCCCAAATGCAATACCGCCAACAAATTGCTTCCGTTGTCACACAGCACTTTGCCGATCTCCAGTTGGTGCGGGGTCAGCCACTAATCCACCTGTGCATTCAGGGCGGACAGGAGTGCTAGTCCGGTGTGACTCTCTGCTTTCAGGCAAGTCAACCACAAGACGGCGTGACACTGTCGTATCTAGGATGTGGAATAGCCCCTGGGGAGCTGGGGGGGGGTGCAGTTGATGTGGAGCAAGAAGCAGCAGCAGAAGAGGACTCAGCTGAGGAGGTTAGCGAAGAGGATGGAGTAGGAGGAGTAGAGGAGGTGGCAGCAGGCCTGCCTGCAAGTCGTGGCGGTGTCACCAACTCCTCAGCAGAGCCACGCATTCCATGCTTGGCAGCCGTCAGCAGGTTTACCCAATGCGCAGTGTACGTGATATACCTGCCCTGACCGTGCTTTGCAGACCAGGTATCAGTGGTCAGATGAACCCTTGCCCCAATACTGTGTGCCAGACATGCCATGACTTCCTTTTCCACAATAGAGTACAGGTTGGGGATTGACTTTTGTGAAAAAAAAATTCGGCCTGGTACCTTCCACTGCAGTTTCCCAATAGCTACAAATTTTTTGAAGGCCTCAGACTCCACCAGCTTGTATGGTAAAAGCTGGCGGGCTAAGAGTTCCAACAAGCCAGCTGTCAGACGCCGGGCAAGGGGGTGACTCTGTGACATTGTCTTCTTACGCTCAAACATTTCCTTAACAGACACCTGACTGTGGGCAGATGAGCAGGAACTGCTGAAGGTGAGAGGCAGAGTGGCGGGTAGTTGAGAGGGGGCAAGGAGGACAGCAGTGGTTGACGTGGCTAAAGATGCTGGACCAGGAGGAGGATGGTGGCTTTGAGTTTGTGTGCTGCTTGTACTCATCATGTGTTGATCCCATAGGCGTTTGTGATGTGAGATCATGTGCCTTCGCAAAGCAGTTGTACCTAGGTGGGTGTTGGACTTTCCACGACTCAGTTTCTTTTGGCACAGGTTGCAAATGGCCTCGCTGTTATCAGAGGCAGACACAAAAAAAAAAAATGCCACACTGCTGAGCTCTGCAATGACGGCATTCTGGTGGTGGCAACAGCATGCGTTGATTGGCGTGCTGCCTGGTTGACCCCGGGTGCCGATACATGCTGTCTGACTGTGCCACTAGCTTTTTGTGACGACCTCCCCCTGCTTCCAACTCGTCTCCTCCTCCTCTCTGTCTCCCCATCTGAACTTTCCCCCTGTTCTTCTTCTCTTCGAGTGGGCACCCACGTGACATCCACGGACACATCGTCATCATCAACCGCTTCACTTGTATCTGACAACTCAGCAAAGCATGCAGCATCATCATCATCACACCGTACGTCCATGTGTGAAATGCTGCCTGACTGAGACATATCCCTGTTATCTACATCCTCTGGCAATAATGGTTGCGCATCACTCATTTCTTCCAACTTATGTGTAAATAACTCCTCTGACAGATCAAGTGAAGCGGCTGTGGTGCTAGTGTTGGTGGTGGCGGCAGGCGGGCGAGTGGTAACTTGAGAGGTGCCCGAAGCTGAGCTGGAGGAGGATGGTGCGTCAAGGTTCCGAGCGGAAGCTGTGGAAGATTGGGTTTCCTGTGTTAGCCAGTCAACTATGTCCTCAGAACTTTTCGAGTTCAGGGTATGTGGCCTCTGAACACTGGGCATTATTCTAGGGCCAAAGGAAATCACAGCACCACGACCACGACGGCCCCTGCGGGGTGGCCTGCCTCTGCCTGTCATTTTTTTTTAGATTAGTGGTACTATGCATGCAAGGTACTGTGCCACCCGATATGAGTGGTGGGCAGTGGGCACAGTACACTCTGTGTGACTGACACACACTGGCAGGAAACTGCAATTATATTACAGAGAAAAAATTGTTTTACTGTTTTAAATGCTAGCTACTGTGCCACCAGATATGAGTGGTGGGCACTGGCAGTGGGCACAGTACACTCTGTGGGCCTGACACACACTGGCAGGCAACTGCAATTATATTATAGACAAAAAATTGCTTTACTGTTTTAAATGCAAGCTACTGTGCCACCAGATATGAGTGGTGGGCACTGGCAGTGGGCACAGTACACACTGTGGGCCTGACACACACTAGCAGGCAACTGCAATAATATTACAGAGAAACACTGCTCAAAATCCACTAAGGCATTTATGCAGAGGAACAAATACAACGTTCTGGAATGGTCATCTCAGTCCCCAGACCTGAATATAATTGAAAATCTGTGGTGTGACTTAAAGAGAGCTGTCCATGCTCGGAAGCCATCAAACCTGAATGAACTAAAGATGTTTTGTAAAGAAAAAATGGTCCAAAATACCTTCAACCAGAATCCAGACTCTAATTGGAACCTACAGGAAGCGTTTAGAGGCTGTAATTTCTGCAAAAGGAGGATCTACAAAATATTGATTTCATTTCTTTTTTGTAGTGCCCAAAATTATGCACCTGCCTAACTTTGTTTAAACAATGATAGCACACTTTCTGTAAATCCAATAAACTTCATTTCACTTCTCAAATATCACTGTGTGTGTCTCCTATATGATATATTTAACTGACATTATTTATCGTAACAACCAACGATTTATACAGGGAAATCATGACGATTAACAAGGTTGCCCAAACTTTCGCATCCCACTGTATTTACTTCAAGCCTACACTGGTCCAGACGGTGTGAAATATCCCCTCTACATACAAGAGTTTGAATCAGGGATTTGAAATACAAAAATTTGAAATACAGCCATTTTGTGCAAAGATATATTTACTCCAGGCCTACAGTGGTCCAGATTGTGTAAAATATCCCCTCTACATACAAGGGTTTCAATCAGGGATTTGAAATACAGCCATTTGAAATACAGCCATTTTGTGCAAAGATATATTTACTTCAGGCCTACACTGGTTCAGACATTGTGAGATTTCCCACTACATACAGGGGTTTCAATCAGGCATTTGAAATGAAGCCATTTGAAATACAGCCATTTTGGGCAAAGATATATTTACTAAAGGCCTATACTGGTTCAGACCGTGTGAGATACCACCTCTACATACAGGGGTTTGAATCAGGGATTTGAAATACAGCCATTTGAAATACAGCCATTTTGGGCAAAGATATATTTAGTTTAGGCCTACAGTGGTTCAGACCGTGTGAGATACTCCCTCTACATACAGGGGTTTGATTCAGTGATTTGAAATACAGCCATTTGAAATACAGCCATTTTGTGCAAAGATATATTTACTTCAGGCCTACAGTGGTTCAGACCGTGTGAGATATTTCCTCTACAAACAGGGGTTTGATTCAGGGATTTAAAATACAGCCATTTTGGGCATAGATATATTTACTTCAGGCCTACACTGGTTCAGGCCATGTGAGATACCCCCTCTACAAACAGTAGTTTGAATCAGGGAATTTAAATACAGCCATTTGAAATACAGCCATTTTGGGCAAAGATATATTTACTTCAGGCCTATACTGGTTCAGACCATGTGAGATACCCCCTCTACATACAGGGGTTTGATTCAGGGAATTTAAATACAGCCATTTGAAATACAGCCATTTTGGGCAAAGATATATTTACTTCAGGCCTATACTGGTTCAGACCGTGTGAGATACCACCTCTAAATACAGGGGTTTGAATCGGGGATTTGAAATACAGCCATTTGAAATACAGCCATTTTGGGCAAAGATATATTTAGTTTAGGCCTACAGTGGTTCAGACCATGTGAGATTTCCCCCTACATACAGGGGTTTGAATCAGGCATTTGAAATAAAGCCATTTGAAATACAGCCATTTTGGGCAAAGATATATTTACTTCAGGCCTATACTGGTTCAGACCGTGTGAGATACCACCTCTACATACAGGGGTTTGAAATACAGCCATTTGAAATACAGCCATTTTGGGCAAAGATATATTTAGTTTAGGCCTACAGTGGTTCAGACCGTGTAAGATATTCCCTCTACAAACAGGGGTTTGATTCAGGGATTTAAAATACAGCCATTTTGGGCTTAGATATATTTACTTCAGGCCTACACTGGTTCAGGCCATGTGAGATACCCCCTCTACAAACAGGGGTTTGATTCAAGGAATTTAAATACAGCCATTTGAAATACAGCCATTTTGTGCAAAGATATATTTACTTCAGGCCTACACTGGTTCAGACCATGTGAGATACCCCCTCTACATACAGGGGTTTGAATCAGGCATTTGAAATACAGCCATTTAATATATAGCCATTTTGGGCAAAGATATATTTACTTCAGGCCTACAGTGGTTCAGACCGTGTGAGATACCCCCTCTACATACAGGTGTTTGAATCAGGGATTTAAAATACATCAATTTGAAATACTCCATTTTGGGCAAATAAATATTTAGTTCAGGCCTACAGTGGTTCAGACCGTGTGAGATACTCCCTCTACATCCAGGGGTTTGATTCAGGGATTTAAAATACAGCCATTTGAAATACAGTTATTTTGTGCAAAGATATATTTAATTCAGGCCTACAGTGGTTCAGACCGTGTGAGATATTCCCTCTACATACAGGGATTTGATTCAGTAATTTGAAATACAGCTATTTTGCGCATAGATATATTTACTTCAGGCCTACACTGGTTCAGGCCCTGTGAGATACCCCCTCTACATACAGGGGTATGAATCAGGTATTTGAAATACAGCCATTTTGTGCAAAGATATATTTACTTCAGGCCTACACTGGTTCAGACCGTGTGAGATACCCCATCTACATACAGGGGTATGAATCAGGGATTTTAAATACAGCCATTTGAAATACAGCCATTATGTGCAAAGACATATTTACTTCAGGCCTACAGTGGTTCAGATCGTGTGAGATACCCCCTCTACATATAGGGGTTTGAATCAGGAATTTGAAATACAGCCATTTGAAATACAGCCATTTTGTGCAAAGATATATTTACTTCAGGCCTACAGTGGTTCAGACCGTGTGAGATTCTCGCTCTACATACAGGGGTTTGATTCAGGGATTTGAAATAAAGCCATTTGAAATACAGCCATTTTGTGCAAATATATATTTATTTCAGGCCTACACTGGTTCAGACCATGTGAGATACTCCCTCTACATAAAGGGGTTTAAATCAGGCATTTGAAATACAGCCATTTGAAATACAGCCATTTTGGGCAAAGATATATTTACTTCAGGCCTACAGTGGTTCAGGCCCTGTAAGATACTTCCTCTACATAAAGGGGTTTGATTCAGGGATTTGAAATACAGCCATTTTGTGCAAAGATATAATTACTTCAGGCCTACACTGGTTCAGACAGTGTGAGATATTTCCTCTGCATACAGGGGTTTGATTTAGGGATTTGAAATAAAGCCATTTGAAATACAGCCATTTTGTGCAAAGATATGTTTACTTCAGGCCTACAGTGGTTCAGACCGTGTGAGATATTCCCTCTACATACAGGGGTTTGATTCAGGGATTTGAAATTCAGCCATTTGAAATACAGCCATTTTGTGCAAAGATATATTTACTTCAGGCCTACACTGGTTCAGACCGTATGAGATACCCCATCTACATAGAGGGATTTGAATCAGGGATTTAAAATACAGCCATTTGAAATATAGCAATTTTGTGCAAAGACATATTTACTTCAGGCCTACAGTGGTTCAAACCTTGTGAGATATCCTCTCTACATACAAGGGTTTGAATCAGGAATTTGAAATATAGCCATTTGAAATACAGCCATTTTGTACAAAGATATATTGACTTCAGGCCTACACTGGTTCAGACCGTGTGAGATACACCCTCTACATACAGGGGTTTGATTCAGGGATTTGAAATACAGCCATTTTAAATACAGCCATTTTGGGCCAAGAAATAGTTACTTCCGGCCTACAGTGGTTCAGACTGTGTGAGATACTCCCTCTACATACAGGGGTTTGATTCAGGGATTTAAAATACAGCCATTTGAAATACAGCCATTTTGAGCAACGATATATTTACTTCAGGCCTACACTGGTTCAGACCATGTGAAATATCCCCTCTACATACAGGGGTTTGAATCAGGGATTTGAAATACAGCCATTTGAAAAACAGCCATTTTTGCAAAGATATATTTAGTTCAGGCCTACAGTGGTTCAGATTGTGTTAGATATTCTCTCTACATACAGGGGTTTGGATCAGGGATTTGAAATACAGCCATTTGAAATATAGCCATTTTGGGCAAAGATATATTTACTTCAGGCCTACAGTGGTTCAGACCGTGTGAGATACCACCTTTACATACAGGGGTTTGAATCAGGGATTTGAAATAAACCATTTGAAATACAGCCATTTTGTGCAAAGATATATTTAATTCAGGCATACACTGGTTCAGACCGTGTGAGATACTACCTCTACATACAGAGGTTTGATTCAGAGATTTGAAATATAGCAATTTGAAATACAGCCATTTTGGGCAAAGATATGTTTACTTCAGGCCTACACTGGTTCAGGCCCTGTGAGATACCCCCTCTACATACAGGGGTTTGAATCAGGGATTTGAAATACAGCCATTTGAAATAAAGCCATTTTGTGCAAAGATATATTTACTTCAGGCCAACAGTGGTTCAGACCGTGTGAGATATTCCCTCTACATACAGGGGTTTAATTCAGGGATTTGAAATGCAGCCATTTTGGGCATAGAAATATTAACTTCAGGCCTACACTGGTTCTGGCCCTGTGAGATACCCCCTCTACAAACAGGGGTTTGATTCAGGGATTTGTAATACAGCCATTTGAAATACAGCCATTTTGTGCAAAGATATATTTATTTTAGGCCTTCAGTGGTTCAGACCGTGTGAGATACCCCCTCTACATACAGGGGTTTGAATCAGGGATTTTAAATACAGCCATTTGAAATATAGCCATTTTGTGCAAAAATATATTTACTTCAGGCCTACACTGGTTCAGACCGTGTGAGATACCCCCCTACATACAGGGGTTTGAATCAGGCATTTGAAATACAGCCATTTGAAATACAGCAATTTTGGGCAAAGATATATTTACTTCAGGCCTATACTGGTTCAGACCGTGTGAGATATTTCCTCTACATACAGAGGTTTGATTCAGGGATTTAAAATACAGCAATTTAAAATACAGCTATTTTGTGCAAAGACATATTTACTTCAGGCCTACAGTAGTTTAGACTGTTTGAGATACTCCCTCTACATACAGGGGTTTGATTCAGGGATTTGAAATACAGCCATTTGAAATACAGCCATTTCGTGCAAAGATATATTTACTTCAGGCCTACAGTGGTTCAGACCGTGTGAGATACTCCCTCTACGTACAGGGGTTTGATTCAGAGATTTGAAATACAGCCATTTGAAATACAGCCATTTTTGCAAAGATATATTTACTTCAGGCCTACACTGGTTCAGACCGTGTGAGATACTCCCTCTACATATAGGGGTTTGATTCAGGGATTTAAAATACAGCCATTTTGTGTAAAGATATATTTACTTCAGGCCTACAGTGGTTCAGACCATATGAGATACCCCCTCTACATACAGGGGTTTGAATCAGGCATTTTAAATACAGCCATTTGAAATACAGCCATTTTCGGCAAAGATATATTTACTTCAGGCCTACAGTGGTTCAGGCCCTGTGAGATACTTCCTCTACATACAGGTGTTTGATTCAGGGATTTGAAATACAGCCATTTTGTGCAAAGATATATTTACTTCAGGCCTACACTGGTTTAGACCGTGTGAGATACTCCCTCTACATAGAAGGGTTTGATTCAGAGATTTGAAATACAGCTATTTGAAATACAGCCATTTTGTGCCAAGATATATTTACTTCAGGCCTACAGTGGTTCAGACCGTGTGAGATATTCCCTCTACATACAGAGGTTTGATTCAGGGATTTGAAATTCAGCCATTTGAAATACAGCCATTTTGTGCAAAGACATATTTACTTCAGGCCTACAGTGGTTCAGACCATGTGAGATACCCCCTCTACATACAGGGGTTTGAATCAGGAATTTGAAATACAGCCATTTGAAATACAGCCATTTTGTTCAAAGATATATTTACTTCAGGCCTACAGTGGTTCAGACCGTGTGAGATACTCCCTCTACATACAGGGATTTGATTCAGAGATTTGAAATCCAGCCATTTGAAATACAGCCATTTTTGCAAAGATATATTTACTTCAGGCCTATACTGGTTTAGACCATGTGAGATACCCCCTCTACATACAGGGTTTTAAATCAGGCATTTGAAATACAGCCATTTAATATATAGCCATTTTGGGCAAAGATATATTTGCTTCATGCCTTCACTGGTTAAGTCCGTGTGAGATACCCCCCTAAATACAGGGGTTTGAATCAGGCATTAGAAATACAGCCATTTGAAATGCAGCCATTTTGTGAAAAGATATATTTACTTCATGTTTACAGTGGTTCAGACCGTGTGAGAAAACCCCCTTTACATACAGGGGTTTGAATCAGGGATTTGAAATACAGCCATTTGAAATACAGCCATTTTGTGCAAAGATATATTTACTTCAGGCCTACAGTGGTTCAGACGGTGTGAGTTACTCCCTCTAAATACAGGGGTTTGATTCAGGGATTTGAAATACAGCCAATTGAAATACAGCCATTTTGGACAAATATATATTTACTTCAAGCCTACAGTGGTATAGACCATGTGAGATAATATCCCTCTACATACAGGGGTTTGATTTAGGGATTTGAAATACAGCCATTTTGGGCAAAGATATATTTACTTCAGGTCTACAATGGTTCAGGCCCTGTAAGACACCCCCTCTACTTACAGGGGTTTGAATCAGGGATTTGAAATACAGCCATTTGAAATACAGCCATTTTGTGCAAAGATTTATTTACTTCAGGCCTACATTGGTTCAGACCGTGTGAGATACTCCCTTGTACATACAGGGGTTTGAATCAGGGATTTGAAATACAGCCATTTTAATTACAGCCATTTTGGGCAAAGATATATTTACTTCAGGCCTACACTGGTTCAGGCCCTGTGAGATACAGGGGTTTGAATCAGGAATTTGAAATACAGCCATTTGAAATACAGCCATTTTGTTCAAAGATATATTTACTTCAGGCCTACAGTGGTTCAGACCGTGTGAGATACTCCCTCTACATACAGGGGTTTGATTCAGAGATTTGAAATCCAGCCATTTGAAATACAGCCATTTTTGCAAAGATATATTTACTTCAGGCCTATACTGGTTTAGATCATGTGAGATACCCCCTCTACATACAGGGTTTTAAATCAGGCATTTGAAATACAGCCATTTAATATATAGCCATTTTGGGCAAAGATATATTTACTTCATGCCTTCACTGGTTAAGTCCGTGTGAGATACCCCCCTAAATACAGGGGTTTGAATCAGGCATTAGAAATACAGCCATTTGAAATGCAGCCATTTTGTGAAAAGATATATTTACTTCATGTTTACAGTGGTTCAGACCGTGTGAGAAAACCCCCTTTACATACAGGGGTTTGAATCAGGGATTTGAAATACAGCCATTTGAAATACAGCCATTTTGTGCAAAGATATATTTACTTCAGGCCTACAGTGGTTCAGACGGTGTGAGTTACTCCCTCTAAATACAGGGGTTTGATTCAGGGATTTGAAATACAGCCAATTGAAATACAGCCATTTTGGACAAATATATATTTACTTCAAGCCTACAGTGGTATAGACCATGTGAGATAATATCCCTCTACATACAGGGGTTTGATTTAGGGATTTGAAATACAGCCATTTTGGGCAAAGATATATTTACTTCAGGTCTACAATGGTTCAGGCCCTGTAAGACACCCCCTCTACTTACAGGGGTTTGAATCAGGGATTTGAAATACAGCCATTTGAAATACAGCCATTTTGTGCAAAGATTTATTTACTTCAGGCCTACATTGGTTCAGACCGTGTGAGATACTCCCTTGTACATACAGGGGTTTGAATCAGGGATTTGAAATACAGCCATTTTAATTACAGCCATTTTGGGCAAAGATATATTTACTTCAGGCCTACACTGGTTCAGGCCCTGTGAGATACAGGGGTTTGAATCAGGGATTTGAAATACAGCCATTTGAAATACAGCCATTTTGTGCAAAGATATATTTACTTCAGGCCTACAGTGGTTCAGACCGTGTGAGATACCCACACTACATACCGGGGTTTGAATCAGGGATTTGAAATACAGCCATTTAAAATACAGCCATTTTGTGCAAAGATATATTTACTTCAGGCCTACAGTGGTTTAGACCATGTGAGATACCCCCTCTACATACAGGGGTTTGAATCAGGGATTTGAAATACAGCCATTTGAAATACAGCCATGTTGTGCAAAGATATATTTATTTCAGGCCTACAGTGGTTCAGACCGTGTGAGATACTTCCTCTACATACAGGGGTTTGAATCAGGAATTTGAAATACAGCCATTTTGGTCAAAGATATAGTTACTTCAGGCCTACAGTGGTAAAGACTGTGTGAGATACTCCCTCTACATACAGTGGTTTGATTCAGGGATTTAAAATACAGCCATTTGAAATACAGCCATTTTGTGCAAAGATATATTTACTTCAGGCCTACAGTGGTTCAGACCGTGTGAGATACCCACTCTACATACCGGGGTTTGAATCAGGGATTTGAAATACAGCCATTTGAAATACAGCTATTTTGTGCAAAGATATATTTACTTCAAGCCTACAGTGGTTCAGACCGTGTGAGATACCCCCTCTACATACAGGGGTTTGAATCAGGGATTTGAAATACAGCCATTTGAAATACAGCCATTTTGTGCAAAGATATATTTATTTCAGGCCTACAGTGGTTCAGACCGTGTGAGATACTTCCTCTACATACAGGGGTTTGAATCAGGAATTTGAAATACAGCCATTTTGGTCAAAGATATAGTTACTTTAGGCCTACAGTGGTAAAGACTGTGTGAGATACTCCCTCTTCATACAGAGGTTTGATTCAGGTATTTAAAATACAGCCATTTGAAATACAGCCATTTTGTGCATAGATATATTTACTTCAGGCCTACACTGGTTCAGACCGTGTGAAATATCCCCTCTACATACAGGGGTTTGAATCAGGGATTTGAAATACAGCAATTTTGTGCAAAGATATATTTACTTCAGGCCTACACTGGTTTAAACCGTGTGAGATACCCCCTCTACATACAGGGGTTTGAATCAGGCATTTGAAATACAGCCATTTGAAATACAGCCATTTTGGGCAAATATATATTTACTTCAGGCCTACAGTGGTTCAGGCCCTGTGAGATACTCCCTCTACATATAGGGGTTTGATTCAAGGATTTGAAATACAGACATTTAAAATACAGCAATTTTGTCCAAATATATATTTACTTTAGGCCTACACTGGTTCAGACCATGTGAGATACTCCCTCTACATACAGGGGTTTGATTCAGAGATTTGAAGTACAGCTATTTGAAATACAGCCATTTTTGCAAAGATATATTTACTTCAGGCCTACAGTGGTTCAGATCGTGTGAGATACTCTCTCTACATACAGGGGTTTGATTCAGGGATTTGAAATACAGTCATTTGAAATACAGCCATTTTGTGCAAAGATATATTTACTTCAGGCCTACAGTGGTTCAGACCGTGTGAGATACCCACTCTACATACCGGGGTTTGAATCAGGCATTTGAAATACAGCCATTTGAAATACAGCCATTTTGTGCAAAGATATATTTATTTCAGACCTACAGTGGTTCAGACCGTGTGAGATACTTCCTCTACATACAGGGGTTTGAATCAGGAATTTGAAATACAGCCATTTGAAATATAGCCATTTTGGTCAAATATATAGTTACTTTAGGCCTACAGTGGTAAGGACTGTGTGAGATACTCCGTCTACATACAGGGGTTTGATTCAGGGATTTAAAATACAGCCATTTAATATACAGCCATTTTGTGCAAAGATATATTTACTTCAGGCCTACACTGGTTCAGACCGTGTGAAATATCCCCTCTACATACAGGGGTTTGAATCAGGGATTTGAAATACAGCCATTTTGTGCAAAGATATATTTACTTCAGGCCTACAGTGGTTCAGACTGTGTGAGATACTCCCTCTTCATACAGGGGATTGAATCAGGGATTTAAAATACAGCCATTTGAAATACAGCCATTTTGTGCAACTATATATTTACTTCAGGCCTACACTGGTTCAGACCGTGTGAAATATCTCCTCTACATATAGGGGTTTGAATCAGATATTTGAAATTTAGCCATTTGAAATACAGCCATTTTGTGCAAAGATATATTTACTTCAGGCCTACACTGGTTTAAACCGTGTGAGATACCCCTAAACATACAGGGGTTTGAATCAGGCATTTGAAATACAGCCATTTGAAATACAGCCATTTTGGGCAAATATATATTTACTTCAGGCCTACAGTGGTTCAGGCCCTGTGAGATACTCCCTCTACATATAGGGGTTTGATTCAAGGATTTGAAATACAGACATTTAAAATACAGCAATTTTATGCAAAGATATATTTACTTTAGGCCTACACTGGTTCAGACCATGTGAGATACTCCCTCTACATAAAGGGGTTTGATTCAGAGATTTGAAGTACAGCTAATTGAAATACAGCCATTTTTGCAAAGATATATTTACTTCAGGCCTACAGTGGTTCAGATCGTGTGAGATACTCCCTCTAAATACAGGGGTTTGATTCAAGGATTTGAAATACAGCCGTTTAAAATACAGCAATTTTGTGCAAAGATATATTTATTTCAGGCCTACAGTGGTTCAGACCGTGTGAGATACTTCCTCTACATACAGGGGTTTGAATCAGGAATTTGAAATACAGCCATTTGAAATATAGCCATTTTGGTCAAATATATAGTTACTTTAGGCCTACAGTGGTAAGGACTGTGTGAGATACTCCCTCTACATACAGGGGTTTGATTCAGGGATTTAAAATACAGCCATTTAATATACAGCCATTTTGTGCAAAGATATATTTACTTCAGGCCTACACTGGTTCAGACCGTGTGAAATATCCCCTCTACATACAAGGGTTTGAATCAGGGATTTGAAATACAGCCATTTTGTGCAAAGATATATTTACTTCAGGCCTACACTGGTTTAAACTGTGTGAGATAACCCCCCTACATACAGGGGTTTGAATCAGGCATTTGAAATACAGCCATTTTAAATACAGCCATTTTGGGCAAATATATATTTACTTCAGGCCTACAGTGATTCAGGCCCTGTGAGATACTCCCTCTACATATAGGGGTTTGATTCAAGGATTTGAAATACAGACATTTAAAATACAGCAATTTTATGCAAAGATATATTTACTTTAGGCCTACACTGGTTCAGACCATGTGAGATACTCCCTCTACATAAAGGGGTTTGATTCAGAGATTTGAAGTACAGCTAATTGAAATACAGCCATTTTTGCAAAGATATATTTACTTCAGGCCTACAGTGGTTCAGATCGTGTGAGATACTCCCTCTAAATACAGGGGTTTGATTCAAGGATTTGAAATACAGCCGTTTAAAATACAGCAATTTTGTGCAAAGATATATTTATTTCAGGCCTACAGTGGTTCAGACCGTGTGAGATACTTCCTCTACATACAGGGGTTTGAATCAGGAATTTGAAATACAGCCATTTGAAATATAGCCATTTTGGTCAAATATATAGTTACTTTAGGCCTACAGTGGTAAGGACTGTGTGAGATACTCCCTCTACATACAGGGGTTTGATTCAGGGATTTAAAATACAGCCATTTAATATACAGCCATTTTGTGCAAAGATATATTTACTTCAGGCCTACACTGGTTCAGACCGTGTGAAATATCCCCTCTACATACAAGGGTTTGAATCAGGGATTTGAAATACAGCCATTTTGTGCAAAGATATATTTACTTCAGGCCTACACTGGTTTAAACTGTGTGAGATAACCCCCCTACATACAGGGGTTTGAATCAGGCATTTGAAATACAGCCATTTTAAATACAGCCATTTTGGGCAAAGATATATTTACTTCAGGCCTACAGTGGTTCAGGCACTGTGAGATACTCCCTCTAAATACAGGGGTTTGATTCAAGGATTTGAAATACAGCCGTTTAAAATACAGCAATTTTGTGCAAAGATATATTTACTTCAGGCCTACACTGGTTCAGACCGTGTGAGATACATCCTCTACAAACAGGGGTTTGATTCAGAGATTTGAAATACAGCTATTTGAAATACAGCCATTTTTTCAAAGATATATTTACTTCAGGCCTACAGTGGTTCAGACTGTGTGAGATACTCCCTCTTCATACAGGGGATTGAATCAGGGATTTAAAATACAGCCATTTGAAATACAGCCATTTTGTGCAACTATATATTTACTTCAGGCCTACACTGGTTCAGACCGTGTGAAATATCTCCTCTACATATAGGGGTTTGAATCAGATATTTGAAATTTAGCCATTTGAAATACAGCCATTTTGTGCAAAGATATATTTACTTCAGGCCTACACTGGTTTAAACCGTGTGAGATACCCCCAAACATACAGGGGTTTGAATCAGGCATTTGAAATACAGCCATTTGAAATACAGCCATTTTGGGCAAATATATATTTACTTCAGGCCTACAGTGGTTCAGGCCCTGTGAGATACTCCCTCTACATATAGGGGTTTGATTCAAGGATTTGAAATACAGACATTTAAAATACAGCAATTTTATGCAAAGATATATTTACTTTAGGCCTACACTGGTTCAGACCATGTGAGATACTCCCTCTACATAAAGGGGTTTGATTCAGAGATTTGAAGTACAGCTAATTGAAATACAGCCATTTTTGCAAAGATATATTTACTTCAGGCCTACAGTGGTTCAGATCGTGTGAGATACTCTCTCTACATACAGGGGTTTAATTCAGGGATTTGAAAAACAGTCATTTGAAATACAGCCATTTTGGACAAAGATATATTTACTTTAGGCCTACACTGGTTCAGTCCCTGTGAGATACCCCCTCTACATACAGGGGTTTGAATCAGGGATTTGAAATACAGCCATTTGAAATACCGCAATTTTGTGCAAAGATATATTTACTACAGGCCTACATTGGTTCAGACCGTGTGAGAGACCCCCTCTACATACAGTGGTTTGAATCAATGATTTGAAATACAGCCATTTGAATTAAAGCAATTTTGTTCAAAGATATATTTACTTCAGGCCTATAGTGGTTTAGACCGTGTGAGATACTCCCTCTACATACAGGTGTTTGATTAATGGATTTGAAATACAGTCATTTGAAATACAGCCATTTTGGGCAAATACAGTGGCGGAAATAATTATTTGACCCCTCACTGATTTTGTAAGTTTGTCCAATGACAAAGAAATGAAAAGTCTCAGAACAGTATCATTTCAATGGTAGGTTTATTGTAACAGTGGCAGATAGCACATCAAAAGGAAAATCGAAAAAATAACTTTAAATAAAAGATAGCAACTGATTTGCATTTCATTGAGTGAAATAAGTATTTGAACCCCTACCAACCATTAAGAGTTCTGGCTCCCACAGAGTGGTTAGACACTTCTACTCAATTAGTCACCCTCATTAAGGACACCTGTCTTAACTAGTCACCTGTATAAAAGACACCTGTCCACAGAATCAATCAATCAAGCAGACTCCAAACTCTCCAACATGGGAAAGACCAAAGAGCTGTCCAAGGATGTCAGAGACAAAATTGTAGACCTGCACAAGGCTGGAATGGGCTACAAAACCATTAGCAAGAAGCTGGGAGAGAAGGTGACAACTGTTGGTGCGATTGTTCGAAAATGGAAGGAGCACAAAATGACCATCAATCGACCTCGCTCTGGGGCTCCACGCAAGATCTCACCTCGTGGGGTGTCAATGGTTCTGAGAAAGGTGAAAAAGCATCCTAGAACTACACGGGAGGAGTTAGTTAATGACCTCAAATTAGCAGGGACCACAGTCACCAAGAAAACCATTGGAAACACATTACACCGCAATGGATTAAAATCCTGCAGGGCTCGCAAGGTCCCCCTGCTCAGGAAGGCACATGTGCAGGCCCGTCTGAAGTTTGCCAATGAACACCTGAATGATTCAGAGAGTGACTGGGAGAAGGTGCTGTGGTCTGATGAGACCAAAATAGAGCTCTTTGGCATTAACTCAACTCGCTGTGTTTGGAGGAAGAAAAATGCTGCCTATGACCCCCAAAACACCGTCCCCACCGTCAAGCATGGGGGTGGAAACATTTTGCTTTGGGGGTGTTTTTCTGCTAAGGGCACAGGACAACTTATTCGCATAAACGGGAAAATGGACGGAGCCATGTATCGTGAAATCCTGAGCGACAACCTCCTTCCCTCTGCCAGGAAACTGAAAATGGGTCGTGGATGGGTGTTCCAGCACGACAATGACCCAAAACATACAGCAAAGGCAACAAAGGAGTGGCTCAAGAAGAAGCACATTAAGGTCATGGAGTGGCCTAGTCAGTCTCCGGACCTTAATCCAATCGAAAACCTATGGAGGGAGCTCAAGCTCAGAGTTGCACAGAGACAGCCTCGAAACCTTAGGGATTTAGAGATGATCTGCAAAGAGGAGTGGACCAACATTCCTCCTAAAATGTGCGCAAACTTGGTCATCAATTACAAGAAACGTTTGACCTCTGTGCTTGCAAACAAGGGTTTTTCCACCAAGTATTAAGTCTTTTTTTGTTAGAGGGTTCAAATACTTATTTCACTCAATGAAATGCAAATCAGTTGCTATCTTTTATTTAAAGTTATTTTTTCGATTTTCCTTTTGATGTGCTATCTGCCACTGTTACAATAAACCTACCATTGAAATGATACTGTTCTGAGACTTTTCATTTCTTTGTCATTGGACAAACTTACAAAATCAGTGAGGGGTCAAATAATTATTTCCGCCACTGTATATATTTAATTCAGGCCTACACTGGTTCAGACCATGTGAGATACCCCCCTACATTCAGGGGTTTGAATCAGGCCTTGGAAATACAGCCATTTAAAATTCAGTCATTTTGGGCAAAGATATATTTACTTCAGGCCTACACTGGGTCAGACCATGTGAAATACCGCCTCTACATACAGGAATTTGAATCAGAAATTTGAAATACAGCCATTTGAAATACAGCCATTTTGGGCAAAGATATTGTAGTGTCCCCACTAGCTAAGCGTGGGCACTACACGAGGGTCAATTGGTGTGTGCGTTACTTCTCCTCACTAGGGACAGGGATGTTATCTCTTATTGTGCATTTTATGTAATTTATAAAGTATTGTTTGTATGCAATGTTTCATGATCAGGCCTAGTCTTTGTAGTTAGACATCCCATACACTAGAGGGAGAAAGATAGCCCCTAGTATAAATATTCAGGCCCAGACAGGGGGAGAGAGTTCAAAGTCAGGAGTCTACAGAGACAAGTTAGAAGGCACCAGCCAGAGCCTTCTCCTGACATGCAGCTGGACAGCCCGAACTGTTAGTTGTAACCAGGGGGCTAGAAGAGGGATCCTAGCCTACCTGTGGATCAAGAGAGCCTTAGTTAGCTCTGAAGACGCCCCAGTTGCAGGATAGCACCTCCTGGGAGAAATCTGCAGTTACCATCCAGCTGAGTAAGGACAATACCAGGTCAGATAAGTACCCTGATGGACAGAGATTCCATAAAGTACAGCAAGTGCTGATATTGGAGAGAATTGCGATACCAAGGATAAAAGCCAACAGTTAGGCATCCGGGCCTTGGGAGCCATCTAGCTAGAATAGCTGAAAAGGATGGAGCAGCGTAGTACTGCAGCGTACTCAAGTTGTGTGTAGAAATGTGTTCCTGGGTGTAGTAGTGCAATAAACACTAACCTGAGACGGCTGACTCTCTGCATAGGCAGGTGATGGTAGGAAAATGTTCGTGACGCCAGTGCCAATTAAACGGTGGCACGCCGTTTGCGGATAGCAGGAATAAATGAGGAACACCGTGATGTTAAAACAGAACTCCAACTTTAGTAGTTTTAAATATAGAGACATTCATGGAAGCGCAGTTCCTTTGCATACAGTCGATTTTTCAATACGGTTGATGCAGGCAATACAGATTGAGCAAGGTGACTACAGAGTGTTAAACACACAGGACTTGCAGTACAGGAGCTTGCACTCTATCTCTGACTGATCCTGGAACATAGCAAATCTTCTCCAAGGCCCAATACCTTAACTCTGGCGTATATCCTTGGTTTTAGCTTTATAAAGTACCTCCTCTGTTATCTTGAGTACCTCTTGCTTTCCTTGACATGCCTCTGTCTCTCCCTCAGCTTCCTCAGCCTCTAGAAACTTCAGCACACTCTAGAAACTTCTGACTGACTTTTGCTTCCCTGTCTGGGCCTTATATAAACTAGGGCTCTCTAGCTCCCTCTAGTGACTAGAAGCTGGAATGACACCCCTAGCAGGCCTGTACATGCAAGTTTCACAGTAACAGGGAAATACATAACATTACATTACATGACAATTTATAAAGATGACATATACCAACTTCCCCATAAATAAGGGGGGACGACAGCACACCAAGTGACACCTTTGTAGTGACGGGCATTACAGTCCCCGTACACTACATACCCCACTGCTTTAAGCTGAGTACGGCCTCGTACTCCATCAGGGCTCGCCCAACTGGAATCTCTACCTGAAACAGAAAAAAGAGACATGCAGGCATACATACATGTAATTCATCTGCATTTACATTCATATCAGGTCCAATTGGCAAAGATGAAGGGTGGTGACAAGGGGCATCGTTCTCTTCTCCTCAGGATAGTGAATGGAACTGGGGCGCTGACCTGGCACAGCGTAACATTATAACCAGGATAGTCCATGACAATGAATAAGTCCATAATAGAACAGCAAAATAGATAAAACAGTATAAAAACGGAACTACCCAGGAGTTTCCTGTGGGTGTAACACAGGCAAGGGCTCGCGTGGAGGAGTCCATTCTTGCGCACAAATGTCAAGTAAGGTATTGCCAGTGGCAACTGTTTGGGAGGAAACACCACCAGAATAGTCAAAGTCTCCTAAACGGACTGGCGGGCGTCCCCTGGTCATCCGGGTAGACCTTCTCAAAACAGGGGTCTCCTCTTCCCTTAGCAACGAGGTAGAAGAGAGAGGAGCAACAGGAGGGTCTCCATCAGGGAGATCTTGGTCAGGAACAACTGGAACAACTGGAACAATTAGATCCACTAGAGGGGGAACTGGATCCGGGGCATCTTGAACCAGCTCTTCCGGAGGTGAAGTTACAGTAGGTGCCGGAGCAGGCACCAGCAAGTTCAACCAAGGGGTCAGAAGCCAATGCATGGGATCAGCGTCATATCTCAGATTGCTAACAGCCTGCATAGGATCCTCGGGCTGTATTGCTGACTCTGACACAGGATATTCAGATCCAGAACTCTCGGCACTAGGTTCTGGTGTCAGGCAGAGCTTTAACCGGTTTCGGTGTAAAATTTGGGATCCCTTGTCTTCCCGGGTGATCTCATAAGTGTGAGTTCCAACATTTGGGATTGCCGTGACAACATAGGGACTTCGCTCCCATTTACTGTCCAATTTACTGGTACGGCGGTTATTCTTTAACCATACCACAGCCCCTATTGTCAAGGGTTCTGCATGGGCTGCTTGATCATAGTCTCTCTGCTGTCGGTCCCTAGCATAGTCCATACGCTCCTGAACAATGGCTTTGGCTGTATTCAGTCGCCTTTGATGTTCAGCAACCCAGTCGGTGTTAGGTAATGGGTTAATGCAATCAGGTACGTGTATGTCCAATGAATGATCAGCAGGCAATGTCCCTTGGCGCCCAAACATCAAGTAAAAAGGGGTATACCCGGTGGAACAATGTATGGTATGATTGTATGTGAACATGAGCTGTGGCAACAGACTGGGCCAATCTCCTCTGTTCTCAGGAGGCACGGCCCTCAGCATCTCTATCAAGGTCTGATTCATTTTTTCACATAATCCGTTACCTTGAGGATGGTAGGCCGTTGTCCGGATCTTCTTACAGTTGTGTAAGCAACACAGTTCATGGAACAGATGGGACTCAAAAGCAGGTCCTTGATCGGTGAGGATCTTTTCTGGACATCCATAGGGCAGGAGGAAGTGCTTCCAGAACATTTCGGCTGTAGTCTTGGCTGTCTGGTCTCTCACAGGCACTGCTACAACAAACTTAGTGAAATGGTCAATAACAGTCATGGCATAAGCATACCCTGAGCGACTAGGCTCCAGTTTCACATGGTCGATGGCGACAAGTTCAAGAGGACGGGTACTTACAATGGGTCTCAGTGGTGCCCTCTGATCATGGTGCTCACTCCGTTTTAAGGCACAGGCTACACACTCTCGACACCACTTCTCCATGTCTTCTCTCATGCCCACCCAGTAAAACCGCTGGCGGATAGTAGCCTCAGTCTTTTGGACCCCAAAGTGACCGGATTGATTGTGGTACATCTCCAACACCATACCTGCATCTCGTCGGGGTATGAGAATCTGGTGCACTCTCTCGTTGGACACTGGGTCTAGGCTTCTCCGTAGCAATAGGCCCTTTTGTATGAAGAGTTGGTGGCGCTGTCTCCACAGTTTGATGAGCTCTGGATCTGCACTCTTACGCCGAATCCTCTCAGGGGCTCTGCCACTAGTAATGAAGTCCAACAACTCACCCAGCACTCTACTTTCAGACTGTAGTTTCACCCACCTTTCTTCTTTAGGATCAGGCCTACTGGAGGGTGAAGGAACTGCAGCTCTGTTATTGGTAGCTCGAGCCTGATCCTGTTGAGCAAATTTGTTATAGAAAGCCGGCATCTCTACATCTTCCCAAGCATCTCGCACATCATCAGGAGCTGTCTCTGTGGGAAGCCTGGATAAAGCATCAGCATTATCATTAGTACGTCCAGCACAATACTTTACAGAGAAATTATAGTTGGCAAGGCGAGAGGCCCATCTCTGCTCCAAGGCCCCTAATTTAGCTGTATTTAGATGTGCCAGAGGGTTATTGTCAGTGAATGCAATGAACGGGGTGGCGGCTAGATAATCCTTGAATTTTTCTGTCACCGCCCACACTAATGCCAGGAACTCTAGTTTGAAGGAACTATAATTCTGGTCATTTTTCTCAGCTCCTTTCAGGGAGCGGCTTGCATATGCTATCACTCTCTCTTTTCCCTCTTGGATTTGGGCTAACACAGCTCCCAGGCCTCGCTTGCTAGCATCGGTATAAAGATGGAAAGGCTTGCTATAATCTGGATAACCTAACACAGGAGGCTCGGTCAGTTTCTTTTTTAGCAATTGGAACCCTATCTCTCTTTCCTCATTCCACTCAATGGGCACAGGAGTTCTAGGACTTTTCTTGGGTTGCCCCCTCAAGAGTTCCTGGATAGGATCAGCTATTTGAGCAAAATGGGGGATAAAACGTCTATAGTAGCCGGCAAAACCAAGGAAACTCCTCACCTCTTTGACGGTAGTAGGAACCGGCCAATTACGGACAGCTGCTAATTTATCAGGGTCAGGTTGCACTCCCTCTCCGCTTACTACATGCCCCAGGTATCTTACTGCAGGTTTTAGCAGGTGACATTTGGATGGCTTTACCTTCAAGCCATATTTGATAAGGATTTCAAATACTTCTGCCAAATGTTTCAGATGGTCTTCATATGTTTTTGAGTACACAATGACGTCATCTAGATACAGCAGCACTGTTTCGAAGTTTTTGTGACCCAAACACTGTTCCATTAGTCTCTGGAAAGTTCCTGGGGCATTACATAGCCCGAACGGCATACAATTGAATTCGAACAGGCCCATGGGAGTAGTGAAAGCAGTCTTTTCCCTATCTGCAGGGGCCATGGGTACTTGCCAGTAGCCACTGGTCAAGTCCAATGTGGAGAAATAGGCAGAGGAGCCCAGAGCAGTTAGTGACTCCTCAATGCGGGGCAGTGGGTATGCATCTTTGTGGGTTATTTGATTAATTTTCCTATAATCCACACAGAAACGGATACCACCATCCTTTTTCTTTACAAGGACCAGGGGTGCAGCCCACGGGCTACGGCTGTCCCGGATTACATTAGAGTCTTTCATCTCTTGGATCATTTCTTTTACAGTCTGATATGAAGTAGACGGTAAAGGTCTGTATCTCTCCTTGATAGGAGGATGAGAGCCAGTGGGTATGGTGTGTTGTATGGCACTAACCTCTCCAAAGTCAGTAGCATGCTTACTGAAGGCCTGGTGGTGATCCTGGACAAGCTGTAGAATCCCTTCTTGTTGATGTTGGGGGGTAGTCTCGTCCCCTACATGGAGCTCTTCCCACCAGGGCACTTGTGGCTGGGTCACCGGCGAACATCCGCTGACTGCAGCTGGCGGCTTTTCAGTCACTGGAAGACGAATGACGTCTTGGAAGGACACCTGGGACAGCTGGGCAACACGGCAATGCTTAGTAAGCGCAACAGGATGATCACTCAGGTTAATCAGACGGACAGGTACTTTACCTTGCGAGACGGTCACCAGGCACTTGGAAGCTCTCACATAAGGGTAATCCTCCATCTGGATTGGTTCTACCAGGGCTGGATAATCTCGGCCTTGGACTCCCAGGACAGCACGACACCATAAAAGAGTTTGAGAATTAGGAGGCAAAGTCACAGGCTTAATATCACTAATCCTGGCAGTACAAATTTCTCCTTTCCCATTAGCAAACCTCTGCTGGGCACTTAACACAGTAATAGTCTTTTGAATCACCCTCCTGGATGCAGAGGAAGCAGTGGGCAAAGTCTGATGTAATACAGCAAGTATTTCTGAATAACAGTTTTTGAAGACATTGGTGCCTAGAATGACAGGATGTCCTCCTCTGTCACCGGCCTGTACTACTATCACCCCCTGTTGAGGCAGGGTTACTTCTCCCACCTGCAGGGTGGGTTCCCAGTATCCATGAATCTTTACTGGTTTGCCATTGCTGGCGATAATTTCCACCCAGGATTCAGGCGGTTGGGTCAACTGGTTGGTGTCCCAGAACTTTTCAAATGCAGGCAGCTGAATAGTAGTGACCTGAGACCCAGTATCTAATAGGGCTTCAAAGGGGACCCCGTTGATCTCTATATTGATTTTAGGATGGGATCCTACATAACGTGGCATCCAATTTGGATCCTCTGGACCTAGTGTTCTACCTCCCGAGGGGTGGTCCTCAGCCTCAGGGGTTGCCCGTTTAACTGCCAGCACGTGGATTCTGTGTGTCCCAGCTTTTTGCAGTATGTACACACGGGCTTCTTGCGACCTCTATTACGCCTCCCAAGATCCCTGGGGTGAGTCTCTTGGTATGGAGGTGGGAACGGCCTAGGAGGTGACAGGAATTCTCCTTCTGTCATTATGGGTTTTTCCCATTCCTCTATTTTTCTGCACACTTTCTCTAGACTTTTAGTGAGGTGATTTACTTGCTCTGTCAGCATGGCAATAGTATCGGTAGCTGACACTTGAACAGCTTGACCGGCCTCAGCTCGGTTAGTGATAAGCGGTTTTGGCCTGCAGGCTGATAACTCAGGTGGGGCGCTCAACTCAGGAGATACTGCGGACCCCAGAATTTTTATAGCCAGTTCTTTAAAGTCCAGAAAGGCACTGTTAGGGTGCTGGGCGGACAGCATCTTTAGTTGGGTCCTTATTTGCTCACTAGACACCCCGTTGATAAATTGTTCCCTCAGGGTCTGGTCCTGGTTATCAGCCTCTTTGGGATCTATCTGAATTACAGCCCCTAAAGCCTCCTGAAGTGATAGGGCATAGTCACGGAGGGACTCACCGGACTTCTGTTTCTTGCCAAAGAAGTGCATCTTTATCTCTGAGGCAGTCCTAGTTTCAAAAGTGGCCCTGAGGCGGGTGAATATCTGTTCTAGAGTACTCCGCTCAGTAGCAGGCCAGGATAATACCTCCCTGCGGGCAGCTCCCTCCAGCTGCGCTAGCAGGATTTCCATTTGCTGGTCGGCATTTATGGGGTACAGTTTGAATAATGCCAGCAACTTTTCTTTAAAGTCCCTTAGGGTATGGGTCTCTCCTCTGTAGCGGGGGAACCATGGGGCCCCGAAATAGTAAGGCATGGTAAAGGGCATCATGTTGGGGGCTGTAGGATGATTAGGAGCCGCAAGCTCTCCCGGGGCCGGCTGCTCAGGCACTCCCGGTTCTGACATGGTAGTCTATTGCGATGTGGCCGCTGGTGACTAAAGGGGCCGGAACAATCCCCTTCCCTCCGATTACAAGTTCTTACCGGTATCGCCGGGCTTGCGCAGGCCAAGTCTCGCGAGATCCCGGACGTCCTGAGTACGCGGTGACGTAGAAGAAGCAGGGCCGCGGCGGTGCGATGATGACGAGGGGCGGGATTCTCTGTGTCCTTGCAGGGATCCGCCCACGAAGGTCCTCAGCAGCGCGGGAAACTTTACTCCAGGTGGCCGGTGGCCATCTTTAGCAAAACGCTGTCCATTCACTGACAGCATACAGGATTGTAAAAAGTCCACAAAACCACACTTCGATGTGGCGATTTCCTTCCTCTTGGTAGCGCAACACTGCACAGCGCTTTTTAGAGGTTTTAGGAACACTTTGGGTATGATTTTCAGTTCACAAAGTCCACTTTAAATAAACAGGCAATTTGTCACTTTGGTCACAGGGCAACTGTATAAGGCACAAAGTTCACGCTTCTTGCACTAGAAAGCGTGCGTATCCTGTTCGTGACGCCAAAAGAGAGGTGCAGCGTACTCAAGTTGTGTGTAGAAATGTGTTCCTGGGTGTAGTAGTGCAATAAACACTAACCTGAGACGGCTGACTCTCTGCATAGGCAGGTGATGGTAGGAAAATGTTCGTGACGCCAGTGCCAATTAAACGGTGGCACGCCGTTTGCGGATAGCAGGAATAAATGAGGAACACCGTGATGTTAAAACAGAACTCCAACTTTAGTAGTTTTAAATATAGAGACATTCACGGAAGCGCAGTTCCTTTGCATACAGTCGATTTTTCAATACGGTTGATGCAGGCAATACAGATTGAGCAAGGTGACTACAGAGTGTTAAACACACAGGACTTGCAGTACAGGAGCTTGCACTCTATCTCTGACTGATCCTGGAACATAGCAAATCTTCTCCAAGGCCCAATACCTTAACTCTGGCGTATATCCTTGGTTTTAGCTTTATAAAGTACCTCCTCTGTTATCTTGAGTACCTCTTGCTTTCCTTGACATGCCTCTGTCTCTCCCTCAGCTTCCTCAGCCTCTAGAAACTTCAGCACACTCTAGAAACTTCTGACTGACTTTTGCTTCCCTGTCTGGGCCTTATATAAACTAGGGCTCTCTAGCTCCCTCTAGTGACTAGAAGCTGGAATGACACCCCTAGCAGGCCTGTACATGCAAGTTTCACAGTAACAGGGAAATACATAACATTACATTACATGACAATTTATAAAGATGACATATACCAACTTCCCCATAAATAAGGGGGGACGACAGCACACCAAGTGACACCTTTGTAGTGACGGGCATTACAGTCCCCGTACACTACAGTACTGCAAAGCATTAACCATTGTGTCCTCCAAGCATCTTGCCTGTTTATTTCCTGTCGCCATCTAAAGTCTACCTACTTGGGAGGTATTGTCTAAGGGACTGCATGACTATCATAATCTATTGTCACTGTATGAAGTAAGTTGGACTGAGTTCATCCAGTAAAGAAACGTTTGGTTTACCCACTGATTCCTCAATTATTCCACCTATCTCTACACGGTGTGCCACCGTTCAATTGGCACTGGCGTCACGTACTTTAAAGGGACCTTGCCCCAGGCACATAAAGCACCTGCAACATCCAGGGCACCTCATCCACCACCAGGCCTGGTCCCTCAATACAGAGTGTGCCCCAGAGGACTCTTGTGCCAGCCTCTCCTTCACTGCTGTATGCCTGCCCAGGGTTTCCCTACAAAACTGTGAGTAACCCTCGCTTGCCATTAACCGTGACCTCACAATCGCAATACCCTGCAGGTCTGGCGTACCGCAATATATTTACTTCAGGCCTACAATGGTTCAGGCACTGTGAGATACTCCCTCTACATACAAGGGTTTGAATCAGGGATTTGAAATACTGCCATTTGAAATACAGCCATTTTGTGCAAAGATATATTTACTTCATGCCTACATTGGTTCAGACCGTGTGAGATACTTTCTCTACATACAGGGGTTTGATTCAGAGATTTGAAATACAGCTATTTGAAATACAGCCATTTTTGCAAAGATATATTTACTTCAGGCCTACAGTGGTTCAGATCGTGTGAGATACTCTCTCTAAATACAGGGGTTTGATTCAGGGATTTGAAATATAGCCATTTGAAATACAGCCATTTTGGGCAAAGATATATTTACTTCAGGCCTATACTGGTTCAGGCCTGTGAGATACTCCCTCTACATACAGGGGTTTGAATCAGGGTTATGAAATACAGCCATTTGAAATACAGCCATTTTTTGCAAAGATATATTTACTTCAGGCCTACAGTGGTTCAGACCGTGTGAGATACTCCCTCTACATACAGGGGTTAGAATCAGGATTTGAAATACAGCCATTTGAAATACAGCCATTTTAGGCAAAGATATATTTACTTCAGGCCTACAGTGGTTCAGACCGTGAGAGATACCGCCTTTTACATACAGGGGTTTGTATCAGGAATTTGAAATACAGCCATTTGAAATACAGCATTTTCTGCAAAGATATATTTACTTCAGGCCTACAGTGGTTCAGACCGTGTGAGATACCCCCTCTATATACAGGGGTTTGAATCAGGGATTTGAAATACAGCCATATGAAATACAGCCATTTTGGGCAAAGATATATTTACTTCAGGCCTACAGTGGTTCAGACTGTGTGAGATACTCCCTCTACATACAGGGGTTTGATTCGGGGATTTAAAATACAGCCATTTGCAATACAGCCATTTTGTGCAAAGAGATATTTACTTCAGGCCTACACTGGTTCAGACCGTGTGAGATACTCCCTCTACATACAGGGGTTTGATTCAGAGATTTGAAATACAGCTATTTGAAATGCAGCCATTTTTGAAAAGATATATTTACTTCAGGCCTACAGTGGATCAGACCGTGTGAGATACTCCCTCTACATACAGGGGTTTGATTCAGGGATTTGAAATACAGCCATTTGAAATACAGCCATTTTAGGCAAAGATATATTTACTTCAGGCCTACACTGGTTCAGGCCCTGTGAGATACCCCCTCTACATATAAGGGTTTGAATCAGGGATTTGAAATACAGCCATTTCAAATACAGCCATTTTGTGCAAAGATATATTAACTTCAGGCCTATAGTGGTTCAGACCGTGTGAGATACTTCCTCTTCATACAGGGGTTTGATTCAGGGATTTGAAATACAGCCATTTCAAATACAGCCATTTTGTGCAAAGATATATTTACTTCAGGCCTATAGTGGTTCAGACCGTGTTAGATACTCCCTCTACATACAGGGATTTAAATCAAGGATTTGAAATACAGCCATTTGAAATACAGCCATTTTGGGCAAAGATATATTTACTTTAGGACTATAGTGGTTCAGACCGTGTGAGATACTCCCTCTTCACACAGGGGTTTGATTCAGGTATTTGAAATACAGCCATTAGAAATACAGCCATTTTGTGCAAAGATATATTTACTTCAGGCCTACAGTGGTTCAGACCGTGTGAGATACCCCCTCTACATACAGGGGTTTGAATCAGGGATTTGAAATACAGCCATTTAAAATACAGCCATTTTGG
This sequence comes from Bufo bufo, assembly GCF_905171765.1. Taxonomy (NCBI): domain Eukaryota; kingdom Metazoa; phylum Chordata; class Amphibia; order Anura; family Bufonidae; genus Bufo; species Bufo bufo. The sequence goes on from NC_053389.1 coordinate 343,509,732, forward strand.
GCAAAGATATTTTTACTTCAGGCCTACAGTGGTTCAGACCATGTGAGATACCATCTCTACATACAGGGGTTTGAATCAGGGATTTGCAATACAGCCATTTTGTGCAAATTTATATTTACTTCAGGCCTACAGTGGTTCAGACCGTGTCAGATATTCCCTCTACATACAGGGGTTTGATTCAGGGATTTGAAATAAAGCCATTTGAAATACAGCCATTTTGTGCAAAGATATATTTACTTCAGGCCTACACTGGTTCAGACCGTGTGAGATACCCCTCTACATACACGGGTTTGAATCAGGTATTAGAAATACAGCCATTTAAAATACAGCCATTTTGGGCAAAGATATATTTACTTCAGGCCTACAGTGGTTCAGACCATGTGAGATACCATCTCTACATACAGGGGTTTGAATCAGGGATTTGAAATACAGCCATTTTGTGCAAAGTTATATTTACTTCAGGCCTACAGTGGTTCAGACCGTGTCAGATATTCCCTCTACATACAGGGGTTTGATTCAGGGATTTGAAATACAGCCATTTCAAATACAGCCATTTTGTGCAAAGATATATTTACTTTTTGCCTACACTGGTTCAGACCGAGATACCCCTCTACATACAGGGGTTTGAATCAGGCATTAGAAATACAGCTATTTGAAATACAGCCATTTTGGGAAAATATATATTTTATTCAGGCCTACAGTGGTTCAGACCGTGTGAGATACCCCTCTACATACACGGATTTGAATCAGGTATTAGAAATACAGCCATTTAAAATACAGCCATTTTGGGCAAAGATATATTTACTTCAGGACTATAGAGGTTCAGACCGTGTGAGATACTCCCTCTTCACACAGGGGTTTGATTCAGGTATTTGAAATACAGCCATTTCAAATACAGCCATTTTGTGCAAAGATATATTTACTTCAGGCCTACAGTGGTTCAGACCGTGTGAGATACCCCCTCTACATACAGGGGTTTGAATCAGGGATTTGAAATACAGCCATTTGAAATACAGCCATTTTGTGCAAAGATATATTTACTTCAGGCCTACACTGGTTCAGACCCTGTGAGATACCCCCTCTACATACAAGGGTTTGAATCAGGGATTTGAAATACAGCCATTTCAAATACAGCCATTTTGTGCAAAGATATATTAACTTCAGGCCTACAGTGGTTCAGACCGTGTGAGATACCATCTCTACATACAGGGGTTTGAATCAGGGATTTGAAATACAGCCATTTAAAATGCCGCCATTTTGTGCAAAGATATATTTACTTTAGGCCTACAGTGGTTCAGACCATGTGAGATAACCCCTCTACATACAGGGGTTTGAATCAGGAATTGAAATACAGCCATTTTGTGCAAAGATATATTTACTTCAGGCCTATAGTGGTTCAGACCGTGTGAGATACTTCCTCTTCATACAGGGGTTTGATTCAGGGATTTGAAATACAGCCATTTCAAATACAGCCATTTTGTGCAAAGATATGTTTACTTCAGGCCTATAGTGGTTCAGACCGTGTGAGATACTCCCTCTACATACAGGCATTTGAATCAAGGATTTGAAATACAGCCATTTGAAATACAGCCATTTTGGGCAAAGATATATTTACTTTAGGACTATTGTGGTTCAGACCGTGTGAGATACTCCCTCTTCACACAGGGGTTTGATTCAGGGATTTGAAATACAGCCATTTCAAATACAGCCATTTTGTGCAAAGATATATTTACTTCAGGCCTACAGTGGTTCAGACCGTGTGAGATACCCCCTCTACATACAGGGGTTTGAATCAGGGATTTGAAATACAGCCATTTGAAATACAGCCATTTTGTGCAAAGTTATATTTACTTCAGGCCTACAGTGGTTCAGACCGTGTCAGATATTCCCTCTACATACAGGGGTTTGATTCAGGGATTTGAAATACAGCCATTTCAAATACAGCCATTTTGTGCAAAGATATATTTACTTTTTGCCTACACTGGTTCAGACCGTGTGAGATACCCCTCTACATACAGGGGTTTGAATCAGGCATTAGAAATACAGCTATTTGAAATACAGCCATTTTGTGCAAAGATATATTTACTTCAGGCCTACACTGGTTCAGACCGTGTGAGATACCCCTCTACATACACGGGTTTGAATCAGGTATTAGAAATACAGCCATTTAAAATACAGCCATTTTGGGCAAAGATATATTTACTTCAGGCCTACAGTGGTTAAGACCATGTGAGATACCATCTCTACATACAGGGGTTTGAATCAGGGATTTGAAATACAGCTATTTGAAATACAGCCATTTTGGGAAAATATATATTTTATTCAGGCCTACAGTGGTTCAGACCGTGTGAGATACCCCCTCTACATACAGGGGTTTGAATCAGGTATTTGAAATGCAGCCATTTGAAATACAGCCATTTTGGGCAAAGATATATTTACTTTAGGCCTACACTGGTTCAGGCCCTGTGAGATACTCCCTTTACAAACTGTCGTTCTATTCTACTATTAATTAAACATCCATTTAGGGCAAGATCCTAAATTCAAAAAATATGAGGATAGGATCAAATAAGGGATGTGGCCCAGATCGTGGCGCTGCTGGTGGAGCTCCTGTTGCAGGGAGAGGATGTGGTCGATCTGTGCCAGCTGCACACACAAGTGAAACCCCTTCCTCTGGTGCGAGTATGCGACAAAACCTGCAGCGGTATTTGATCGGGCCTAATGCTGCTCTACGAATGGTGAGGCCTGAGCAAGTACAGGCGATAGTAGATTGGGTTGCTGACAGTGGATCCAGTTCATTCACATTGTCTTCCACCCAGTCTCCTGCTGAAAGACCACAGTTAACACCTGCAGCCGATGTCCATCAGTCTTTCACCTCACCCCCTTTCAAATCAGCAAAGCAGTCTGATCCCCAAGTCATGTAGCAGTCTCTTCTGCTTTTTGATGACTCTGTTAGCAGGGTTTCCCCCTGTGGAAGAGATTGAGTGCACCGATGCCCAACCACTTATCTTTCAAGATGAGTACATGGGAGGACCATCGCAGTACATCTCGGATGATGACGAAACACAGGTGCCAACTG